>NW_027555514.1:14195395-15395395 GCF_003287225.1 Phascolarctos cinereus
ACAGGGCCAATCACCGAAAATGGACAACAAATCTCTGCATTTTCCTGAGCCATCTACCCCCCACCCCAATCCACCTTTCAGCAGGAAACCAAAGACCCTCTCCCACAATGAAATAACCCTTTCAAATTTCCATGAGAAAAAGCAGATGGAGCCTTGGAGTTAGAGTCACAAAGATGTGGGTTCAGATCCTTCCTCAGACTCGTTCTAGCTGGATGACCCTGGGGGAGTCTTTTAACCTCCGCCTGCCTCAATTATTTCACTTATAAAAAAAGAAGGCTGGACTTCCTGAGTCCAAGATCCATTCTTGCTCTAAAGCTATGACCCACAACCCCAGCTAGCAGTTTTCAAGGACGTAGACTGAGGCCCAATCCCACCAGAAGCAATGGGTCCATCTCCTGGCCTTGGATGCATCTCAGCTGCCTTGTTTCAAGTGGAAAATCACCATCATCCCTTCGTATATAAATACACCATTAGTGGGGAGCGAGGCACAAGACATCTGCTGTCATCTGAAGCCTCCTGCTGTCACAAAGTGACATTTATAGGGTTGCCTACATCTCACACCTTCCCACAGCTCTGCTTTTTCTTCCCTCCCTTGAAGAACTGTCTCCCGTGGGAAGAACAGATGGGTGTCTGACCCTTCCAATTAGTCCTACCATGATTGTTATTTTAATTTCTTACACCTGCCTCCTGAGGGAAACCTTCCTCCAATGCCAGTGAAGTGAGATCTCCGGCAGGGCCAGTGGGCATTGATTCAGATCAATGTGTGCCCCTGTGCCAGGGCATTTGAAGCTCCCAGCGGGAAGGGCCCTCAGATGCCAGCATCTACCCGAGCCAGACTCAGAGACAATTCCCCTATGATGGGTCTGACTGAAGAGCTCTGGGGGGGAGGAGGGATTGGAAGCTCCTGGAGGGATGTAGGGAATAGGAACTGGACCTTTGATTTCATGGCTAGAGGGAACTCACAAGTAAAGAAATCCCCTCTGTGTATGTAGGTTGGCATCTTCTCACCCTTAGAGAGTTCCCCAGAACATTGAAAGGTCAATGATTTACCTAGAGTCACCAAAGCAAGTAAGTGTCAGAGGTGAGACTTGAACCCAGGTCCTCCTGGTTTGGAGACGGGTTCTCTTCTGTGAGTCTTCTCTAGCTCCTGACATAGCAGGCAGCTAATAAGTGTTCACTGAATTGAATTGAATAACGAAGGTCTCATTCTCTGTGTTTGCATCCCTAGTACCCAGCTCGGCAGCCAGGCATATAGTAGGTGCTTAGGAAATGTTACTGGTTGATTGAATTGAATTTGAGAACCCACTTCCCTCCAGAGGAAGCCCATTCCAGTTTGGGCTGGCTTTCATTCTCAAGATCATTTTCCTCATTATCTTGAGTCTAAACCAGGCTTTGATCCCAAACACTGGGCAAATGCATACACGCATACATGCATACACACACACACACACACACACACACACACACACACTCTCACACTCATCATCATCCTCATTCTTTCTTATTTATCTCCTCTATCACTTTCTACCTTGCCCCTTCCTGTTCCAAGACTGTGGGGACACACATTAATAAAAGGCATTTATTAAATTCCTTCTCTGTGCTAGACAATCTCTGTCCTCAAGGATCTTACATTTTATCCAGAAAACAACATATACACCTGGAGTCACAAACAAGCAGAACAGTCTTTTTTTAGTGGAAGTCAGACCACCAAATGCCCTTTCGTCCATTGATGGAAAGATCCCAATGCAAAAAAAGGACCAATCTATAACAGTTTTTGGTAAAGGAAATGTAGCCAGAAAGTTTTAAAAATTAATCAATCAGTAAGTATTCATTAAGCACACACTACTAATAATAGCTGGCGTTTATATAGAACTTTAAGGTTTTCAAAGTACTTTACAAATACCATCTCATTCTCATAAAAACTCTGGGAAGCAGGTGCTAAGATTATAGCATAGATGAGAAAACTGAGGCAGGCTGAGGGTAAGTGACCAGCCTAGGATCACGCAACTCATAAGTGTCTGGACAGAATTTGAACTCAGGTCTTCACTGGCCTCATTTTATCTACATTTGTAAAGCAAAATGCACTTAAGTACAGCCTGGCGTAATAATAGAATGGTGAGCTTAGATTCAAAAAGACCTAAATTCAAATCTGGCCTTAGGTACTGAACAGTGATGTTACCCTAAAAGAGTAATTTAACCTCTTGGAAACTGAGGTTCCTCATCTGTAAAATGGGATGATAGTTCCTCAGGCTAACATCACCCCTTGGGGGTTGGAGGTCAAGGGTTCGAATCTGCGTTCTGATGTGCACCCCTGGGCAGGTCATTTCTCCTCTTCGTGGGTCTCAGTTTCTTCATCTGTGAAGTGAGGGGCTCAGAGTAGCTGGCCTCTTGGCTTCTTCCAGCTCGGACTTTCTGATCCTAACGGTGTTCTTAGATAGAGTGGATGTGCACCTCAGGGGCTATAGAAATAGTGGCTATTTTCATGCCTCGTTTTATTACGGGAATGAATCGTTTTCTCTTGGATCCAGAGAAGATTGTCTAAAATCAGTAAAACCAGTGGCAAAAGAGGATTTCATGAACTTGGCCTTAGGGCTCTTTAGCGATGCTGGAATCTTTAGAAGAAATAAAAACAAAAAACAGGGATCGAAACTTCCTTACTGTGAGAGCACGTTCAGTCTGGAACAGTGTGAGGCATTCCTGGGGCGCCTCAGGAGCTGGGGGCTCCCCTTGAGGAAGGGGCAGATGCTGCCAGAGTCCAGATGGGAATCCATGATGTCATAGATGGCACTCCATGACCTACTTCTTATCTTTGTAATGTTGTTTGTTGTATTTCTAGTATTTATAACAATTCGTCATATTCCTAATATTAACCAAAAAACTAAAAAAGTAAAGGCTTGCCTGCTCTTCTTCAGCTCTCTGTTCCTGACCTTCATTATTCATTTCTGTTTTCTCTCCCGGGGAAGAGGGATTTAACTCCTTCGGTCTGGTCCAGAGGCAGAGCCAAGGAAATGGGGGGATGTCACAGAAGACAGTTGAAGGCTTGCTGTCAGGAGGAGCTTCCTGTCAATTCGAGCTGGCCAGAAGGATCATGGGCTGCCCTGGGAGACACTGAGCGTCCCCTCTATGAAGGTCTGCAAGCAAAGGCTGTTGTAGTGTAATGGGATTGCCTTATCCAGCGTAGGTTCGGTAAGTCATGGGGGTCCTCTTATGCTCCAAAATTCTGGGTTTTCTGAGATTCTGAAACTTAGCAGAAACAGAAAAAATGCTTCCTGAGTTCCTTCAGGAGAGGAGATGTCCTGCGTGTGTAGTCCCCCCACCTCCGCAGAGCCCAAGCCCTCTGTGATTCAGTAGATGGCCAAGCAGGTGATGAGCCTTCCTGAGGATGGGAAGCCTGTCACTGGGCATCAGGCACTATACTGATTCTGTATTGAAGCTTGGTAGGACCCACCAAGTAGAAAATAGATATTGGAGCTGTCAGGGGAAAGACCACCCACTGATGATGAGCCTGTAGTAGTGGGAGAAGTGCTAGCTTCAAGGTCAGGGGAACTGGGTTCGAATCCTGAGTCTCTGTGAGATGTTTGGGTCAGTGATTCCCCTCCTTCCTCTTTGGTGAAGGCAGGGGTCCCATCCAGCCTAGAATATGCTTCTATGGAGGCCCCAGAGATATGTCATAACTGGTATAAATGTAAAAGATGAGGGTGACTCACACCAGGCAGGGCATCATGTTGGGGGAAAATGGTACTGGATTTGGCCTGTGGGGGCCCTTGTTCAAATCCTGCCTGGTGGCCCCAGCAAGTTGGGTCAGTGGACCTTTAGTCAGGAAGACCTGAGTTCAAATCCAGCCTCAGAGACATACTAGCTGCGTGAGTCATTTAACCACTGTTTGCCTCAGTTTTCTCAACTGTAAAATGGGGATCACATTAGCACTCCCTCGGGGCTGTTGTAAGACTCACATGAGATAGTATTTGTGAAGTGCTAGACCAGAAGCCAACTCCCTGCAGTGTGCAGGGCCTCAGTTTCCCCAATAAGGCCATTGGGCTGCATGAAATCGATCATGAAGCATTTACTGTGCTGCTGGGGATATAAAGGGAAAACAAGATCATAGCCCCTGTCCTCAGGGAGCTTCCATTCTAGGAGGAAGGACAAAGGGGCCCTGTGGCCCTCTTCCTCCCCGGGCTTAGCCAGGATCCGATTCTCTTTCTGGTATGTCTGGGCTGCAGGAGCCCGCCACCTTTCCGTGAGTCCTTGGAAGCTGTGGTCCTCTGGGAAGCCACGCCTGCTAGGCCTCCCTAGACCCACCGTCTTAAGTGACGGAAGGAAAGGCCCAGTCCACTCTGGGGTCACTGAAAACAGGTGTCTTGTTTCCACATTCCTGGACCCTGAAATCTGGGAAGGAGCCCCAGAGGCTCCACCCTGGCTCTGCCCCTTCACAGCTGGTGGCCGCGGGCTTTGCTGAACCCCAGTTATCTCATCTATACCACAAGGATGAGAATGCTTGTCATCTCTAGGTTTATTTGTCCATTAATCAAAGACAATTTTTAAAAAGAAAACTTCTCCCCTTTTCCTCCCGTCCTCTGTTCTCACCTCTGTTTACCACCATGATCCCGAGGAGAGTAAGTGCCTCCAGGCTCTGGGGAGGGAGACAGGTGTTGACTTGGAGGCTCTCAGATAGGAAGGGCACCCCAAAGGGCTGGGAGACAGGACTCCTTCCCACCCTGGCCACACCCATCCCCTCCCCAGCCTGCAAGAGGGTTCCCACTGACTTCAATCGGTTCGTCTGGGCAGGGCCGGGCTGGGCCTTGTGGGGAGACATGGGGAGGCCAACTGCCTTGGGGATATTCAGGCCCAGACCTGCACCCCCTCCAGACAGTCAGGAAATAAGAGGGTCGGATCCTGCTCTGAGCTGGATTCTGAGTAGATGGGACCCCGCCCCCTTCCCCAGGTCAGGTGTGAGAACAACTGAACCATTGGTGGGGGTCTGGGTGTGGGAGGGGATGTCTGAGTTTTACCCTCAGCCAAGTCAGCTAAATAGGGCTCAGATGCCTCCCTCAGCAGTGTAGCCCCAAAAGGGGGAACAAGGGGAGAAAGCTCAGAGTTTAAAATCAGCTTTCACCCAAGAAAGAAGGAAGATGAGGAGGGGGAAGGGGGAGGAGGAGGAGGGGGAGGAAGAGGAGGAGGGGGAGGGAGAGGGGGAGGGAGAAAGGTTCTGGTCATTCCTTTCTACCTTTGCTCACTTTCTATGTGACCCCAGAGAGGAGCAGTCTGACAGCTGGGAGAAGGGGAGGCCACCACAGAGAGAGGAACCCCAAGAGGGTCTGGGCTTCTTGTAAAGAACTTCCTAATGAATAGGATCCTAGCTCTAGAACTGAAAGGGACTTCAGAGTCTACTTTGGAAGGGACTTCATCTAGTTCAACCCTTTTTTTACAGATGAGGAAACTGAGGCCCAGGGTCCCACCAGGAGTAAGCATTAGAGATGCTTTGATCCCCAGTGCGCTCCTCCAAGGCCAGTGGGAAATCCCCTGTGCCATGCTGTCTGATAGTAGACCTAAGAATGGAAGGCTATCTCACGAAGTGGTAGTGTCGATCTCCTCACTGGAGGTCTTAGATGCCACTGATGTTCTAGAGCTGGAAATGCCTTTTGAGGTCATCTGGTCTCAAACCCTCATCACACAAATCATTACCCAGACAAGGGTGATGATTTGCCCAAAGCATACAAGGAAGGGTAGAGATGGGATTTGAACTCAGGGCCTCTGATTACCAATCCAGAATTCTCCCACTGTACCACTCCGTAGGTTTCTTACTGAAGATTCAGTTGGACTCAAAAGTCTTTCTAATTGCAAGATTCCAGGCTTCTTTTCTCCAGATTAAGCCCTGATCTGAGGCCTCATCACTGCATGGACCAGATCCTGGGTTCTCAACTGGAGTCCAAGCTCTAGGAGGTGCTGCCAACCAAGGATGGGCCATGGGGTGGCCCATGTACCTCTTGCCCAGGGATCAGCTGAGCTAAGGCACTGGAAGGTGGGCCACCAGGCACAAACCATGGAGGGGCCGTCTCTGAGGGGCTGCGACTTATATCTGTGGAAGAAGCATCCTCATGGACACAATTGTGACTCCTTGAAGCCTGGAAGCATTCTCACTTCCAAGCTCGGGAAGGAGGAAGGATGGTGGAGTATGTGGTTCTCAAACCTTTTTGCTCATGGCCCATTATTAGGCTCTGCCATAAGGAATTAAAGCACCCCACTAGAAAGCTGAGAATCTCACACTTGCAATTTGCAAGTGTGAATTCCATACAAATGGCAGCACTTGGATAAAATCTCCCGGGATGCTCTTGGAGAACAACCACACAGAGGCCCAGGCTTAGAAGCAAGGGGGTAGCAGGCAAGAGGAGGGGGCACAGGCATATGGTTGGAATGAGAGAGGCTAGGTGACTGAGTCACCATCAGAGAGGAAGGGAGGCCACTGGAGAGAAAATTCCACTTGATGTCTGATCAGCCTGTGTGCCCAGCAGAAGGCAAATGTAAAACAGCTGATTATCAGGCCAGAGAACCTGCTGGTGCCCCACCAGGGCTTGAGCTGTACACCTCAGGTCAGCTCCTGAGTCCTGGGCTGACCATTCCATAACTCTGTATTGCTCAACATCTGGGAGAAGAGAAGAAGAGGAAGATAGAAGAGGAGGAGGAAAAGAGGAAGGAGATGAAGGAGAAGGAAAAGGAGGAGGAGGAAGATGAGGAGAGGGAGGGGAAAGGGATCATTAGTAAACATTTAGTAAGTACCTATTATGTGCCAGGCACTGTGCTGAGCACATATGATAGATAGATGATAGATAGATAGTTCACATTATTACATTTATCATATATTTATTACAAAGTATTTGCCTGGCACACCGTAGGTGCTGTATACAATGCTTATTACCTTCCCTATATTTTATGTGCCAGGCATCATGCCAGGCACTTTACAAATATCATCTCTATTGATCCTCACAACAACCCTGGCTTTTATTATCTCCATTTTACAAGAAACTGATACAGACAGAAGTAAAGGCCTGGGCCAGGGTCCCACAGCTAGGAAGTGTCTGGCACTGGATTTGAATTCAGGTCTTCCAGACTCCAGGCTCTGCCCCCCAGCCACAGCACTACCTAGCTGCCTCATAAGAAGGAGAAGGAAGAAGAAAGGTTAAGCCAGAAAAAAAAAACCCAGACTATAACAGAAGTGTCCACAGGACAGATAAAGGATGGTCTGACCCATTTGAGTCCATTCGTACTGAAATATTCCCTGGGCAGGTGCAGAAAAAAGGCAGCAGGGAGGAGGTGGATACCTAGTGAGTGGAGACAGGTCCCTTCTGATTCTTCTAAGCACTAGCATGGGGCTGGGGCTAAAGCATATTTCCTGGAAGTAATGACAAAACAAAATAATATATAACATATATGTGAAAAGTGCAAATCCTTTTGTGAGATTTGAGGTGCAAGTTGGCCACCTACTAGTTCTATAACCTTGGACAAGTCACTTAAACTCTGTAAACCTCCGTTTCCTCATCTGACAAATGGGCATAATAATATCAATTTCTTCATCTATAACATGACGCAGTCAGACTCCATGGCCTCCAAGTTCCCTCCCAGTTCTGGACCTAGGTCCTAATGTCTTACTGTAGGATTCAGGCTTCCTAATAAATAATTCACATTTCTCTCAGACCTGAGGGTTCTTTGTAAACCCAGGGGTGGCTCTCTCCATCTGATAGAGGGGGAAGGGAGAAGGGATGTCAGAAATCCTTGCCTGTGGTCACCTAGCAAATGGTGGCACTGAGCTGAAACAGACCCAAGTGGGACCAGCACGTCTTCCACTGCTCTGCCCCTGCCCACTGAGCTCCAGGGATGATCAGAGAGGCAATGGGGCTTGGCTGGCTTTCCCTCCGCTGTCCCCAAACTCTGAGGCTGACCTTATTTTAAATAATCAAGAATCTATGTCAATATGGCTTTAATTTAGTCAAGCCCCAATCTTGGAGAGTTGTTGCAGGGTGGGAAAGGGAATCCATCTAATGCTGGTACCCTCACTCTGCCAAAAGCCATCATAAGGCATGCCAACTACATCACAAGAGCTGGCACTTAAAGTTGGTGAAACGTCTTACCTGCGTTGTTCCCTCTGTCCCTCATAATAACCCGCACGACAGTTATGGAAGGAGTCATCTCCATTCTACGGATGAGAACACAGAGCACAGAGACATGAAATCATTTGCTCATAGTCAAAGGTAGGCAAGCCTTTCTTGACTCCACCCTCAGCCTCCCAAAGAGAGGCCCTTTGGAGTTCTTATATCTGCTGCTATTTATAACAGGATCAGAGGATTTTCAGAGACCTAGGGAATCACCGATTTTTCCATTAGGGGCAAAACCCACCCCGAAGAGTTTTTCTCCTGTGCACGAATGCTTTTCTTTCCTGTGAAAGCTTAGAATGTTGAGCATCTCCCTCAGCCTGTGTCCTGGGTGAGGACTAGGTCCTGGCGGGCATGAACTAGGGGAGTCCTGAGGATATGATGGGGATGTAAGCCCAGCCTCTCATGGAGGTGAGAAAAAGGATGAAATGTACCCATTGACAGTTGGGGGTCTCTCAGGTTGGATCTTTACCTCTGTCTACACCTGCCAAGGGAAGTATGGACTAGGCAGGAAGAAAAGACTGAGCTATACTGAAGGGAGAGACTAGGGACCAGAATCATCCAGGCTGTGTTAACATATTTGTCAATACTTTCATAATTTAGGCAGCTTGTCTACATGGGTTGAATTATCCAGATGATGGTTCAAATTTCCAATTCATTTTCCCTTTGTAGACACAAGCTCAGACTCCTCTGGGATGGTGGCTGTCTCAAGTCAGGAAAGGCCTGGATTCAAATCCCACCTGCAAGAATTCACTAGTTGTGACATAAGCAAGTCTGGACCCAGGACCCTGAAGGTCCCTTCTGGCTCTTGTCATCCCGCATTTGCTTACTTTACACATCTAACTTTGATCATTCTTCCTTCTGTCTGACCCCAAATATCACGACCTCTCCTCCCAGTCAGTCCCAGAGATTGGTCGGCGGGCCTTGCCAACAGGGGAAGCTGGTCCAGGCTCCTATCACAGCTCGAGCCAAAGGTCACAGCCAGGGTCCCTGCCCCTTTGCTCCTCTCATCTCCCTCCTCGCAGGCCATGTGCTCAGGCCTTGGGAATCAATAGTCTTTTCCCGGCAGGGTTTGGAGCAGAGACGGCGCTCCCGGGTCCTTTGTCCGCCCCAATTCTGTCTCCCTGGGAGTGGGCCCATCAATGGGGCTTTTAAGAAGCGAGACAGGAGAGCCCTTTGTCAGGGGCTTGCCTGCTGTCCCCACCACGCCCTGTTCTTTCTGTTTCCTTCATGGGCTTCTGGGAGTGAGGCTGGGCACTTGCTTCCCTGGACTCATTCCCAGGATGGAGAAAGAGGTGGGGGACCAGGGGTGGGGGGCTTCCTGCCCAGTGGGCACCAAGTTTCTTGGGTCCAGGGTGGAAAGGCGGGGCAGTCTTTTTTCCTAGCTGGCTATTTTATGAAACATCACAGATGTAGAACTTGGAGGGATCTTAGAAGTCATCTCATCCCAACCCCTTCATTTGATAAATAAGGAAACTGAGGGAGGCCAGGAAAGAGAGATGACTGTCCATAGTTGCACAGGTAGTCAGAGAGAGAACCAAGATTTGAACCCAAGCCCTCTCACAACAGAGTCATCACACAGTCCCCACTGTACCAGAGTCCTTCTTAATGGTGCCAAATTGAATTCCAAGTACTTAGTAGGCTCCCATCACTGCCCAGGCTCCTTTAAGGCAGACTTGATTTGGACCTTGATGGCTGCAATTAAGAGTGGTTCCAGGATGCCTCAGGTCTTTGCAATCCAGGCAGGCTCTGGGGCCAAAGCCTCAGAATCTTGGCTGGACTGGTAGACACTCTGATCTCCTTGCCAGTTGCAAAGTTTGACCATTATGGAGAAAAAGATTCCATGACTTAGGGTCGACCAGAGTGTCAGCCAAGATTGGCTGGACCAGGTGGGGTCTGGGAGGTCTTTGCTTCTCAGATCCCCCCACTTCCATTCTTATCACCCCCTTCCCAAAGACCTATCCCCACTAACACTGGGAAAGCTCCGCAAAGTCTCTCATCCTTCCTGGGTCATAGATTTAGGGATGGGAAGGACTTGGGAGGCACTGACTCCAAATTTCTCCTTCTACAGATGAAGGGACCGAGTCCTGGAGAGGTTGAATGATGTATCTACAGCTGCTCACAAGCAACAATACTGGAACTGGGAAGTAAAGGCAGCTCTTGAAATCTTAGAAAATCTTAGAAATCTTAGCCAACAGGCACAGATGTTTGATAAGACATACTGAAGGGGACGAAGGCCTTTTGGAGACACGGGAGAGGCTATCCCCCAGGTTGGGCCTCCAGTTCACAAGGTCATAGGATGTGAGAGCCAGGGAGGATCTTAGAAGGAACAAAGAATGTCCTGTGTGGAAGGATCCTTCACACAAAGCTCAGCTCTCACTGGGTGACTCCGTTTTTGAGGACTGCCTGGGTCACTGAGACATCAAAGGATGTTTCCATGGCCAAAGGTAAGACTTGAACCCAGGTCCTCCTGACTCCAAGGTCAGCCCTCTGGACACGGCAGCCAATGCCGGGCTGCTTCTTTTGTCTGTAACATTCATATTACCAACCCTCCAGAGGGTCCCTAGGAAAGTCCATCAACAAGCATTTATTAAGCACTTAATATATACCAGGTACCATTCCCCAGACAATAGGTGCATGAGGTGTCTATGGTTTGAAAGCATTACCAGACCTCAGAGAGGTTAAGTAACTTGTCAAAGGTTACCCAGCTCCCTAGTGCCTCATAGGCCTAGAATGAAGAGCCTGGCTCTCCTTACTCCCTGGAGACCACTGCCTTTTCCCCTCCACCACCAGGTGAGGCCACGTTAGACTGCTCCCTCTTTGTCCCCTTTCTGGGTCCTCCCTTCCTCCTCCCACTTTCCCAGAGCCAGCACGACCTTTGCTCTGCCCGGTGTCTGCCTGGGTCCATCCCCCAGCCACCAGCATCCTACTGGGATCAGACACAGCTTTGCTGCCCGCCCACCCACACCCTCTAGATTTCCTGTCGAAGATGGGGTGTTTGTATAAGAGGGGTCAGGTGGCAAAGTCCAGAGGGAGGGGCAGGGTGGGAAAGAACAGTAAGAGCATTAGGCTGTAAGGGCCCCTCCTCCAAATCTGAGACAGGAGCCCAAGGCAGCCTCACCTTTGAGAGGATATACCACCCCCTACTGTAGCCAAAATCCACTCCTGGGTTCCAAATGCAGCATTAAAAAGTCGAGGACAAAAGAAGGGGTTCCTTTCTAACACATGAGGACCACAGATTTGGAACTGGCCAGTGATTTCATTCAGCTTCCTGATGTTATGTGTGTGGAAACTGAGGCCCAGAAAGATAAGTATCCTCATGGGTGGGCTGTGATCTGCATCAGTTGGGAGATGAGGGAGGGAATCACGGAGCTGATGGAGAATCAGGATATCTCTATCCCCACAGAGGATTTGTTTTCCTGAATAAAAAGCATTTATTTTCTTTCCCTCTCACTTGCCTCTCCCCCAAAATTTAACAATAAAAAAGAAAATTCTCATAACAAACATCCCCTAGAGTATTGAGAATAAATACCTTAACTTCAACAAAAGGAGTAGGGAGGAACCGGGTGTTGGAATGGAAAACATATGAGTCAGAAGTGGTGGGTTTCATTCCCATTTGCTGTGTGACCGTGGGTAAGTCACTGATCTGTCTGAGCTCTGAAGGTGATGGGAGATGTTACAAGGAAGAGTCCCATCCAGATCTGGGGTGGCCCAGATGCTCTCGGAGGCTCCCCAACTCTGAGATCCTGATTCCCTGAAGCCCACACCCACTGGCAGGGGGGAGGAGAAACGGAGGGTGCCCGCCCTCCCTTTTTACAGATGAGGAAACTGAGGCTTAGAAAGGGGAACCAGCCAACTCAAGGACATCCAGACTGCAGAGCCAGGGTCTGAAGCTGCAGCCCTTGGTCCATCTCCTCTGGGAGAACCACGTTTTGTCCAGAGGTCACCACCTGGGCAGGGGGTGGAGGGTGGAGGACAGCAAAGATTCTGGGTGTGGCTTTGCCGCAGCACAGTGGAGGCACGTCTTGGGTATCCATCCTTGCGCAGTTGGTGAGCAGTCACGGTGTGGCCAGCCAGCTCAACAGCACCACCTGGCGTTCAATGCCTGCCGCGCGGCCGAACCAGAGGCTGAGACCTCAGAGGACGTGCAGTCCCACCCTCTCCTTTCAGAGGAGGAAACTGAGGCACAGGGGAGCCAGTGGCAGAGCTGGGATCGGAACAAGGCGTCTCCTCCGCTGCCCATTCCTCGGGCTGGCCACGAGAGACTGCCCAGAGGGAGCATACAAAATACACGCCTTACCAAAGAACAGTGATTACTAATAACAATCCCCAATTCTGTAGTGCCATGAGGTTTACAAAGCACTTTGCTCAAAACGGCTGGTGAGGCAGGAAGGAGAAATAGTATCTCCATTTTAGAGGTAAAGAGGAAGTAGAGCTGCCCAGAGTTCAAGTGACTTGCCCAGGCTCACAGAGCTATTACAAATTAAAGCCAGGGTTTTAATGGATCTTTCTCCTGACTCTAAATATAGTGGCATTTCCCTACACTAGAGGTTCTAAACCTTTTTGGTTTCCAGACCCCATTCCCTTTAAAAAAAATTGATGCCCTTTATAATCTTAAAAAGTATTAAAATTGGGGCAGCTAGGTGGCACCGTGGATAGAGCACTGGCCTTGAAGTCAGGAGGACCTGAGTTCAAATGTGGCCTCAGACCAAACACTTGACACGTACTAGCTGTGTGACCCTGGGCAAGTCACTTAACCCCAATTGCCTAAAAGCAAAACAAAAAAAAGTATTAAAATTAAGACCTAAATTTAATTTTAAAAATTATTAAAATGAAGACACCAAGGAGTTTGTGTTTATGTGGGTTATGCCTATCAATATTAACTGTATTCAAAATTAAACTGGATACTTTTAAAAAAATATAAACTTACTGATTCATTAACAAATAGTAATAGACCCACTATACGTTAAAATAAATAGAATTTTAATGAAAAATAATTATATTTTCTGAAACAAAAAAAAAACTAGTGAGAAAAGTAGCATTGTCTTACATATTTTTCTGGCTTAACAGAAAATGACTAAATTCTCCTATCTTCTGCCTTCAGTCTGTTGCAATATGTTGTTTTCAAGTGTGTGAACAAAGTCTGGCTTCACACAGATATGTATTCAGAAAAGGGAGGAATATTCTAAAAGGCAAAATAATGTCTTAGTATTATTATTTGAAAAGGTCTCAGGACCGCCAGGTGCATCTTGGGCCACACTTTGAAAATTGCAAGACCATAAGAAGAAATATGCATAGTGATTAAAGTGTTTTAGAGTCCTGAGGACTCAGGTTTAAATTCTGCCCTCAACACTTACTGCATGACCCTAGGTAAATCTCTTGACTGCTGTGAGCCTCAGTTTTCCCATCTGTATATATACACTTGACTATTTTGAGGCTCTGCATACTCTCTCTGCTGCCCCAGATCAGTGAACTCCCCTTCCTCCCCCAAACTTGGTAGATGGTCTTTGAGAGATGCTGTGGCTCAGGGGTTCATCCCCTGGAAGCTGACCTGGGGAAGAAGGTTTCTGAGCGGAGCTGGGCTGGACTGGTCTTTAGGTGATAGACACTGAGTGCATGGCCAGGTCCAGGCTCAAATCCTTTCTACCCAGAGTTTGCAGCCCATTGGCATAACCTTTGAGAACCCCTGTTGCCCCCAAGTCAGAGTTACTGACTACAGTAACAAAAAGGGGGCATGCATCAACAAAGGGGTGAACAGGCAGATGGCATAGTACTTGGTTATCTCCATTTGCCTGTTGAAATTCATCTTAAAACGCATTTCTGTTAAAATTCATTTCACTGAGCATTTTGTAAATTCCCACTATGAGCCACCAGGTGGCAGCATGGATGGAGCATTAGGCACAGTCCTGCCTCCGATGTTTACAGTCTTGGTGGCTTGCCCATCTCACCTGTAAAATGTTTCCTTTCTCCAAAATGGCGATAAAAAGGCACCTACCTCCCAGGCTGGCTGTGAGGCTGAACACACAAAACATCTGGAAAGTGCTTTGCAGACCTGAATGCATTATAGGAACAATCGTTATTAGCACAGAAATTAAAATAGAATGCCTGGTTAATCTTGGCTGCCTTAGGTACACTGGGGAGTGCAAGGCTGGGCTTCCGCACTGGTGTTTCATGAGCTCAAGATCAGAGAGATGACACAGGCAGCCAAAGGAAAAGAATGAACAGAAGGATTCCCTTGCAGCGGATTAGCTCAGTATGCCCTCTGGCTCAGTGGGTGAAAGGCAGGATTTGGTCTTAGGAAGACCGAAATTCAAATCCCGTCTTAGATATTTACTGGTAAAGTGACCATCGGCAAGTCATTTACCTTCTGTAAGCCCCTGTAAAATGAGGGTAGTAAAAAGCCCTTCCCTCACAAGGCTATGGTGAGAATTGCCTGAGATACTGTGAAATGTCAGCCAGTCTTATTTTAATACGCATCATCCTGTATTTGAAGGATTGTCAGGGAAGAGAGATCAGACCTGTTCTCTTTGGCCCAGAGGAGAGAACCAGGAGCCCTTGGCGGGGAGGGGGACGGGCTGCAGAGAGGCTGACTTTTGACTCAATGTCAGGAAAAACTTACTAACAATTAGAGCTGAGCCAAAGTGGGATGGCCCATCTCTGCCTCTCTTTGTATGCCCAGCACTTTGGCCTGGCACATAGTAAGTGTTTAATAAACAATACCTATTGACTGACTGCTTCAACAGGAAGGGAGTTCCCACATCTCTGAAAACCTTCCGACGGAGGATGGATGCCCACATTTCTGGTGCATTGGAGAAGGCATTCTGTCTCAGATACCAGTTGGACTGGATGACTTCTGATGTCCCATCTAAATGTGTGATTCCGTGATTCTTTGAAAAGTGCATCCTTCAGGTTACCTTGCACTAGAGAGGTAGGGCTCTCTCTCTCTCTCTCTCTCTCTCTCTCTCTCTCTCTCTCTCTCTCTCTCTCTCCCTCCGTCCCCCCCTCTTCCTCCTCTGCCCCTTCCCCCATACACAAATATCAATATGCTAGAGGCTATGGAATTTTCTGGCACAAAATAAATGTAAATTTATTCAAAGCAAATATTACAACCTGTCCCTCAGTGCTTTCCCTTCCCTACCCCCATCCACAAGTGTGCCCTAGGCAGCTGCCTATTCAGCCTACCCTTCATTCTGGCTCTGGCATTCCCTCCCCTCAGCTTCATGTCATCTGTATAGTTAATAAGCATGTTGTCTAGATTCTAAGTCGCTAATAAAAATGTGAGACAGCCCAGGGACAACGGCCAAGCATTTCAGCTCCCTTTTCCCTTGATCCATAACATTCTATGGACAATTCACTAAACCATCCTCTGTCCCACATTTCTGCATCTTACTTACAGGAGCATAATGTGGGATGAACACATAATGAGAATTTGGGGGGGGGGAACTAGGGCAAACTTTATAAAAATACCAGGAAAATAGCATAAAAAGCTTTTTCAGATCAACTCTTTAGGACAAATTCAGTGGCAAGAAGACATAATGAAGTTAGTCTGCCATGGGAAGTGGAATATGTCCACTTGGAGTGCAACAGTTAGGGAAGGGAGGCATTCAGTAGCCCCCATCTTTACACCATTAGTCTTCCTGACCAGCAGTTAAACTCAGTTACTTTCACCTACTGAAAAAGTACATTACTGTCAGTACCCTCTGAACTTTGGTGTCCAGGTGCAAAGCCCTATATGCCCATGCTAGTGATAGCTCTGCCTCCATTGTGGGAGATATTGTCAAAAACCTTGCTAAATACAGGTATACAATGGCTATGGTATTTCCAGTCTATTAATGAGAGAGAGAGAAAGAGAGAGAGAGAGAGAGAGAGAGAGAGAGAGAGAGAGAGAGAGAGAGAGAGAGAGAGAGAGAGAGAGAGTAAGGTTATTCCGGCTGGAATTTTTCTTAATGAGCCCATGCCGGTTCAGAGCAGACGCCACTTCTATTTCTAAGGGCTCATGTACCATCTGTTTAATAATCCGCTCAAGAATTTAACCAGGAATTGACGTCAAATGCAAGCACGTCCAGGTGAAGAATCCCTCATCTTCCCTTAATTTAACATTTATTCATCATCTGTCCCCCCAGAATGCTAAGTGTCACTCGGCCATCACAGCCGTATGTCCAAAGCTCTCGTTCTGCCATATCTCTGGTCGGGAAGTCATCCAGCATAATTAGAAGCTGCCTCCCTGACTTCATGCTTTCCTCTCTACTGTGGGTTTTAACTCTCCCTTAACAAGATTTTGTTCCAGCCTTCTTGGGATGAAAATCATTCTCCTTGATAGAGAAAAGAGAAATTTAAAAGGAGATGGACTTTTTGTCATCTGCTAGCATCCTGCATCCACGGCCAAGACGAGGGCCCATCCGTCCTCTTCTTCCTTTTACCACAGTACAGCTCAAAGGGAATTCTGATTCTTCTTGTCATTCAGGAGAATATTAGCTCCTTATGCGGCCAGAAACGCTTGCTTTTCATCCCCAGTACAATGGTATTCTGCTAAATGTTTAAGTGGCCATACACACACACACACACACACACACACACACACACACACGGCAGCTTTTTAAGTTTGATATACATCATTAACATTTCTTCCATCACTTTCTTAAATGTAGATAACAAATTAACCAAGCCCAAAAGCTAGCACATTACCTGGCACATTGTAAATGTTTAATAAATATTTATAGAAAGATCTATACATTCTCATCTTCCTCCTCTGAGCTCTAGTTTTGTTTTGTTTTGTGTTTTGTTTTTTAATCGGAGCTCCATGGACTAGCCCTCTCTGCCCTCTTCCTTCCAGTCTGGCCCACATGTGACTTTGAGGAAGCCACCCATCTGGAATTTGTGGCCCAGCTGTGACTGCAATCATCTTGTGAGCAGGGCCCTTAGAAGCCAGTCAAGCTAATGCCCTCCAACGATCAGATGAAGAAGCCAAGGCCCACAGAAAGAAACTTGCCCTAGGACTTAGGTGGTAATCAACAGAGCCGGCATACAAGCTGGGGTCTGAGGACCCCAAGTCCAGCACCCTGCCCACTATCACCTCTCTGAGTTATTGTTACAAGTGACCCTCCCAGCACCCAGCATAGAATCTCATCAGACCTGGAGCTGGAGTCAAGCAAAGAGAAATCCATACTGGCTGCAGGCAATTTTCTGCCACAAGGTGGGGATAATGAGCCAATCCAGCCGTCTTTCCACTATGAGGCCCAAGGAGCTGTCTGCAGCGGTTCTGGTACAAAGGGGATTTTTTTATACGAAATATTTCTTTAACTAAGCAAGCCATGGGCTAACACTTGGAAAATGCGATTTTTATTGACACTGGATTGTTGTGGGACATAACTGGTAGACCAGTTTGTTTTTAGAGAAAGGTGGATTGGAAAGGGCTTGGGTTTATGGGCAGAAACCCAGGGCTCAAGGTCTATGTGTTCCCAGACAAATCGAGATGTCTCTGACCCCCTCAGTTTCCTCCATCCATAAATGTGGGGTGACTATACTTATATAGTCCAATGCAAAGGGCTGGGAGGAAAGCCTTTCATGAACCTTAAAGAATCAAGAAGGAGAATCCTTAGAGTCACATATTTAGAGCCAGAAGGGACCTGAGAGGCTAATCCCCAATACTAGCTTACAGAGAAGGAAACTGAGGCCCAGAGAGATCAGATTTGGAGATGGAATTGACCTCAGGAGTGTAGTCCAATCCACTTCTCCCCATTTTATAAAGGAAGAAGCCAAGAGCTAGAGAAATCAAATGACTCATTCAAAGTCACCCAGGCGATAGGTACAAATCAATAAGGCAAGTCAATAAACATTTATGAGGTACCTACTATGTGTCAGGCATTGTGGTAAGTGCCAGAGATACAAAGAAAAGCAAAAAGAGTCCTGCCTGCAGAGCTGTGATTCAAATCCAGGACCTCAGACTCCCAATCCAGGCCTCTGGCACCCTCTCCATGAAACCTTGCCCATTGTGGGAGCCCTCCCACCATCCCCATCCTCCATCTGTCTTCTATTTTGTATTTCGAATCTATTTGGTATCTATTTATTTGCATGTGTATGTGTCTGCTTCAGGACAGGGATGGTTTCATTTCTTTCTTTGTATGTCCTTTCCTTCTAGTACAGGGCCTGGTACACAGTAGGCATTTAATAACAGTATGTTGCATGATCAATTTCCGTCCCATCACCCCATGATTGTCACTGATCATCTCCCCAGTTCCTACCCAGCCTTGCAAGCACGGATAATGTTGGTTGAATTGAACAGCCAGGGAGCAATCATTAGACACTGATGGCCTGAAGCTTTCTGCCACAAGATGGGGATGATGAGTCAATTTTGCAGACTAAGGGAGGTGGCCTTCCTGGCAGTTAAAGAAATTCAAACCTAGATGGGGGATGGAAAATCTCAAGACTTGAAGACAGTTCTTATCCACAAGCCATCTGAGCACCTGCCAGAAAGATACAGGCTTTATATTGCAGAAAAATACGATTCCCTTCTTGTAGAGGGAAGAAATTATTTTCTGCTCCGCAGATCTCCTGATAGAAGTAAACCATTAGCTCACACATGGAAAATTTGTTTTCCTTGTGCAGATTATGGTTGACAGTGTATTTGTTGTAAGAGAATGTCAGCTGAAGACCTGCCTGAGTGTTTACTTTATTTTCAGGATAGTATACTGGAGAATGCGGGGCTTCTGGTTAGGAAAACAAGGTGCCTTCTCTGCTCCTGGCCCACTGGTGCCCTTTGGCAAATCTCTCACCCTCAACACACCTAAAACAGGGTCTGACCACAGCAGGATGGGCATATCTCAGGACCACACTGCAGTGCCCTGCTGACTCCTGAACTTCATTGAGGGCCCTGGCAGAAAGACCTTAAACAGGGGACAGACCTTAAAGCCAAGCATCAGAAACATGGCTCCCAAAAACATGCACAGCCCGCAGGCCCTGGTGAGCTAGCCAAACATCTCTTTCAGTGATGAGCACCTTA
This sequence comes from Phascolarctos cinereus, assembly GCF_003287225.1. Classification (NCBI taxonomy): domain Eukaryota; kingdom Metazoa; phylum Chordata; class Mammalia; order Diprotodontia; family Phascolarctidae; genus Phascolarctos; species Phascolarctos cinereus. The sequence continues at coordinate 14,214,539 of NW_027555514.1, forward strand.
TTAAGTATGGACCTCTCTAGGACTCAGTTTCCTCGTATGTAGAAAAGAGAGGGGAGACTGGATTAGCTGACCTTCTAAGCTCTCATGATCTATATGGGAATCACAGAATCACAGATTTTGAGCTGGAAGGGTCCTCAGAGGCCATCAGGTTCAACCTTCCCATGTTACAGATCAGGAAACTGAGGCCCAGGGTCACACAGATATTAAGTATCAGAGGCAAGAGCTGACCCCATACCCTCTGACTCTGGTGGTCAGACCAGTGCTCTTTAGACCATACCACCTTGGATGTTTGCTCAGGACCCCTGTGGCCTCTGCCAATTCCAGGATTCCATTAAGATCGGGGTAGCTGTTTGACTGGGGTGGCAGCCCAGAAGAGAAGGACCACCTTTCTAGCCACAGCCTCCTAAGGAGGAGTCATCAGTGGAAAGCAAAGGGAGGCAGATCTGGGCTTGCTGCAAGGAAAAGCTTGCTAATGCTTAGAGTTATCCTGAGTTACAATGGGCCATCTTGGGAGAGTGGTGGCTTTCCCCTCCTTGGACATCGTCAGGCCAAAGCTAGATGCCACTTGCCAGGGATGGTGTAGAGAAAACTCTTGTTCTGGTACCAGTCCAACCCAAGAAGTATCCAAGAAAAGACCTGCCTTATGTGTCAGACACTGTGGTGGGTGGCTAGCTCCCAAGACAAAACCAAAAGCATTCCTGCTCCTGAGGAGCTCCCATCCTACGGGGGGGGGGGGGGGGGGGGGAAGCAGCAGATCTAATTAGAGGATCTAGAGTCTTGACGGGTCCTTGGAGGTCCTCGAGTCCAGGGCGCTCATTTTACAGAAGAGGAAATGAAGAGTCTTTGGTATAAAGGTCACGTAGGCTTTGTGCCACTAGAGGAACTGAGAAAAATGGGGAAATGGGAAAGAACACTGAGAGCTAAGGGGAAGGCAGCGTTCTCCTCACACAAACATACACGTCCTCACCACCTCCACCGTCCCGTCTCCCCCCCACACTCCCCCCCAGCCCCAGGATACACTGAGTCAGAAAAGGAGGTTGGGACTCAGGAGGCCTAATGTTCCAGCCTAGGCAGGGCTGGCTGCGGTGGGCCCTTCCCTTTCTGACACCCTGGGCCTCTCTCAGTGGCTCCCTTTCCAAGATCCGTCCCCACCCGGCATTTGCAGGGTGGAGATGGAGGGGAAGTCTGCGGCCAGGGGCTGGAGGGGAGCTCTGAGGCCCCACTGGGCTCCCAGCCATCATCTTGGCCTCTGCTGTATCCTGTGCAGACCAAGGCCGGGGGGGGGGGGGGGGGGGGGGGGGGGGGGGAGTTGGAGGGTGGGGGCCGCGGGGGGGGGTAGTGAAGTGCTAGGCTGGAAGCCAGGGAGGCCCTCCCTGCACACAGCTCCTTGAGCCGCACCTCCCATCTCTCGACACTAGGTGGCAATGTGGGCACACATCAGGTAAGCTGAGGTCCCTGGGGGTGGAAGCTGGGCTTATGAGGGCTGCCAACAGGTAGTTAGTTTCCATGGAAACAGTTCAACAATGCAAAGCAGAGAGAGGCGATGGGGTTGCAGGCGGGGGAGGGGGGGATGGGCTGCAGCACTGAGCCCTGCAAGGCATTTTTCTACCACCGCAAAAGACTGAAACCCAGGGGGAGGGTTGGCAAGGGTCACCTGCAGGGCCTCGGACCCGGGCAGACCAGCTGTCAGAGAGCTGCAGAAAGCTGTCCTCCCTTCTGGGAAAAGAAAGTCAGAAGGGATTTGTAGATTCTGGATTTTGGAGAGAAGGTCCTGCTAGAAACATAAAAAATAAATAAAAATTAAAAATTAAAAATCCTCCAGTTAAGTGACCTATCATTTAACCACTCTGGGTCTCAGTTTATTAATCTGTAAAATGAAAAGTCTGGACCAGATGGCTTCTGAGCTCCCCACCAACTGTGAATCTGTGACACTCCCATGGACCTTAATTGATTCCTCTGTAAAATGGGGGGGGGGTAACTAGTTCCTTAAATGTTCTAAATCTGTGATATTTACCCCTCTAGACCTAAGTTTTTTCATCTGTAAAGGGAGGGCATTGGCCTAGATCACCTCTGAGGGACCCTGCCAGCTCCAAATCTAGGACCCCATGATCTCCCCGACCCTGCTTTAAGATTGTCAAAGCTCTTAACCTCATTCTCTCTGTAACTGCACATTATTTCCCTTATTTTACAGATAAGGAAGGTAAGCCCCAAAGAGGTTAACTGGCCTGGAGAGAGGAAGCCAGTTTCAGAGCCTTGGACTCAGGAGCAAAGGTTTAGAGCTAGAAGAAGCACTGGAAGCTAACAAATCAAGCCCTCTCATTTTATTAGATGGGCAAACTGCAGCCTGGAGAGGTTACCTGGCTTTGAGAGGCTCAGTGTGTATCTGAGCCAAGACTCAGGACCAGGGATCACAGATTCAAAGCCTAAAGGGACCTCAGAGGTCTTCTGGTACAACCCCCTTATTTGACATCTGAGTAAACTGAGTCCTAGGGATGGCTTGCCTAAGATCACATAAGGCAGCAAATAGCAGTCAGAATTTGAACCGCTGACTGGTGACTCCAGAACCAGAGCTAGAATCCTTCGCTCTTTCCATGGCATCAACCAAATGGGTTATGAGAGCCCACATCTATGAGAGCCAGTGGCCCTACGAATGTTCTCTCTGTCGATGCTGCAGTTACTCAGTACCATCAGGAGCAATCAGGTGGGGTCTCACAATTTCCTCCTGATCTGAGACTTTCCCTCCCTGGGTCCCCGTAATGTCACCCCCAGCTCTGAGCACAGGAGATGAGGGATTGGCATCACAGGTTCTAGACCCGGGAAGGGATCTCAAAGGTTAACTCTAGTCCACCTCCCCCCTCCATTCTACCAAAACGGAAACTGAGACCAAGTGAGGTGATGAGACACAATCTCCCTGGCTTTGGTCAAATCCAAATGAGAGGGAAATGATTGAGCAGCTGTGTCTGGTGCAGGTGGAGACGAGCTCACTTCCTGGCACTCCACAAGGATCTCCAAGCCTCATCTCCCTGCTGCTGAGGGGCAAACACAATGTTCTCCTACACTGCTAACCCTCCACAGCATGAGCACACAGCAGAAATGCAAGAAGCCCCCGACTTTCAAACACGTCCACTCCAAAAGTTCACGTCCCAGTCAATTTTTTGGAACACGCGCTACATCGTCCCATGGAAACCAAATTTGAGAAGGTGGCCAAGTTCCCAAGCCAGCCCGCAAAAGTCTGTTAAACTTAACCATCCAGGGGCTACAATCCTACACGTTTGCAACGGAAAATTGGAGAAAAACATACCATGGCAGTCTCGTAATTAAACAAAACAGAGAAAATGGAATAAAAATCATCTTTTTTATTTGTCTTGAATAATGATGCTTGAGGAAAAGCAGGCTTAATTAGAGGAGAACAAGTAAGAAAATTAAGACTTCTGGAGATTCTTAATTAAGGACTTAATTAAGCACTTTATGTCATTTTCAAGGGTTTGAGAGATCTATAGCCCTTGTTAATTACATCCAATTTCACTTGAAAGCTTATAGTTTTCAGAGAAGGTAAAACTTTGAAGCTGGAAGAAAACTATAGCAATCACCTAGTTACACACTGCACTCTATCTTTGCTTTGGAAAGATTCATACCTCAGCCCAAGTGAAACCATTGCTTTGGTCCAGGGCTATCCTTAGCACCCATCCTAATTATTACCCCTGGTGGTTTTTTGCTTCATTCCTGAAATAAAGAAGGAAGGAAGAGAGGAGAGAGATTTTCTTCATTTACCCAGGCAAGAAATAAAAAAGAGAAGGGGGAAAGAGAAGAGGCAAAATATAAATTCTATTTTAAAAAAATACAAATTCAATTTCCTGTAAAAATAGAAATTGCTATAAAATTTCTATAAATATGGAAATTCTACTTAGAAAATAGAAATTCAATTGGAAAGACAGAATTTCAGGGACAGAAGAAACCTTAGAGATAATCTAATCCATCTCCCTCATTTTAGAGATGAGGAAACTGAGGCACAGGACTTGCCTGAGTTAATCAGCCCAGAGCTCTTGACTCCAATTCAATGCAAAGAAAGCATTTAGGATTGGTTCAGTCTAATGTCCTTTCCCCTATGGCGAGTATTGAAAAGCCGTATGGCTCAGGAGAAAGAGGGCTGGGTTTGGAGTCATAGGAATCTGTGAGAACTGAACTGGACAGACTCAAGCAAAGCAATGAGAAAAGTGGATAGTTGGAGTCATAGGGCCAAATCTCAGCTTTGCCACTTGCTACCTTGTGATTTTGGGCAAGTTACTAAACCTCGATTGACCTCGGTTTCCCCATCTGTAAAATAGCCTCTGAGGTCCTTTCCAGCTTTAAATCTACGGGCCTAGGATCCCATTATTTCTGAGAAAGATTGTCTTAATCAAGAGAGGTAAGAGACACAAGGTAGGCACCAAGTGATCCCCCCCAAAAAGAAAAGAAAGGAGTCTGTGGTACAGATGGGAGTGCTGGGTTGTCCAGCTTCATGCACCAGCCACAAGGTGGCAGCGTGATCCCACAGCAGCTTGGTTGCTTCGCGGCTGGGGAATTTGGGATGGAGTGGGGTGGGAAGAAGTCGTGATCATAGGTATGGAATGTTGACAAGCAAGAGGGCCCAGGGAGCGTCTGTACTGTACTCTGTGGATGATCGTTGGCAGCAAAGCTCAGGGTCCAGCTGGAGATAGGCTGATGGGCTCCAGTTCTCGGCTTCGGCCAGAGTGGCCCTGCCCTAGACATCCTGTACTAGAGGGCTGGAGACATATTCCTGTTGTCTCCTGGAGACACTTCCTCTGTTCCATCCCCTTAATCTCCCTACGGCAGCATCCAAATCCCTTTCAGGGACACCAAGAATGAGGTTAATTGGTTAGTTAAGCAAGGGAGCCAGAATCCAGAAGGTGACTGGGAAAAACAATTGTTTCTGGAGGGAAACAGTCCTGGGAGCCTCTGGGAAAGTTGCCTTTTTGTTGAAGGAGATACTGGACAACTCCCTTTCTTCCCTGGGTCTGTTTCTTCATCTGTAAAGTGAAGGGCTTGGACAGCTCCAAGTTATACTCTCCAGTGTCCCTACAGTTTTCAATCTCTTTTCTCATCGTTGGTGGTAGCATGTCCTTTCAGTCGTTAAGCCACTTGCTTTTCTATTATTAAAAGCCAGACTAAGCCCATCTGGCCTCTTCTCTTAGAAATTAACTCTTTGATATTTGCCTTATGCCTAGTGAACTGAACTCAGACTCTTATGCCAGAATTGAGAGACCGAAACCGAGAACCATGAATTTAGGCTTCGGAGACTATAGCACCAGAGATCTAGAGTTGGCAGAGACCTCAAAGGGGTCATCTGGTTCAATCCTCTCATTTTACAGATAGAAAAACTGAGGCCTAAGAACACAAGGTGACTGGCCCAGGGTCACCCCGGTCACACAATATAAGAGGCGGGATTGAACCCGGTCCTCAGCCAGTGGATTAATTCTCTTTTGCCTCCATGATAGTTCCTATGGGACCACACTTGTTCGCTCCTTATAAAACATTCCTCATCATCCCACCCTGATCAGATTGAAGCCTTCTGCCTTGCTCTGGGCCTTGGGATGTTCTCTAATATCCCCACACATCTATTATCAGAATGTGAAAGACCTTGCTGAGGGGCCCAGCCAGGCAACCTCTCCCACTTCACATTCATTCTTTTCTCCTTGTGGGGAATGGTCCAGGGGAGTGAGAGGTGAATGTCAGGAAGTGTCCTTGATCCTGGCTACACAAGTCAATAGATTAGACACACTGAGAAAGCATGGCATCCTGGGGAAAGACCCTGATTTGAAGTCAGAGTTATTCAACTGGCATCTATTAAGGGTTGGCCATGTGCCAAGCACTGTGTTTGGACCTGGCTTCAAGTCCTACCCCTCCTACTTGCTCCCTGTGTAATATTGGCTATTCATCTCAGTTTCCCCATCTAAAAATTGAGGGGATGAGAGTGGATGACTTCTAAGGTTCCTTCAAGCTCTAAGTTCCTGGCATTCTGACCCCCAAGGAGTGCATGGCCACTGAGTAGACATGTTGCAGAGGGGACCAGCAGATGCCCAAGTTCTCTCTCAGCTCTAAAGCTATGATTTTATGGTCTATGGTGCAACTGTTAGAAGGAACTCAAAAGCTTCTTAATGCTACACCCCATCGATCAAGCCAGGCACCCCATTCCCCCCAAAAGCTGTTCTGGACAAAGGACATGGATCTTTCTAGGTCACCAGGACCTTCCTAGACTTCCTCTATCAGCAGGACTGGACCTCAGGAAGAAGTGTGCCAAGACACACCAAACTGCAGATGTCTTTTTTGGCTCCATGAATAAAATGACTGCCTGCCAGAGTACACGAGGCCAAGGAGAGCAGAGATTCTCAGACTTTCCCAGCGCCTGGACCATGACAAGGGGAAGGGACCTCCACCCCAATCACCCCACCTACTCCCAGCAGCTAGGAGCTCCTCATGGAAGGAATGGCATTGCTTTGCATGGCACACCAGAGATGGTATATCTTTTCTGTTTTTTACAGAGAAATGTGATTAAATGATGGATTCATGAAAGTGGTTTAGTAGTGAAAACTCCAAGGCACCAGCCTACAGGCAAAGAGGAAATCAACCAACTCAACCATAGTTCTGAAGGGCAATACTCTGTCTCCCCAACTAAGTTCCATCTGGAGTATGGTGTTCCATTCTGGGTGCACCATTTTCAGAAGGATGTCATTAAACTAGAAAGTGTCCAATAGGGAAACCAGGATGATGAAAGGTCCTGAGTTTTATACCATAGAGAGGTAGTTGGAAGGAACTGGGGACATTACATTTGGATGAGGGAAAATTCAAGGAGGATAAGATGGCTGCCTTCAAGGAGCCGAAGGACTGCCACATGGAAGAGGTATCAGATTTGTTATGCTTGGCCCCGAAGGGCACAATCAGGAGCCATGGGAGAAAAGGCTAATCTAGACTGGGTGTCAGAAAAGACTTTTACCACACTAGAGCCGTAACCCCAGAGTGTGCCTCATGGGTTCTCCCATAATGGAGGCATTCGTCAAAAGGCTTGGGTGACCACTTGGCTGACGGCTGGAGAAGGGATTCTTTGTCAGGCAGCGGTTAGACTAGCTGCCCCTAGGGTCTCTTCCATCTCTGAGATTCAGGGATTCTGTACCCCAAGAAGGGGTTTTGGTTTTCGATTGGCCAAATGTTTCAGTTTCTTTTCTCTCTAAAATGAAAATAGGCAGTGTGGTTTGGGGCCATCTCTTAGATACTGTGGACCAAGCATTGTGTAACCCATGCTGCCATCCAGAGGCCTAGGGCAGTAGGGAGTGACCATCTTGTTAGACCAGCCTCAGCCCTGTAATAAACCGCACACACACACACACACACACACACACACACACACACACACGCACGCACACACACGCACAGGCCAAAAAAGAAAATTGCTGAGTGTGTGACTAATGGGGGCCGGCTCACAGTTTTTTTAATTAATGAATTTCTCTCTCTCTCCTCCCCACATGGTACTGCTATGCAAATCCGGAGAGAGGAAGAGCAGCGTCCCTCATACTGGCCACCACTGACAGCCTACCCCTTTAGGCAGCCAAAAGAGGGAATTAAAGTAGAACAGCTTGGGACCGTGACTAGAGAAGAAGCTTCCAATCCTGCCTCTGCCCAGTGCTGGCTGTGTGACCCTGGACAAATCCCCTAACCTCTCACTACCCCCAGGCTCCTCTCTAAGATCACAGGTGGCAGAACAGTGGCTGGTCTGCACTGAGAAAGTGTTTCCTCTTCACCAGGGAGCGTCCTACACCGAGGAGATCATAGGCTTGGAACCCCAAAACTCTTTCTATGACCAACACACATTCTACAACTGAATCTCAAGAGGAGATGTGTTTGTGATGGCAAAAGCCTAAGTCTGGGAGCCGGGAGACATGACCTCACTGGCCCTTCATTAACCGTGCGACCTTGGACGAGTAATATTTGTAAAACTAGGGTAACCAACTAGGTCTCTCTGGCTCCTTCCAGCTCTCAGCCCGTGAGTTTATATGGTTGGGGACTAGAAGAGCCCTCAGGGGCATGCAGTGCAATGCCTTCATTTTGCAGATGAGGAAACTGAGGCCCGCAGAGGGAAGTGACCCAGGAACCAGCCAGCACATCAGAAATTTGAACCCAGTTCTTCTGCTCGAGGGCTCCTCCCACTGCCCCACTGTGCTTTGTCCTAAGCAGACATCTAAATGAGTCAAAGACTAAGAGACTCTAGAATTAGGTCCTACTGAAATTCTTATTATTCCAAAAAGAAAAAAGAAAAGCAAGCCCCTGGCCAGTCCCAAACAATAGTAGCCATCATTTCTAGAGCACTCTAACCACAATGACCCTGGGAGGCAGTAGAATGGGTTCCCATTTTACAGATGAGGAAACTGAGGCACAGAGTAGTCAAGTACTTGTCCTGGGGTACAGAGCTGGGAAATATCAGGACCAGTCATTCAGCCCAGGCCTTCTGTTTCCAGAGCCAGGTCATTCAAAGTGATATTCCATGGCACCTCCCAAACGAGGGCTGTAAAGACCCCAATCAGCTAAGGGGTCTGGACACTTGCTCCATGCACCCAAGGGGGAGACAGACAGCATGAGGAGGTGCCAGAACTGAATTCTGATCATTTCCACAGGTCTGGCAGGCCACTCCCAGCAAGGGCCCACAGTCCATTTCCAGCCTCTCTCCCACCCACCCCAAACCACTGCTCCTAAGATTCCAGTGGCAGAATGTTGACTTTACTCTCTCTGGTGGAGAGGAAGTGTTGGGGAAAGGGGGGAAAGGCGATGGGCTGACCACCTTTGTCACTCATCTGTGAAGGCTGACCTGAACGCCTTCCACACAGATTTCCTCAAAAACCAGTTACTTTTACTCAGCAGTAAACACTCTTTTTAGGATGTGAATAGGCTGAGTAAGGTGTGTCCCTGTACAGTTTGGAGAGCCCCTGGGGGGAAAAGCCCTGACCTGGTGTGGAGGGAGACCTGGATTTCATCCCTGTCTCTGTCATTATGGTTGTGTGACCTTGGCCAAGTCATGTAACCACCCTGGACCTGTTTCCTCATCTGTAAAATGAGGGGTTGGACCAGTTGGGGTCTCTAGACCTAGGAGTCTACGTGTGACCTCTCTGAGCCACCTATTAACTTGCCTTTAACGTCAGACTAAAATTGTCTGTAACACCTGCCTTCCTAGGTTGTCACAAGACCCCAATGAGGCCAAGGAGATACGATTCCTTTTACAAATCATCTTACAACGCTCTGTAAATGTCAGCTCCTCGCTGTCTCTGGCTCAGGTCCAAGGATCCTGAACGTGACCTAGTTTGGGTCTTTATGAGAAAGATCTTTCTGGTCCACACTGTTCAAATCTTTCTCTTCAGAGGCCTTGCTGCCTCCCGCCCTTGGGGGGACTCTGGAGAAGTCATTGATTCTGTGTCTACGATTTCTCCCCTTATCTTTTGGGGGTTTTTATTGTTGTTTTTCAAGGCAAATCTCCAAAACAGTTCAGACAAGTCCAGACAAGTACGTGGATTACAGCTGGGCATTTCCCACTGCCTCATGACACTGGCTGTGACTGGACTTTAATAAGCCCAGAAGGAAACGACCCCTGTGATTTCACCACCAACAAAGTGTTCTAGATTCGAGGAGATGTTTCCTGGATGTGACTAGAAGCCAGTCATTTTTCTCTTGGGTCTCAGTTTCCTCACTTGCAAAATTAGGAGGTAGATGCCTGGTCTGTGTAACTCACAGGGTTGTGGTCCAGATGGTATAGAAATAGCCACTTTCAGAATCTCCCTTGGCCCTGGCCCTCCCCTGCTCAGGAAGCTACCAGCCCTCAGAGTCACTCAAAACACCACTGTTTGGCCCTTAAACTCTTCTCAGTCCGGCTCTCCCCTGGCTTTCCAGACTTATTCTACATCACTACCTTTCCTGCTCCCTATGGGACCACAGTCAAACTGACCTCCTTCCAGGTTCTTGATGCGCCATTCTCTATTTCCCACCTTGCAATAGCTATGCCCCAAGCTAGGAATACATTTTTTCCTCACCTCTGCCTCTTAGAACCCTCCTTTCCCTAGAGATTCATCCCCTCCAGATGCCACCTTCTCCCAATCATCCCATGCTTATTCTGTATCTGTGCATCCACACATGCGTTGTTATGGCATCCAGGGTTCCACACTCTCACTCACCGCACACCGCCCACCCATTGTCTCACCTCTCTTTACAGCAGCTCTCCCACTCACACAGCCCGTCCCTGGTCCAGGCCCCCAGGACGATGGTCATAGGCTGGTCTCCCTGCTTCATGGCCCTCCAAACTACCCACACTCAGGAGGCCTGGCCATGCTGCCTGAGGGAGCCTTTGCTCTTATCTCCAGTGCCTGCTTCACAGTAGGCATTGAATGAATGATTGCTGACTACCTCTCCTAATAGAATGCAAGTTCCATGAGGGTAGGGATCACTTTACTCTTCATCCATAGTACTTAGCACTTGGTAGATGCTTCATAGACTCTTGTTGATTTATGGGGAGGAAGTGTGGTTGGTGAAAAGAATATTGATTCTGGAGTAAGAGTATCTGGGTTCAAATCTCAATCTGTAAGAGAAGGGGATAATGGGTTTGGATGGCCAGTAGGGTCCTTTCCAGTTCTACATCTGCCAGCCTGCCATGAGTTATCTATCTCAGAGATGACACCTGTCCCTCACTGCCATCTGAGACTCTGTAATGGCCCCTCCAGGTTTACATTCAAGAACGTGCACCTATGGTTTACGTGGCGTTCTTAGTGGCCTGATGGAAGGCCAGTTCAAAATGTCACATCCAAGCAGAACTGTTGGATTTCTGAACAAGAGAAATCTGGCGACGGGAGACATACGATGAGAAACTTTCCCACAGTGAGGAAAGGGTGGGAAAAACACTGTCGATCAGTGGGGCAGGGCCCGGGGGATGCACGGAAGGCCCCCCCTTAAAATGAACATCTAAACTATGTCCTCTGACCACTTCAATGGGTTAAAAAAAGCCAACCGCAAAGCTAAGCTTGGTCTCCTCACACAAATGTTTTTAAGCAATAACGAGTCTTCTATATTCCAGGCTTGGAAGCTGAGAGACAGAAATTAGAAACAAATGTGTTGAGTGATTGAGGGAATCATTTCAACATTTTTGGAAACACACATACATTTTCCCATTTCATTTTGCAAATAAGAAAGCAACAGAGGGGGGCAATGTTACATGTGGACACAGGTCATCACAACAGAAACTGTTCTTCTTTGCTCACCTAGAGATGGGGTTCTAGAGCTCACTGGAGAAAAGCAGTGGGGTTCCCATGATATGCCTATAGCTGGAGCTTTTAACATCTCCACCATGGATAGGGACCCTAACTCTTCTAGGGTCAACCTAAAAAAGAAAATCCTTTTGGAACAAGCATTGTAGGCAGGGAGGGAGGGAGGAATGCTGTTATTTAGCTGTGAGTACATATTGAAGTGAGTACATTCTGAGGCATTCTGCCATTGACCTTCTGAATATGATACAATTTGGGGCTTAACTGTAATGTGAATAATCAAAATCCCCCTTGTGCCAGATGATGGGAGTGGCTTTGACATTTCCTGGGCTTCACTGGGAGGGTCTCTGAGCGTACTCTCAAGGTGGCCCTTCCTTCAGAATCTGCAGTCTATGTCCTTGAACCTGCAGGTGGGATGGAGGTGGACCTCTCTGGCCCAGGAACAAGGTTTGGAGGGTCAGGACCCATGTGCAACTTTTGCTGAGCATGCATTTTATCCCATGTTCCATTGACCCCATTGGCAAGAGCCTTTCTGGTACAGACAGTGTTAGAAGCCTCTCTGTTAATTTCTAAGAGATGTGCTGATGCAACCTCACTGTCTAGGCTGGTCCTGGACCATTATGAATGTCACATTTGGCTCAGCCATTAGAAGTTGTTGGAGAGTTTCATTATGAACATCACATAGAAGACAATTCCACAAAATGCCATCTGAGAAATCCCCAAATTGCATTGTTGAGACAGATGGCACCACTCTCCATTATAAACAGCAATGACCTCAACAGTCCATTGATTCTATTTATGAAATCTACATTTATGAACAGTGACCAGTGATGGGGAGAAGTGTGCTTCTGATAAGCCCATAAACTCATGGAATAAATATCTTATCCTTAGGTGAAGTAGACAGAGTGAGGGGTTTTTATTCAGATTATGGTTGGGTCCCACAGATACATTTCACTTCAACAAGAACCTATTATATGCAAGCCTCTGGAAATATAAACACACAAACGGAACAGTTCCATCCCTCAAGGAGTTTAGATTATATTGTAGTGCATATGTCAGGAGCATAGCGTAATTCTATTTGGGATGCCTTGTTTTCTGTACTGGCCTTTGAAGGATGGGTAGGATTTTGACAGGTAGAAATAAGAAAAGTTATCCCAAAGAGAGGGAACTTTGCTAGCAAAAGAACAAAAGTAGCTGTTTGAGATGTGGTATACAGAGTAGGCTGGGGAGTGCATGGTATATGTAGGGTAGGAAGAGGAGTCGAGCTTTAGGGCTGGAATAGGATACTGTAGGGTCCTGAGTGATGGGCTAAGAAGCTTGTATTTTATTCAGTAGGTGCTGGAAAGACATTTAAGTTCTTCAAGTAGGCTTTTCAGTGGGGATTCTGGTAGTATGCAGGATAGACTAGAGGAAGGCAGAGAACTTAAGAGGCAGGGAAGCCAATTAAGTAGAAGGGATTAATTAAAGAGGTATTGCAGGAGGAAGACCCTATTGGACTTGGCCACTGATTGGATGTGGAGGACAAGAGAATGGGTAGAGTCCAAGATGACCCAGTTAAGAGCCAATGTCATCAAAAGAAATGGGGAAGTCAAGAGGAGAAAGAGGTGTTCGGAGGAGGGATGATCAGTTTCATTTTCAATAGATTTTTTTCTCTTTATCTTTCGTTTTTATATCACCTGTATTTCCTCCTATATCCCATCCCCTTCCTACTGCCATAGAGACATCCCTTACAACAAAGAATTTTTCAAAATAAAGAAATAAATAAAAACAGATAAGAAATATTTCAGTGAAACCAATCAGGACCTTCAAAAAGCAGGCTCCATGGAAATGGTGCTAGGTTGAGAACCCAAAGACCCAGGTTTGAGCCCTATCTCTGCTACTTCCTTAACTGTGTGACCTTGAGCAGGCCCCTCTCTGGGTCTCAATCCTTAGCTGTAAAATAAGGGAGTTAGGCTAGGTGACCTCTACAATCCCTTCCAGCTCCAAAGCTATGATTCCACCTGGACAATTAATCACTTTTTACCTGTAGCAAATTCACTTTTTTTTTTAAGGAGAAAGAGACCACTCCCATTAGCCTTTGTAAGACAAGAGGAACTAGGGAAGCCATCAGCACAATGTGAAGGGAAATAAAATCTCATTTTCTTCATATGGTCGTCTAAAGAATTGGCTCTAAAGGACTCACATGACCTGGGTTCTGCCACTTGCTGCCTGTGTTATCTTGGACAAGTGGTTTCATCTCTCTGGGCCTCAGTTTCCTCATCTGTAAAATAAGAGGATGGAGCTCAATGGCTTCCGAGGTCCATTCCAATTCTATATGTTCCTCTGAGCTCTCTGTAAAAGCTGAGCTCCATTGACTTTCAAAGATATTCTCCTTTTCTTCCCTTCCTTTCCCTTCCCCACCTTCCCACCCCTTCTTTTCTCCTCTCCTTCTCCTTCTCTCCCTTCTCCATTCTTCCATCCCCTACCTTCCCTGATACTTCCCCCCTCCCACCTCTTCTCTTCTTCTCTCCCTGAAAGCAGATTAAATGGAGACACAAAATGCACGCTACCCAGAGTACACAGGAAAATGGCCCATGACAGAATTAGCCATAATTATGCTAAGAACTGTGGAAATCCCCAGGCTCTGGTTATTCCAGTTCCTGTAATATAACTCCACTAAAAAAACACAATAGTATTAGAATGAATTCCATGCATTTCCTACAGCAGATTCATAGCAATAGCCTCTGGGCAGAGGCTGGTCATTAGCTGGGGCTTCACTAGTGCCAACTAAGTGGTATACCTTCCTTAAACACAATTCCACCTCATCCAGGGATCTTTGCAAGTTGGCACCACTGAGCAAGGAACACCAGAGAAATTGAGGCTGCTCTGACCCTCTATTTCTCCTCAGATAATACTGAAGGGCCCTGAGTGATGGACTAGGAAGCTTGTATTTTATGCAGTAGGTGCTGGAAAGACTCAGAATGTAATGGAGAGTTGGGGTGAACGGTCTGTGGAGGAAGGATGCAGCTGACACTTCCACATGGAATATGGGAGAGACTGTTTCCATACACACAAGGGATGAATCCCAAAAGTGTGAGGATGAAGAGGATGGTGGGACTACTTTACAGTATTTTAGCCCTAGGGGGTGTGAGTGGTGGCTGGGCAAGCCAGTGGATGTATCTGGGGCAGGATTGCACATGATGGGTAAGAGTGGCCACTGGAGCTGCAGGCCCTCCACTTCAATCTTGTCTCATCACAGGCTTGAGAAGCATCACGGTGTCAAATGGTTGGACTTAGGTAGGGTAGGTAGGTAGACTGGAATTCAAATCCCATCTCTTACCAGCTGTGTGGCCCCCCAAAAGCCACTCAACCACCCTGAGTCTCAGTTCCCACATCTATAAAATGGGATGATAATACTATCCAGGAGTACTAGTGCTATCCTGAGATTGACATAATGCATGTGAATGGCGTGTTTTGCACATCTCAAAGAGCTATCGTGTTTATTATTATGGTTGCTAAGTAACAGCACTAGAACTCCAAAATGAGCCTGCCATTCTCCACCATGATGCTTCTCTAACATGCCCATGGGTTGAGGGGTGGGGTGAGGAGGTCCTTTCAAGGAGCTACTTGACACAGTTAAATTCCCTGACAGTTTCCCATTGGATTTTGTTACGGGAAAAGACTGACAAGAAATAATGCCAATCCCTAAATTTCATCTTGGCCACATTCTCTCTTCCTACTGTCCCTTTCCAGGGGCAGGCTTTGTCCTACAAAAGGTCACACTATCTTTCTATTTGACTTGATAATGAACGTCAGCAGGAAGACCGAGCAATTTAGAAACTGATGAAATCAGGTGCCAGAACTTTGATTTTATTTCCCAGAAAACTGTGTTTTGAAATTTTCCCTTAACCCTTTCAGATCCTGAAAGGTCCAAAGCTTCTATACCCCATCAGTAAGTGACTCTGTGCATAATCCCTCCATCTGCCCCAGATAAAATAGAGCAAGGGGCTGGGTTTGGTTTGGGCTTCTGCTTTTTTTTTCTGTTCTATCTTTCAAGGAATTATTTTCTCTGAATCATGACCTGCAATAGTTAGGAAAGAAGAGATTGGCTTCCTGCTCAGCCCAGGCTCAAGACACACAGGAAAAAAGCTCCCGATCTGCTTGCACCAGCTGTACCCCAAAACTGGGCTCTCAGCTTGAACCCCCAAAGATGCTTTGGGATTTAGGATACATTTTCCCCACAGAGACAATGTTATTCCCAGAGGCCAATTTCCAAGGCTATCCTAAAGAAGTCTACTTAACTTACTTTAACCCTACTTCAACTCTTGTCCACTTCAAGCCCTTCCCAATTGGGGTCCAGCTCTCTGTGGTCTATCCATTTCAGTCTGCATCATTCCCAGAATGCACTCCCTCCTCACCACCATTCCTAGGACTGTCTAGCTTCCTTCTAGACTCAGCTGAAGTGCCATCTCCACCATAGGCGGATCCTGATCTCCTCCAGTTACTTGTGTCCTCACCCCAGCCTGAAATTAGCTTTGTATTTTTCTAATATATTTTACATTTACTTACCCATGTACATACATTTTCTCCTAATAAATGTAAGCTTTTTGGGGTCAGGGACAATTTGGTTTTTTGGTTTCATACCCCCAGTATCTAGCACACTGGTGATTTATTAATACTCGCTGAATGCATGAATGGTATAGCTGAAGCATGCTACGTAGGATTCCATTCTAAAATCTGGGTTCTGCGAGCAGGGGGCCATGTGACAGAGGAAGGAGGAAGGAGAGCTTCCTTCCCCTTTCCTGAGTACAAGGCTAGCCCTCGACAAGATTTTGAAATAAGTTAAATTTGTCTTTGGCATTGTCCTATCTCCTTTGTCATATTATGGAGCAAGCAGAAAGTACTCAAAAGAAAACTGCTGTGCAGCATGTGGTGGGAAGGGTACCAAGTCAGAGTCAGAAGCTTTGGGTTCCAGGCACTAACTGGCTGTGTGACCAAGGACAGATCACTTTCCCTCTCTGGATCTCACTTTTCTCCTCTATAAAATCCAGCGGTTGGAAGGCTCTATTGGGCCACATCTGCGCTATTTGTCATTACGCACCTCATTTAAGAGTATCCAGAAGTACAACCAGGATGCTGAAGGCTCTTCAGCTAACACCACATGAGGGGCTATGCAAGGAATTGGGGGGGGTTAGCCTGGAGAAGAGGGGGACAGCTGTCAAAGCTGTATACTGCTTAGCCCTGGAGAACAGAAGCAATAGTGCTGAATGGGAATACTTATGGAATAGTAGTTAGTAATAATGGTAGTTAGAGAGGAAGAGATGAAATCCGAAGAATTAGGGCTCTCCTTTAAGTGGAGGAGTCTTCAAGCCAAGGCTGGACAACCACTGACTTGGTGTAGAGGGGATTCTGAGCTCCCTTCAACTCAGAGATTCTGGGGTTCCTTCTATTGCCTCTCCTGGTGCTTCTCTCCCCAGTCTCTTGAGGGATACTCTTATTCTACCTTATTGCCCTCACTGCTGTATCCCACCCAGGCTGTCTTACCTCCCTGCTCCCCCAATCACAACTCCCAAACCTTCAAGCAACTGATTTCATCTAGGTGCCAGACGAAAGCAAGCTGATGTGACTAATTTTCACTAATGTGCGAATGACTGATAACCCTTTAACCCTGCCAGAAGTATTTGGAACTTTTGAGGAGGATGCTTGTTAACCCAAATGAGTTTCTAGTAGGTAGGATTTCTCAGAAACCTAACAAAGTGAAGTGAAAACCTTTTAGGCAGTGTGAGAGAAGATATTTTTGGATGGGGGCTATCACCCTGTTATGCGACTGAGGATTCTGCCCCAGACTAGGTTCCCCAAAACCATTCCTGTATTTTTATTTCCAGCTCATCCCTTTCTCCATTTCCCCCCATATTTCAACAGATTCCATAAAGGCTACACTTTTTCACAAGGGTCCCATAGCAGTGGGCACTTGGGGAGACCAGGTTGGCAGCTTGAGTTCCATCTGGGGAAGAAGGGAGATGGGGATGAGAGTGGCCATTCAGGGTCCCTGTGGTTCATCCATAAGTCAGATTGTATAAATTGGCGATGCCTGTGTACTCTTCCCCTTGTTTTTTGATTTTAATTTGGCACCTGAAGTTGTGGGAAAGTAACTCTGCCGGAGATGACATCCAGCTGTATCCTCCTAAAAGCCAAACTCTGAGAATGTCTCCCTAGAAAGTAGACCTTCTGATGTTTCTTTGGAGAGACACTCCCTTACCCCTTTTCCAAAGAGGGATGTGAATTGTTTTTCTCAGTTAATCTGAAGGACAATAGAATCGTGAAATTTCCAACCTCAAAAATGGGATGTTGAGGCCCCTCTGCCACCATCTCTGGCCATCTTTGCCCATATGTCTTTGCTAGAGAAGGTGGGTGGTGGGTTATTGCTTTGTTTTTCTTTTGTTTTGTTTCACTGGGGAAGGGAGAATTGTGTCTCATTTGGCTTTTGCAAACAATGGACTTTCCCCCTTGTTGACAGAGCAGGGGACTGGTTCTTCCAGTCTCATGTTGCAAATTGAAATGGTGACGACCTTCTGTTGGGTTGAACTAGACCAGACAACACGTTTGTTTTATCATCAGCCCTCTCCTTGGATAGGTAGTACTGGACAGATGTGGGCTCACAACCCAGATGACTAGAAAACCTTGGTACTCCAAAGGATGACAATGAAGAGGGAGTTGGTCCCCCCTTATTTGGTTAGTACCCTTAGACATGAAGGGCAGCCTCTTATAGAAGGGTACTGTGCTGCTAAGGGGAGCTGAGTGGGATTCCAGGCCGGACTCACAGAACCTTCTTTTGGGCTCGTCTGGTGGGACCATTCCTGATGGGCTGATCAGATACTACTAGAGATCGGATTTTATGTTCAAAGTTTCTCCAATATGGAGAGAAGATGATGCTGTTGCAGATGGGAAGGGACACCCCTGCCTTGAATTCTCTTTCCTGCACATGTTTTCAAGTGAAAATAGATGCTAAGATGGAAATGACTTTGACTCTAGAGCCAGAAAGGGCTTACAGGGGACCTGTCCCAAACCCCTCTTTTCAGGACATCCAAGGAGTGCTTTTTGCCAAGATCACATAATTCATGAGGAGGCAGTGTGGCGCAGTGGGAAGATTCCTGGATGGCCACACCCACCTCTAATGCTTCCTAGCTCTATGATCTGGGACAAGACACTCTTCTTCCCTGCATGTCGGCATCTTCAGTAAAATGACTGTATTGGACTGAACTGAGAATCCTTCTAGCTCTTAGTGTATGGCCATATGCTTCCCAGTAGAACAGCTAGTTGGCAACTGATCTTCCTGAGTTCAAATCCAGCCTCAGACACTTGCTAGCTGTACGACCCTGTGCAAGTCACTTCACCCTGTTTGCCTCAGTTTTCTCATTGGTAAAATGATCTGGAGAAAGAAATGGCAAACCGCTCCAGTATCTCTGCCAAGAAAACCCCAAATGGAGTCACGAAGAGTCAGACGCAATGAAACAGCTGAAGAGCAACAACAAAACTTCCCAGTAGCAGTGAGAGAATTTGAACCCAGTTCCTCTTAACTCCAGTCATGTTCCCTTGCCTCTGTACCACACTATGTGAGTAATGGAAATGATCTGATGCCAAGTGACGATGCAGCTCCTTGAAAAGGGTAGACGGGGCACACGCAGACGCAGCCCAAAGGGCGGCAGAGGGCACTTCCTTTAGAGAGAAGCCCAGATGCCCAAGGGCTGGGCCCTCTAGGGGCCCCCACCTTTGCCACTTCACCCACTTAGCCCCCGTTGCCCGGATTTCAGAAACACAAATGGCTGAGCTGGCAGTCTCCGGTTCTCCAGATGGCACTCTTTCAGAATATCAGCCCTACCTTTTGCAAGTTCCTGATTCCTATGGTTCTGTTAAGGTTACAGCTGCAAGCCTCGCATCGGATGTCCTGCCCCAGTCAGCAGTGTCAGGGCTTGGCTCCCTTTCCAGAGAAATCTCACCAGGATTCCACCCCAAAATGTTCCATTCACCAGCACTTTCTGTACCCCAGGAATGCAGTCAGTGACTTCCGAGATTCAGACTCACACGACCCCCTTCATCAGATGCAGCTGTGAAATGGTTCTGAGGCTCAGAATAACTTGCCTCTTCCGGCCCCAAGAAGGTCTAAGCTGGAAGGTGGAGGGTGAGAACATGTGGGGTACACCCCTAGCTAGGGCTTTCCCTAAGTCTTCCACAGGGATTCTACCCCAGTGCTAGAGGCCTTTCTCTGGGTCTTTTTTTATCACACAAGTCATGTATCACAGCACTACTGTCTTAGGGCTTTGTTTCCTCAAACCAGCCTTATCCTGGCTACATGGCGCCATGTTCCCTTCCAAAGCTGGACTGGGCAGAGCCCGATGAGATAGAGAAATAAAGACTCATCCCACGGCTTGTTACTGAACTGGGGCCCCCATGTCTGGTCAGGCAGATTCACAGAAGAAGGGAGGCCCAGTGGCTATCAGAAGGTATCTATCTTGGCGACCTTTCGAGTCACCCAAGGAGCTTGTTCAGAATCTCAGTGCATCCTGGGTGGTCAACCTCAGCCTTGCCTGTATCTGAACAGAAACAGTCCAAGGGCTGTGCCAGATCCCAGAGAAGAGCCAGCAATGCAGGAAAGGCCGCCAGCAAGAAGACCCAAGGGAGATCATGGGCCAGAGAGGCCCAGGATGAGAAGGAACAGTGATTGTCTGATCCTCACTGGTCTCCCTACCATCAGTCCTTCCTCCAAACAGCAGCCCAAGTGACCTTCCTAAAGTACCTTCCTCCCTGTTGCCCTAAGGATAAAGCAGTGAGGCCTCTTTGGGGCATTCAGAGTTGTCACCATCTGGCTCCAACTTCTTTCCAGACTGACTACACATTATTCGGTCCCAAACAAATTGGCCTTCCTTACGTTCCCCGTGTGTGACATCCAATCCCCCACCTCCATGCTTCTGCCTAAAATACTCTCCACATTCCTTCAAGGGCCACACCTCTCCTACACATATTGATTGTGTTCTTCTGACCCTCAAATTACTTTATTTTGAGGGGCATACGTTTTGTATTTTATATCTCCCCCATCACCCCTACTTGAACCAATCAATCCGTAAGCGTTCGTTAAGTGCTTCTTACGAGCCAGACACTGATGCAACATTAACTCATGTTTTGTCTTTGAATACCCAAAATGCCCTGTCAAAATACCAGCCTCAGATACCTAGCTCAGTGGTGAGTGCCTTGGCAAAGCTCTGGGCTCCATCCATTTCTGACTTCCTTTACCCCTCATTCAGAGGTTTCTGTAAACCTCTTATGGGGCAGCATGCGCGCGCGCGCGCGCACACACACACACACACACCCCCACACACACACATGCTCACTCACATCCTACAATAGAGCACCCAGGAGCACCCTGAAGGGTGAAAGTGAGGACAGGAGGGAGATTGGCAGTCTGTATCTATTTTTTAATATAATTACACAGGTGCTTAAATTTCTGCTTTGTCCCTTATAGAGCAAAATGAAATTACATTAAGGAGAAAATGCATTAATGTTTCCTTAGGACAAATCACAGAATCTTGTTTTTAAAAGTGGTCCCAAATGTCCCAGTGCTGTGATTGCCTCTGGGTTTATCCAGGACGACGTCTTTATGTCTTTTAAAATAAAGTAACTTTATTTTCTGAGACCATCTCTGAGCTTAACTGGGAATAGGAAATGGCCCATATTTCTAGACTAACCCCACTGTACTTAGAACATCCCTCTTCCTGCCCAAGTGCCCTGACCTTGGTGAGGCTGTTTCTGGAATTTATAGGGGAGCTTGCTACTAGATCACACTACCTCTGTGACATAAAAGAAGCATTTGTGCTCAAACAGATTAACTCTTCACAGGCTGCTCTCTGAAGGCTCAGTCCTAGTTCAGCAGTCGTAGTGACTGAACCCTTTGCCCAGCTCTCAAAAATGAGCAAGTCATGGAGAGGGAAGGCTAAGCCTGGGGTAGCCATAGAAATCTAGATTCAATTCAAGTCAACAAGCATATACTAAGCGCCCACTTCACCAGGTACTGGCCCACAAGGGCAATAAAATATGAAAAGTGTAAGACTGAGCCATGGTTAGCCCACACTGCCTGAATTCAGTGTTTGCGGGTTCTAGGATGGCCTTCATCTGGTTATTGCATTTATCACATTTATTACAGCACATGGTAAATAATGAAAACTTTTTTCATTCACTCATCTGGGATATCAGAGGTACTCATCCTTCCTGTGCAGATTTCATCCCCTTTCTGCTTTGTGAGTTATTGTGGCCAATAATCGTCTCCCAGAGGCCAAACTAAGGGTGAACCTCCCTGAATCATGAGGGAGAAAGGGACCTCAGGACCACCCAGCCCAACCTCTCCCTGACCTGGGATCCCCTCCACAATATCCCCAACATGGGGCCTCCAGCCTCTGCCTGCAGACATCCAATGAGGGGAACCCACCACCTCTGAAGGTAGCCCACTTCACTTGGGGCCAGCTCGAAGGGTTAGAAGGTCTTCCTGCCAACCCGCTGCTCCTGGGTCTGACCTCTGGGATCAAACAGAGCAAACCTCATTCATGCCTCTTCCCCATGATAGCCCTTTGAATATGTGAGCACAGCCTGGATGGTCCTCAGACACAGAGTGAATCTTAGGGACACACGGGGAGCCTTTCCAGCCCTGAAGACCCTGGCAGACCTTAGGCTCTGTGGCACATCTTCACCTAGTGAAAGGACCCCCAGAGGTGGACTTTTGTGAAGAAAGTCTTCCACCTCTCTGGTCAGGGGGTCAGGAGTAAGAGGTGGGAACATAGGGAAGGGGGAAAAGCAGCCCTGGTTGTGCCTCAGGCTGGCCCCAACAAAGGATTGAGCAGCTCAGCTCAGAACTAGAACCTGGCCCCTAGAACCTGGGCCTCTGGCCTCCTCTCCACTCCCCTTCCCTGCCCGAGGCCCCTTCATCCACCTCAGGCTGAACTCAGACTCTTGGCACTCCCGAAATGTCCAAAGGCCTAGAGACTGTCCAGATGTCACACATCTGCATAAAAATGATCGATGCTTTTCAGAATGTTGTCCCATGAAGAGTTCTTAAGAAAGGATGATATCATATGTCACTGGGATGGAATTCTTTGCAGTAAACATGGAGCAAGCCAACAAAATGTACTGAAATCCCTCTGTATACACCCAGAAGTATCCTGCAGGTGTGTCCAATATCCCTGAGACAGAACACACGAGTGGCAGGTTCCCATCACTGCTGGACATTCCAACTCTCCAGATGCTCCCCGGCCGAGTACACAGGCTCCTCCACAGCCAGGACTGGCTTGGCATTCATTCATTGACTCCCAACTCACATCAGCCCAGAGGCAGAGTCACCTTCAGGTATTTCAGAGCTAAGAGAAGGCAGTTGGTATCTGTTAGCAAGCTGAGATAGGGTCTTGTTTTTGTATATGTGGAAAGAAAAAGTCCTGCTGGCAGAGAGTGCCAGCCTCGGTCTTTGAGAAGCCTCTGGCATAGATCAGGGCAAAGGTGGGTAGTAATGGGCACCTTTGGCTCACTCCCTGGCCTCAAACAGACCAAAGAGAACACAGCAGGGATAAGTTTCATCTTCCACATCAAACTATACTGTGGACAAGTTTGACGAACTCCTCTCTGGAGTCTGTAAGCTCATCACTCAGCTGTCTCATGGGATCTGCTGGCCCGAGATGGCCAAAGAGTGAAAGTTCTCACTCACACCTGCTTTCAGACAGGGAAGGTGGAAGATTGTGACCTTGAATTTCTTCAAGGGGAGGTTAAGTCGCCATTTCCTTTTCTGAAAATTGATTGTGAAGTTGACACATGACTTTACTTTTGTTTATACAATAGCAATATTAATGGAATCCCAAAGCACCTCCCAAACCAGAAAGCATCTGCTACGTGGGTTTGAAAGAGAATGAGGAACAGCCCAGACTGAACTGAGAAAGCAAGGGAGGGCACTTGGTGGAACGAGCCATGGATTTGGATGGGAGGGGGTGATGACAATGATGAGCAGCATGGTGGTGGTGGAGGAGGAGGAGGAGGAGGAGGAGGAGAGAGAGCCAGCTATGGAATCGTGAAGACCTGTGTCCAGGCGCTCCCGCTGACACACATTGGCTGGGTGACCTCGGACAAGTCTCTTTATATCTCGGTGACCCAGCCAACTCCCTAAGACTATACATTACAGAGAAGACTGTTGCTATGGAGTCGTTCAGGTTGTGCCCAACTCTCCATGACCCTCTTTAGGGTTTTCTTGGCAAAGATACTGGAGTGAAGAGACCTGCCACTGAGGGAAGAAATTCTTTCCCTGGAGTTTCCCAATCAAATCCCAGAATGAGTCCTATCCCATCCTGAGATACTTACTAGCATTGTGAGGTGGTTATGAGAAAAGCTGTAAGGCATTATAGATATAGTAGGCAATATGGTTCAGGAGATAGAGTCCTGCCTCTGGAGTCAGAGGACCTGAGTTCAAATCTTGCCTTTCATGCTTACTATCTGTGTGACCTTGGGCAAGTCACATCATCTCTATGGTCCTCAGTTTCCCCATTTGTGAAACAAGGAGGTTGAACCAGACAGCCTCTGAGGTCCCTTCCATTCCATTGGTGATCACATAAGAGATCTTAGTTAGACCCTTCATTTCTCAAAGCTCCAAGCAACAAAGACCATGAGCTCCTCATGAGGACTTTATGTACTGAATCAGTGCAGGGAGTTTCCACACCAGAGTTCCCAACCGCTTGTTGAATATGTCATTGCGGGCATTCCTTCAGGCAGCACGGGTCAGTGTCAGTGACCGCTGACCTCCTGTCTGACTCCCACATTCTGATTCTGTGAATGAAACTGCAGATTTAGTCTCCAAAAATGTCTGTGTTCAAAGGCAGATGTTTTTAAGTCCATTTGAGAATGTGTATGTGTGTGTGTGTATAGTGAGTGTTCAGAAGGCCTTGGATGACATACCCCAAAGCCACCCAATGTCAAAGAGCCTGGGCTCTGGCTCTCCTGGAACATGAAGTCATCCTGTCCTCCACAAAAACTTCTTCCCCACTTTCATCCAGCACCAACTGATAGAACATTAGACATCCAAATAATAGCAACAGCTACTGTCTCTATAGCATTTGAATGGATAGAAATCACTTTAGAAGACTCCATTGAGCCACATGACAATCTTTTGCGAGCTGGACACTATCCCCATTTTACAGATGAGGA
This sequence comes from Phascolarctos cinereus, assembly GCF_003287225.1. Lineage (NCBI taxonomy): Eukaryota > Metazoa > Chordata > Mammalia > Diprotodontia > Phascolarctidae > Phascolarctos > Phascolarctos cinereus. The sequence goes on from NW_027555514.1 coordinate 14,239,030, forward strand.
CACCAAGTCTGAAAGAAGTAAACAATTTGCTTAGGGTTACACAACTGGTAGTTGTTGGAGAGATTTGAACCCAGGTCTCTGTTGATTATAAATCCCAAGCCCTTTCTAATGTTGAGTTCAATCCCTTTTCCCAGGATGCTGTACAAATACTACAACAAGAAACATCAATTGGCATGTTGGTGTTTCTAGAGTCTGGGACGTCCCACGAACTGGAGAGTTTGGGGAGGATTAGGGAGGAGTGAAGGATGATCTGCCGTCCTCTGTAGCTGGGTTCCAAAAAGACAGAAAGAGCCATTTGAGGCCCATTGACATGATGCTGGAAACCAGTACCTGAATACCTAGTAAATTCTAAGCCAACAAATCTTGAGTTGTTTTAATATGAAGAGTATAGACCAGAAGTGAGGAGCTGAAAGTCCCACTGTCCTCTGCCCTGGTCAGGTCATGTATGGAATACTGTGTCCAATCTGGGGCACCACAGTCTAGGAAGGACATTGATCCATCAGAGAGCATTTACACAATCAATAGGATCGCAGAATTTAACAGCTGGAAAGGACCATCTATGTCATCTATGCCAATCCATCCACAAAAGGAATTCCCACTACCACCCTCCCAACCAGGAGCCACCCTGTGTCAGCTAGAGGACTTCCAGGGCAGAGAAGGCCACCACCTTTGCCATCCAGAGAAGGGTCACCAAGATGGTGGAGGACCTGGAGCCTCCTGTAAGAGAAGAAGCAAATGAAAGGCCTGGAGTTGTTTAACCAAGAGAAGAAAAAACTTAGTGGGGACATTCCCCAGACATTTAAAGTCTTCACCCCGAAGAAGGATTATGGCCCCAGAGTGGGGAACCAGGGACAATGGATGGCAAATGCAAAGAGATACATTTAGATCAGAGCAAAGGGAAAACTTCCTAACAAAGACCATTATTGCAAAGTGAATGGTCTGGCTCGGAAGGTCCTAGCTTCTTCTCCCTGCATCTTAGGGAGAAGTCCCTTTGTCTTAGGGCCTAAGACAAGGTTTTCAAGTTGAGAAGACAGATGACTATTAGTTGGGGATTCTGTAGAGAGGAGTCTTGTTCAGATGCAAGTGGGATCATATGGCCAGAGGTCCCTACCTCCAACATCCTGTGAGTAGGTGGTTCTAGTTTCTAGCCACTTGTTATCTAGATCACCCCATGATTAGACCACACGCGGGTTGGCCTTTGCTTGTTAATGGCATCTCTTGGTTGCCCTGCTGCTTGAGAATTGGCTGGAACACCATCTCCCTGGCAGTTGGCTAGTGACCATGCTCCCTAGGAGGACCCCCTCAAGCTCTTCCATCTCATTCCCAGTGGGTAATGCTCATTATTCTATAATGTCACCATCCTAACAACTAAACTCATCCAGATTCCCTACAAAACTGATGGGAAAGAGAAGTCTGAAAATGTGCCAGTCTGAAAGAGACTGGCAAGAGGGTAGAAATGTCACACAGGCTTCTCACACCCAATATGTCCAAAATAGAACTCATTATTTCTCCCCAACTTGTTATCCCTCTCCAAATACGCTCCCTTCTGATCTTTCCTATTTCTGTCGAGGGTGACATTAACCTTCCCATCATGCAGGTTTATCACCTCGACGTCATGCCTGGCTCCTGACGAAAACTCAGGCCCCCAAACCCAATCAGTTGTCTAATGATGCCTGTTCTATCTGCACATCTTGTTCATCTGTCCCCTTCTCTCCACTTATGCAATCGATGCCCTAATTCAGTCCCACGTCACCTCTCCCCTGGACCGTTGCAACAGTGTCCAATTTTGTCTCCCTCCCATTACGATCGATCCCCGATATAGCTCCTGGACCTGACTTCATCACTGCCTTTCTCAATCACTTCCTGTTCCTTCTAGTATCAAATATAGACTTTCGAGTCTAACTTTGAAAGCTCTTTCCAACCGATCTTTCCAGCCTTGTTATGCTTTACTCCTCTTTCTGCTCCCTACAATGCAGCCGAACTAGCCTGGCTATCTCCCATGCATGGAATGCATCAGGACCAGTGTGGGTGACATACGTGAAGCCGTGACTTTAAGGATTCATGAACGCCTTTAAGAAAAAAAGAATATTTGCTTTCCTCTAGTTGTAAAAACTTTTCACCTGTTTTGTGGTGGACTGTGTCCTTACAAGTGGTCCCAGGAGGTATGCTCTCACACATGGGTGGTACCTATGTTTGCCCAGGATTTCGAAGCCAAGAAAGTGAGGAGATCCCCCAAGGGGTCCTGGCAGCATCTGTATCCCAAACATTGCATTTATTGTCTGGACCCTTTCCCCGAGGAGAAGAAGAATTTCCAAAAGCTAGGTAGTTCCTTCTCTCAAGGAGCTCCCAACTTCACTGGGGAACAATTCAGAGAAAACGTCTATGTGCCCTGACTAGGCATCCAGACAAGGGGAAGACTAGTGTGTCTGGAGGCAGTGGGTTGCCAGCGGTGCACCGTGGCCCTTAGAGATGAGCAAAATGGAGACAGGCCAGATGAGTGGAGGGAGATCTCCCAGGAAATGGGATGAGATGCACTCAAGAATACCAGGGGAAGGGGTACCTGTAGGTCAGAAAAAAAGGGAAACTGAGGCATGTTATAACTTCAACAAATGCTAACTCAGAGCAGGAAGGAAACCTTGGAGATTATCCAAGTGATCCAACCCTCTCATTTACAGATTCGGAAACTGAGGCCCAGGGAGATTAACTTGCCCCAAGTTACACAGGTAATCAGTATCACAGCCAGGATTTCAGGGGGTGGTATTTGTTTGTTTTTTGTTCTGCCCTTCTCTGTATCCCCCCAGTGCCCAGGGTCTGACACAAAGTAGGTGCTTAACAAATGCTCATTGACAACGCTAACGATGACAATGATGATGGCGATGGCAACACCCCCCTTTTATGTCTCCAGAGCGTCTGACAAATGTATGTTGAAGAATGACTGACTGAATGAACAACTGTAGGAAGCGTATACTTTAAAACAACCAGCCAGTCTAACGGCTGCATCGGTAGAATGGCGTGCTCGCCCTGGCTCAGTGCACAGGAGGAAGTCAGGTAATTAAAGGCTAGTCTTGTGGGCTGTCTCATCCCTCCGTGTGCTGGTGTGTCTGAACCTCACGCTATCCGTGTGTCTGGCAGCAAAGCCACGTCTTACTCACAAGAAAGAAGACAGAACAATGGGGCCACATCAAATCGTGTCTATGTGTTGTTTTCCATAAGCAGTTTCTGCTGGGAGTCAGAGGAGCCAGGCTGGGGGGGGGGTGCGGGGGATAAGTCTGCTTTGAGACTCTGGATGGAGCATGAAGCTGAGGCCTTAGACAGATGCAGACTAGGGGAAGCAGAAAAAAAAACCACTCAATTAGGATCCAAAGGGGCTTCGTGGTTAACGTGATTGTGTGTGTTATTTGGTGGGGGGAGTCTTCCGGATCCTTTGGGCAGTCCAGCTCCTCCTGCTAGCTCCAGAAACTTGCCAACTCTATCCTTTATGTACTTTTGATGGGGCCTAATTATAAGGACTGGTTCACTGGGACTTTGACAGGCTTAGTCTCCTTGCAAGTGTCTGTTAGAAGCCCTTTAAGAGACAGCCGGAGATGTTCATTTGATGAATTCTATTCCTTCTTCTGCCAGAAACATCCTTGCCCGTTCTTGGCACATCTAGGGCATCTGAGCCTATCTCCATGTCCGGGACCTCTGAGATGAGAAACCAACCAGCCCCGCCTGAACAAGGCCTCCTCCCCTCCCTGGAAAGGCCACAACCTTTGGTTGCCCATCCGTCTGCCCTGACACAGGGCTGATGGAGCACCTGGCTGCCCACCCATTGACCAGAAGGAGAAGAGATGAAAAGAGCATGGCAGAAAATGCATGGTTGGGCCCCTCTTTCCTGACCCCCTCCCTCCTCCTGCTGTGTCCTGCAGACCATGGTCCCAGGGATCTAGCAACTGCACACCAGAGACTGAGACCCAGACGAATCTATACCCCAAAACTCTTCTCTTGCCCTTGCTCCAGGGTTTCTCATCCCAGGACTTAAATGTTCCTTTGTATGAATTAAAACATGTTATAAAAATAGTAGTGCTTAACAGAGCCAGCCTGGTACAGTGGGGAAAAAGCTGACCTCAGAGGCCATGAGATGTGGGTTCAAGTTCCACGTCCCAGACATCCTGGTTATGTGACTCTGGACAAGTCACTTACTCTGCTTTGGTAGAGGGAGCTTCCTTACCTTGTAGTTCCCAATAGCATTAAATCGCCGGTCCCATCCCTGTGGCATTCTGCATTTCTGGATGGCCCCTGGTTTTTTGCGAAACCTCCCTGGGTCTCCAAACTGCCTGTATGGACCAGGATGGTCATGTGTTGGTTGGACTAGAAGCCTTTGACCTTTAAGAAGCTGAGTGACTGTTGTGAATCAGTTCATAAACACTTATTACAGCAAGTGCCTACTATGTACTTGGTTCTCCCCTCATATAACCCCCCCCCCAGTGTAGCCATCTCTCTGGTCCTCAGCCTCCTCATCTCTGAAATATAGAAATGAATACTGGCACCACCTGCCTCCCGGGACTCTTGTAAGGACAGTGCTTCGGCATTGAACTCCAGGAGCTTGAGAACCAGGAGATCCTATTAGCTTGTGATCATAGTGTCTTCATCATCTGACATTGGCCAATGTGTCCTGTTAATGTTTTAACTATTCCGTGCATTTGTTCATTATGCATTTGGTGGGACTGACCAGCCTCCCTTCCCTGCAAAGGTGGTGGAATGTGGGTGTGCAATGTTACACGTACCATCAACTGCAAGCAAGGTATTGGCTGATTTTTTTTTTTTGGTTGGGCAATGGGGGTTAAGTGACTTGCCCAGGTCACACAGCTAATAAATGCTATGTATCTGAGGCAAGATTTGAACTCAGGTCCTCCTGAATCCAGGGCCAGTACTCTATTCACTCCGTCACCTAGCTACCCCCTTGGCTGATTTTTCTGAACTGCCCTTTTCCTCCTTTTAAAATCTTTGTTATGAGAGATGGCTCAGTGGGGACAGGAGCGGAAAGGAACACAGGAAGGAAAGAATGGAGATATGGAAGCAAAAGGCATCAATAAAAAGATTAATTTTTAAAAATGGATTCAGTAGAAAGAACTATAAACTTCCAAGGAGGTCCAGACTTGAACTCAGTCAATCTGGGTTCCTGTCCCAAATTCTTTTTCCTTTCTGGTCCTTCTGGCTTTCTTTGATGAGGCAATAAGGCAGAATGGGCAGAGATCTGAGTTTCAACCTCCCTTCTGCCACTTCCTATAGTACCTGTGTAGCCCTGGACAAGCCACCATCCCCTCTTAGCCTCAGTTTCCTCCTCTGTAAAAAAAAAAGGTGGGGGGCAGCATGTCAAACTAAGGCCACTTCCTGTCAGCCTATGTATGATCTGTAAAGAAGGGACTTGACTAGATGATGTCAAAGATCCCCTTCAATCCTCCTGCAGTGAGACTTTTGACATCTCTCTGCGTTGAAGTGATAATTCCCTTGGGCTCCGGCTTAAGTCCGTCCATTTGGTCTCCCTCTGGACACACACAGAGCCCCCTGATAACTCCCTCAGCCTGCTCACTGAATCCCTGAATTTTGCAGCTTTTCACAATGGAGCCCAGAATGCCACCATGTTTGCTGTGGTGCTGACCTTTCGGTTTCCAGGAGCTGTCTTCAATGTGCTCGCTCCATCATCCAACATGGTTAAGAAATGACATCCTCTGATTAATGAAGTACTCTCATTAATAGCAACGCCATGCATATTATTAGGACTCGCAATTTTCCAAGCATTTCAAACACAATAAAAATACAGTGATCATGAGAATAACACTCGCTGGAACATTTCCTTGATTCGCAAGCCCGTCAGGATCATGTAGGACCTCGGGGTCATCATCACGAATGTCAATTATCATCGGAATATATTAACTTCAACTCTATCAACCCCAAATCTCTATTAACCAACACTTCCTGTTTCACCAGCAAGAGATGTTCATAGCAGTGAGCCTGACAAGCTAATCAAAAATAGATTAAATTATGTTGGTAGCATGCTAAGTGTTAAGTGCATTCTAAATTAACTAAGTGTTTAAATTAATTAAGTGTTAAGGGCAGTTTAGATTAATCTACTTCTTTAAGAATTCTTCATCTATATGTGATATATGTGATGACTGCATTCATCCAGGACGCTAATTAAATGTCTCTGTATCATGTTGCTTCTGCAAGGACAATGTGGGGCAGGAAACTTGGAATCAGTTTTGGAGCCTGCTTCTGACTTATTCTCCGTGTTACTTCTCTGGGACTCAGTTTCCTTAATTGCAAAATGAAGGGGTTGGCCCCTTCCAGTTCTAAATCTATAAACTTAAGTATCTGTTAAAAGCCTTCTGTGAGAGAGGACAATGCTTATTTTAAAAATCTACACCTTCTTCTTCTATCAGACACATTAAAGAGAATGTCCACTTTTCTCCAGGAAAACTATCAGCAACATACTTCTTCAGAGTGAGTACTCACTGTACTTTGATGCCTTTTTGCAATGGATTAACAAGATTCATTGCAGGCTGAAGTTTACTAAATAAAACAGGTAATTTTGTGAGAGAAAGAGACAGAGATAGAAAATCACAAAGGGATAGAGAGAAAGAGGGAGGGGAGAGAGAGAGAGAGAGAGAGAGAGAGAGAGAGAGAGAGAGAGAGAGCAAGAGAGAGCATTTCCTACCAACCCCCGAGTTATATGGCCAACAAATATGAATAAACAATGAATAAACAAAGGAAGAAATGAAATCATCAATAACCATTTGAAAAAAATGCTCTAAATCACTAATAAAGGGAAAGGGAGTTAGCATTTATACATTACCTAATATGTGCCAGACACTGTGCTATGCTTTTGCAAGTATCTCATTTGATGTTAATATTTTAATAATATTATTTAGAGAAATGCAAATTAAAATAGCTCTGAGATTCCATTTCACATCCATCAGGCTGGTAAAGATGGCAAAGGAGGAAAATGACAAATGTTGGAGAGGCTGTGGGAAAACAGGTGCCCTACTCTGTTGTGGAGGGTTGTAAATTAAGCACCTAGTATGTGCCAGGAACTATGCTAGGTGCTTTAGCTCATTTGATGTTAAGGGGATATCCTCCTATTGGGGAATGGCTAAACAAATGTGAGTATATGAATGTAATGAAACGCTGTGCCATGAGAAATGGTGAAGTGAGTAGCTTCAGAGGAGGCTAGGAAGACCTTCATGAACTGATGCAGAGCAAACTGAGGAGAACTAGGAGGATTCATACCAGGCTAATAGCATTAGAGACACAGAGAACTATGAAAGACATTAGGACTCTGATGGATGTAATGACAAATGTAAAGCTCAAAAGAATGACAATGAAATATGCCAGTCACCTCCTACCAAAGAGGTGTTGGCCTTGAAATGCAGACATTTTCAGACATGGCCAATGGGGAAACTTGTTTCACCAGATAATGCAGCTGTGCACTGAGGACTTTATTTTTAGCCTTCACAATTTTTTATTTGCTTGGTGGAGGTGGGGTGGAAGGTCAGATTAATAAAAGGAAAAAGTTAAAAGAAAGAAAGAGACACTTTTACTTAGGACTAAGAAACACGAGGAAATTCAGGGAAATGTCTAGGTCAGTAATGAAACATGCAAATCCAGCAAAATGCCTGCCGGATACTGAGAATATCCCCCTCCACAGTGACATGATATACAAACTTTCCTGAAACAAGACTGAAGAGGCTCACCAATCCACTATCAGCATCTCCCATGCAGCCACCCAAGCAGTGCCGAGCCCACATGGCAGGGTTCTGCTGCTCTGATTGTCTTTTGCCCACCAGGAAGAAGAGAGAGGCCCCCCAGCTTCCAGAATGAGAATCCTTGGAAAACTTGCCACTTGGAGCCCCCAGCACAATTTCTGACTGAGTCATGCAAGTCACAGCAGCACTCAATATTTTGGGGTTGGGAAGGACCTCACCAGCCATCTTGTCCAAACCACAGCTGTAAAGGAACCTCCACTGTGCCACACCCAACAGACATAGCCTCTACCTGAAGACCTCCAGGGAGGAGGAGATCACAGCCATTCCACGCTGAGATAGCCTTCATTTTAAAGAAAATGTTCCTGTCATCATCAAGGCTACCCTGACCCCTTTGCAACTCCTATGCATTGCTCCTGGTTCTTTCCTCTTGGGGCAAAAGAGATGAAGTCTAATCATCACTCTGCCATGTGATGGTGCCTCCAATTTTTGAAGACAGCTACCACATCCCTCTCCCCGAGTCTTCTCTTCTCCAGGCTAATCACCTCTAATTCCTTCAACTGATCATTAGATGATATGGACCAGAGGCCCTTTCCCATCCTGGTTCTCTTCCTTTGGCACTCTCAGAGTGCTCCCCTTCAGATTCCCCAGATGCCCTGAGAGGTGGAGACAACATATTGCCTTCTTCATTCCAACTCTATCAGCCAGTGACTGCTGCGCCCCATTTTATTGTTTGCTTTTTGGTGAGGTGATCAGGATTAAGTGACTTGCCCAGGGTCACACAGCTAGTAAGTGTCAAGTGTCTGAGGCCGCATTTGAACTCAGGTCCTCTTGACTCTGAGGCTGGAGCTCTATCCACTGTGCCACCTAGCTGCCCACTGCTCCCCATTTTTAAGGGACAAGTCAATTTCAAATCAAGAGGATCTTGCCCTGTTGATGACGCCTGAGTTCAGTCACATGACTTCACTACTGTCCTGTGGAAAACCAAGAGGAGAGGATGGATCATTAATCCCCACCACCATCCTAAAACTAGATGGCATCAGTTGTAGTTAGGACATTACCAAGAATGGGTAGGGAGCAGGGAGGATCTTAACAACTTTCTGGCAGTGTATCCATTGTCTCCTGGATGTTACTTGTCTCTCCAGCTAGGAGAGGTTCTTAAAGGCAGGAGGTTCAATCATCTTTGTGAAAATAAAATGCAATAAAATTTGTAAAGCACTTTAATGTCTTCATCACCATCTTTGAATACCAATATCTCTCACAGTGCTCTGCTAGAGTCAACATTTGACATATATTCTTCGAATATGACCGAGTCCATGAACATGGAATGAATGAATGTGCAAATGAATTAATGAATTAGTAGAACACCATTTCAATTTGACTTAATTTGACTATGACGTTATAAAACCCCTTCAACCTTCTGCCAAGATTCTCAACAAGGGAACCAGTTATCAAATATGTTTTGTCAGCCACAAAAAAGTGGGACATATGCTCTGTTTGGAAATAGTCTAGTGGGAAAAAAATGAATACAAGGGAATATATGAAGGCAGGACAAGGAAATTTTTTAAATTGACCCACAGAAAGAAATCAATCAAGGCCCACATACCAAAAGAAATTTTGTTTTTTTTTCTTAGAAAGAGAAACAAACCATGATCAGCTGACATTTTTAAATTAAAAATAGAGAACATAAAACTGTTTTTAATAAGTGGAACACTAAAAATACACTTTGTTCCATATTATGGACATTTTTGTAATGTGTTGTGTGTTTGGACAGTGGGAAGAAAAAAGACAGAGGGATAGGATGAGGGGGAGAGTTCCTATGAACTCCATGTGGGCGAAAATGTCCCTCCTTCATCTCTGCTTCTCCCCGGCTTCTTACACAAGACATACTTAGTAGCAGCTTAGTAAGCTGTTGCTGAACTGCATTGTTACTAAACAAAGTGAAGGAGGTAGAGAGAAAACCAGAGAAAGAGAAACAGATATAGAGATGCACAGAAGAAAAGAACATGGAAGATGAAAGGAAAGGAAGACACCCAGTAAAAGAGAGCTCTAGGCAGCTGTGAGGTGAGGGTTAGGCAGAGCCACATCTTGCTATTCAACTGGGCTAAGAGCTCCAAAATCTTATCACCTCCCTTTGAAATCTCTGTTGTCTTATTAAACAATCACCCCACTTCAAGCACCCCAGTCTTTTAACCTTTACAAGAATCACAGTGAATAGGATAAAGAGAGCAGCCCAACAGGGCCAGTACTAAACTCTGGGCAACAGCAAGGATGCACTAAAATGAACGATTCAATTTGGATTCAGTGAACTTGGGTTCAAATCTCAGTTCTGCCACAAGAGAAACATTTGTCGTGATGTAGACCTGCTGCGTTTTCTTGGGGAGTGTAGATAGGAGTCATGGAGGGAAACAAAGGGGAGGTTAAACATCTAGTTAAAATAATGTTAAAAGGTAATCAGTGAATTTTAAAATTAAAAAGGCAAATGTCCTGAAGACAAAGCCCAGAACAGATAATGGAACTGAGAAATCTCAGACTTGCAGGGAGTCAGAGGCTGACCTTTGCCTGAGCAGGAAGCCCTATTCCAATGGATTTGCCAGGAGGTCAAGCGTCCCTTGCTTCAAGATGTGCCACGAGGGGAAAGCAGGGAGCTCCCCAGCCGCCCACTCTTGGATGGCGGTAATTGTTGGCAGGTGTTTCCATACCTCAAGTTACAATCTGACTCTCTGCAACTTTCACCTGGCTCTGTCTTTGGGGCCAAGCGCATCAAGGCCAGTCTGTCTTCCAGGTAACAAGTCCTTCAAATGCTTGGAGACAGCTTGGTCCCTCTGAGACCTCTCTTCCTCAGGCATAATTGCACCTGGACAGACCGGATCCTGTTTCTGCTTCTTCCCTTAGAGTCCCTCTGTTCCTACTTTCTGACCCAACAACGTGAAGAAGCTCGGGCTCTTCTTACTATCTACCTGACGGGCCTCTTGCCTATGCTCTTTCCTGTACTCTGACTAATCCTTCAAAGGGCTGCCAGATGAATCTCCCTAAATGCAAAGTTCTGGTCCTGTCTGAGTGTTTGAAAGGCTGTTACATGACAGCTTTGTTCTATGTGGCCCCAGAGGGCAGAACGAGGGGTGGTGGGTGAAAGTTGTAAAGGGGTAAGTTGTCCCAAGAGGAAATTGGCTGCCTTTGGAGGCATGGGATTTCCCTTCATTGGAAATCCTCAGAGGCTCCATGACCACTTATTGGATATCTGATCTGAGGGGGCTTCTGGAGGGCCAAACCAAAGCAACTCTAGGTTATCTAGTTTGAAAGAGCCTGGGAAGAAGATTCCTGACCTTCCCAGAGCAGGGCCACCCTCAAGCAGGATCAGGGGTCAGGTGGAAGGTTTTGATCCAAGTTTGCTTGTCTGATTCTTTGGGGTGAATTGGCATTTCCTACTGTCTCCTTTTTGCTTTAGGCTTGAAAAGATGTGGAGAGGAGAGGAGAGGAGATGGAGAGAAGGAAGGAAGGGAGAGAGAAAAGAAGAAGGGGGAGGAGGAAGAGCAAGAGGAGGAGGAAGGAAGGAAGAAAGGAAGGAAAGAGAGAGAAGTCCATATCAGGAATACATAAAGTACTCACAGATTTCTTTCCTGATGCAGGATGCAGCTACACATAACTGACCATGGTAGAAGCTGACTCACATTCAGAAACAATTGATAGTCATGCATGGGGCGCTGAAATCTAACCCACAGATTTTAAAAAGGAGCTACATAGAAAGGCAAATGGGAGGCACACTGTCTCCACCTGGAGAACCACTGAACAGAAACCTTCAGTCAGACATCAGTTATGAGAGCTGGGAAGGACCTGGGTCATGTCATCTCACTTGGGTGGAACCCTTCTTGATTTTATGCTTCAGGATCCATGAAGTCATCCATGACAGGGCATTCCTCCAGCAACACAGATCCAAAGCCAGCCACACTTCAGGAGATGGTTTCATGACTTGTGATGGCCAAGAAAACTCAACACCCAAGGGTCTGCCTTGCCAGAAAGCCCTTCCTCCCTCTCCAGTCTTTATGCACTACTCCCTTCAATTTTCTCTACAATCTAGCATCTCTGGCCTTCTTCCAGTTACTTGCACCTAACTCTCCATTTCCTTTTCTCTGGTTCTGTTCTATGACTAGAATATTCTCCCTTCTCTCCTCTATCTGCTGCTTTCCTTGACTTCCTTTAAGGAAATTCCATCTTTGAAAGGAAGACTTTCCCAGTATTTCTCCTACCTTTCCACCACCTGATGCTAATGCCTGCCTTCTGAAATTACCATCTATTTATACTGCCTATGTTTTATACATAGGACTTCTTTGCACGTGGTCTCCCCCTTAAACTGGGAGCTCCATGAGGACAGGGACCATGTTTTGCCCTTTTTTGTATCCCCAGCGCTTAGCACAGTGCCTGGAATGTAGTGTTCAATAAATACTTGTTGCCCAAAAGGAGGCCTCAAGCAGAGGCTAAACAATTCCAGTATTATTTCTTAAGCACATTCTAGGTATGTAACATATGTACACAAATAACCCTAACATCAATGATAATGTTATTACTTCCTAGAAGAGATTTGATAAAGAGGGATGAGAAACTGAGGGAGGGACAGATTACTGATATCTGGAGAGAGGGAGTTGGGTGATCTTTTAAGGCTACATGGAGAAGTAGCCTTTGACCTGAGCCCTGAAGCAGGAAGGAGATTTTAACAGACTAAGATACAAAGGCAGTTATTCTAGTAGTGAGAAGGTGGGAAATGCACAAAGGCAGAAGATAATTCTGATCACTCTGGTTGATTCTTAATGTGGGCACAGTCCCTCCTCTGGTGTCTATCCCAACTCATGGCAGGCTCCAATTCCCCCAAGTTTTTCCCCTCTTTCCCATAGAGATATATAACTCCTTGAGAAGCCTAGATGAGGGAAGTGTGGTAGCTGCCTTCAATAATGTGAGAACTGTAGGGTGGAAAAGTGATTAGATGGGTGCTTCTCCTCAGAGGGCAGAACTGGGAGTGATGGGTGAAGCTGCAAAGAGGCCAGTTTGAGCTTTCTGTCTGGAAAGACCTCCTTAGCACTGGAGCTGTCCAAAAGTAGGATGGGCTGATTCCAGGATGCTCCCTAGAGTCCTAAACATAGAGCTGGAAAGGACCTTAGAATCCTTAGGTCTTCAGAACCAACTCCACCATTTTACAGGAAAGATAACTGAGGCTAGAGCTTGAAGGACTTGACCAGTCACAAAACTCTTAAGTGTAAGGCAAGATTCAAACTCAGGTCTTCCTGACTCCAATTCCAGCTCTCTATCCACTGCTCATTCATTGGGTGTGTCTCCAAGTGGAAGCTGGCTGGTCACTTTTGAGGAAGGGGATTTCCATGCAAGCACAGCTTGGACAAGATGAACCCTGGAAGTCCCTTCCAGCCCTGAGATTCAACCCTTTCACTTTAGAAGTGAGGAAATAGACTTGGAGAGATGAAGAAACTTTCTCAAGTTCACACAGGTAGTGAGTAGTAGAGCTCTGACTTGGATCTTAGGCCTTTGGGCCCCAAGCCCCAGATTCTTTCCACTATAACATAATTTGTCCTTGCAAACTGTTTTAATTAAGCCCTTCTGAATTGCTTTTTATCATCTGGGCAATATCTTCTCAGAGCTGTGACAAGTGGGATTAAAGTGATTTAAACCTGATTTTAATGTTATTTCCACTTTTTTCCATGAAATTTGCTGAAGTTTTCAAAAACGAAACAAGCTTCTCAAGAACTTGATCCCAGGGCAATGATTCTAAGTCACCGGCATGTTTCAAGCTATGATTCCTTTTCCCCCTCTTTGGGGGCCAACTTGATCTGGTGGACTTCCTTTTCTTATGAAGAGAATAGGAAGGTCTATATTGTCCTTCCTTGGCTGGCTGCTTCTTCTCCATTTCTTGCTGGGGTGCCATTGTCCTCCCACCTTAACTCCAAGGGTAGAGGTCCTCCAAGGGTCTACAAACCTCACAGCCTCTTCTCTCTATGCTTCCTTCCATGATGATTTTATTTTCTCCCATGGTTTGGAATTGCCTGCTAAATATATCTACCCATCCTTGATTTCTACCCTGAACTACAATCTATCTCCCATGCTCCAGAGTGGGTTTTTCTGCTTGGATGGTCCATGAGCATTGCAACATGACTAAACCAACTCATTGTCATCTCCCTGTATCAGCTGGCCTCTGAGGTCCCTTTCTACCCTACCTTTTTTCTGCCTATGTAATTCTTGTTCGTACTGCTCCCCAAATCTGTAGTAGAAGAGTCCCCTAACACCCTGGAGGTCTTCCTCTGGGGCTTGTAATATTTCATGGCTAATATCCACTATCCCATAACCTCGCTCCACAGCTAGTCCACCTGAATTAGGCAGCATATACGTCCTTGAAGATCTATCTCTTTCTACTGCATCTTGCATACCTGTCATCATCTGTAACAGGCTCCAGTTTCCTTGTTTGCCACATCTTCTCATCATTCTTTGGATCACCTGCAGTTTCAAGCCTTTGAAGAGCATGATGTTCCAAGAGTCACAGTTTATCCCATTACCTGGAGAATTTTCATGTAAAAAGAGGAAGTTTTGAGTCAAAATGCAGCTTGGAATTGGTGAGAGTGATAGGCAGTTTCACAAACGCAATCCAGCCCACTGACCTCTTCCTTCTATTCATCTTCATAACCAGTTACTTATCTATCCCCTATGCCCATTATGGACCAACTCACTGGGCTGCCCAAACAACTGCATGTCCTTGTCTTTGACAACTCATTAAGCATCTTTAAATGGCCTGGAGAAAGATATGGTCTCCAAAGTTATGGTCTCCAAAAGAAAGATAAGACTCAAGGATGCCCTTGCTTGGGCTACTCCCCCTTTTACTGCTCTGGGCTGGCATTCAGGGCCCTCCACCATCCAGTGCCTCCCTCTTGCTCCAGCCCTAGCTTTGTCTTTCCTTCCTCTATAGTTAAAATGGTGGAGTTGCTTGACCCTGGATGTGCTTACACTTGCCTGCCTAGAATTCATAGGTATAGAGCTTGATAGAGACCTCAGAGGCCACTGAGTCCAACTCCCCCATTTTAGAGATGAGGAAACTGAGATTCATAAGAGGTTAAGTAATCACACAAAAGCACACAGCCAGTAAGCATCTGAAGCAGGATTTGAATTCAGGTCTTTCTGACTCCAAGTCCAGTGGTCTGTTCACTATGTCAAATGCCTTAAAGAAGTTAGAACAAAAAATAAATAATTGGACTAATAGCTAAGTGTTTTATAAACCTGAAAACATACTACCTAAGAAAAATTTTACTTTTTGATGAGAATTGTCAGGAGAACTGGAAAACAGTCTAGCAAAACTGTAACTTATACCGGTATCTTCTTATATCACACACCACAATAAACTCAAAATGTATACATGACTTAATTGTTAAAGATCAAAGTATTAAAAAAAAATTAGAAAAGAACCAAATTAATTAACTTTCACAGCCACAGCTAGGAGATGAATTCTTAACCAAACAAGCAACAGAGGTTCTTACAAAAGATTAAATAGATCATTTTAATGGCCTGAAATTTGAAAGATTTGCATAAACAAAATTAATGAAACTAAGAGAAGAAGAGAAGTAATTGACTGGGAAGTCTTTGTAGCAAATATCTCTCAAAAGAGTCTAATATAGAAGTCAGGCAACTAACAGATAAAAGCCATTCCTTGTTAGATATGAATAGTTCTCAGAATTGCCAACTATTAAAGGCCACATAAGATAATGGTTCAAACAACTTGTAAGAAGAGAAATGAACATCGAAGCAACTCTGAAGTTTCACCTTGTGCCCATAAAATTTGCAAAGATAACAAAAGAGAGAGATAGTCAAAATTGAAGAGATTGTGAAAAGACAAGTACACTAAGGCCCTGCTGCTCAGAGGGGCCGCAAATTGGTCCAACCATTTTAAAAGGCAATTTGGAAGTATGCAAAGAAAGTGACTAAAATCTCCAAACCCTTTGACTCAGATTCCATTGCTAGGCAGATACCATAATGAAGTCAATGACAAAAAGAAAGGTCTCATATGTACCAAAATATGTCTAGGAGAGCTTTTTATAATAGCAAAGAATCCTAAGTAAAGTAAATGCCTACTGACTAAGGAATAGTTACACAAGTTGTGATGCATGACTGTAATAGAATATTACTGAGCTGCAAAAAGGGATGAATAAGATTAATATAAAAGACAGGAAGACCTAAGCAACTGATTCAGAGTAATGTAAGCAGAACTAGAAAAGCAATGTTTATAATGACTATGACATTGAAAACAGCAATAAAAATAATTGAAATGAATGCTCCAAATTAATAATGACCACTTGTTTTAAGAACAACTAAATCATTTGGACTGTTATAAATACCCAAATTAACTACAAAGGACCTATGAAGGAAGATGCTATCTGCATCCAGAGAAAGAACTGATAAATAGAAGTCTGTATAGAATGATTTTACACACACACACACAAACACACACACACACACACACACACACACACATTTTTATCTAATGGTAGCCATCTCTGGGGTGGGGTAGTGGGAAGAAGAAAAGGGGGAAAATTATACAATAATGTTATTATATATTTACAAGTTGTACATAATAGATTTGCTGTTTCATATGCAATCATTTTTTATTCTACTATAATATGGAAATGCTTTTGCTTTATTTTGTAAATTAAAAATAAAATAAATAAATTTTTAAAAAGATAATAATGACCAAGGGGACGTCAAAGAAGAGATATGAGAGGACACCTCACACTGCATCTCTTGATATGCAGGGTGGTAGGGGTGTGGAACACTACACTACAAATAATGTCAGACATTTTTAGCTTCTGGTTAGCTTTGCTGGACTGTCCCCCACATATACACACAGACATACAGATAGAGAGAGAAAGAGAGAAAGATGGATACACATACACACACACCATTTTTTATTCTTTATTATAAGGGATGGCTTTCTGGGAAGGAGAGAATGGAGGAATACATGGCAAATGTACATGATCTAAAAACAAAAGATCAATAGAACTTCATTTTTTAAAGACACTGTCTCCAGTTATAGTATATAGCTAGCTCATCCTCTCCTCCAATTGAAATGTAATCTTCTTGAAGGCAAGGACCGCTTCATTTATGTCATATTGTGTGTGTGTGTGTGTGTGTGTGTGTGTGTAAAACCATTCTATACAGACTTCTGCTTATCAGTTCTTTCTCTGGATACAGATAGCATCTTCCTTCATAGGTCCTTTGTAGTTAATTTGGGTATTTATAACAGTCCAAATGATTTAGTTGTTTTTAAAATAAGTGGTCATTATTAATTTGGAGCATTCATTTCAGTTATTTTTATTGCTTTTTCCAACATCATAGTCATTACGAACATGGCTTTTCTAGTTCTGCTTACATTACTCTGAATCAGTTGCTTAGGTCTTCCTGTCTTTTATATTAATCTCATTCATCCCCTTTTGCAGTTCAGTAATATTCCGTTACAGTCACGCATCACAACTTGTATGGGATTTGCATAAACAAAATTAATGCAACTAAGAGAAGAAGGGAAGTAATTGACTGGGAAGTCTTTGTTGTGATGGACCTTGCCTGGCAGTTGGCACAAGGTAATGACTTAATAAATAGTTGTTGATGGTATAAACAAATGGGAAAAAAGAATAAATGAATGAATGAGTAGGTTGCAATATAGGGAGTATGGAATAGTGGCTGGAGTGCTGTCCTCAAATCCTGCCTCTGACACTCCCCTAGCCACAGGATACCACTTCTCTTTCTTCATAATTCTCTTTAGTTTTTTCATAATTCTTCATAATTCTTTTTAGTTTCTTCATCAGTAAAACGGGCTAATGCTGGCCACAGTACTTACCAAAAAGCACCATTAGGAGCATCACATGAAATCATGTCTATAATTGTCAATCATTATTCTTATTATTCGTTGGAAGTCCCTTATACTGATCCAATCACAGGTCCAGTCCCATCCTGCCCCATCATTATTGTCTGTTTCCTCATCTGCCAGATGGGCTATAAGGCCCCTTGCAGCCTCAGGGTCCGTTGTAGAAAAAGCACTAGAGCTACAGGCAGAGAACCTGGGTTTGAATTCTGGTTCTTCCACTTACTAGCCATGTGACACTGGGCAAGTCATTTAACTTCCAGGAGTTTCAATTTCCCCAAATGGAAAAAGAGAGGGATCAGACCAGATGGTTTCTAAGAGCACTTTCGGTTCTAAATCTATAGTCCTATGACCCAGGCCAACTTCTACTTCCCTTCCAACCCCCAATTTATGCATGGGTAAACTGACACCCAAAGCACCTAAGGGATCTCTCCAAAGCTGTGGCCAAACTCCATGACAGGCATTTTGTTCACAATCAAAAGATAAGGGAAATGAGCAAATGAAAGGAAATTCACTAAGGAGTCTGCCTAATAAATCAGGGGCTCAATCATTGCTCAAGTATCTCTTCCTTACTTTTTGTATGTCAGAAACTATGGAGGGGAAGGCATGTTGCCCAACTATTGGGCCCAGGGCCAGCATGCAGTTGGGCCAAGAGGACATTTCACAAGGGGCAGGAAGGCATTTGTTGCCAGGTAAGTTTCTCAACAGAAGCCAGGTTTTCTAAGGCTGCTCTAAAAGAAAGCCTTCAGTTCACTTTAGATACATTTTAATTTATTTTAATAAGACTCGGGTCAAACAATTCCCAACCCACCACAGAGCATGAAGAACGGCATTAACACAGACTAATGACACTTAAATTAGGTATTTCCTGCAGTTCTTGCAATAGGAGAGGAGGTCATGGTTACTGGCCCAAGGGGAATAATATCAGCTCAGCAAAGTGGATTATCTACATAGGGGCTAGATCTCTGCTGAGAAATTGCAGAGGCCTCCAGCAGAGCTCAAGACAGGAGCGTGTGACTCTACTGGCCCTGAAGAAGAGCAGAAAATTGTCCAGGGCAGCCAGGGAACACAGAAGGTGCCATCTCAATATGGCAACCACAGCTGGTCAGTTTCACCTCCACCTAACTGCTGTGTTATGGGAAGAAATAAAGTAATCACTGAGATTTATCTAAGAAAAAGTGTGGTATTGAATAGCTGGTCTCAAATCCAGAAGACCTGAGCTCTCAATGATCTAGGCAACTCTCTCACACTAAAGGCTGAAGAGAAAGTGTCAGCCTGCTTTGGGAGGGAGAGTTCCCTGGACCAAGGAAAGCATACCTCCTGTCCCTGTCCTTGTTCCTGTCCCTACTATTTATCCAGCCCTTTCTTATTTGCCAAGCCCTACACATCCATTATCCCAATTGAACTTCAAGCAGCCCTCTGAGGTGGTCCCTGCAGGTATCACATTGATAGATGGAGTATCTCTGAGATCACAGAGAGGAACTGGAAGGAGTCAGACCAGACGTGGAGGCAGGCAACCCAGGTTCCTTACAATGTGACCTTAGACAAATCACTGAATCTTTGTGGGCTGTTTTTCCCCTTCTGTTAATGGGGTGATTGGAGTGGGAAAGTGTCAAGGTTCCTTCTAGCTCTGGGTCTGTAACCATGTTGCCTGTCCAGGATGGCCCAGCTACCTAAAATCATGGGTAGGATTTTAACCTGGCTTTTTCCAATGCCAGGGTTAACCACACTGTCCAGGATGCAACACAGCCTGTTGGGAAAAAGAATTGGAAAATAGGTAGTCAAAATATATGGACAGCTAGGTGGTGCTATGGTGCACAGAGCACTGGGTGGGCAGACTCCTCTTCCTGAGTTCAAATCCAGCCTCAGACACTTACTAGCTGTGTGACCCTGGGCAAGTCACTTAATCCCGTCTGCTTCAGTTTCCTCATCTGTAAAACGAGCTGAAGAAGGAAGTGGCCAACCACTCCAGTATCTTTGCCAAGGAAACCCCAGATGGGATTACAGAGAGTCAGACACAACTGAAACACCAGAGCAACAACAAAGTCAAGGTATACAAACAGTTTCCAAAAGAGGAAATGCAAGTTATCAGCAACCATGCACAGGAATGCTCTGTATCTCTAATAATAAGAGGAGTGTAAATGGAAACAACTCCGATGATTTCCCTCACACTCAGAAAATTGGCAAAAGGGTAAAGGACAAAGAAGATCAGTGTTGGAGGGGAAAACAGGCACCCTCGTGTACTGTGGGCAGAGCTATGAAGTGCCCAAAATTCATAAAAACAATGTGGAATTTTACTAAGAAAATTACCAGATGGTACAGAGCGCTTGACCAGGGAATGTCCCTGCTAGGCGTCTATCGCCAGCCCATTCACCCAAGAGGGAAGGGTCTCACCTGCCAGGTGACCCCTAAGGGCCCTTCCCGCTTATGACCCAATGCCAGTCTGCCTCTTTCTTACCAATTGGAATCTGGATGTCATGAGTGGGAGCTGGCACTAAATACTTCCAGCCAGTCACTGCACTGCCAGTATGAAAATCCTCACTAAGAGAAAAGAACAGTTTTTTTGGGAAGAAGTCCAAGCCCTCTCTTTGACGTAACTAACACCAAAGGCTCTACCCTGTGCTCTTGGATGACTAGAATGCCCAGAGTGAAAGGATCCCTGCAGTGGTCAGGGAAGTCTGTGACTCAGCCGGCCCCTCGAGCTTCTGAGAGCATTTCCCAATGACCATTTCCAAATATCAGGCCAGGTGGCCACCCCTGCCCTTGCCAATGGCAACAGCTCGGGGAGGCCAGCTGCTTTTTCTTATTTCAGCATCACTGCTTCAGGAATGGGAGTGCGGCAAAGAAATGATGCTGGGGAAGAAAGGGGCCTGGTGGCCCCTTCAAGGTTACTAAAGCCAAAGCGCTTTTGAAGAAATAATTGAGGGACTGGGAAATGCACTGCAGACAGCCTGGGCAAAGACCAAGAGGAGAGAGATGATGGGGAACAGAGAAAAGGATGGTTTGGCTGGATGGCTGAGTGGGTGGGGGGAGGGGCAATAACAGAGGCTGAAGCCACCTAAGGAGGGGCTTTTAATGCCATATGGAGGAGACTGTAGATAATGTTTTAAGGTTCACAGAGCTCTTTATAGACCCATGAGGTAGATGTTAAGATACTATTATCCCCATTTCATAGATGGGAAAAACGGAGGCTCAGAGAGGGAAGATTTCAGTGTCTGAAAGGGCTCCGCCTTGTCTCTACTAGTGACTCTGAGCTCTAGAGGAAGGACAGGTGAGGAAGATGGCAGATGTGCTTCCTGAGGAGCCGGGCATTTGTCCAATCCTGGTCTATTTGGCCCAGTCTCTTCTGAAAGAACCGGGTGAGGACTTGCTGGATGAAGCTGAAGGAAGCTGGGGGTCAAAAACAACTTGCCCTTTTGACTGACAGGAGGCCCAAAGGCCCTGCAGCAGCTTTAGAATCTTGTTGGCTCCCTAAGAGCCAGCCTCTTCCTGCCCACTCCATTGGCCCATTCCTATTTGGACACTCTCGATGCTCAAAGATCATCTTGTCCAACCCTCCCATTCCTGAGGCCCTGGGAAGGATGAGGAACTTCTCTGAGGCCACATAGCCACTTAGAAGCAGAGACAGGAGACCTCCCTTGCCCTGTACAATATTGCTTCTCAGGGATGCTCCTGTGGCCCAGCTGTACTGAGTCAAGAAAGCAAGCCATACTCACCCAGGGCCCTTTTACAAGCCTTGGCTCATTTGAGTCATAAAAATGCTGGGAGGCTGAATCAGCAGATGTTAGAACTTAGCAAAGCCATAACTAGGGTGGGGCAATGGGCCTTTAGCCCTGGGCACTTATATTTATAAAGCACAGACAGCCCTTGTAGGCCTTCAGAAGGCCGAGCTCAGCACCTAATTAGCAAGAAGAATTGCTTAAGATAGGAAGCCGCTGGACAGCGGCTTTCTCCCAGAAGCCTCATTCCAGGCGCCTTTCCCTAGAACCTGGCCTCTCTATGTCCCCATCCCTACCTGCGGCTTTCTCAGCAGTCTAGTAGGGCCTCTGACCAGAACCTGAGTCATTAAATGAGGTCTCTCCCTTAGCTTTTCCATTACAACTGAATTTGACTTTAAAAGTTGATCTAGGGGCAGCTAGGTGGCACAGTGGATAGAGCACCGGCCCTGAAGTCAGGAGGACCTGAGTTCAAATCCGGCCTCAGACCCAACACTTGACACTTACTAGCTGTGTGACCTTGGGCAAGTCACTTAACCCCAATTGCCTAAAAGCAAAAAAAAAAAAAAGTTGATCTAAGGTTGAATTTTTGTGGTGTTTTTAGAGGAAGCTGGTGGATAGCACACTGGGTCTGGAGTCAGGAAGATCTGAGTTCAAATCTAATCTCAGATACTTCCCAGCTGTTTGACCCCAGATGAGCCACTTAAACTTTGTTTGCCTCAGTTTCCTCATCAGCAAAATTGGGATAATAACAGCACCTACCGGAACAGGGCTATAGTGAGAATCAAAGGAGATACTTAGCATGGCGCCTAGTCCATAGTAGGCATTATATCAATGCTTCTCCCTTTCCCTTTTCCTTTCCCCCCTTCTCATTTACAGGATTGATAGTGATGGGTCAAGTCTTTAGGGATCATACGATCATAATGATGGACCTAGAGGTTAGCTTAGAGACCATCGAGCCCAGCCCTTTCATCCTGCAGATAGGGAAACTGAGGAACAGAGAGGAAAATGAGGGTGAGAGGAGCGGTTCAAGTCTGAGCCTTCTGGACTATGAATCCAGCATCCTGACCACTCTTCTATGTTTTTGTTTTTTTCTGCCCTGGTTCTTTAATTTCGTAGGTATAAGGAACCCCTGGTGAGCAAGCTTTCTGCTAATGCAGAATGACTCCCACTCAGCAATGGATGGTCTCAGAGTTTCCTGGAGCACTTGGATTAAGTAAATGGCCCAGAGTCCCCTAGCCAGGATTTGTCATAGAAGAGATCGAACCTAGTTCTTTCAGACAGTGAAACTAGCTAACCAATAGGCCACAGTCTTAATTTCCCTCCCCCTACCCCCCACCATTTTACAGAGAAGAAAACCGAGGGCTGGAAAGGCTAAGTGATTAATCAGTGCCCCTCCAACGCAAAATCCACTAAATCTCAAAGTCAGAGGCAGAGCGGGAGGCTCAAAGGTTTTCCCCAAAGTGACCCATCTCCTAAGTGCAGAACCTGGCCAAGCTTCGGGTCCAAAGGTCAGTGCTCATCCCATTCAACCACACTTTCGAAGGAACTCAAAATTCAGGGCCCCCTTCTACTCACTCCTGCCTCTGGACCAAAGCTCAGCATTTATTCCCTTCAGCTGCTGACCCCCTTCCCCGCTCCTGCCTTGACCCTCCTCTCCCTGACTGCACAGGCAGAATCTGCCTCGAGCAATGCTAATACCACAGAGGAACTTCGTGTAATCCAAAGGAGTCTTGTGTTGTTTGAAAGCAGAACCACAGGCTCTGGTCTGCCTGGCGTTACCTTCTTAGCCAGATCTGGCTTGTCAGATGTAGCAGAGCTCGCTCTCTTGTCTATGGCCAACAGGGGCAAGATTGGATAAACTTGAGTACTGTGCTAATGAGCCCAAGGTCTTGGGTTCAGTCCCCATGTGAGCTAATTAGCTTCATTCTGCCCACAGCCACAGACCCCACTTGTGACCCTAGCCAGTCATCTTACAGAAACACGCCATTGGGCATGAGTCAGACTGGGCAAAGGAATGTAAAAGATCAGGGTGGAGCCATCATTACCTTTGGCAGGGGGTAGGAAAACTTTATGTGTGTGCATTCTAGAAATGATGGGCCAGTAGGATCCCCTTCATGGACAAAGGAGAAAATGTATCACTTCTGTGGCTGACTTTCCCCTTCCATAAAATAGCAGGGGAGTTAGACCATGGGACCCTAAAAGTGTGGGACATCTTGAATTTCTTCTGGAAATGTTTCTGTTTAAATGATGAGACACTATGCCACCACATCTGATTGGCCCAGCAGGGCCAACTGAGACTGAGCCAGGCACCCAGCTGCAAGTGCCAGGGGATAAGAAGAAACCCGATCTCTGCTTCTCTTCTACTTTCGGGAGTCTGATGATGTCTGAGTTTTCCATACTAGGTACTAAGTACATTTCCAGGTTCATCATGGTTGGGCACCAGCCCAATATCCTTTTTGGAAAATGTCTCTATTCCTTCCTTTGCTACTGGAGCCTCAGAGGGGCCCCCTGAGACTGGTAGGCGCCATACCTATCCTGTTCCCCAGAAGAGAAGGTCAGACCGACTCAAGGGGCAATTGGGCATTTGCCCAGAGACCTCTCCCTACTTCTCCAGATGGGAGGGCAAGGAGAGCCTGGCCCCTCATGGAATGCTATTTAGTGACTAGACTCCTGGAAATTTCTCCTGTTGTCTGAGCCTAAAGAGTATAAGAATTATAGAATGTTAGTTCTGGAAAAGATCTTAGAGACCATTTCATCCAGTCCCCCCATTTTACAGAGAAAGAAACTGAGGCCAAGAGCAAAAAAGTTACTTGTTCAAGCTGACATGGTTAAACAGTGGCAAAGTTGGAGCTCAGGTTCACGCTTCTCAGCCCTCCAGTGCAGAGAAAACCTTCTCTTTTAAACTAGCAGTTTTTAACCTGTGGGTCACAGAGTTCTTACCATGAGGCCGTATCCAGCTACAAGCTCTCTCACTCAAATGGTTACTAAAAGTACAAAGTTGTATCATGTCCTGACAGGTAGCACATTGCAGTGGACAGCAGCAGGTTGGGTCTGCATTTCACTCTGCCACTTAAACACCAGTCTGTGGCATCAGGGAAGCCATTTCCCTGCTGAGACATGCATTTCCAATCCTGTAGAATGAAGAGGATCCTCTTGGTTGGAAAGGCTGGCTGTAGCTACGTTGGCTGCATTACCTGCCATGTTCTCCATCTTCGGCTCCAGCTCTCAGGTCCCTCCCTCCCTTTAATGCTTTGCTAAAGGGCCACCTCCTCCAAGAAGCCTCTCCTAATTGCCCTGGATGTCAGTGGTCACACACACCCCAGCCTCACCAAGAAATTACCTTGCACTTACTTTATACATGGTTTGTGTTTGCTTCTATGTATGTGTTGTTTCCCTCTGCTGGAGTGTAAGCTCCTTGAAGGGATTTATGGCCCCAGTATTTAGCACAGTGCCTTCCACTGAGTAGGGACTCAGTAAATGCTTGCTAAATTGAATTATTAGAAATGCTTCCACCCAACACCATCCTTCTCTTGCCCAGGGCAGCTAGCATGCTTGTCAAAAAAAACAGAACCCCCCCAGCATGAGAATCTAGAGAAGGAAAGTCAGCCTTGCCAGCACATCTGGCATCTGGGGTCCTACTTGGTTGAGGGTGACATGTGGCCTCCATAAACACTCACATCCAGGCTCAGAAGCTCCCATTGTGCCCAGTCAGCATTCTGCGTGCAGGAAGCCCTGATGGCGGGAGAAGGGGGAAGCCAGGAGGAGCCAGCACACACCCCTGAAGAATGGGTCAATCCACACAGTGGATCTGGCTGTGCTGATTGCCACCCACGAGGGCGTTGCCCTAAATGACCTCTCAGGTCTCTGCCACTTCTAGTTCTATGATCTTGCAACATCAACCTGAACAAGAACAGCAGAAAAAAAGTAACGGCACTGATTCCCAGAGAGACAAAAGGGCCAGAGATGTCCAACTGCTCTCTTAACCCCAAAGCCAGAGATAAAAGTGAAAGAACCAGAGCTACCACCATCATCACCATCATCATCATCACTAATGGCTAACATTTATATAGCACCTCTTCTGTGCCGGTCACTGTACTAAGTGCTTTACCATTATTACCTCATCTAATGTTCACAACAACACTGAGAGGCATTATTATCCTCATTTTACATTTGAGGAAAGGAACAGAGATTAAGTGACTTGTCAAGGGTCACACAGCTAGCAAGTGTCTGAGACCAGACATGACAGAGACTCAGTTAACAGGACCTTAGGCACCATCCAGTCCAACCCATACCCTCCTTCCCCCCAAAACTCCACCTACAACACCCCTGATGAGTGGTCATCCAAGATGCCAAGCAATACATGATCCCTCCCTCCCCCACAGTCCTTCCCACGTTGGGACCATGCCAACTCTTAGGAAGCTTCTTATCTGACAGCAAGTGTACATATAGCCTCTTTGTAACTTGTCTCTTGTATTCCCTTTGAGGTCCAAACACAAAAGGTCTCATTCCTCCACTAAGGAACAGACAGCTCACTGAGTACCTGAAGATTGGTCCCCTCCTGAGAAGCTTCTTTTTCATGGTAAACACCCCTACATCCTTCAACTTCAAAAGGGCTGAAAAATAACAGTAGCCCATGTAAATATCTATGATAAGGAGACAGTGAATTCCCAGATGCCTGGATGTCTCATGTGGCTTTAGGTGACATGCCTGCTTTGCTTTGAAATCTATTTTAAAGCTCTTTCACCTTTCCTGACACATTTGAGCATTCGTTACAGAAATTGTTCTGAGTTCCACTGCATTGCCTGGGATTGTGACCCCTTCTTCATAGCCCCTTCAGGGGTTAGCATTGTAATTTGGGTAAGCCTCCAACTCTCTTTCTTTGTTTGGAATGTTTGGCTATCCAGAAGCACGGTCTTGCCAGAGTGAACTTGGCTAGCAGACCAGTCAAGAATGATTTATGAACATGAACAGCCTTCAAGGACATGAAGGTGGAGGCAAAGATCTGCTCTCTATCTTCATTAAAGAAGCATTCAAAGTGCAGAAGAGTTTGGGGCTAACTGTTACAAGGCATTTTCTAGTTGTAATGATCAGATGATGCCCAAATGGGTGGCAAAAGAGATTGTGCCATCTCTCCTTGGCTGACTAGATAACCTCAGCTTTTGGCACTGTCTCCCATCTCCATGCTTTTGCCCTTGGCTGTCTCTCATGCATAGAATATACTCCCTGCTTATTTCTCTCTGTTTCTTAGGATCCTGGATTGCTTCAGGGCTCAGCTCAGGTGATACACCCAACAGGAACCTTCCTTAATCCCCAAACTTGTCCATGTTCCCTCTTCAAATAATCTTGCATTAACTAATTTGTGTACGTGTTGTGTTGCACCCCACTCCCTAGCTGAATATCAGCTCCTTGAGGACAGGGGCTGATCTGGTTTTGCCTTTGTGTCCCCAAGACCTTGCCTGGTACCTAGAACTTGGTAGGTGTTTTAATTTAATTTAATTTAGTTTAGTTTAATCTAATAAATGCTTGTTGAATTGGATGGAATGCTCTGGATATTCTGAAGACTCTACCTCAATGTTGACTCTGCTGGAAGCAAGAGATTGACCAGCTCCCAGATCTAAAGTCAGAAGAGACCTTTGAGGATATCCATTTACAGTTGACAAAGTTGAGTCCTCGTGAGAGAAACATCCTTGCCCAACGTCACACAGGTAGGAAGTGTCGAAGGAGGCCCTCTGCCTCCAAGCCAGAACTCTTTCTCCCTATGCCATGCTGCCTGCCTGCCTTCATAAGATGCCATGACTTCTTGAAATAGTACAAAACAATCCCATTTTCCTAAGAGAACAAGGGATTTTTGTCAAAATGAAGCTGTGAGTGGATAAAATAGAACTCTACACACCTACTTTTTCACATGTGAAAATTTTTTAAAAATTCAGGGCAAAAGTTTTCCCCTAATTTGCATGAAAATAGTGGTCAGGATTACCCATGTTTTCCCAAGTTACCCAATGGCATCCTAAGAGGAAAACTTCCTGTGTTCAACCAAGCAATTGACCAAACCACTAAGACCCAATACATCCTAAAATCCTCCCCCCTCCCAGGAGTTTCAGTACTTCCTCCAGCCTATCTATCTTGCATCACTTGAAAGTACCATTGACTGAGAGGTCCTGGTGGGCAGAGATGCTATGGACCAACTGACGATGTTCCTTCATCTACCTGAGGAACAATAGTTTGTCTATGAGACAGATCCATTTGCAACTGATGCTGTCAAAGATGCACCCCTACCCCCGTCGAAGTTTGAGTTAGTCATATTTGGGGTAAAGACATCAGGCAAAGAGACATTTGTCCAGTAATGAGGAAAAATGGTAGATACCCCATGACTGGTGTTAGAGAATTAGAGATAGACACAAGTCAAGGGAAAGGTGAGATTTGGCCCCTTCCCCTACATTCTGGGCTTTCATAGTTGATGGGTAATCTGATAGGAGACTTAACTCTTAAGACACAATGTTCATTCAACCAGCATTTTGAAATGATTGCTGTCTTCAAATATCCAAAGGACTGACACATGGAAAAGGAGTTAACTTTGCTCTGTTGGACTCCAGAGGGCAAAACCAGGAGAACCTCATGGAAGAGGCAAAGGGACAAGTTTAGACTTAATGTCATAAAAAATTTCCTGTACTCCTTGGGGGCATGAACTGGGTTTTTTTTGGGGGGGGTTGTTTTTTTTAATTTTTCTTATTTTTTGCCTTTCTTTGTATCCCCAGAACTTAGCATAATGCAGGCACAGAGAGGGTACTTCATAAATGTTTGTTGACTTGACCTCACTGTATATGAGAAAAGAGTGGAAGGTGATTGTTGGTTATGTTGTAGAAGGTATCCTGGTAAAGGGACAGGTTGACTCAGCACACTCTGAGGTCTGTTCTAAAGCCAATTTTGTGATTCCATAATTTTACAGATCAAGAAACTGAAGACTAGTGAGGTAAAGGGACTTGCCCAAGATGTTACAGCCAGTAAGTATTTGGAGTAATAAATGTTTTATAAACTGTTAACATCTCTATGAACTCAGTGCTTTGTTTTGTTTTTGTTTTTGGCGAGGCAATGGGGGGTAAGTGACTTGCGCAGGGTCACACAGCTTGTGAGTGTGATGTGTCTGAGGTAGGATTTGAACTCAGGTCCTCCTGACTCTAGGGCTGGTGTTCTATCCACTGCACCACCCAGCTGCCCCTGAACCCAGTGCTTTTATGATGATTCTATCTAATGACTCAGAGGTAACATGTCAGAGCAGAAGGAAAGTAGGGAAAATTGACAGAGAAGGAAAGACAAATGTAGAATTTTTGTACTGTTGGGATGCCAGAAAATGGTTAAAAGATAGGAGAAGCATGTTCCCTCTCTGGCTTCATGTAACTTTGGGGTTTGAATTGTGGTTCTATCACTGATTAGCCATGTGACCTAGGCAGACAAGTGGCTTCTCTGAGACTCGGACTCCTCCTCCATGAAACGGGGAGAATGGCATCTTCACTGCCAATGCTCATTTGCCAAACATACAGTCCTAGCTCTAGAACTGGAGGGGCCTCAGAGGCAAGCTAGCCCAACCCTCTCATTTCACAGATAAAGAAACTAAGGCCCAAGCAAGACTTAGGTGACTTGGGAAAGATCACCAAGGAGAGGGCATTTGAATCCGGATCCTCTAACTCCAAAGTTGATGCTCTTCCCACAGTTACGTGGCACCTCCCATGGCACAGATGGCTGCTGACGCCAGGGCTCTCCAGTCACTTCCTTGGCCACTGCTGAGTTAGGTCTTTGTGGCTGCCAAGAGCTGACGATGAGCTACCAGGAAGTATAAACAGGAAGCCGGGCGCCCATGTCCCTCCCTGCCTGAAGATCCAAAGACACATTGGAAACAGGCCGTGCCTTCAAGAAGCTTACTTTCTATTGGGACAACAACCTGTATGTAGAAGTAGTTACAAAACCAATGTCATCATCAGTATCCCCAGAGGCAGTCTGAGGGACGGAAAGCAGGCTGGGTGCAGAAACAGTGCAGCAACAGTGCTCTGGGGGTGAGGGAAGGTCCCAGCTTGAGTCCGAACATCCCAAATGAGACAATGTCTCTAATTGTCCAAGCATAGTTACTGCAGAAAAATTATGGAAACAGGAGAGAAGGAAGAGGAAGAAAGAGAGGAAGGGAAGGGAAAGGGAAAGAGAGAGAAAGAGAGAGACAGAGACAGAGAGAGAGGGGAGACAAAGACAGAGACAGAGACAGAGAGAATGAGATTCCTTTAACACACTGAAGAAACGACCTCCAAAAGGTTCCTTCCTGGTCTCACTTTTGCATCTCCACTAACATCTCTACCTGTATCTCTACTAATTCTTCCCAATAGTGGATCTTGTCAAAGAGATGGGACAAAATTCCCATTCTCTTGGAACTGGCATCAACCCTGTGCTCCATTTCATCCAGTCTAGAGTACTATTAGTCTGCCAAATCAGGTACCCTGAAAAGCGGCATCTCCCAAGGCAAGCATATCTACTGACTACAGTGCTCCCCAGGTATTTCCTCAGCTGCTCCTGGGTAGATTCTGTATTGCAGCCAAGAAAGCCAACAATGAACCACCAAGAAGCAATGAGCAGGAAGCCCGATGGCTGTTGTCTGATCCTGCACTCAAGGGAAATACATGTCCATTACAATGTAATTCACATAAATCCTGCTGTGGATTACAGGTAATAGTTTAAGACAGGAGTGAAGTCACAGCTTTGTTCTTTCTCTATGCCATGAATTCCCCAACTTACATATTAGCATCTGGATTTACCCATCCCAGATCCTTCAAAAATGATTCCCAGAAAGCCAACAAAATTCCCCCTGCAAGCACAATAGGTTAGAGGACAGGACGTTTCTAGTTGCAAAGAAAACACGTCAGGTTTCCTGATTTTAAAAAATGCATATATATATTAATATTTTAAGACATTATTCATCATGAGTTTTCTTTAGAAACCATCTTCATACTAATATATGGATCAGAGAATGATTCTCTATCAATAGTCACATGCAGAGAAAGAAATGCTGAAAGGAATTTCCCCTCTCTCCCCCGGATACAAATAGTATCCTCTGGGCAAACACAGTTCTCTTTTATGGTAAATGGAATACATGGTGTGTCACTTCTAAAAATGACTTTACCTAACTAACAAATGGGATTTTTAAAAGTTAGGGTGGGCCCACAGAGGGAAATAGTTCTTACACATACCACTGAATCTCCTTAACTTATTAAAACAACTAAGTATTCATTTTGTCAAAAATAATCCATCTGAAGCTCTTTTTAAAAGTACTTAAGAGCTACTAACGTTTAAATTATCAAAATTCAAATTTCTTTGGAAAATAGAAATGTTTCCATTTTACTTTCATTGTGATCTGTCCTTCCTTCACCAACCCCCCCCCCCAGCAGTGCCCTCAGGACTGGGGCTTTATCCTGCCTCTGGCTGCCAATGTATTTATGTTTCTAGGATCAGAGCTCAAGAGCTAGAAGGACCTCGAAAGTCATCTAGTCTAACACTCTCGTGTTATAGCTGTGGAAACAGAGACACCAAAAAATTAAGTGACTTACCCAAAGCTATATAGGCCGTAGCTACCCAGTGTAGGATTGGAACCAAGGTCTTCTTGACTCCAAACTCAGCGTTCTTTCTCTCTCCCATACTGCTTCCCCAGGGAGCACCTCACAGGAAGAACACAGAATGCTTGAATGAAGGAACTGTCTAGATTTTGTCTTATTACTCCTCGTGCCTGGCCCTCTATAGGCATATAGTAGGCACCTAATAAATCCTTGTGGGAGAAGGAATGAGAAATCAAACTTCTTGAAGGGCATAATGGTTGACCCCAAATCCAAGGAGAAAGCCTGAGTAACTTGAGGGATTCAATTAATTAATTATAATATACAAGTATTATATATAATATAAATTAATTAATACATTAAATTAACTCAATAAATATTTAGTAGACATCTACTTTATCCAAGGCACTACAGTAGGCATGAAGATGGTATTGGAACAGAGGCTTTCAGCTAGGGACTTGTTTTTTATTCTATGTAAACAGTTATTTTTTTTCTGTTTTGTTTTTATCCTACCTGGATTTCATTAATGTGGAGAATTCCTGGTAAGGAATCTTCCTCTACCGATGCAGATGAACACTTGTTCTGCAACTCTTAGTCTTAGAGAAGTTCTTGGGAGCATCAGAGGTCAAGGGACTTGCTCAGGGGCACACAGACAGGATGCAACAGAGACTGCAGTTAAACTGACCTTTCCTTGCCTCAGTGGCCAGCTCTGTATCTATTAAGGAACACTGCCTCTCCTATATAAAAAGCTTAACTAGTGGTTCTTAACCAAGGTATTCTCAAACCAAGATGGCTTTCTGACTGCTGGGCACTGACAGTCACCAAATTTTGTAAAATGAAAAACTGCAGAAAGGAATGGAAATAATTAAACTCAGAGCCAAAATCAAAGAGTTCAGAAATAGGGGGAAATATTATCTGGGTTATAAGCAAAAGGTATCCTTTACCCCAAAGGTACCCAAGTGTTCCCTGAAGCAGAGGTGGGTGAGTAGCAAACAGTGCTTGTGGCACATAGGAATTTTCCAAACCTAGCTAGGATGGTCACCACTGGATAAAAGATCTCAGAGAGGGACACGGCAGTGCCTGAAAATCCTTCCAGCACAGATCAGACGTTAAAAGCATAAGCATCAATCTTTGGCTCCTTATAGGTATAAAGGGTGCAAGGAAAGCGCCCCCCCCTTTTCTATAGGATATACACAGCATCTCTCTATCTCTAAGCAAATCTGTTGTAGCTCCATGTGGCGTGCACCCAATAACGCCTCCTCCCACGCAAAGACCAACAGACTGTCTGGGGTAAGTAGAGAGGAAAAACAGCATCCTTGCTGGAGATCGCGAAGATAATGAGAAACGGCAGTTGTAATCATCAGAATCCCAGGGTGGTCGTGGGCGGACAAGGGGCTACTGGGATGAAGTCAAGCAGACTGGAGAGTGGGTGGAGGGGACCCATGGCCAAGAATTGGGGCTGGAGGTGGAAGGAAAGCAGCTCTCACTCGCATCTCTTTCTCCTATTTCCCCAACCAGAGGTCAAGACTTCCCAACTGATTCACCCCCACACCAACTTCTGTGCAAATAAATACACGGTAAATGATTGCAAAATCTGCCCAGGGTGGCTTCAGTGGAGAAGAAGGACACAACTCATCTTCCTCCCATTTTTTCCACTGAGATGTAATGAGATGTAACATTGAACATCCAAGTGAGAGTAACTGGAAGAGAGATCACAATATTACCTTCAGCTGTATTTAACGTGTGCCGGCCAATGCTAGAATTAGATTGGCCCTCATACAGGACACACAGATGTCCCTCCAGGCCTGCATGTTTCTGCCTACATTTTAGTTAAGGTGGTTCTCTAGGCAGCCTCGACTCTCGGAATGATGTGGATTGTCAGAGGTGAGCAGACAGACCCCAATGTAGGAATTAAGTGGCCACTGCTACCACCCTCTCTGGCTTTCATGGGAATCTAGGTAACAGAAGGCAGAAGCGAAGGACCATTCATTAGCAGCAGTTCTTAACCAAAGGTCCATGACTTGATTTTGTTTCCATATTCTGATAACTGTATTTCATTTGTCATCATTCATGTTTTATTTTGTGCATTTAAAAATCTGATTCTGAGAAGGGGTCCATAAGCTTGGGTTCATGACACATAAAAAGGCTAAGAACCCCCAGGGGAGCCAAAACTTGGTCTTGCCCCCACTTGGAGTTCTGTAGGGATGGGGGAAGGGTCTGAAGCTGTGAGTCCTTTGATACAGGGGACTTCTAGGTCAGGGAATTCCATCTACCAATGCAAGCTGGCACTTCTTGTATAACGTACAGTCTCAGTAACCTAGAGCACTAAGGAGGTAAATGACCTGCTTATGGTCACACAGCCAGCCTATGTCAGAGGATAGACCTGAAGCCAAGACTTCCTGGCTCAAAGGCTGGACCCTTTTTCTGAACCAGCAGGGATAGCGTGGACACTTGTCAAGCCTTCTTCTACCCCAACTCACTCACTTTACTCAAATTTGTCTATTGCTGAGCAAGCAGGATATGATAACCCTGACTCGGGTGAAACAGTCCCCAAACAATGGTGACATGAACCCTGTTCTTTCGTTGTTGTTCAGCCATTTTTGGTTGTGTCTGACTCTTCATGACCCCGTTTGGGATTTTCTCAGTAGAGAAATGGTTTGCCATTTCTTTCTCCAGCTCATTTTACAGATGAGGAAACTGAGGCAAATGGGACCAGGGTCACACAGCTAATAAGTGTCTGAGGCCAGATTTGAACTTAAGAAGATGAGTCTTCCTGACTCCCTGCCCAGCATTCTATCCTAACTGCCCAACCCTGTTCTATCAGACCTATATATTCCAAAAGACTTACCCCACCACCCCCAGCCTGTACTGCCCTGATCAGTGCAACGGAAACTGTGCACCCCCTTCCTCTTCCCACCAATACCTGTCTTTCGGTCAACCATTACATACTAAATGCCAAGCACTGTGCTAAGCCCTGGGTATGCAAAGAAAGGCAAAAGTCAGCCCCTGCCCTCAGGGAGCTCCCAGTCGACTGGAGGAGACAACAGGCGAAGAACCATGTACAAACAAGCTGTGGACAGTATCCACTGGAGGAAGCCTCAAAGATAAGGCACTGAGATTGAGGGGAGCGGAAGGGCTTCCTGCAAGAAGGGAGGACTTCAGTCGAGCCTTGAAGGAAGCCCCAGAGAAGCACGGATGTGAATAGACTCTCGCTGCTCCCTCATCCTCCCATGGTTCACGGCAGGCAGAAGGGCCAAAGGGGGCGCTAATGGAGACAATTCACCATAATCGGGACCCCAGAAGAGAAGAGTTGAGAAAATGCATCTCCCTCCCTTTGTTGCAGAAGTGGGGGACTGCAGGGGTGGAGTATGACATACACTAGCAGACCCAAATGGCAGTTGGTGTTGCTATACTGTGTCTTTTTTTTTTCTCTTAAAATTTTTATTACAAGAACTGGCTCACTGGTGAAGGAAGGTGAAGGGACACATTTGGAAGTAAATAGAATATAAAAACAAAAGGCAACCAAAAAAACCAAACCAGGCAGGATTGCTTTTGGGGGCATTGTTTTTTACCCAACCTGTGTTTTCATTAGTATTGGGAATATCCTGTGAGCAACCTCTCCATTCCAGTGTAGATCAGCAGCTGCTCTGAAACTGATCACCTTCAGAAATTGCGCGGGCTACTGAGAGGTGCAGGGTCTTCCCAGGATCCCACCACCAGGACGAGTCAGAAGTGGGACTCAGATTCAGGTCTTCTTGACTCTGAGGCCACCTCTCTGTCCACCAGGACACAGTAGAGTCTTCAACCCCAGTAACATACTAGTAATACCAAGTAACTCCAAGAGGATGTTTCCACCTGGCTCCCCCTGGCCCCAGCTCTCAGAGACTGACCCCGTGGAAGCCAGGAGGAGCCCAGAACTGCCCCCACCCACAAATATTCAGCCAGTCACTGGCGACACAGACATCTCCTCATTTTATCCCCACACCGACGCTAGCAATTTGGTCCCAATTTTACAGATGGAGCAACTGAGGCTCAGAAAGCTTAAACAGAGGCAGATAGCATAAGAGGAACACTCATCCTCACGGCATGGAGAGGGACTGAGGGAAAAGAGAGGTCATCCCTGGGCTGCCTGCAAGTGGCTCTTTGGAGGTTTGCTTATTCTATGTTGAGAAAAATGGCTGCATTGGTAAGGCGGTCAAGAGACTTTTCATAGGCTCTTTGGTGCCTTTCCATATCCCTGGGAGATAAGAGGTACTCTTATTAGCCCCATTTAAAGACGAGGAAACAGGCTCAGAAAAATCAGGCAACAAACATTTATTGAGCAGCGACTATATCCCCCCCCATTAGACTGTGAGCTCCTTGAGGGCAGCACTGATTTTTACCTTTCTTTGTATCCCCAGCACTTTGCACAGGACCTGGCACATAGGAGGTTTTTTAACAGGCTTGTTGACTGACTCACTGATGGTCAGACACAAGGTTAGGTGCTGGGGGTAGAAAGGCATAAATGAATCAGTCCTTTCCTTCAAGCAGCTTCCATTCCATCAGGGGAGGCAACGTGTATAACATATGAATATATACAAAATAAGCACAAAATACTAAAGTACTTCAATATTTAAAATAAATACATAGAACAAAATAAGTGCCAAAACCACTTATACAACAAAATATGGAGAAGGAAGGCAGGTGCTAGAAGTTTGGGGTGGGGCGGTGATAAAAAAAAAAGGCATCTAGATATGGGGGCTTTTCACCTTTCTGGTGCCCTGGATTGTCAACGAGTCTGCTGAAGCCTGGGAGCCTCGGAATGACATTTTAAACACATGAAATAATGTACGTGGGATGACAAAGGAAAGCAATGATATTCAAATTCAAGTGTCAAAACATTTTTTTAAATAAGTTTATGAACTCCAGGTTACGGTGGTGCTCAAGCTGAGCTCTGAAGAAAGCTAGAGATTTTAAGAGACAGAGATGAGGAAGGAAAGCATTCCAGGCAGGGAGCACAGCCTGGACAAAGGCACAGAAACGGGAGATACAGTGTTTTATGAGGAACAGCACAAAGAACTTTTTGGCTAGACTGTGGTGGGTGTGATGGAGAGTGAGGTCTGTCAGTCAGTCAACAAGCATTTCTGGGGTGCTTCCTACATGCTAGATGATGTGTTAGGTGCTATATAAAAGCTGCTGCCTCTTGTCATCGCGTGCCTTTTTAGGGAGCTCCCTCCTTTGCTTTTGTCTCCCAACTCTGCCCTGAAATATTCTTGCTGAGTTGCCACTTTAGTTTTCCTGGATTAAACAAGCAGCATGTCCCAGGACTTTTCTGGTCCAGTCTCCTGGAGGCAGCCACTGACATGTTGTGTTTAACTGCCTTTTTCCTCCTGAGGCCCTCCCATCATCCTTCAAAGCATCCATGGTCCAGGGTTCCAAGGTTCCATTTTAAAGCGCCTGTACATACAAGCACCTGCATTGGGTCTGGCCATCAGGCAGCCACTCAACAATACAGGGAGATGAAGGCCGAAGAACGCTATGCTTGGAGACATGAGGCAGGGGCAGATAGGGGAGGCCCAAGAATGCCAGGTGGAGGGATTGAGATTTGAACCTGCAGTTCAAATATCCTTGAATAAGGAGGTAACAGCAAAAGCAGCATTTTAGGAAGCCTGGGGTGGCAGTATTTTGCCCTCTAGATTGCAGGGGAGAAAGGCTAGAAGCAAAGAGCCCAGCTGGCAAGCACCAAAGCAGGGCAGAGAAGAGAAAAAGAGGGTCTGAACTTGGGTGGCAGCATGAGGAAGCAAAAAGAAGAAATCCATCAGAGCAGCACTGAGAAGGCAGAAGTCACTGGACCCAGTGACAAGCAAGCTGAAGGAACGGATGACTCTATTAGAGTGCGCCAAGCACTTGGCCAGGGCCTGGGGATGCAACCAAGAAAAGTTAAGAGTGCTTGCCCTCAAGGAGCTCGCTGAGAACAGCAATGACATCTTGAGGTTTCAGATGCAATCACCCAGAAGGGTTCTGCAGTCCTCAAGGTGTTCCAGTAGAGCAGATGGCAATGCCTCTTCTTTAATGGCATTTCCACTTTTAAAACCATATTGGCTTCTGATGTTGAACTATCTGATGGCAGGAAAATAAGTAAGGGGAGTCAGCTTATGCGACAAAGAGAAGCCGTACATCATTGAGACAGACGTGGGGCAACTGATCGATGGATGGGAAGGGCCGGATTAACAGGAGACTATGAATTCAGTTTGAGTACGTGTGGAGTTCGAGGTGACAGCTGGACACCTCCTGAAGGGAGGGGAGAGAAGGATGCTCTCAGCCTGGGGAGAACTCAGGAGGAAAGGCAGCCAGCTGCACTAGGAGCCGAACATTTGGGGGCTATGGCCAGTGCAAGAATGCGTTTGACACAACTGTGTCCATTTGCCTCAATATCTCCATTTTCTTTCTTTTTCAACAGTGGGGAGTGGGGTGTGGAAGAAGAGAAGGTGAATTTTTGTTCACCAAAAGGTTAAGTTGTTTTTAAAAGCCCCAAGTATGGTCCCGAAGCAGGATATGATAAAGAGAACCTACATTTGATGCTCCAGCTCTGCTGCTTATTAGCCTCACTAGGTCTCAGAGCCTCATTTCCTCCTCTGTACGAGCATGGGGTTAGGCTAGGTGACCTCCAATGAGCCTATGAAGAGTCTCTTGACCGCCTTACCAATGCAGCCATTTTTCTCAACATAGAATAAGCAAACCTCCAAAGAGCCACTTGCAGGCAGCCCAGGGATGACCTCTCTTTTCCCTCAGTCCCTCTCCACCCCAGCCACTCTCCCCTCGAAATAAACAAGAGTTTACTCATCTTTTAGCTGTTGTTACCTTGTTTGCCACTTTATGTCCAGTTGGCCTCCACTGCAGCCAAGAAAGCATAAGGGACTGGATGAAAGGACAAGCAGAGAACAAGAACAGAGTGAGGAAATCACATCTGTCTTCTTCTCTTTCCAAATGTTTCATATGGATTTCCCATGAATGCAACCCTATACTTTGAAGTAGTCACAAAGGAGAAGAGGGAAAAATCCAAAACAGGCCAAAGAAATGTGTTGCATACATCGATTCTGAGATTCATAGAATTGAGGGCTTAGAAAGGACCGGGGGGACCATCCCACCCAACCCATCTCTATGAGACTTGCTTGGGATGCAGCTCTCTTTTTCTTTTCAAGTGATCAAAAGTTCCAATACTGTACATTCATTTCCTTAGGGTGCCTCTCTAACCACAGAGGCTCAGTGAGAGCCAGGGATCCTTGCTTCAGATGGGGAGAGACGTATGAGTGGGAGAGGTGAAGGCAGTCTTCTAGAGACATTCTAAGATCTCTTCAGACTGAAACAAAGCCTCACTAGCTCATGGTATTTCCATTGCTTGGGAGATCCTGAACATATCACCTGCTCTCCTTTCTCAGCAACAAGGATCCCATCTCATACCTTCCCGAGTTCACTTGGCCAAGACAAGGCAAGCATTTACTTAGCACAAAGGCATCTCCATTCAAAAATGCCTTGAGGCTATGCTCAGTGCAGGGGACTGTGTTGGGGACACAGCTGCTAGCCCATCGTCCCCTGACTTCACCACCCTGCCTTCTAGTTTCCCATGAAAACCACCCTTCTTGTGGCAGCTTACTGCATTCTGAAGATACTTCTAGTTGTTTTGCCTGGCATAGACACCTCTTTGCATTTTTCCCTCACATGGGGCTGAGCAAAACAAGCCTCTAGTCCACACAAACCCCTTTCGCAGCTCAGCTCTTTCAGTACTTGCCGATGACTCTCTCGTTCCCCTCACATCTTTTCACTGAACCACAAAACTTCACAATTGGAAGACATGTCAGAAGCCATGGGCACATAGTCCAATCCCTAAATTAAAAAAAAAAAAAAAGATGCTTTCAGCCTTTGCTTGCAACCTCCCAAGACATCCCAGGCCACTCTGGGGGAGCTCTAGCTGTTTGTCCTGACATCAAGCCTAAATCTGCCTCTCTCTACCTTGTACTCATTGCTCCAGGTTGGGTGGAACCTTACAGAAATGTTGGGGAAAGGCAAAGGTTATCCAAAGTTTATGCCTTATTTTTTTCCCTTGGATACAGGCTCATCTGCATGACCAGGGACTTACGGCAAAGGTTGAAAACGCGGCCCCCTCCAGCAGAGAATTTAAGTCTCCACATCAAACCATGGCACTTGAACGACCAGAAAACATCAACCTTTTGAAAAGGCACCCATGCCAAGATGAAGCAAAACAACAACGACGACGACAATAAGAGTAATGGGGAAACTTCCAAGTCGCCCATTTTAAAAGCTGCCGCTTGTCCGCTGTGTCCTCAGCCCCAAGCAGTCTCATCCACCCCGCTCCCAGCACTGGGTAAGGGGCACTTATTTCTCTAAGGATGGAATTCCTAATCATATGTGCAATATGGGGGAGAAGAAAGGGCAAATCCTCCACTTTTTGTTGTGGCTAGAACATATTTTTGGCACTGACAACGATGGGATGCATTTGGGCCCCAGATTCAGAGATTTCCTGAAATGAACAAATGGAAATTTCCCCCACCCCACCTCCCACTATTCCTTAGTGAAGGGAGAAGAGTTGTGCTTAATTAGCTTCTAATTGTCATCAACACAACCGACAGGAACTGGAATATTCTGGTGAACTTTGATGCTTAATTTAAGCTTTTCTTCATCTAAATGGAGCTAAACAGAAATGTGGCCAAATGCTTCTCTGGGATATGAGGATCCATACAATGGGTGTCCATAAAAGGGTTCTCAACACCCCAAGGTGAGACCTGCCAAATCTCTCTGACTTTACTTCCAAAGAAGATAGTACATTCGCCCCTGTAAACAGAAACCTTCCCAAGAACACCAATAAAGCTTCCATGAATTTCATGAATTCCTGTGTTATTACTTTTCTAGTCACCACAATCGGGAGCTGCCCCCTAGAGTTTTCTGGAAGTCCCAGAGCTCGTCTGGGTGAATCAACACCTAGAATCCCTCAGCTCTCAACTGCCAAACATGCCATTTCTCTTCTCCTGGTGGCTCCCTCCATCACAGCTTGACACCAAAGGAAAATGAGACTCCCTTCTTTGACTTGTGCCTTCGAATACCACACAAGTTCAAGGGGGTTTTCCCTCCTTCTAGGATAACAGCACATTTTCACCAGTTCCCATTTCTTCTCCCTATTGTTGCCAAAATGGAAGCAATCAGTGAAGGTCAATGTGTGTTCCCTGTCTATCCCTGGAGCAGTGTGGCTGGGGGGGAGCAAGGGAGGATGAGAAGACAAAAGAGCCTCTTGCCCTCCAGGAGCATACGGTCTTATTGGGGGGAGAAGGCTTAAACATAGATCATTGAAAAAAGATAAACAGGAACGTCGTTAAGTCCTCAGCGATGTTATAGATCGAATCCATGGGACAGACTGCTGGAGTGGGTACCTAAGGCCACTGGTAAAGGAATTAAGTTTGAGTGAGAGCTTGGAGAGCCTGAGGGACTTAGATGGCTGGGGGAAAGGGACGGCATTGTATCAAACAACAGCAAGCATTTAGTAAGCCCCACTGGTGTGACAGGCACTGGGCTACAAATACAAAGACTGAAACAATCCCTACACTCAAAGAGCTTACATTCTAGTGGGAGAGATGAGTCTATGCAGACAGACTTCTCGGTGACACAGCAGATAGTGTGCTGTGCCTGGAGTCAAGAAGGCCTCAGATAGTTGCTAGCTGTGTGACTCTGGGCAAATCACTTAACCTCTGTCTGCCTCAGTTTCCTCATCTGTAAAATGGGAATAATAATAGCACCTGCCTCCCACAGTTGCTGTGAGAAACAAATGAGAATGTTTGTTAAGTGCTTTGCAAACTTAACCCACTATATAAATGGTAGCTATTATTATTATTAGGTGCAGACAGAATAGGTACAGAGAGAACAAATATAAATAAATTCTAAGCCATTAAACACAAGGTAGCTTAGAGGAGAAGGCACTAGCAACTCAGGGTGGGCAGGGGGTAAGGCTTCATGAAGAAGTGAGTGCTTGAATTTCATCTTGAAGAAAGAAAGGGATTCTGGGATATGGAGGTGAGAAGGGACTATTCTCTAGGAATGGGAGATGCCCAGTGCAAAGACGTAGAGGTGGGAGATGGATCCTGCTATGTAAGAAAATAAGAAAAGAACTGTTGGGTTAGATTGCCAGGTGTCAGAGGGGGAGTAGGATGTGACAGAACTGGAAGTATCGGGTTTGTGAAAGTCTTTGGAGCCAAAGAGTAGACTTGATATTTTATCCTAGAGGCAAGAGCAGGCAACTTTTAGATAGTCACTCTATCCATCCACAAACATTTATTATGTGTTTACTATGTGCCAGGCACCTAGTATTGAGTAGGGGGACCATGGGATTATAGATTGGAGCTGGAAGGGACCTGGGAGGCCCTCCTTTTACTGGTGAGGGACTATGGTCCAAAGGGGTGTAGGGATTGAGGTCACCCAGCTGGGATGTGAACCCTGGTCTTTTGACTCCAAATCTAACACTCTTCCAACTGAGATACAAAGGAAAGAATAAATGTGGTGGGTTTAGGGAATGGTAAGGAGGTCTGCCTGGTGGAAACAGTCAGGGAAATAGTGGGGAATAAGTTTAGAAATGTGGGGTGTTCCCCATAACTGTTCCCACAGTTGTGAAGGTCCTTCAAAGCCTAGTTGGGGATAGACCCAGGCATCTTATCCAGCTCAAAGTCCTGGGAAGATCTTTCCCATAGCCTTCTCCTTGGAGCAGACCCCTAACCCCTGGAAAGGTCTCCTTGGGCTGGGACAGGGCCTGCTCATACCTGAATCTCGGCCAGATGGCATTGCCCCCTTCACTGCTCAACAGGTTCCTTTGGTGACTTGGGAGGCCAGGGAGAGAGGAGGAAGAGGAGGCGGCTGCCTGGCCCCTCTGGCCATCTCATGTCACATTAATTTAATTTAAATTCCACAATCAGTCAGTTGGCCTTGTACAAATGTAAACAGCATGATCCCAAGGAAACCCACTTCTGTCCCAGCTGTTCTTCATTTGTTTTAGAAAGCCGCTCCATTTCCTGCAGGGCCTGTTCTGTTCAGCACATTGAATGCTGCTGGCCACGCTTTTTTTTTTTCCTTCCCAAAATGCAGAGCAGCGACAAGGCGAGTAAATCACAGAGCATTTCATCTTTTGCACGGCTCAATAAAAACAAGCAGAGCAAATGAGCGGCAATGGACTAAGCAGAACTCAGCTGGGAGGGGGAAATGAAAGGGCCGCCGGCAGCTTGAGAAGCGAGGATTCGCAGGCAATGGAGTCATTCTTTTTTAACTA
The DNA here is from genome assembly GCF_003287225.1 of Phascolarctos cinereus. NCBI lineage: Eukaryota > Metazoa > Chordata > Mammalia > Diprotodontia > Phascolarctidae > Phascolarctos > Phascolarctos cinereus. The sequence continues at coordinate 14,281,281 of NW_027555514.1, forward strand.
AAAATAGACCGTCCTAATCCATTACAAAGCACTTTGTCAGCACCCACACTGAGGCCTCACTTTGGGGGATGGTGGTTTGAAGATCTGGGCCATGGGGCCACCTTCAAATGCAATTCAAGTCAATGAGCATTTACTAAGTAGCCAATCGATCCTGTCTTCGCCAGCAGATTTGCCTTCTCCATCATCTTCATCCTCTCACTCATCTTCAGTCTCTCCCCATCTACCGGCTCCTTCCTAACCGCCGACAAACATGCCCATGTTTCCCCTAGCCTCAGAAAACACTCCCTTCATCCCTCCATCCCCACCAATTATCATCCCATGGCTCACCCACCTTTGTGGCTAAACTTGACCATCTACAACCAATGTCTCTACTTCGTTTCCTCCCACTCACTCCTTAACTCTCTAGTCTGGCTTCCAACTTCATCACTAACTGAAACTGCTCTTTCTAAAATGACTCTCCATCTCTAAGTCATCCAATCTAGTGACCTTTCCTCAATCCTCCTCCTTCTTAGCCTCTCTGCAGCCTCTGACACTTGATCATGCCCTCCTTCTCTTTTCTCTGTGTTTTCTCCTGGTTCCCCTCTAACCCACCTAGCTGCTCTTTCTCGATCTTCATCCACTAACCCTGGGTGTTCCCCAGGTTTCTGTCCTGGACCCTCTTCTCCCTCTACATTATTTCACTTGGTGACCTCATCAGCTCCCAAGGATTTAATTACCACTGCCATGCTGATGATTCTTGAATCTCCTTATGTAGCCCTAACCTCTCTGCTGACCTCCAGTTTCACATCTCCATCTTAGTTCCTAACATCTCAAGTTGGACATCCTGTACACATCTTAAATTCATCATGTCCAAAGCTGAACTCATTTTCTTCCCAGAAATCATCCCACTTCCAAACTTCCCTATCATTGTTGAGGGCACCATCATCCTCTCAGTATCTTGGCTGGGATGTCCTCAATGACTCACTTTCTCACCCCCAATATTCAATCTGTTGCCAAGGTCTGTTGAGTTTTCCTTGGCAACATCTCTCAGATATGACCCCTTCTCTGCCCTGGCACTGCCAACATCCTGGCGCGGACCCTTGTCCCCTACTGCCTGGCCTATTGCAATAGGGACTGGTGAGTCTGCCTGACCCCCTACAGCTGGCAAAGCGATCTTCCTAAAGCCCAATGCAGCGCATCCCTTACTCAAGCTCCAATGGCTTCCTGTCACCTCCAGGATCAAATATAAACTCCTCTGTAGAACCTGCCTGCCCCCACCTTTCCAGTGACACTGGCCTCCTGGCTGTTCCATGAACAAAACGCCAGGTCTCCTGAATCCAGGTGTTTTAAGGGGCTCTTCCTCAGGCCTGGGAGGCTCTCCTTCCTCATCTCTATCTCTACCTCCTGGCTTCCTTCTAGCGGCAGCTAAAACCCGCCTTCCACAGGAAACCTTTTGCTGAGCCCTCTTAATTCTAGTGCCTGTTATTTCCAATTTCTCCTGTACCAAGCTTGTTTGTATATAATTATGTGCATGTTGTCTCCCTCACTAGATTGTGACTTCCTTGAGAGCAGGGACTGTCTTTAACATTTCTTTATATTCCCAGTGCTTAGCACGTAGTAGGTGCTTGAATGTTTATTGACTGACTGAGTGACCCACCAAATACACAGACAAGGTGCTAGGCATTGAGAATCATTGGAATTGGAGAGGACATTAGAAATCAGCTAATTCAATTCCTTAGCTACACAGCAAATTGAAGAAATGAAGTAGTTGCTTCACTCACAGAACTCACACTCTCTTGGGTGATAAGCCATTTACTCGATTCAATCCAACAAGCATTTCCTGAGAGCGAGGCACTGTGCAGGTACTGTAACGCTAAGATTCCAATGGAACAATTCACCCCTTCAAGGAGCTTCCATCTACATAAGTGCATACCATTCACCCCTTCAAGGAGCTTCCATCTACATAAGTGCATACCATTCACCCCTTCAAGGAGCTTCCATCTACATAAGTGCATACCATTCACCCCTTCAAGGCTTCCATCTACATAAGTGCATACAAGACAATTTGAGGAGGCAGAAAACACTAGCAATTAGGAGGGTGCAGCGAGGTTTACTGCAGGTGAGAGTGTTTTCTCTCTGAGTGGAAAAGCATCTGGATTCTAGGACACCTTGTTCTCTTGGGAGCATTCAATCCAGACCATGCCTTGAGTCGACTTTTGCCTATTGACACGAGGTCATGAGATTTAGCGCTGGAGGAGAGCTTGGAGTCCATCTCATCCAACTTCCTCATTGTTCAATGGGGAAACTGAGGCCACAAGTGGCCAGATGAGTAACCTGATGTCACATGCTAATAAGCATGATTTAGCTTTGATTAAAAAACAAAACCCTTCCTCCAGGGACATGACATGTGATGTACCTTCCTCTTCTGAACTGAACTTACCAGGATCATGGCTGGACACTGGTAAGTGATCTCAAGAAAAATGACTCTGTCTCTCCACGTAAGACCAATCACGTGCCCGTTGAAGATATCACAAGGCACCTAGTAAAGCAGGGGAGAGGAAAGAGTGCATTTCAGAAATGTGGGATGGCCTGACTGAGGCCCAGCTTACGGAATCGTGGAGGCACAAAGAGCTTTAGAGATCCTCTAGTCCAATCCACACCTGAACAAGAATCCCTTCCATAAGTCTCCCCAAACAATTGGTCATTCAGATGTTCCGTGAAGACCTCCAGAAAAAGGGCTATCTCCCAAGGTAGCCCAACTGACTTCTGGGTAGCCTTTGTCAGGAAAGTGGCAGTGATTCCCTTATTCGGCAGTACCTGCCACCCACCTACATGCCAGAAATGCTGCAAGAACACACTAACACATACATGTGAGATATTCTGAGTGCCCAATCAACAATAATTTGAAATATTCCATTTAAAACATCCTGGTTGCTTTGTTTGCTGGTGGGAGTTAGATCTGGAATTAATTTTCAGAGTCCTTCATGACAAGGCACCGGAGGAAAAACACACTAGCCCAAAGTTCACACTCCCTCCAGCGCTGTGTCGAATGTTCATTTGTTGGGAAATGAAACCTCAATGCTTTGTGACAACTAACAGTCTCAAGAAAACATGCAAATGATGGTCCCTGGTCTCTCTCGTCTGCACAATGCCCACTTCTGCTTTTGAAGAATACGGGTGGGGGAAGAACTCCATGGACCACTTGACTTGGGACAGAAGGCAGCTGGATGAATTTTAATTATGAGACCTGCTCTGAGTCAAAGAACAGAGGGAAGAATGTAGGAGCCGAAGCAGCCGTGTGGCTGTCCTTGTCTAAGCCACTCACGTTCAGTGTCTGTCTCCCAGTGACCCTTCTCTGGAGGGTCTAAGCATCAGCTCCACTGTCTTCTTCAGTTATCCTGAAGGTTTTCATCCTGACTGGATTGAAGGACTAATCATCCTCCATCCATCAATCAATTCATAAGCCAGATCCCCACTCCAAGCTCGGTGCCTCATGCATAATAAAGGCCTGTTGAATTGACTAGATACAAAAGTAACCATTTTACAATTTACAAAAGTAACCATCTATTTTTGACATAAAGGGACATCCTAAATGGCAAGGTTATTATGTAGCACATTCTTTTGAGAAGCTTTCAAATAATTAGTTATTCATTTATTCATTCATTAATGTAAATTAGCCAGTAGCCCAGGACCCTGTGCTTTGGGTTTACACAGACTGGATCCAAACCTTGGAGTTTCCTGGGGGAAAAATCATGACTTTTGTCTTATTTGGTCCATACACATAGCTCCTTCAGAGAACTGTCAGAACAGAGCTTCTGTTTAGCGCACAATAGATGCAGAGGGAAGGCCCCAGACCCCATGAAAGCACTTACGGTAACAGTACATATTTGATACTGGACATCTTTGTTTCACTCCCTCAGAAAACGCATAAACACATTAAGGACCCATAGGAACCCATAAACAATCAATACAATTTTCTTCACTTTCCAGTGACCACTCAGGGTCCTATATAATCCCCCAGACTCATAATACCACACTGTGGTTTAGACTCCCCTAAGCAGGAAAATGAATTTGGGATTGCTAGAGATGCCATTTTGGAACATTATGGTGTCTCGCTTTTGTCCTAGAGACCTACATAGTCATTCAGGCTTACGGCACTACATTGAAAGATAAATGAACTTGGGGCTAATAAGGCAAACCTAAAGCTGGCACTTCCCAGGAAATCTCCCTTTGAGATTGCATTAGAAGCAACTCCTTTCCCACTGGATCCCGAATAACTCATGGTCACAGCACAGGGCAAAGTGGGGGGCTTCCCCCCAAGTTGCAGTCTATTCCCTTAATAACTACTTCTCCAGCTCTGAAGGGGAATTAGTGTGATCTTCTTATCCTCATGCTGCTGGCTTTGAGCAGGGTCTCTCCTTGTCTCTCTAAAGGCTCCTACAGCTCAAACATGGGGTTACCAGAGAGGCAACCTAGACACAGGCCCTCTGGAATTCCCCCATTCTCTCTAGTGGCCTGGAATTCAGGGACTCTCACAACTGGAATATGTGTTTCCCCTCTCCTAGGTCTACACAACTGGGAACATTTGCCACTGTCTTTTCAGAATGGGGGCTTGGAGCTGTCACTTCTCCCCCACGTCCTGGTGCTTGGGCTAGAGTAGAGGAGAAGAATGGGGGAAGCAGTCCTCAGGGGTCTATGGTACTGCGCAGGTGTTCCTTAAGGGCCAATATCCACTCTGTGGTCTCTGACGTGTAGTCAAAGTGGGGAGGGGGGCTGAGTGGCAAATGGGTCCAAATATTCGATGAAGAATCCTTTCTAGAGGCTTAGCCCAAAAAGTGGGTTTTTACACTTGATCGTCTAAACCAAAGGTCTTAACCTTTTTTTGTGGCACAGATACCTTTGGCAATCTGGCAAACCCTGGAGTCTCCTTCTCAGAATAATGCTTCTTAAAAAATTCCTAATTGAAGTAAATGCTAAATTTATTACAGTTAGAAGTTAGTGAAAATAAGGTATGACTTTTCCCATCTAATTTTAAGATTGTCCTGAAACCCATGGACCCCTTGACTATCTCTGGACCCCAGATTAAGAAAGCTTAATCTAAAATGATCACTTTATCCCCAATCAAAGAAACTCAGTCATTCACTCTCAGTAAGTATGAATAGATGGGAATCATAAGACTATACATTTAGAACTGAAAAAGACCCTACAGGTCATTAAGACTGATTCCTTCATTTTACAGATGAGAAAGCTGAGGTTAAGTGACTTGCCCAAGGTCACATACATGTCCTAAGTAGAATGCCAAAGCCAGCATTTGAACTCAGGTCCTCTGACTCTATACCATGATGCCATCTCTTCAGAAAAACCGTGCACCTCCATAGGAAGATGCAACCCCAGTCCCAAGCACAGGGTCACTAACACACAAGTTCATCAAGACGATTGGGGAACTCCCCATATCAGTATTTATTTACTGATTCCACTAAGTCCTATTCCAGTATCTCCTTAGAGCATGGAGGCAGCCCTGGGCTCTGGAAGGACGTACTAGAAAATCACAAGCTCTTGTGGGGCAGCTAGGTGGCGCAGTAGATAGAGTACCGGCCCTGAAGTCAGGAGGACCTGAGTTCAAATCAGGCCTCAGACCAAACACTTAACACTTACTAGCTGTGTGACCCTGGGCAAGTCACAACCCCAGTTGCCTAAAAATTAAAAAAAACCCTAAAACATAGAAAATCACAAGCTCTGGTCAGTTCCATAATGACTCTGAGGAGTGGCCTGCCAATGGACTGTGTACTTGGCTTGTGGGGGACCAGATGAGCTAACTTCCGCAACACTCATCCCCAGAGGCTTGGCCACGAGGTGATGGATTTTTTTGGTCCAAAGCCACTCATCAAAGGCATGAACAGGGTGTGATCTGCCTTGGGGTGGAGGGAATTCCCATCCACAGATGGAATCACAGATTGCTGAGATAGTGAAACATGAAATGACTCTGGGCATCCCCAGGGCTGGATATGGTGACAGGTATGGTTAAAAGGAAAAAAAAGTGTGAAACAATAGTTCCTGCCTCTTCTAGGACTTGGCCAGAATGCTAAAAAAAAAAAAAAAAGACAAGCATGTGAAAAAGTTGCAACTCCAGGTAATATGTGGTTAACTAGAATTTGCTAAAGGTAAAAGAGAGACCTAGAAAAAATGTTTTAAGAATATTTGAAAAGAGAGGATGTTTTCATTAGGGTGGTGGTGGGGACATCAGGCTTCATGGAACCAGAAGTGGTACCACCACAGATATGCCTGGAAAGAAGAGGATTCAGTGAGCAGAGATGTGGAAGTGGTATGATAGGCCCTGAGGATGCCCAAACACGTGCCCAGGGGACAGAGGGGGGCAGGACAATATTCAGAAAATGCAAATAGTTGCATTGGAACACGGCAAATGAGAGAAGAAATCAAAGACAACATGGGATGTTGAGTGTGGCTGATTAAGGGAGCCCATAGAGAGAAAAGAGGAAGCTAAGAGGAAAGGAAGGTTTGGGGGAGAATGTGAGGAGTTCAGTTTGGGGACACAGAATCCCTTGTTTCTATCTGGAAGCCCTTCTTGCCTTCCCATCCCCAGTTTGTGTCTATCACAGCATTCTCCACATAGCAGATACTTACTAAGCGGCTGCTTTCAAGCTGCAGCCAGGGCCTTACCTCCTCAGTGATGCCTTTGCTGATCACCTCCATCCCACTCTCTTCACTCCCGGGCTCTATTCCCCTTTATCGATGAAGGATGAAAACAAGATGATCACTTAGTGATCACACAGTGCATGGCACATAGTAGGTGCTTAAAAGCTATTGATTGAACTTTTACTTAGTGGAACATAAGCAGCTCCAGTTGAACAGAAGCTCCCCCCCACCCCAGTGCCCATCGCAGCGCATTGGACAAGTTTAACAAATGCTTGTCGAATTGCCTTGTTGGGCTGTCCAGATGCTAACCTTTTGTAGTCCATTATGTCTCATTACAGATAACATAACCTCAATCATTTGTCTCTCCCTTCTCCCCTGCACCAGCTTCCCTCCAATTCTGCCATGGTCTCTGGGACAGGAGGATGCTGCTAACACATGGATGCTTTAAATGGTGTTCAAAGAACAAATAAATTTTTAAAACAAAGTTTGACCAAAGGGCTGGCCCTTCTAGCTTGGAGATTCTGAGGACTGGGGCAGAACTTTAATGCTCTAAAATATGACATTGGTTTTCCAAATTCAGAGCTCATATTGCGATAGCACTTCAAGGTTGGAAAAATAATTTACCTACATTATGCCATTTGAGCCTCAAAGCAACCCTGGGAGAGAGGTGGTATTATCATCCCCAGGAAAGTGAGGGCCAGAGACATGAAGTGTTCTCCCAGTCACACAGCTAGTAAGGGCTTAGAACGAGATTCAAACTCAAGCCATATTGTCACCAAGTCTTATACCCTGGACCCTAAAGCCATGCTCCTGTAGTGAGCACATTCCCATGAGATAACATGGAAAGAAAATGTCTCCACAAACAATCCTTGACAATCCATTCTTTTCCCTAGGACATACCCTGAAAGGGTAGAGGGACAGTGTTTCAAAAGACCCAGCATCTAGTCTTGGTTCTGGCGATAATTTACCACCATATAAATGACTTTGGCAAATTCCTCCCCTCTCTGGGCAATAGTTTCCTCACTGAAAACAGAAACGTTGGACCAACTCTAAGATTCCATCACAAAGAAGAATCGTAAGATCCATGAAGCTCACCCTCCATCCTAAGGTCACTTTCTGAGAGCTGGCCAACATTACCAATAGCAGCAAGCAGCCAAAGTTCCCTGGGTCCCTCACTTGTCTCTCAAACCAGGGCGAGCTTTGCCCACTTCTGAGTTGGGCCAGGCACATCCCCTCTGTCAACCCCAGCCCCCTCACCCGTAAAATGCTCACCCTCCCTCATCACTGCCAGGTACTAAAGGCAAGTGCTAGGAAATAGAAGGGTTATCCTTGCTATCACCTCACTTCAAAAGAGTTTTGTCTTTAAGCAATCAGTGGTGGTTGGGGTTTTTTTTTCTCCTCTCCTTAGAGAGTTGATTTTTCTGCCCATGGTGTCATTTCAGTTCCTCTCCCCACCTGATGCAATGCTCTGAGATCTCTATTGCTTTCTAGTGCGTAAGATTTCCCTGGAAGACAGAAATGAAAGTGACAATTAAGACTTCTGCCCTTGAGATCCCAATTTGTGACAAATGCCAGGTCTCCCCACCCCCACCGTGCCACCATCACTGCCACCACAAACAGCACCCCCAAAGGGGGAGAATTAGCCCTTTTTTACATGCTGAAGACATAGGAGCCACATCTGTTTTGTAACAGCCTAACTCATCCCTCCTTGTCTACACAAGGAGCTCACTTCATTCAATCTCAAACTCCTCTTTTGCAGAGAGGCCGCAAAGGTGCCTTTGTGGAAGAAGGGTGCCATGTCACTAGCTCTCACCTGTTTTACTTCTGCCCGGGAAGCAGACCCCACATTGCCCCTTCCATGCAGGGTTTTCTTCTGTCTCTCAAATACACTTTCAAGTGAAGCTAACTTCACAGCATTAGGTTCTGAATGAAATAATAGGTCAAATAAGAAGAAGCTTAATAGGAGAGGAAGGAGAAACAAGAAGTCTTCCTTCAGGAAAGCTCAGAGGTCAAGCTCATTTCAATACTCTCAGCCTTGGGGGCTTGGAGTCACACGATTTGGGTTCCAATCCTAACTCTATCCCTTCCTAGGCGACCTCAGGCAAATGACTTCCCCACTCAAGGCATCATGGTGCCTAGCTGCCCGGATGCCCACCCTCCTTACCTGTCCCTCTCAGAATCCCTGCTTCCCTCAAAGCATAGCTCAGGCACTACTTCACACAGGGTGCCTTCCTATTTCATATAGACTTTGTGCTTTTCCATCTGTCTACACTACATAACTCTAGCAGCATGCTGCCTCTCTAAGGGCAGGACCAGTTCCACTTTGGTTTCTGCGTGAGAGTCTCTAAAATAAGGCTTTCCCCATCTTTCCTCCCAGATACGTGATTTCATTGGTTTGCAGAGGACCCGATGAGGCACTCCCTCCACCAATGGAGAACTTTTTGACAACTTACAGTATTAGGTTGCCTACAGATGCTCAGAGCTGACATGATTTTCCCAGGGTGAAACAGCCAGTATGCATTAGAACTAGGACTTGAACCTGGGTCTTCTGGGCTTAGAGGACAGCTCTGCTTTCATTAGGACAGTCAGCCTCTCCTGCTCTGAACAGGGTAAAGGCAGTCTAGGCATCCAGGTGGGGCAGTGAATAGAGTGCTGGATTAGGAAGATCTGAGTTCAAATCCAGCCCCAGACACTTACTAGCTGTGTGACCCTAGGCAAGTCACTTGAGCTTTGTTTTCTCATCTGTAAAATGGGGATAATTATAACACCTACAGCACAGGGTTCTGTGAGGATAAAACAACACAATATTTCTAGTGTTTTATGAACCTTAAGGCACCATACAAGTGTTAGCTATTATAGCAACCACATAATAAATGTCTGTTGAGTTGAATCAAATCAAACCTAAACTGAGTAACACAACCAAATATTGCCATCACTTTTTTCTTTATTCAATGGCTGCTGTAACTAATCAGTGAAAGGTAAATTATATGATCAATTCAAGTGCATTTTGCTGCAGATACATGCAGATCAGTATCTGATATGATTCTCTGTATTTCTCAATCAAAACCTCACTGTATCCGCAGGCATATATCTCAGCCACATCCTACGCTTTAGCACAGGACCATTAGTCATGACAGTTGAAAGTTTCAAGATGGCCTCATGCAACCAAAAGGCAGATGTTTCCTTCTGTTCATTTCAAGTCTGTGTGACTACATCTTCTACCGAAGTGGTGAAGGGCAGCTCATTAGGAAAGCAGAGATTGTCCCTAGAATAACTTCTGCACGATGCTGTTTGCGTGACTCCGGGCAGTGCATTGAGCCTCCTGGGCCTCCACCTCCTTTCTGTAACATGAGGAGTTAGATGTGGTGTGGCTCCTTCTGGCTCCAAAGCTATGCTTCTATGAATAGACCGTGGCTGCAAGCTACTGTAGATGATCCTGACAGAATTCTCTTCTTCCCTGATTTGTTGGGCATTGAAGTGATTGCCGGGAGGGAATCTTTTTAGAGTCACCTGCAAAACCTCGACCTATTTGACTCTGGATCCCCAAGAATGCTACATCCTGCTTGGCACAGCATAGGTGATTAAGGAACGCTTTCCATCCATCCATTCATTCCAGTATTTTTATGCACCCATGCCCTCTGAATTCTCAGATTAGCTATACATGGAGCCAATGACTCAGATTAGTTTGGTATATCCTCCTTCAATAAAAACATTTTAAATACTCATTGCCCTGCCAGCAACAAAACTGGTTTCAAAGGCAAAAAAATTTTAGGGGGAGGCCCTTCTCTGTGCTAAAGACAGCTTATTCAGTGACCCTCTCCTCCCTCCAGACATAGGGAACTCACAAACCACTTTCTGCATATTGCCGGCACCTGACACAGTGCCTAGCGGGTGCTTAATGAATATTGGGCAATTGATTAATTATGTGGTAATAGGGAAGTGAAGGGGGTAGGGACAGAGACTGAGGTGGTGAAAGGAAGAGCAAAACATAGAAGAAAGGAAGTCAGAGAAGTGGGGAGGAACTTGCTAGGGGCAAGTCAGGAAGCCTGAAATGTAATCACAGCTCTGTGACTAAGTGATGCGTAAGCTATCGCCATATCTCCATCTCATCTCCAGACCACCAGCTCCAAAGTAGACCACCCCCACCCACTCCTTCTCAGCTCCCCTTCACGTTTCATTGTCTTCCCTACTAAAATATAAACTCACTGAGGGCAGGGATTGTCTTGCTTACTGCACTTAGCATGGCCTCTGACACACAATGTTGTCTATGTCTGTTTTTCTGTCTGCCTGCCTACTGTCCTCCCAAGCTGGAAAGGCTTTGAGTAGGGGGCAATCTCTCTGCCTGCCACTTGAGAACCAGCATAGCTACAGGTGGGGCCCTTCAGCATCAGGCTGGCTGTGAGGTGGTGACTTTTTCAGCCATACAATTTCTCAAAAACTGTAGGCTAAGTCATAGGCGGGTTGTGATCTCTCACAAGAGAAGTAGCCTCATGAATGAAGTCACGGCTCATAGAACCATTAGATGATGATCATTATCATTAATATTGTCAGATGAGGAACAGTTGAAAGGACCGTGGAAGTTCAACCTGGAAAACAAAAGATGACAGTGGTGATGTGGTGTGTCTTTAAATACTGAAGAAAAGAAGAGAAATTAGGCTTATTCTTGGTAGCTCCAGAAAACCTAAAGAGTAACTGTGCAGGACGTAGAGGGAGGCAGATTTTGACTCCACCTGACGAACTTTCTAATGGAATTGACCACAAAAGTTTCCTAGTGAAAAAGTGAGGCTTCCATCTCTAAGTATTCAAGAAGATGCCTCTTCTTGGCAACCTTGTTGTCCCTGCCAGGCATGGTGGAGGAGAGGTTTCCTTTTTGGGTGGCATGATGGATAAGACAGTTAGGTGGTTCAGTGGATAGAGGGCCAGGCCTGGAGTCAGGAAGACTCATCTCCCTGAGTTCAAATATGACCTCAGACACTTACCAGCTATGTGACCCTGGCAACTCACTTAATCTGGATTGCCTCAGTTTCCTTATCTGTAAAATGAGCTGGAGAAGGAAATGGCAAACCACTCTAGTACTTTGCCAAAACACCCTACATGGGGTCACAAAGAGTCAGACATGACTGACACAACCTAAGACTAGACTCTGCAGCTTCTCACTTTGCCACATCATGAGAAAAGAGGAAGAGGTTCAGGGAGATGAGCATCCCTCATGGAGGAATAAAACTATTGGTGAGAGTTTCAAGGGCAGGTGTCTAGATCCCCAACCTAGCACTGACCTTTCTCTCCAGCATGGAGAGCTCACACTTTCTTTGTATTTTGTGCCACGTAAGGTGGCTCTATATGATGGTACCTTTGTAAAGACCATCCATGACAAGATGAAGCAGATAGATAGATGGATGGATAAATAAGTAAATGGGTGAATAGACATAGATAAATAAGTAAATAAGCAAGCAAATAAATAAATAATCAAATAAATAAATAAATAAATAAATAAATAAATAAATAAATGATGAATGAATGAATGAATGCATACATAGATAAATAAGTGAATTAATCCATTAATAAGGAAAGCTTCCAAGTTGCCCTGGTAGGACATGGGGCTTGCTTGGTTGCTTTGGGGACTGTTAAGCTCCTAAGGGAGCACCGGCACAAGTCATCGGTCATCGCTGAAAGTCAAAAGGTCTAGAGGAGGGCCTCCAGGGGGTCAGGCAGATTTTCCACTGAGAACTGACAAAAGGACGCAGGTGAGAATTTTCAACTTGGATTTCAGAGGGAGCTGGCTTCCTCTCTGGCCACTGACAGGTATTGTAGCACAGTCGGATCTAGAAGGCTGTCCTCAGGGTCCAGGAGAAATGAGCTCGAGACCTGCCTCTGACACAATTGGCTGCATTACCCTGGACAAGTCCCTTAACCTCTTGTCTCCCCCCTCTGCCACTCCACCTCCAACTCTCTAAGACCAGAAATCTCGGAGAAGCTGAAAATCTATATTGGTAGAGGAAGCTTCCTCACTGAGAGTTCCTTATCCCAAAGAAATCATAGATCATAGATCTGTCTAAAATAAAATACCTCATCATAGGGCTCTTCTTCAATGATGCCAAAGGAGGCTAACTCAATCTTTAACAAGGTGGCCCATTCCCTTTATAAACAGATCTGTTGAAGAATGTTTTACCTTAGGCCAAAATCTGCCTCCCTCTTATTTCTGCTCAGTGGTACTGGTTGCCCTCTGGAGCAAGAAAATAAATGGAATTCCCCTTCCATTCTGACATATTTCAAGACAGTATTTATCTTCCATTTTCCAGGTTAAATATTCCAGTTATTTCAATTGTTGACCTCGTAACAATAATAGTAATAATAACTCAACAATCTCTAATTTCATAATTCTGGATCCTCCTGCCAGAATAGCAATAGGATGAGAAAGCATGGATGGGTCATACCCTACACCACCAAGGGATGACCCACATCAGTGAGATCATAAAGCCACTGACGTACTCAATAAGTTAAGTATAAGGAGGAGCAGTACATTTTTTAAAGAACATTTGCTTATTAGTTACAAAAAACAATAATTACACATCCACCAGGCAGCTCCCCCAGTGGAAGATTCCCCTACCCTAGTTCCCACCACCTACTTCTCTTTAGTGACTTTCTACTGCTACTATTCTTGCTGGGGGGTGGGGCGCAGCAAAAAGGTGACTTCCCCTTTTAGACACTTCACCTCTGGAAATCTGTCTAGTTCCTTCCACTCTGGACGTTACACTCCCTCCACTGTACACAAAGTGACTTCTGCAGCAGCACGAGGGAAGCTGATGGCACACATCACACACAGAATCAAGGGAAATTACAAGGATAAACTCGTATTACTCAATCGACTTGGCACCGTTTGAAAGCATCTACCAGTCTCTTTGGGGTGTTTCCTGTTTTTATTATCCTTTCCAGCTATCTCACCCTACTTTGAACTCAGCTCTCTAATTCTCCAGAAAAGTTGGATCCTTTCTGATCTGGATCCAGGCAGGGTCCAATACATGTAACCTCTACTCAAAACAGCTCTTGTGAATAGCCACCAGAAATGCCAATTTGGCCAAGTGTCCACTTGGCTCCAGGGACTCAGTCCCTCACTTTCTCTGAACTGTTATTAATAATAATTATTATTTTTAATTGGACCTGTGATTTCTTGGTATAAGGAACTCTCAGGGAGAAAATTCCCTCTACCAGTGAATATCAGCAAACTCCTCTATAACTCAATCTTCAAGAATTGTCTAAGGGCACTAAGAGTTTACGCAGCCATTATCTGTCTAAGACAGAACTTGAAACCATGTCTTCCTAATTCTGAGGTGAGCTCTGTAACCATTTTCCCACACCAGCTCTCCATAATAATAAAAATAACCGACAATTAGGTCATTCTTTGAGGTTTACCAAGAGCATTTTATAAATTATCTCATTCAAGTCCTATGAAGTCAGTATTATAGGTATTATTGGCCCCATTTTGTAGATGAGGAAACTGAGATTCAAAGGAGTTACTTGTCCAGGGTCACACAGGTAATATCAGGGTATCGTGTAGTATGGTGTGAATTCTAAGCCAGGCCCAACTGGTATTCTTTCCACTGCACGACAGTGATACTCCCAATACAAGCAGTGTACCCCAGGCATCTACCAACTCTCTGGGCTGCTTCTAGCTCCAAACCCTTGGCTTCTTCCTGTGCAGGGCTACTAGCAATGTTGTCATTTCTTCCTGATTGGAGACCCCACTCCACCCTCTTCCCAGCCTGCCTTAGCAGACCTTACCAACACATCCTGAATTCATTCCCTTCAGAAGGAATGCTAATAGCAGTCATTTTACAGCACTTCAAGATGTTTTAAGTTCTTGCCATGTTTTATCTCATTTGAGCTATACAACAACATAGTGAGAATGATATTGTGGAGATTATGCCCATTTCATTGATGAAACACCTGAGGCTCTTAGAATTGCCCACAGTCACATAGCTAGTGAATATCATGGGTAGTACTCAAACCCAAATCTTCATGGCACCTGGTCCAGAGACCCATCCATGACACTAGACTGCTTCTCAGGAATATGTTTTCAGCATTACGATGAACGAAAGTTATCAAAACCACCATGGTTATAGCTGATCATATCCACATCTCCCTTCCCCCATAGGGTTACCCCAGGATTCACTTTGGTAAAAGGGAAGAGCAGGGCCTGTGTAAAACCTTTACCACTGAGCCCCGTAGGAAATTGGCCCCTTGTAACTCAAATTTATATATACAGTGGGTTCAGTTGCACCTTTGTAAGTAGCTGTCTTCCTTCAAATTCCAGCTAAGATCCCCCCTTCTAGAGGAAGCCTTTCCCAATTCCTTTCAATTATAGTATCTTCTGTCTGTGGATTATTTCCTACTTATCCGGTCTATCACTTGTTTGAATGCTGTCTTTCCCATTAGATTGGGAACTCTTCAAGGGCAGGGGTTGTCTCCTACCTTTCTTTGTATCCCTGGGGCTGACCCATGGTGATCAATATTCGTTGACTGTCTTGCTAGCTCTAGAGTCAGGAAGACCTAGGTCAGAGGCACCACTGACAAATTCTATGACGATACCCCAGTCAAGGGGCTTACCCTTCCTGAGTCTCCTCAGCTATAAAATAGGGCCAATGAGAAGTGCAGACCTCCTACAGAGGGTTGCTGGATGGCACAAAAGAGATCGTGCTTGTAAAATGCTTTACAAACTTTAAAACACCATACAGATGCCGCTTAACATTACGTAAAAGCACCTGAATCCAAGTTAATCTATAAACAAGTGTTGATCATAGACCTCAGCCCTGGCCAGGACCTCAGGGGCCATGGGGTCCAGCCCATATGTGAATAGGAACGTCTCTACGACATGCCCCAAACTGTCCTTCAGCCTCTGCTGAAGGAGGCACCCAATAGCTCAGTGAGTAGCCCATTCCACTGGAGGACAGCACTTATTGTTAGAAAACCTTTCCTAACATCAAGCTGGAATTAGCCTCCCTGCAACTTGTATCCACTGCTCCTAGCTCTACTCCTCAGGGACAAGCAGAACAAATCCAATCCCTTTTCCATGTGACAGCTGCCGCATCTCCCTGAAAACATTGCCAGTTCCTTCAACCCATCCTCATGTGACATAGACTCAAGACCTTTCCCTACACTGGTTGCCAACCTCTGGACCCTCTCCAGTTGATCCATATTAAACTGAGGTGCCTGGAGCTACCAATGGGACACCAAATGTGGTCTCCTTTGGGCCATTGGACCTGTCACCTCCTTAGTCACTATGCCTCTCTTAACAAAGCCCCAAATCCCAGCAACCTTCTTGACTGACAATCAAGTTGTTGGCTTCTACCACTAAAGTCATAAGTGGATGACATAGAATTATTATGCTTCCATTCTGTACTAAGCCATCATTAGACAATTAACATCTCGAGAACAGTTGGGTGTTCATGGCTATAGAAGTTGGGAAAGTTGTTGCTTTCAGCCCTCTGCTCAAATCATTTACTTGCTTTGAAAAAGAATTATAATAAATTACAGTTTCCATTTTGTTATCACTTTGATAAACAACTCCCTAAAACAGTTTTTTACTATTGACTCTTTAAAAAAAAAACTCATCTGCCTTAAGATTCAGAAATTATAATGCCCTATAGGTATAGTTACTGTGGAGTTTTTCTTTCGTTCTCCCAAGCTATTTGCCCCATTTTTAACATTGTGCCAATCCAACAAAGTTAGGTTTATGTAGTGGAAGGAAGAAGGTGATTGGGCTATTCACAAGAATGGGGGAAAAAACCCTGCAAATGTCCCTAGCTGACTAATAATCACCTTCTTTGGAAGGTCCCTGGGCTTTTGGGCTTTCTATTCTGGATTTAGATAGTCCTCCAGGAAGAGGCCATTCATGGCACAAAATGAGAGCCATAGAGATGGCTGTTTGCCTGGGGTGCCTCACCTGACCCAGGTTTAGAAAGATGATCATTTCCTAGAACCATCTGTAATCATGAAAAAGAGATAAGAGGGGGAGAGAGGAATTCCTAGGTTAGCCAGGGCCAAACTTGCTGGCATAACCTGAGCCTCTACAGCCTAACAGCACAGCTTTCTCGCCCCGCTGGCTGTCACCTGCATTTTAAAGCAAATGTTGCCCTGTGTGTAAGTTAACCTCACCCAGGTGATTCTAGCCAACCTTCCCTGGAGTAGGGATCCCATCTATAACGTCCCCAACAAACGGTCATCCACCAAGCCGTTGAAAACCTCAAGTGAAAAAAAAAGCCACAACAAAGAACTGGAAACTAAGTTGGGGGTGAGGGGAAAATCATTTGGGAAATGACAAAACAAATTATGTCTATGAATGTTATGGATTACTTTTGTTGTGCTGGAGTCATTTCAGTCCTGTCCAACTCTCTGCGACCCCATTTGGAATTTTCTTGGCAGAGATACTGTAGTGGTTTGCCATTTCCTTCTCCAGCTTATTTTACAGATGAGGAAACTGAGGCAAAGTTAAATGATTTCCCCAGGGTCACACAACTAGTAAGTGTCTGAGGCCAAATTTCAACTCAGGTCCTCCCGACTACAGGGTCAAATGCTCTATCCACTGTATCACCTAGCTGCCCTATTGTGCCATAAAAAATGATGAAAGGGAAGGCTTTAGAGAAACCTGGGAAGACTTGTATGAACTGATGCCAAGTGAAATAAGCAGAACCAGGAGAACAACTTTTATCCTAACAACAACACTGCCAAGTCAAACAACTTTGAGAGACTTTAGAATTCTAATCAGTGCAGCGAGCAGTCCTAATTTCAGAGAAACAATAACAAAGTGTGTTGCTCATCTCCTGACAAAGAGGAATGGACTCCAAACACATAATGTGCCACCCATTTCTGTACCTGGCCAACGCGGGAATTGATTTAGCTTGACTATACTTCGGTTACACAGTTTTTGTTTTACCTTTCTTTCCCCCAGTGGGGGTGAAATGTGGAAACAAAATAAACGCATATTAATTTTTAATTAAATGAATTAATTTTTTCCAAAGTGGTCCGTTCTACTTTGGGATAGCTCTTAATATCACAAAGGTTTTCCTTGTGTCCAGTTTTACTGTGGGCAAATAGATCCTCAACAAATATATGTTGAATTAATTCATTTTATTATACTGTACACAAATTTGGGAAATCTCAAAGGATCTCAAACCATACAAAGACTCCTCTTCTGTCTGCCCTCCATCAGACCTGTAATAAAGCAATCTGATTTCTCAAGATAATGGATTATCGGGTCAATTATTCAATAGATTTCTTGAGATGATAGATTAATCCTGCTCGTAGATTTAGAGCCATCTAATCTGATCCTTTCATTTTTATAAGCCAAGGCCCAAAAAAGATGGAGAGAATTCAAAAGAATGGCAATCAGTGGAAGAACTGGCATTCTGATCCACTTCCTTCATCTCTAAATCCTAGATTCTTTCCTCTGCCCAGTGGACACCCTGCCTCCAGGTAAGGGCTTGACCGTCCACCTTGACCAGATTTGACATATATTCATTAGGCACTTTCTTTGCAAAACATTGAGCTAGACGCTGGCCTAGAGGCAGCTCTGCAGGGTCTATCTTGGTTGGGATTCAGCCAGAAAGGTGTTAGGCACAGAAGAAACTGCCTGGCTCTTTGCTTCCCCACGCACTAGTCTGTGTGCATCCACGGGGCTCAGGAACCATTTGGTGAATGAAGAAATGAATGAATGGCTGAATGGATTCTATTTCTAATTCAACATTCACCCCGTGTTCAACAGTGCTCTTGTCAGCTGCTTTTTAATTTTCAGGCTTGCAGCTGTTATTATTCTTTTGTCAGGTTGCAGCCCCCTTTGAGAGCATCGTTTGCATAAACACTTGAGAAAATGAAAAGGTGCAACACCCTTGGCTTTCTCAAGAAGCCCCATTGCCCAAGGAGGAAGCAGCTGCCAAGCCCCGAGACAATGTACAGAATGAAACAGAAAGCCAGGAGGGCATTGAAACTGTGGGACCCCAAAGAAAGAGAACTAGCAGGCAGCTGGTTTTCTTTCAGTTCATCAGAAGCGATGGAGAGCCGTGAGGAGATGGCTGAATTGGGAGCCGGGATAGACTAGGTCTCAGCACTGGCCGTGTGACCCTGGGCAAATCACCAAACCTCTCAGTGGCCCAGACAACTCTGGGAGACTAGAAATGCTGCAAAGAAGGTGCCAACTTGCACTGGCAGAGGAACTTTCCTCACCCACGAGTCCCATATACTGATGAAATTGCAGACCAGAACAATTAATTAATTAATTAATTAATTAATTAATTAGTTAAATGAGTAAATCAATAAATGAATAGATAGATAGATAGATAGATAGATAAGTAAGTAAATAAATAAATAAATAAGTAGATAAATAAATAAAGGAATGGGGAAGTATGAATGAATGAATCACTGACATTTCTGCAACACTTTAAGCTTTGCTTATCACTTTCCATACGTGGTCTCCTCTGCCCACACGACTACCACATTTAACTCAGCATCAGAGAAGTTGATGTCATAGTCCAGGAGAGCAAATTTACAATTCTGCCTCCAAAAACTAACACTTCCATAGCACTTCATAAACATTATCTTAGCAAAGTCTCACAACCACCCTGGGAACAAAGTTCAATGACCATCCTCATTTTATAGAGGAAGAAACAGACTCAGTGACATGCAGTAACCCACCAAGGGTCATTAGCCAGTGAATGTCTGGGGCAGAGTTCAAACCAGTAGCTCCTGACTCCAAAGCCCACCGTGTTTCCACAGAACAGCTGATTAATGAAAAACAGACATTCTTGAAAAGTTAGATATTCTCCAGGGTTCCTCCCAGGTCTGATTTAAGAAAGGCTGGAAAGATAAGATAGCACCAGACTGTAGGAGGTTTTGAACACCAGGGAAATGAGTCTGAACCTTACTTTGTATGCAAATGAAAGCCACTAACAATTGTTGAGTGGGAGAATGGTATGATCATATCCGTTTTATCAGGAGAATAAGTCTGACAGTGTGAAAAACAGATTAGAGTTGGGAGAAATGATCACATGTGCTCTTTGGTCCCTGTTCTCAAGTAATGTACACCCCAGCTAAAGAATCCTAATCTCTGAAGCTGACCCAAATGGCAAAGGAAAGACATAGTCTTGATTAATTGAATTGTTGTAAATAAACCAAGGCACATTGCCAATAGTGACAGAAAAGGACATATGCGACTGCCAAAGATGGTGGGATAGTCACATGATGAGAACAAGAAATAAAGAATTTTGGAGCTAGAAGGAAGTTCACTCGGCACCCATAAAATCCAACCAATACCTGAAAAGAAATCCCTCCCCATTATTACATACCCAATAACAGGTATGCCAGACTGCTGAATAACAACAGAGACAATAGATGGACAGTCCAAGGCCTGTGGTTACCCTAGGAGAGCTAAAGAAACAGAGGAAGGCCTTCAGTGTGCTGGGCATGGAGAATCAAAACAAAGATGTGGACAAGTGTTACACAGGGTAAGAAGGCATGGGGTGAAATCATAGGGTCCCAGACTACAACTGCAAGGAACTTTAGAGGACATGTGGTCCAAGCCTTTCATTTTACAGATGAGGAAACTGAGGCCCAGAGGGATTAAAGGTGCTCAAAGTCAAACAGGTAGTAAGGAGGAAAACCGAGATTTGCATCCAGATCCAACCACTCCCCTCTTTTCTCAGTACCATCATTATGGTTTGCGCCAATAAAGGAAGAGCCCACGCCCATGAGATCACCATCCACTGCATCTCTTAAAACACCGTATCAACATCAGTTGGGGATAGGGACTAAAACCAGGACTTCTTTGCTACAGAAAACTCCCACATGAGGAGATTCCCTCCACCAAGGCAGGGCTGCATTTTCTCAGCAACTTGGAGTCATAGGCAGTTCTCGAGAACCCTGAGAGGGTAAGCCCCTTGCCCAGGGTCTCAAGGCCAGTATGCGTCAGAGGCAAGACCCAACTCCAAGGCTGACTCTCTGCTCTTGGTTCAGTATGCCAAGCTACCTCTCTAAAGGATTCTCATTAGGACCAAAGGAGATAAGCCAAAGAGCTCCAATGACATATCTCAATTTACCTCAAATGAGATTGCTACCTGGTGTCTCTGATACCCAGTGGCTTCCTTAGAGCAGCCCTCAGCATCATTCATCGATCCTAAGTACTTCAGCCTCCACCCCAGGAGATGGCTAACTCCTTGAGGGCAGGGCTTCTTTTATTCTGAGAGCCTGGCACAATGCCTAGCGTATGGTAGGTGTTTATAAGATGAGGATCCTGGAGGTAGGAAGACACTACCTCCATTCCCATGCTCAGGCTGTTGAGCATGGCTAGAGTGCATGCCCTCATGGTTTTCCTCTTTGATTCCTTTGCTTTTTTCAAGGCTCAGGTCGGGTACTCCAGGAATCCCCCCAATCCCTCCTCAAGGTATCTTGTACTTCCTTATTTTATAAGATCGTGGCGTCAGTGGGGTGTTTCATACCCCCAATCCTAATAATGTAACTCATAAGATGGTCTAAACCCCGTACCTTTATAAAGTAAGAACATCTCTTTCACTGAATTATAGACTCAATCGCCCAAATGCATTACCTAAGCCCAAACGAGTCAGGGCACTTCACGTGAATCAATCAGTCAATCAAAAGTGTAAACTAAAGAGGAGGCTTAAAATACTTCCAGCCATTGGATGAGATCTGATAATGAAATTTATTGGGATTGCTTGAGAGAATCAGACCCACCACTGGGCCTGAGAATATCAGAAAAAGGATTGAGGCAGTAAAGTAATTAAACTTTGGGGGTGATGTGAAGAGCCAGTAACCAGAAGGAAATGTCACACTCCCCCTGTCCCCATCGATCATGTCATCAGGAAGATTGGACCAGTGACAAAGAATGTACCCAGCAGGAACTGAGGGAGGCCAAGCTCCATGTGCTGAAGAAGGTCAGCTTTAGGGAGTGTAACCTGTTCAGGGTAGAAAGCAATGCATAGCTTCAGGACCCCACAATGGGTCCCTGAGAACACCTCAGAACTGCATGAGCATTCCGGGAAGGAGAAAAAGGATGCTCCACACAGGACCTGTTTTACCCCTCTGCTCTTTGTATTCTAAACTTGAGTTCCCTTCCCCTATTTGCCTCAGTTTCCTGGGGAAAAGAAGGATCACTAAACTTCAGCCTGCTTTCATCTGGTTAAGCGCTGGTTGCCTCAGTTTCCCCAACTGTGAAATGGAGATAATAATAGCACCTACGTCCCAGAGTTGCTGTGAGGATCCAATGAGGTAATATTTGTAAAGTGCTTAGCACAGTGCCTGGCACGTAGGACCCTCTAGATAAATGCTTCTTTCCTTCCTTCCGGGACTTTGTACATACTTGTGGGAAGGCATGAGCCAGACTTCTGGGAGGATATTTTTGGACCAACTATTCTTCCACGTGAGTAAAAACCCCTCTTGAAAAACTTAGGTCTGACTTGCTAATCGATATTGAGAAGTGCATCGGCTGGAGGCTTGTGTGTAACAGTGCTCGCTAACTATCCCCTCCCTGCCCCAGTCCATCAGGGTTACCTCTAGAATCCTGAGGAGAAAAGTAGTTAGCTACCCTCTGAGGACCCAAACATTCCTAGCAGGAGTGAAGAAGCAGCCTCAGAGGAGGGAGCGTAGTCAGAGCTAGAAGAAACTTGAAAAGTTAAACCGTGGGCAACAAATGTGTTACAGAATTTGGGAAATCCGAGTTTAAAAATCCCAGCACTTATCCTTACTCCCAGTGTGACTTTAGGCAAATTAGGCAACCCCCTGGGCCTCAGTTTCTTCCCCTGTAAAGTGAAAGTATTGGGCTAGATGGTCTCTAAGGACGCTCCCAACTCTCTAACCTAGGAAGCTGGGAGACTAGGTAACAGAGGGATGATGAATGTTTTGTAATATCATCAGGAACCAAACCATCGGACAATTTGCAAAACATGAAAAGTGATTTATTTTCTGCTTTATTTAACTGTCCAGCCTCCCCACCACCCCCCTTCTACCCCACAGCCCAAGTGACTGAGATCACAACACACCTGGGGTCATCACTTGCCAAATTACAGCCCGAGACTGTAGCACAGTGAGAAATGAGTCTATCAGCTCCCAGCTGCTCCCACCAATATCACAAGAGCCATCTGCTCAGGCAGAGAAACTCGTGACATTTGTCCTGGGTCTTTTATGCAAAAGTCTTCCCTCTCATTTCTGGCTAATGTGTGAGAGAGAACCTTTTTTCTTTTTTTAAAGAACTGTTTCTTGCTCTAACTCCTATACTGGAACCTCTGTCTGCAGAGCTCCTCTTCTGAGCCACCCCTCTAGTTCCCTGCGGGGCACACCTCCCCCAGAGCCCACCACCAGTGCCCCAAACCCAAACCACTCAAGGCCAGTCCTTCCCCACCCAAGTCTGCTCCTCTCTCATCGGTGCCAGGAACACTCACTCATCTGTCCATGTTCACTACTTTGGTGTCATCCTTGGTCTCTTCTCATTCACCTTACCTGCCACATTCGATCCAGGATCGAATTCTCCTGATTTCGCCTCTGTGCTATTCTCTTGGTTACATCCCAACAGCCATCCTCCCAGGACGAGCCCTGGCTATCACCTGCCTGATATCTTCCAAGAGACCCCCGAGAGGTCTTCTACCCTCTATTTGTTCCACTTTGCAGTCCATCATTCACACAGATGCCTAAACTTCCTCACACATAAATCCAACCACATCTTCTACTCATACATTCTCAGCGACTCCCTCCCACCTAAAAGGTAAAAATGTAAATCCCTCAGCCTAATAATCAGAGCTCTCCACAAGCTGGCACCACCTGGCACTTCGAGCCTTATCTCATATTGCCAGCTTCATAACTAAGGAAGGGCAAGTGGGACCTCACCGTAGGCGCCATCATTGAAAAGGCAGAGGCAGTGCCTGAGGTCCTTCGAGAGAGTAGATATGGTAGAGCTTGGCACAAAGCCAGCATGAGCAGATCTCAGGAGAGGTTTCTTCCCATTGGCTGCCGCCTGCTAAGTGAGTTCCCGGCCACCCCAGCCCATCACACTCCCCATGCCCCCTGCAACCTCCAGAGCACCAGCATCATGGTGTCTCACAGCTCTTACCAAATTGCTAGGTTAAGTTCTCTGTATCAGAGCTCTCCACGATCTCTTCACTGTTTAGTCATTTTTCAGTTATGTCTGATTCTTTATGACCCCATTTGGGGTTCCCTTGGCAGAGTGGTTTACCATTTCCTTCTCCAGCTCATTTTACATATGAGGGAACTGAGGCAAACAGGGTGAAGTGACTTGCCCAGGGTCACACAGCTAGGAAGTATCTGAGGCCAGATTTGAACTTAGCATGATGAGCCTTTCTGACTATAGGCCCACCAATCCATCCACTGAGGCACCCAGCTGCCCCGCAATCTCTACAATCCAGTTAAATCAAACTATTCTCTGTCCCCAAAATAAACCCTGTTCGTTCCCACCTTTGTGACTTTGCTATGTTGTTCCCTATGCCTGGAATATGAACCCTTAGTCATCTTACTGAATTCCTATGCATCCTTTTCTAAATTATAAATTATATTGTCCCTCCCAAAACACTTCATAGAACCAAGTAATCCCAAACATCTTTATCACTTCAGATTTATCAGGGGTCCCAGGAAGGCTCTGAACATACCCAGACAGAAACCAGAAGCTGAAGGAGCCCCTTGGGATTTCTCCCATGCCTGCAGATGTCATTGTAAAAGCGATAGTCTTGAAGACAAAGGAGACAGTGACAGTGAGACAGTCCAGTGCCACGATTAGGAGAGAAAGAACCCAGCTGGGTACCTCACCTGCGGCCAAATGTCTGGGTTCTTAACCAGCACTCCATGAGCCTCTTTGTTAAAAACTATATATTTCAATAACTGCATCTCAGCATCCCTGGTTTCCTTAGTAACCCTAGGCATTCTTTTTATGCATTTAAAAATATTATTCTGACATGGCTCCGCAGACTTCACCAAGCTGCCAAAGGAAACCATGATAGATGGAAAAGATTAAGAACTGTCCCCTACTGCCTTTTGTTTGTTTGTTTCTTGCATTTCAGATCCCATTGCCCTTACCCCAAGTGCTCAGTATTTCATGCTACTCCTCTAGTCAGAAGGGGAATGGACCAGTCAATGTTGGTGACTGCTCCCTTCTCAAGGAAACCCGCTCAAAGAAGACCTCTGGGAGAGGACAAGCAGCCTCAGAGCGCTGGAGTTTCAGGTGGTTTTGGTGGTGGAAGATGTAGTGACAGAGGAAATCTCAGTTGTTGGTGCAATAATGGTGGTAATAACAATAAAGGCCGCCATTTATCTAGCCCTTGGAGGTTTGCATGGCAGGTATGAGAGGGCTGGAACATACTACAAATGAAGAATTGCCCTGGGAATGTAAAAGGCACCAGCAGAAGACTAAGTGACTGAAAAACATAGAAGGATCTATCATATAGCAAGAGCAAAAGACAAGTCAATCAAGAAGCATTCATTAAGTACCTACTGTGTGCCAGGCACTGGGCCAAGTGCTAAGGATACAAAGACAGGCAAAAACAGGCTCTGCCCTGAAGGAGCTCAGAGTCTAATTAGGACATAATGTGTTCCCAACCACATACAACTGAAAAACCACTAGCATCATGATTCATTGATATTCATACAACATCAAAAGGACTAGAGAAACTTCCTGCATGTTTCTCTTGGTGTCTTCTCTGACTTAATTTCCAGAGAGACCATTCAAAATTCTTTAACTTTTCCCCCCAAGAGTTGCAACATTGGGCATGGAGGATTTACTGGAGGATATGTGGACAAAAGCTGCCCAGAATGGTGGGAAAGGATGGGTTGAAGCCTGCATTGCTGGACGGAGCGCACCCATCAATGAGCTCCTAGGCACATCCAAGTCTGGGGCTCACAAAGTCTTTGATACAGAGTGGTCTTTGCTCCTCACTTCAGCCTTGTGAAATAAGTATTATTATCTTTATTTTGTCAATGAGGAGACTCAGAAAGGTACCTGTTCCTGGTCACACAGCTGGTATTCAAGCTAAGTCCCATATCCTCGTTGCTACCCCACTGCCTCACAGATATCAGGCACTTCTGAGTTCATTCTTCAGGGGTCTCAGAGTAGAAGGCACTTAAAATTATACCCCATAGAGAACTAGATCCTCTCTTAATTGGTGGGACATCCATACTTGCTACAGCCATAGTGTCCACAACTGTCCCTGTTTATTTCATACTTCCTACTATTAAAAGTGTGATAGGACCATTCTCATTCATTGTTCCTTGGCAATCCAGGTTCATCTGGTTTGTGGAATGTTTGAGACACCCCATGGGGTAAATGAAGACACTCTGTGGTCTGGGCAGGTCACAGGGTTGGGGATCTCAGTTCTCAGTCTTCCTGGATGGTGTTTTCCAGAAACCTTAAATAGCTATCTCCCAAAACACATGGGCTTTTAGTCAATAATGAAACACCAGGGAAAAGGGGGCACTCCACGTGAATAGGTTAGAATCTGGCCAAAGGAGAAGTCCCTTCTCTTCTCTCCTCTCCCTTCCTCACCAGGTATTTTCATTTTTATATACCTCATGACTATTTCTTGAGCCCCATGAAACATTCTTAAAATTCCAAACTTTGCTAAGTCTTTTGGGACACCCTGTATTTCAGCTTGGTCAATAACACAACCAACATCCATTTCCTAAATTAAACAATTCAGAGAACATTGACTATCATTCAAAGGATGGCTACGCGAACAAAGAGGTAGAGAGCCAAGACTAACCAACGGACAGACAAGTCCTAAGTTATTACCCACCAAATGGGAAGAGATCCAGTAGCAGGCCTCCATCGGGGGCATGCCCTCTACACAGAGAATGGAGGATGACAGGAGGTCATTGACAAAAGTCACATGGGAAGAGAGCTACTCCATTGTAGGGAGTTTTCACAGAGCACAGACCTGGAGAGCCTGAGAGGGGATCAGTGACCATCTTAGGCCAAGGCACACCTGAAAAAAAGTCCTCTCCACAATATACTAGACAAGTGGCCATCCAGTCTTTGTTTGAAGGCCTCCATTCAAGAGAGAATCCACTGCCTCCCCAGACAACTCAATCCACTTTTTGATGGTTGTATTTATTAGGAAGGCTTTCATGACATTAAGCCTAAACTTACCTGATATTACAACTATTGAGGGGAAAGTTAAAGAATTTTGAATGGTCTCTCTGGAAATTAAGTCAGAGGAGACACCAGGAGACTAGGAAGGAGTGAAAAGTGACCCAGCAGAATGAGGATGGCCTAGTCCAAGGAAGAGCGTGGAGGCAGTGATGTAAGAGGAGCCAACTGTTTGATGAAGAAAGCTGACCAGGTTTGTTTGTTTCTTCCACTGTAACAGAAGTCCCAAGAAGCAGAGATTTAGAGAAGATACAAGGAAGGACTTTCTGACCATGAAGAGCTCTCACTAGAATGAGCTCCTGATGGAGGTTATGAAATCCCTTCCTGAAGATTTTTAATGGCATTATTTTCTTTTAAAAATGTCAAATCAGAGGGCGGATGTAAGTAAAGTGCTTTGTAAACCAAAACATGCTCCCTCCATGGGAGCTTTCGTTAAGGGATAGTTCTTCTGGAGTGGGCTTTTCCATTCTCTGGTTCTGTATTTTCCTTTGGGTCAGACTCGTGGTTTCACGGATTCGGAGAGGGCATGAAAACACCCTCCTGATCCAGATCAGCAACTTGCTATGGAATTTAGAATGCTAGAGATTTGCCTGCGAGCTCCCTGAGATCAAATCCTTCCCTAGGGCCACACAACCAATAAGGAGGGTGGCAGAATTTGAGTCCCAGTCCTCCTGACTTCAACGCTGGTCTTCTCTGCACCACATGTCTCCCCTTGCTAGGATTAATAGAGAAATGTTTACAGAACCACAGCATCTCGGGCACTGTTTTATCCAACCCATTTCCCACCAGAAAGCCCCTCAACAATAGCCCAACCAATGCGTATATCCAGCTCCATCACTGACTTCTAGTCCCAGCTCTAATGTCTCCCTCTCTATTTGTTCACGCAATACACACTCTTTAAAGTCAGTTTAATTCTGCTAAAACTGGGGCGAGGGGGAATATCCAGGAAAGTTACTTCCAACTAGAACAGAATTTCCCATAAAAACCTGGACAGGGCAAAGATCTCTGTGAACACTGGCACTCTTCCTCCAACTTGCAGCAGATAGGTTATTGCCACACTTCTGTGAATGCTCTCACCAGGTCATCAGAGCAGCACCTGTTGTCGTCTGCCAGAGAGGAAATAACATTAAAAGGGGAAAGCATGGTATATTTCCTTCTCAAAACCAGGGGTTTATGCAAAAGACAAAGTATGGTCAGCTTGGGATGAGGAAGAGCTGAGTTTGGGCCCCCCACCTCTAACACTTACTAGCTGTGCAACTATGAACAAGTTATTTAACCTCTGTCTGCCTCAGTTTATGAATCTGGAAAACCTAGATAATAAAAATATGACAACAATAGCTCCAGAATCTACTTCCCAGGGTTGCTATGATGCAATTCATGTAAAGCATTTTACAGCCCTTAAAGCCCTATGTTAATGTTAGCTATGATTATTGTTGTCATTACACATAAATAACTATGTTAGATGGGACAAGACTGTGATAGCTTCGCATACTTAGACCTGGAGACAAAATATGGCATCTAGGAATGGAAACTACACCAAAACGTTTAGGAGGACAAACTTGTACCTGGAAATACACATTCTATCATCTACTACACTGATAAGTGATTGCTGATGCAAAAAGAAGAGAACAATAAAAAATTTTAAATAAGAAAAAAGTTGGTTAATCTAATTTAGGAGACTCAAATCTAATAAATGTTTTCTAATAGGAATGCAAAAAATGCACAAGTCTCAGGAGAACATCTT
Source organism: Phascolarctos cinereus (assembly GCF_003287225.1). NCBI lineage: Eukaryota > Metazoa > Chordata > Mammalia > Diprotodontia > Phascolarctidae > Phascolarctos > Phascolarctos cinereus. Next base: position 14,309,804 of record NW_027555514.1, read on the forward strand.
CTGGGTTTAAATGATTTCCATTTATTTAAGTATCTACTTAACCAGTCACAAAATCCAGGAGTTCTTGTGTTTCTCCTTATTGGAGACCTTAGATTTCATAATTACTGGGCGAAAAAGTGCCTCCACCATCTTTGGAGGATCCCTTTCCTTTGGCTAGCAGCAGCTCTCGGATCCACCAGAAACTGGTCCTCATAAGCTCAAGTAAATCTAGACCAGATGATTCCTCCTTGTGAGTTGACTGAATGGATACAGAATGCCAGACCCTGGTCCAGAAAGGATCTTAGGGATCATTCTCAGAGATAAGAAACAGATACAGAAAATCAACATGATTTCCTCAAGTTCAACCTTGAAAAATCCCACATAGCAGGTGGGAGGGTCAGAACTGGAAACCAGGTCCCATCTGGTCCAACTGTGTTGTCATGGTTCCGTGTTGACTCCCTCTCATGTCAGCTTGCTGGCAAAACCAATACCCCCTAAACTCTGTAGTTCCAGAGCTACAGAGGCAACATGAAAAGAAAATTGGCACATCCCTTAACCCTCTCTACTCCAACATAGTAGCTTGATTAGACTATGCAACATGCACCTAACTAAAGGCTGTCTGTGATGCTATGTCCGCAGTCATGAACAATGTTGGCTCTAGGCCCTTGGTCACAGAATGTTGAAGGTGAAAAGAACCTCAGAGACCATTGAATATAACCTGTTCATTGGATAAACAAAACCCAAAGAGAGGAAATGAGGCCCTAAATCCCACTGCTAATAAGGGGAAACACCCAGATAGTTTAATCATTACCAAGATTTAAACCTATTCAGAATCAAACCCTTAATGCTAGGAAACCATAAAAGTTAGAATTCTCCCGTTTGGGCACAGGAGGGGATCACAGACATCATCTCATACAACCTTCCCATTTTAAAATGATGGGGCCATGGTTCTAGAGCTGGAAGGGGCTCAGAGATGACCTTGTCTGTTCAATCTGTTCATTTTACTAATGTAGTGCCCTAAAGTCCAGATTGGTGAAATGACTGGCTTCCAAGTCATACATCTAATTAGAGGGAGAACTACTTCATCAGCTGTTACTGTATTGAAGAGATGGTCAACCTGTATGTCTTCTAGCCTCCAAAGTGTAGTTCTTAAATAGCATATGGAATTAAGTGTGCTTTGAAATCTTGGTGGATTTCTTCCTCTTCTTCCTGAGCCATTTCAAGCCAGAGCTCGTAATACAGACTGGTGGAGCCAGGTCTCCTATACCAGGATTCTGCCCAGCCACCATTCAGAGAGGGATTTCCCCTTGGTGAAGTAGAAAAAAAGGAAGGGTAATTCATGACACAAGTACGTCCCTCCTTTTTCATCACAAGGTCCCCATTTAGTTCCCTGCTCAGAAACTTGGCCTGAAAATTATCATCTGTGGTCAAGAATGGTTATTTTACAATATAGGTATTTAAGATAAAGACTTCATTGGAGAGAGGGGGAAGAATGTTAAAGCACAGAATATTCAAGAAGAAACTGAAAGTACATTTGGGGGGAAGACTGGTGAAAATCATGCAAGGAGTGGTTGAGAGTGGTTGACCTAGAGAAGAAACATTTTAGAGGGGATATGACAGTTATCTAATATTTGAAGAACTGATGTTAGAAAGAGGGATGAGGCTGGCTCTTCTTCATCCCTGAGGATAGGATCAGGAACAATGTGTGAAAGCTAAAAACAGGCTAGTTGAGACTGGGTGGTTGGAAAGATTCCCTAAGCATTGGAGCCATCCAAGAGTGGGCTAAGCTGTCTCTGGCAGTGGTATGTTGGCCCTCCCTGGCCTTTCTACACCCCGAGGCCAGACATCAGGGAGGCTGTTAAGGGATAGCTCTTGCAGGCACATCCAGACTCTGTCATAGAGGTCCTGGCAGGCCTGAGGTTCTAGGATTCACAGAATCTCAGAGGATTTTAGAGGTGAAAGGGACCTCAAAAGCCAGCTGTTCTAACCAAGGCAAAAAAGGAATCCCTGCTATAAAAAAACCAACAAGTAGCTGTGAAGATCTGCTTGAAGACCCCAAAGGAGGGGGAATCCCCTATCTGCTGACAGAGTCCATTCTACTTCCAGGCAGCTCTCATGGTTAGGAAGTTTTTCCTGATATCCAGCCTCAGTTGGACTGTCTGCCACTTCTAATCATTGTTTCTAGTTCTGCCCTCAGAGGTCAAAAAGAACAGCCCTAGCTCTTCTCCATATGATGCTTCCAGGAGCAAGATGGGTGCAAAGAAAGCATCAGTAAAGAATATAACTTATTTGATTTGAAATTTGGAATCCTGACAGTTTTTACTCTATGCTGGCTTTTTACTGTTCACAGTTTTATTTTATCGTAAGATTTGGGATGAGGGTTGGGGAGGAGTCATTATATAGAAAAAGAAGCATTAGATTTTGAGTCAGAGGATCTGGGGTGGAATTGTGATTCTGCAACTTCTTGCCTATGTGATTCTGGGGAAATTACTTCCACTCTGAGCCTCAAGTTGTTTGTTTAATGAAGAAGGGTCTATCATTTACTTACTATGTGACCGTGGATGAGTGCTACAAGCCTTCTGGACCTAATTTCCATGAATAAGTAAATAAATAAGCATATCCAGTACATGTTGCATGACAGGCACTGTGCCAAGCATTAAGGACACAGAAAGAAGCAAGACAGTTCCTGACCTCATAAAATGACCAGGCTAAGACAGCACATAAGGGGAAGCTAGAGTTGAAAGGTGGCATAATAGGCATGGGGTTGGCTACTAAGTCATGGCCTTCCATTGACTGGAGACTCATCCATTTCTCCTAAATGTTTCCCTTCTTTTCGATGTCAGTGATTTTATTCACCTTCATGTTTCAAAGCGATTCACAGAAGGGGTGCAAAAGGAAAGTCATAAGGGAGGTGAGCATCCAAACAGAGAATAGGAAGTGGAGAGACTCCAGAATTAACAACTACCAGCAAAAACATGATGGGACACAGCCACCATCACTGAGGCTTTCACATTCACATGCTGACTCTTGAAAGTCAGTCTCCAAGATCCAGCAAAAAAAAAAAAAAGTTTTATTGGGAAGAAGACAAAGCAGTGTCTCTGTTCCCCAACTTCACCACCACTTCTGCTCAGTTTCAAGATTTCATCATTTCCTTCACTGACCTAGTGGCTGTCGTGAACCACACCCTTAACCAGAGAAGTGCACGACTTGAATATTTTGTGAAATAATCTAAGAAATTAGATAAAATTTCCCTTTGAAACCCATTTTAAAAAAACAGTATGACCTGGGGTTTTTTTTTAACTATGACACTAATAAAAACTATCTTTGGTCCTATAGAAACAAGGGCAAACTCCCCTGGCATAAGTGAACTCTTATCAAGTATAAATACCATGGAAATCGGCCTTGTAATTTAATGGGTGATCTTGCCACAAGTAAACATGCAGAACTAAAAAAAAAAATTCTTGAGGACACTGAATTCTCAAAAAGTAACGATGTTATTGGAAGTGATTTTTTAAAAAATTCCACAAGAGAATCCGACAAAAGAGGCCCAGCATCATCATACGTTCCCTAGTCATTAAATTATCAAAGCATTGGTGGGGCTCTCTTTTACATACCCCCTTTTAGAGACCATTGAGGCAAAGGAAATCCTTATATCAAGGCTAAGTACAGACTTTCTGGTCCAAGAAGAGGGAGTGATAGGGAAAGGGGAGCACTTACTTTTCTCTTTCCATTGTGGAACTGGGGAATACTTGGAATGACAGAATTGCAGGATTAGAAGGACCTTGGGGCCCACCTGATCCAAATCATACCTGAACAGGAATCCCCAACAAGTGACCAGCCTGCCTTTGTGCTAAGACTTCCCACGAGTGGGGGATCTACTAAAAGGACTGGAGAAAAGAATACACTTGGAACAAAATGAGGAAGAAGGAGATAGAACTTACTATGTCTTATAATTGGAGAGCGAGAGAATACACACATGGAGAGAAAGGATGGAGGAGTGGGCATCCCATGACCCTTATTCTCATCTGAACCAAAGATGAGCTGAACACACACACACACACACACACACACACACACACCTACAAGGAGCTGGCTCTAGTGATATATTAAACACAACAGAGAAACAGGCAAGAATAGGAAAAGGGGAGAGAAAGGTTTAAGACAGAGGGTCATGTCAGAGAGGCAGGAGAACTAAAAAAACAAATTTCCATTTTGGAGGGTGTATCATAAAGGGAAGATCAAAAGAAAAGCCATAAAGTGTAAGACCCAGTGGTTTGGGTCTAGGAGAGCAGAAGAGAGAAGGGGTAATAGCATGGTGGCAATTCAATTCAATTACAAGTCACTAGTGCTGATCACATTTCTTCTGTTTCACCATCCTCCTCTTCTTGGCAAAGACCAGAGCAGGGGACAAAGAAAGGGGAACATATTAACAGGATACAGTGGAGGGAAATACTCAATTAACAACCAGAACAGTGAATGCAAATGGGATGAATTCATTCAGAGAACAGCCACTGAATGGATTAGAAAACAGAATCCAAAATTATGATGTTTACAAAAAACACTTGAATGCAATGATTTTTACAGAATTAAAATGAAGGGCTGGAGCAAAGATTATTATGCGTTGAGTGAACTATAAAAAATCAGGGTGGCAATAATGATCTCAGACACTACACCAGTAAAAACAGACATAGTTAAAAAAAGATATACAAGAAAATTACATTTTGCCCCAGGGCACCACAGATAATGCAATAATATCAATGCTTTATATGCACATTGAATGACAGATTATTTAGGTACTTAAAAATTAATCAAATTACAGGGAGAAATGGACAGCACAGCTCTAATGGTTAAGGATCTCAATGTAAGCCCTCCAAGGCTCCCTTGTACTTGATCCTTCTATGCCTTGTGTGAGAGTACAGATAACTGAAAATATCAAGCAATTCACCCTATCCCATCTAAAGGAAGTGATAAAATGCTCTGCCCTGACATCTTAACCAAATGACATTGAGCTCTATAATAGGCTTTAGTCTCAGTCAATCAAGCATAGGCTTTGGACTACATACGAAGTCATTGGATGAATGAAAGTGACATTGAACAGGAATTGTGTTTGGATTGGCTGAAAAAAAAATGTTAGTCTTACAGGTCATCTAGAAAATGTTGAGCCAGTTGAGAGAGAGAATTATCTGCACGATGGAGATTCCAAAAAGCAGAGGATAAGGAGAGAGCATTCTAGCTGAAGCCCCTGAGAAGGAGTCTCTTGGGAGGGACGGAGAACACTTAGCCTTGGTCTTTGCCTCCTTCCTTGACCCTTTGGCTAAAGGAGGACCTTGCAAGCTTCAAAGGGCCAAGAGGATTTGGGACTTCTCTACTCCCCACCATTGTCCTCCAGAGCATCAGTGGCTGGAGGCTGTCTACATTGGACAAGGACAGGTTGGACACATAGTCATGGCTTTGCTAAGCCCAGCAAAGAACCTACATCATACCTAAGCAAAAAACTTCTGGGGCAGCTATGTGGCATAGTGGATGGAGCTCTGGAGCTCTGGCCTTGGAGTCAGGAGGACTGAGCTCAAATCCGGCCTCAGACACTTAACTTTTACTAGCTGTGTGACCCTGGGCAAGTCATTTAACCTTGATCTTGATTGCCTCAGAGGAAAGAAAAAAAAAGAAAGAAAGAAAGAAGAAAAGAAGAGAAAGAAAAGAAAGAAAAAGAAAAGAAAGAGAAAAAGAAGGGAAAAGAAAAAGAAGAGAAAAAAAAGAAAAAAAAGAAAGAAGAAAGAAAGGAAAGGAAGAGAAAGGAAGGAAAGAGAAGGAAAAAAAAAAAGAAAAGAAAGAGAAAAGAAGAAAAGAAAAAAGAAGAAGAAAGAAAAAGAAGAGAAAGAAGGAAAAAAAGAAGAAAAAAGAAAAAAAAAAAGAAAAAGAAAAAAAAGAAAAGAAGAAAGAAGAAAAAAAGAAAGAAAGAAAAAAAAAAAAAAAAGAAAAGAAAGAAAAAGAAAAAAAGAAAGAAAAAGAAGAAAGAAGAAGAAAGAAAAGAGAAGAAAGAAAGAAAAAAAGAAGAAGAAAAGAAAGAAAGAAAGAAAGAAAAAGAAGGAAGGAAGGAAGAAGAAGAAGAAGGAAGGAAGGAAGAAGAAAAAGAAAAAAAGAAAGGAAAGAAAGAAAGAAAGAAAGAAAGAAAAAAGAAAGAAAGAAAGAAAGAAAGAAAGAAAGAAAAAAGAAAAGAAAGAAAGAAAGAAAGAAAGAAAGAAAGAAGAAAAAGAGAAAGAAAGAAGAAAAAAAAAGAAAGAAAGAAAGAAGGGAGGGAGAGAGGGAGGGAGGGAGGGAGGAAGGAAGGAAGGAAGGAAGGAAGGAAGGAAGGAAGGAAGGAAGGAAGGAAGGAAGGAAGGAAGGAAGAAAGGAAGGAAGGGAGAGAGAGAAAGAAAAGAAACTTTCTATAAAATAAACCCACATAAATCACTGGCATTTCTTTATATTACCAAAGCAAGAAATAGAAAGAGAAATTCCATTTAAAGTTACTGTAGACATTACAAAATATTTAGTAGTCTACCTACCAAAATAAACCCAGGAACTATATGAACACAGTGACAAAAACACTTTTCACACAAATAAAGTCAGATCTAAATAACTGGAAAAACATCACTTGCTCAAGGGTAGGCTGAGCTAATATAATAAAAATGACAATTCTACCTAAGCTAATTTTCTTATTCAGTGCCATATCAATCAAACTATCAAAAATTATTTTATAAAGCTAGAAAAAATAATAACAAGATTCATTTGGAATAATAAAAGATCCAGAATATCAAAGGAACTAATGAAAAGAAATGCAGGGGAAGGTGGCCAAGCCATCCCAGATCTTAAATTGTATTATGAAGCAGCAATCATCAAAACTACTTGGCACTGGCTAAGAAATGGAGTGGTGGATCAGTGGGATGGGTTAGGTAGATGAGACACAGTAGTTAATGACTATAGTAATCTGCTGTTTGATAAACCCAAAGACCCCAGCTTCTGGGATAGGAACTCACTATTTGACAAAAACTGCTGGGAAGCTCCCTCCACAAAAGAGAGAAAAAGATTTCTAGCAGCCAAGGACTGGGAGTCACCCCTCTGCCATATGTGTTCCTTAAGCATGAGCCCACTTTCCCCCGGACTCGGTATGTACCTTTGGAAAAGGCTGCCCCCACACATTTGGGGAGGAAGGGGGAAATTGCTTTGTACCAACTGGTCATACTGTAAATACCTTAATACAGAGACTTTTCTAAAAGCTACTTGAGTCTGTCTGGCTAAATGATTATCAACTCATAATCATGGCAGGAAGCACAAAGGTGGACATATCTGAGCTTTATGGCACTAGAAATGCTACCCCTTAATCTTTGAGGGCTCCCCCTAGAATGAGAAGGAAAGACATAGTAGCCACACTTTGGAGAGCAACTCACTAAAATGAATGGGAGTTGGAAGAGAAACTGCAGAGCACACCCTACACTAATACATACATACATACATACATACACACACATATATACATGCACACACATGTACACACATGTATGTATATACTATTCAATGCATAAATGTTAAATATTGATATATACACTAGTTCACATATACTAGCACTACATATGCATAAATTATATTTGTATATCTACATACCTATGTGTATCTATACTGTCTCCCCCATGACAATGTAAACCCCTTGAAGGCAGAGGTTACCCTTGTTTTTGTCTTAGTGACCCCTGGGCTTGGCACAGCACTTCACCTATAGCAGGCATTTAATACATGCTTATCGAGTGGTTGACTTCCAGAGTTCAGGTCACGAGACTCAGATGAACTAGGACATTCAAAGAACAGGGAAACATTCCTTCTGAGGCATTGCTTTTGATCTCTAAAAGATCAAGGAGAACGTAAAAAGTATCGAGGACTAAGGAAGAGCAAATGTTGCCCCCATGTTTTAAAGGGAGGAAGGGAGGAAAGAGAACGGAGTCTGTAAACAAGAGGCCAGCGACCTTGGCTCCCATTCCTAGCAAGTTCTAGAGCATGTTCTTTGAGGGATGATTGCTGAACACCTAGGCAGTGGGACTCACCTTTGGTCAGCACACCTTTACCAAGAACATATTGCAATAAACTCCAAGTCCGAAAGAATGCCGAAAAACACCTCACCCACCTCCTGACAAAGAGCAAGACATAGTTTTAGACATAGTTAACATGGGAATTTGTTTTGTTGACCTATGCAGCTAAGTGTTAAGGATTTTTTTTTTGCTTGTGACAGGAAGGGAAGGCAGTGAGAGGGAAAGATTCATTTTAAATGCTTGTTAGTTAAAAAATAAAAATAATTTTTAGACATACACATCGTGACAGATTAACATTATCTAAGATTTTTTAAAATTCTGTAGTTACATTTTACCAAGATTTTAGCAAAGCAAGAGAATGACAGAGGTCTTTTTGCTGCCTTTGTGGAAGAGATGGAATCACATGTACTAAATGATGCTATGATTAGGTGTATAGTCAAACCTAAAGAACACTCTTTAACGACCCAGTGTCAACATGGGAGGAGCTCATTCTAATGGAAAGCCCCAGAAAGTTAAGCTCAGCCCTGTGGTATTTAACACTTTATTGTTGATTTGGATAAAGGCATGGATTTGTAGATGACACAAAGCTTGAAGAAATAGCTAACAAACTGATTAATAAAATTGCGATTCAAAAAGAGTTCAACAGGGACTAGGTCAAACCGAGTAAGTTGAAATTTAATTGGAACAAATGTAAAGTATTATACTTGGGTTCAAAAAATAAACCACAAGTACAAGATGAGGTAAGCAAGAACAGACAATACACTGCCTAAAAAAGATCCACAAGTTTTAGCAGGCCCCAAGCTCAACATAAACCAACAGGGTGATGTGGCAGCCAAAAAAATCTAATGTAATACTAGGCCACCTTCAGAGACACAGTATCTGGGACTAGGGAAATGCTAGCCCCACTTCACTTGGCCCTTATCAGACCACATCTAAAGTCTTGTATTCAATTCTTGGTGTCACATCTGAGGGTGAAGAATAGGAGGTGGGAGGGAAGAAGGAAAGAAAGAAGGAAGGGAGGCAAGATCCACTCCAACATATCTGTGTCACTGAACATCACTGTCAAGCCTGTCAATAATGGCCCTTCATTCTCTTTGACCTATTACTTTGTAGGTCACAAAGTAGGTTCCTTGAGGGCAGGTCCTATTTTGTTTTTATCTTTGTATCTCCAACAGCTAACAGAGTATCTGACACATAATAGGTGTTTAATCAATTCTTGTTGAATTTAATTGATAAATATTGCTCTACTTATCTATGAGCTGAAGAACCCCATCTCTTCATCTGCTTTCAATGGCTATATTCTGCCTCTTGTCTTCCCTTGAAGTCTTTTTTAAGTTTTCTTTTTTGTTATTCTGAACTTGACAAATACAAAAAAATATAGGAATATGTCCCTATACAAAGAACAGAAGAGGATTGCATATGAAACCATAAATGTCTATTATGTACAGCTTGTTTTAAAGTATATAATAAATTCAGCAATTAGTTCCAAAGCTCTCTTACTTACCTGTGTCTCTCTCTGAGTATCCTCATGTTCTTTTCTATGCATTTTTAAATGATTCATTGATGCTCTTTTTTTTATTTCTGGGGGGCGGCATCATTATTCTGTTTCCCTCTCCCCTAGTTTCCTCCTCCTTAACTCTGTTATAAGTATAGTCAAGCAAAGCAAATCCATTATTTTCTGAGGTCCAAAAACATGTCTCATCATGCACATTGAATCCATTCCCAAATTCTTAGGAGTGGGGTAGCTTGCTTCATCACTCATCCTCTAGAATCATTGAATTTATCAGAGTTAAATCTTTCAAAGATTTTCTAGATGATGTTGTAGCTTTTGTATCCACTGAATCAGTTCATGTGAAGTTTCCCAAGTTTCTCTGAATCCATCTCTTTCATCATTTCTTAGGGCGTTCCATTCACGTGCCATCATTTCATTCAGCCATTCTGCAATGGATGGACATGCTCCTAGTTTTGCATTCTTTGCTTCAATAAAAGGTGTTCCTAGGCACATTGTTGTAGCTCTGTGTCCTTTCCCTCTGTCTTTGATCTCTTTGGAACACAGGCCTAGTAGTAGGATCTCTGGTCGAGGGGTGGGCACTCTAACTCCAAATGGCTTTCCAGAAATATTGATCCAATTGATAGCTCCTCTAACAGTGCACAAATGTACTTGTCCTCCCATACACCCTCTGACACTCGTAATTTTCTCCCCTTGGGGTATCGTATCTGGTGAAACTTATGGATTCCTTCTCAGAGTCATGTTTTTAAATGCACAAAATATATAAGATTATGAAGAAAACCAAACATATTACAATATAGTTATCAAAACAAACTTTAAGCCAAGTTCACAGACCTCAAGTTAAGAATGCTTGGTTTTGATCCTGTTTGTTTAACATAAGGCTTCTCCCCTCCCACACCCTCTTTGGGTAGACAGCAAATCAGCAGCCCCCCCACTCATCTCCTGAACAACAAGAGTCCTGGGTGCCTGTGAGATTCCATCCAAAGGGATCAGATGGACTGCCCATTGGCAATCTGTGCCACTCCAAGACTGTGCATAGTAAACAACTGTCAACGAGGGTCTTCTAGTGACTGGACCCAGAGTCCTGGTTGAAATAACTTGGATTCTTACCGGAAACTCCTCTCCTCCAGTGCCCAACCCTTCGGAATGCCTTTTCAACTGATTAAACAATATTTCTATAAGTAAAAAGGAGCCATACTGGAGATGGATGATGTAATTTGGAAGTCCGCCAGTTACACAAAAGAAAACATTGAGTAATATTAATTTTTAAAATTTGCATTTCTATCTGGCCTTGAGGTTTACAAATTACTTTCTCTACAATAACCCTGTAAAGTAGGTAGGTCAGCTCTCATTGCCCCCACTTTACAGATGAGGAAACCGAGATGAACAGAAGTTAGGAGAGCTAGATAGAATCACATACCTAGTAACTGTCAGAGCCAAGATTCAAACCCAGATCCCTTCTTTCTAAGTCCTAAGCTCTTTCCACTTTTGCTTAGCGAGGTTCTGCTGGAATTTTGAGTTCTGTGGATGGAAAACTAGTTTCAGGAATATTAGCTTTTTCTTTCAATTCCTTTAATTTTAGTCTTATTAAATTAATAATTTTATCAATTTTATTTTATTAAAATTAATTAATAATTAATTTCCTTTGATTTCATATTAGATTAGGATAGCAGGGAGGAAAGGGTGTAGTAGCTTCTGATTGTCACTTCTGGCCCTAGGGATGGTTATTTCTATTGTTTGGTACTTTGAGAGGCCTTGTCAGAAACCCAGTCATAATGTTGCTGATAATTCCCCAGAAGGAGTTCCCAGAAACATCCCTTTTCGGAGACGGGCTTTGGAAAATATGTTCTCCAGTCAAATCCAACCTGAGGAACCTGGGATTGATGGACAAAGGATGTAGACCCAATGGCTTAACTCATTCTATGGGAGTCAACAGCTAGTCAACAAATGGGAACATTTATACATAATGAGATTCCACTGTGTTGTCAGATAAGGAGATGGAATTCAGAGAAACATGGGGAGATTTGTGTGAACCGATGTAGAGAAAAGTCAACAGAATAAAGGGAAAGTTACACAGAAGAGTAACAATAATGGAACCGAAAGCAACCTCGAAATGGAAGATGAAGCTGAAAGACACCGAAACTCAGGACAACGGCATCACCAGCCTTGACTACAGGGCACTGGTGTTGAAGCGGAGACATGAGGACCAGCGGGGCAGAATGGGAAAGACATTTGCATCTATGGCCAATGTTTTGTATGCTTCATTTAAATGCACTTCTTTTGTTACAAGGGAGGGCTCTTAGCCTCATTGGAAAGTGATGGCAATATTTAAAAAAAAAAAAACATCAATAGGATGGGTTTTTTCCCCAGAAAATAAATGAACAGCTTACTCCCCACAGATCCTCTTAAGTCAGGATGCATTGCTTTTAGTCACTTTCCCATCACGTGTAAAAACGTAGTATTAGTCACTCTTTTCCTTCATCCTGGCTTAAAAGACTCCCCAAGGAATGACGATCCTCTCAGCCCGAAGGCAGCATTTCATGAAAACTTCCACTCTGCTTCCCGTCGCCCATCAGAGGTTTTCTAATCTGAGTCCCCACCTTTGTTTTCTATCAGATTACTAAATCCTTGAGACTGGATACCCCCTACAAGGCTACCCATCTAATGTGACTAATCCTTCAGTGACTAAACTATTCCCAGAGAGGAAAAACTCGTCAGCCTGGGGAAAATGAGCAGGTTTTCTGGACCACACTGAGCCAACCCTGAGTTCCAAGATGTAAAGAGTATCAGGTGCCATACAAGATTTCATGGGCTGTCAAAGAGAGAACACAAGAATCCATCCAGGGATGATGAAGGACTAAGCAAAAAATGCATAAAATGACTGCGTCTGATAGCCCAAGAGAAGCAGAGAGCGGTGAGATGAAGGGACTGTTGGAAGAGATCTTGAGATGAGAACGGCTTTAGGGCTGACCCAGGCTAGCCCTCTATTTTACAGAGAAGAAAACTGAGCCCCAGAGAAATGTACAAGGACATACAATCAACCAATCAATAAGCACCTGACGGGGCCATTGTTCTAGGAATGTCTGCACAACCAGAGACACACAAATGTCTACACAAACAAAAACTCTAGTAGCAGAGCTGGGCTCTGAATCCAGGTCCTCTAACACCAAACCCAATGCTCTTTCCATTGGACCATGCAGAACTGGGAGATCGATAGGTTAGAGTCAGGAAGTATATGCCCTTGCTTACTCATTTTGGGACCACGGACAAGTTGTTTAACCAATCTGAGCTCTGTTTTCCTCACCTGTAAAATACTCAAAGTTCTTAGCTCACAGATTTGGTGTGAAGATTAAAACACATAATACAACACTATATAAATGTCAGCTTTTTACAGATAAGGAAATTGAGGCACAGGAAGAGAGAGGGAGGAGAGGGAGGAAGTGATGTCATTTGTCTATCACACTGTAAAGGAGCATTTCAGGCTGACTATGCATCTAAGGGCCTGAAATGATTTCTATTTCAAAAGCACCTTCCACAGTGTCTCTGCTCCCCTAGCAATGATGGCATAAATAAAGGAAACCAATCTTGGAAAAGGAAGGCAGGAGATCCCTCATTAGTGCAGCCCCAGATCAGCATTCTGTATCTAATCAGAGCAAGATGGCTTCTGAGGACAGAAAGGCATCTGAGAAAGAGCACTACAAAAAGAGTCAGAGGAACTGGTTCAAACCCTGATTCTGACACTTAATCACTTAAACTCCATGGGCTCCAGTTTATTCATTGATAAAATACAAAATCTGGGTTAGATGACTCCTAAAGCTATGCTCTTAAATCAGTGAAGAAGGTGGGTGGGAGGAAAGCAGGAGAATGGGAGAAAGAGGAGCATAAGAGAAAGGATCCAATCTAATCCAATAAACATTTACTAAGTGCATACTATGTGCCAGTCACTGTGCTAAGCATTGGGGATACAATTAATAAAAAGAAAGCCGGTCCTTATCCTCAAGGAATTTACAATCTAAAGGATACTCATCAGACCAATAGAAAGGAGGAAGAAGAGAAAGATGATCATTTGCATAAGTCTTTCACCTTACTTTCCAACGTGTTACAACATATATGATCTCATTTCATCTTCACATGTGACCCTATGGGATAGACCAAGAATTTATTTTCCCTCTTTTTCGGTCCAGACCTGCAATTTTATCAGTGTAGGGAATTCCTAGTGTGAAAATGTCCTCTACCAATGCTGATCCTCATCAGTAACTTACCATTCTAAGGAGTTTCCAAGGGCACAGAGTCTTGCCCACCATCACAAAATTAATATGCCAGTAGCATACTAGAAGATCAGCCTTCTACCCACCATACCACACTATTCCTCCCCCTTTTACAGATAAAGAAACTGAGACTAAGAGAGGCTCAGTAATTTGTCCAGTACCTGATGATAAGGGAATGACAAGAGCTTGATCTCCTAATTGGATGCAACTCTACTTCCCCTGACCCAGTTTTATCATCAGCAGATGTTGTGGAGCTCTTATCACTAGGGCTTGAATTACTGTGGAAAAATAATTAATGAGATGGAGTACCATGGTACAGGTGATGGTGAATCATTTCCTGACAGATAATTACCATCCTTTTCCTGTGAGAGCTCTACAGAACCACCTCCATAAGCAAGGCAATGTTTCTGACCACTGGAAATGAAAGAAAACACCTGAGTGTGGGAAAGGTTCGGTTCAAGGGTATTGAACCTCTCTGAAGCCCATTTCCAAGCAAATGACAGAGCAGACAAGATGAGGCGCTCTTCCTCTGATGTGCCAGGACCTACTGAATTTCTCTCATTCCCTCTAAGTCCTCCCCTCTATCTCTGTCTCTCCATTTCTCTATTTTAATGTCCATTTCCCTCCCTCTTCTGCTGTGGTGTCTCGAATTCTCCATTTCTCTGTCCCCCCTTTTCCTCCTCTATACTTAATTTTCTTTCTCTGCCTCTCCTTTCACCCCATAACATATATCTGTGCATTATGCTGAGGTCAAAAGGACTTGGAGGCAGGAAGACCTAGATTGGAATCTCAATTCAAACACTGCCTGTGTGACCCTGGGCAAGTCATTTTAGTTCCCAGTGCCTCCCTTTCCTCACCTGTGAAATTAGAGGGTTGGACTCAATTATCTCTACAATTCCTCATAGCTCTAAAATCCATAATATCCTCAACTGTAAAATCAGGACAGTTAAATCTTTAATGCCTCACTACTTAAAGCAGAGAGACTATATTGCATAGACTGTCAAGCCAGGAAGACCTGGATTCGAGTCCCTTCTCTGAGACATACTGGCCAAAGAACACTTCTCTAAGACTAGAGCATTGGTAGGGGGTATTTCTGATATCAGTTAAATCACAGATTCAGTCTTTAGCTTCAGAACTAGCCAATTCAGCTTTTGTAGACTTCTTGGCTGGTTTGCTTGGCACAGAAGTGGTCCCTGACCGAGAACAGACCACACCCCAGAATGAAAATTACTCCAGTATCCTGGCCAGCTCCTGCCAGCACCAAGCCCTCTCACCTTGCACTGCACAAAGTTAGCTCAGATAAGCACAATTTAAAAACAAACTTGACCCGGACAGTTTCCTCTGACTTCGTCAGAGGGTTTCAGTGTAAAAGAATTCAAATATCAGTGCAGGGGACTTTTACTTTTGCTCAATCTCCTGTAATCATCCATTGCACATTGCAATAGCAAAGATCCTACCATCAGTGCATGCAAGGGGCAGATGAGAATTTCATTAGCTTCCTCGGTTCCGTTAGTGCTCAGATCAGCACTGGATTCCTGCCGCATCACCTAGCCACTCATACGCCAATGACGAATCAGGATGAGGACACAAATTGGCTAGGCTGCTGTGCCAAAGATAATAAGCCCAGTCAGTTGAGAAATCTGGACAAGAATCTCCTTAGGATGGTAATGCCGCCTAAGAGAGGAAACAAGATCCTTGTCCCAAGCAGTAAATAACTGCCCTTGAAGGGAGGGGGGAAAGGAGTTTCTCCCTCTGTTCACTGGGACCTTATATCCCCAGGCTAGAATCACTTACCAACTCAGTGCTTTCCCTCTTTGAATTATATCCTATTTATCCTGTATGTAGCTTGTTTGCATGCTATCTCTCCCATTAGATTGCAAGCTCCTTGAGGGCAGGGGACTATCGGTTGCCTCTTTAATCCCCATCACTTAGCACAGTACCTGGCACATAGTAGATGCTTAATAAGTGTGATTGATTGGTAGTCCTACACCCATTGGAGTCCTGATTTGGGAAATAAGTCCAGACAAAGGACAGGAAGGATCGGAAAGGTACCTCCCCCAGTCCTGATGCAAGCACTTCCTTCTTTGTAGGAAATCATCTCTCCCTAACAGTACCACCCCAAAGTCACCTCACTGCCAACAAGATCTCTGGGAAAACTATTGTCCTGATTCCAATCTCATCTTCCCTGGCTCACCTGTGTCCATTTTTGTCCTCTTTCCAAATTCCTGTCTTACATCTTCCTCTGGTGTTAAGGAGGGGAGCCTGTGCATGCTCACAGTGCATGCTCTAAGGGGTCCCCCTGAGATGGACAGACTGTGTCTAGGCACTAAGGACCAGCCTAGTTAAGGCTTATGCCCAGCTTGGGCTCAGGGGGATGAAGGTGTTGGTGCTGCAACCATCACAGGAGGCTGTGATCTGCACTAGAGATGAGGCAATGTATTCCCTAGAAAAATAATGGCTTCAGAAAGCATTGAAACATTGAAGCATTATGCAAACACCTCACGTATTTAGAAATATGCTCTCAGTTAGCACTTCTTTCCCTAAAATGCTTTTATGGCCCAATTCATCTGCACTGTGATGATGGAAAACCTCATACATTGTTTGTGGTATGGATTAATCACCATTAATGCATTTGTACCTGCCTCTTCTCCTGCACCCCCTCTCATCTAAGCAATCACCAGTTCCCATAGCCTTTTCCTTCAAAGTGTTTCTGATATCTTCTCGATTCCAACTACTGCCAGTTTCAGCACCGAATAATAAGGTCCAGGGCTGGAAGAGTCCTCCCAGAGACCATCTGGTGTAAGCTTACAAGTGAGGAAATGAAGGCCCAGAGAAGCGATTGCCTAAGGTGGAGGAGCACGAGGGGAGGGGGCAAGATTTGGAAGTAGGTGCTCTGAATCTGATTCTCAATCCAGAGCTCTTTGCACCACAGCTTGTGACCTTTATCTACTGGCAATATGGTAAAGGTAGCATCAGCCTCTTGGCTCCTATACATCTTCTCCAGATAGCCGTCCCTACCATTCTGAACCCTGAACTGGATCCTGAGCTCTTTATAACTGGTCCCACTGCCTGCCTCTGGTCATACCTACTAGAACTCCCAGATGGACTCTGTCCATTCTAGTCAGATAAGTCCTTTTTTGCAATATTTTATTAATTTATTTTGATTTATCAACAATCACTTCCACATGCTTTTGAATTTAAAATTTTTCTCCCCCTTCCTCCCCCCACCCTCCCCAAAATGGTGCACAATCTGATACAGGCTATACATTTACATTGCTATTAAACATATTTTCACATTAGTGAAGTTGTAAGTAAAAATTAAAACCAATAAAAGGACTCATCAGAAAGAGGAAACAAAACTCAACAGAAGAGAAAAAAAAGATAGCGATTCAACTTTCACAGTTATGATTACTATCTGTTGTCTTTTTCTCCATCCTTTTTTCCCTGTTTATGCTTTTCTTTCTCCTCTCTCCCTTCCCCCCTCAGAAGTACTTTGCTTTTGACCACTGCCTCCTTCAGTCTCTCCTCCCTCCTATTATCCCCTTCCCTTTTCCCCTTTGCCCCACTGCTTCTTCCCTCCCTTCCATCCCCCTCCCTTTTCTTTCCCCTTTTCCCTCCTACTGCCCATAGGGCAAGTTAGATTTCCATACCTAACTGATTATGTTATTCCCTTCTTGAGCCAAATCTGATGAGAGCAAGGTTCAAACAATGCTCACCCCCTCCCTTCTTTCCCTCTGCTGTAATAGGATTTTCTGTCTTTTCCTGTAATGTAATTTACCCTTGTCTGCCTCCTCCTTTCTCAGTACATTTTCTAAGATCAGACTAATCCACTTACTTGGATCCATTTAACCCACTTGATTAGATTTTTTTTATCATTACATCAAAGTCAACTAATATCCACCCCCTTTATGTATACTCCTTTAACATGGTGTAATAACAATACAGTTCTCAAGAGTTGCAAGTGTCATCTTCCCTTGTAGGGATGTAAACAGTCCACCCTTATTAACAACATTTTGTATCTTTCTGTCCCATTTACCTTTTTATGTCTTTCTTGAATCTTGTACTTGAAGATCAAATTTTTTGTTGAGCTCTGGTCTTTTTATGAGGAAGGTTTGGAAGTCCCCTATTTCATTGAATATCCATCTCTCCCTTGAAAACATGCTCATTTTTGCAGGGTAGTTGATCCTTGGCTGCAATCCAAGCTCCTTTGCTTTATGGAATATCATGTTCCATGCCCTGAGGTCTTTTAATGTAGAAGCTGCAAGGTCCTGTGTAATCCTGACTGTGGTTCCATGATATTTAAATTGTTTTTTCTGGCTGCTTGCAGCACCTTCTCTTTCATCTGGTAATTTTGGAATTTGCTATTATATTCCTTGGTGTTGTCAATTTGGGATCTCTTTCAGATGGTGACCAGTGTGTTCTTTCTATGGTTATTTTACCTTCTGGTTCTAGGACTTCAGGGCAGTTTTCCTTTATGATTTCCTGAAAGATACTGTCCAGGCTCTTTTTTTCATCATGATTTTCAGGTAGTCCAATGATTTTTAAATTGTCTCTCCTGGATTGATTTTCCAGGTTGGTTGTTTTACCGATGAGGTATTTTAAGTTTTCATCCATTTTTTTTCATTTTTTTGTTTCTGTTTGACTGATTCTTGCTCTCTCATAGAGTCATTAGTTTCCATTTGTCCAATTCTAGTTTTTAACAGATTGTTTTCTTCTGTTAGTTTTTGTACTTCCTTCTTCAATTGGCCAATTGTATTTTTAAGGGATTTGTTTTCTTCAGTGTACTTTTTTTCCAATTGGCCAATTGTATTTTTTAAGGACTCTTCTACCTCTCTCATTAGACTTTTAAAATCCTTCTTGAGCTCTTCTAAGAAGGCTTTTTGGGCTTCAGACCAGTTCATATTCCCTTTTGATGTTGCAGATGTGGGTTTGTTGACAATGTTGTCCTCTTCAGAATTTCTGTCTTGATCCCCCTCTTCTCATAATATGAATCTGTGGGACGTTTCTTTTTACTCATGGTTTCTTTATTCCCTGTCCTTTAAAGAGATTGAACTCTCCTGCTGGGTAACAGAGGGCACTGACCCAAGCTTCTTGTGTTGGGAGCCTAGGTCTTGGTCACTGGCTTTGTGTGCTGGGGCCTCTTATGTTGGCAATTGGAGGCTGTAGGTTTTGGCAGCTTACCCTCGTGTTGGGCTGAAAATCAGCAAAGGTTGGAACTTTCAGGCAATTGCTAGGTTGCCTGCTTTTCCTTTCCTTTAGCTTCTTCAGCCTTTTAGATGGGTGCTGCAGGGTGTTATCTGCCTGGGGCCCCTTGCAATGCTGCCTCCCTCGTTTCTGCTAATGCACTGGGAGATTCCTTTGTGGTAGAGTGCTGAGGCAGCTGGTGGTTTTCTGAGCTGGTTTCCACTGGTTCCCCTGCCCTCACTGAGGCACTTGGAGGTCCAGGTGTTGGTACTTGCCTGCTCTACCACCTGGGCTTCAGGATCTCCTCCTGGTTGATAGTTGGAATTGTTGGGTTGGAATCAGCAAGGCTGGGACTTTACCGTGACTCAAGGTTGTTTTCTTCAGCTCCTTTCAGATGAATGCTTCAGGGTGCTTGTCTGCCTGGGGCCCTTTGTAGTGCTGCTTCCCTTATTTTTGCTGAAGCACTGGGAGACCAGTTTGCTGGGTTGCTGCACTGCTGTTCCCCATCTTTCTTCTAGTTCAGCTGTTCCAGGGTGTTTTTTTTTCTAGGGTGATATTTTCTGGGTTTTCAGAGGTTGATAGGGGAGGGTGAGAGTGACTACCTTTTCACTCCACCATCTTGGCTCCTGGAAGCGGACAGATGAGTCTTCTTCTCATCCCATAAATACTCCAGGCTCACTCATGCATCCAGTACATTCCACTCACTAGTATATTTCCCCTCACTCACAATTCTCTTCTACCTCTCCAATCCTACCCATCCCTCCAAGCTCATCTCAGGTCCTGCTTCCTCTGCAATGCCCACCCTGCCTAAACCAGCTCTCATTCCTCCTCCCTTTCCTCTGAATTCCCATCACACTTAAAGTATACACCATGTCATTTAATCACACCTGTCAACTAGCATTCACTGTTGCTTCTTGTGTGTTCATTTTGTTTCTCTGACTACCCTATGACTATCAGCGCCATGTTGTACCCCACAACACCTGACATTCATTACATACTTGTGTCCAAGCAGGAGACCCCATTAGCACAAGTGTCCATGGCACCATGGAAAAGGGATTGGATTTGGAATGAGGACCTGGCCTCAAATCACAGTTCTGTTATTTGCCATCTACATGACCTCAAGCAAATCATTCAAGCTGGCTAGAACTTCATTTCATTATCTAGAAAATGTTGTTGTTGAGTCATTTTTCAATCATGTCTGACTCTTTGTGACCCTATTTGGGGTTTTCTTGGCAGAGACACTGGAGAGGTTTTGTCATTTCCTTCTCCAGTTCATTTTACAGATGAGGAAACTGAGGCAAATAGAGTTAAGTGACTTATCCAAGGTCACAGAGCTAGTAAATGTCTGAGGCTGGATTTGAACTTAGATCTTCCTGACTCTAGATCTGGCACTCTATCCACTGTGCCACCTAGCTGCCCTATCATCTATAAAATGAGGAAATTAAACTAGATGTTCTCGAAGAGCTTTATAGCTCTCAGTGCTATCAACTCTAAGGAAAGAAACCATATCATTCATTGCAACAAGCACTTCTTATGTCAATCAATACAAGACTCTAGCTTCAAGGAGCTTACAACAGTAGGAGGTAGAAAGGCGACCCGTGATGGAATTTAGTGCGTTCAAAAGAACACCACCAGAAGGAGGTCACCTTCTCTTCTAAGACATCTAGGGAAGACGATTCCATCCTCCAGCCCTTCCAATGTCTCAGATCCCTTACATGGAGGTAAGTCACCCTATCTTAATTTCCACCTAAAATCCCATTCTTACTTTTGCAAAGGGATGTTTGTTTTTCATTCTGAACTACCACCGAAGGAAAGTAAATGACAAGGTTGACAGCACACACACACATACAGCTCACAAAAGTTTAGTTTCAGCCATTACTGAGAAGGCAAATATTGATTGTGTAAGAAACCAAGTCACCACCAGTAGGAAAGGAAAGTAGAAAAATAGAGTTTGGGGAGGATGTTGCAAGCCAGTGGTCTCATCTCTTGCACTTTCAACCTCATGAAGGAGACAAAGGACTCTGTTAAGTAACTACATACGCTACCCCCATGGGCGGGGATGATGAGCTAGGCAGGGGAAAGGAATGGTCATCATCTGGAGACTTTCCCTTCTGGGTCTTCTGCATCTAGGAAATGCCTCCTGGCTGGACAAGGGCTGAATTCTGAGCTTCCCTACATCCCATAGTTTGAGTCTCCTTTGAAATCTCTTATCATTGTTCCATCTCCTTCCTTAAATACCAGTGGTACAAGGTCAAAGGTCCATCAGAGACAACATCCAACCCCCTCAGTTTTCAGATGAGGACACTGAGGCTAAGGAAGGGAAAGGGGCTTTCACAGCATACTGTCCTCTGCCGTGATCAAACAAAAGGAAAAATCTAATCTGCTTTTGCCCATGTGATACCTAACAAGGTGTGATTATTTCATGTCTTTTTAAATGAATTGAGTTAAAATAAGCCAAATTGAATCCATTTTTTTCCATGAAATTATATTCCAGGATACTAGCTCCAGAATTAAAAGATCTGCGTTCAAATCCCACCTCTGACTCTTAATCCCTCTGCAGCCATGGGTAACCAGTCAGTTCACTTCCCTGGGACTTGGCTGTTCTGTAACGGGAGGGGACTGGCCCAGAGGGCTCCCACAGGTCCCTAGCCCACAAGCTAGTCTTAGACTGCAGGACACCTACCAAATACTCTTCCATTTCCCTCCCCCAGCATAGCACCAGATACATTAGAGAAGGTCTTAGTAGCTTGATTTTTTTAAATTGTTATCAATGGCCTCATGGGAAGGCTTCTTTGATGGACACAGAACAGCCAGGCTCCTCTTCCTGACATGCAGAAATGGAAGATCCACATCCCCAGGAAAACATGTGAACAAGCACCCACCCCATACACACAAAAGGAAAACTCCAAATCCAGTTTGGTTTAGCAGTAAACATTTATTAATTGCCCACTGCAAGGCACTGTGCTAGGAGTCTCTGCCCTCATGGAGCTTCCATTCTTCTGTACATAGATAAATATAATACAAAGAAAAATGAAGGAAAAGCAGAGGGTTTCAGGGAAGATTGCTCAGGGGTCACCCAACTAATGGAGTTTCAGACCAGTCTTCTCACATAAGACCCGTATTCCTTTGACTGCACTGAGGGAAACATAAAAACCAAATATTCAGCTCAGCTGTTCATAGGGGATGATGCTTTCCAGTGGTTTTCTTAGCACTTTAATCAAGAGCAAGGGAGAAGAGGAAGGGATGGAGGAAGGAAATGAAGAGAACCCAGCAACACTTTGCATTTTGAGTCTCTGTCTCAAGCTGCTGACCTTGAGAGGAAGACAACCTCAGAACCTGAAAGTGGCTCAAGTGAATATATTTTAAGAATGAGGAAACATGTTGCTTCTGAAGCTTTTCACTGTAAAACAGAAACAAAAGAGGAGGAAACCTAGCCAGACTCACCTCCATAGAGAAGGGGGATGCAGACCAGCCACTTCTTAGCTAGTGCAGTCCCCCTGAAGCCTCCCACCTCCACTCTGTGTGGACCCTGACGGAAGACGGTGACAGCCATGGCCTGTCCTGAGGCTTCAGCAGCTCAGCCCCAGAAGTCCATATAGTCCCCTTGGGAAGAATCGATTCTGCTGCCCCCAAGGGAATCTACTTCCCTCCCAGCTGAGCTAACTGAGATTTTCAAATCTGGGAGGAAGGAGGTAGCCAGGAGCATAGCAGAGTGGACTCTCTGGGCATGCAACAGCTCCAGAGCAGTTGAGAGCCTCCTGGAAAGCCTTGAATGACAGGATTCACCTCTTCTTCCTTCCCTGACTACAGCTGCCAGGCCCCCTGAGAGGGGGGGGCAGTGTAACCTGGCGGATATGACAATGGACCACCTGGGAGTCAGGAAACCTTCTACTGACCTGCAATGTGACTTGGGACAAAAGTCACTTACATAGAATGTGCCAGATGGAGCCAATAAAGAGGAGGAGGAGGGACTGGGCAACACAGGGCCTGGAGCTAGATGGGGTGTGAGAGATCAGCCACCTTTGTTTTCACAGGGAGACATTGAAGCCCAGAGAAATTAAGAGATTTGCTGAAGGTGAAACAGACCTGGGATTTGCACCCACATCCGCTCCCTTTCCATGACTCCCTTTGTATGGCACCCAGCTGCAGCAGGAGAAGCCAGAGGAAGAGATGGCCATAGCTAGTCAGCCCAAGGCCCAAAGGAGAGACATTTCAAAGATGGCAGCTTCATTGACAGCTAATCTCTACCCCCAGGCAACAAGGTCAAGCTCTCTAATGTGAGGGCCCTGGTGAATGCTGATAAAGCCAGAAGTCTTACTGGGTTCCATCATGCCTCCTTTGAAATAAGCTTTATGGTCGAAACATGGTCAGTCTCATTAATTCACAGTGTGTTACCGTCATTTCTCAGTTAACTCTCTGATCAATGGCAATTATTAAAGTTGGTGGAGCCAGAAAAAAATAAAAAAGAAAGAAACAAGCACTCTTATTGCAGAGACAGCTGAAACAGACATCCCGAGGGGTGCTGCCAGTCATTACCTACTTCCCCTTTCGCTTCACACGGCACCCTGGCAGAATATGGTGCCAGCAGGCAGAGAGTCCCATTGGCTTAAGACATTGAAATGACATTCTCACTCAGAGGTGAAGGTGCTGACCAAAAGCCAGCATTTCATTCTATGCATCTCCCATGGCTATCATGGGGTCTGTGGTACATGGGCAGGAAGAGATGGGAGGCAGGGCCCTCAGAGCAGCATGGGCAGAGCCAGCCTGACCCAAACTGTGAACAAGCCAAGTGCATCTCTAGCTTTAGAAATTAGACATGTTCTGTGGTCCCTGGTACTGCCATCCCACGAGGACAGAAACATCTTCCACATTTCTGTTTATTCTTACTTTGAGACATGTCACTGTGGCTAAAAAGAGACTTTTCTACAAAACCTGAACTCTCTCATTTCTTCAGCAGGCCAGAGACCCTCAGCATCTGAAGGCCAGAGTGACCACGGTCAAAGAAAGGGAGGAGATGATAGCAAGGTCAAGGGCTCAGCCAGTTGCAGCCCATGGCTACCAGCAGAGATGGGTGCTGTTGGGGAGCAGGGAAGAGGGGGTACAACATATCTTCTTCCTCATCTTCCTCATAACTGCTTCAGGCTCCTGACTGCTGACTGCTATCCTGGTGGTTCAGCTGCTGCTGCAGGGGGCTTTTGCTGACGCTGTCCCACTATCCCAACTGAAGTGAGAGGAGGCTCAGGTCTTGGCATTCCCCTCTGCCCTGTCCACTCCTGCAGCTTTAGCACCCCAGTGATCTCCTCTGGTACTATATTGTCCCATTACCACTGTATCCACACCACCCCGTGGCCACCCCCCAGCCAGCAGTGACCTTCCCCTGTGGCCACATGGTGAGAAGACCTGACATAGCACAGAGTGACCCAAACTAACGTGACCTTGCAGAATTCCTCACAGTCAAAGACAGACAGAGAAGATTGATCTGAAAGAAGAAGCAGGTAGGGAAGGGGTTAGTAACTCTTTGGGGGTCATGGACCTTCTGGCACAGGGACCCCTCCTCAGAATCCTGCTTCAACATATCAGATAAAATACAGAAGACCACAAAAGAAACCAATTACATATCAAAAAAACAAGTTAATAGAATCCAGGTGACTTACTCTGAGATTTCCAGGTAATTAAATAATGAAGTGTTGAATTGTTCACTAACTTAAGTAGTAGTTGGCCTTATGCAAAGGAAAGGATGAAAGTAAAAAAATGCTCCTGAGTTTGTGCTCCATTTTCAGATAGAACTTACTGATTTGCAAGGCAGCCAATGCTTTGTCACTGTATGACCATGTTTAAAAATTACTGAAAGTAAAAA
Organism: Phascolarctos cinereus; assembly: GCF_003287225.1. Taxonomy (NCBI): domain Eukaryota; kingdom Metazoa; phylum Chordata; class Mammalia; order Diprotodontia; family Phascolarctidae; genus Phascolarctos; species Phascolarctos cinereus. The sequence goes on from NW_027555514.1 coordinate 14,334,659, forward strand.
TCAAGTTACTCTAACAGGAATACTTGTGATTTGTCTGACGTGTTAGCGGAAACATGGGTGAGCCCAACTTCAGGCAGCAAAGGTGTTGCTAAAAATTATATGTATGGGGAGATTTAGATGGAATGATACCAACTGAAGAAAGCAGAGCCCAAGGCCCAGGGCACAACAGTGACTCCAGTAAATTAAATAATGGTGATACAAACAGGAGAAGAGAATGCAGGTCAACACTGGTACCAGAAGGTTAGGTTAAAGCATATGGCCTTTCTATCTCTTAACATGGTATGAACATGAAATAGACATCTTTTAAGCACCTACCACGTGCCAGGCACTATGCCAAGCATTGGGGATACAAAAAGAAGCAAAAGACATTCTCTGTCCTCAAAGAGCTCACAACTATATGTACAAACTCCAATCACTCTATTGGGCAATGGGACTTAACTCTCTGGAGAAACATCTTTCAGGAAGGAATATTTGTTGGAAAAGGATCTGGTGTGCCAAACCAAATCAAATTTTAAATTTAAAAAATTGTTTAAAATTTTCTAACTTTCGAGTAAAGAAAATTTTGGTGAATCAAATATTTTCTTAAAGGACCTGGCAGAACTCAGTATTTCAATGTATCCTTTAGCATACTGTTTCATAGAATCACAAATCCTTTGATCAAGGAAATGCCTACCCCACCACTATTTTATGCTTTGTCAATATGGGTTTTGGGGTCAGGAAGACTCATCTTCCTGAGTTCAAATCTGGCCTCAGACACTTCTTAGCTGTGTGACCCTGGGCGAGTCACTGAACCCTATTTGCCTCAGTTCTTCATCTGTCAAATGAAATGGAGAAGAAGATGGCATACCACTCTAGTACCTTTGCCAAAAAAGCCTCATACGCAGTCGTGAAGAGTCAGACATGACTGAACAACAATAAAAATATGGGTTTTGGTCTACTGGGCTTCCTTTGAGTTGGGGGTGGGCAAACTTCCGAAATTTCAACCAGTTACCTTAGCACTGAAACGCAATCTCAGTCCTCTCTGACTTCCTTCAGCTCCTCTTTCCCAGGAGAGGCCTAATTGCTGAGTCACTGAAAAAAAGAAAGTGTAGTAAGAATGATCCCACAGGGGCCTCTAGGGGCTAAAGTCGATGACCCAAGAGTTTTTTGTCCAGCCTTACTCCAGTGATGCTAAACAACGTCACAGTTCAACTCTTGCACAACCTTAACAAGGTTTCCTCTAAATTCACACCCAGCCCCAGCTCCACCCCTACCAAAGACTTGTCAAAATATTGGATTTTCCCATGCAAGTTCATATTTGAGTCTCAACCCTAATAAATACAGATCAGGGATGTCGGATGGCTCATTCTGCCCTCCAGACCACCAGAAACTCAAACCTGCCTTCAACACCCTGAGACATGAACCCTCTGCTCCGAAGTAAGTAAGAAGAATGCTGATCTCTGGCCTTGCACCAGTAGCTGTGTGTGTGTGTGTGTGTGTGTGTGTGTGTGTGTGTGTGTGTGTGTGTGTCTGGCTCTGGCCCTAGTGGAAGCTAGCCAGTAGGAGGAAGTTCAGCCTGAGCAGCTGTGTGGTGATCTCACTCTGCTTTCTCCCCTTTCCCCAGTCACAGGATCTCTTAGGCCACTTGCCCTCATTCTGATACTCCTCATGTCCACGGCTGCTGTCCCCATCCCAGATTCCTTGGGGGACGGATCTCCAGGGGATGAGGTCATAACGAAATCATCCAGCAATCCTGATCTTGAAATTGCAAAGCAGCTCCATACGACGGCTAGTGAACTTAAAAATAAGGTGGGTAGGAGGTTGGCTGGATGGAGGAGGGCGGTGCCTGGATTTTCAGGATTCCTCCTTTGGACCCCCGAGTTAGAATGGGGCACTGGCTCCCACTTAGCTCGAGGGAACTTGCCTATAACTTTGGACCCAGGCAGTCAGAGACAGAACCCCCTCTTCTGTACTTTCTCCTCTGCTAGCTGGGTCTCAAGAGCTTAGTTTCCATTCTGGAGAAGACCAGGGTGGAATTCAGGGGAGTTGGCTTATACCCCCAGCTCTATCCCTGATCTGGGATAACTCCCATCTACTTGTCTGGGCCTCCTTTTTCTATGTTTGACAATAAGGAATTTCTACCTTGTTGACACTGTCTAGAAGGATTAGAAAATTCTCAACTCCAAAGAACACTGAGTTTCATGGCAGCTGGTGGCCACAGTGTAAGATTCTTTGATTGTGAACTCTCAATAGTGAAATCTTCCCCAAAGGATGAAAAATAGATTTAAAATGCTAAGACATAGAACCCCTTTGCCATGTGAGCATGAGCTGCCTTTGATGAGAGATCACAGAAAGGTTAAAAGAACATCCAAACTGCCATGTCATTCATGTGGCACTGTTCTTTCCGGGTATGCCTAGAAAGTATAGTAAGTCCTTCATGAATTTTTAGAGGCAAGCTTGACCCTTCTATCGTCAAACACCAAGTGGGGATCATAAGCCTGGGGAAAAGAAGAATTAAGGGGTGACATGAGAGTTGTCTTTGAGGATCTGAAAGGGTATAATGTGGCAAAGGGTCAGGCTTGTGCTGTTTGGCACCATGGGGCAGCAATAGTGGAAGATGCAAAGATGCACACATTGGCTTGATATTGGGAAGAAATCGCTCACAAAGAATGATGCCAGCTGTGCAGGTAGTGAGTCCTCCATCTTTGGGAGTCCATGAGCAAAGGCTGACTCTCACTTGCTGGGAAGATCAGAGTGTGGTTTCCACGTTGGACATGGGTTGTACCTGATGTACACGCAGGCTCCTGGCCAACTTTAAGGATCTGGGATTCTGGGATTGCAAGACCCATTTGTCTCTTGTTTTAGAAACATCTGTATGATCATGACTGCTTTGCCCCTCTTCCCAGATGTGTCAGACCCAGAACCTGTGTGACGATAGCAATGAGGCACTAGCCGAAAATAACCTGAACCTTCCCAACATCACAGAGAGAGATGGATGCTTGACTACTGGATTCAATGAGGTACTGAGCCCCTGAGCCAGAGAAGAGCTGACCTGGAAAAAACATGGAGATCCTCCAGGACAAAACCCTCATTTCACCAATGAGGAGTCTGCAGCAGGGAGCAGGGTGACAACTTAGCCCACAGCACAAGGCTGATGAGGGGCAGGACTGGGCCCGAGACTCGGGTCTCCTGGCTCCTGAGTTAGTGGCTTCCCCACAGCCTCCTACTATGAGGCAATCCAAGGACACTTTGGCTCCCAGTCATTAGCTCCTAGCTATGCGCGTGACTGTCCTTGTTCTCAGGCAGTGCCTGTTCTGTAGGCACAAGCAGAGAAGGAATGGCTATGAAATACACAGAATGGTCAACTGGGGAGAGAAGACTTCCGTCTTGAGGTCCAGCCATACCTAAGTGGGGAAGATATGCCATACAGGAGAAAAGAGGGGGTAGATAGGTAGGTAGATGAATAGATAGGTAGAGAGATGATAGATGAATAGATAGGCAGATAGATGATAGATGAATGAATAGATAGATAGATGATGGATGAATAGATGGGTAGGTAGATGATAGATTGATAGATGAATAGATACATAGGTAGGTGATAGATGAATAGATATGTAGATAGGTGATAGATGAATAGATAGATAGATAGATGAACAGATAGGTAGATAGAGAGATGTGTTTTATATATATATTATACATATACACCCTCTTTTCTATCTATCTCTATATCCATCCATCTATCTATCTAATATGCATTTCACAAGGCAGCTAATTTAAGAGGTCCCGAAGATGGTCACATTTTCATGTCTTTAAACAAACCTAGGTATTTCTGTTGGTGTGGATGTATTTTTACACCTCCAGATCTCAAAGAATGGAAGTCTCTAAGAGATATCAGACAGATTATCCTCCATTACATGGTCCATTGACCTTCCCAACTGGTCACTGGCATGCTATCAAGCTTCCTCTTCTTTATGAAATCATTCTGATCTGTCCCTCTCACATGCAAACAGTGAGATAATCTGTCCTGAATCTTGATTACGCCATGAAAAGAGTCCAAGTCAAAGACCCACAGGCCTATGGAAGGTCTATAATTTAAGACAGAGAAGAAGAGAGGGAGAATCTGGGAATGAAGGCTATTCCCAGATCTCAACACCTGTTTGGCTTTTAGCAAAACCATTGAAGTGATGTCTCTGTTTGTCCAGATGGAAAACAAGGCAGCTGGATTTTTCCAAGTCCATAGGGCCATTGGGAGGAGAAATGAGATGATATTACAGGAGAAGCACTTTGATTTTGTTAGAGGGGTAAAGGAAAGGGAAAAGGAGCCATACAAGCTCTGCTTTAAAAGGTCAATTTTAATTATTTTTATATAATACTTTTTTCCTATTGGTAACCATAATTTTTCTCTTTTTCACGTAAGGAGACATGCTTGCCAAGGATTGTGAGTGGTCTTCAGGAGTTTGACACGTATCTTCGGTACATGGAAACAGAGATGAAGGATAATAAGTTACAATACCTAAGAATGGGTACAGTTCAGCTCATCCACAAACTGAAGCTCTTGGTAAGTTTCCCTTTGTGCATTCCAACAAGCAGTGACTGCAAGTTAGAACTGGAAATAGGCAGACCCAAGTAACAGACTTCCCAAAGAAACCTTGCAATACTTATTGAAAACAAGCCAGCTAAAAGACAACAAAAAGCCCCATCAGAGGCTTCCTGACAATTAAAGCGCTGCTTTCCTTCTTTCTGTGGAAGCTGTTAAGACATCTCATTTTTGTGCTAGCTGTAGAGAGCTGAAACAAATAGTGTTCAACATTAACTTCCGAAGTCCTTGACAGCCAGGAAGTGGGAAATATCTCTTCCTATGCCTGTCTGAAAACACGTGCCAGCTGACAAGAAAACTTAAAGAAAAAGTCATGGCCACAGCCCCAGATCAAACTAGCAATTGCTTTTCACTTTTAGGGGAAGTCTTGGGAACTTTCTGACTAAAAAGCCTTAGGGGACAGCAGAGGGTTAGGCATGGCAGATATCACAGAGGAGGAAATGGTACGCAAAAGTGACAAGCAGTCTCTTATTGTCCAAAAGAGCAGTCACCATAATCAGATTCCAAAGATTACATACATACCAATAGTGGGAAGTTCCACTTGTAGCCACTGATTGCCTCAGCCTTCATACCGCTTCTTCCAAGTCCAAGACTAAAGCAGAGAGAAATTGAAACAAATCAGGAGAACATTTCAGAAAGAGAGAGATTCTGAGAACTCTGAAAAGAATTAATAATAATAACAATAGACATTCACATAGTGATTAAGGGTTTGCAAAGCATATTATATACATTATCCTGTTGAAGCCTATGTGGCCCTAAGATAGCAATTTAAGGAAGGATAGGAGATTTCCTGACAGTATGAAAATATGCCTTGGGTCAACAACCTCCTAATTTGATAAAGGCTATATCTCCCGAAGTTTACAAAGGCAGAAAAGTCTCATGGAGACATCAGAAAATGGACCCTCTGGAAATGTTCCCATACTTCACAGAGAACCATGTTTCATGGTGCACTCATGCGACCAAATGAGTCGGTGGATGGGTTTTGTATACCAACAGCCATGATGGAGACCTTGTCTCTCTAAGCTGTCAGTGATCAATTTTCAACAGTTCCCAAGAGTGCTTTGCACATAGTAGGTACCAAATAAGTGTTTACTGGACTGAGTTTGTTGGACTGAGGTGTTGCAACCTCTCTCTACAGACTGAGCACAGGCTGCTCCACCACGGAAGAACAGGCTACTTTTGGCTGGGATGGTCCCACACCTTTGCAAGGAGGCCCACTTGGGTCTTCAGTACAGGCTTTGAATTTGGTGAATTCAGAGAAGCTGTATTAGGAAAAGTGGGAAAGTAACTGAACCACAGAGGGCCAAAAATAAGGGACAGACCAAGGCCAAGCAGGTGGGGGCACTGAGCCGTCTGAGCTTCACTTCCTGGCGTCTTCTTGGCATGCGCTTGCTTGGCTTCTCAGTTAAGCATGCTGCCTGAATTTGGACCCAGAATACTCAAGCCACCGCTCAGATACTTCTCTCCCCAGGCGGCAGGAAGAAGGGCCAAAGCTAACCACCCCAAAGGCCTTCCGACTTTTTCTCACACCACTGCTGATCCCCTAAAGTCAGAGCTAGAGTGTACCCTAGATTCTTAGCACCTTAAGAGACAAACCTGTTTCAGGGGGCCTAAAAAGAGCATATAGTAATTCAATTCATCAAGCACCTATTATGCACCTACTGTGAGCAAGGCACTGTGATAACAAAGATGATGAGGGGCCTGAGGCCATGAAGTTCCCTAGAGTGAGACTCTGAATTAGGGTAAATTACCCAAGCACATACTCCTGCTCATTAGAAGGACAGCTCCTCTTCCATCACTGGACCGAGAGATAAGGAATGGAGGAAGCCCTGCTAATTGCACAGCGGAGGGCCCAGACAGGCTCCTTGCCAAGAAGCATCAGAAGCAGGGATTATAATCCAACACCAGGGAGGGAGGAACCAGACTGCCTTCTCGTCATTAGATTTGGTCCATGTTCACAGTATTTCCCAACCATGATCATGTCTCCCAGAAATAATGGAGGGCCTTCTCTACAAGAGAATTTCAGAAGAAAACTAAAAATAACCTTGGGTTTTTTTTTCTTTTCTCCTCCCTCCAGATAAAAAAGACGGATGCAGTACCCACCCCCGACCCAATTGTCTCCAAGAACCTGCTTTCTGAGCTGCAATCCCTGAAAGCCTGGTCCAAGAACATGGCTCTCCGTCTCATCCTGTGGCACTACACCCGCTTCATGGAGGGCACCATCCGGGTGGTTCGGTTTCTACACACTAGGAGTATTGCTGCCTGAACGTTTTAGTTCAAGCCTGTTCCTTCCTTCACTGAAAAATCTGTCCCGGCAGATAGCCATGTTGTTCTTTATGAAGAACCTAAAAAGTATGAGCAGTAAGGCACAACTTTTAGTTATTTTAAGTTAATTTATTTGTATTTAAGTAATATTTATTCCCCATAAAGTAATATTAATTTATATATTTTAAAATACTTAAATATTTTCTATTTTTATATGCTACCTTAATTAAGAGGGGAGCTGCTAACCTTGTTCCCTGGGCTTAGACCCAGGAGATCCCTTGAAAGAGATGAGTTGCCTTTCCCTCCAGTGATCTGCTAAGCAGAGGGCTAGCTTCAGAACCAAAAAGCCTGGCCTCAGGTCTCTCCTCTGACACATACTGACTGGGTGACCCTGGACAAGTCACTAAGTTCTCAGTGACCCACAAAACTCTTTAAGTCAAAGTCCAGAGAAAGTGCCAACCAGCACTGGTGAAAGGAGTTCTCTTATCCAAGACCATCTCAAACCAATGAAATCACAGGTCTAGTCTCTTTCCCTGTCCCTAAAAAATAATTATTTATATTGTATTTATGGAGTTTTTATTATTTTAAGAGAAACTTTATGTAATTGTAGCCATTTTAAATAAAACTACTTTTTGTAAAAATCCACTGTTTGGGATGATTCGTTTGAGCGGCTTTCTTGCACAACAAAATCTTTTGCCATCCTTGGTCAGATTCTGAAAAAAGGTTAAAGAGACAGCGCTCCAGAGCAATCCTGGAGTCAGAAGAGCCATGTTCAAGACTGTAAGTGACAGACAAGTTGCTGACCCTCATAGGTGGAAGGAGTTTCTAAAAGTGGGAATTCCCTTCACAGACCAAGTCATAATTCCAACCCCAATCAACACCACCACCACCAAAAAAAAAAAAAGATGAAAAAAAGGTGATGAGTGTTAAGCCAGTGAGATAGGATAAAAAATATGAAGCTAAGAGTGGTCCTGTGGTGGATACCTGATTCCTCAGTGTGATGGTGACTTGTTAGGTCTCTCCCAGCTCTAAATCTTGGGTTCTAAGGAGCAGAGCCAGAATTCAAATCCATCCTGCTCTTTACCATACACCAGGCTGCCCAACAATCGTTCTTCCTTTACCTTGATCAGATCCCATCCGGAGTATCAGGCTCAATCTTGAGTGCCATTTTTTAGGAAGGACACTGATAAACTGGAGAGGGTTCAGAGAGAGTGTGACTAGGATGCTGAGCATTCCAGAGATTGTGGGATAGAGGGATCAGTAGCAGGCCCTGGGGATATTTACTATGAAAAAGAGAACTCCCTGCTGCATTTATGTATTTCAGGGCTTGTCATGCAGAAGACAGATTAGATTTATCCCTCTGGCCCCAGAGGGCAGACCTCAACACAAGAGGTTTCCAAAGAAGTTAATAATGATGAGAGCTGCCCTACCATGGAAGGGAGTGCCTGGGGAAGTGATGGGCTCCCCCTGCCTAGAGGTCTTTATTCAGGGGCTGGGTGGCCCCTGATCAGGCATGTTAGAAGACTTGCAGGTACCGGTAACACCTTCTCACTACAATACTCTGGCATTCCTCCCACTGGCCCTGTCTGTAGCCCCTCCACAGCTTCTCATCCTGGGTACTTCTCCACATCTTCCAGAACAATCTCCATTGAGAATCTACCAAACTTGCCACAAACCTCCCACTCTTCTTCCTTCAGTATCATGAGGGTGCCAGTGGCCCATCTGGGCTGTTCAGTAGCAGTTTCCTCTGTCCAGCCCAGCTAGATGCCTATCTACTCCCACATGCAAATCCCCTCCTCTTTCTCCTTTGATTCTCTCTTCAGTCCTCAGCACCATGTTCCCTCCTCCTCCAACCCTCTTCTTCCTACCTTGCCATTCCTTTTTTAAAGCTCGCTTGATAAGATTGGCAAGTCTCCAGGTAAGCCTATCTTTCTAGGCCATTTAAGATGCACTCATTATTTAAAAGGAATTTCAGTGGTGTGAATCAAGATTATAGAATTTCCCATCTAAAATAACAGTCCCTATAACATAGGACGGGAAGCACAGAGTCCTTTCTCAATGATATCACATAATAATTAACTGGAGTCAGGTATCATTGGCTAGTGAGGGAAATGATACGGGTTTCATTGCTTCGAGAATAAGCATACTCTTTCTAAAAAAGTTTTACGGCTATGAAGCGAATTTCTAGAAATTGAGTTTTTTCCACTGACTTCCATGAAAAAAATAGATGGAGTCCCAAGAATAAAAATCATACTTGACAAAGTAGCAACTCTTTAAAAATCATATATTTAGAAAGAAAACAAGTTTCCTGTAAAATATTAACAATACATCACATTACATTATATATTAACAATTAACAATACATTAACAAAACATCACACACACAAAATACGGGGGGATTTATATACCTATGTATGCACACACAGACATATATAATCTTAGAAATGGTCACTCTTTCAGAGCACAAGCCACATATGTACAAGAAGATACATCTTATCTATAACTTTCTATTTCTATAACTTTCTATTTCTATCTCTATGCTCTTTTTTTCAATCCTAAGCATATAAGTTAAGAGCTATTGACTAAAGCACATTCCTGGAAAACAGATGATGAATCAGACCTTCCTCATTTAACTACAGAAGTGGGGGGCAGGCAGTCCATATGCATTCTGCTGCAGACATTGTCATACTCAGTCATTTGCAGTTGGGTTCCATTTTTTTTCTTTGTTACAAGGGAGGGACTCAATTTGGGGGGAGTCAGAGGGAGGCTAGAATATCCAGAAATTACCATGATGTAAAAACAAAAGGCATCAATAAAACTTTTTTTTAAGCTATCTATCAATCAATGACTTTGTCTTTTGTTTCCAGTTCTAAACAAGACTAGTCATTTCTTTAATTGTCCTTGTTAGAATATTAAGGGATATTTACCCTATTCAATTTAATTCTACAAACATTTGTTAAGTACTTACTATGTACCAGGCACCAGAGCTACAAAGTTTAAAAGCAGAACAGTTCTTCCCTCCAAGAAGCATCCACCCTCCTTAGAAGGTTCCATCTACTCTCGATATCTCATGGTACCTACTTATGGGATTTACACGTGGTCTCTGTCCTTGGACTATGAGCTCCTCAAGGGCAGGGATAGTGTTTTTGTCTTTCTCTGTAAAACCCAGAGCTTAGCAGAGGACCTCACACCTAGCAAGTGCTTAAGAAATGTTTGCAAATTTATGCATTTGCACAAATAAGTACAAAGTACCTACAAAGGGATTTTAAGAGTAAGCAAGGACTAAGAGCTGAGAAAGAAGATGGGCCTCAGGCCAAAGGCAGTGCCCAGACCTTGAAGAAAGCTGGAGATGCCTGGGGGTGAAGGTGAGGAAGAAGTATATTCCAGGCATTGGAGACTATTTGTGAGAAGACAAAGAAACAGAAGATGGGGTGCTTTATACAGGAAACTGAGCAGGCCAGTTTGCTGATCTCATAACCATTTCATTTTTTATGTTAGGAAACTCGAGAGACCTCAGCCCCACACCCAGCAAACATTCACAGGCACATTCCTGTACACTCAATCAAACCCACACTGATTCACACACACCCTCACAATACTCACTCACACACTCATACTCTCCCTCGCACATACAAATCACATGCCCCTAACCAGAACCTGTCTTTAGAAGCAAGGAGAAACAGCCCGGGATAACTCAGAGACAACCCAGACGTCCAGACTTGAGTTATTCAGCAAGAGCATCTCCCCACATCCTAAGCTCCTAACTCCAATTCATCCAGCCCACAGAAGTTTTAATTTGTCATGAAAAGCAATTCAGAAGCTAATGCAGAGGAGAAAGGGAACAGTAACCTCAAAGCCATCCCTGCAGAAGGGTAACTGCCCTAGCTGGAGCTATTGTGCGAGGAAGCTCTCAGCACAAGAAATCATCTCTCCGCATACATTCATCTTGATGAATAGGCAGACAGATTCAGAAAGCTTCTGTGTGGGGAGGGCTCTTCACATAAAAAGATAGAAGAGGTAACTGTCAGTGAGAATGAGAAATTCCATTCTTATTTAGGACATCCCAAACTTTTAGCTCAACTCTGAGGGTTTTTTTTTTCCCAGGGACATAATGGAGCAAAACTGTCAAGCCATGATCTATTGAAGACTGGAAAACCATCAAATGGTGCTTGACAGAGACAATGACAGCTGGGACTCTGGCCTCAGCGTCTCCTTCTGAAGTGGAAGGGAGAGGAAAACGTGATTTGAGAGTCAAAAGGCTAGAAGAGAGATGTTCACAAAAAGAAAACACCAACCTAAAATCACAAAGAGCAACAAGTCTTCAAGAAGCCAATGGATGGTCCCAGAGAAAAGATCACAAAACGTAACCCCCTCCTTTCGTCACAGAAATGGGGGGGCTGGGGCTGAATGTTGCATACACCACCAGACAAAGTTTTCAGAAATGGGGGGGCTACAAGGCCAGAATGTTGCATACACCCTCAGACAGTTTTTGTTTATCTCTTTTCACTTCTTTACAAAGAAAGAGCTCAATGCTCGTTGGCTGAGGGGTATGTAACAAGACATGATTGTGATTTAAAACAAAAGATCTCAATAAGACTTTTTGTTTGAGGGCAGGAGAACATTTGTTCACAAGCTCAAAAGGGATTATTTCTAGAACAGCCAGAGTTTTGCAGTTACCCAATGCTTTTACTGATTCATTAATCCTCACAACAGCTCTTTAAGGGAAGAGACAGCAAGGACAGTATGGGAAACTGGAAGTCAGGAAGAACTAGGGTGGAATCCCACCTCAGACTCTTTCTAGTGGTGGGACTTTGCGTTAAGACACTTCACTTCTCTGCTTCTTCATTCTACAAAATGGGAATTGAACCTACCTCACAGGGTTGGTTTGTAGGGGTGTAGGGGTGTATGTATTTGTGAGTGTGGATTGTTGACACCTGTGTTTTTATCAGTTTAGGGCATTCCTTGAGTAGGACATTCCATCTACCGATATAGATCTGCAATTATAGCCTCAGAAAGCAGCAAAGTGAATTATTCAGAGGCAAATAGCAATATGCTCATAGGTGGGATTTGAACTCAGGTATTCCTGACTCTGAGACCAATTCTTTATCCACTGTCCTAAAACTGAATGAGATAATTTGGTAAAGTGCTTTATATTAAAGCATCTTAAGGCATAAGAAATATACTCACTAAGTTTGAGCAATTACTATGAGGTGGTACACCTGCTATCCCCACTTTCCAAAAGAGGAAACTGAGGGTCAGAGAGTCTCTGGGATTCCCCTTCAGAACAACAGCAAAACAGGGATTCCCAAGGTGTTTGACCCAACCAGATATAGGGTCATCATTGATCCAACAACAGGGAAATTCCAAGCCATTTAGAAATAGGTCCAAAGGGTGAGAACCTGCCTTTGGAGAGATTACACCTCTCAAGAGCTCAGCTCTCTTCTTCAATTTTCTAAGCAGGGACGAAGTCCAGACAGTCATCTACTCAACTCTGAAGGCTAGAACACCAAACACCTCCAGCCACCCCTCAGAATTCCTCCATTCCCAGACACCACCAATTGCATCTGTCCTCTCCCTTTCAAGCTCCATCCCACCCTCATTACCTCATTTTCCCCAGAATTTAGAAGTGCTGGCTCACCTCCAGTTGCAAGGTCAGCTTCTCAAATCTTGACTTTCCAGCTAAATGTGAATTCCACTTCCACCAAGGCCATCATTCAGAAAGTTGTGTACAAGAACAAGAAGAGGCTTTGGGGGGGTACAACCTCACACAACTACAAAATGATCTTCTCCTGATGGACATGATTGAAGTCAGTAATGGAAACCTCTAGTTTGCCAAGCAAAATCCAATTGGGAAAAAGCAATAGAGAGAGAAAAAAAAACAATGCTAAATATTAAGCCTCTGGAAAACAAAAGCCTGGCTCCTGGGTAGAATTTTTCCAGATTTATCAATTATGTCATGTTAGTTTCTAATAAATCTTCTATGTGAAACACTTGTGATTCCTGGAATCTCCATGACATACTCGCCGTTGTTATCATGAACTCATCTCTCTTGGGGGAAACTGAAGTCAGCTGCACAACAGAACTCTGTTTACTGAAATGAAGAATGCGTTTCATCAATGACACAGTCGAATCTCCCAGTTTGACTCAGATGGTCTCAGGACTTGACAACCTGACCTTGGTAGACAGAAGCAGAAGGGTTTGTCCACTGGAAAAATTCCTTTGGCCAAGCGCTTACCCGTGTACACTCTTACAAAGCTCTATCTGCTGCTCTGTGAATCAGCAGAGCAAACACATGGGGCCATAAGTTATTTTGTAGCATGGATGTCAGGGAAAATGAAGACAGGAAGGAGCTATAGACATCATCTCTCTATTTTTTCTTAATAATTTTTACAATTAACAAGGATTTATTTACTGAAAGCCTTCCCCAGTGCCTCTTAATTCTAGTGCCTTCCCTCTGTAAAGGATTCACTGTTCGTCCTGCATATAGCTTGTTTTGTATGTATTTGTTTACTTGTCATAGCCTGCTTTTTTTTTTTTGGCCCCTACTCTCTCCCCACTCCAATCCATCCTCCACTCAGCTACCTAAGTGATCTTCCTAAACTGCAGGTTGAACTATGCCACCCCTCTATTCATTAAACTCCAGGGGCTTCCAAGATCAAATACAAAATGTTCCCTATTTGGCATTCAAGGCCCTCCATAACCTAGCCCCCTCCTACCTTTCCAGGCTTCTTACACCTTCGATCCAGTGACACTGGTCCTCTAGCCATCCCTTGAATGAGACCCTCCATCTCCTGGCTTTGGGAATTCTCTCCGGCTGATCAACATGCTTGGAACACTTTCCCACCTCCACACGGACTACAGTCCCATCTATAATCTACCCTCTACAGCAAGCCCCCTCCAACCCCTCTTAATTCTAGAGTCTTCCCTCTGTTAATTAGTTCTTTATCTTGTATATAGCACAGAGATTATATATATATATATGTGTGTGTGTGTGTGTGTGTGTGCATGTATATGTATATATGTGTATGTATATGCATATGTATATATGCGTGTATATATATATACAGTTGCTTATATATCTAGTAATCATATAGATAAACAAAAGATTTTATATGTCATATACAGTAATAATCTATAAGTAGGAGATTTTATTTATACGTGTGTGTTTGTCTTTTACCTCTTTTTGCATCCCCAGTTTAGCGCAGGTTCTGCCACATAGTAGGGCTCAGTAAGTGTATATTGATTTATTGATTCTCTCCCGCCCGCCTCCACTGAATAAAAGAAGAAACCCATCGTAACAAATTGGCACAGACAAAGCAAATGCCTATGCTGCCCGCTGATGGATCATCGATTTCAACCCCATAATCTAGCTGCCCCCAGCCACCACAGATGCCACCAGCACTAATTAAACTACAGCAGGGTTGGGGACACATGTGGCCCTCCAGGTCCTTGGGTGCGGCCTTTTGACAAATTCTTTATGAAGGGGATTTGTTCTGTGAGGTCTGGATTCGGTCAAAGGGCCGCACTTGAGGACCTAGAGGGCCACATGTGGCCTGGAGGCTGCAGGTTCCCCACCCCTGGGCGAGAGGCTTCTGGAGAGCTGAGCCAGTGTCTTATTTTGATTGCTTACCTCCTTCAGACAGGTAAAGCCAAGAGAAAAGAGGCGAATCGAGGCCACAGACAGTGTGGCTGGACCAGGGAGGGACTGGCTCCGTGACCGGCTCTGTGACCGGCTCTTCAGGCAGGTCCCAGGGTTCTCTTGCACCACAATCCAGACTAAGGAGTGAGCCCGAGGCCCAGGCTTGCCTTTCGCTTGCCTGCCAAGAACACCCATTCAAGTCCAACTTCAGACACTCTCTAGCTATATGGCCAGAGACATCTTTTGTAAAATGAGGATAATAATAGCATCTACTAGGGTTGCTTTGAGATTCAAACCAAATACGTGCAAAGCATTTAGCACAGTGCCTGGCACGATGTAGGCCAAAAGAAACGCCTATTCCCTTCCCACCTCCCCCACCAGAGACTAGAGTTAGTGGGGAAAGGAAGAGAGGCGCCCAGCTATGGGGGGGGAGCCTTCAGCATAGTCTTGCCTCTGCCCTGCTCCCTGCTGCCTTCATCTTCACCTGCCCTCCAGGCCCTGGGCCCTTCCCTTCCCCCCAACAGAGGAAACACCTCAGGCAAGCTACTCTTCCACTATTTGGGGTATTTTGGGATGGAGTGCTACTTTTTACTCTCACTTTTTTTTTGTTTAATCGGTTTTATAACTGAAACTGTGCCAGATTATGGTGGTTTAACATAATATCACCCACAAATGCAGGTGGGGGAGGGAAGGCAAAAATAACAAGAAAGAAAGTGAATTATGCAACTAAGGGAACACATTGCTTAAAATATCTTATTGATAATATGTATTTAAATGGATTTGCAGATCAGCTCTCTACCCACTTGCCTACTCCACCCCCCAAAAAGTTTTTTTTAAAAAAAACAACCAATCAGGAGATGGGGATGTGAGGGGCCTGAGGACCACGAGGTCAGTCCTTCTTGGAGTCCTCACAGACCTTTTGCGCCTTCCTCAAGTCCCTCTTCCTTCTCTCTCTACAAACATCTTCAAGGACCATTGGGCTGAGTTCTCTCCACTTCATCCATCTCTCTACCCTCTCATTCACATCCATGGCTTCCACTATTATGCAATGTGACTCTCTGGACCACCACAGGCCTAACACACAGTAGGTGCTTAATAAATGAGCGATTAATTGACCTGAGAGAACTGAGACCCAGGGCAAATTTATTGGGAGCTGGGGTTGAGGAGAAAGAGGTGATGCGGCCCACTCCGCCATAGGTTAGGAGGAAGCAGATGAGGTAGGAGTGGATGGCAGAGGTCATAGTGGTGACAGAATGAAGGGAGAACCCTGGAGAGGAAGGCAACTGTATCAGGACCCTAACGATAGCAGCCCAGGGCAGACTGGCAGCAGAGACCACAAAGAACTAGGGAACACAAACCATGCAGAGAATAACCAGTGCCTGCTACCCAAGATATCAACGCCTGTGGGAAGGGATCTAGGTTTCCTCATCTATAAAATTAAGGGTCCTACAACCCTGAAATCTGAACTACTAGCCCTGATCTCCACCCCTGGCTCCTTGTTTACACTTCCAAGCGCAGTGTCCAATGGACCATCTCTACCTAGACATTCCACCAGGAAAGCTGGATTCCTCACCTACTTTTATCCACTCTGCTTTGCAAATCCCTTGTGGCCATCTCCTATCCTTTTACTGCATGTAAAGTTTAACTGTGTGTAAAGATTCATAATCTGGGATCCATTAATTTGTTGAGTTTTTTATATTTTGATAACTGTATTTCAACATATGTAACTGGTTTCCAATATAATCCTCTATGTTTTATTTTACGCATTTACAAACATGATTCTGAGGAGGGGTCCAGAGGCCTCACCAGACTGGCTGCCAGAGGGGTCCAGGATACAGGAAAAGATAAGAGCCTCCATTGTAAAGGGCCTCCAAGGGTGTCTTTGGGTGGTGGGACATGGGGACATGGGTATCTTCCTCTTTTTTGGCACAACAAAATTACCAGCTATTTCAAAATAAAGGAACATCAGAGTAGTTATCCAAAAAGGGTCCCGTCATTCTCTCCCAGAACAGATCAGAGCCCCCACCCCAGCCCCCATCCTTGTATTTCACTTGCACAGATTCAAGGGGCCCTAGGGAATTCAGCATCTTCCAATCTAGGCAACAATGCCCTTTGGCTGACTGGACCCAGTGATGCCCAGGAACATATGCAGCCTTCTCCATTAATGCAGGAGTGTACATTGATGGGGAACTCCAATGGATCTGTGAATTCAGGTTGTGGGCATTCCCTCCACAGCAGTCAATGGCATCCCTTCCTTGCCTGCCTGTAAGATCTTTTTGTTGTTGAAAATATAGAACTAAGGGGCAGCTAGGTGGTACAGTGGATACAGTACTAGCCCTGGATTCAGGAGGACCTGAGTTCAAATCCAGCCTCAGACACATAACACTTACTGGCTTGTGTGACCTTGGGCAAGTCACTTAACTCCACTGCCTAGCCAAAAAAATAAAAGAAAGAAAGAAAATACAGGACTAAATTTGAATTCATCATATTCAGAAAATGTAAGTTCAGGGACATCACTAATAAATCACTAACAATGTCCAGTAATTGCTCACATGACACATTCCAACAGAAAGTTTTGAGGGAAGAAAAAGGAGGTCCAAAGAAGGGCTTGGGCCCCTGCTCACTGGGAGAGGGGACCATGATAACTAACTCCAGAGAGAAGGCAGAGCTGCCCATCCTTATTCTTCCTCTGTTTCCTCTGCCAAGGAGAATGATCTTCGCATTGGAAACAACCAAACTGAAAGGGCTAATGGGGAGTTGCTACCTCGTATCAGGAAGGAAAGTAACCTTAGATGAATGCCAGTCACCCAGCTCAGATGAACTACATCCTCGGACCCAAAGAAAGGTCAGGTATGAATGCTGAGCCCCTATGAGTGCAAGGAGGAAGGGTGTTGCAGACGGGAGAGGTACCACAAAACCAGGGAGGGACAAAAAAGGAAGAAAACAAAGTCTACAAAGTAGAGGGTGGTGAGCTTAGCTTTGTTCCCTGGGAAAATTCTACAATGGATCATTAAAGAGCCGGTAGGTAGATGCCTCCATGTGGTCAGCAACAAGTGGTAGGTCAGGGCAGCTAGTGGCATCGTAGTGTACAGAGCACTGGGCTTGGAATTGCAAAAACTCATCTTTATGAGTTCAAATTCAGCCTCAGACACTTACTGGCCATATGACCCTGGATGAGTCACTTCACCCTGTTTGCCTCAGTTCCTCATCTGTAAAATGAGCTGGAGAAGGCAATGGCCAACCACTCCTGTGTCTCTGCCAAGAAATCTCCTAAATGGAGTCACAAAGCATGGGATGTGACTGAAAACAACTCACCAATCACAGCACCACATACAATGGGTTAGGTGACTTTGCACTCATTCATCCTTGTCCAGCGATCAGGACATTCGTAGGATTGTAAGAATAGAGACAGAGGGAGTTTAGACTTTTCTTAAGAGCCTGCAGTTGATCTGGTCAAGAATAATAGGAGAGGCAGGAGGGGCAAACCCCAAAAGATCTCATAAAGAGAGCCCAAGTAGGGGGAAAGCCCAGTAAAGCCAGAGAGGGGTCATTCGACGGCGAATGTGGAAGCTGTCCCCTCCCTCTCTCTGACTCCTGGTAGGAGACATCAGTTTTGTAGACTGCCATAGAAGGTGACCGCCTCCCCCTCCTCCATTTGTTGTGGGGGGTTTTCATGCTTCTCAATCCCCCTTCCTGGAAAGAGAAGGCCAAAAGAAGGGCACCCTTTGTTTCGATTATTTCCACCAGGATATTTTTATTGTATTTCTATTGCTCTCCCTTCCTTGTCTGCCCGGCAGCCCCTCTCCATCAGGCTGAAGGGGGCAAGCCTCTACTCTACGGTGGGTTATTTTTTGCATTTTCTGAGAATATCAAAGGGTTTTTGCTGTCAGGGCTGTAGTGATTCCAATGGGCCACCGTCCCCACCAAGGGAGGGGATCAGTGGAGTCTCAGAGAAGGCCTGCCCCACTTTCTTGGGAATTCTTCATCAACCAAAGAACATTGTTCCCAAATATCAACCAGTGCTTCATCCTGGCTTCAGGCTGTCCCCCCTCAGGGTGCCCCAGTAAACAGCTGGAATCAATCAAGGCATCAACTATTCACCTCATGGCCATGCTATATAGACTAACAAATAGTCTGCCAGCAATCTCTAATTTGGAAAATATAAAGTTCCAAATAGTTTGTATTCCAGAATTTCGTTTGGAACTCGAAAGGCATTTTCCCACAGAAATAATGTTATACACACTGGTTAGTTTCTTGGGCCAACCCACAAGAGCCTGCTTAACCCATACCGTGGCTGAAATCTAGTACTGAAATGGAACAGAGACTGTGGAAGAAGCGCAGAATGGGTCATCAGAAGACCTGAAAGCTGGGTCCTGGCTTCAGTACCAGGTGATCTAAGATGTCATCCTGAAACTGGCATGGAAATGCGGGGCCCTCAGGAAGGGCTGAGAAGCAGGTACCCATAAGGCCCTTCAGTTCCATAAATGTGTTGGTTGTTTAAGGGGGATACATAGGGCAGCCTTGGGGCAGCTAGGACCCTCACAGCTCAGTTCCTTTAGGAAGGCAGCTCCCTGGTGTCTGCGTAGGACCAGCCACAGAGTTAACACAGGGTAGTAGGAGAAACAGAAGAAGAGGGTCTGACTTGTACCTCCACCACTCACTGCAGCAGGACCCTGGAAATGGAGCAGAAGTCATTTTTTATCTGTGAGTTAGTTTGGGAATTACATGAGACAATGAGGCAGGCACTCAGTAATAGGGGAATGGCTGAACAAATCAGTGTGTATAAAGATAATGGAACACTACTGCATCTTAAGAGATGATGAAAGCCATGGTGTCAGAGAAACCTGGGAAGAATCACATAGGGACTGATGCACGGGGAAGGGAGCAGAATCAGGAGAACAATTTGCACACCCTTTGGTGAAGACAAACAACTTTGAAAGACTTAGGCACATTGATCAATGCAATGAAGGAACCCAACTCTGCAGGCCCCACAATGACACATGCTGCCCAGCTCCTGACAAAGAGGGACGGACGCCGGCTGCCAAATGAGACGACCACATTTCTCAACATGGCCAAGGTGGAAATCTGTTTTTCTTAACTACACGTATTTGTTATAAGGGTTTTGTTTTATGCTTTCCAATTGCAGGGAAGATGAAAGAGGGAGAAAAAATAGATTCTTGTTCATTGAAAAAAATGACTTTTTAAATTAAAGAATTAAATGAGAATGTATGAACAGGTCCTGGTAACTGTAAAGAGCTACAGAAATGTTATTTGTGTGTTTATTGTTTCTGCTATCTGAGTAACTAATTAAGTAAAAATTTTAGGGCAAACTCTAGAAAAGAACTTTCCCCCAGGCAAATGACACCTGATAGCTTTGCAGTTGTTTTAATTCCTGGGAAGGGCAGGAAGAAGGTAATAAGATTATCCTACCATAGTGACTCTAAGTCTGGGCTAGCTGCCCTTTCCCAGAGGGGCCTGGCCAAGTCTTCATCTACTGATAGCATCATGAGCTCTGGAAAGGTGGTAGGAGAGATGGGGGGAAGAACTGGGGGAAGTCAAATCGATCAATACATGTTTCCAGAAACCTGGATGACAGAAGCAATGAGAGAGCTGGGTGTCCCCCACTCCCACCAAGGCACACACCCCCACACCACAAAGAAATCTTACAATTGGAGGAGACATGGCTCTTCCCTGACTCTCCTTCTACCCGTCCGGTCCCTCCTTCTGAGTCTCCTTTGCTGGATTGTCACAGCATGCCCCCTGACTGCGGGTGTCTCCCCAAGGTTCTCTCCTGGGCCCTCCTCTCTCTCTCTCCACTCCCTCTTGCGGTAATTTCATCAGCTTCCATGAAGTTAACTATCATCTCTGTGCAGATGACTCCCAGATGTCTACTGTCTACCTCCCCTGAACTTGGGCCTGTGTCACCAGCCACCTATTCACAGTCCAAATGGAATGTCCTTCTTGCATCTAAAGCCAATGCATCCAAAACAGAACTCATCGTCTTTCCCCAAAATCTGGCCCTCTTCCAAACCACCTTCTTTCTTCAGAGGGAGTCACCATCCTTCCAGTCTTCAACATCAAAGTTATCCTTGCCTCCCCATTCTCCTTCACCCCACTGGGCCATTTCTACTGTCTCCTTTTCTCATAGGCACCCCTATTTGGTCCCTCCTCACCTCTCACCTGGGCTACAGTGGTGTCCTAGCCTCTCCCCACTACAATCCCTCCTCCACAGAGCTGCCAAAGGGATTTTCCTTGAGTGCTCATCTGCCCCAGGCATTCCCCTAGTCATTAAACTCCAATGACTCCCCATGGATTGAAGGATCAACTCAGGACTCCTCTGTTTGGCTTTTAAATCCCTTCCCACTTTCCAGCCTCATTCTGCCTCATTCCACCTCACTCCCCTTCTCACTCTCTGTGGTCCATGTAAACTGCTCCTCATGCGGGACACCACCTACCACCTCCACAGTCTGTCCCCTACACCCTCCTCACCTCCACCCCTCCGAATTGCTGGTCTCCTTCCAAACCCAGCTCAAACACCGCCTTCTCCATGAAGCCTTTCCTCTTCCCCTGCCTACATGAGCCCATGCTGACTTTGCACTTCTTCAGGATATACTTACAAAAGCACATGAGGTCTTCCCCCAGTAGAACGGACGCTCCTGGAGAGCAGGAACCGTCTCATCTAGTCTTTGGATCCCCTGTGCCTGGCACATAGTAACTACTTAGTAAACACTTGTCAACAAACTGACGGACTGCTACACAGACTTTAATTCAATTTAATACCTACAGATAAATTATTTTCATTATAAAGTAAGTGAATCTCAAAACACCTCTGAAATATACAAAGGCCAAAAAAAATCAATACAAAATTATAAACTTCGCTCATCTACAATTTAACAAAACTCTGCAGAATAACTTTGGCAAAGTAACATCAATCCACCTCATAATATCAAACAAGCACTATTTGTTTAAATGCCCTGCTTTTTTTTTTACCTCCTTTCCATTCAGGGCAGCAAACATTTATAATATACTTACTGTGTGCAGAGAACTGAGAGCCTGGTGGAGCAGCGCTGCACAGTCCCTAATCACACACAAATATCCCTGGAAGGATCCCATTCTCATCCATTTGACAAACACTCATCAAGCTTTTGCTATGTGAAGACACTTTGATAGGGGATTTAGAGATGCCTGAGCTTCATTCCAGTCCTCAAGAAGCTTAGGAAGACCTAAGGACATGGCAGGACAAAGGTACTAACAGAGTAAGGGGCTGGGGGAAGGAAGACCTGCCATTTTTCCACCAGGAGCCCCATCACCCATCCCATGGCTATCTCCACAGCCCGGAGCTGCCATGAGGCTAAAAGCCAACTGGACTCAGGGCCATAAAGGGTACCAATCCCTGACTGGAGGCATGGCCATATTGGGCTCCTCGGGTTCAAAGGTAACTCTGCTGAGTGGGTGGGAGAGGAAGAGAATGAGGAGAAAGTGCCTGAAGATCCCTGACTACATCTGCACCCATGTAAAAGTAGCTTTACTCAGCAAGCATAGATCATTCTCAAGGCCTACGGCTGACTGGCCTCTTCAACTGAAATAAGAAGACCATTAGCAGAGCTTGCAGCCACACTGAGGTCTCTACCTGCTGCTGCCTGATGCCCAGGACATCTGGCCAGGTTGGGCAAGGCCTGGTGGGGCCGTTGAGCAGCATTTCATCCCTTGCCTGCCTTGGCAACCTAAGCAGATCTCATCAACTCCCTTCTATCTACCTGCCTATTTAGATGATGACATCTAAAGCTGGCTTACAAGTGAAGTCTCCTCTGTGGTGGGATGCGAAGGACATGGAAGGTACCCCTGCCCCCCAAAAAACATGCACCCTATAGTCTGAAATTCCAGCCCTGGAGATTTCATTTCTTTGGGCCAAAATCCTTCCTCTTCTGAACTGCAAGATGAGCTCCTTGGTTAAAGGACCATAGACCACCAGCCTAGATAATTAGGGTAATAGAGAGATAGAGAAAGAGGGAAGGTCATCTAAGCCAAGCCTCTTAGCTTACAAATGATAAATCATAGAACTTGGGCCTGGATGGAGCCTTAGAGGTCAATTACCTCAAGCAGTTCCCTCATTTTAGAGACAAGGAAAATGAATCTCAGAAGGGGCCTGTGACATATGCACAGTTACAAAGGTAGACCGTCACCGAGCCAGGACTCAAAAGCAAGATTCCTCACTCCAAATCCCGCGTTGCCTTGCTGCTTTGGTATAAGCTCCCTCTTCCCCAGAGGATCATACGATCCCAGAGTCAAAATCAAGAGGGGACTCGGGGGTCGGGTCCAATCCCCTTGTTTTTCATATAAGGAAACTGAGGCCCATGGAAGTAAATAACTTGTCCAAAGTCATGAAGACAGCAAAAGAATCACCACCAAAATGCAAGCCTGGGGTCTCTGACTCTAAAACCAATGCTTTTTCCATTCTATATCACTGAGGCTCTGACTAACATTTAATATCCTAACCAGCTAAGACATTAAGCCTGTCATCAGTCAGTCACACCTTTGTGTGGATTAATTTATTAAAGTGCTTGGCTCCAGACAGGTAGCTGGGGTCAGGGTAGGGAGGGAATGAAGTTTTGTTGATGGGAACAAGATGGAAAGATCATTTTTGAGCATGGGTTACTGCATGGAAAGGGGTGCCTCAGGGTTAGGTATCTGAAAGATGGGGAAAGTGCCAGATGGGAGAAGCAGTCAGGAAGACGAGGAGACATAAAGGCAACATTCACAGTTTCCATCAAATCACAGGGGGGTTTGCAGCTCTCCTGGTAGCTAAGGATCAGGATGAACTAGATTCCATGCAATTAGAATTAACATGGAAAAAGTAAAGCATGAGAATATATTCCATATGTCATTTGATGAGTTTCTCCAACATTGGGGAAAAAAAACAACAAACTCTATTTTATCATTATGAGCTCAATCCAAATTCCTTTCTTGTCATTTAGGTTAAAAAAAAAATCCAAGAATCAGTTGGGAAGGTAAACTGCTAGAAAGGCCTCCATGAAGAAGGATAAACAAGAAAAATGATACATTTGGGGCTTTCTTTAATTTTGTCAACTAGCTATCACACTTATGCTATGTCGACAAAGAGCCAAGACTCACGACCCAATGGTTCGGTACAGCTCCCTAACGGTCACTCTGGATCACGGCTCCAACACTCAGCTGCAGAGCACATCTGGATTGGGGCTGAGAGTGCTGGCCAGCAGCACGGACCCCTCTGGGACTTCAGGTGTGTGCCCCTCTGCTGGCCTCACGCTAGGAGCTCGGAATTAAACTCGTGTGAAAAAAGGACTGCAGACATCTCCCATCTGACTAGGCCATACATGCAGCAAAAAGTTATGGACTGAATGGGCGTGCCAGACTTCTGGAAGCCCTCCAAGCTAGAGGCTGCACCTGAATGGAGTCTGCACGTGGAAAGCGCGGCAGGACACGCACCCGTCGGAGCTGAAAGAGCAGGCTCTCAGCCCTGAAGCTCGCAGCTCAGAGAGGCAGGGGCTGGTCGGTGAGATGACAGGCTCAGAACAGCTCCTGATCCCAGCACCTCCAGCGGCAGCGGGGCATCAAAGGCCAACCATGGCCAGAGCAGCTGTCTCAAGGACACAAGCCACGCATCAGTGAAGAGTGACAGGTATCCAGAGACATTCTGGAGAATGCTGTCATTGAGAAGTCAGGTCTATCTCTTGAATCCAAGTTATTTATCTGGCCCAAGTTTGAAACAAACTGATGGACAGAAACCACAACGGCAGCCCGTCAACAGATGATCTTCGGTAGGATGAATCTCTTTCTCCTTTTTTACAGATAAGAAAACTGAGTTCCTGGGAAATTCATTTATCTTCCCCAAGTAACATCACTAGTGAACAGTAGGTGCAGGCCTAGAATCCAGGCTTCATGATTCCCTCTCCTGACATAGGATTTTTCCCCCCATTGGATCGATGGATTTGGAGCCAAGAAGAACATTGGAAGTCACTTAGTCCCACTCCTTCATGTTACAGGTGAGAAAACTGAGTTCCTGGGAAATTCATTTATCTTCCCCAAGTAACATCACTAGTGAACAGTAGGTGCAGGCCTAGAATCCAGGCTTCATGATTCCCTCTCCTGACATAGGATTTTTCCCCCCATTGGATCGATGGATTTGGAGCCAAGAAGAACATTGGAAGTCACTTAGTCCCACTCCTTCATGTTACAGGTGAGAAAACTGAGGCTCAGAGAATTAAATTATCTGATCCAAGGTCCCCCACGTAGCTAGTGGCAAGCCAGGATACACACAGAAGTCCACTGTTCTTTCCACTAAGCCACCATGACAGCTTCCTCTACAGTCATCTAAGACATCCAAGAGACAGCAAGACGGCTCAGTGGGTAAGAGTGCTAGATTTGGAGTCAGAAAGACCTGAGTTCAAATCCTTTGCTTACACTCCTACAAAATGGGGATCCTGATAGCACCTACCTCACAGGATTGTTGGAAGAAGTGCTACACACACCCCACACACACAGCCCAAGCTAAAGCCCACCCCAAGCTCTCTTGGCCACTGAGACAACAGGTCTGTGTGGGTCTCTAGGCCTTATGTCCAGCTCAGTCCAAACACCTTTCTCCAAAGCAAAGGGCTATCCCACTCTGCAGTTCCTGAAGACCTTCTCAATGCCCTTCTACCCAAATCTGCCTCATGTCTTCTTCCTGTGCTCCATCCACTCTCTCTGGCCCCCCTTTCAGATGCCAGAGTCCTTCTCTGCCTCGTATCTAGTGCCAAGCCCTCAAATGTTATAGATTAGTAAATATATTTACATAGACTACATGGAAGACAGCTCCAGGTCTCCAGGAAGATGTAAGTGATGGAGGCAGGGTGGGGCTCTCCTTTCAGGCTGTCCCTGAGGAGTCAGGGTTTTGAACTTGGGATCCAGAGAATCTAGACTATTTTCATAGCAGGGTCAAGAGAAGTCTAGGGGAACCAAAGGCAATTTTTTGAGAAAACAAACAAAACCCCCATGCTCCATGAACAGCACCGTCTGAGAATGAAGGGTTCTGGTTAATTTCATCTCCTGGCTAACTGACGGCTGAGCTCTCAGAAAACCCTGTTTGTTTCCACCCTGGAGGAGAACGTCTCTAAACAGATTACTCCGCTTCCCTCCCTGTGTCAGAAGAGAAGCACGGACACAAACAAAGGTGCGGGCGAGGCTCTTCTGGCCAGCACTGGAAACTTAAAGCAGGAGCCCCAGGCCAACTCTCCAGTCACCCCCAGGACACACCATCGGACCCCAGAGGGGTGTGTATTTTCCCTACCACAGGCCTATCTTTCTGCTAATAACAGGATGCAGAACCCAGTCTGCCTGCAGAGGCCGGCTAGTTGTTGAATAATAACAGGCTTTACTGAAGCTCTCTAACCAAACTTTCTATTCTCTGACTTTATTTTAGACTAGACGATTTGGCAGATAGAGCATTGGGCCTACAGTCAGGAGGACCTGAGTTCAAATCCAGCTTCAGACACTTACTGTGTGACCCTAAGCAAGTCACTTAACCCCGTTTGCCTCAGTTTCCTCATCTGTTCTTCATTTTTTTTTAGGCAATTGGGGTTAAGTGACCTGCCCAGGGTCACACAGTTAGTAAGTGTCAAGTGTTTGATGTGAGGCCGGATTTGAATTCAGGTCCTCCTGACTTCAGGGCCAGTGCTCTATCTGCTGTGCCACCTAGCTGCCCCTCAGTTTCCTCATCTGTAAAGGAAATGGTAAACTACCTCAGTATCATTTCCAAGAAAACCCCAAATGGGGTCACTAAGAATCAGACACTACTGAAAACTACCAAACAACAACAAAATAAATTTGGAGACAATAGATTCTACCATTAGACAGCTGAAGGAAGCATTTTCACACCTTTTTAAATTACCACAACCAACATGATGACATTCACCTAAGGGAGTCAATGAAAATAGTGAGTTATAGTAACACCTCACCAATCTGCCCTCAGAGCAGTCACAAAGGAGGTAACTAAGTCATTCAGAGGCCACCTCGACAGAGAAAGCTCACTCAGAGCCTACGATTCTTCATTTACACACTGTCCTAATGGGCTGGTGCTCTGGTGTTGTAGCCAGGACATTGAAAACAGCAAATCGGAAATGGCATGAGGGCTTCTGTCATAATTCAATTCAGTAAACATGGGATAAGCTCCTACCACGAACGTACAAGGGGCGACGCTAGGGCTCACCCCAATCAATCAGTCAGTCAACAAACATTAACTGCCTACTACGTGTCAGGCACATAGTGTGTCAAACACTGGTTACATACAAAGAACCAAAAGAAAGTTCCTGCCCTCAAAGAGCCTTTATACAACCAGGGCCTGACACATGGTAGGCAGTTAATGTTTGGTGATTGACTGATTGCCCTAAGTCTGAAGACCCAGGTCCTGGGCTAAGACTCCTGGCCCTCTGATAACAATAACAGCTAGCATGTCCATTTGTGTGCCAGGCACTGTGCTAAGAACTTTACAAATATTATCTCATTTGATCCTCGCAACAACCCCATGAGATGGATATTATCTCTACTTTGCAATCGAGGAAACTGAGACAAGATAGGAACTGACAGAAATTCGAGAACGAGGCAGGCTTGGCCAGAGGTCAACGAGTCAAGAGCCAGTGGACAAGTGAGGCACAGAGGCTGTGGAGGGGGCAGGGTGCCGGCCAGAGACCTCTTCCATTCTCTGTTCAGGGACAGCAGAGGGCCCAGTGTCTGGGGGGAAGCTGAAGTTACAGGCATGGGTGAAGGGTCCTCAGAAGCAACATTAAGAGGAAGGGAAGCTGAGGCTGCTGGTAAGAAGCACCAGCCAGCAGACTGCAAGGGAGGGGAGAAGGAAAAGCCAAGAGCAAGGTCAGAGGAGAGCTCTAAAGCCCAGCTGGCCTGAATCAGGGCAGGGCAGAAGCCAGCACGTGCCGGTCGCCCTGGGTGGATCTCGGCATCATCACTAAGCTGTGGCAGGGAGGCAGTGTGGCAGGGGGGAGGAGGCAGGTTAACACCCTGCTCCGTGTCTTACTCTCCTGTGACCTTGGACAATGGGCTTCATTTCTCTAAGCCTCAGGCCCTCCTCTCATAAAAGGAGTAGATGGCTTCAGAGGGTAAATGGAGGATCCCATGAGTCTCAGTTGTCACTCATGAAGTCACGTCAGAAGGCAAGGGAACCCTGAAAACACATTGGGGCCACTTTCATGTAATAGTGTTAAGATATGGATGGTTCAGGGTTCGAGGGCAGGAATTCAGCCACCTTGAGAACTCGTCTATGCTGAGCGCCTCATCCCTGGGAAAGGTGGAGGAGAGGGGTTCCCCAGGGCCCAGATTTTACTGGAGAATGTTGGAGGGGAGAACTGGCAAGATATGGGTGCCTGGGACTTTACAATAAGACATATGTGATTTTCCAGGGCAGACATCTGTTAGAAAGAAATGTCCATGGTTTCTCTCGGGTTTGGGGGATGAATTCTTGGCATAGCACCTTGTATATGCTGCAGAACTCATCTGTTCAAACTGTTGCCTCATTTCCTCTAAATAACGTTCACCAGTCACTAGTTCATTGAACTTGAAATTCCTGCCCTCGCCAGGATCCAATCAGGGACCCGAGGGGACAGGCTCCGCACGAAGCTTCCCCATCCAGACAGACCGAGCCATGGAGCCCCTTGCACGCAGCCCAGGCTCTCCAGCCTTTGCTCACAAGATCTCCTCCACCTGAAATGCCCTTTTCTCACCCCAGCCTGGGTCTGCCTGCCCCCATCCTCACTGCCAAGGTTGAGCTACCCCCTCCCAAATCTCCATGACACTCAGTATTTCTTTGTAAATTTGTTCTCAGGGTACAGAACCCAAGGCACAGACTTGTCCACAGTCACAGGGTTAAGAAGAGGCAGAACTTACCCATAACCCCCTGCTGCTTCTCTTGCTACCCTTCACCCAGGTCCTTCCATTACACTTCTCTGTTCACAAGGCTTGGCTCCCTGACCAGGCAGGACATTCTTGGAGACCAGAGGACACATCTCTCTTCTCCAGCAGTGCTTGACACCACACAGGGCCAAGGCTGAGTAGCCCTGGGTGGATCTCAGCATCATCACAAATGATGCAAAGGGTGCAACATTCAGGATCTGACCACCAGGGACACTGGTCTCAAGATGACTTTCTAGAAAGGCACATTTTAATGCTGGCAAATACTACTCTCATGTCATCAAGGTAGTGAAGGCTCAAGCCTGGTCTGAGGGACAGTCATACCCACCACGGAAACGCTCAAGCCTTGCCCAAAGAGCTCAACTTCTTTCTTTGCCCTGGTCTGGTCTGTACATAGGAGGCATTCAGCAAATATCTGCTGATTGACCACAAGAATGAGCTGCGCGGCCTTGGGGAAATCCCTTCACTTTTCTGGGCCTCGGTTTCCTTATTTGTTAAATGAAAGGCTTAGGCTAGCTGATCTTAAATCTTTTTAAATTTCTCTCTCTCTCTCTCTCTCTCTCTCTCTCTCTCTCTCTCTCTCACACACACACACACACACACACACACACACACACACACACATTCTAATATGAGGGATTGGGGGAAGGCAGGTTGGGGGCTGGCAAGCTGGGAAGAGGGGGAAGATTCTCTCTGGATCACTCAGACCCCACACAAAAAGGTGTGGGAAAATAGGTATTCATCCACTCTTCAAGTTTTCCTGTAGTACTCAATCTGCATTTCTCCTTTGTTCTCTTGAATTAAATTTCTGTGTATAACATAAACTTCCTCTACCTACCCACCAAACTGGATATGGCCAGTCCCATAGGTATGGACATTGTCCTTTATTTTTATCTCTGTATCCCTAGAACCTAGCACAGAGCCTTGCAAAAGCAATCTCACATACATGCATTAAATACCTACTATGTGTCAAGGTCTGTACGATCTCACCAAGGCAGGTAGCCCCTCCAACAAGACAGCTTATCCATGGCAGCTAGGTGGAGGGGCAGATAGAGCGCCTGGAATCAGGAAGACTCATCTCCCTGAGTTCAAATCCAGCCTCAGACACTTACTAACTGTATGACCCAGGGTAAGTCACTTAACCCTGATTTCCTCTGTTTCCTCATCTGTAAAATGAGCTGGAGAAGGAAATGGCCAACCACTCCAGTATCTTTGCCAAGAAAATTCCACACAAGGTCATGAAGAGTTGGACATGACTGAAATGATTAAACACCAAAAATGCGTCAAGGTCTGGGGATGTGGATCTGTGCTCTCACCAAGGTGGGTACTCCTTCCAACAAGACAGATCATCCATGCCTGCCTCTTCTGGAGGAATCCTGTCACTGAGGATGGTCTAGCAACATCCTGGAGGTCTTCCTCACTTCCTATTTACATCATGAGGAAGCCAATGGAGCTGGGGACGCAAAAACAAAATGAAAGGCCCTCAGAGAGCTTACTCTCTGCTGAAGGATAAAATGTGCCCACAACTAAGTAAGTAAAAGATCATTTGAGAAGAGGCTCTTCATAGGGGTACCGAGTAACTACTTAATAAATGCTCAATTAGTCAGTGCTAAAAAGTCCATGGTGAACAATATTAATGGCCCCTCCTGGCACCATCTCCCAAGACTCCCTTTCACATTCCCCGGCCACCCCCCAACCTCAACTACTCGAAGTGTGCGGTCCCCATCTCACTCTTCGGCCTCTGTCTGTGCCTTCCCTCGAAGCATCTCAACTGTTTGGAATAACCATAATTTCAGGCGCATGGAATGACCTTTTCCATTGACATCCAGCCCTATTTTCTGAGCCCCCCCCCAGCTCAAATGCCCTCTCCTTCATGAAGCCTTCCTTGATCTCCAGTAAAATCCAATCTCTGGACTCTGGACAGCACCACGGATTTCTCTGATTGGGTTCAGTAGGATTTTGTATCACAGTGACACGCGACTCCCTCCTCCCAGCTCAGCTCCATGATGGAAGAGACCAGGCTCCCAGACAAGCTTGCCACAAACCCTTCACCCTGCTGGAGAGGTCCTGGCCTCCACCTGCTCCACAGCTCTTCACTTCATCTTCTTTCCCTGCTTGTTCCAAAGGGCCCTTTCTTCTCTATTGATTTCCATGCTCATTAAGAATTCCTAATGGACTGCAGCCTCAGCCTCCCCCCCCCCCCAGGCACCACAGTTCAGTTAATGACAGTGAACACTGCTGGTTTCCAAAAGAAAATTATTTCTTTCACTGTTTGTAATAACTGGTAAGAGTTCATAATGAAGACTTTTCAAAAGTATGATACCTAAGGTTGTTTTAAGGACCTATTTTGTCTTTTACTGTTAGATTTGAAAGATGCAACTTTAATTCTAAAAGTTTATTGCAAGAAAAAAACTGTATTAGAAATAAAAAGATTTTGACTAGGTTTTTGTTTTGCATTTTTAGAAAGAGATCTTTCAAAATTGGGACTTGTCAAATGTTGTTTTGCAAGATGTTGGAAGCATTCAAAAGCAGAATTATGATATTTAATCAACTAGTTAAGCAATATCTTGTATACTGTAGCAGAAAAATTAGCCTGGACACTAGATTCTGTTTTTCAAGATGGGAATTCTTTTTTGACTTGAATTTAAAAATAAAAAAAAATCAGAAACTATGATTTATTTAATCACCCCTAACACATCAGCTACAGAAATATGTCCATGGTTTCTCTCGGGTTTAGGGGATGAATTCTTGGCATAGCACCTTGTATATGCTGCAGAACTCATCTGTTCAAACCGTTGCCTCATTTCCTCCAAATAACGTTCACCAGTCACTAGTTACATTGAACTTAAAATTCATTCGTTGGACAGGATCCAAGCTCAGATCCGCAGGGACAGCATGAATGCTTCTCTTTCTTGGCATGGTAGCATGTCGCAAGGAGAATGCTCAACGGCCGGACCGCCGGAGAAAAGCCAGCATGGGTTACTACTGGTCAACAAGGCTCTCCACACCTCTCACGGTCCACTCTACCAGGAGGTAGCTATCCTATGTGATGGAATAAGAGGGAAGGTTGGACTACAGTCCTCACACCCCAAATCTCTCTCTCATTACTAGTCATAGCGATATCCTTTTAAGTCTGGGAGGATTTTTTATTTTTAAGAATCCCCTATTAAAACGCAAACGCCCCCAGGGAGAGCCACACATTAGATCCGCGAGGTATTATGGAAAGAGAGACGCATTTGAGCCCAAGAATCTAGTGTTTGAAGCCGGGCTCTGCTAATGACCAGCCCTATGACCTCACCCAAGGAGCTTCCTCTCTCTGGGACTCGGCTCCCTGACCCGCCAAATGAAAGGGGTGGACGATGTTCTCTCAGGACCCTGCTCCAAAACCCCCAGCTCTGTGATTCTATCGGCCACTGCCGGGGCACCAAGAGTGAATGAAGGAACAGCTGATAGGTCAGGGCGCAGTGCTGGGGACAAACATCCCCTTCACTGCTCTGCTGAAATCGGGCTCTGTTGCTTCTCAGCACAGGAAGGCGCTGACGTCAAGCTCTGTACATCAGCCCACTTGACTACTGCCCCTGGAGTCTGCATTTATCTTTCCAGAGGCCATGAGCACCTGTTATCCAACCATACATAAAGACATGGAGCATGTAGTGAATGCTGAATCCGCAAGGCGCTGGAGGACAGGACTTGCCCTCATGGAGCTTCCAGTCTGGAATAAGACGGAGCAGTACGGAATGAGTGTTGCTTTAGTTGAACTACAAACATTTATTAAGCGGGGCTGATGCACGTTTGGAATCAACAGGACAAGAAGAGTCAAATAACAGGAATTCTGCGGACGACAGATGCCTGCTGTCCCACCCCAGACTAGCTGGCAGCGGTAGGTGGTCAGCAGAGGGTATCCAATTCTTTATCTCTGACTTTCAAAGAGATTCTGCACAGCAGCTATTCCCATCCCCCCTTGGACTTCTAAAGGTCCTCTTCTTAGTCTTCTCCTCCCAATACACACGAAGTAGGTGACATCACCTTCTACCTCATAGAGGAGCCTGAGATAGCCCCAAGTCCATCTCCTATCTCCATCTTGATTTCAAAACCCTCCCACCAGTGCCTTTAATCTTATTTCAAAAGTTCCTTTCTTAAGAAAATGCTCAGTTCTCACCATCTTAAGCATAGCTACCCTTGACCAGCCTGATCTTTCCAGACAATTTCTCTCTCTTTATTCCCAAACCACCTACACCCAAGGTCTCCACTTTCCACCTCTTCAGAACACGGCTCCAACCTCTTTTCAGCCTTTTCTTTCACCGTGTCCCCATCTCATACCCCATGTTCTAGACAAATTAGAGTCCTCGCTTTGTCTAAATGTTCCCCACATTTCCTCACCTACATGCAATTGTTGACACTGTACCTTTCACCTGGAATACCTTCCCCTCCATATCAGCTTCTTAGTCTCAACACACAACTCATCAAATAGTCAGTATTAGAGAGAGTGGGAAATGATAGGCATTTAGGGTTGCATTATTGGTGGAACTTCAAATTAATACACTCAATTTAGAATCGTGCAAAGAAAGTGACTAAAATGTCCATACCCTTTGACCCAAAGATTCTACAGCTAGTTATTAACTAAAAGAAAACCACCATGTGCCACAAAATATCTATAGCAATTCTTCTGGATGGTAATAAAGAATCAGAAATAAAGTAGATGCCCATTGATTGGGGAATGACTAAACACTCTGGATACATGAATGTAATGGAGTATTACTGGGCTATAAGAAATGGCAAACATGAGGAATGCAGAGAAGCCTGGAGAGACGCACATGAAATGATTCAGAGTAGAGTATGCAGACTGACTACAGCAGCATTAACAGAATGAATAACCGCGGCAAAATCATCCAAGATAAATACTGCAAATTCCTGAAGAATAAGGTTGGCCCCAAAGAAGAGATAAGAGGAGACATTTACCCCTGCTCCTTTGCAGAGACGAGTGGGTCATAGGTCGGGACACTGAATCAAATGGCAAATGTTTGGAAAAACATTCATTAGTTTGTTGATT
This sequence comes from Phascolarctos cinereus, assembly GCF_003287225.1. NCBI lineage: Eukaryota > Metazoa > Chordata > Mammalia > Diprotodontia > Phascolarctidae > Phascolarctos > Phascolarctos cinereus. The sequence continues at coordinate 14,368,124 of NW_027555514.1, forward strand.
TTTTTCTTCCTTTTTTTTTTTAAACATTCTTTGTCATAAGGAGTGACTCTATGGAAGACGAAAAAGGAAGGGATACAGGGGAAAATCTGAGCTATATAAAAACAAAGATGCTCATTTTAAAATCTGTGTTTTTAAAAGAAATACTATCCATCAACCAAGATCCAACCCAAACACTACCTCCTCCAGAAAGTCTTCCCTGATCTCTCATCAAGCCCTCCCTTGTAAACATTTTGTTCTTCTCCTATGGAGGGTATTTATGAAATTCTCCCTTGTATTAAAGGTGTGTGCAGGGCTGCTGCACTGTTTAAGAGCTTACCTACTTCTATGATCTTATACTGCCCCTACTGGAAAGTGAGCTCCCTGAAGGCAGCACCAGCCTTCCTCCTTACAAAGCCTTGCACTGTGTGCGTGCAAAAGATTTCACTGATTTAGCCACTTACAAACTTCCTCCACTTCACATAACTCTAATAAAACTATTCTCTCAAAGATTACGAATGGATAGCCTGCTAAATCCAATGATCTTTTCTGGTCCCCAAATCCCTGATTCCTTGCCTCGGAGATCAAATGCAAACTCCTGCTTGGGGCACTGCTTGCTTTCTTAAAGACTGCTGCACAAAATAGCACCCATTTCTTAGGAACAATCGTGGCTCTCAAACAAAGAGCCATATGTCCACATGGACAGGGCAGCCCAGTGGCTAGAGCCCTGGCCTTGGAGTCAGGAAACGTTGGGCTCCTGTCCTGCCATTGACACTCATTGTACAACCTCAGGCTAGTCGCTGAACTCTCAGAGTGAGCCTTAGCATCTCCCTTCATGAAATGAAGATAATAATACCTCTAGTACCTATCTCACAAGGTGGTTATGAGGCTCAAATGAGTTCATCTGTTTAAAGTAAATTTTACAGTATCCTATTCATGTCAGTTTTCATTATCAATGTGGAAAACTGGAGGCTGAAGCAGACAACGCCGGCTCCTTGGGCTGCATTGTTCTTTTTTTCTTTCTTTCTTTCTTTCTTTCTTTCTTTCTTTCTTTCTTTCTTTCTTTCTTTCTTTCTTTCTTTCTTTCTTTCTTTCTTTCTTTCTTTCTTTCTTTCTTTCTTTCTTTCTTTCTTTCTTTCTTTCTTTCTTTCTTAGCCCTGTTGCTCCAGTCCAGCTAACAGGCTACTGCCTTCTGCTGACAAAGGCAGCTAAAACACAGGCCGCCCCTCCCCAGCGATGGCCTGAAACATATGCCATCGTAGAATGATCAAGGTCTCCCCACACAGAAGAGCAAACATCCCTCCATGGGCCGTGGGAAGTTATTTCATTAAAATGAACATGTATTTCTAAAGGCAGAGGGCAACACCAACCATAGGCCAGGTCAGGAACGTAGCTGGGGAAACCGTCTCAGAGAATAGCACAAACACAGACCAAATTCATTCTGTTGTTGAACTCCACCCACTTCCAAAGGCACAAGGCAGGGAGGGGGCAGAGCGCCCCTCGGACCCTTGGAACAAAGGAAAAAGGGTCTTTCAGTGTTCCAAGCTGAGAAGTTTCCTGGACCAATCTAAAGCCCTTTAATTAAAGGGCCTCTGAATCTCACCTGCTATTTAGTATTCTCTGGAGCTTAACAAAGAGGGTCTGTGATTTGCTTTAGGCTTATGAAGAGGCTTACCCACCTATGAGAAAGGGCACGGCCACTTCCACAACCCCTAAAATTTCTCTCAGAGCATTATAAAAGGAAGTCTCATTCAGAGGGGTCTGAGACCCTGTCCAGTGAACTACAGCAGCCCTTGGAGTCTGCCCACTCAGGACTTACCTCAACCAGGTGCCCTCTACCACTAAATGTCCAGTAACACCCACTTTCCAAATGCCAGGTGGTGCCTCTGACCCATCCCGGTGAGAGCCAACCATCCCAAAGGCCTGGACCACAGCTTGGCCACCGTGCCATAGTGGCCGGAGAGCTGGAGGGAACACCTGGCCTCAATTAACACCTCTGATACTTACTAGCTGTGTGAACACCAAGAAGTCACATAAGTTGTCTGAGCATCACTTTCCTCATTATAAAATAGGAGTCAGTGTGTCACAATGGAAAGGAGGCCAGTCCTGGAGTCAGGAAGGCTGACCATCCTGGCTGTATGACCCTGGGTGAGTCCCTGAAGGTGTCAGGGCCACCCTGTAAGACTCCAAGGACTTATTATCTGAAGAGGATGTACGTGGCTCTATCAGGAATTATCAGGTTGGGTCTACCTACATCACCCCCCCCCAACACTGGGGATAGGAATACATTTATTAGCTGCCTCCAAGTGGGGTTGGGATGCTCAGGGGAGATCGTACAAAGAGCCTTATAAGCCTTGGAATGAGCCACACCACCCTCTAGCCCAAGACTAAAAGGGTCTATGGACAGAGAGATCAGGGGTCTGTACGCTTGGATTGGGAGAAATGACAGCTTGACTTTCATGAAGCTCTAACTAAAATTTAGCATTTCCTTCCATTCTGAATGTAGGTGACCACCATGATTCCAAGGAGGGCCCCCTCGAGTTCACAGACTTGGCCAAAGGGGCGTTGGCCCTGAAGGAGTTAAAAAAACCCTTCCTCCAGCTCAATCAAGGGGCACACGGGGGCTTGGACGTGGGCCAGCTGCCCCAGCGGCCCGCCTGCTCTGTGTATACCCAAGGCCCAGCAGCTCACATGTGATAGGCAGCTGCCTATGGAGAGGGCAACGCCACCGCTACCTAGGACATAATTAGTGCCCTTGGTTTCATTGACGTCACCTCGTAATTCTGAAAGGCTGAGGCAGAATCACACATTTGCCTGGTTTTTTCCAGGTAGAACAAATATAGATGTGCATTAGAAGTGTATCTCCAATGAAATTCTCTTAAATGAATATGCATTCAAGCACACTCTATGTTTCACAATTTACGCAAACAAGTGAAAAGACGTCAACCATTTAAATTGCAAGATATATTTGAGAGCACACAGACACAGAACGCCACGCGTGAAAGGCTTTTAAACTCATCATCAGCCATCCTACTGTACCCTAAGTGTCTCCAGAAGACAGAGTAATAAATCTATAAGGCTGAACTGCTATGATTGATGTGGCTTCATTTTCAGGTACCTGTCTGGAAGCCACCAACACCCCTTGACCCTTTGTGAGGCAGGAGAGGTAGAATGAGATTTTAATTTTCCTCAACTCGGATAAACAAACCTAAAAAAAAGGAGATTGCTGTATGTGCTTCTGTTCCCTACAGTGAGAAAAACCAGCTCCACGTGGAGAACCCAGCCTTCAAAGAAATTAACTGATCGTTCTATAGAGACCTTTCCTATGGAAAAAAGCTCATAGGTGTTCTCTTCCAAGCATTTGAAATTCAAATACTCTTCCCACCCACATTCACAATATTAATTAATGCCTTTCTCTCTGTTTGACAGATTCATGGGGGGAAAAAACTGCTAGGCAAACCAAGTATGCCAATTCCATATCTCATCAACCCATCAGAAAATAACATCATCTTAAAAGCACTTACTGGGGTGGGAAAAGGGGGTTCCACCCATCCTACCTCTTATTTTCTTGGATGAAAAAGTGCCTTTTTCCAAGCAAGTTCACCTTATAATGATGGAAACAGTAGGGCAGAAGTGGAATGGAGACATATTAATGTAGCAGAGACCAAGTCTTTCTTTCTGTTTAGGGCCGACGCTGGGTCAAGTTCACAGCACGACTTTTAGGGTCTTTATTTTTAATTTAGTACTCATAAAGACCAATTTTAAAACTTCTAAAATTTCTGCAGGTTGATTTCATTAAAGGTACTCAGTGTTAATGATACATTATGGGAACATAGATTCTTCTTCAGAGAAGAGCACAAGAATTTTTTCCACCACTAATCATTCTCAGCCACAAGAGTAGAGCTTTTTCCAATTCCAATAATTTATCCAGTGGATTTTTTCCTAGACAAGTTCAATTTTTCAGACCCCACCATAGCTGGTCCTTGCCTATCGGATGAAGTCCAAGCTTTACAACCTGGAATTCAAGGCTTCCCAGAATCTGGCCCCCTTTTGCTTCTCCAGCCATCTCTCCCTCACCAAAGCCCCCTTTCCTCATCAGACCTGTCTCCTCAGCTTCCTGCACACATTACCTGACTGGACTGCCTCCCCTCGCTGTCGACCTGTCCCAATCCTAGCCAGCCTTCACATCCCACCTCAGCCAGGAAGCCTACCTCAGCAACCCCATCCTACAATAACACAGTCTCCTTCCTAACTTCCTCTGGTCCCTCTTTTCCATACATTGTAACTGGGCAATAGCTTCTTTTATTGTCCTCTGAGCATTGCTTTGTTCCCTCCCATAAGAATTAGGCAGGCCTTGGGAGACAAGAACCATGTCTTCTATTCTGCATCCTCCCCCCGCCGCCCCCCCCAATAAAAAAAGAAGACAGAAAGGCACATTCAGGCCATTCAGTGCTGAATGAATTAGGATTGTTGGATTTTGACAGCAGGGACATAAAAGATCATCTTGTCCTCCACATCCTGGAAGGACATTCTCCTCTCAGCCCCCTCCTTCAGCTGGTCACTTTCCACTAAGAACTTCCACTTCCAGTAGTATCCCGGCTAGGCATGCTCACTTCTCCCCTAGCTCCATACCTGATTCACTGTGTTTTTACACTTTTTCTTCCCCCCTTCCCTTCTCCCTACTTCCCCACCCACACAGTGCATGGCACATGATAAGCACCTAACAAATGCTTTCCCTCTCTATCTTTATCTAGTCCAAACTCCCCATTTTACAGATGAAGAAACTAAGGCCTGGAAAAACTCACCCAAGGTCTCACTCACTAGTAGGAAGTAGGAAAGACAAGATTCAAACCCAGGTGCTTGGCCACCTGCTTTTTATAAGGTACTGCCTCTTCTGCTTACTAAAAGGAACTGGAAAAGTCCATTGGTTTAAGGAAAACTGATCAAACCAACTTGTGAAAAAAAAATAGTATCTCAGATTAGACATCAAGAAGAGACACCAACTGGTCTGAGAACGTGACTGAGATCTTTCCCGTAGAGGAACGTCTTCCTAGGACCTGCCTGAAGGCAGAGTGTGACTGAGGATACAGAACACGGCAGTCCCAACCGCTCATTTCCATGCTGTTGCTTTTAGAGCGTTGAAGTTTATAAGTGAGAAATTTGAAGTGAAATGACTGTGTGGAGATTATGGGTAGATTAAATGAGTTCTGTTGAGTTTATACCTAACGATAAAGGTGGATTTAAGGTAAAGACAAATCACCAACCTGCAGGAGGCTCTGATTAGGGGCAGAGAAAGAGAGGAGGAGGAAGAGAAGAAGATGGGGCAAGGAGAAGGGGGAGAAGGAGAAGAGTACAATGACTAGAAGACACGGCCTGCTCTGCTGACTGGCTGGAGAAAGGCTGGTCAGCCGGAGGAGCTCTTCAGCGGCTGTGCCCATCAGAGAAGAGTTCCCCCTACTATGAGCTTAGTGTTCACTTGCACCATCTACAGTCTAAAGAGGGGGAACTTTGCACGTAACTGGCTGCCCACTCCTGTGCTGCCTGGTTTGAGAATCACAGGGGAAAGACAGGTTTTGCATCTGGTTTGCTGTGAGAAGAGGCTTGACTTGGCATAGAGCAGACAAAACCGAATGCCCTGATAATCACAACTCTGAAGAGCTTTGCAGTTCCCTGGCTTAAGGCAACTGCTTGACACTGAACAAGTACGCATCTGATACACTGCTAAAACTGGGTGAGTGCTTTCTCAGCCTCCTATGTCAGGTGGCTGTGAGCTAACAGGGATGCAGCCCCGCTGGGGGCAGCGAAAGTTAGGGTGAGTGCACCAGCCCAGAGAAAGGGGCTCACACGGTGGGACTGACGCCATACTCAGGCTGCCCTGAACACTGAACTGAAAAGCTGACAGAGGAGGATCTGTATAAATGCTTGTTGACGGACTGACTGATCCACCAGTCGAGAGGATATGACTCCAAACATCTCGTTAAAAAAAGAACTAGATCCCTGAACATTTGAGCAGGCCCTTGGTAGATCTGGGTGAACTAAAAGACCCCCCATTCCTTCTCTCACTGCTGGAAGCTTTGGTTTTGTCCTGAATGACAAAAACCCATGAAACTGCATAAACCACATCCTCACAATAGCAATCCCTACTTTCGAAGACTTGAGATTTCACTGCTGATAGTTCCATGCTGACAAATTAATGCCTAGCCACCCATTCGGTGGTTTCTGCCTCAAGGCCCCACCCAACGGTACTGCTCAGTGTGAATAACCTCGGGTCCCTTTAGGAACAATCCTCACCACACCTCTGCTAGGGTTTTGTCTGGAAAGAAATGAAATCCTACAGTCGGACCAGCCCGTACCCCACCCCAGCAAGCCAGCCATTTGGGGAATGGGGTCGGGGGAACAAAAATAACAAAAGAAACACATTTAAGAGGCGAGCAACCACCAAACCCTCATTATTAATGTCCTCAGATAGCTCTTCAAATATTTAGGGGCTGTTAACGGTATTCTGGGGAGTAAAAAAAAATTTAAAAGGGCTGCCTCTTGAGGAAAGCTTCTCTGAACAACATTTTTAAGTAGTTGAAGGAAATGCTAAATTTCAGTTTTAGGTAAGATTCATTTTTTTCTCCCCACCCAGGTTCAGACTCCTTGAAATCTATCCACAAGCTCCCTGGGAGTTAAGACCTGCTGTTCCCTGGTCACTGGAATGGATGCTGAATGCCTGGGGTCACGTAGGACAGTGTGCTTCAGTTAAAACCTCTAAGGATATTTTTTGTAATCAATATGGGCCAGCTGAGTCACCACTAAAAAGCTTTCTTAAATTCTAAGACTGTCTGATTTGGTGTTCTTTTACTGCACCTAGGATCAAGCAAAAAGAAAAGATGACAATTTTCATATCATTACTATATATCGCTACTTAATATCATCACTAAATGTTGAGTTAATGGTTCAATTTTATTTTTGAGAATTAAAGGGTACTTTTTAACCACTGAGCCAAAATTTGATTTCATCAGTTATCAGAAAGTAGTCAGTGAATAATAGGTTTATTTTAACCAACATATTAGTTTAAATGGGTCAGATCTAGGCCACGAGGGCATCGTACCTTGTGTCTTTCCATCAGTCTATCCTGGGATCCTTGGTAGAATCAGTGCATAAGACACATCAGCCCTTTTTATAGGCTTTAGAATATCATTTTACTATAATTATCACATTTATGGTTGTCCCCGCTTTGTTTTCAAAAAGAGATCAGTTATATCTATGTTTGAGGCCAAGAACTTAGTATTGAACACAATCCCTAATTATAATGTTGTTCATCGGGGAAGAGAAAAGGGCTTTGCTTTATGACAATTGGATCGACAATGCCAGTTCACAGAAACACACTGCAGCAAAAAAAAAAAAAAACACTGCAGATGATCAAGGAAAAGGTTATTCTTTTTTTTAAAATTAATTTATTTTGAATTATCAACAATCACCTCCATAAGCTTTTGAGTTTTAAATGTTTCTCCCCCTCCCTTCCCACCTCCCTCCCTAAGACGTTGTGCAATCTGATATAGGCTTTACATATACATTCCTATTAAACATATTTTCGAGTTAGTGATGTTGTAAGTAAGAATTAGAATCAATAGGAAGAACCAGCAGAAAGAGGAAATAAAACACAAGAGAAGAAAAAAAAATACCAAATAGTATGCTTCGATCTGCATTCAAACTCCATAGTTCGAAAAGGTTATTCTTTAGAAATGCATAGACAGCACAATTTCAACTTTGTATGTCTGCCCCTTTGGAGAAAAAAAAAATGTTTACCTTAAAAACTGTATCACAGAAAAGCATGAGACAGTTTAACAAGGAACGTGGAATCCATTCTCTACCTATAAGATCCAGTATTTTTCAAAATGGAAACTTGCCAAGGATCTCTCCAGACCTTGGGGCTAAAGACCCCTCAGCTCTGGAATGAGAAGGAAGAAAAATCTGTTTGCACCAACCCAAAAAAGAAATCATGGAATGGGGCTGGCCCACAAAGGAAGCCTTGGTGGAATCGTTAGGAGGGAATCAAAAATGGTCAGTATCTGTTTCCCTTGGAGTTATACCTCAGTACTTGGGTCAAGCCATTAATGTGCTTCTTGGTTTAAGAAAGAAAAATAAAACTCTCCGGTAAGCTTGATGGAGGGGGGCAAAATCCCCCACAGTCAATTTCACATCACTCTAATCCTGAACGTCACAGCTCCAAGCAAATCTGGCCTGGATGATAAAAAGCTATTTTGGTAAATGCTTAATTAAAATGGCTTTCAGGAAAAAAGAATGCAACAATAATGCAAACAGCCTTGGGTTGGGAGTCAGGGAAACAGTTCTTGTCGCAGCTCTGACTCACGCTCCTCCCCATGTGACCACGAGGCCCATCTCGTTCTGGCCCCCTGTTCTGGCCCCCATAAATAGGGGGATGGTCTTTCAGGCTCGGTCATTCTCAGGGTCTTTGAGACAAGAATTCCATCGAAGTTATTCCCTTACAAAACACAGCCCTATGACTCTCCATCTTGATGGCAGGGAAATTCACACTTACGGGAAACGGGTGTCACACACTATGAGGATATATCTGAAGTTCAAAGTCAGGAAGACCTGCATGGTAGTCATCAACTTCAGCCTAAGAGGTACGAGAAAGTTGAGCTCTGCTCACCCACTTTGTTGTTCAATGTCTCAAAGTCTTAAATTAGGAGCTAAGTAGGGCCCAGTTACCTGGATTCCTTCAGCCTGGCTTGGGATCTGAGTTTTCACCAAGGAATTCCATCTTCCAAAATTAATCAGGCCAGTTTCTGTATTAGAACAAAAACTGAAAAGAAGAAAGTTGTACAAAATATTACAACTTTCCAAAGTGGCAAGAAATGGGCACAAAAGGCTTTTCCCTCTTGGACCAGAAAAGCAGGAGCTGCTATTCCATCACAGCTAATAATAGCTGACCTCAATATAGCACCTACTGTGTGCTAGGTGTTGTGCTAATTTACAATGATCTCATCTGGTCCTCACAACCACCTGGAAGGAGCTGCTATGACTCCCATTCTACAGATGGGGACACTGAGGCAAGCAGGTTCACCAACTTGCACAGGGTCACAGAGCTGGTATTACGTCTGAGAAAAGATTTGAACTCAGATCTCCCTGACTCCTGGCCCAGTGAGCTATCCACTGCACCCTAGCTGTTCCAATGACCCACATCCCTCTGTAGGTATCCCACTACCACTTCAGGCTTCGGCTTACAGATTCACACACACACACACACACACACACACACACACACACACACACCCTTGAAGCTGTCCCTGACAGGGCTCAGAGGTCACACAAGATCTGGTCATAAAAGGGCTGAGGTCAGTAGGAGCACAGAGCGTGAAGCTGCTAAATTACATTTTAAATCATTTTTTAATGGTCTAGTCAGGAAAACCAACCAGGATGAAAACGGGAGTTCTTAACCTAGGGTCTATATGGATAGATTGCAAGGAAATCTGTGAACTCAGGAGCAAAAATAAGACTTTTAACATAATTGATTTTTTTTGTAAACCTATATAGTTTATTTTTTGCATTTTTGAAAATTTTTCTGAGGCCCACACATTCCACCAGTATGCCCAAAGAGTCTATAACACAAGAAAAGGTCAAGAAGAAAAAGATGTCGAATGTGGTTTTATTAGAAAGTGGGGTCTTCGTTACAAACCAGGAGTTCCTGGACTGCACTCATTAAGAATCTGATGACTGCTTGTACTTAGACATCCAGCTTGTTTACAACAGCACAAGGAGACTGAAGACCTCTACTGCTTCCCAGATCAATGGCCCATCAGTCATCACCATCAAAAAATATGCGGGAGGGGCTCAGCTAACACCCCCTTAACCCTGGGCCGCTAGAGAGGAGGAGGAGGTGGAGGAGGAGGAGGAGGAAACTCGGATGCTGGGAGCTGATACTGGAATCCTTTCCAAATGAGGAGGAGTGGATGCTAACTAGCATATCACGAAAATTCTATGGATTGAAGGATTTCAGCAACCAGATTCAATGTTTTAGCTCCAGAAAGCAACTGCCTAGGAATGAAAACAAAGGGATAGAAAATGTACAATTTAAAAAAGAAAAAAAATGTACAGTTTTTCTCTCCTTACTTGGTTGTAGGCTCCTTAAGGGCAAATCTCATTCATCTTTACTTCTACCCTGGCAGAGCCCTGTACACAGTAGGAATGCAATAAACATTTGCAAAATTTTAAAAAAGAGTATAAAAAATAAAAAATCTAAAAATTTAAATAATTAATTTCTTACATTTTAAAATGATTTTTAAAATTAAAATAAAATAATAAAATTAAAAATAAAATAAAATTTTAAAAAGTCATAGCCTTTGTGAACTGATCTAACCATTCTGGAGAGCAATCTGGAACTATGTCCAAAGGGCTATAGAACTACATATCCTTTGATCCTGCAAAAGAGATTTTAAAAAGGGAAAAGGACCTATATGTACAAAAATACTTACAGCAGTTCTTTTTGTGGTAGCTAAGAAGTGGAAATTGAGGGGATACCTAGCAATCGGAGAGCGGCTGAACAAGTTGTGGTATGTGATTGTGATGGAATATTATTGTCCTGTAAGACATGACGAGCAGGGTGATTTCAGAAAAACCTGGACTTACATGACACAGTGAAGGGCGCAGAAACAGAACATTGTAGAGGGACAGCAATATTGTACGATGAAGAACTGGGAGTGACTTATCTATTCTCAGCGATACAATGATCCAGGATAATCCCAAAGTACTAATGATGAAGCGTGCTATCTGCCGCCAGAGGAAGAACTGATGTCGTCCGAATACAGACGAAAGCACACTATTTTTCACTTTCTCTTTGTTTTGTCTTCTTGGACAAAATGACTAATATGGAAATGTTTGACATGATTGCTAATGTATAACCTATATCAGACTGCTTACTGTCTCAGGCAGTGGAGAAGGAAGGAAGGGAGAGATAAAACTTGGAACTCAAAGCTTTAAAAAAAAAACCCAAATATTAAAAACTGTTTTTACATGTAATTGGGGAAAAAAATAAAAGATTATTTTTTCAAAGAGTCTATGGCCTACCCCCCACCCCACTTTTTTACAGAGGTAGGAGTCCACAGTTGTCAAACACTGCATATGTTTTCTGAATTTTTCAATAAATTGATGTGTTTCACTGTTTTGTTTTGTTTTTTCATTAAAAAATATAACTTGTTATATGGGATGGTTCTCTGGAAGGGACAGGGGAGAGGATACTGGAATTCTGGTGATGTAAAAAAACACAAGTGATCAACAACAACAGAAAAATTTAAGTTTTTGGCCTGAGTCTTCTCCTAAGCTCATACTTGGGAATTTCTGATGCTAACAAGCTAACAATCAGAAACGTGCACATGATAGAGCCCCGACTGTGCCATCTTAAACAAATATTCATGAAAACACTGTATCGTCTTATGTATTCCTTGCTATGTTTCATCATATTGAATTTTAACAGACTGACAATAAATCATGGTTTCAGTTTATTTATTTTGACACATTCTGTCCCCAAGAATTAATTAGAACTCTTCTGCCATATACACGTCGTGAAGTAAGACCCCAGGGGCATCCAAATGCTGAGTTTCCACTTCGTTATTCTGGCCAAAGTGCACACCATCAGGGTTTCTCTTGTCCACTGATTGCTTCCAATCCAGATGTTCAAACAGTCTTTCATCCCCAAAGCAAGCTAAAATGTTTGTGGAGAGGAAAAAATAAATTAAATCCAAACAAAAATAAAATTTCCAAAGCTCGTTTATTGAAATAGAGTCATGAAGGTCACAAATTAAAACTAGGAGCTTTGCTTTAAAGCCGAGTAAGAGTAAAATAAAACCTGGTTCAGGAAAAGGCAGACTGGTCTGGCGGAGGGCCAAGCCCCAGGTACAGAACGCAGCCTATGGAAAGGTCTTTTAACCACTTAAAACGAATTACCGCAGTAAACAAAGATAAAAACGCCGAGGAGCTCGGCAGTCACTGCAGCCCCACGCTGTCAAAGAGTCTTTGCACATCCAGGGGAGCTGCCGAGTCCAGGAAATGCAGGCACCTGGGGCCAAGCAGTCCCCAGCAGCCGCTCCCAAAATACCTGTCGACTGATCAATTAATCGCAACCTTCTGGAGCCCTCGATCTGCCGCTGAGCAGCTTGGCAACTGACTCCCCTCCCTCACAAAGAAAGGCCTGACAACCTACAAGGGACAAATGACCCCACCAGTTACAAAGAGCCCCTGTTCTAAATGAAAACTTCTATGAGGCCAAATCAATTTTTGTTTTTCGAGCTCGAGGCTAGGAGAGAATAAGGGCTTCCCTCCCTAAAGTAAATTACGTGTGGCCTCTGAGAGTGTCATTATCACCCTCACAGAGAGCCCCAGCCTAATGGACAATTGCTTTCAATCATTTCTCATCACGATTCTCAGAGGGCCGGCTCGGGCTCGCCTTCGCCGCTTCGGCTGCCACCCACCCGAGAGCCGGGCGGCTCTTCAGAATCATTGACCACATCGGCCTTCAAAAGGGTTTTGAAATTTTAAAATCAGACTGTCACTTTTATTTTGTTACACCACTTGTACCCTCACCAGATAATTAGAAAATTCTCCTGACGCCGATGAATTCACTTTTCCTCTTTTTAAAAAATCATTTTTAAAATCTATGAGGTGATATCAAGAGCCCACCTAGAGCTAAAATTTCCTTGCAAAAGAATTCCAAAACATTAAGTGCTATTCTGATTCATAAAATTATTTCCATGTCCCCAGGACAGGCTATAGAAAGAGAATTTTGTTTATCTGGTAAAAACAGGGCAGTAAGGGCTGGCGATTTTTCGAGGTTTGGTCTCAAATTCCAGTCATTTTCAAGGTAAAGGACTTATCTGTCAAACTAACCTGTTAAAATTCTTTTGTCCTGCCATTAAGCAGCAACGACCTGTCACCTTTCCCTCAGCCACTAGAAGAAACCTAATCTAAAAATCTTAAACCATCAATGAATACTAAACAAAGAAAAAGATCAGGGCCTGAGGAAGTGAGGAGGAAAAAAAGTGCACTTACTCCTGCCGCCTGAAAATGTGATTTCTAACACTGTGTTCAATTTCACGAGATACAACCAACTGTTCTGACGTCCTGTGGAGTTTATTAAAAAGGGATTTTGCTGGTACCTGGAGACAACTAATCTTATTTCTACTTTCATTTGTAAATGGTATTAAAACCCCCTTAAAAATCCCCAAGTAATTTTGCATACTTTACTTCCCTTATTTTTCACATGCACTAAGGTCTCCCCCTAATAGCTATCAGCCTCCAAAAGCCAGAGAAAGCTCAGCGCAAAGCCCCCCTCTCTCTTTGTCTTTTTCTCTCTCTCACATACACACATACACACACACACACACACACACACACACACACACACACATTATTCTGATTATTCCTCAGGTTAAACATTTCTGCCTAGGAAGGTAACAAAGTTCACTTTCATGCTTAACAATACCTTACTTATTAAAATAAAAATTAAATGAATTTTGCTTTTATACATTTTTAAAGGCAACAGCAAATAAGCAGAGTGCCTCCAACGAGCAGACCACCACCACCACCTGCTCACTGCAGGCTACCTGGGCAGAGCCAGGGAAGCTGAGGCTCCCTCCCAACCCCCAACCACAGTCCTAGCAATTCCAGTCAGACATTCATGCATTCAGATTAAGTGGACATTTCAGTGTCCCTGGGGAGTTTTGCTGGAAGCTTGCAGCCTTGCAGGCCATCTTCTTCTAAAAGGAAAATGTAACTAAGCATGGGACTGACCCCCAAAAGCAAGGCCATGGGCTCAAGTATGAATCCTGCCTTTGCCCCTTAACCTACAATCCTAAAATACTAAAAGTATCAGCAAACTTGCTCTGGGATGGAGAGCATGGGCTTGAGGGTGCCTGGGCAGGGGAGAGATCTGGGGAGGGGCAGATGGGGGCACCCCAGGACAGAGGCCCGGACTGGTCACTGGTCGAACACACCCGGCACTCAAGGAGACTCCGCACCACCAGAGCACAAAGCTCGTCTAGGACAGAAAAGAGAGAATCCCCCAATCCCAAGCTCCCACAGGCTAAAGGTCCACCAGGAAATTGGGTTCATGGATGCAGCCCTATTACACAGATTTCACAGAGAGGACAACAGAAGTACATTAATTATTAACAGCTAATGGTTAATTAGATGTGAGGATCAGGTAAACTACCATGTAAATTCTAACAAAAACACTGGGGCCAGAGGAGTAAGAGGTAATCAATTACTTTACTGGCTTAACATTCTTTGTGGCATTAACTCGGCAGTTCCCTCCTCCCCAAAAAAGTTCCCCAAAAGTCATGAATAACTTCCATTGACCCAAAAGAGATTTTCAAATAACTCTGTAAAGAACCCGCAGCTATTTGAGAGTGACACAAGCAGAAGGAACCGATGAGCTCCGGGAAGGCCAATGGCATCCGGGATGCATAAGCGCGACATGTGCATGGGGCCTCGCTGGCCCATCCAGGGGCTGAGTTTACATTGATCCGAACGGCCGTGCCCAGGCAGGCCCCTGGGTGACCGAAGACAAGGAGGGCGGGCGGGCTAGCCAGGGCCAGAATGAAACAAAAGCTCCGAAGTCTGTATTAAAAGAAAGACCCCCACTGTGATCACACATGCACTTTCTTCTAAGCAAATGAGTTAGCAGATGTGCAGAAACAGGGCTCCTGTCACCTCTCAGCAGTGTGAAAAAGCAGCCCGACTTTTAGACTAATCTATTCTCTGTCTCTCTTGGGGACGGCTGCAAGAGAGACTCCAAATTACCAGCCTGGCCTAAGGCGGAGAGAGGAGGGGTAAAGGGGCAAGGGGGGTCGCCTTTACTGAGACTCAAAGAAGTAGCCACGGATAATGACCGTGTGTGTGTGTGTGTGTGTGTGTGTGTGTGTGTGTGTGTGTGTGTGTGTGTGAGAGAGAGAGAGAGAGAGAGAGAGAGAGAGAGAGAGAGAGAGAGAGAGAGAGGACCCCAAAGCATTAATCAACAAGATACTAATGATCTTGTGGGAGAAGAAAGATGGCTACGGAGGCAAAGTATTCAATGAGGGGTCTACAATTGCAGAGGGCAAGCAGAAAAGCTAGGATGTGGATGGAGAAGAAGGGAAGGGAGGCAGAGGACAGGTGAATCATTTGCCATCACAAGGCTTGGAAACGCAACAGGGCCCTGAATGCCAGGTCAAGTGGCTTAAACTTTATCCCAGGAGCAACAGAGACCAGTAAGGAAGCTGTGATGGAAGAAAAATAGATTGTCGAGGTTTTGAGGCCACATGGCTAAAGAATAAGAACGGAAATCGGGAATGCAGGAGGCTGATGCCTTGGGAGGTAGGGGGCAAGGTCTGAGCTTCTGAGCTTCAGAACAAAGGGAGTCCAAAGAAAGATGTTAGCAGGGGGTCAGGGGGACCTGCGTAGGATGCCGGCCCTGGCTCTACCATTCAATCAGTGGGAGATCCTGACCACTTCATCTCATCTGTGAAATAAGCCAGGTGGGGCTGATGACCTCTAAAGCAGTCCAAGACAACCGTGCAAATGTGGGGGTCACCACAGAAGAGAGGGGAGCAAATGTCTGACAACCCACCGAGTCAGCCTGAGCCACCTGCCCACATGAAGGGGGCCTGAGGAGGAGGACCCCACTGGCAAGGAGACACAGCATGAACCCTCAGAGAAGGAGGAGGAAAAGCAGGGCTGTGGAGTGCTTCGGAGGACACGAAGTAACTGTAACTGTCCACACTGTGAAACGTGCAGAAAAGTTTAAAAAAAAAAAAAGACACCTGTTCTTAGAGCTGGGAAGAAGTTTAAACATCATGTAGGTGAATCCCTTATTTTTACAGATGAGAAAACTGTTTCACAGGCAAATGAAATAACTCCATGAGGCCCTACTGCATGAAAGGCTATGAAAGTTGACAATCAGAAGGTCACTGGTCAATGTGATGATCAATTTTGTAGAATTTTCATTTCTTTGATTTCATTTTCTTTAAAAAAAAAAAAAGATCTGTCATTGGGATGGCTCTTGGGAAAAGGGAGGGAATGGGAGAAGTCTAGGGTATACACCAATAAAACAGTTCAATAAAAATCTGCTTTTAAGTTCTCTAGTGGTGTGTGTGTGTGTGTGTGTGTGTGTGTGTGTGTGTGTTAGGGGGAGCTGTCAGATGACAAGAAGCCCCCCTCCATCATGGAGGAAGGGCCACACACACCAGCCAGACTGTCCCAGCAGCCCCCGCAGTCCTGAGGAAGCGGAAAGGGGGGGGGGGGAAGGCCGGCAGAGAGGGGGCACCTGGCTCTTAGGCCGGGCAATAGATGGAGAAGTCTGCAGCCTCTCCCCCTGCTTAATGATTCTGTCTCTCAGATCGGCAGCTGAACCCAAAGTATTGTTTTCTAAGCCGTCTGATAACCACCAGCTGAGCTCCTCGGGCTGGAGGGAGGTCAGCTCATCTGAAGTTGGTTTTACCACACACCATCCCCATGGGTTTTTTTTTCCTATGTAAGCTTTTTAATCTTCTACAATTAAATGCTTATGAATCTGTAAATACCATACCTCAGAACAGTTGGTTCAGGCATCCCGGGATCTGCACCTCTCCTAAATCCTGAAAAGAAAAAAAGCCCACGTAAAAAGGAAAATCGTGAATAAAAACTGCATTTACAACAAAGAGCCCCTGACACAGCGCCTCCCAAATTGACACCCGGAGAATCCATGGGCCACTGAGGCTAGAGAAGGGGTGATTAGCACTGGGGGGGGGAGCTCCCACAGCAATTCTCAAAAACTTTCTGGTCTCAGGATCCCCCAAAGAGCATTTGTTCATGTGCTTGTATCTCCATAGCTGCCAAATCAGAAATTAAAACACCACAGTGTTATGAAAATAGTTTTGTTCTTGAGGACCCCCTGAAAGGGCCCCCAGATTACACTGTGAGAACAATCACCCTATCCTGATAAGCTCATTTACAACAGAGGTGACTATGCTAACATGACCTAGAAAGCAGTCAAATCGCCTCAGAACCCTGGTTGCATCCACTCGGCTCTCTCGCTGGTGGGCTCCTCGTAGCCATCAGGAGCGCCCGAGAAAAGCCAGCCTCTGCTCTGGGCTGCAAACAGCACTCAGCAATCATTTCCCAGAAACAGTGAGAAAATAAAAGGGGGCTTCAGACAACTGATGTAAAGGGGCTAGAAAAAACTGCAGACATATTAAAAATCCTGCCTCTGATAATACTGAGTGGTTACAGCAGCGTCGAGGAAAACTGGGAAAATCTTGGTAACAACTCAAAACTAAGGAGAGTAAGAGAGCTTGGTGACTGAACGCTATGCAGACTGGTGTAATCCGATATGTGGAAGACGGGGAGAAGGCCATTCACCACTCCCCCAAACACCTCAATTTTGTTTTCTCTTTCTAATGACTAACACGAATGAATAAAAAATGGCATCCACTGTCTGACTATCAATGATTAAGGGAACGATTCACAGAATTATCTGGTTACGAAACCAGACATGGAAGAGCCCGGCTGGGAACTGCTCCCCTTCCAGGTCACGCTCCCCACCACACCTGTCCAACGACTCTGCTCCAGAAACAAAAAGCCCGAGAGGCAGCGGGATGCCGCCTCAGGACCGAGTCCAGGCCAAGAGGGATGAGGGAGGGCGCAGGGAATTCGCATTCATGTCAGCCTCCCTTTACAGCCCGGCCCAGACAAGTCAGGAGCCGAGGGGAGCAGGGCCCGCAGGGATGTGCAGGATAATGATGGGACCGTGGAGGGGGCCAGAAGCAGTAAATTGGGGAGGGAAAAAAGGCTGTTTTCATCCTAGGGTGTGAAAGGCAAAAAATCACCTTTATTTGAATGCACACCACTGAGGCGGGCTGTCTGCCGCAGCTTCTGATAATCAAACATCCCCAGAACACTGGAGCCCAGAGTCAAGCCCGAGCCTGCTCAAGGCCCCAGGAGCCCCCACGGCACCCCGCTGCCCTGGGAACCCCCAGCGCAGGGGCTGCCGCCCAGCCTGGGTGGGAGGGGGCCCAGGCCTGTCCCACACCACCGGCAGGATGCCACTGTCCTTCCAGAGTCCGGGGGCACCACGGCTGGCCGGGATTAGGCCGCTTCAAAAGGGGGGCTGTGTGATTTTAACCCCGAGTTGACTCCATAGCAGGGGATGCAGAAGAAATTCAAGTGGCATCACTGAGGGACTGCTCCTAGGGACGCCACGCGTGGAGAGGAGGGGTACACCGGGGCACACCGAGGCAGGCTCTGTGCACCTTCCCGACCGTGAGCCGAGGAGACAGGCAGAGGGCTCAGGGAGGAGGCTCGGGGGGTCTCCTGGCTGCGTGTGAGCTCGCGATGCCCACGTCCCAGACGGCCCTCAGGAGGGACCGCAGAGGACCGGGGAAGGGCCGGACACTGTGGACGGCCCCTGGCTGGGACACGCCTGCCACCCCACGGGGCCCGGGGGAATGCCCCTGACTCAGCATCCCCAGGTCAGCCTGAGGGGTGCGCCTGACCAGCCCCAGAGGCCGGGTTCAGAGGTCAGCTGGAAGGGGCCGGGGTCTTAGGAAGAGCATGTTTCTTTGTGGGGAGGAGAAGGCCCAGAGAGGGGTGCCCGCAGTGGCATGCTCAGAGGGTCCAGGGCCCCTTCCCTAATTTTACAGATGAGGAAACTGAGGCCTAGAGAACCGACTCCATTCAATTCAAGCACCAGCCAGAGGCCGCGGGACTCTCAGCTCAGGGACCTCGACTTGCCCATCTGTGCAATGGGAAGATGCCTGCCTGAGGTCCTGGGGCAAACCCAGGGCTGGTGTGAAGGCGCCTATCCTTCCAATGTTCTGGGAGCCTGCTTGCCCCGGGGTGGAAGCTCCTGGAGGGCAGATTTTTGGTTTGGGTTTTTTTGATCTCCAGGGCCTGGCATACAGTAGGCGCCTAATAAATGCATGTCCCATTTCACCTAGGCCTGGCCAAAGCCAGCTTGTCCACAGGCGGCCTCTCGGGTGGTCTGCCCCCATTAGGAGGGGCTCACCTGGAGGGCTGGGGGAGAGAAAGGGGGTGCTCCCTTTTTAAGCCTTGTCTTACAGTAGGCGCCTAACAAATGCTGGAGGCCCGCGGGCCTCGCCCCTCCCCCCTGGGCCCACGTGAGTGCGATGGGCCGGTGACGTCATCGCGCTCCCGGCGCGCCGCCGCACGGCGGTCCCAGCCCGCGTGCGCGCCCCCGCCCCTCCCCCCTTCCCCCCCCCCCGCCTGCCGTCATCGCCGCGCACTGACCCAGGTAGAGCACGAGGGGGATGAAGCCCCAGCGGATGGCGAACTGGCCGCCCCGGAAGAGCTGCTGCAGCCGCTGCTTGGACTCCTTGCTGAGCTTCACCATGGTGAAGCAAGCTCGACCTCCCGCGGCCTCCTCTGCCCGACTCCGTCGGAAAGTGCGCGTGCTGCGCAGGCGCACCACCGCCGCCGGCGTCAGGATGCCGCGCTTTACGGCCGGGAGGTCGCAAGCGGCTTCGGGGCGTCGTAACTGCCTCCGCCTTCCTCCCTCCCAAGCAGGGAGCGCCCGTCTGGCCACTCTCCCATTTCACAGATGGGCGTACTGAGGCTTCTGCGGAGTTGGAGGCGGGGCGTGGGATTCATAGCCTCACTCCCGCCTCCCCATTTCATGGCAGGGAGGCAGGCCCAGAGAAGTCACGCGGGTTTCCCAAGGTCACACAGCAGATTGGTGGCGGCCCAGTGCCATGGAGCCTGTGGACCCGAGTGGGAGTCCTGTTCCTGACCCTCCCAGAGTGGGGGAAGCTGCAGGCCTGAGGAAGGCAGAGGCCTTGGTCCCCACCTGCTCCTATTCCCATCTCCCATTCTGGAACTCTCCCCTGGAGCCTGCAGCCCCCTGCTGAGAGGAGGTCACGCAGGGGGCCGCAGACCCCAGGGGGGAGTTCCCTGCGTGACCTCCTCTCAGCAGGAGAGCCCACCTCTCTATCACCAGCGCCTGGCAAAAACAGTTGGTGCCTAATAAATGCTTATGGCACTACTGGCTGGTCCCTCCAGGCACCCCATTCATTCCCCTTTGGGGTGGATATCGTAATGGAAGGTTAGCCTGACTGTAACTAACTTCATTCTCTTTGCTACAATGTTTCCGCCACCAATGCCAACCGGAAGGAGGCTGAGCCCTCCACCCCCACAGCCCTGTGATAGCCCGAGGGAGGGGCCACCTCCACCCATGCCGCTCCTAGCCAGACCTGAAAGGGGTCCTCCTGCCCCTGGGCTCCAGGCTCTCCACCCTCCCCCTGCCAACCACTCGGCTGATGAATGCCCCCACATCAATCCGGTGCCCAGATAGCTAACCAGGGCAGAGTCCAGAGGAAATGGAGCCTGCTGCCCACTAGACACCCCGATCTCTGGCAGGTGCATTGCTGCCCAAGTAGGCCCCTCTGGCCTGGTCACACCGGCCCTGCCTTCCTCACCCCAACTACTGCGAGCTTTAAGGCACTAAAAACACGTGGGCAGTGGTTATTTTATTATTATTATTATTATTATTATTATTATTACTTATTTGACTGCCTCTTTCTCTAGAGAAAGAAGGAGCTTCCCTTCTCCCCAGAGACCTTGTCCTCACCTTCTGGAGGTGGAGACTTAGAGGAATGGGCAAATCCCTTCACCTCACTTCCCCACGTGTATAAAGTAAAAGCTGAATGAGCCTGAGTCTGAGGTTCCTTCCAGCTCTTAAGAGGGCTGTTTCTAGGAATCGGACCGAGGGGAAAGGACAAGAGAGGAGTGGGGCCTATTCACTCCGCTCCCCAAATCCTCAAACCCACCCTCAGAAAAAAGGATCTCACTTCCTACTTCCCTAGAAGGTTCATTCACCAAATATGAAGTGGCTTCAGTGAGCTCTGGGAGAAAGAGGGTGGTGACTAAGGCTCCGTGCTGGGGCCCACAGCTGCCTGCTGCTGATGTCCTCTATCTCCCTTCCTTCTCAGAGAAAAAGTCTCTCCTCCTTGCCCTGAGCTCCCTCTCCCCCAGTAGACCATAAGTTCTTTGAAGGTAGAGACTTGCATTTTTCATCTTTCTATCTCTGACTTGTATATAGGTATTTAATAAGCCCTGTGGTTGGTGTCTTTTTCAATAGAATTGAAGGCATGTGCCATCCCCCCTCACCCCCTCTCCTGGAGTGGGTGCTACTTGGCGCCTGGTTCCCCTGGCCCCAGAGGCATCGGGCCAGGAATTGGAAGAAGAATGCCCCTTATTTTGAAGGGTGACTTCCAGACTATCCCCAGTCAGCAACTCAGCTAATCCTCCACCCTTGGGGTCCTTCTGATTACCATTAAAAGTTACCTCCTTGGCATCAAGTCATTCTTCCCGTCCCCAGGAATTCTGGCTCCCAGTTTCACTCTCCAGCCCAAGCCCTGCCCTCATACTTGGAGGGGTGGAGGTAGGGGGTGCTCAAAGTCAGAGGAAAGGGAGACAGTCGTGTACAATGTTGGCGTGGCTCCTTGCTAGCTTGGAAGCGGATTCCACTGGTCCCACTCCATGATGGCTTAGCTTCAGTGAGACCAGGTCACACATCCCCATCAGCAGCCAGAGAGCTGAGATGGGAAGTGCCAGACTTTATGAGCCACGGTTTATACCAGACCCTTTATTCTGTTCCTGTGCTGGGGGCATAGGGCAATCACAAGTGAACCAAGCCCCAGAACCCAGAGCTCCTGGGTCTGTGGCTGATGACTGTGGCTGGGGGAAGTGTCCACTGACCATCCTAGGGGAACTCTGTGAGGCATTCATTTATTTGCCTGCTCAAGAGAGGGCTCAGACTGTTTGTATCCTAGAATTTTTCAGTCCGGATGGGTCTTGGGCCCAGGGGGACTCCTAGTGTCTAAGATAGAGGTAGGTTGGGCAGCGAGGTGGCACAGTGGATGGAGCTGTGACCCTGGAAGTCAGAAGGGCCCGAGTTCAAATCCAACCTCAGACACTTACTAGCTGTGTGACCCTGGACAACTTAACCCTTTTTGCCTCAGTTTCCTCATCTGTCAAATGAGCTGAGGAAGGAAATGGCCAACCCATCCCAGTATCTTTGCCAAGAAAATCCGAAATGGAATCATAAAGAATTGGACATGACTAAAAAACGACTGAACATCACTTTGCAGCCACTCGGTAGATGCTCATGGTGTGCTGTTATATATTTTCCCTTAGTATTACGTACTAGTAGTTTACTTACTGATTTCAGTAAACACACTGTACATATCCTTCCAGTATGTGTTTCCAGAAGCAGACATATGTCAAGGTCACTCACTGATATACACCATAACCAAGAGAAGGTACAGTGGTGAATGAGTGAGTGGGGAGCCAGAATTAAGCTTGATCTGTTGGTCAGCAACCCCATGCAAGGCCCGGACAACTAGGGACTGTCCTCTAGAAAGAATCATCCGTGAGGGACGGAGCGTGTGGGGCTCTCTTGTCACCGACACTTCTGTTCCAAGTGGCTCTATCTAAACCATCAGGGAGCAAATGATGTCCCGGGGAGCCTGGCTGCCAGGGAAGGATTACGCATACTGCACATTTAATGCTTGATTAAAAACAATATTGGACTTCACTCCAAACACCTCAACTTGCATGGTGACCACTTACATGTAAATGAAGGCATTTCAGTCTGAACACTTTCTAGTCCCTTTCCGAATTTTCTGCCCAAGCTCACTTTGTTTTCCCAATGGAAGTGAATGTATATTCCAGTGTTCTACCTTTTTTTTTTCCACTCTGCATTATTTCACAGAGGCCCTTCTGTATTTCTATGTATTCCTTACATTTGTCGGCATTGATTGTCTCCCCTTACATTAACATAACACAATTTAAACATTCCCCTAGTGTTGGACACATGTTAACACTATGTCCATCTAAATTCTTCATTTTGTATCCCTTTATTAAAGGGAAGGAAAGAGAAAAGAATAAACATTTATATAGCTCCTACCATGTGCTAGGCCCTGGGCTAAGCACATCACAAATATTATCTCACTGGATCCTTAAGACAATCCTGCAAGGCAGAAGCTATTAAACATTATCCCCATTTCACAATTGAGGAGACTGAGGCAAACAGAGTCATACAGTTCCGAAGTATCTGAGGCTGGATTTGAACTTAGTCTTTTCCTGACTTCAGAGCCATTACTGGGTCCCACAGCTGTCTATAGATGACTATTAAGCAGGATTCCAATGGCTCCCACACACAGCTTCCCTGGATTCCTATTTAATGGTGTTTCCTCCACCTTCAGTGAGTGTCAATAGAAGGACTGTGCATTGGGGTGACGTCTGCTTTGTGTAATACCATAGCTAAAGACATTCGCCACTGTAGCCACACAATCCCCTTTATACAAGAAGCCATGTAGACTAGTCCTCTTTTGCTTTCCAGGAAAAACGTTTCTTTCTGCAAATGAATTTTTATGCTTCCTTTGGTCTGACAATGATGCCTATGTAAGTCAACGTTTTTCCCTTTCTGCCCGCCCTGCCAGGAATGTCAAGGCAAATTTAGTGCCCAGCGGCTGTAATGAGCTTCCTCCAAGTTCCTGACAGCATCTGCCCTCACTTCTTTTCTTCCATCATCTCCGTTCTGTTTTCATCTTTAAAAGTTCCATTTTGCAGCATTTTGGCTTTTGTAAACCACCTTAAATGCTTTGGGAAATAGGTATGAGGGAGGATACACCTTGATTACCATCATTAATTCTGGAGGTGATTCGATGCTTAAAAAACAAAACAAAACAAAAAACAAACCCAAGAGTTGAGGCAGGAAGCCCCCAGTTAGGAGGGAGGCCCCTGGCAGGGTTTGAGCAAAGCAAGAAGCAGGGTGGTAACAAGAGGAAAGAAAAGAGGAGATACTCTAGGGATCTGACATGGGAAGAACTGCCAGTATCTGATGGGAGAAAGCTCTGAGATACTAAGCCTCCCAGGACAGGGATAGGTCCCATGCACAAGAATAGGAAAGTCAGCTTGGAGGAAAATGACAAGACAGGAGCTAGACCTATGATAGCCTCAATGTAGAGAACTCTGGGTGTGGAAATGCCCTCCACTGACTCACATGAGCAACTCCTCAGTAACTAACTTACTTCTTAAATATCTTGGGCACTAAGAGATTAAGTGATTTGTCCCAGGATAACTCAGCTAGTGTGTATCAGAAACTGGGCTCAAACCCAGGTCTTCCAGTCTCTGAGAAGCGCTCTCGGTCCACAATGCCGCTCTTTCACCATGCTACCACTTCCCTCTCCTTTTCTCATTTTTCCTCTCCTTTCTCTCTCCTCTCTCCCTCTCCCTCTCCTTTTGTCTCCTCCTCTCCTTTTTCTCTTCTCCTCTCCTCTTTCTCTTCCTCTCGTCTCTCTTCCTTTCCTCTCTCCCTCTCCTTTTCTGTCCTCTCTTTTTTCTCTTCTCCTCTCCTCTTTCTCTTCTTTCTCTCCCTTTCTCTTCCTCTCTATCTCTTTTCCTCTCCTCTCCTTTATCGCCCCTCCCCTTCACCAATACCTTGTCTGTCTTGAAGTTCAGCCATGTACTGTAGACTCCACCTCTCCCTGGCAACAGAAAAACAGTTGTGCCTGAGGTACCCCCAGAGCAACCCAGTCTGGCCATGTAGATGAGCTTCTACCCCCACAGCCTGCTACTTCTTTATGGAGAGAGTGAAATGTGTATTATATCCTTTATTCTCCCGAATCAACACTTGATTACAGTCAATCTGAACTTAACTACCATTATTCATTGACAGAGGCACAGAGCTGACAGTGTGGCACAGTGGATAGGGGCTAAAAGCCAGGAAAACCTGGGTTCAAGTCCTTCCCCAGACTTATACTGGCTTTATGACCCTGGTCAAGTCAGACTCCCCGTACTATAGGTAACTCTAAGATTATGAAAGGTGTCAGGGGAGGTGCCAACTTGCATTAGCAGCGAGAGTTCCTGCCAACTTGCATTGGTACAAGGTATTTGTTCCCACAAGAGCTCCCAGGTCCTATCCCTAGCCTTCTGGAGTCATCTTGTACATGGCTTGCCTGGTTCTCCCAGTGCCCTTTCCCCTACATCGAATTAGTGGGATGCTCTTAGGGACACCTGGTTAGAGCCAAGTTCTAATAGATTTCATGTCCAGACCTCTCCCAGAGTCCTTCTAATCAGCCTTAGCATGTTCTCATTTCATAGTCAAATCCTCCATTGAATAGCATGCCAATCAAGAAATAACTGATTTGATAATGAATGACTTCATAGGCTGAGGGTCTAATCCCTCAAGCAAATGAGCATGAACAGCATTTTGAAATGGATTAGCTTCTGGCCGAGATGACTGTTGAGTTTGATGGCAGGACCTCCATTTGGAAATGTCCAGCAGGCAGCTGGGGATGGGAGGCTAGAGCTGAGTGAGACAGACTTGGAAATAAGCTCCATGATTGCGAAGCCAGGAGAGCAGATGAGATTTCTGCAGATTTCCCAAGGACAAAGCGTAGCAAAACACCAATGACTGAAACTTAAGAGGGTGCCCACATTCCTGGGACAGGAGGAGCCAAGAAAGGAGACAGATGGAACAGGCAGGAAGGAAGAGAAGCAAGATTCTGTGGTGTGACAAAAGCCAACAAAGGAAAGAGTTTGGGGACAGGGGAGCTGGGGTATTGTGGGGAAGGAGCTGCTGGCTATGGGTCAGCCAAGCCACAAGAGGACTGATGGTCTCAGATGAGAGTTGATGCCCAGAATATGGCCAACACTGGGCAGAATGCTGAGATGTGGGATGCGGGGTACGCAGTCGATAAATCTGTGTCAGTCAATAGATTCTTTGAGAGTAAACGGGCCCATATAAATGATTTTTTATATGTTTGGAGTATGTTTCAGTTGTGGATTTCAGGAATAGATGTGCCATTATATGCCATGACAAGGTTTCCAAGAACCTGGAGCAGCTGTTGGGCTATATATACCAAGTGGGCTGGAAAAGGGAGAGGACGGAATGTTACAGGCAGTATTCCATAGTGTTAGCCTAGCATTTTACGGTACATATGAGTCACGGCTGTGTTGTATGGAGACTAAGCCGAGGTTCAAGGCCTTAAAGCTTGCCATCAGACAAACACGCTGCCTTTCTTCATTCTACAGGCAGGCCTTTTGGAAAGTAATCTCTCCAACACAACAGTCTGACCTCTACTTTCTAACAAGCTGGTTTTTAATATTTGAACCCCCTCCCCAATCTATTGGATTGACAATTTTGTCCCTTAATACCCAGCAAGACAAGGACATTTGCTCAGAAAAAAAGAGACCGCGCCCTGGTCCTTGTCCAAGACAGAGTATCACCAATGCGAGTGGAGGTCACTTTTGTGTTTGTCCCTAGGTGGACATTCCAGAATTGATTGCAGAAATGCTTTCTCCTTTGGAAACACTTCTGGCATCTCCCCCAACTTGAAATAAATATGACTATTTGTGTTTAAAAGCTCGCCTTCTTCACCTTGCTGTTTCAAAGTCACAATAAATCCCTTTTGGGGATGCGCACCAGGGATAACTCTTTAAGAAGAGTCCTTGCGTGTCCTCAGTTCCCGGGCTCACTCCTTCCACTCACTCGATCATCGAGCACTTATTAAGCATCTACTGTGCACCAGATATTGTACCAGGTGCTGGAAATGCCAAGGTTAAAATCACATTCTCTTTGCTCTCAGCTTGTGTTAACGTATCAGAAGTGTTTACAGTGTGGTATATTGGGTTCATTTCATTTTCTACTTTTGGGAAACATACAATAAAATATTTTCTTGCCTTGTAAAAAAAAAACACAACTCTCCTTCTTGAATATAACAGTTTGGAACAGTGTACCTTCACTGCTCCACAGGCTATGCTCCGACTCTCTGGGCTTCTCACCCTGAAAGATGCCTCCCCTTCTCTGGCCTACTCAAGACCTAGGAGTTAGTGCCTGTGGCTGGTGCTCTGAATCCCTTCCTCAGCCAAAAGAACCCCTCACTACTGTGCTCCGTCCTCTGATTGGTGACTGCCTCCTAAAAGGAGGTGCCATTTTGAGGAAGTGCCCAGGCCAAAGCTAGGCTCCCTCTTCACTCTTCCCAGCTCCACTCCTGGTTCCCCAGATGTTTCTTCCTCCCCATGCCCAGGGATCTCCTTCTCCACCCCTTTCCAGGTCCCTTTTGGGTGTTATCTTTCTCCATTAGAATGTAAGCTCCTTGAGGGCAGGGATTGTCTTTCATTTTACTGGAGTTTGTATTCCCAAAACTTCGTACAGTGTCTGTGCTAAGAGTCAGACGTGGAGCCAGTGCTTAATAAACATATGTTCCAAAACATGTGTTGACTTGGAAAAGTGGATTTTCTTTCCCCATCTCACCACTGCCAGTCCAGGAACATTTCAAACATATTTCTTTACCATGACTTTCAGATTTTGAGCTGGTTTCTTCAGGTTTACAGGCAGGTTTCCTATGTTAAAAAAAAAAAAGACAGATGTGTATATGTATATTTGTGTGTGTATTTATATACAATCTATGTGTGTCTGTGTGTATATCCATACATGTATATATAATTTCCCCCCCCAATTTTTAAACATTTTTATTTAGAATTTTGAGTTTCAAATTCTACTCCTCCTCCCTCTCTCCCCTCCCTGAGATAGTGAGCAATCAGATATAGGCTATACATGTGCAATTATATGAAATATTTCCATATTAGTCATTTCATACAAGATTTGAATAAAAGAAAAAAAAGAAAGTGAAAATAGCATGCTTCAGTCTGTATTCAATCAATATTAGATCTTTCTCTGGGGGCAGATATTGTGCTTCATCATTAGTCCTTTGGGACTGTCTAGGATCATTGTACTGCTGAGAACAGCTACATCATTCACAATTCTTCATCAAACAATATTGCTGTTACTGTGTACAATGATCTCCTGGTTCTGTTCACGTCACTCTGCATCAGCTCATGCAAGTCTCTCCAGGTTTTTCTGAAATCACCCTGCTTGTCATTTCTTATAGCACAATAATATTCCATTACAATCACCACAGCTTGTTTAGCCATTCCCAATCGATGGGCATCCCTTTGATTTCCAATTCCTTGCCACCACAAAAAACTGCTATAAATATTTTTGTACAAATA
The DNA here is from genome assembly GCF_003287225.1 of Phascolarctos cinereus. Lineage (NCBI taxonomy): Eukaryota > Metazoa > Chordata > Mammalia > Diprotodontia > Phascolarctidae > Phascolarctos > Phascolarctos cinereus. The sequence goes on from NW_027555514.1 coordinate 14,396,153, forward strand.
GGTCCCTTTCCCTTTTTTAGATGTCTTTGGGATATAGACCTAGCAGTGGTATTGCCGGATCAAAGGGCATGCACGGTTTTATAGCCCTTTGGGGATAGTTCCAAATTGCTCTCCAGAATGGCTGGATCAGTTCACAACTCTACCAACAGTGCTTTAGTATCCCAATTTTCCCACATACCCTCCAATATCCAACATTTTCCTTTTTTTGTCCTGTTAGCCACTCTGATAGTTGTTTTAATTTTCATTTCTCTGATCAATAGTGATTTAGAGTATTTTTTCATATGACTATAGATAGCTTTGATTTCTTTGTCTGAAAACTGCCTGTTCATATCCTTTGACCATTTGTCAATTAGAGAATGACTTGCATTTTTATCAGTTTGACTCAGTTCTCATATATTTGAGAAATTTGTTGCACAAATTTTCCCACAGTTTTCTGCTTTCCTTATAATTTTGGCTGCATTGGGTTTTTTGGGGCAAAAACTTTTAAATTTAATATAATCAAAATTATCTATTTTACATTTTATAATGCTCTCTATATCTTCTTTGGTCCTAAATTCTTCCCTTTTCCATAAATCTGACAGATAAATGATTCCATGCTCTCTTAATTTGCTTATGGTATCACCCTTTATGTATAAATATTTTTTCGTACAGTTCATACATTTCTACATGCATTCTACATACATTTCTATATACGTTTTTCCACATTTTCTAATATTTTCTACAACTGAACCAAGGATACACAGAATATACAGGAAATTAGTGCCATATAAAAGAATTAGGCAGTAGAAAGCTGTATTATTTGGAGTCAGAGGCCCTAGGTTCAAATCTTGACTCTGTCACTTACACTGGGCAAATTCCTAGACCTCTAGGAACCTCAGTTTCTTCTTCTTCCAATGGGATTAGACAAGATGATCCTCTCCACCCCTTCTGCTCCAAGCTCTGATCTTGGGGAAGGTCAGTGTATTTCTGGAGCTAGGAGGGAGGAAATATTGCCTTCCTGGGACTGCCAGGGTAGTCTAGGACTACCTGAAGATATTGTGAGGCCAGCAGGCACTGCAAGGCTGAGATTATTTCTATCAGTTGGGGATACCCCGGTAGAAAGGAAGCCTCTTGAGAGCAAAAGACTTTTGTTTATTGTCTTTCTCTCCCAGCACCAAGCCCAGGGCTTGACACAATGTTCTTGTATTGAACTGGATTCTGATGAACAAGGAAAGTCATACTTGACTAGGCAATGCTTCCCTGGCTTTTCCCAAGAAGGCAGGCTTCCCAATAGGCCTCTACACCTGGAAAACAGCTCATGACCCAAGTGCCAATACCAGCCACAGCAAAGGGATCCTTTTCATCAACCATATTATTGGTTATCATTGACGATACCCAACAACCTTCTGTGGTTACATTAACATTTGCACCAAACAGTACAGAGCAAATAAGTCTGCATCTGACTGCAGTTTCCCTAATGCATGGGTTCCCTACCCAGCTTTACATACCAACAGGCTGTGTCACCTTGGGCTTAGTCACTTAAAAAACCTCTATTTGCCTCAGTTTCCCCAACTGTAAAATGGGAATCATAATAGCACCTACCTCCCAGGGTTGCTATGAGGATCATATGAGACAGTATTTGCAAAGCACTTAGGATAGTGCTGGGCACATAGTAAGCAGTATATAAATGCTAGTGATGATGATGATGACGATGATGACGATGTGTTGTGATGACTCCCTTTGGCAATCTGGTGAAGCCCATAGAGCCCCTCTCAGAATTATGTTTCTAAGTGTATAAAATAAAATACAAAGGATTACAAAGAAAACCAATTACATTGAAATATGAGCATCAAAAAATACATTTTTAAAAACCTTGATCGAAAAGAAGTTCCTAGAACCTTGGGCAGGCACATGGTGGTGACTAACCTGGCAGCTGGAAAGGAGAGTAAGAGAGACATGATTGGGGGGGAAAGCCTGTCAGCTTCTCTACTAAGACAAGCCTTCCCAGCCTCCCACCTGCTTTCTGATGCCTTAAACCCCATTTTAATTTCTCAGGTGTTAGTTTTCCTTCCCTTCTTCAAAGTGTAGGATCAGAAATTTAGGGACAGGGTCTCAGGAGTAATCCAGCCCAAATCTCCCTTTTTTTTACAGATGAGGAAACTGAGCCCCAGAGAAGTGAGGCCGGTCCCACAGCAGCAGAAGTAGGCTCTTTTACTTAATTTAATTTGTATTTGTTATTTACAGAGCCTTACACATAATAGACCCTTGCTAAAATGCTTGTTGCCTTTAACTGAATTGTTTGAATTGAAATTGCTTTGGGAGAACAGGGTTTTTGATTGCACGTCCAGATAAAAGGCTGAGAATTCGGCCGCACCAGAAATCTGGCTACCCATTCCCATCCCGGTAGTGAAGACTGACGTCAACCTCTTTCCTGGGAGAAGTTTTGAGAGAAGTGGGCGCGAAATCGCAAGGCCAGGCTGGCCCTAGAAATGGGGAGCTCGCTCCCACAGCTTCACACACGTTACCATTTGGCCTCAGGCCAACCCTGATTCAAGCCTCGGGAAATATCTCTGGAGCCGGGAGGCCCGGCTCAGCCCCTTACAGGATGGGCTACCCTGGATCAATCATTTCCCCCTCTGCCACCAGAAGGGTTTGGGCCGGCTGTTCTCTATGGTCCCTTCGGGCTCCAAATGCTAGGATCGGAGCTCCCCAGAGCCACAGGGCTCCTTTGGTGTAGATGGGGGCCACACCTATGCCAGGCCTCGGTCAGCCCTGGCCAGCCCCTCTTAGCCAACGAGAGCAGCTAGAAGGGTGGCGGCCAGGCGGATCAGCGGTGTCATTGAAGGCCGGGGACAGCAGGGGGCAAGCGAGAGTCAGTTTCGCGAGCTCAGCTCGGGACTGGGGCTGGCCAGAGCTTTGGAAAGTCAGCACAAAGTCCCGGGGACCAGGGCGGGGAAGTTGGGCCACCGGCCGAGGGGCGGGGGCCCTTGGGAGGCGGAACTGGGGGGGGGAATCTGCTTGGCCCCGCCCGGGCGCCTCTACAGCCTCTGGGCCAGATGCGTGCAGCTGGCTGCACTGGGCACCCTGGCGCGCCTGGGCGCATGGCCACTCCATCTCCAAGGCACTGGACGCTTTTGAGGGGCAGGCTCTGGGGCGGGAGTGGGGGGGCGTCCAGGGGGCACCCCTTCCCCGCGCGGGGTCTCACTGGTGAGTAATTGGGCTCAGCCCTCCTGTCCCAGGCCCCTCCGGCCTCCCTCCTGCCATCCCTACACTCCAAGTGAACCGCTTCCCTTTCAACGACCTTACATGGGCTTCAGCTCTCCTGAGGAGCCAGAGCGGGGGTGGGGAGTGGGGGGGGGGGACGGCGCGGGGGAAGAGGTACAAGAGTTGGGAGGAAGGCGGTTAGCTTCATGAGAAGCCTAACCAGGGAGGAGCACACGCATGTGGGGCCGGGGAGTGGCATCTCCTTGGCCCCTTTCTCAAAGAGGAAGGCCATGTGGTGTCCTGAGCCCCTCTGCCTCTTTCTCCAGAAGGGAGGCCACGTGATACCCTGTGCCTGTGATCCCCTTTACCAAGTAAGGAGGCCACATGGGGCTACGGCTCCCTTGCCCCCCTTTTCAAACAGGAGGCCACATGGTGATCTGAGCCCCACATCCTCTTTCCCAAGGAGGGAGGTCACACCTATAACACACACCCCCCATCCCTAACTCCCTTCCCCAGGAGGGAAGTCACGTGGTGCTTTAAGCCCCCTTTTTCTTTCCTACCCCAGAGAGCCCACAGGGTAAGCCCCTTTCCCCAGGCCCCACGTAGTGCTCAGGCTCTCCCTTTTGTCTCATTCCTGCCTGAAAAAACAGCGTGCTTAGAGGGAAGCCCTTTCCTCCACACCCACATGGTGCTTGAACTCAAAGGCCCTCGTGCTGCCCTGTACCCCCCCCACCAAAGACCCTATGGCCAAGACCCCGATGGTTTCAGTACCCTTATCTGTAGCCCTTTCCTACCTCAGCCTTGTGGTGCCTTCACAGCCCAACCCTGTGGGCCTTGGGTCCTGGAGCACAGGGCGCCCCATCTCCTCATACCTCTTGAGGAGGAAAGAGGGCGTTATATCCTGACCTTACAGAGTCGAAACCCCAACCAAACCTGCCTGTTTCCTATTTCCAGGTGGGACTAGGCTATCCCTACACTATGTCTCCTCCTACCCCTTACTCCCATTTTAAAGGCAGCTTCATTATCCCTTTTCTGAGTCGTGATTTTTCTAGGCCTTTGTCTGTTCTCCCTAAGCAGATACCAGCAGAAGGCAGAGCTCAGGTTCCCAGTATCTCTCCTAGAAAAGTCATGTCTTTCTCTCCAGCCGGACAGCTGATCTCTGAAAACAGCTGCACTGTCCTCCAAGGACGTGAAAGCTAGAAGGGGACCTGTGATTGCACGGGGGTAGTTAACTCCCAGATGCTCCCAGGAGCACTTCCGCCCCTGCAGCTCAGTCTTAGCCAAGGCTGCCTGTGGCTGGAGCGTGGTGAATTAAAGTGCCTTGCTTCTCGAGATCTCAGTGTCCTTATCTGTAAAATTAGAGAGTTGTGCTTAGGTGATCTGAGATCTCTTCTAGCTCTAAATGCTGTGATCTTAGTAAGGGGTAGACAGGTTAAATAGATCATGAAATGGGAGAACGAACTCTACACTGATCTGGGTCTGGATCCCAACTCCCACGATTTTGTAACTTTGGGTAATTCACACCTGGTCTCTGGGCTTCTGCACCACCTTGAGCTGCCCCTTGAGAACCCCAGAAGCACCCCAAACCTCAGGCTGGAGAAGAGAGTTTTAGCTCCGCTACGGTTTGTCACTGCCTAGGGCCCTTGATTCTCTCCTCTGTAAAATGAGGGAGTAGGAGGAAATGCCCTCTAAGGCCACTCCTGCTCCTAAATTCTATAATCCTGAAATCCATTTTGCCAAATCTCTCGAGCCATTTTCCTGTGCGTCAAGTCCAGCCTTGGATAATAGAGATAATTACACCCCCACTTTGGGGCTGGGAGGGTAAAAGACCCGTTGATTGGAGCAGCATTCAGCTTGAGAAGAAGGGGTCCTTACAAACAACAGGCTGCTGATTTCTCCTACACAGTCATTTAAAGCCTGTTTGCTATTGTGTGGTTTGGTTAAATGGGGGTCTGGGAGTGAATGCCCCCTGCTAGAGCTCTTAAGCATAAACTCTTTAAGCAGGGAGGGAGAGAAAGAGAGAGGTGTGTTTTAGGAACTCCAGCAAAGGGAAATCATGAAGCAGTCATTTTCTGGTCAGCGTGGTGGCCGGTCCTGCTGGGATTCTGGACAGAGTGGGCTTGGGGAAGGTTGTGCCCTAGAAACTGACTGTTGGCCAAGGCTCTTGATGGGCCGTTGAAATACACTTTGACTTCCCCCAGACATGGATTGTGCCCCTACATGTGCCCTTGGACCACAGAATACTGCCCAGGAGGGCTCCTTTGGCATCCGAGGGATCTCAATCTGGGCTCCACAGACTGGATAGATTTTAAGGGATCCATGAACTTGGATGGGAAAAAAAAATACAACTTTATTTTCACTAACCTCTAACTGAACCAAGCATTTCCTTCAATTATGGACTTAAAATGGAACCATTTTGAGGAGTCCCTAATCGTCACCAGACTGCCCAAATGATGGGGGGTAGAGGTGTCTATGACCCAGGAGGGTCTGAAAAGGCCTGCTTTAGTCCAATTCCTTCATTTTACAGAAATGACCTTAAGAAAATTGATTTCAGTATTGGAAGTGCCTGGGGATGTCAATTCTGGGAGGACAGGGTTAGCCTAGTATGGGGCTAGCCCGGTGCAGGTTTAGCCCAGTGCCAGGATTAGCCAGTGTGGTTAGAGCAGAGAGACCACAGACTTTGAATTTGGGGCGCTCTTTCTGGGTTTGAAAAAATGAAAAACAAAACCCTCCAAACCCTCACTTCCTCTTGCTTCAGTGCTACTACCAAAAGAGCCTCCATCTAGATCAGTGCTGCACGCATGGAAAAGGTAAGCCGTTTGACTAGATACTTTTCTTTTGTAATAGTAGAGTGTGTAGCCCACACAGGGAATTGCAGTCAGGGCAGATTTGCAAAGGGAAAGCAAGAGGAATGTGAGTCTAGCCAGGCCAGCCCCCTGCTCAAGGGGCCAGGACCTAGTCTAGGCCATGGGAGGGCAGGCCCCCAGCTAGCTCTTATCTCTTAGCTAAATGGACCTGCCACCAGTATTTCAGAATTTCTAGGTCCTCTTGGAGGAGGGAGGGAGGAAGCCTCCGGTGCTAAGGGTACAAAGGTCAGAATGGAATGGCCTCTGCCCTGAAGGAGCTCACCTTTTACTGGGCAGATAAACCCCCCCAGACTGATAAGAAAATACTCTGACTTTTTCTTGGGGCTAGAGGATGGCTGCTGGGAAAGAGGACATGTTGATTAGAGGCCTAGGGTTTGAATTCTAGCTCAGCCCTTCTGACCCCCAAGACCTTGGGGCAAGGAACTTGCTGCTCTCTGGACCTCATTTTTCTCCTCTGCCAAAATCATTCCATCAGAAGTTCTTTCAGGGCAGGGGCTGTCTTTTGCTTCTTTACTAAATACCCACCATAAGCCAGGCACTGGGCTAAATTCTGGAGGTACAAATACAAGGGGCTTATATTATTTTTTAAAATTCATTTTTATTCTAAACTTAACAAATGCCAAATAAAGTGGGCAGTTTTGTCTGTATGATAGAGCAGAAAACGAGGACTGTTTGTGAAGCTGCAGGTCTTTGTTACGTACAGCTGAAATTTCTTTTAAATGCATCAGAAGTTTAACCTGTGGCTTTCAAAGTTGAAGGAACTTAGTGTCTCACAGGAGAGATGTCCATCCAGAAGGGTGGTGGCCAGGCACAGAGAGAGATGTTTTGGTTTGGGAAATTCCAGGGCCTGGGACTGGTGTGTCGTGTGTCATCCCCCCTGTCCTGTCCCGTCCCCCCCCCCCCCCCCGCTAAGTGATAGACAGATCCTTTACAGGAGTGATAATCTGGGTTTATGTGCTTGGCAGTATGACCACAGCAGGAATACCACTGGAGAGCAGTGTGGTAGGGTTGGGGTGGCCTTGATGACATGGAGAGCAGCATGGTAGGGTTGGGGTGGTCTGGACATAGTGAACTCTCTTTACCCCTCAGAAGCCCAGATTGGAGCTTGAGTACTGCCTTGTGGGGAGTTTGTATTAGCGTCTGGGCTGGACTACATGCAACCAGCAGGTCTTCATGGTATTGGCAGGCCAGGAAAAGCTGGGCTAATTTTGGGCATTGAATATGTCCGCCCTGACTTCCTGCGTTCACACCTGAACAAAAGCACAATGCTGTTATTTTCTTCTTTTTGTCCCAAGGTCCATGAGGAAAACAAGACAGGCTTATGGTGAATTTCCAGTTACTTCAGGTATGGGTCAGTGGGGTGTCATCTAACATGACCTGTAAGGGAAATGGAATACTTGGCCGAGGATGAAAACCACAGTCTGATTGAGCATAGTTCACATGCTCTGATGGGTTAAAGGATTTACCTGAGGCCAAATGAACATTCTCTTGGATATTGAAGATGTCAGGAAAATGAGAATATCTGCTTGACCAGGAGATCAATTTATCACAAAAAACCCTAAAACTGAACAGTGATGATGCTCATTAAAAAAACAAAACTGAAAACTGGTTGGGAGTCATTTCCTACCCTTAGCAGATGTTCTGAAAACGTGAGTTTTCCAGGTAAAGGACCTAACGTTTTAGTTTCAATGCTTGGTGGGTGGTGGGGTTTTTTTTCCCTCAACCTTTTCAGAAATGGAGGCCATTCTCCTGACTTCTAAGTAGAGTATTAGGAGAATGACTGCCTTTTCTCAAAACTCGATTACTGTGATCAGTTCCTGGGCCATGGCTGAGGCGATTATACGTTCTCAGGGCTTGTTGAAATTTGTAGAACTTGTGCCTCATCACTGAGTGAGTCTCAGGCCTCTCTGACTGTTCTTGTTTTATGCTTCACGTACAAAAACTCCCTGTAACTTAATGAGATCTGTTTGTGTCCAACTCTAAGGGTGAGTGAATGTGCTTCCCTTTCCTGGGGTCTGAGTCCCTGGGAAGCGCCACATGCCATCTTATAAGCAGTTTTCCTCAGCCTTTGCTGGCTGCTATTGACCCCCTGACTCCGTGGGTATAAGAGGGCAGCCCGGAGGCTGGCCTGGGCCATCAGGTAACCAAGTGGTGACGCTCAAGTTAAACTGGAGCCTAAAAAGGGACAGAGTAGAAGCAAGGGCCAACGTTTGATCACTGCAGCTGGTGCTGAGCTTCGCTTCGGGGCATCCCGGCTCGTGGCCTTTCCAGAAGGTTGTCATTGCCAGAAACTGGATGGCCAAGACAAGTGAGCCCCGCCCAGGAAGATCTGGAGTAACAGAGAAAAACCAAGCTGGCCTCAGCCTTAAGTTTGCAGGATGTCTGTGTGCTAGAGCTTGGATACATGGATAGGGTGATTAGTTCAGGAGTGAAATCCCACAGAAGGCATCGAATGTAATGGTGTCACTTCTCGGAAACAAACAAGCCAAGCACTGAACAGAAGCGCCTTCTCCCCTCACGGTGTGATTGGGGAGAGCTTGTCTCTTCGCTAAGTGAAAGTCTTACAGCTTGTCATTGGGCCCCACAGGCCCAGCAGATAATAAATGATGTTTTTCCTTTGCCAGTTCTGGTCCTCGGATAAAGGAGAAGCAAAGAAAGCCCATCGTCAGTGAACAAGGTTCTAACGTGAAGAGGTGGTGCCTGTAGACGTCCTGCTTGGAGCCCTGGGATTAGAGGAAGTTGAGACGAGTCAGAGGTCCCCTAGGCCACCCCCACCCTGCCATCCCTTGAGGCTAAGTGACATGTCTAAGGTCTCCAGGTAACTGTGGCAGAACTGGGGTTGGGACCTCTGTCATTCCACTGTAGTGCCCTCCCACACGCACCGGCTGGTAGGGAGCCTTTCCAAAGAGGTACCATCTGCAGTTCTATTTGGGAAAGAATATGGCTCATCTAGACCAAAGCATCCTTAAAAAGCCTAACACAGTGGAGCCAAGCCTAGTGATAGAGCCTCTTCCCGGCTCTGGTTCCATACCCCAGCTTCCTTCAGAACTGAGCCAGAAGAGGCCTCAGAGATCTCTTTGTAGATGAGCAAATGAAGGGTGCTTCCTTGGATGAGGTCACCCCAGGTGGGGCTGGAATTTGGGCCAGAGGCCTTTTGCCTCTGAGTCCAATATTCTTCCTACTTTGAAAGAGGCTTCATCTGTCAACACAGCCGAAGGGCACTTTTTTTCTTTAATGAAGTTATTTATTTACTTTTAATTTTCAACATTCATTTCCATAACATTTAGAGTTACAAATTTTCTCCCCATCTTTCCCCTCCCCTACCCCAAAATGGGATGTAAATTGATATAGGCTCAACATATTCATTCACATTAAACCTATTTTTACATTCGTCGTGTTGTAAAGAAAAATTAGAACCAAAGGGAGAAACCACAAGAAGAAATAAAACAAAACCAAAAAAAAGGAGCAAATAATATGCTTCGATCTGTATTCAGATTCCGTAGTTCTTTTTCTGGATGTGGGTAGCATTTTTCGCCATGAGTCTTTTGGAGTTGTCTTAGATCCTTGCATTGCTGAGAGGAGCTAAGTCTATCACAGTCATCCCATAATGTGACTGTTACTGTGTCCCAAGGGCACTTTGGACAGGGAGGTAAATCCTGCCTCGCTTGGCATGTCTGTGGCCAGATGAGCTCCTGGTTCTGGGACAGCCCCCAGTTCCGATGAAATCCTATGGGCCATATCTTGTCTATTTCATTTCTTGGAGGTCCCTTCAAGCTCTGGGCACATGTAGGATTCTAGGACTGAGTGAGGATTGCTGCTCGGCCTGGTATCTGGAGAGCAGAGAAAGGTAAAGAGAAGGTGTGATCTACTCCCAGGAGAGTGTAAGATCCTTGCTCAGTTGGCACATCACTTAATAAATGCTTGATTCTGAATTTGTAGCCTGGCATCTTGGCAAAGGCACTGAATTCAGTCAGAACGCCTGAGTTCAGCCGTTGCCTGGGTGTGACCTTGGCCAAGTCACTCCGAGCCTCTCTGGCTTCCTTCACAGCTCCTGGGGAGGCCTTTCCTGACCACCCCCAACCCCAACCAAATTACTTTGCGTTTACTTCGTACATACATTGTCTCTTAACATTTGTCTGTATCCATTTTCCTTCCTTTGCTGCACTATAAGCTCCTTGGTACTGCATCTCCTTTGGCCTGACCCAAGAAGGTGTTGAATAAACTCATGGTGATTGACTGACTTCTTAACCTGAGTCTTGGCTTCCTCATTCCTAAGAGGAGCACCTTTGGGAGATGGGAAGAAAACGCAATTCAGGGACTTGCTTCTAGTCTTATGTTCACCTTTTCAAAGACTGGTATTAATGGCAAGTGTCACATGTGGATGGAAATTCCCAAAATTCCCCATGTGTCCGAATCCTTCACTTGACCCATCTCCTAATGTTGGGCATTTTCACCGGCATCACAGCTCAGTGAAATAAGGGCAGCTGTGATCATGACCAAGTAGCAATAGCAGAGCTAATGTTAAGGCGTAGACCAAGAAGAATAGAATCAACTGTGAGCTCCCTGGAGGCAGGCACTGTTTCGTTTTTGCCTGGCACATAGTAAGTGGCTAGGGCTGGCCTCCTAGCTGTTCCTCACACAGGACACTCTTCTCTATTCTGAGAAACGCCCATGCCTGGGCTCCCTCCTGACTCCCCAGGCTTCCTTCATATCCCAGCCAAACTCCCACCTTCTCCAAGAACCCTTTCCCAATCCTTCTGAATAGGAGCACCCTTCCTCAGTTTACCCCCAGTTCATCTTGTATATATTTGTTTGTGCGCAGTTGTTGGCATGTCTCCCACATTAGACCGAGCTCCTTGAGGGCAAAAACCGTGTTTTACCTTCCTTTCTGTCTCCAGTGCTTAGCACGGTGTCTGGTACGTAGCAGGCTTTTTGGCTTATTGAACAAATGAGTGAGAAGAATTTTAGGCAGGAAGCAGCTAAAGAGTGGTCAGGAGGCCTTTGGCTGGTATAGGACTAGGATTATGCCTTCAGAACTGTGAGCGATTAGCCTTCTTCCATTCCACAGGTGGTGGTGACCCCTTCACTCCCAATTATCCCATAGAGCCTCTTGACATGCCTCCGAGATTGGCATCTGTTAGCAAACTACAGGCTGAGGTGAATGAAATCCTGGGAAGACACTTGCGGTTTAGTGATTCCTATAAGCAAATTTAAGGGGCAGCAACTTAAGACTGACGTGGGACAGTGGTGGGCTGAGAAATAGATGAGAGGGAGCTGGAGGCCCGGGACGGCAAATGGTCGATGGATTGGTAACTGATGCTTTCCCAGGAATGGGCCATGACACGCGTGATTTGGAGGCTAATGCGATTTTTCTCCCTCTTTGCACTGAGCCAAATAGGCCAAGATGCAATGTGTAGCCAAAAGCCCAGCTGTCTTCCCAAATGGTACCTGGTTTAACAAGTCACCAGATTTCTTTGGTTCAGGCCTTTCAGACAATGGCCCCTTCTTCCTCGGCTCTGGCTGACTTACAAATGGGGTGTGTTCCAAAAGTTAGCATGTTAGCTCAGTTGTTTGGAACTTGACAAACATTTTCCCATAGAAACAATGGCCTGCCTGGTTCTCGAGCAGGCCAGTAAATGTCTGTGTTACCCATAATACAAGCACGGTGGTCATACCCAGGGACCCTAACCATCCAGTAGAACAGTGTTTCTATGGGGGGGAAAATGCCTTCCGTATTCCATCTTGGATGTAAGAACGACACATCTCTGTCAATGTCATAAGACCGTGGGCCTCTTCCCTTCTTATCGTCACCCATTCGGGAGCTCTCCCAGCTCCAAGGTGGTAGCTGGTTTCTGAGACTGGGCATGGGACCGCAATGGGAGTGATGGGAACGAGGGGGAGAAAGTTACAAAGGACAACCCCATGAGGTAAGAGAATATGGAGCTTTGTGGAATAGGACCTGGGAATACTCACACTTTTCCCTCAGACTTTCTGGACCCATAGTTTCCTTCAAGGCTCAGCTCAGAGGCCGCATCCACTAAAAAGCTTTCCTAGACATCCCTGGCTCCAGCTGGAAACATTCTCTCCCTCCCTCCCTCCGGGGCTTAGAGCAGGCAGAGATCTTGGGGGCTATTAAATCCAGACCCCTTAATTGACAGGTGAGGAATGATGCCCAAGAAGAAGTGACTTGCCCACAGTGACAAGGCAGCCAACATCAGAGTCAGGATTGCAAAGCAAGATGACTGATTCCAAATTCGGGGCTTTTTTCACTGTGCCTCACAGCCAGAGGGCAGCACCTAGCCATGTGCAAACATTGGTCCTTAAAGAATCTAGTTGAGGATATTTTTTCCCAGGCAACTAGAACTGATGAGAAACCGGACAGATAGTTTTCTAGGGGTTGATAACGGACCCAAAGTTCCTCCTGTTGCCAGAGAGAAGGGGGCATGCTAGGGGCAGCCTGAATACCTGCTTCTGTTACCCACAAACCTACCAGATGCCATCTTTGGCAGGTTGCTGCCTACCTCGGGTCCTACAAATGGCCCTCAATATGATGGACTCTTTGTAAGCAAGCAAAGGAGTCTTCAATGTCCAAAGAAGCCCCGAATGTGGAGCGTGAGGACTCCTGGGTTCAAAACCTGCCTTCCTCCAATTTCTTGTAACCCCTTGGCCTGTGACTTCCCTGTTCAGGCCTTCTTTTCCCACTTCTACCATGAAGGGCTTGCTTTAGATGACCGTTTCAGGCAAACCATTCCATGATCCTTGGAACCTTTGCCTAATGTTGGAGTTCTAAGGGCCATAGATTTAGAGCTGGAAGGTCAACTAGGCCAATGCGCTCATTCCACAAATGGGGAAACTGAGGCCTGGAGGAGTAAAGCAACTTGCCCCTTCTCCAAGTCTTTGCCCATTTTGTGGGCTCCTCTCCTTGACTTTATCTCACTCTGCCTTGTATTAAGTTTACTTGTGGACATGGCATATCTCTTCCCAAACCTTGGCCCTTTGTAGGGAAATACAAGCCTGACTCAGGATGGCAGCTACTCTTTCTCTTTATTTTCTTGATCCTCCAGTGCCTTGCACATAAAAGGCAGATGATTACTGTCTGTTGACTTTGGGCCCCACACCCTGGTGCTCCCCTGGTGCTGGATCAGTAGTGGCCCCCTTGCTCCCTTTTCTGCTGCTCTTTTCAGCCCTGGATCTCTGAACGACCAAACAGATCATGCAGTCCGGAGCTCAGGATTTCAAACAGGTACTTAATCTCTTTCAGAGATTTTATAGCTGGCCATATGGGGCAGCAGACCAGGGAATAAAGAAGCCCCCCCACCCCCATCTCTCACGCACACATACACACACACGCACACATACACGCACACTCCTCCAGATGTGTGGGGTCTTTAGGTACACAAAAAACTGAAGCAAAATTTTGTGGCCACCGAGAGTCAAGCTATCAGAGCCCTTCATCCTGTGTGAGAGGAGAGACCTTGGAACAGGGAAGAGGCTCTTTCTTCCTTCCTTTTTCCCCTTCCCATGGCCAACTCTGCTGGAAGGAGGGGTAGTATGAGACAATGGGATGCCAGGCAAAAGAGGAAAGCTCAGTGCCTATGTCCAACAAGCCACCTGGTGAGGGCAGCTGTTCTGACATCTGCAGAATGGCATCATCTCCACATACATACTCCATTGTGCCACACCCTTGGGCTTGCCAACAAATTATGCTTGGCTCCCACCCCCACCCCTACACCAGTTGTCATTTTTCTATTCCCTCCTCAGGCCAGAGCTATCCCCTACAAGGGCAGCATTGGGAGGGTCAGAGATATGGCATGATATACGCCCTGCCCAAGTCACTTCCTTGGAATCCTCTTCAGTCTGACCCAGCAGTGTAACAATGCGCACAAGGGAACTGAGAATGGGCAGAGGAAGTGGGGTTTGGTCCAGGTGTGTGATTTTATCAATGTAGGGAGCTCCAAGTTGGAAAAGTTTCTCCACTAATGAAAACCAGCAACTGTACCTAGTACCCTGTCATCTTGGAGGGTTGCCTAGGACACTGAGGTTAAAGGATTTGCCCACAGTCACTGTCAGAGTGTGGACTTAAGAAGCATCTTGGTACAACGGAAAGCAATGGCGTTGGAGACAAGGCATTTTAACTCTCTGAAACTCAGTTTCCTTGTGTGGAAAAGAGAGTGCTTGGAGTAGATGACCTCTCTGGTCCCTCCCAGCTCTGGATAAGATCCATGATCTTATCTAACCTAACAAGGAAAGCAGACCCAAGTAACGCTGAACGCTCCCATCTCGCTGCCTCCTGCCAAGCAGGTTTGGGATAGTCGTCCAACTGAAAAGTGAGTGCTTCTAGCCAAGTGCTAGCCCCTTGACCTTGAACTTGTTAGGTTCTCCCCGTTCCCCACAGTGGCTGGTTTTTTCAGAGGGCTTGGCATCCAGTGGTCTGTGTGATTATCCCAGTATAGCTGAGTTGGATAACCCAGGCATTCCCATTCTGCCTGTAAACATGTACAGAGGAGGAAACTGAGGCTCGTGTCGTGCAGCTCATCAGCTTTCAAGCCAAGGCCCCACTCTGTGCCTCCACCTCAAGCCAGACATCAATCTCTCCATTGCTTACTGCAACTAGGACAGCTCGAAACTTGTTATCTTCAATTAAGGCTCCGGATCGCACCTTCTGTCCTTTTGTTACCGTGCGGCACCAAATGAAATTCTGGCCAATCAACAGGCGGGCTGACAGGCAGCCAGGATCCAAAAAGGGCTTGACAGGTGAGAACATCGGATTGATTGTAATAAGATGAAACCAGATAGGACTAGATGGACATCTCGTCTTAGCCTTGGGTTTTTAAAAATCGACCTCACAAGTCTGAGACAAGGAAGCATCGATTGCCAGAAAACAGCTCGTGTGAAAAAGGTGGGGGGGGGGGGAGAGGCAGCTCACTGGGGCAAGTGGAGAGTTTATCTTAGGATCAGAAAAACTTGGCTTCAAGATCCCCCTCCCACACAGAGTGACTAGGAGACCCTGGGCAAGTCACTTAACCATTTCATGCCCCAAGCAACTCTCTATTTTTTTTTTTTTTTGGTGAGGCAGTCAGGGTTGAGAGACTTGCCTAGGGTCATATAGCTACTAAGTGTCATGTGTCTGATGTCACATTTGAACTCAGGTCCTCCTGACTCCAGGGCCTGTGCTCTATTCCCTGCATCACCTAGCTGCCCCAACCAAGCGACTCTCTAAAAATGATAAGTTACCGGTTGTCGGTGAAAAAACCGAGACCAAAACAAACAAAACAAAATATACGGCCCAAGCTTTTAGTGAAGCATAAGCCAGTGTACGAACCAATGCTGTGAATGTGTGTGAGCCATCTCTGTCCCTATGATAGGGAAATCAGAAAAGCCAGTGGGACCTTGGGTTATATTAAGAGAAGGGGGCATCCAGAAATGGAGAGTATAGGCCCTGCCCCATATCCAGCTCTGCTTTGCCATCTGGTGCCCAACTAGTAGTCAGGTCTGGGCACACATTATTACAATGGAAACACCAGAGGAAGCTCAGCTCGGAGGGCAAAGGTGCTCAAGATGGTGCCATATGAAGGAAATGGGAATTTCAGCTTGGAAAAGAGAGGACTTGGGGAGACGGTTAAGGTTGGAGACCTCTCCCATACTTTCTTCATCTACCGGTTAATTGATGCAAATGTAAGAGTTTGAAGACTTGTGTCTGAAAGGTAATTTATAGAGAGTTGCAAGTGGACACTCCACTGAGAAGTTAAGAGATTTGTCATCCAGCCTGCAGGTGCCAAAGGCAGGACCAAAGGCAGGACCTGAACCCAGGACTTCCTGACTCAGAAACGTACCTTCTACTCACTACAACATGCAGCCTCTCTAGAGGCCCTTATGGAAAAAAAAGGATAATGTTTAAAGCCTCTCTTGTATTAATGATGTAGTTAAGTACAAAGTAAAATGTGGCATTAATATAATGTTTGATAATGACATTCAAGGTAAAATAAGATGTTATGTTCACATTTGCAAGTCTTTTAACTCACATAAGCACAAGATGGAATCTTGGAGAGTGGCATGATGTGGTTTTTGAAGACTTCTACATTGCAAATATGCATGTCCCAAATAGAGCGTGGACTCACTCCTTGGCCGTGGCTGCTTTTGTGACTGCCTTCAATTCTGTGCAGTTGGATTTGTCTTGGTTGCTTCATATTAACAGCCAACAACACAGAGAGGGCAGATTGAACTGGGTGTGGAACAGCCCCGATATTGATAGCAGGATTCTTTGTGATAACCAAGCAGGTGCCCATTGACTGGGGACACTGGAGAAACTGGAGAAACCAATAGATATAATGGGATATGTAGCAAGAAAGGATAAATATGAGAAATTCAGAGAAATATGAAGAGATTTGAAAAACCAAAGCAGGGAAAAAAATAATAATAGCTAGCATTTATATAGCTCCTACTATGTGCCAGGCACTGCGTTAAGCACTTTCCAAATATTATCTCATTTGATCCTCTTCACAACCCTTGGAAGTGGGTGCTATTCTTATCCCCATTTTACAGATGAGGAAATGGAAGTTAAGTGATATTCCCAAGATTACACAGCTAGTAAGCAGTGCTCTATGCACTATGGCACCACCTAGGTGCTGCTGGGTCAGAAGAATACTATGCATAATGATTTCAACAATATCAGTGAAAAGGTATCTGAGAGGAAACCGAGATTGGAGTAAACAAAAAACAAATACTGGTCTCAGCTAATGAAACGCAGTGCCTGGCACAAAGTGGGTGCTCTGCGAATGCTGTTGTTATTATCCCTCCTCTTACTAGAAGAGCTGGGGACTGTGCTGATGAGCCGCCTTCATTGTCAGATAGCGCCACTTGATCTGGCAGGTTTAATAAACTGGTTTTCTTTGTTACAAGGCAGCGTTCTTTTTTTTTTTTGAAAGAGGAAGATCTTTCTAGAAATTATTGTGATATAAAAAAGGCTGGAATAAAACTGGTTAAATAACATTTTTCTTTAATGACCCATTCTCTCCCTCCTCATATTTATCTTGTAGAATCCCAAAGTTCCATCCAAGCACAGTTCATGTACCAACTCGTACCCCAGATCTCCCCAGCTAATACTCCTGAAATTACTTTGTGTTTCATCTTGGCACAGCTGCCTTCCTCCCCAAAGCAGAATGTAAGCTCCTTGCAGGGCAGGCGCTGTTAATTTTTGTCTTTCTATCCCTAGCTCACAGTACATATTTGATAAATGTTTGTTGAATTGATTTGATTTTTTTAAGAACAAAGGAGGAAGCTTTTTGCAATCTATTCACTCTGGAAGTTCAGTGAATTGATGCATACAAATTCCTAGTCTCTCTGAATATTATAGATGGAGGATAAATATATGAGAAGATTCCTAAAAAGAGGGCGAACCAGAGAAATATTGGAGAGAGCTGGTATTTTTCTGGCACAAAAGGAGACCTCACTCACAAGTGGCCGACTCAGAGCAGTCAGTAAAATGATTCTTTGGAAAAGAGACACCAGAGAGCTGACCGGCAAACAAGTCGAAGAATGTGCGATGCCAGTGCTGAGGCGGAGCGGAGAATTGAAAGCAAAGCTTTCCTTCTCTTGAGGAACTAAGACCATAATAGCAATCTCTCGGCTTAAAAAAAAAGAATAGTTAAGCAATCCAGCTAGAGAAATGAATGAGAACTTTGGTTTTTTAGGGTTTTTTTTAAATCTGTTATAAAAGTTACTTTTTAAAACAGTTTGTCAATAAATCAGTTATCTTAATGGACATTATATGTTTTGTAAATTTGTGGTTTGGAAAACAGTGCCAATTTCTCAACACTGAGATGAGCTGGAATGAGTACAAATAGTACAACGTCTACCTCCATCTAATAGCAGCATTCCTAAATTACAAGGAAAGGTCCTAAAGTCACCCCAGGTGCTGAAATTGCAAGTGTATCTTCCAAAGGTGACAACCTTGTGTTGAGATATTATACCAATAGAAAGAACAATTACCGTTAATTTGGCTCGAACTAGACTTGTGAGGTCTCTATGACAAGAGTGGTGGAGTCATGACAGAAAGGATTTCAATTGGTTTTCTGTTGTCCCTCCCACCACTCCCCACCCCCAATGCTAGGCACTATTAAAATCTTGCCATCACTTACTTGTCCTAAAGTAGAGAATATGGACAGTCTTGGGGTCTGTGGCAGGATGCCTAACGCAACACTGAAAATAATTTCAGACACAGAAAGACTGCAAACCCTTTGAAGGCAGGGATGGCTTCATTTTTGTCTTTACAGTCCCCAGAGGGTAGTACAATACTTCCCATATAGTTGGCACTTAATAAAACTTTGTTGAATTGAACTGAGTGGGCCCAATATTCCAACATAATATATAAAGCACAAAACAACCAATTTATTCTAACATTTTAAAGGGCATATTATTTTCTACTGAAGGAGAAGATTGTTTTCCTCATTATATAAATCCTTGAGAATAAATATACTTTAAAGCCCCTGTTAATTGGCCCTCAAGTAAGCAGAACTCTCAAATAACTAGCATGTGTTGTTGGGGTTTTTTTACTCAAAAGGGCAAAAGTTGCTGGTCAGGAGAACCAGAGAAGACCTAAAGACCTACATGCAGTACTCCAGCTGCCAAACTTCTGAAGCTTTCAAACGCAATTAAAAGCCACAAGAGTTTCTTTGAAGATTTTTATATATAAATGTGTGTGCTAATTACAACTATTAAGGGCCCTAACATGGGATTTCACACCTTGTCACAGCACCATTTCCCTGTAAACAAGTTGTGTGAGGCATAATTCTAATTAATTTACTTTCCTGATGTCTCTTAAATGTCCTTTATTTTTTTTTAAAAAACAACGATCACCAGGATTTATTATATGAAGTGTTAATAGGCCTAACTGAGAAATGAAAGCAAAGGTATTCACAAGATCATGTCCTTTCCACATTTTCAACTGGAGGTGAGTGAGTGGTAGAAAATATAACTTTATGCTCTAAAATAACAATCTCATTCACTTGGTAGGTTTTTTCCTTAGGGGAAAAAATCCATTTTGTGTACTTTTAGTATATATTCATTATGTTGTACTTCTATGATTTTAGGCATAAATGGGTTTTTCTTTAACTTTTTATTAACCACTAAATCCATATCACTAGAATGCCTTATTCCTCAGCGAAGCTAGTTAGCTGGTGTGCTATTATATATGATACATGATGGTTCCCAAATCTGGTGTTCCCTGCACTAACATTTTTTTGTGTGTTAGTGACCAAGGCCCAAATGAACCTTGTTACTAGCTATATTATTTTCCCTTCTAAACAAACACAGAAATTTGAACCCCTCAATAAAGCAGCAATGAATGTCATCTCCCATTTAAACAGCCACACACATTTTTGCTTCCTTTTGGATGTAATTTTTTAAAGAGAGAGAAATTAAGACAATTTGTAACAGTTTTCAGTGTTGGTGATTTATAACTAATAAAAAAGTTATGGTTCATTAGTCTTAGCTGATGGCAACTCATTTATGTTGATGTATTTGGAAGTAACATTAATACTGTTCATAAAGTTGTTTTGTTTTGTTTTTCTTTTTACAATTGGAATTCCTACTCAGTCATCAAAATGAGGATGGATGGAGAGAGCCAGATCTGAAGTCTGGCCCAGAACATACATGTCACAGCTAATATTCACTAACTATTGAATGCTCACTGGAAATGAATAAAACTATAATGATTGGCTTTGTTTAAATCACAAATGACTATTTCACTCAGAGGTTGTCACACAGCATAAGGGTCTTCCCCATGTGATGGTATATCGTGGAGGTAGCACGGTTTTTTGGGAAAGTACACTGGACCTGGAGTCAGGAGAAATCCGAGTCCAAATCCTGGCTCTAACACTTACTAGTTGTATGGATCTGGATGAGGCCTTTATCAGCTCCAAGACTCAGTTTCTTTAACTGTGAAATGGGGACAAGAATACATATTCTACCCACTGTGGGGGGTGGGGGGAAGATGGTGGCTGTTGTGAGCAAAGTACTTTAGAAACCTTAAAATACTACAGAAATGAGCTACTCTTGTTCCTAACCTACACTTATCCCCTGGGGAATGGGGTAGAGGCACAAATACAATCATTTTGGCAGGCTTAAGAAATACCATTTTGATGCGCTAATAGCCTCTAGGAGTCTCTGACTAATCTTCACATTAAGACATGAAGAACAGACATTTGCAATAGGGAGCCGTGTAATTGGCATTATTAAGGCCCAGCTGCTGTTGGCACATCCAGATGAGAGGATGGGGCTTCTCCAGGAACACCAGTTAAGAAGCAAGCTCTCAATGAGACTTCTCCATCCTCAACCCCCACCCTTGGCCTCCCCCACCCCTTCCTCCTCCATACTCTCTCCTCTCATGGCTTCTGTAACATTTAATCTGTCTTGGTGCTCCTCCTACCTATCAGACCACTCCTTCTCAGTCTCCTCTGCGGGATCATTATCCATGTCCCGCTCGCTAGGTATGAGTATCCCAAGACCCTCCCTTGGGTTCTCTGCTCTTCTCTCTTCCCTAAGCGATCTCATTTACCCCCATGGGTTGAACAGTCATTTCTATATAGATGCCTCCCCAAACTATATATCCAGCCCTAATCTTTCTCTTGAGCATTATTCTTGCCCTGTCTTTTACTTCCTGAATGTCTCAATAGGACCAAAAGTTTTATTTCTCCCTATCAGACAGTGATCTGTCCTCTAGACTTCCCTTTTATGCTGTAGCACCATGTTCCACTCATCCAGGTTGACGACTTCATGATCATTCATGGTTCTTCTCTTTCCCTCATCTCCAAGATCCAACCAGCCCCTAAATCTGGTCAATTCTACTTTCGTAACATCTTTTGCATCTCTTTACTCTTCTCCATTCACAAGCACAACCCTAGCCTTTTAACCTGTGACCCTGCTTCAGGTCTCTCCCCTCCCCAATTTGTCCTCCCCCTACCTTTTAAATTAATAAGGATCTGATCACACTGGCTGATTCTTCAAGGAGCTTCAACAGCTCCTAGAATTGTACCTAGAATAAGATACAAGATCCTCAGCCTGGCATTTCAAGTCTTCCATAAACTAGCACCAACCTCTCTTTGTAGGGTTTTTTTTTTCATATTACTCCCCTTCATACACTCTGTCTTCTAGTCCAAATGGTCCAATGCCAACCCAAACCCAACATTCCATCTTCCACCACTGTGCCTTTGTGGAGGCTGTCCATTCCCATGCCTGGAATACCCTCTGTTCTCAAATGTGCCTCTTGGGACATCTGGCTTCCCTCAAGACTCAGTTCAGGGCCATATCCTAGGTCTTTCTGAGCCTCTGACTCCAGTCCATTTTACTGAAATGACTTTGCATTTACTCATCAGTACACTTGTATCCTTCCCAGTAGATTATAAGATCCCTGAGGGCTGAAAGTGTTTAGCTTTTAGCTTTGTATCTCTAGTGCCCATCACAGTGGGGCACTTAATAAACCTTTGCTGAAAAGAGCTGAATTTAATTGAAAATAATATTATTCAGACCTCCTATTGGCTAATCCTGACATTAGTCAGAGTCTGGATTTTAGCTGTGGCATTTATATACACATGTGGTTCTTTTTCCTGAGGCTGAGCCTTAGAAACCAACCCACAATTGAAGATCTATGCAGCGCTCAGATGACATCAGTAAGGATAGGTTTTCAAAGAATTGGTCCAAGTTGTAGCAATGTCCAAGCTGTAAACGATATGCACATTCTCTCCATCCTCCAAGGCCAGCTGGAATGCCACCTCCTTCAAAGAAGTCTGAAGTGATTTCTCTCTCATCATATCTCGGAGCATTCCTACCCCTTTCACATAGCTGTCTTCTAATTTGTTGGGTATTCATCTGTATTCATGTCTTGGGTGAGGATGGAGAGGGAGGAACCGTATTTTACATCTCTTTATACATGGAGAGAACCACGATTGATTTTCTAGCCTAGCTCCTCAGTTTTGGGCAGAACAGCAATCACCTTATTATTTAGTCATCCCAAACAGGGCAGGTGAGCTTGTTGAAAGAATTAGCCAATGAACAAATGAATGAATGAATAAAGATATCAGCTAGTGGAGAAGTGGCTAGAAATTGTGATTGTGAAATCAGATCGGTTTTACATGAGGAAACTCTCTAATGGGAGATATTATCAGATAGAAAAGAGTTACATATTTCTCAAGTTAAAAAGGCTTCCCTGTCCCTCTTTGGTGTTTTCTGGGTACATGGATTTTGACTCCTGTATCTACGTGCATAAACAAAATACATGGTGTGCCCCATAATCACAAAGATGATAGAAATGAACACCAACAGCCCAAATTGTTGAGGGGCTGGGGCCAGGATGACAAGGATGAAGTGGATAAGGTCCATTAGGTAGTTCATGGAACACTGCACACCATTCACAGTGCCACGTTCTGAATCTGCGATGTTTTCTTGAAGGAGCTGAGTCACAGTGAGGTCAAAGGACCAGAGACCTGCAAGAGAAGGAAATCAAAGTAGATGATATTATAGTCAAAGTGGCCTATTTCAATACTGAAGATGCAAAGTGACCTACTTTAATACTACACTTCCAGAACCTGTGATTGCATGTTCTAGGGTCGTTACTCCACTCCCTCCCCCTCTAATGATATCGATCCTGGCCTATTAAATGCTTCAATAGTTGCCATGGCCAAAAAATTGGTTGCACCACCCTGCAACCAATCTGGTGATGAACCTCTACAAATGCAGCTGGATAGGGCCTAAGACAACAGATATACTGTTAGTTAACAAGATTTTTGGCTTCACGGTTATTTAGAAGAAGTTGCACTCTTTGGGCATTTATAGCTTTCATAGTGCACGGGAAGACTGCTGCATATGTAGTGAGAGGATTGGGGTTCGAATCCTGCTTTACATTAAACTTAGTAGATATGTTATTGTGGGCAAATAATTCCACAAGCCTCAGTTTCCCCTTCTGTAAAATGAGGTTGGACCAGATGATCTGTAAGGTCCCTTCTGGCTTTTGAGGTATGATGCAATCAGTCTGAGGTCACATCCACATCACAATGAAAATTGATGGCTTTAGGGGATATAACACTGACCTGGGATTCAGGAAGAACTGAGTCTAAATCCAGCCCCTGCCCCTGACTAGTCATATGACTCTGAGCAAGCCCCTTAATCTCCCTTAGGCTCCAATTCCTCACCTGTAAAATAGGCATAAAAATAATACTTCCTTCCAGGGCTGTGTTGCACCTCCAAGAATATAGTATATGTAAAGCACTTTGCCATCATTAAAGAATTGTGGAAATGTTAGATATTTTTATAAAGCATCTTTTGGGGAGGACTTGAGATGGGTCAGAGTGACACCTGAAAAGAGGAAAATGCCTGTCTGGATGTAATGGTCAGGTCTGGGACAGAAAACAAAGATCTGGGTTTCAGCCAAAGACAAGGTTTATTAGAACATCCGTCATAATGGGCAGACTCTTAAGGAGTCTGAACGTTAGTGAGCTATTGGCTAGAGTATTAGAATCTGAGCCGAGATCTGGGTTTCACATGGAGTTCCAGCTACAGAAAGATGGTTGTTGGCTTTGCGGGAAGTAAAATCAACTGTCCCTTCCCTAACCCTCAAGAACAATGATTGTGCCTGCACACAGACTTTACAACAATACAAGAAACCATTCAGGAACAGCTAGGTGGAGCAGTGGATAGAGCACCAGCCCTGGATTCAGGAGGACCTGAGTTCAAATCCAGACTCAGACACATAACACTTACTAGCTGTGTGACCCCGGGCAAGTCACTTAACCCCATTTGCCTAGCCAAAAAAAAGAAAAAAAGAAAAAAAGAAAAAGAAAAAAGAAACCATTCAACAGCTTTAACCAGGCCTTACCGATTCTGGCCAAGATCACTCCTGAGAAGAGCAAGATGATGGAGATATATGACTCAGGCTGGTTGCTCTCTTGTGGACCATCCATCAGAACAGTATTATTGGTCCAGTGGATGGTTGAGCGACCAGGAAGGATAGGCTGGTTAATGTTTCTTTCAAAAGGAGAAACATGTACAGTGTTCTCTTTCAGCATCTCGTGACTTAAGGAAGAGTTCTGGCTTAGTGAAAGAGAGAAAATGCCCAAATCAAAAGGACTCCCAGGGGCAAAGACAGAAAACACACAGAGCAGCAAACAGCCTATGTGGAGACAGCTGGAGATGAGGCCCGTGTGAACTAAGCCATAGGACCTTCTTAACCTGGTAAAGGGGATTGTGCCCACAAGACCCGAGAAGGCTGAGATGGCCATAAGGAGGCTGAGAAGGGAGCCCCCGATCCCCTGTGTGTAGGCATAGCCTGTGGTGATACAGTCAAAGCCCAGCACAGTTGTGTACAAGAAGGCTAAACCCAATCCTGCCAAGAAGACAGTTTGCCTGCAATATGTCTTCTAGCCATCACAGCATGTCCGGACTAGGCTTTGTATCTTTCTGAGGCCAAGAGGAAACCTGGAGGTCATGTCCTGCTGGGCTTCCAGAGGAGATGGTGGGTCCTCTGGTCCTTCCAAAGTCTTGGGCATGTTGGCAAACTCATCAATGGTTGGACAAGAATGAATTTCCCCTAAAAAAAAATACAGCCAGAAAGGTTTTAGATCACAGTTATCATAAGAACTTGCTGCTTGTTTTCAAGCCAAACGATGAGGATGTCTGCTTGACTGGTGATGTTGAGAACATGTCATCTCCCCAGTCGCTGCCCAGCTCTATTGAGGACCCATCTATTGTCCCAGACAACTCTGTTCAAAATGTTGGCACTACTCTTGATTCATTGCTTTCCCTTACACAGACTTCCAATCATTTACCCAGTTACATCCATTTTACCTCTATGACATCCCTTGCCTATGTCCCCTCCCTTCTATTCATGTAACCCTAATTATCCCTTGTCTAGATCATTGTGATATTCTAATAATGGATCTCCCTTACATCTTTCTTGTCTCTAATTCTTCACCCACAGAACCAGAAAAAGAATTGGCCCAAGGCCCAGGTCGGATCATGACACTCCTCAGTTCAGAGGTTTTAGTGATTCCCCATTGCCTTGAGTAGTGGTCTCCAAAGTGGTCTCTGGGGCCAAGACTGACCATTCTATGAACCCTGATCTAAATCTCAGACCCAAAGAAAAGTCAGTGTGTGCATCAGGAAATGGGGCAGGTGAGAAGAGAACTGGGCATGTTCTAAAGACAAGTTACCTCACAGGGAGTGTCAAATAAAATTTAGATAGATAGATAGATGTGTGTGTGTTTACATATATACACACATATATGCGTATAATGCTTTGCTTGAAGTGCTATGTAGATGTAGTCTATTATTGTGAATAATAAATTTCTTGAAGTCAGAAAACTTGCTTCCTTTTATGGTTTTTCATTAAGGTAAGAAATCAATTTTTTTCAAGTCTTGGAATTAATAGCCAATAGAACAAAATCATGTGAGTAATCAAAAGAAAAGGTATTCTAAAAAAAGTTTTAAAAGGAAGCCGCTGATTAAGTTCTAGTAGTGGCCAATCCTAGAAGGAGCCAAGGAGTTGGATAGTACTCAGGAGGGATGAGCAGAATCCTAAAAGTGTATTCATTCATTCATTCAGAAAACATTTATTAAGCACCTACTATGTGCCTTGTGCAAGAAGCTGGAGACACGGGGGCGGAGCCAAGATGGCGGAGTGGAAGCAGTGACTTGCTTGAGCTCTCCCCAAACCCCTCCAAATACTCATAAAAAATAGCTCTAAACAAATTCTGAAGCAGCAGAACCCACAAAAAGACAGAGTGAAACAAATTTCTAGCCCAAGACAACCTGGATGATTGATCAGAAAGGTGTATCGCACTGGGCTGGGAGCACAGCGCAGCGCAGCATGGGCATGCAGGCTGCAGCAAACCTGGAGCAGGACTCAGAGGACTGAATCGCGGGCAGCTGTGGAGGTTTCCAGACTCCTCAATTCATGAATGCCAAAGACAACTTAGAAGGTCAGTGGGAAAAGTCTGTTTCTGTCGGTGGTCAGAGAGGAAGGCGGGGTTTCAGCTCCATTCCCCAAGAGCAGGGGCCCTGTGGGGAGGCAGCTGCTTCCCGAGCTTCCAGCCCACAGACTGAGGGGGAATCCAGTGGCTGATCAGAGGGGGACTGCAGGGATCTCTTTGCCAGTGCTGAGGCAGGAATCTCTTGCTTTGCCCGTGTTTGGATCTGGGTCACAGTTCTGGGCGACGGTGCTGAGGTGAGGAGGAACGCTGGCATGGTGGAGCTTGTAGTGGCTGTGGAGAGGAACCCCTCCTCACAGTTACAGGACAGAAAGGAATACTTGTGGTCACAGGCCAGGAAAGGAGTAAACACCTCACCCCTTATCATACCACCTTGGAAGAACTGAAAATTTACAGGTCCCTACAAGTATCTCTGAAAACAGCTGTACAAACCCCTGAAGCTTGGGACAGTACACTCTCCACATTGGAAGCAGACTCTTACCTTAACAAAGAGTTTAAAACTCAAGTAATTGGCTGGGATCATGAGCAAGCAGCGCAAAAAGAGTCAGACTATATTATCTTACTTTGGTGAAAAAGAAGATCAAAATATACAACCAGAAGAAGACAACAAAGTCAAAGCTCCTACATCCAAAGCCTCCAAGAAAAATATGAATCAGTCCCAGGCCTTGGAAGAGCTCAAAAGGGATTTTGAGAAGCAAGTAAGGGAAGTAGAGGAAAAACTGGGAAGAGAAATGAGAGTGATGCAAGAAAATCATGAAAAACAAGTCAACAGCTTGCTAAAGGAGACCCAAAAAAATACTGAAGAAAATAACACCTTAAAAAATAGCCTAACCCAAATGGCAAAAGAGGTCCAAAAAGCCAATGAGGAGAAAAATGCCCTAAAAAGAAAAATTGGCCAAATGGAAAAGGAAGTCCAAAAGATTACTGAAGAAAATACTTCCTTAAAAATTAGAATAGAGCAATTGGAAGACAGTGACTTTATGAGAAATCAAGACACTGTAAAACAAATCCAAAAGAATGAAAAATTAGAAAACAATGTGAAATATCTCATTGGAAAAACAACTGACCTGGAAAATAGATCCAGGAGAGAGAATTTAAAAATTATTGGACTATCTGAAAGCCATGATCAAAAAAAGAGCCTAGACATCATCTTTCAAGAAATTATCAAGGAAAACTGCCCTGATATATTAGAACCAGAGGGCAAAATAGAAATTGAAAGAATCCACAGATCTCCTCCTGAAAGAGATCCCCAAAGGAAAACTCCTAGGAATATTGTAGCCAAATTCCAGAGTTCCCAGGTCAAGGAGAAAATATTACAAGCTGCCAGAAGGAAACAATTCAAGTACTGTGGAAACACAATCAGGATAACACAAGATTTAGCAGCTTCTACATTAAAGGACCGCAGGGCATGGAATATAATATTCCGGAGGGCAAAGGAGATAGGATTACAACCAAGAATCACCTACCCAGCAAAACTGAGTATAATCCTTCAGGGGAAAAAATGGTCATTCAGTGAAATAGAGGACTTTCAAGCATTCCTGATGAAAAGACCAGAGCTGAAAGAAAATTTGACTTTCAAATACAGGACTCAGTGGAACATGAAGAGGTAAACAGGAAAGAGAAATCATAAGAGACTTATTAAGATTGAACTGTTTACATTCCTGCATGGAAAGATGATATTTGTAACTCATGAGACTTTGTCAGTATTAGGGTAGTTGAGGAAAAAATTGTATGATGTATATATATATAGATATATAGATAGATAGATAGATAGATAGAGGGCACAGGGTGAGTTGAAGATTAAGGGGTCATATCTGGAGAATAAAATTAAGGGATGAGAGAGGATGATACTCGAGAAGAAAGGGAGAGGTAGAATGGGGTAAATTATCTCACAAAAAAAAAAAAAGAAAAGTCTCTTACAGTGGAGGGGAAACAGGGGAAGGTGAGAGGGAATGAGGAATCTTATTCTCATAGGATTTGGCTTAAGGAGGGAATAACATACACATTCAATTGGGTATGGAAATCTGTCTTACCCTACAGGAAAATAGGGGGAGAAGGGGACAAGAGAGCAGGGGGTGATAGAGAGGAGGGCAGATTGGGAAAGGGGAATCAGAAGCAAATACTTCTGAGGAGGGACAGGGTCAAAAGAAAGAATAGAATAAATGGGAGGGCAGGATAGGATTAAGGGAAATAAAGTTAGTTTTTCACAACATGTCTACTAAGGAAGTGTTTTGCATGACTGCACATGTACAGCCTATATTGAGTTGCTTGCCTTTTCAATGAGGGTGGGTGGGGAGGGAGGAAGGGAGAAAATTTGAACTAAAGTTTTAAAAACATGTTTTAAAAAAATGTTTTCACATGCACTGGGAAATAAGAAATACAGGAAATGGGGTACAGAAGTCTATCCTGCTCTACAGGAAAATAGAAGGGGAAGGGGATAAGAGAAGGGAGGGGGAGAGATAGAAGAGAAGGCAGACCAGGGGAAGGGGTATTCAGAATGCATGCCATCTTGGGGTGGGGGGAGGGGTGAGAAATTTGGAACTCAAAAACTTGTGGAAGTGAATATTGAAAACTAAAAATAAATAAATTTATATTAAAAAATAAATTAAAAAAAAAAGAAACTGAGGACACAAAAGACAAAACTGCCCAACAAAACTGCTCTGACCTAAAGAAGCTTCCATTGTATTGAAAGGAGGGACTAGTGTCACCTAGTCCAATCCCTCTCCAAATCCCATAGCATCCCTCACAAGCGGTCTCAACTAAAGTCCTTCCAGTCACAAAGAAGTCTCTACCCCTGGAGACAATCCATATTGCTTTTGAACATAGAAAGTACGGCTATAGGAAGCAGCCAGGATCATCATTGCCAGCAACACTTTGAGAAAAAGAGAAGGAAGGAAGGAAGGAAGGAAGGAAGGAAGGAAGGAAGGAAGGAAGGAAGGAAGGAAGGAAGGAAGGAAGGAAGGAAGGAAGGAGGGAGGGAAGGGGCACCTTTTTTTGGTAGTTACAGAAAGTGAGAATAATGATGTTGCCATTTTCTGTAAACACAAACTATTCCTGTTATAGAGATTAGTGGACTTGCATTTGAACACAATATGTTGCACTGTGCTATAATGAGGCTGGTCTGGAGTCAGGAAGACTTCTCTTCTTGAATTCAAATCCAGCCTCAGACACTTACTAGCAAGTCACTTAACCTTGTTTGCCTCAGTTTCCTCATCTATAAAATGAGCTGGAGAAGGAAATGACAAACCACTCCAGTATATTTGCCAAGAAAACCCCAAATGGGGTCATGAAGAGTCAGATATAACTGAAAATGACTGAACAACAACAATACGTTTCCATTTCTGGAAAAATTTTTGTTTGGTCTTTGTATCAATCATCCCCCATACCTGGAACATGCTCCCCTTTATCTCTGCCTCAGAGAGTTTCTCTCTTCCTTTAAGACGCAGCCCAAGCACCATTTTCAACATAAAGCTTGTCCTGATCCCCCATTGCCCCCCCAATCATGTTGTATTAAAATACTTCGAATGTACTCTCTTAATATTTATGCTGTATGTACTTTATGTATACTTGTTGTCTCCTCCATTAGAATGTAAAGGCATGAGTTGGGATTATTAAATTCTTGAAAGAGCTTAATTAATACCTGTCACCTGATTGATTGATAGATCCCTATGAAGTGGGGAAGGATCAGTTTTGTTTCCTCCCTGGTACCCCATTGAGTACTTCCTAAGCAAGCAGGTGGGAACTTCTGTAGAAATAATTACTCTCAAAAGCTACATTTTCTAAAACACTCTTCTGACTCAAAGATCCCACTGCTAGGTATGTGCCCCAGGAAGTCATTGGGGAAAAAAGTCTCATAGACACCAAAATATTGGCACTTTTTTATGATGGTGAAGAACTGGAAACAAACATGCCCATACATTGGGGAATGGCAGTAACAAGTCATGGGCCATAAATATAATGGAATATTACTGTGAGAAATAGTGGACATGATGAAAACAAAGAAGCTGGAAAGCTTGCATGAACTGATGCAAAGTGAAGTAAACAGACTCAGGAAAATAACATGTACAATGGCTTCAACACTGAAAATAACAACAACCACAAAACAATCTAAAATGAATATACTAAGCAAAATTGCAAAGAATAAGCTTGGTCCCAAAGAAAAGATAAAGGGAGTCCCCTCCACAACTCCTTTGCGCAGGTGGGGGAGGAGGTCCATAGGTGTGTAATGTTACATACTATGGCAGAGGGGTTTTTTGTTGTTGTTGAATTTTCTGTCTTCCTTTTTTGTCTTTTTTAAATCCTTTTTGTTTTTTAAATAAACAATGATTTATTGGGAGGGTGTGAGAGAGGGATACAGGGGAAATGTAGGTGCTGTAAAAACAAACGATATAAATCAAAATCTACTTAGAAAATGTCACATTTTCAGATGGGAAGTTGAGAGTGAATATCTCTCGAGGGACAGAAAGTAGAAGCCGATGGAATGACAAAAGCTAAGGAAGAAGGCCAAGTCAGGAACCACAGTGAAGTGAAAATTGCCTCGAGAGCTGATGAGCTCCAGTTGCCTTTTTAGGAAGCTGTCCCCTGTGCACCTCCGGGGTTTTGCGGCCAACTGAGGGACTAGCTGATAAACTTAGACGGGAAGAGGAACTCCACCAGCAGAGACACCAAGTTCCATCCCAGGATGAAGCCACAACCAATGACGTTAGATGCCCATGTCATCACCTGTCCCACAGAGAGGGGGGCAAAGATGTTGATGACTTGGTCCATCCTTCGAATCGTTGCGTTCATGCCTAGAAAGAAAAGTAAACCAAAACGTTTCACTGTGCAGTAAGCTGAGATCCCCATCCCCAATGGCCAAGAATCATTTAAGATATTGAGGGTCCCTTCTAGTGCTCAAGGTCTGTGCCAAACTATTGATTCATCAGAGGCGTGTAGAGCACAGGGATGGTCAAGTACCATTCTCCGTTTTTATGGAGGAGAAAACTGAGGCTCAGAAAGGGGACTTGAGCATATAACTAGTTAGTGGCAGAGACGGGAGCGAATTCCAGGTATCACGACCCTTGGTCAACTGTCTTCATCACAATGCTTGACATGATGTGAAAATACAAATACAAGCAAGTTAAATACTCCCAACCACAGTGTGCATCACCTTAGTGTAGCTTAAAAGCTAGGACCAGCAAAAAAGGGCCAGCCTTGCGTAGTGGGAAATGCCTTGTATTTGGTCAGTAGCCTTTGAATCATAGATCGAGATCAGGATGGAACATTAGAGGTTAAAGTCATCCAGTCCCCTCCAATTCATCCTGCACTCAGCTGCCAAAGGGATTTTCTAAATCAAGAGTTTAATCATGTCATCCCTCTACCTCCCTGTTATTTTCAGGATCAACTATAAAGTCATCTGGTATTTAAAGTTCTTTACAACCGGTACTCTCCTACCTTCTCAGCTTTACATCCTCCACAAACTCCAGCACTCCACACTCATCTAGTTCCAGTTTCTCAAACACAACACTCCATCTCCCATCTCCACACCTTTGCACTGGCTGTGTCTCATGCCTGCCATGCCCTGTCTCCTCATTGCCACCTCCTAGCTTTCTGGTTTCTTTCCATACACAGCTCGAATTCATCTTTCCATAGGAGGTCTTTCCTGGTGCTAATATCTTCTCTCTGAAATTCCCTCCCATCTATTTCCTATACATCTTGTCTGTATGGTTCTTTGCATGTTTTTTCTCTAATGAGAATGTGAGGTCCTTGAGAATAGGGAACATGTTTTCGGGTTTCTGCCTTTTTTGCGTTCTATTTGAATGAGTTATTCTTGATAACTGGGGGCTAAAGAGGTGGCATGGGGTAGCTGAGAAAGAGCTGGCCTCAGAGCTAGGAAGTCCTAGGTTCAAGTACTGTCTGTAACATATACTAACTGTGTGACTCTAGATGAGTCACTTAGGGCTTCTCAAGACCCTCGGCAAATTTTTTTTAGACTGTAAGGTGTGGCCTGAATTAACTGAGGGAATTTTCTCAACAGGAATCCCCTATACCTAGGAAACCACAGTCTGCCCCCCTCTTCCTCACTACATTTCAGCACTCTTAGTAGAGGTCCAGTCACCCTGCCCTAGTTATAGCTCCCACAGCCACAGATTTTCCTCGTGGGCTCTACTGAATTTGCTCATCATCCTTTTTGGGGAAGAATTCATTAAGAGCCTAGGCAGTCCTTAATTTCTGTTGCCCAAGGCAATAAAGTATTTTTGTGGTGACCCATCTGTGAGTGAAGCATTGGCTTGGACTTACCAGCCAGCTGGCTTCTATTGTCCCCAGTGATGACCACGATCCAGTCTCTCTGAATGGTGATGGTCAGGGCTGTGCTGGCCAGGTTGGCCAGATCTGCTAAGATAATCACTGCCACATAGCAGGCCACCTAAGGGTAGGGGTTGGAAAGCAGAGTTTGCAATCCAAGAATAGGCTTCCATAGGCAAATGCTTTCTCTGGTTTTTTAGCTGACACTCCTACCCAAGCCAGCATGAACGGCAAGTCCTCCTAGTGACAGCTTCGACTTAGGGGGCGGCAGAAAGTACTGTTCCGTTGACTTGATGAGCTTTCTTCCTGCCCACTCCATCAGTGCCAGATCTGATGCTAATTTTGGTCCTGCAGACAGGAGCCCACAATTCTGTTGTCTTTGCATGTCTGTGATTTAGGGTCTGATTCACAGCTTCAAGGTAAAAAGTAATACTAAAGAAAGACTAGCTAGGTTTAAAACCCAAATCCCCAGAATGCTACAGAACAGGCAAGTGCCACTGACACAGCTGGGCTCTCTGAAGTGTCATTTCATTGCGCAAGAGGAAGACGCGCACGCACATACCATGAGCCAGCCCTGCCAGATGCCTTCAAGCTCGCTTTGGTAGGAGAACACCAACATCAGCACGACGCAGCAGGCAGCGACCGAGGAGTTCTGAAGGAACAGGGATGCATGGGCCACTGGTGGTAAAGGAGATAACCTGCTCAGAACAGTCCTCCGGGTCTTTACCAAAGAGAACCAATTCCCTGCCATGTAACATAGGCATACACATTTAACCAGATCCCTCTGCCTGCCCCAAGCAACATTTTGATCCACATCTGTTACACTGTAATCCAACAAGGTTATATTTTCATGAAGTAGATGCAGCAGAAATACACGTCCACTGTTCAGACCAGCATCTAGTACCATATCCCACAATCCATTCTAAATGAATCAATAACCTATACCAGATATTAGGGGATAATGGAAGGTCATATCTTTCAACACTCTGACTAGACCAAAATTCCTAACCAGATTAAGGCTAGAGGAGATTATGAAAGACAATTTAGATTATAGAAATAGGATGGTTTGCATGAACTTAGTCTGACAATGGAGGGTCTCATAACCGGTAAGATGGCTCTGAGGTGATGAACTCTTTGACCAGGAAATCCAGGCAACAAAAGAAAATGGCAAAATAATTCTCAAGTCTTCTGCTTTCTCAGTGATGATGATAGAGAGGCAAAGAAACAAGGAAGAAGAGAGTGCGCACATAACTGACCAATTAGAGATGCAAATCAGCTAACTCTTCAGAATGGACCATCTCCATACTGCCGGCACCCTGAAGCCACAGGGCTGACTAACTTCCAGTAGGGAAGAAGGAAAGGCTGAAGGTGTCCCACATCTCGGACCACTCTCAACCCCCCTCAACTGACTTTACATTTTCTTTGTATTTACTTTGCATATATTTGTATATCTGTGTCTATTTGTTACTTCTAATGGAACATAAGCTTCTTCAGGGCAGGCACTACTTAACTTTTATCTTTGTATTCTCAGGCACCATTAGGTTATATGGCAGGGAATTGATTCTCTTCTGTAAATACTGATAGATGGATTGACTAGGTCATTTAAGAAGAGGGTGAGAGAGAGAGAATCAGTGGCCAAAAGCTCTAGGGAGATCTATGTTTAATTAGATAAGTCCAGAAACAAATCTGAGTTTATCTGATGAATTACAATAACATAAGTGCATATCTCAAAATATGAGTGGCTCTGGAATATCAATGTGAGTACTCCATCCAAAAGTGCAGATAGCAGCTTATGGGAGCCTTTTTGTCTCTTAGGACTCTTGTCCACGTCTTCCCTTAAGTCCTTGATGGGAGACCTACCCAGCACATAGAAGGCTTTCTGTGGATACCAATGGAATACTCAGGCAGTCCGTTTTTCTGTCACTCATCGCTTGCTAGATGACCAGTGCATCTTCTTTTCCAGGCTTTGGTCAGATATCGCTTTGATATGTCTTACAATTCTTATTGGTAATGAATTAGTCTAATCACACCATGCTCACATTTCTCCATTGCCCTTTGGGTGACTGCCAACAAACTCGGAGCTCTGTTAGATGGTGAGTTCCTTGCCTTCTGTCTCTTTTCGTATCCCCAGAGAGCAGCACAATGTCTGGCCCGCCGTAGGTACCTACTAAATGTTTATTAGATTAAATTGCATTGGAACCCAAAGTCATGGTACCCTGAAGGTAGCTAGGGGCACAGTGGATAGAATGTGGACCTAGGAATCAGGAAGATGTCACTTCAAATCTTGCCTCATACACTTATTTAGCTGTGTGACCTTGAACCATTCACATAACCTCTCTCAGCCTCAGTTTCCTCATCTGCAAAATAAGAGTAATATTGTGAAGACCTAATGAGACAATATAGGAAAAGCGTTTTGCACCCCTTAAAGCATATAAAAGTGCTAGCTATTATTATCATCAATCGATCAATCATGTCTTAACCTCAGTTAAGTCACATGGAAAATGCAAATAATAACAGCACCTCCTAGGGTTGTTGTGAGGACCAAAGGAGATCATTCTTGTAAAATGTTTAGCACATGTTGAAGTGCTATGTTAGGGTTAGCTATTATTTGTTAAACAGCTACCATGGACAGGCACCATGTTAGCCAATGGACAATGAATTACCTTTGTTTCTCGGTTTTCTGTCAATCCAGTCTCCAATTAAAACCCCAAACACCAGCACTGAGCCAGCCACCACTAAGCCAAAAACTGCTGTCAGGAGAAGGTTGCGTCCATATAACTCTATCAGGAACACAGACAGAGCAAAGTGCCACATTCTATCTCCCTACAAGGCAGCAAAGGGCAAAAGGAAAAAAAAGAGTTCAAGGTTGGGGATTGTTCTTCCTACTGGGACCAATGAAATTAAATTGTGAATAAGATATATCAACAGTGGGGACAGACCATCTTGCTGGGGTTTTCCAGAATTATGAAGGCAGGACAACATTTTCCTACGATACAGCCAGCTGTCATCTACCCAGTGCAGTGAGGAAGAAAGAAGAGTGGATTTGGAGTCAGGGGACCTGGGTTCCTATCGCTTCCCTCCCTGGGCCTCAGTTTCTCCATCTGTAAAATGAAGGGGTTGGAGCAGGTGGCCTCTGAGTGTCCTTCCCATTTTAGATCTATGGTTCTAGGGGTGGGCAGGTCAGCTCCCTTCCCCGGGCCTTGGTTTCCTCATCTATAAAGTGAAGGGGTTGGATGTGACCTCAAAGATCCCATCCTCTCGAAATCTAAGATCCTAAAACATTCTGAAATGACCCAACCTCAAGATTGTTTGTGAAATTCTGGTTATTCTCAACCTCGTAGCTCTCTTGATCATTCAAAACACAAGAATCGTTATTTGACTTCATCTTACCCATATAGAAAGAGCACAGCTGACATAAACCAAAACTCTTGGCCCCAGGAGGGAGTTCAAAGTTGCCCCTAAAACACACACAACCAAACCATGAGAGACATTTCCATGTAAATCTTGTCAAAGACACACTTGGTTTATTTCTGCTACGCAAAGGACAACCGGGTGGCTCCTGCCTCACAGGAGTGGAAAAGGATTTGAGAGCCCAGCTGGTGGTGTTCCTATACCACTGCCGAGGGCACCCCGGAGGTCTGAAGCAGGCTCCTCTGGATCCCAGGAAGGGCCCTCAGGACCCTCCCAGAGAGGCGCACATAACCTGGGGGTGGGGGGCCACCAGGCTCTGTAGTTGTTAGAAGCCACATTCAAAGCCTTGTCCTTTGTGCTTCTCTTCCGTGGTCACCAATGGGTTCATTTCAGCATGGAGCAAGGCCCAGTTTTCCAACAGTGCATATAGCTCAGGATTCAGCACCTGAGTTCAAATCCTGCTTCAAATACTTTCTAGCTGCAACATTCCCAGGCAAGTCACTTTATCTCTTAATCAAACAAGCAACAATCATCAAGCATTTTCTTATAATGGTCCAGGAACTCAGTAAGCACTGAGGAGGCAGTTTCTTCATCTGTAAACTGGGAACAATAATAATACTTCTAACATCTACTTTGCAGGAGAGAATTTGTGTAAAGCTCTTTGGAAACATCAAACACTCATGTGCACCGTCAATCGTTATCAAGGAGAATGAAGGGCAAGGAACCTGTTTCTAGCTCAGGAATCTGCCTCTTGAACATTGAGTGGAACAGAATGCCCAAAGGGCAAATTGCAGACCTAGGAAGTATGGCTCACATTTCTAGCCCGAGGCTTCTGTCACAATAAGCCTGTGGCATGGGGAATGTGGGCATAATTCTTCTCATTTTACAGAACAGGACACTAAGACTCATCAGGGTGAAGTGACCTAGCCAGGGTCAAAGAGCTAGTAAGAATCAGAGCCAGAATCGGAACCCAAGTCTTGCTTCAAGGACAGTGTACTTCCCACCATATCACGCTATAGTTTAAGAACATGACCTTGTAATAATTGCACAAAAACCGATCACCGTGCCGTAATTTAATAGCACAGAACCTTCCAAGAGGCAGAAAAGGTTGAATTCCATTGATAATTTTTTGAAAATTTCCCTTACACCACACGTTTGGAAACTGTGTGGATGGTACTCTCTGACAAGAGAAGAACTAAAGTCAGTTTCTAGTGACTGGGATCTCTCTCTGCCTCTCTGTGTTTCTCGTGTCTCTGTCTCTTGTCCCTCTTTCTGTCTCTCCCTCTGTCTCTCTTTTTCTGGGTGTCTCTGTCTCTATCTCTCCGTAGCCCTCCCTACACTCAGCTCGGTGTCGAGGGCTGTCAGAGAAAGTCAAGGACACAGCCCAGACCCAGGTAACAGCCTGGTTTTTAATTTAAAGGCATTTTCAGTTATGGAGAGAAAATAAACAGTTTGCCCTCAAGTGAAATAGGAAACAGAATCCACTTTGGCAGCTGGAGCCTTCAATTTAAATGGAAGTGACTGAATTGAGAGCTTGAAGCATATTTTCGTTAATAATTAAGCAAAGGGGCTTTTTTTCTCCCTCCATTTCCTTGTGGCCACTAAGATCATGCTTCTGCCTCCACTCTCTTGAACTCCAACAGATCTCCAAAGAAAAGTCCCAGCTCTGAACTGCAGGGAGAGACCTGATTAAAGTGTTAGCCTCGAAGGCCATGGTCAGTCACCAAAGTGGCTGGCCCATTTATCTCCCTGGGTGGGAGCCCTGCAGGAATTCACATTTGTAAAATTCTCTGGGATTGTCAACTGGAAAGTGTTTCTGTTGCATTCAGTACCCTTTGAAAATCCATCATGAAGAGAAGCCTTCCCCCT
The DNA here is from genome assembly GCF_003287225.1 of Phascolarctos cinereus. Taxonomy (NCBI): domain Eukaryota; kingdom Metazoa; phylum Chordata; class Mammalia; order Diprotodontia; family Phascolarctidae; genus Phascolarctos; species Phascolarctos cinereus. The sequence continues at coordinate 14,433,744 of NW_027555514.1, forward strand.
TAAGCAATGGATGCTATGCAGGCTCTTCAGAAATGTGAGACTCTTTGGATTGGGGAGTTCACTTCACCCTAAACCCCATGCTTTGCAATTTAATCTCACAAATGAAAGGAAGCAGGAATCACTAGTGAAAACAGAACAAGAGATGACATTTTACAGTCGTTGCTCTAAATAGACACTAACAAGGTATTTTTAATATTCAATTCAATTAGGCAACAAGAAACCACTCCGAGAGAGCCTTTGGAAAACAGGCCAAATTGCTTAGTGACATTTAAATTAGAAAAATTCTGTTTTTGCGGCACATCATTACACAAGGAACAAATGAATGAAAAAAACCCCATTCATTTTACTTAATCAAATCCCCCCACACCCAGCGGCACTGCGTAATTTCAGACTGATGATGTTAACGTTGCAATGTTTCCAACCCAGAGAGAGATGGCTTCTTTTCCCGACCGAGCCAGCTTTTGAGAGTGAAGCTTTATTGGCGACCTACCTAAACGTCTCTTTTCTCTCCTAATTTGTCTGGTGCCTACGATTTCACTCAATTTCTCTTTATTTCCACAGTCTTTGATATCGTTGCCTTCTCTCATCATTACTGCGTACTGTGAACAAGAGATTTTAGAGAATGACAGATTTATTCAGGGGACTGCGCATTGTCGTAAACTGCGAGAAATTAACAAGCTCTCCCCTTAATTCCAATTGGATTTCCCCTAAAAACCGCTCCCACTTGATTCTTTCAACTGGAATAAGTTAATTGTACAATCTATTATAAGGTCTACTGCATAGGAATAAAGTCGAAGTACTCGTCAACAAACGAGGCATGTTAATAATGCCCCAAACCAATTACTCAGGGGAAGTACATCTCCGTCAGCAGCAATTAAAAGCTTTTGCAGTTTTAATTTATCAAAGAGACAGAGAGAGAGACAGAGAGAGAGACAGAGAGACAGAGAAGAAAAAGAGAGAGAGAGGAGACAGAGAGAGAGAGAGAGAGGGAGAAAGAGAGAGAGAGAGAGAAAGAGAGAGAGGAAGGAAAACACACACACACACACACACACACACACACACAGTTGTAAAGTAAACAGCCCTTCATTAAACACATTATGTTTTTCCACTTTAATTATTCAACAGAGTAAATTGATTACATTTGCTATAATTAATGAAAGTTTTAAAGTGAAAAGAAAACCATGAGCACATTTACAAGAACACAGCCATGAGCCTCAAATGTTTGCTCGCACCTGCTAAGAATTTGATTTGAAATAAGAAGCATCTGAAACGTGGTGAATCGTTTTACTTACCCAGTGTAGGCAGCAGGGTGGAGTTCTTCATGGGTGTCAGCTTTGAGCCCAATCTTGATTTCCCATTCACCCCTCAGAGACCATGTGCAAAGATGGAGCAGGTCAGTGAAAGCCTTCTAAAACTTACATGTGCCCTTGTCCACACACGTACCCCATTGTACCAAAAGTGCTGGGTGTGCAAATGCTTCCTCTGGGTCATCAGATGAAAAGCCAGCAGTTTCTGCTCCCCGTGACAGGCTAGTAGAACATAATAAAAACTGGGCTCATCTGCACTGTCTCAATCTAAGTGCTGGGCCAAGGGAATGTGGTAGACAGTCCTGAGTCCGGTCTCTCTCCTGCTGAAATCTGCATGGAGGGAAAACCAGGGAAATGCCAGGGCAGACACACTCAGCCACCTCTCTTTGGGTGTGTTCCCAAAACTTGGCATGTCAAATCTAGAGTAGAAATTGCAGGAATATTATTGATAATGAATTGAATAAGGCACCAGACATAGAGTGCTACCCAAATGTTAGCTCTGAAGGAGGTTGTTTCTCTAAGGTTTGCTGTTATACTTTCCCAGCATCCTCAGAATAACTCTGTTGTTAATAACGTCCCAAAGTGCCACATTTTTATCTCCATTCTAGAGTTGAGAAATCTGGGCTAAAAGGGATGAGGAGAGTGACTTGTCCAAGGTCATGCTACTAGACAGCACCTGAAGTGGAATTGGAACCCAGATCTTCTTGACCCCAAGCCCAGCAGTCTCCCTGCAACACCATGAAATGAGGAAAGTGGTCAATAAAGAACATCCTTTACGATACTCGAGTGCGTGTAGGGTGCACCATCCAGTCAAGCACAAGGCAGGTGCTCCATAGAAGGGTGTGGGTGGTTGGCACCCTCTCAGTTCCCATGCCAATGGCCTTTGCCATTGCATACAGCCCCATCCTTCCCAGTACCTGGTACTCTTAGCTGGTCAGAGCCTCATCAGGGTCCCCTTATTAGACCTGTCTCATACAGTTAACCTCTCAGCCCACTCTCCTCAGGATCCCCACTTACGTTTTCTATACCTCATTTGCTCTATGTTCTCTTTTTCCTTTCTGCTTATTGTTGGTTAATTTGTGCTACGGTGTACATGTCTTAATGGACCACCCCTCAAAGGGGTAGTTACCACTAAAAAGGGGTATTCCTCTAATTCAAAGGAACTGGTGGTAACATTCCAGAGAGTGGCCCCTGGGAGAGGCTGCTAGGTAAAATGTTAGGTGGAGGAAGCATTCCTAGCCCCCTCTAAGCTCACACATCATAGAAGGAATAACTTTGGCTCAGTAGCATTTCATAAGGCTGGCATTATAAGTCTTACTATCCATGACTGCAACTAAGTGACTTGCCCAGGGTCACACAGCTAGTAAAATGAGCTCGGACTCAAACCTACTCTTCCTGACTCCATATCCCTCTGGCCATCATGAAGGACTGGGGAGTGAGAAAACCTGCTTTTGATCAGAGTGTAAATGTGTTCCCAAGGCAGTAACATTTCACAAGCCCTTCCTGCACTTTTAAAAACCATTGTTCTGACCTGGTTAAGCACTAGGTGGGCTCCACTATGCAGGATCTAAAGACACTCACTTGGGACACCTAAAAACAGATGGTAGAACTTCTGTGCTGGGGCCTGGAGGCAGAGGCAGCTCCTCCAAGAAGTCCGTACCTCTATCAGTTTAGAGAAAGGAAAGGAGAGAGATGCTGATGTCACTGTTGTCCTCTGTCCTTCTCAGATCATGCCTGGAGTCCGAAATTTTGGGGATAGGGATTAGATTTGGAATTTCGCTGACCTAGGCACTTTCCCAATGAAGACATTTCCTCTACCAGGGTAAGTCTTCACTTTCTCTTCAGCTTAGCACCTTAGAAAGGTGCCTAGAAGTCTTTCCCAAGCCCCTTCATGCTGGCATCTTCTCACTGAGATTCTCTCCACCTCTTCTCCTTTACATCTTCTTTGTATATAGTTTGCACATCCTCTTCCCATTAGGCTGTGAGTGCCTGGAAGGTGATAACTAATTTTACCTTTCTTTGGATCTCCTGTGCTTAGCATATTTCCTGACAAACAGTAGATACTTTTTTTAAAAAAGGCTTGTGACTTAGCCTAGAGAACTGAGATATTAAGTGACACACATGCTCATATGCACGATTCGAAGCCAGGTTTTCCTGGCTTCTTGTAGAGGGTGGGATTTTGCCACTGCTGCTGTTTGCTCTTTGTTCTGGAAGAGGACCATGACGTCAGGAAGGTGATGCCAGGACATGCAAGTGAATTGGATTTAAGTGAGGTAAGGATGTGATACCCTATGTGGACAGAGGGAAAGGAAGGAAGGAAGGAAGGAAGGAAGGAAGGAAGGAAGGAAGGAAGGAAGGAAGGAAGGAAGGAAGAAAGAAGAAAGAAAGAAAGAAAGAAAGAAAGAAAGAAAGAAAGAAAGAAAGAAAGAAAGAAAGAAAGAAAGAAAGAAAGAAAGAAAGAAAGAAAGAAAGAAAGGAAGAAAGAAAGGAAGAAAGGAAGAAAGAAAGGAAGAAAGGAAGAAAGAAAGGAAGCTGTGTTTCCCAACTGGTCAGTTCCAATTTGGTCCTCAGTGGGCAGCTCCTTCTCTACTCACAGAGGTTGCTGTTTATCCTTCATTCTGGAAGAGAACCATGACATCAGGAAGGTGATGTCCCAACACATAAGTGAATTGGATTTAAGTGAGGGAGGGTTGTGCAAAGTCACCAGCCTCACTTTCACCTCCAGAGCCATCTGGGCCCAATGGCCAAATACAGATCAATATGACTGGAGATGTGCTTTGGATGCAGTGAGGATCCTTGGCATTTTCAAGCTAAGGTCCTAAACAGGTCTCAGAGGGTGGGATTTTACCTGGGACATGAAGGAAGCCAAGAGGTGGAGAGGAGGAGTAAGAGCATTGTAGACATGGGAAACAACCTGAGAAAATGCCTGGAGCCAGGAGGTGGCTGTCTTATTCCAGGAGCAGTGAGGAGGCCAGGGTCACGGGATGCAGACTATGTGGTGGGGGGGGAAGGAGGAGGGAGACAGGGAGAGAGACAGAGACAGAGAGGAGAGAGAAAGAGAGAGAGAAGAGACAGAGTGAAAAGACAGAGAGAGGAGACAGAGAGAGAAAAGATAGAGAGAGAGAGAAGAGAGAGAGAGAGAGAGAGAGAGAGAGAGAGAGAGAGAGAGAGAGAGAGAGAGAGAGAGAGGGAGGAGGGAGGGAGAGAGAGAGAGAGAGAGAGAGAGAGAGAGAGAGAGAGAGAGAGAGAGAGGGAGGGAGGGAGGGAGGGAGAGAGAGAGAGAGAGAGAGAGAGAGAGAGAGAGAGAGAGAGAGAGAGAGAGGGAGGGAGGGAGGGAGAGAGAGAGAGAGAGAGGGAGAGAGAGAGAGAGAGAGAGAGAGAGAGAGAGAGAGAGAGAGAGAGAGAGAAGACAGAGAAAGAGAAGAGAGAGAGAAAAGACAGACAGATCTTTGCTTTAGGAAGATTAATTTGACAGTTGAATAGAGGGTATTCTAAAGACCAACTTAAAGGCTATTGCAATAGTCCAGGGCTGGGATGCTGAGCATGTAGCAGGTGGCAACAATGTCAGAAGACAGAAGAGGATACAAAGAGTTACAAAGGTAGAAATGAGAGAACTTGGCAAAAGACTGGATAGAGAGAGGGAGGCAAGGAGAGAGTCTGAAGTGGAGGATAACACCTAAATTGTAAATCTGGGTGACTGGGACAATGTGGGTTCCCTCAATAGTAATAGGGGAGTTAGGAATGGGGAGATTTTGAGGGGAAAGAACTATAATGAATTTAGCCTTGGACGTGTTGATTTTAAAATGTCTATCTGACATCCAGCTTGAGATATCTAATAGGGAGTTGGAGATGCTGAGCTTAGGAGAGAGGTTAGAGCCAGATAAATCATCAGCATAGAGGAGGTAATTACATCCACCAGAGCTGATGAGATTGCCAGGTGAAATGGTTTGGAGGAAGAGAAGAGGACTCAGGACAGAGCCTTGGGGGATGACTACAACTACAGTTGTCACCTGGATGAAGGTCCAGGAAAGGAGCCGTCAGGTTGGAGGAGAATCAAGATAATGAGTGTCATGGAGACCGAGAGGGAGGCAGTTAATGGAAAAGAAGAGGATGATCCTCGCTGTCAGACACTGAAGAGAAGTCAGGAAGGATAAAGGTTGGAAAAAAGGCCATTCGCCTTGGTAATTAGGGGAACTTTAGAGAGAGCAGTTTCAGCTGCGTGATGAGGTCGGAAGCCAGACTGCAGAGAGAAGTGAAGTGAGGGGAGGAAGTGCAGGTGTCTATTGTTAGTGGCGTTCTCAAAGAATTTCGCTGCCCAGGGAAGAAGGTGAGAGATGGGACAGTAGTTAACAGGGACGGATGTATCAAGTGAGGGGGTTTTGAGGATGAAGGAGACATGGCCATGTTTGTAGGCAGTGGGGAGGCAGCCAATAGGTAGGAAGAGACTGAAGATGAGAGAATGGGGATGACAGAAAGGTCAATCTGCCAAGAATACAGGACAGAATGGGATCACTTGCACACGTGGCACAGTTTACTTTGGCAAGGAGAAAGGTCACCTCTTCATGTGAGACAGGGATAAAGGATGAGATGGTGCCAAAAGGCATCTGGCTGATGTGAGGTAAGGGGGAAGGGGTAAGAAGGGGCTCTTACAGCCAATGACCCTAATGTTTTCGGTGAAATGGGAGGCAAGGTTCTCAGTTGAGGCTGAGGGAGTGGAGATGGGATGTTTGAGGAAGGATGAGATGGTTTGGAAGAGCTCTGCAGTGAAGGCTTTCTCAAATTTGTTCAGCAACAGGGAAGGGAATATGCATTTACATAGCACCTACTATGTGCCATGCACTATGCTAAGCACTTTTATGTAAACAGATATTATCTCATTGATCCTCACATCAGCCCTGAGAGGTAAGTGCTATTATTAGCCCCATTTTACAGATGAGCTAACTGAGGCAAACAGAAGTTAAGTGACTTGCCTAGTGAGTAGGTATCTGAAGCTGGATTTGAACTCAGATTTTCCTGATTCCAGGTCTAACAATCCATCCGCTGTACCACTAGCTGCCTCAAGTGATTAACAGCTAAAGCAGTGGATGGCAGGTATGATCCGAGACTGAGGCTTAAAAGGGCAAGATCACTGAGAGGCTAAGGAGTGTGGAGGGAGGAGGGTAGCCAGTACAGGAGTGATGACCTGGCTGAGGAGTGGAGGCATGGGAGACCATGGTGAGTACAGACAGCAGCCACCATCCTCATCAAATTCTCATCGCGTCTCCCCTGGTGTCTGTGCTTCTGCACTCTCCCCTCTCCCCTCTCCCATCATTCTTCACCTCACTGTCCTTGTCATCTTCCTGAACATGCCACTCCGTCCCTCAAAAGCCTTAAGTGGCCCCCATTGCATCAGATAAAAGAAAAACTCTTAGCTTGACACTCTTCCACTCGTAAATGGAGAGACCAAAAATCTTCCAAAGAAACCTAATTTTCCTATCACATTTTGTTCTAGCCTCTGTGTTAGCACACTTTTGTGGTTGTTATTCAGTTGTTTCAGATGTGTCTGACTCTTCATGACACATTTGGGGTTTTCTTGACAAAGATACTGGAGAGGTATGCCATTTCCTTCTCCAGCTCATTTTACAGATAAGGAAACTGAGGCAAACAGGGTTAAGTGACTTGCCCAGGGTCACATAGCTATTAAGTGTCTGAGGCTGGATTTGCACTCAGGTCTTCCTGATTCCAGGCCCTGAACTCTCTCTGCTGTGAGAACTCTAATGGGAATTAATTACTAGAGTCTGTGAGACCCACCTAAGGACTTCTCCCCCTCCTAGAAAGACAAGGGATGCTGGAAAATTAGCCACTCTGTATCCTTTTGGTGTCTACTCTGCACATAGAGAGAAGACAGATGATGTACAGAGAATCGGCCTCAAAGCCAGAAAGCCTTGGGTTCAAGTATGCCTCTGTGTGACCCAGGGAAGCCCCTCAGCCTCCCAAGGCAACCCCAAATGGCAGCTATTGCTGCATTAAGAGAGAGAGAGTTTCCTCCCCTGGGACTTCCCTATGCCGATGAAAGTCCACATCTGTCCCTGTCCCCATGCATGTTGCTTCCTCCCTCGGAACACAGAGTGGCAGAGAAGGCAGCTGGGTGGCCCAGTGGGTAGGGAGCATCTGGCCTGGGGTCAAGAAGACCAAGCTCTACAGGACCTTCAGCAAGTAACAGCTGCTCTGTACCTCACTTTCCTTATCTGTAAAATGGGGATGGTACTAGTACCCACCTTACAGGATTGTTATGAGGATGGATCAAGTAGGATATAATTTGTAAAACACTTAGCACACGACCTTCCAGAGCCTGGTGGGCAGTTAATAAATGCTTCCCCTTTTCTCCTTAGAAAGGCACTGATCCTCAGAGTCCAGGACTTATCTAAACATGAGGACTCAGTGAAGGGAGAAAAAGACTTCTGAGTATCAAGAATTTGGGGGTTCCCCTTTGGTCACATGGGTTCACTACAGCGTGCATCATTATCACTTTAATTATAAATGTGAGCCCCTTCTCCCTGTGGACCTTGTCTGTGGGCAAGGGGAGAATGCCCCACCCTTTAGGATTTTTTAAAAGAACGTCTTGCTTAGTAAATACCCTTTCTAAAAGTTAATTAAGGCTAAATGATAACCTAATGGGCAGCACATTTATGGGGACTCCTGAACCACCACACTGGAAACCCCATCCCCTCAGGGTTATCAGAACAACTTTGATAGGAGTAGTGAGTTGTCCTCTGGGGATCCAGCCTGCCAGCACAGCCTCAGAGGGGGTGCTACATACTTGTAAATTAAACCCTTTCTTTGTTAAATGAAACCTAAGACCCTCGAGTCTTGAGATGTCTTGCAGATGGGCGGAAGGGGCAGGGATGCCTTCACAGCCTGCATCCCAACCTCTTCCTGCCTTAGCAGACAGGTTCCCTAAGTTTCTGGGGCCAAGACAAGTTTTGCCTGGTGGCTGGTCCCTGGGAATGAGTCGCTCTGACCTTCATGAGGCTGGTCCTCAGGTGATAGAAACAAAGGTCTATTTCTGGGTGTGCTCTAGAATATTCTTCTGCTTCAGAAGAAGTGCTCAAACTTGAGGTCCACTGGCACAGTCCCTGAGAACCCCTCTAAAGCTCAGTCACTGCCATCGTAGCCCCTCCTGCAAACAGTAGCCATTGCCATCACGGGGCTTGGTCAGCTTTGACATTTCAAGGCTCAATTCTAGAAAACCTTAACACGAGCCTTCTGGGCAATGCCTTGGGTCTGACCGAACCCCTTCAGCTTCTGGAGTGGGATAGAGCTGACAGTAAAACCAATACAGAAGAGGTGTTTGTGGGCACGGAGCTGGCAAAGCAACCCTCTTGGACTCTGTCCTGAATGTCAGCATCAGGATGAAGTGCCACGACAACCCAGTGGGGACTGCACTGTGGGTATAGTGGCCATACAAGCCACTATACATGGCTGTGGAACCCAACCACAGGCATTGAAGCATTAAGGAAAGTCCTGCAGAACCAGGTCAGGGCACATTCATCCAAACACCACAGAGGAGAGCCTTGTGATCCTCCCCCCGGGATCCAGACATATTCCTCCAGCAGAAAATGGATAAAGTGATTAAGAATGGGTCATTTATTAGGAGGAGAAATAGGGCGATAGAGCGAGCACCCCAAGTAGAATTCATTCTGTTCCCTCCAAGCTTCCTCATTTCTGCTGAGGACACCACCATCCTTGTAGTCATGGAGATTCTCAACATAGGAGTCACCTTGGATGCTTACCTGTCCCTCGTCCCACATAGCCATTCAACATGTCAAGTGTTGTTGATTCTGCCTTAACATTCTTTATCTACCCTCTTCTCTCTTTTCACACAACCTTCAGCCCAGTTCACATCCCCTGCTTTCACCTAGACAATTACAATAACCTCCTAATTATTCTCCCTTCTTCCATTCTCTCTCTTCCTAATCCATCCTCCATACATTTAACAAACTGATGTGAACTTGAATATGAATCTGACCACATCACCCTCATTACTCAAAAATCCTCAATGACTTCCCATCGCCTCTAAGATGGAATACAAAGTCCTCAGCCTCACATTTTAAGATTTCCACAATCTGGTCCCCATCCATCTTTGCAGACTTATTTCATACTCCTTCCTTTACCTATCATCTCTGTCAAAGCGGCCTTCCGTGACATTCCATCTCTTGTCCCTTTGTCTTGGAGCGGTAGGCCTCTCCCACATTTACAGGGCATTTCCCCCTCACCTCTAACTCTGGAATCCTTCCTTTCCTTTAGATGACACTTCCTGCATCATCTGCCCAATTCTTCCTGCTGTTGCCATCTTGAACTTTTGTGTTCCCTTCTCTGTGAATGTGTTATCTCCTCCTCCTCCCCTCACTTCCCCAGGAGAAAACAAGCTCCTTGAGGATGGAAATTGTTTCATTTTTGTCTCTCCTCCCCGATAAAGAAGAGGCCTGACCATCTGTTGGGCACAGCCCCCTGGGGACCATGGGGCCTTCCACTAACTGGAAGCTGAAATCTTCTGTGTGCACTACATCCCCCATTAGAATGTGAGCTCCTTGAGAGTGGAGACTGTCTGACTTTTCTAGGTGTATCTCTAGCACTTGGTACAATGCCTTGTACATAGTAAGAGCTTAATAAATGCTTCATTCGTTTGTTCATTTGTTCATTCATTCATTCATTCGTTCTTTCGTTCAGTGACTGGCTCACAGCAGACACCTATGTGTTTATTGAATCATGAGTGGTAGAAGGCACTATTATTCAAGCATGGCCTTGGGCCACATGATCTGTAAGGTCCGACCCAGTCCCACCATTCTGTGATAAACCTTCTGGTCCAGTGTCTTTTTGAAGGTACCTAAGTTTAACCAGATTCTCTTCTCCTGGATGCTAAATGTGAGCAGCAATACAGCTCTGCCTCTGGAGGGGTGAGATTCAGGACTGCTCCATGTCCTTTTCCTTTCTGTGACCTTCCTATGGTGTCCCTAAGCCCTGGTGGAACAGGAATGTCCCCTCTTCCCCTCACCCCAGCCTACCCTCTCAGGAGTGCCCTGTGGGTTCCAAAATGACCCCTATCACCTCAATGCCTTGTCTCATCTGGGAAAGAAAACTAAGAAACTAGTTCAGACATTACTGGCTGGTTGTTCCTTCTTAGGGGTATCTGCATCATAAAAGAGGATGTCTATGGAGTCTTCCTCATACAAATACACTCTACCTTCCAATCTCTGGCCATTTTCCCTGGCTCTCCCCCACGGGTGGAATGTTGTCCTCATCACCACCTCCTGCCCTTCTCAGAGTCTTGCAATCCCACCTTCTACAAGAAGCCTTTCCCAAGCCCCCTCAAAGCTAGGGCCTTCCCTCTGCTGATTGCCTCCAATTCATCCTGTCTCTAGCTGGTTATCACATAGTTGTGTTTCATTGTCTCTCCCATTCAATTGTGAGTTCCTGCAGGACAGAGACTCTTTTTTTGTCTTTCTTTGTATCCCCAGTAGCATAGTGGAGGAACCACTAATAAATGTGTAACTGCTACCTGCCCTGCTTTAGTCAGTTCAGTTGTGTCTTTGTGACCCCATTTGGGGTGTCCTTGACAAAGATACTGCAATGGTTTGTAATTTTCTCCTCCAGCTCATTTGACAGATGAAGAAACTGAGGCAAACAGGGTGAAGTGACTTGCCCTGGGTCACACAGCTCATAAGTGTCTGAGGTCAGATTTGAACTCAGGGCTTCCTGAGTCCAGGCCTGGATCTCTATCCACTGTGACACTTAGCTGCCCTCCCCACCCCTCATGGTCCATAATTTCCTTCAAAGCTCAGCTCAAGGGGTACCTCCACCAATGGGTCTTTTCTCATCCCTCCCTCAGTTCCTAGTGCCCCCACAGATATTACCATCTGCATTCACTTTGTATGGATGTCTGCTTCTACTAATATGTGCACATATATGTTATTGCATGCACACACGCACACACACACACACACACACACCACCACCACCACCACCCCCCATAGAATATAAACTTCCTAAGAGCAGGGATTGTTTTGTTTTTCTCTCTGAATCCTTAAGACCTGGTACAAGGTAGGTGTTTAATAAATGCCTATGGAAGAAATGAATGAATGACCTTTCAGCCCCTGCAAAAATCCCTTTTCAGAGTCTCTAACAGCCAAACACCCTGCCTTTGACTCTTCCCTTCCTGGCATTCTCTTATATTGCTCTCCGATGTGTCTATATTCCACACCCCCAGTAGAATGTGCTTCCTTGAAGGCAGGGGCCATTTTGGTTTTTGTGTGTATTCCTAGCACCCAGCACAGTGCCAGGCCCACAGCAGGCTCTTATTCAATGATAGAATGACCTCTAAGAAGCTACAGGATTCACTTTGTTCCTCTAAGTCAGTGTCCCCTAACCATGGACTTCCTTAACTACCTTTTGGATTCTCCCCAAATCTCTGTCTCACTTACGCTGTCCCTCTTGCTAATGAGTCCCTGAGAAAGGGAAAGAGAGCCCCAAACACCAGCAAGGCAGGGAGGCGTGGTGAGTTAGGACTTTATTTTATCTTGCTATACAGACCATGATGACTAGCTGAGAATACTCAAAATAATAAAGAGTATATTTGCAACCTGTAGTGTAGGAAATGATGCCAACTCCTTCCATCTTCTTTGTTCTTGCAGCTTCTGCTCTCGAATATCTAATTTTAAGTAAAGATCCTTTGACGAGAAAGATCGGATTTAAGCTTGTTTTGCAAAATGCAGCAAGATATTGCCTCCACTTCGGACTCCATTCTACTCTGTTGGGTTCCCCTGGTTGGCCCTGGCCAAAAAGATAAGCCATTTTTCATAGTTTACAGTCAACATTTCTCCAAGAACAGAAATAAACAATTTGCAAATAAGGTTGAATACATAGATGCTAGACTTATTGGGAGTAATAAATGAGGAAGAAGGTAAAGGGAATTGATTGAAAAATATTATGAAAAACTAATCCATGCCTACCATTAAAGCAATTGTAAGGAGCAAGTTTTAGTGAATGGGCACCATATTGGTTAGCTGTGTATCCTAGGCTGTATTCTTGGACTGACAGTCTCATAACTAATTTCTCAGTGCCTCAGTGTCCCCATTTGTTTAAACTCCATAGAACTATTTTAAGGGGAGATGGCAAACTTTGGAAATGAAGTGCCTTTCATTTAGCAATTAGATAATGAGATTAAGGGATTGCAAAATAGAGTTCACTGATCTCAAACACAAATTGCAAATGTGTTTCACATGTTGACTTGAACAACAACTGGAAATCTTCATTTTTTATCCCAAAGAGGAAGCAGAAAACAGTAGGGCATTTTATGCTTGGGAACAGAAGACTTTCTTGTCTTTGAATCCCATTCTGCCATTAACAAAGCGGGTGAGTTTAGACATGGTGCCCAAAGGTCTGTTTCCTCAACAATAAAATGACGAAAGTGGGACCAGATGACCTGGGGGTGGGGAGAGGGAGAGAAAGGTTTACCCTAGGTTAGGAATGTGTTAAAATCCTACCTTCGAAGTGCCCTGGTTCTGTGACCCAGGGCAAGTCATTTTACTTTCTGTGGCCTCAGTTTCCTCATCTTTATAATGCTTGCAACTCCCTACCTCATGAGGCTATTGCAAAGAAAGGGCTTTGCTTACTTTAAAGCTCCCCTAGAAATGTGATTCTTTAAATTATTTAACCCTAAAGCCATAAGAACTTTAGATTCATAACAGCATAAGTCACAATTCAAAAATAATGACAACGACAAACCCTGGTAAGGTAACAAAACAGACATTTGTGTAGTTGTAGAAAGTTAGCGATACTACTTCAGAGTTGTAGCTTAGAAATGCTCTATTTCTACAGTCATTTTAACCCTTTCCAAGGATGCCATAGTAGAGAGAAAAGTCTTTGGTTGGTACTAAGGATGCTTGGTTGCTAATCAAGTCTTTTTCCACTTATTTTGGGTATCACTCCTGTGGTTCATCATAATAAATGTTTCAAGAATATACAGCCCATGAGAAAACAATGTCTTCAGCAGTGACGTAGAAATGACTTCTTTTCCCCCCAAATGAATTCGATCTTGTCCCTTATGCCTGAGCAAACACAGTGGGAAATTTTTGTTATGAAAGAACAAAATGTAAGTGATCTGACACGGCCTGCCATTCTTGTAGACAGCACATAGTTGCTCAACGCGTACGTGGATTTTAATTCCAGAGAGAAGTCAGGTAATTTTGGCCCAAATGTTAATGCAAAAGACGAATGGAAGCACAGGTCACCAATCAGAAAGGGAAGCACAAGAAAGCGTCCACTGATGCCAATCACTTCTACTTTCCTGAGCTCCCCATTAAAATCACGATGACTAATAACACGTACTTTGGTTTATCCAATTTTGACATTATTCCAATAATGTTGTCCTTTTATATTTGTCTTTCAGAATTTCTCTCACCATATAAAGGTCTCTGGTTACGTGGGCTCAAATTTACAGGAAAGACGAACAATACAGAGCTTACCTCCTCCCTGTTAAGCCCTAAAACTTTCAGTACTCACTAGCTCTAATATTAGGGGAGCCTAATGAATTAGAAATGTGTCCACTGGCTCATAAGAGCTTAAGGAGAGAGGGAATGGAGTCATCGGTTTCATAGGAAAGGATCAGAGGGCCAAGCGCTAGCTTTGAGAAGTGGGGGTTAGTGGACAGAGTGCTGGGCTGGGCGCCAGAACACTCAAACAGCCTCAAGCCATAGCATTCACTAATCATCATAGCCTTAGTCACTGAGCAATCTGATAATGAGATTAGGGGATTATGAAATGGAGTCCACTGATCTGAAGCATAAATTGTAGATGTGTTTAGAGTTGGACTTGAACAATGACTGGAAATCTTTTATTTCTTGTCACAAAGAGGAAGCAGAAGAAAGTGGGATATTTTATTCTAAGTTCCTTAAGCCCTTTGAGTCTCAGTTTGCTCATCTGTAAAATGGGGATGATAACACACAAAGGTCTATTTTGAGTCTCAGATGACACTGTGTAAGGTCCATGGTCAACCTCAAGACATTTAGACCCATGAACTATTATGATGGTTTGGATGGGAGTATAAAAAAACATGCAGTGTAGAAGCTGATGTTTCTAGGGACAAACGAGTTTTATTTTTGATGAGGCCTAGTTGTTTCTGCTGTCTAAACCAGCAAGGATGATCATTAGCTGGGTAAGATTAAAATACGAATGGTTAACAGGAAGCTAAAAGCCAAGACACAGAAGGAATAAAGTGAGTTATAACCTCATTTCCCTCAGGGAATTCAAGATGTTGGGTCCACACTCCACCTCATACACACGCACCCATTTCACCCTTCCTCTTCTTGGGTAGGAATGGGGAGGGAAGGCATTTTGGGCCCAGTGAAGAGCGCAGGAGAGAGCCATGCACGTTTTGGCGAGACCATGAAGTGTGGGAAGGGGACTAATCTGGGATTAGATCAGACTGCAGAGGGTCTGGCATGCCAAAAGGGTCTCAGTTAAATGTGATGACAGTGGGGAGCCACTGAAGATTTTCGAGCAGAGCCAGATCTATGTGTGAGAAATACTGTTCTGGCAACCTTTTAAAGAATGAATTGAAGTGGGAGGAGGGGTGGGGAGAAAAGAGAAGAGAAGAAACAGGAAAGTGGATAAAAATAATTCAGGTGAAGGATAATGAGGGTCTGTGACAGAGTACAGTACAGGAGCAGCAGGACCAGAGAGGAAGGGATGGATTAGAGAGATGCTGTGGAAGACTGGACAATGGCTCACCTTTCTGGAGGGCTCTGTGCTTGGCAAAGCACTTTCTCCCACTGCCCTGGGAGATGTCACACAGGTGTTTCTATCCTCATTTCATGGACAAAGAAACAGAGGCTCAGAAGGGGCAGAGGGGTTGAGGGTCTTTCCCACAATTAATGTTGTCGCTAGTAATTGCCAAAGTTAGGATCCTAACTCAGGTCTCGGGACTCCAAGTCTGGGCTTCTCTCGATCTCTTCATGCCTCTCAACAATGGTTCAAATGTCAGGTGTAATTCTACCATTTTGAATTTCTTTTGCCAATTTGATAATCAGTGTGATCCTAGCACTGCAGAGCTAGAAGAGACTTTCTAGATAACAGAGTTCCTCATGGGGAGAGGGGAAGGAATGGTCAACTTTTTTTTTTTAGTGTTTGACAGCTATTATTTCAATATAATTGATTTCTTTGGTAATCTCATCGATTTTATTCTATGCATTAAAAAATATCATTCTGAGAAGGGGTCCATTACGCAGAAAAGGTTAAGAACCTCTGTTACAAGAGAGGTAGAGGAAAGAGAATAAGCATTTATACAGCACTTACTGTGTACCAGACACTGTCCTAGGCACTCTACACACATTATCTTGCTTCTTTGAACCTCACGACAACCCTGAGAGGGGGGTGTTGTAATTATCCTCATTTTAAGTCCAGAAAACTGAGGCAGTGACTTGACTTAAACACCTTAATCAGCTTAGTTAATAGATTAATCATCTGGTCCCATTCCCTCAATTTTACCGGTGGGGAAACTGAGGCCCATAGATGTTAGGCCACTTGCCCACAGTCAAACAGGTAGTATCTGTGGTAGATACCACCCCTAGCAGCTACCAGCCACTACACAATAGGAGATATGCTCATCATCCTATTTGCAAATGTCTTCTTCACATCCAAATTCAATATATTTTGAGTCATTCTGCAGACGAAAAGACTTGCTCTTGAAATTCTGAGGAAAATGCCTGTTTTGCTCACATGTAAATCCAAATATATGTAAATTCCATTTCTGCACAGCCCCTATCCTTTCAGTCTCAAATCAGACGTTGAAAGGTGAATGCTGCATAGTGGTAGACATAGCATAAAACACCAATTTGTCTATCAAATTCTGCCATGTGGGAATAAGGGGATTTTAATTAATTTTAATTAAATTAATTTTAAGAAATTAATTTTTGGAATTTGAGGGGATGCCCTGAACAAGATATGGTACATGAATGTAATGGAATACTATTGTGCTATAAGAAATGATGAGCAGGCAGGCTTCAGAAAAACCTGGAAAGACCTATATGGTCTGATGCTGAGTGAAGTGAACAGAACCAGAAGAATATTGTCCACAGTAACAGCCACACTGTGAGATGACTAACTTTGATAGACCTAGCATTTCTCAACAATGCAAGGATCTAAGACATCTCCAAAAGTCTCATGATGAAAAATGCTATCCACATCCAGAGAGAACTACGGAGTTTGAATGCAGATTGAAGCATGCTATTTGCTATTTTTTCCTTCTGTTTTGTTTTGTTTCCTCTTTCTGGTGGTTCCTCCTATTGGTTCTAATTCTTCTCTACAACATGACTAATGTGAAAATATGTTTTATAGGAATGTATATGTAGAGCCTATATCAGATGGTACACTGTCTTGGGGAGGGAGGGGGAGAAAAATTTAAAACTCAAAAGCTTATGGAAGTGATTGTTGATAAATCAAAATAAATTAATAAAAAATTTTTTAAAAATTAATTTTAATATCTTAAAAATTGAGAAGCAAATTTAAGACAAATAAAAGGTGTTACTTCAGATAGTAAGTAGACTTGATCATGGTGTAGGCCACTAGGCAGTACAGTGGATCGAGTGTAGGACCTGGAGTTAGGAAGACCCCGGTTCAAATCTAGCCTCAGACCCGTAACTATTTGCCTCAGTTCCCTCATCCATAAAATGGGAATAATAATAATAGCATCTCACTTCCATGGTTATCGTGAGGATAAAATGAGATATTTGTAAAAATGCTTCGCTAGCTGCTATTATTATGATTATTATCATTCCCCTATTCAATTAATTCCAGCAGTCTCTAGGATAAAATATAAACTCCTCTTTTTGGCCTTTAAAAGCCATCGCAATCTGGCTCCACCGAATCTCACCAGCCTCCCAGACTCTGAGTTCTCTGTGTTCCTCACCCAGCACACTCCAGCTCCTGATCGATACCTTTGTACTGGCCGTCCTCCAAGCCTTCCTTCAAGATGGAGCCTCAGCATCATCGTCTGCACAAAGCCTTTCCACGGCTGCTTACCCTCTACCCCACCTGCATTGCACTACCTGGCATTTATCACACACCCACATCCACACACCAACACCCACACACCCCACACCTACCCACCCACACACACATACACACACACACACATACACACACACACATCCCACACACCCACACACCCCACACACACCCAAACAACACACACACACACACACACACACACACACACACACACACACACACACGCTGTCACTCCATTAGAATATGAGCTAATTGTGAGGAGGGATTGGTCTAGTCATCGTCCTCGGATCGCTAGCACCTAGCCCAAGGCTTGTTACTGTTCCTCCTTTCTGGAAGAGGACTGTGAGGTCAGGGAGGCATGTCATGACTTGTAACTGAATTGAATTTAAGTGAGACAGGGCCGTGTAGAGTCACCCGCCTCATCTTCACCTCTGGAGCCATCTGGGTCCAGCGGCCAGATACAGATCAGGATGACTGGAGATGGCTCCGAAAGGCCTTGGTATAGAGTATGCAGTAATAATATGCTTATCAATCGATTGAGGAATTACCTGCCTCCAAGAAGTGACCTAGGCTGGAAATGTGAATAATCTTAGAAAAGGTTTAGAGAAAATCATCAATAACAGAACTATCTTAGGTTACTTAGGGAATTAAGACGTTTGCAAGCACCCACCTAACCTTTCAGGGGAAATGGTTAACAGGTGGTCATTCTCTTCACCACCTCCCAAGATAGAACAATTTCACTCCCGGGCCCAGAGGTCTTAGCCAGCATGGGGATTATCATATTCTGGTTTGTGCGTTGGACAGAATTTGGAAAATTGTACGTGCTTTTCAATCATCTCCTTGTGGCCCTTGCATAAAAACCTATCTTTTAAAAATTCAAAAAACAAATATTCTCTTGGTAATGCTGTATGGTTAGAGGGACCAAAATTGTGGGGGACCCTAAGGGTGGTAAGAAAGTTCATGGTAGGCATGAGGAGGTCATAAAATATTCTCAATGATGACTAATGCATAAGAAATGTCCTGAGGGATAATGCCATGGAAGTGAATGATTGTAGAAGAAAATGAGCCAACCCTACAGCAAGGGTGAGGAATAACAGACAGACAGCCCAGATGCTGTATGGATGCCCCCAGAACACAACTGATCTTGAAGAAGGCCTCAAGCACACCGGGCAGATTTTCTGTGAAGGACCACTAGGTGAAAATGGATTGCTACCATGTACAACGATGAAGAGAGTATCTACACTGAGGAAATCATAGATCCACTGAAGTAGGGATGTGTAAGAACTGTTTACTCAAGTGTTTGCCTTTAAAGTGTCTGAATTTGGTTGTCCCTAACAGTAACTTCGTTGATTTAACTTGTGCCTATACATATAGAAATATACACTTGTTTAGAATATGATTTTAGACATTTGATAACTACTATAAATAAAATATCATCCCTATATCACAGGGGCTCTTAAGCTTTTGTATATGTTTGCGTCATGGACCCTTCTGGCAGTCTGGTGAAGTCTGCAAGACCCCTTCTCAGAATCACGTTTTTAAATAATTGAAGAAAATACCATATTTTAGCTAGATGTTAGTAAAAATGAAGATGTAATTATTTTCCCATCCACACTTACAGGCCCCAGGTAAAGAATCCCTGATCTGGAGAACGATGGTTTGTTGGCTTTTTTAAATTTGACAAACATGGATCTTTTTGTGCCTCAGAAAAAAAAAATAAGGCCTGGACCCAGTCTCTCCAGCTTTCTGGCCAAGGAGGGATTTTTGCCCCAATTACATGGATTATTGTTCCAATCCTCTCTTCTTGGTGTGTGGTGGAATTCTACTGATTAAGGTTCTCATTGACACCTGCTACATTTTCAGGTGAGGAAGATGATCACTTGAAAGAGATGGTTCAGGGATAAGAATAAAATCCCCAGATCTTTTCATGGCAGGCATGATTCACAGCCCCCTGCATTAGAGCCCGGGAATCTGGTTAGTCTCTCCTTGCAGAACAGACTCATCAATGTTAATATTAACATGTCCAATACCAGTAAGGTCCTGCATTGATAGGAGTTTCACAGATTTAGAACTGGAAGGGACCCTAAAAGTTGAGTCCAACCGCCTTATTTTACAAAAGGGAAAACTGAGGTACAAAGCAATTAAATGACTTGCTCAGGGTCATACAGATAGAGAAAAATAATTATAGGAGATGAATCTAGGTGGATTCAGAGACAGAGATGGTAGTAAAGATGACTTGGAGGTGGGGTTGAGGAAGAGTAAGCATGCAGTTAATCTGGGCCAAAAAGGAAATTTGGCTAAGTGCTTGGAATGAAAACCACATTAAGCGAAATGATTTGTGCTTTTATTTAGTGGTAGAAGATCCTGAACAGGTGGGTGAAAACAGCTTGAATTTTATGCAAAAGGAATCCAGGAAATTAGCCAAGAAAGCAAAAGCGAAAATGTCCTGAATTGATGCAAGATTTTTCCTAATACACCTTTTATGAGAATCTGGATGTCCTTGGTTCAATTTAATTCAACCAATGCTGTCCATGTGGCAGAGTGACATGCCATGGATATAGTTGAGAGAACAAAGTACAAAATGAAAAAAGTTATGGAAGAAAATGTCAAGTTATTGTTGTCATTGTCATCATCTTCATCATCATCATCATCATCATCACCACCACCACCATCATCATCACCACCACCACCACCATCATCACCATCATCATCATCACCATCACCATCATCACCATCATCATCACCATCATCATCTACATTTATCTAACACCTTAAAGTTTGCAAAGCACTTTGCAATGTTATCTCATTTGATCCTGACAATGACCCTCACAACAGAGTAGGCATGGTCTTTCTCTCCATTTTATAGATAGGGAAACTGAGACTGAGCAAGGCAGAATGACCTGCCAAGTATCAGAAGCAGGATTCAAATTCAATTCCTCCCATTTCTTAGTCCAGCACACTCCATTACGACACGTTGCCTCTTGAAGTCATCCCGGAGAAAGTTTTAGGGCTATAGAAGTTTGTGCCAAAGTACACAAAAATGCCCACTGTCCCCATTAGAACTAAAAGAGGTGTGTGATATACATTGGAAAAAGCACTGGATTTGGAATGAGAAGGGTTGGGTCTGAACTCTTGGGCAATTAAATTCACCTTTCTTGGTTTTAATTTCCTGTTTCCAATCTGAAGGGCTTACTAAGGCTGTTTCCCACATTAATTCAATTAAGTCAAGTTGACAAGCATCTATTATGTACCAGGCACCATCTTCCCGTGTAAAGCCAACTAAACAGCTCAGTTTCACTATCAAGAGCAATCTCAGTCCACAGAACACAAGAGTTGAAAAGGATCTTGGGAATAACGTTATGGAGGGAGGAAATTAAACTTGTGAAGGGTGAAGTGACAGCTCACAAGTGGTGGAGCCAAGTGTCCTGAGGCCAAGCTGGGTGTCCTTTTAACTACACATCAGCCCATCTCTCAAGTAGCCACCAACACATTCCAGCGAGCTGTATTCATAAAAGACTTAATCTGTTCATGACTTGCGTCAGTAGCATGTACTGATTTTTTAAAAACACACACATATTTCATGATGACATGTCCAAAATGTTTATTTCAATGGGGTCATTCTTTTACTCCTTCTAATTCACTTCTGGGTTAGACAGCTTGGTCTTCAAAGTTCTTTCTCTCCAGTTTCTTTGGGTTTAATTTGCTGTAAATTCAAAATATGAGTTTTCCTCCAGAAGAGTTGAGGATATATAATGTTGTTTCCAGGGGCAGTTTGCAGTCTGAGTACACCAATCCTACTCTGCTCTTTCTTCCCCAGCCCAATGACTGAGCATGCCAAAGGCAACTACTTCATTGTAGTGATGGATGACAAGCTTAAGCTCCTTTTACTACAGACTAACATAACCACTTTTCCCTGTATTGCTCTTGAAGACAAGTCACCATCATCTCATCTTCCCAGGGGTAACAAAAATAATAACTGTTGTGATAATAACTAACATTTATATAGTGCTTGCAACGTGCCAGGCACCATGCTAGGTGTTTTATTGTTCTTACTTCATTTGATCCTCAAAATAACCTTGGGAGGTAGATACTATTATTATCCTCATTTTGCAGATAAGGAAACTGAGGCAAACAGCAGGTAAGTGACTTGCCTAGGGTCACACAGCTAAGAGGCATCTGAGGTTGGATTTGAACTCCTGACTCCAAACCCAGTGCTCTATCCACGGCTCACATATGTATCGGACGGGATACGATAGAGCAGGCTATCGTGGGACCTCATCAGATAATGATTAGCCAGAGCAAGAGAATGAATGGAGCCTCTGCTGCTGTTTCCACCATGTAGCTGTCTATTTTATGCACCATGCCGACACAAGGAAAGCCAGGAGACCAAACCAGGGAACAAAGCCGAGAGGCATGTGGGACCATAAGGAGTGAGATGGGGATATACCCTTGCCTGTAAGTTTCAGGAATTGTTCTGTCTCCACAACTTTTGTCAGGAAGCCTGTGGGCTCTCCTGGATAGAACCATATTCATGACCATGGTTGAGTAGCTTCCGGGACTCAAAAACAGTAGACTGCCTTAAGTGTTATAATATGAGAATGGAATTCTGCTCCACTCGGCACAACGCATCGTGGCCAAGTTTATGGGCAATTTTTTCCCTATTATTTTACACCTAAGCTCATCTTGACCACTGCCAGTCAGAACAATTCAATTATTTATTAACTTCCAATAAATACTTACTGTAGAAAATTTACTTGGCACTTTCCTTCTTATAATGCCAGCAAACCTAGAAAATTCAAACTTCCTATAAAAGCTGTAAAAGATACTGGCTAATTTGAAAATACTTTAACAGATTCCTGATACGAATAGTTCCTTCGCTCATGGAGAATATGGATGCCTTCACAGCCTTTTTGGATTTTGTCTACGCCATCCTGTGAATTCTCCCAACCTCTTTGCAGCTGTGTGGGCCAGGGCAACCCATGGTTGTTGAGTGCTCTGTGAAAGACCTGCCCTCGGTCCCCAGCCTTCATTCCAGGCATGATGCCCTTTATGACACTCCTGTCTGCACACACAGGTCCCTGTTGGAAACAGGCTTCAGTGTACTGACATCCATTATGTATTTACCTCATCCTTGCCATTGGAGTCCTACGTGATTTCACATTGTTCAGAGACTGAAGCTATAGTTTCCATGGTAGAAAGGAATCTTATTGATGGAAGGGGCCATTTCACTTTTATCTTTATGTATCTAGCCTGGTCAATGCAGTTCCAGGCACGTAGTATTGGTTGGCTGAATTGTCTGCTGTAGGAAATGTCTTAGTTTGCCTATTTCCTTCTTATTTTTAACATTAGCATTCACCTTTGATATCTGTGTAGACCCTTCTCATAAAGCCTTTGTACAGAAATAAGAAATTGGCCATGTGGGCTGGTAGTTGCTGCTATGTTTTTCTTACTTGTCTTTTCCCCATTCTTATAGTTATCTTCTGTCCCTTGAGAGATTCAGAAAGCTGATTTTTCAGCACTTTTCAAATTGTATCACTGGCTACGTGGAGCTTTTCTATGTCCCTTGGTCTAGTCCAAACATCAAATTTCAATTTATTCTCTTAAATACCATTCCTACTTCCTCACATAGCACAAATGTGGTGATTCTAACTTTGCAAATGGTGAGAATAGATCAGGAGAGTGATGTTACCAAACCTATTCCATTTTAAATCTCAAATGCTCTTGGGACAAACTGACTTAGGAGGGTCTTAACACCAAGTTTTCTTCAGACTTGTTTTTGCTTCCATTGTTTAAGGCTATACTTCTCATAAGTTTTAATAGTCTCCCTCCACAGTGTCTTATAGATGTGTCTATACTCTAAACAAATAATGCTTTTGACTACAAGGCTATTTGGTGAGACCGAGGGTTTGCTGACAGAGATGGTTTCTGACCTCTTCTGGACTCCTCATTGTGGTGATTTTTTAACACTGAATCAAATCCTCTTAGAAAGAATAATAATCAGTCAATAAATAATCTTACCTTTATCCACTGCCTGTTTTTCACTGTTAACAACTTAAGTTGTCTTAGAGCTGTTTTAATTAATGTAGTATTTTCAATTGTTATCTGTTCTTTAACTTAATATTTTGACCTTTGTCCTAATGAGTCAATCATCTGACCACACAAAGTCAGCTTATGCTGAAGTGATGCCCAGACCAATAACCAGCTATTTCCCTCTGATAGCCAATTTCACTGGGTGTGTGTGTGTGTGTGTGTGTGTGTGTGTGTGTGTGTGTGATATTCTGTGTCCACCAGCTCCAGAAGCTGCTGATTCTTTTCTTCCACATGGTATTCATGAAAAACAGTTAATAAGTTTTCTAAGTGACAGATAATTTTGATTTTGGCCTCCTTTCTTTTTTAATCTTAAATCATTATTTTCCAATCTGTTCTTTGACATCCTCCTCGGTGCACACTTTCTTACTCAAGTCAATACATACATTTGTACTACATCTGAGGATCCTGCCCAATCCTTGTAGGATTTTTTCTACTGCACAGACCATAATGGGTATTGATATATAACCTGAAGTTATCTTTACAATGGTCTTTTTAAAGTCATCCTGAGCCACACTACAAAGTGATATTGTTGCTTTGGGGTGTATGAAGCAAACAGCTCGTTCCCTCTTTGAAGAGAACCTATGAGCTATCCTTCCATTTCACTTTGGCTTTTTTATGCCTTTTCATTTAGAGAGACCATAAACCTAGCGCTGAAGGGAACTTAGTGGTTATCTAGTCCAGCCCCCTCCCTTTTTACAGATGAGGAAACTGAGGCCCCTGGAGGTGAATTAACTTGCCCAAGGCCACTTAGGAAATAAATATCAGAGACAGGATTTGGACCCATGACATCCAGAGCCAACATTCTGCTCTACCACTGTGCCTTCTAATGCTATTACTGACAGGCTTTGGGTCTTCCACTGGATGACTGATAGTTAAATTAATGCTTAGAGACTATCTAGAAACTGTCTGATTCTTAGTTCTCTCTGTAATCCTTTTCCACAGCTCTACCACTGACTCTAAAGAAATGGAAAAGGATCAGAGGACTGAGGACCATTTTGTATTTCTCTTGTCCAGTGGGTCGCAATGGCTAAATAATTCACCGTCTAGTGAGTGACTCACTGGGGATGAGCCTCTGGGTATTTAGCTTGGCTGGTCCTTGGGAAGTAGGACAGCCACATATGTTTGTCCGTCCAGCTACACATTTATTTGTCCAGCTTGACAGAACCTACTAGAATCTGCTCTATTGGAAAAACCTTCAAGAATTTATGATCATCTCTAGGCCATGATTAAGTAAGAGAGTTAAGATCTATAATGCAGTTTAAACACATATTTTCTGTTTTTATAGCTCCTCCCACATTCCTAAAGTAGAACTATTTAATGGAAGACAAACAGTTTTTGTTCTGAAGTAAAATCTAGTTGAGCTAGTCAGAAAGGGGAGGAAAAGACACAGCTTCAGTCCCTACCTCTCCCATTGTTTTTGCCTGGAAAAATGACATGTGGTTTGCATATATTGATATGTAAAGGTTATAACTGTTCAGCCTAAATTTATGGATTTTGCAGATAGATTGATTAGTTAGACCCTAGCAGGTGAATTCCTCTATGCATTTATGTTACTTAAGGCCATTACAAGAACTATTTCAGCTGACCAGTATGACCCTTACTAAGTTATTCCTGGGAGCTGTTTCCAGGATAAATACATTATAGTTATAAAAACACTTCTAGTTCTTTGGATAAAAGGTAATTTACAAAAGAACAGTTTTACTATATTATTTAAACAGCGCTGTTGTGCCTACTTAGAAGTTCCCTATTGTCTCTAGATATACACATTCATTTCTACATAAGAATACTACTGTTAGTAGCACACAAGACCCAGGTCCAAGTATGACATTTTATGAGAATGTCTATTGCGTATAAACTACAAAATATCGGATCACAGCTCTGCTTGCAACCACCCAAAAAGAATGCACTGAGCCCCTACAATGTTTGAAGTACTGTGCCAAATGCAAATGGAGCTATAAAGTCATAACTTATAAGAATTTACAATCCTCTTAAGGAAAAAAGATACATGCACAGGAATTAAGTCAAGACAGGCAGCACCGATACTTAACTCTGTATGTATTTTTCTAAAATAACTTGTCAAGCTTTTAACATTGTCAGGTACTGACAAATGTTCTGGAGGCCACTCATTTCACTTCCTTTTTCTGAATCAAAGCCCTGATTGACACATTTAGTGGGATTCCTTGCAGTACACGTCTACTAGGGTGGAACATTGGTTCTACCATCTGCTTTATCCCTAAGAACATCCAATGAATGGCTTAGCCCTGGAACTAGTTCTCCATGCTGAACTCAACTCATCTACATCCCCTTCAACACCTTCTACTTTCCTTAACTTCAGCTAATTTCATTGATAGGGGTTTTCATAATGAGTACGTGATCTGAAAGCAAGATTTTACTTCAACTTTTATTTCATTAAAACCTACTTTATTAGCAGCGACATTCTATATGGAAAACACTTACACAATATACAAAACTTCAGAAAACGAAACCCCAGTTTCTTTTCACTGCCATAAAAAGGTAAGTAGCACATAAAAAGTATTCAAACTTGTGGTTTATTTTTCAGGAATGTAAATTCTAGGTATACAATTAAAAACAAAACAATCACTATGAAAAGGTTAGTATCACAACATGATCAGAAGAAAGGCAACAAGAGAAGTGGTACATAACAGAAACTATACGTGAAAAAGCAGTTTTAGGAAATAGGATCTCGGATCTGACTGATAAAATAAAAACTTCACATCGATGTATGTGGACTCTTGCACTAACTGGTCCTCTACTATTAAAAAAGTGACAACACATTTTCCACTTTGTCCAGTGGTGCATATAGCATTTGTAGATACGGAGTTATAAAATACAAAAGAGTTACACAGTACAAAAAGACAAAATATACTTTATATCTCTAATGGGGAATCCCACTGTACTTTTAATACTGATATGAATAATGG
Source organism: Phascolarctos cinereus (assembly GCF_003287225.1). Lineage (NCBI taxonomy): Eukaryota > Metazoa > Chordata > Mammalia > Diprotodontia > Phascolarctidae > Phascolarctos > Phascolarctos cinereus. The sequence continues at coordinate 14,460,127 of NW_027555514.1, forward strand.
ACAGTATTGAGCACAATATTACTAAGGAAGCCTAGAAAGCAAATCCATCCCAACCAGAAGTCGTCCTCCTTTTTCTTCCCATGGCTGGGAAGGCTCTATCACACATCCTTTATGAACTACTATCTTTAGCAAGAGTACATGCAAGCCAACAAATGACCACAGAACGAAATACCTCTCTACGCGTGTGCTGAGATTTCTAAGCCACGAAAAACGTTCCAAGGAGCAGCTGAGAAGATACAAATTTTGCAAACTCTCAATGAGAACATCTCTCTGCAAGTCTTGCCCTTCCACTAAGTGGAGCTTTAGGCTGGCTGCTAAATTCAAATATCAGACTGCATCACTTTCTCAATACTCAGTCACTTTAAGTCTTTACAGCTGCAATATGTCTTCTGCTCCACATACTAATAAAACCGAACAGTGCTAATGCTTTCATTTTGTTTTTCCAAAGAATATGTAATCCCTTAAAACTGGGATAGAGCTTAACTGTTTGGGTTCAAATACATGTTTCCTTTTACTTAAAACGTTTCAAGTTAATGTTTAAGAAATGAGTAATGTCTGACAAATGTTTCATAATTGAAAAGGATAAAGAAAACTGCTTCTCCAAAATCCTTCAGCCAGGATTCCAAGATGAGGAGTCTCCAGGAATCAGCCTTCTCCCACCTTAGCTTAAACTCCTCTTATTTCCTTCTGCCCCAGCCCACCAGGACCCCTGAGTTCTCTGTGGTGGCAGGTAAAGCCCATTCTTCCTAGCACCTCAGAGAAACTGTATGATGTTCTCTTGAATCTCCCAGTGAAGTGAGAACTGCTTTGTCTTCACACCCTCAGGGATCCTCCATGCTAACATTTTCCTGTTTTACTAACAAATAATTTTTCCATGCTATACCATGAAAATAATAGGATAAAAATACTGAGAATTCTAAGGCGAAAGAACTCTAGTCATTAGAACTGATTCGCACTGTTATTCCTAACACCAAAATAAGGCTTCATGACAGGATGAAAACACAGATGTCAGGCCCACAACTTGCACTGCCTGAATACTCAATGCTTTGTAGGCTGGGGTACTGACTACCAAAGCTTCTGTAATCTACATGACCTTCCCTTGCAAGACTCCACCGAAAGTAATAACCTGCTTGAGATTAAGACTAAAGACATGAATTCATTAAGAATATTAATACTGTGACAACTATGGAAAAAATCCTGAAACTCTTTGTTTTCCTTACAGAATAGGAACAGGGAGGGAATCCCCAGCGATCTTGGCCATGCATTTATAATGACACCCAGACCTCCTTGCTAAGGGATACAAATCCCTCCTTCACCACCAGGAACTTTCCTGGCCTACACCCCCTCTCTGCTCATTAGCCACTCCACAGACCAAAAGAGCCCACCCCAAGTTTAATGCCTGAATCTACCAAAAACAAATCTCGACAATATTCCCAACTTGGTAGTATTCAGAGCTGAGAGTCACAGGTTTCTGCTTTGGTTTTTACAGATTCACTTCTGACCTAAGTTTAAGTAAATCAACACTTTAATGGATACCCCCCCACCATGGTCTTCTCATATTTCTGACTCATGCCTAAGGAAAGATTATAAAAAGAAAACATCTTAAGTCACTGTCTATTTTTCTTTGGATCTAAGGAGGGGAAAAGTGGGAGCAAGAAATATGTAAATAACATTTTACTATTTGTTAGACGTGGCTTTAGAGAGTAGCAGGTAAAAATCTTCGAGGGGAAACTGGTTATTTTGGTAACTTTGTTCAAATAAATATAAGGACTATCTGAAAAATAAACAGTCTTTATGGGAGGCAGGAGCAAACACAAGGCAACCACTTGTTCCTATGTGGGGATTTTAAATTTATGGGTCCAAAGCAGGAAAGATGACAATGCTAAATGACAATGACCATGTAAATGTCTTCTGTTCTTTTCGAGTTTGCTGTTCGTTATTTTCTTTCATGATACTGTGCAGTTGTAAAACTTTTAACATCTAAACTCCCTTATTTGCATAGAAACTTAAATGCTGTAAAAGAGTAAAAATGGACAGTTATCTTGACATTTAATATCTTTTCTTTTCCTTTTGCTGGAATGCTGTGAGATTTACAGTGACCTTCCAGCCATCTCCAGAAGGGCATTCTCCTAACTAGAGGATCAAACTAACTGGAATTTCCAAAGTAGAAGAAGTGGAGAAACGCATCCTGCCTCAGCTCCAGGGCCTATTAACAACTTGGAGGAAATGGCAAAAAGAGGCTTTACCTGCTAAACCTGCGGCAGAAAACACAGGGAAGGGACCAGCAATCACACAGGCAGAATCCGGCTCTATGCCAGGTGCTGGCTATCGCCAAGACCTTCATTCCCCTTTGAGGGTGGCCCCTGATATTACACAATACACCCAGCCCCTAGGCTTCTGATCGAACTCTGGTCCTGACTGAGATTCCCCTCAATGCTGTCCCTTGCATATGCACGGTTCCTCTCATAACTGATGGTTTTGCCTGGAGTTTCACTACTGCCTCACCTTTTTATCAACAACCAATAACATCCCTCTACGTTGAAGGTCGAAATACAGCCAACCAAAAGAGGCAGCCTCACCCACAGCAGTGGCCAAAGCGATCAGACAACCTGCCAGAACTGCACCCTGACTTCCTTGGGAGCCGACAAGCTTGTCCTCAAGCTGAGGGAGCCAGGGAGAAGGGAACACAGCTAAGGAAAGCCAAACTACATTTTAACTCATTGACCGCCATTCCAGCTGACTTCCAGAATTTAAGACATCTTTGAGTTCTTGTCAAAAACAGGGAGGAAGGACATAAAAGGAAAGGAAACCTCCCAATTCACTGCTCATGTGGGGACATGTCTCAGATGCTAATCGGCTGACAGGGTGATGCTGATGCTAGGAGGTCTCTGCTGACTGGGTGGATGTTTAACTGGAACCTGTGGCTCAGCTCTTTCAGAAATGTAAATCAGCTTTTCCTCTTGCAGACTGCAAGCAGAAAACCTATTGGCATCTGTCCCCGTCCCTCCGCCGCCTGCGGTGCCAGGGTTGTGGGTGCCACTGCTGCCACTGACTTGTTCAAAAGACTTGCTGAAGATGGTGGTGGCGGTCCTGGCCAGGCTGTGGCTGCCAGGCTTGGGCAGAGACTGGCTGGTGGTCAGAGTGAGCCTCTTCAGAGAGAGCAGCTCGAGGTTCTCACTCAGGGCTCTGGGGTTTTGTTTTCGACCTGAGTGCTCTCTGCCTGATTCCCCGGAGGCTTCTTTTTCTTTTCCTCCGGTTCTGCTTCCTCCGGACCTTCGTGGATTCTTTCCTAAACTGGTCTTGCTGGTGGCGGTGGTGTTTGATAAGGCAGCCTGGCTGGTGCTAGATGCAGCCCTGGAATAAAATCCTTCATCAGCTTCAGATATTTCCATTAGTTCTTCTTGGCCTGTTAAATCTGTATTCCCTAAACAAAGAGATAACAATAAAAAAAAACCATTAACATTTAGGAATTCACATAGGATGACTGCTTTTAAAAAATCATTTTAGATTTGGGTGTTTTTAGTAAAAATTCCTAAAGCAACAGACTACAAGAGAACAAATTTCAAAGGACGAATCAAAACAAACACTATTCCACTACTTTGTGGAAATATTCCTATGTGATTTAAATGATAGCAATTAAGGATGTGTTTAACAGAGAAGCAAAAAAGGCATGCTATTATCACACTCAACAGTATTTTGAGAAAGACATCTCCTATAATTCATGCAAAAGATTAGAAAAGATTAGAAAAATATCATGAGGAAAACTAGGGGCAAAACCCCCACTAATGCATATACTATGATTATCAAAGCTTCAAAATACCCAATCTTCATTCTTATACTTTTAGCAAATACGTCAGTTAAAGACTGAAAAAATGGAAAAGTCTCCTCATTTAGGCTTGGTTATGTCACTAGTTTGGTATTTCAAATACAGTCTGGACTATGAAAATCAGAGTCATGTTTTTGTTTTTACATTTCCCTCCATTACTGAAGGTAGACCCTGGAAAATACCTCAACAAGTACTTTGAACTTATATCTGTTATAATTTGAAACAGACAGCCTTCATATCAATGATGATTGGTAATATTCTTGAAAACACAAAGCGGAAAATGATCACTTCCTGGTCATTTTCTGCCCATGTTTTTCCTAACAATTTATACTCCTAAACAGGTCTGACCATTCCAAGGACTGTGAAGATTCAGGGGAAAGGTGCTGAGTCTAATCCATGCATTTCCATTTTTAGTGGATGACATGCAACATGTCTGTGCCTGTGCCAATCCTCTCCAGCATGCAGCAGTGCCCTCGCCACCGGGCGGGTACCTTGGAGGGCGGCTAGAAAGAGCTCTGCTAAAGCGGCCCTCTGCTGGGCGGGCTCAGTCCATCCTCCATCATTCTCCTCACAGACTTTTGCCTCCTGAGCTCTGGCAAGCCTTTGCTCTCGGCTCTAGGGTCTGGGGCTGTTTCCTGCACACCCTGTACATGCTGGGCATCATTCTCTCCCAGGGCTTTGCTTTTTTCCCCATTCCCGGCTCTCTCTCCGGCCACCTTTGTGACACTAAGCTCAGGTATGACCAGGATGCCCGGGTCAGCAGAGTCATTACTGTTGTCATCTTGCTCTAGAATTGAAGATGATAAGACAAAATGATGGCTGCAAACAAACAACACAAAAATGCAGAACGAGAAAAACAGAACAGCCCAAACAGAAGCTGGATGCCTGCAGGCTGATCAAGCACGCCAGGTCTCTAGCTTTGCGTCCACTCGTGATTCACAGGACTTCGGCACCATCACACACAATGGGGGCACACAGCTCGGACACAGCATCGTACTCAGGCAGCTTTTACACATATACTCAAATTAAGTTCACACTGAACATGTAGGAGAATTCTTTTTAAAAGCCCAAATGGAATTTCAGTTGATTTGAACCTGGACCACACCACAAACTGCTAACTCTGTTTCTTGCTTTAGAAAACACACCTCCGCGCAGTGGCTCTTAAACGGAGGTCACCTTATTCAATGCCTTTTGGCACGGGAGGAACTGGGGGCCCAGAGAGGGTAAATGATGAGAAATGACTCAGCCCTCTCTTTGGCTTCCCACGCAGCCCCTCTAGAGAGGTTCATTATTATCATTAATTAGTGCAACTAATTGTGCTTAAGCCTAGGTATTGTTGCCTCACTTCTTAAATTCTCTTATATCCTGTAGAAACTTTCTATTTACACCCTACCCTGTCGACAGATTAAGTGTTTTTGAAAAAAAATGCAAAGCATGTTAGAGGGCCTGTTCCCTATTTTAATAATCACTGTAAACACCTAAAGAGAATGTCAAGCAGGTTTAACACAATTGTAAGAGATTCATGGATCAATGGAGCTAAAATCTACAGATAAGTTTGATAATGGAACAGCTGGGCTATCTGACTTCTCCACGTTCAAGTCCCATTAACCATATAGACTTTTTCTCCTTAAAATAATCTCAGGGTGCTAGTAAACCTTCCATCAGCTTGTTTAGCACAAGCCCAAAGCCTCTGTCCTCCAATCCGCCACGGTTTCCAGCACCCTAGGCCTGTAGTGTTAGTCACCCTTCTTTAACGTAGGGATTTTGAAACTGTCTCAACATAAATCCATTTTGTTTTCCAACATAAAATGATAATCTTTTCTCTGTAACCTATAGCATGCTAGAGCCCCACCGCTTCTGCCACGTTCCCTGTTAAGGGGTTTATTGCATTATCTTTAAAACGGTATAACCGTACCTTTTGGGAACCACACAGCTGCCTCCTAAAAGTGTCTAAATGAATTCTCATGAAGACAGGGGACCTGCAGACCACTATATGACCAATAATGATGAGAGCATTTATTCACATTGAGAGAGCACTGTCAAGTCCAGGGTTCTTTCCATTTATCCCTACACTGACCACTACAGCTATGTCAGGCAATGGCCAGAGCTTTCTATCGATATTACAAAAGTGTCATATACCTTCCCACCCCCAAATGTGAATCACTAAGTTACAACAGCAAATTATTCAAACATAATGAATTTAATCAACAGCAAAATATAACAGGGAAAAGAAATGGAAATGAAATTAGTTAAGATCAAGACTATATTGTAGAAATAATAGCAACATTAAATCATGTAATTTAAAATAGCATTAAACCTTTACATCCTCTCCCCACCATATAAACTAGATTCCTTAGATAGATTTTAATAGTGTTGTTCAGGTATTTCTTAAAAAGCAACTAAATCAGTTTGGTTAAGTAGGCTGCAAGGCCAAATAAAGTTTCTTTAAGATACCTAAGATAAGTATTATTTAAAAATGGATTCAAAAACTCTACTTAGTTGCACGAAATATGAATTATGAATAATAATTTGAAAATGAGCTTAGAAGTGAATGTTCAATTTTTAACAAAAGCTACTGAGATATGGGCAAAGGTATTACCAAATGCCTTAACTGTTGACTACATTCGTCTGTGTAGAGATAAAAATCAGAAAAAAAGAGAAGCATCCTTATTAAATTCACAAAATGAAGTTAATTTATAAGTAGAAACATGAGAATTCTTATATTTTTCTATAGAAATATCTACCTAACTAAATGAAAAATGTACATGGGAAATACTGATGTTGGGGGGAGCACAAAGCAAGCACTTAATTTTTTTAAATGGTAATACTTCTTTTAAAATAGTTTTCAATTTATTATTTGAGTATGCTTTTCTTTTTAAATATTGAGTTCCAAATTCTCTTCCACCTCCCACTCCCTGCCTTACCCACTGAGAAGGCAAGCCATATGATCTCAATTATACATATGAAATCATGTAAAACATTTCCCTATTAGCCATATTTTTTTTTTAAAAAAGCAAGAAACATAAAGAAAATTATACTTCAATTTATACTTAAGAGTTCATCAGTTCTCTTTCTGGAGGTGGACAGCATTTTTCATCATGAGTCCTTTGGAATTGTCTTGGATCATTGTATTGATCAGAGTAGCCAAGTCTTTCACAGTTGAACATTATTACAACACTGCTTTTACTGTGCAACATGATCTCCTGGTTCTTCTTATTTCACTTTGCATCAGTTCATATAAGTCTTGCCATATTTTTCGGAAACCACCTCCCTTATCATTTCCCACAGCACAAGAGTACTCCAGCACAATCATATGCCACAACTTGTTCAGCCATTCCCCAACTGACAATTTTCCCCTCAATTTCCAATTCTTTGCCACCACAAAAAGGGCTGCTATAAATATTTTTGTATGTATAGGTCCTTTTTCTTTTATCGCTTTGGGATACAGACATAGTAGTGGTATTGCTGCATCAAAGGGTATGCATAGTTTTATAGCCTTTTGGGCATTGTTCCAAATTGTTCTCCACAATGGTAGGACCACTTCACCACTCAACCAGTAGTTCATTAGTATACCTATTTTTCCCTCATCCCCTCCAGCATGTGTCATTTCTAATAGTTGTAAGGTGGTACCTCAGAGTTGTTTTAATTTGCCTTTCTCTAACTAATAGAGATTTAGAGAATTTTTCTCATATGACTACAGATAGCTTTGATTTCTTTTGAAAACTGCCTGTTTATATCCTTTGACCACTTATCAATTGGGGAATGGCTCTTATTTTTATAAATTTGACTCAGTTCTATACTCAGTATACATTTAAGAAATGAGGTCTTTTATCAGAGAGATTATAAAATGTTTTGATATTATGTCATTGTCTACGGTGTCTTTTAGCAAAATGTAGTTTCCCTGATTATCTCTCTTAATTAGGTCTGTTTTTGCTTTTGCTTTGTCTGAGATTACGATTGCTATCCCTGCCTTTTTTTTTATTTCAGCTGAAGCATAACAGATTCTGCTCCAGCCCTTTATTTTAACTCTGCGTGTGTCTTTTTGTTTCAAGTGTGTCTCTTGTAAACAACATACTGTTGCATTCTGGTTTCTAATCCATTCTACTGTCTGCTTCTGTTTTATGGGTGAGTTCAACTCATTCACATTCACAGTTATGAATACCAACGGTATATTTCCCTACAGCCAATTTTCTTGTATTTATTCTTCCCTATTTTCGTCCTGTCTCTCCTTCAAAAGTCTATTTTCCTAACCACTGCCTCCCTTAATCTGCCCTCCTTTCTTCATTACCACCATTCTTCCCCTTTCTCTTATCCCTTTCCCCTACTATTTCCCTATTGGGTAAGTTACATTTCTATACACAACTGAGTGTGTATATATATTCTTCCCTCTTTGAACCAATTCTGATGAGGGCGAGGTTCAAGCATTGCCCACTACCTTACCCCCATTTCCCCCTCCACTGTAAAAGCTCTTCTTTGTGAAAAATCTTCCTACTTGTGCTTCTCCCTTCCTCTTTCTTCCAGTAGTATCTCTTTCTCACCCCTTCATTTTTTGGGCAGAGATCATTCTAACATAATCAACTTATACCTATGTAAACTCCTTTTAACTGTCTTAATAATTATGGTATTCTTAAGAGTTACATGTATCATCTTCTCATATAGGAATGTAAACAGTTTAACTTTAGTGAGACCCTTACGATTATACTTTCATGTTTACCTTTTTATGCTTCTCTTAAGTCTTGTGTTTGAATGTCAAAATTTCCATTCAGCTCTGGTCTTTTCATCGGGAATGCTTGAAAGTCCTCTATTTCATTAAATATCCATTTTTCCCCCTGAAGGATTATACTCAGTTTTGCTGGGTAGGGTATTCTTGGTTGTAAGCCTTCCTTCTTTGCCTTCTGGAATATCATATTCCAAGCTCTCTGCTCCTTTAATGTGGAAGCCACTAAATCTTGTGTGATCCTTACTGTGGCTCCACGATATTTTAAGTGTTTATTTCCAGCTGCTTGAAATATTTTTCTCTTTGACCTGGAAGCTCTGGAATTGGGTTTAATACTCCTGGGAGTTTTCATTTGGGGATTTCTTTCAGGAGATGATAGGTGGATTCTTTCAATTTCAATTTTACCCTCTGGATCTAAGATATCAGGGCAGTTTTCCATGATAATTTCTTGAAATATGATGTCTAGAATCTTTCTTTGATCACAGTTTTCAAGTAGTCCAATAATTCTTAAATTATTTCTCCTTGATCTATTTTCCAGGTCAGATGTTTTTCCAATGAGATATTTCATATTTTATTTCATTCTTTTGACTGTTTTATTGTTTCTTGAGGTTTCAATGAATCATTAGCTTCCACTTGCCCAATTCCAATTTTTAAGGAATTATTTTCTTCAGTGAGACTTTGTACCTCCTTCTTATTTGGCCTAGTCTTCTTTATAAGGAGTTCTTTCCTTCAGTGAATTTTCCTTTCTTTTATCATTAGACCAATTCTGTTTTTATTTTCTTCATTTTTTTTGTGCCAAGCTGCTAATTTCCTTTTCATAATTTTCTTGCATCACTTATTTTTCCCCAAATTTTTTCCTCTGTCACTTTATTTTTTTTTTCTTTAATGCTTCAGGAATTCTTGTTGGGCTTGAGTCCAATTAGCATTTTTCTTTGAGTCTTTATTTGTAGCTGTTTTCACACTGTCATTTTCTTCTGAGTTTATGTCTTGATCTTCCCTGCCACTGTAGTAACTTTTTACGGTCAAATCCTGTTGTCGTTTCCTCATTTTTTGGCCTATTTCTTGACTTTGAACTATATGTTAAAGTTGAACTCTGCTCACCTTGGGGTATCCCAAGCTTCAGGATTTTTCACACTGCTATTTTCAGGGCTAGTTCAGGGGTCTGCAAATTTTTGGTGCATCTTTATCTGCATTCTGGTCTTCACCCAGGAAGAGTCCTTGGTCCCCAGTAGTCACAAATGCTAGTGCTCTCTTTGCCTTGGAACTGTGAACAGTGCCCCACCCACCTCCAGCACTCCTTTCTGCCCTGGAACTGCAACTCAGAACTGTGTATGGGCAACAGAATTACCAATCAGTGCCACTTGTACCCAGTTCCACCAAAGGGTCCCCTGTGATCTCTTTCTGACCAGTTGTCCAATCCCCTTGCCATGTCTGGGCTGAGATCTCCCAAAGCTGTTGTGGCTGCTCTTGCTGCTGCCATGTGTGTGGGCTGCTGGACAGGCCTCCACACTGGTATCACAAACATCTCTTGCTGACCTCCTAAGTCTTCTTAGGCTGGAAAAAGGAATCATCCTGTTGGTTCTGCTGCTCCAAAATTTGATTTGAGCCATTATTTTAAAGTTGTTTGGAGGGGAACATTGAGAGAATCCAGCTGGGTTGCCTCTATTCAGCCATCTTAGCTTCACACCTCCTCTCAAACAGGCATTTAATAAATGCTTGTTGAGTTGAATTGGGAAGAATATATTTCTTCAAAGAAAATAGGTATTGGTCTTAACTATGAAAAGGGAGCAGAAATGGGTCCAAGGATACTCATAACAGCACTTTTTTTAATAGCAAAGAACTGGAAACAAAGTAAATTCCCTTCAGTTAGGAATAGCTAAAGAGTCAGTCAGTCAACAAGCTTTTATTAAGCACCTGCTGTGTGCTAGGCCATGTGTGAAGCACTAAGCATACTTTTTTTTTTTTTTGGTGAGGCAGTTGGGGTTAAGTGACTTGACCAGAGTCACACAGCTAGTGAGTGTTACATGTCTGAGGACAGATCTGAACTCAGGTCCTCCTGACTCCAAGGCCAGTGCTTCATCCACTGAGCCACCTAGCTGCCCCAGCACTGAGGATACAAAGAGAGGCAAAAGACAGGCAATTCCCTCGTGGACTTTGTAGACTAATGGGGGAGACAACAAGCAAACCGAAGTACAAACCAACTGCAGACAGGGTAAATGGGAAGTGATCAACAAAGAAGGGACTAGACATAAGAGGGGGTGGGGAAGGTTTCCTGTCGAATAAATTGTGGCATATGCATGGCACACAGAAAGCACTTAATAAATGCTCATTACTTATCTTTTTGCAGCATAAGAAATGATGAAATTGATAGATTCAGAAATATGGGAAGACTGCTTTGGTTTGTGTGACCTAACACAGAGTAGAATAAGCAGAACCAGACAACCGATTAAGCAATGATCACCATAATAATGTGAAGGAAAATGACTCTGAAGGATTTCAGAGCTCTGATCACAGCAGTGACCCATCCTAACTTCCAAAGAATGACAAGTCAGTAGAGAAGTAGAGAGGGGAGGGGCGACGGGTGTGCCATAAGACACACATTTTCAGACATGGCCAATGTGTTGTTTTGCTTGACTATACATGTTTGTTACAGTGGAAGGCTTCTACTTGGTTGGGGGAAGGAGAAGAGATTTTGGATAGTGGGTAGTGATAGGGAAAAAAGGCATCATCAATTTTTAAAACTTCACCAAAGAAAACAAAAAGTACAGAAGGGGACATAAATAGAGTAATTCTGTTACTATCTTATTAATTTACTCTGTGTGTGCATATAATTTTTTAAAGTATCTTATTTTTTTCCCAATTACACATCAATACAATTTTCAGCATTCATTTCTAAAAGATTTTGAGTTCCAAATTTTTCTCCCTCCCTCCCCGTCCCTCTTCCAAAAATGGTGGACAATTTGATACAGGTTATATATGTGTTATCATGGAAAACATATTTCTATATTAGTTACAGTTGTGAAAGAAGAAACAGATCAAAAGGGAAAAAATACACAAAAAAGAATTAAGTAAGTGAAAAAGAATATGCTTTGATTTGCATTCAGAGTCCATCAGCTCTTTATCCGGATGTGGATAGCATTTTCCTTTGTGAGTCCTTTGTATTTTTCTTAGATCATTGTGTTGCTGAGAAAAGCTAAGTCATTCATAGTTGATAATCACACAATGTTGCTGATACTGTGTACGATGTTTTCCTGGTTCTGCTCATTTCTCTTAGAATCAGTTCATACAAGTCTTTACAGCTTTTTCTGAAATCTGTCTGCTCATCATTTCTTATAATACAACAGCATTTCATTCCATTCATATACCACAGCCTGTTCAGCCACTCCCCAATTGATGGGCACCCCCTCAATTTCCATTATTTTGTCACCACAAAAAAAAGGCTGCTATAAATAGTTTTGCACATATAGGTCCTTCTCCTCTTTTTATGATCTCTTTCGAGTACAGACCCAGCAGTAGTTCTGGATCTAAGGGTATGCACAGTTTGGTTGTCCTTTGGGCACAGTTCCATGCTGCTCCCCAGAATGGACAGTTCACAACTCCACCAACAGAACATTAGTGCCTCAATTTTCTCACATCCTCTCCAACATTTATCATTTTCCTTTTTGTCATATTAGCCAATCTGATAGGTATGAGATGGTACCTCAGAGTTGTAATTTGCATTTCTCCAATCAAAAGTGATTTAGAGCACTTCTTCTTATGCCTATGGATAGCTTTGATTTCTTCATCTGAAAACTGCCTGTTCATATCCTTTGATCATTTGTCAATTGGGATATGGTTTGTATTCTCACACATTTGACTCAGTTCTCTATATAGTTGACAAATGAGGCCTTATCAGAGACACTTGCTGTAAAGATTGTTTCCCAGCTTTCTGCCTTCCTTCTAATCTTAGTTGCATTGGTTTTGTTTGTGCAAAAGCTTTTAAATTTAATATGACCAAAATCATCTATTTTACATTTCATAATGCTCTCTATCTCTTATTTGGTCATAAACCTGTAACTCACTTAACTTCTCCTTTAAGAATTTGGATGCTATATCACTTGGTGCATATATGTTCAGTACTGATATTACTTCTTTGTCTATGGCACCTTTTAGCAAGATGTAGTTTCCTTCCTTATCTCTTTTAATTAGGTCCATTTTTGCTTTTGCTTTGTCTGAGATCAGGATTGCTACTGCTTTCTTACTTTAGCTGAAGCATAATAGATTCTGCTCCCACCCCTTACCTTTATTCTGTGTGAGTCTCTCTGCTTCCAATGTGTTTCTTGTAAATGATATATTATAGGACTCTGGTTTTTTATCTACTCTGCTATCCACTTCTATTTTTTGGGAGAGTTCATCCCATTCACATCCATAGTTATGATTACTACTATGTATTTCCTTGCACCCTATTTTTCCTTCTGTTTGTCCTCTCTCTATTTCACCCTCTCCCTCCTCAACAATTCTGTCTACTGCCTCCCCAGTCTGTCCTTTCTTCTGTCAGTTTTCTCTCCCTATCCCTTTGTCTCCTATCTCTCCCTATCCCTAATCTCCACCCCTCCTACTTGCCTGTTGGGTAAGATAGATTTCTATATTCAATTGACTGTGTATATTATTTCCTCTTTGAACCAATACTGATGAGAGTAAGGTTCAAGTGATGCCCATCACTGACTCTCCCATATTACCCTACACTGTAATAGGGTTTTTCATACCTCTTCATGTAAAATAATTTACCCCATTCCTTCTGTACCCAGTGTACTCCTCTTTCTCATCCCTTATTTTTTATGTCATTCCCTCAAATTCACCTTATATCCATATCTTCTAGGTATATGCCTTCTAGCTGTACTATTAGTGGCATAATTTTTAAGAATTATAATTATCATCTTCCCATGTAGGGATTTAAACAGTTTAGCTCCATTGAATCCCTTATGTTTTCTTTTCCTTTTTTACCTTTGTAGGTTTCTCTTGGGTCTTGATATTGGAAATCAAATTTTTTGTTCAATTCCGGTCCTCTCCTTATGAAAGATTGAAATCCTTCTATTTCATTGAATGACCATTTTTTTCCTTGAAATATTATGCTTCATTTTGCTGGGTAGGTGATTCTTGGTCATAGTCCTAGCTCCTTTGCCTTCTGGAATATCACATTCCATGATCTCTGATCCTTTAATGTTGCATTTGCTAAGTCCTGTGTAATTCTGATTGTGGTGCCCTGATATTGGAATTGTTTCTTTCTGGCCACTTGTAGTATTTCTTCCTTGACCTGATAGTTCTGTAATCTGGCTATAATGCTCCTTGGATTTTTTATTTTGGGATCTCTTTACTGATCAGTGGATTCTTTCAATCCAGGATATCAGGGCAATTTTCTTTGATAATTTCTTGAAAGATGTTGTCCAGGTCCTCCTTTTGATTATGGCTTTCAGGTGGTCCAATGATCCTGACATTGTATCTCCTGGATCTGTTTTCCAGGTTAGTTGTTTTTTCCAATGAGGTATTTGATATAGATACAGATATGTAGATATTTGTATATTTTCATTCTTTTGAATTTGTTTGATTGATTCTTGATGTTTTATGCTAATAGTAGCTTCCACTTACCCAATTCTAACTTTAAGGAATTGTTTTCTTCAGTTAGCTTTTGTATTTCCTTTTCCATTTGGTCAACTGTACTCTTTAAGGAGTTATTTTCTTCAGTGGATTTTTGTATCTCCTTTTCAATTTGACCAATCCTACTTTACATTTTATTTATTTATTTGTTGTTAGGGCCATTGGGGTTAAGTGACTTGCCCAGGGTCACACAGCTAGTGTCAAGTGTTTGAGGCCAGATTTGAACTCAGATCCTCCTGACTTCAGAGCCACTGCTCTATCCACTGTGCCACCTAGCTGCCCCTCAACTCTATTTTTTAAACAGTTGTTTACTTTTTCTAAGCTATTGACTCTTTCTTCATAATTGTCTTGTATTATTCTCATTTCTTTTCCCAATTTTTCTTCTACCTCTCTTATATGACTTTTAAGCTCCTTTTTGAACTCTTCCACGAGTTCCTTCTGGGCTTGAAACCACTTCTGGTTTTTTTGGGGTTTTGCCTATAGGTGTTTTGATGTTGTTGACCTCTTCTGAGTTTGTGCCTTGATATTTCCTGTCACCATAATAATTTGCTGTGGTTAGATTCTTTTTTTGTTTTTTTTTTGTTGTTGATTTTTGCTCATCATTTTTTTGGTCTTTTTCCTTTAAATCTGAGCTCAGGTCCTGGGGTAGAAGGGGCACTGTCTAAGGCTTCTTGTGCCAAGGACTGCAGGCCCCGACCGTTTACTGGTGTTGTACTGCTGTTGCCCTGAGGCCTACGGCAGGCCCTCATGTCTGGTGCTGTGTCAAGGGGGTGGGGTGAGGAGGTTGCTGGTACTGCTGGAGGCCATAGGGGTCTGGCAGCTTTTCTGGTGCTAAGCCAGGGTCCTAGTGCTGATGTCTGGCATGTGCTAAGGCCAGGGAGGTGTTTCTGCATTTCCCTAGGGCGACACTGAAGCATGTGGAGGTCTGGCCATTGGCAGCTGTCTGTTTGCCCAGGGTTACCCTGAAGCCTGTGGAGGTTCTTGGAGTTGGAGTTTGCCAGTTCCCCTGGCTATGCCGAGGCACATGGGAGGTCCTGGTGTTGGCACTCGCCAGCTCCCACCATACTGGGGCTCAGGATCTCCCACTGGTTTGCTGAGGTGGGGCTTGCTGCTGGCTTGCTGAGACACTTCCTATGCTGGACTCAAGTGAGACAGACTTTTCTTGCCAATCTTCCAAGTTTCTTGGGCTAAAAAAATTGTTTCACCCTGTCTTTTTGCTAGTTCTGCTGTTCTAGGATTTGTTTCAGGGTGATATTTTATGGTTGTTTGGACGTAAATACGAGAGAGTTACGGCAATTTACTCCATATGTGTGTGTGTATATATATATAAAATATATACATACACACATATATACACATACATATATATTTTTTTTAAACTGTTCATAAAAGAAGTTCATTGTGTTGTCTTCTTTCTTGTGCTCTGTATAACTTAATATTTGTATTTGCTGATTATTGTTAAGTTCACAATAAAATTTTAAAAATGTAATATTTCATCTGGGATTTGACGGAATGTAAAGTGGAGTGGGAAGGATACTTCCTATGGAGGTAACAGCATAAGCAAAGGAATGGACGGAGAAAATTGCAGGGAACAGTAATAAGACTTAGGCATAGGCTGCATGAAATGAAGATAGAAAGGTAGGTGGGAAGCACATTGCAAAGGGCTTTGAACGTCTGGCTACAGAATCTACACTAGGGTTTCCAACCCTCTTGAGGATGAAAAGTAAAAAAAATCTGGCCTCAGACACTTGACACTTACTAGCTGTGTGACCTTGGGCAAGTGACTTAACCCTACTGCCTAGCAAAAAACAAACAAACAAAAAGCCCTACAATCCTTGTATAGTAGTTGCACTATGACTCTTAAACTAATAAAATACATGATCATAAAATAAGCTGCTCAAAGAGTTCTGTATGTTTTTAAATAAATTTGTATTTCATTGGCCACAATACCACATATTTTCATTTGAAAAACTGTTAACATGCACACATAGAAGACATTTATTCAGCTTACAGCAAATCTACTTACTTATTGTGGACTCTGCTGCCAGTCCCAGGGCCTTAGGCACCCCCCCTTTTAGATGACATCCTGCTTACAATGAGGAGGAGCCCCTGAAGGTTTCCTCAGAAAGGGAAGTTCCCTGAGCATACCTGTGCCTTAACACAATGAGCTGGGTAGGGAGCAGTGTGTCTAGGGTGCGTTCGGGTAGAGACGTGGGCTGGGGACACCAGTTCTGAGTCCGGTACGATGACAAAGATGAGAGGGTGAATTTAGTGACTGAGGGCAATGGGAGAAGAATGAAGAGTTAGGACATTCTAGAAGAGCTACTACAGACAGAAAATTGACAGAATTTACCTACTGACCGGATGGAGGGTGGCTGAGGTGGGAAAAAAAGACTAAAGATAACTAGGGGTTTTCAACCTAGGAGGCCAAGAGAACACAAACAGGAAATAAAGAGGTGGGACAGGTTCTGCGAGAGATGGTAAAATCACTCGGACATGTTGAGTTTGAGGTGGTAACAGGAGGCCCAGGCAGATGTGTCCAGCAAGGCAATTGTTCTGGAGAAAGCTTAAGAGGCTGAAGTTTCTGAAGATTTAGGAGAGAGGCGGAGAATTGATAGTCTTAAGCCAGAGGTTCTCAAAGTGTGATCCAGAGACCCCTAGGAGTCCCTGACATGCTTTAAAGGGTGAAGTCAAAACTCTTTTCATAATGATACCAAGACACTCTGATGTTTAATATGGGAAATACCGATAGATATAACCAACCACAGAAGCAAAAGATCTTTGGGAAGGGAGTCCTCAACATTGAAGAGAGCAAAGGGGTCCTGAGACCAAAAAGTTTGAAAACAGCCGGTCTAAGCCATGAGAATGGATGAAATCACTAAGGCAAAGGAGCAGAACTCTGCAGAAACAACCCACACTTAGATGCTGTAGGAGAAAGAGAAAACACTGAAGGAAACATGGGCTAGGAAGAGAACCAGGAAATAAAATATAACAACAACCTCAAGATTTTCAAGACAGTGGAGGCTGCCAGTATCAAATCAGCACTGACCTCTAAACAAGTTATTTAAGAATAACTAACATTTTAAAAAGTATTAATAGGATCCTGCCTCTGTTTCCCTGGTTCAATAAGCTTAAATGTTCATATGCTGACTAAGAGTGGATGGGTCTTTAGAGATTTTAGGTAATAGCTTACTTTGATTATTCTTTTCATATGCTGAAATAATAATATAGCATCCACAATCATATAAATTTAAACAACCATGAATGGCTGCACAAGTTGTAATGTACATGAATACAATGGAATACTACAGTGCTATAAGAAATGATGAGCAAGCAGACTTCAGAAAAACCTGGAAAGACTTGCACGGACTGATGCTGAGCGAAGCGAGCAGAACCAGGAGAACATTGTACACAGTAACAGCCACGCTGTGAGATCACTGACTTTGATAGCCTTAGCCCTTCTCATCAATGCAAGGATCCAAAACATCTCCAAAAGTCCCATGGTGGAAAATGCTCTCCACATCCAGATGAAGAACTACGGAGTCTGAATGCAGATCGAAGCAGACTATTTGCTTTTTTTTCCTTCTGTTCTGTTTCTTCTTTCTGGTGGTTCCTCCTATTGGTTCTCATTCTTCTTTACAACATGACTAATGCGACAATATGTTTAATAGGAATGTATATGCAGAGCCTATGTCAGACTGCACGCCATCTTGGGGGGGGGAAGAGGGGGAGAAAATTTGAAACTCAAAAACTTATGGAAGTGCATGATGAGAACTAAGAACAAATCAGTTAATTTCTACAAATGTAAACAACCATGTCTCCACCAATCACTCCGTGGCGCACACAGCGCTTTCTTTCTAGAGTGATGCCTTGACTGCTGATCTATTTCACTTTCCATTGTGATGCTGTGAAGAAGAGTAATGTTCTCATCACTACCTGGAGGGAAGGAAACTGAGGCAGCATGGGGATGTGAAAGGACTCCACCAGCCACTCTAGGGGAGGCTGTGGTGAGGCTGCTGCCTGGCCCTGAGCTTCTGTGCGTGAATCCCACTGCGCCTCAGAGAGCAAATGTGCCCTGACTTCTTCATCAATGTTTATAGGTGAGTTTTTAGTCTTTAGAGTAGTCCTGAGTTCATCGGAGATGCCTGTTGTAACACTGGGGCTGCCAGAGCACAGGTGTTTGTGACAGAGAAACTCTGAAGTTCTCAGCTAGGAAAAAATGTGTACAAAGCTTGAATCAACAATGTTAGGTTGCACCAATTCAATTCAAGATATAGGGCCAGGCTGACATGACAAAACAGGAAAATGATAAATGCTGGAGAAGATGTGGGAAAACTGGAACACCAATACATTGTTGGTGGAGTTGTGAAATGATCCAACCACTCTGGAGAATGATTTGGAACTATGCCCAAAGGGCTACAACAATGTGCACACCCTTTGATTCAGCAACACCACTTCTAGGGCTGTATCCCAAAGAGATCAAACAAATGGGGAAAAGGACGCACATGTACAAAAATATTCATAGCAGCTCTTTTTGTGGTGGCAAAGAATTGGAAATGGAGAGGATGCCCATCAAGTGCAAACTGTGGTATATGAATGTAATGGAATACTATTGTGCTGTAAGAAATGATGAACAGGCTGACTTCAGAAAAACCTGGAAAGACTTATATGGTCTGATGCTGAGTGAAGTGAGCAGAACCAAGAGGACTTTGTACACAATAACAGCCGCGTTATGCGATGACTAAGATTGTTAAACTGAACCCTTCTCAGCATTACAAGGATCTAAGACATCTCCAGAGGCCTCAGGATGGAAAATGCTATCCACATCCAAAGAAAGAGCTATGGAAGTTGAATCACTATCACTTATTTTTACCTTCTGTTGAATTTTGTTCCATCTTTCTGATGGTTCCTCCTATTGGTTTTAATTTTTACTCACAACTTCACTAATGTGAAAATATGTTTAATGGGTATGTAAACGTAAAGCCTATATCAGATTGTGCGCCGTCTTGGGAACGGGGAGAAAAATTTTCAACTCAAAAGCATATGGAAGTGATTGTTGATAAATCAAAATAAATTAATAAAATTTTTAAAAAAAAGATACTAGGGCTTGGGCCACCACTTGCCTGAGAGACGCTGAGTCTGGCTGTGGCTTTGCAGACCGAAGGGCTACTCCGGGGCTGAGGGTACGATGGATTCAGGAACCAGCACTGCCAGAAAGGAATCCAGCCTGCTCCTCCTGCTATTTTATTCCTTAGTTCCACCATCCAATAATTGTTAAGTCCAGGTAGGCCATTTATATATGTGTGTGTGTGTGTGTGTGTGTGTGTGTATACACACGCATATATATGTGTGTATACATATACATATACACAGTGTGTACATGAATGGCAATTAAAACATTTTATGTTAACTCTTTGTCCCCCAAAACTAAAAATTACTTCCTGATGCTAACTCATGAATCTTAACATTGCCCAGGTAAAGTGGTCAAATATCAAGTCATTACTAATTAAATTATATTGTGTAAATGGGTAAACTGAGGCACTGAAAGAATTTTTTTTCCCTAAAAATCACATAAGTACCAGTTAGAATGATTTAGGCCTGATATGTCTTTATTCACTAGAACTTGGTATTCCTGTAACTGTTAACATTTTAAATAATATGTTTCTAAACCTGTTTGGGGACATATTTGATACAAATAATTATATTTGATTTT
Organism: Phascolarctos cinereus; assembly: GCF_003287225.1. Classification (NCBI taxonomy): domain Eukaryota; kingdom Metazoa; phylum Chordata; class Mammalia; order Diprotodontia; family Phascolarctidae; genus Phascolarctos; species Phascolarctos cinereus. The sequence continues at coordinate 14,480,017 of NW_027555514.1, forward strand.
ATAAATAAATCAAAGCAGCCATTATAGCTTTATATAACAAAAAACCCACTTACCGAACATGTTCAAATTTTCCCAAAATAATAACTTTACATAAAGCCCAGTTTGACTAAAGCTCATTGACATGAGAATTTTAGCTTCGTATGTATTTACTTTTTTCTACAAAAATTTAAGGAAAACTGTTAAAAAAAAAAAAGGTGATTGGGGTCCAAATCAACTCCTGTGCAGTTCTGAGCTACATTGGTCCTATAAAGAGCTATCAGAGATGCTGCTATGTATCTGGGAAAACATCTCAGCCAAGAAGGAGTTGCCAGGGCACCAGTCTTCACTCCTAGTCGTCAGAGGCAGAAAGCTGGCAAAAACCAGCTTTTTTCATTTGCTGATTTGAAGTTAACAATCTACTGTCATAACTCAAATGCTTTCCCCCAACCATGCTCTTCTGGAGTCTCCTCCTGCTGCCAAGGTCAGCCCTCAGTGTGAGCCCAAGATCTTTGTCTCTTTCAGGGTCTGTTCATTTCTTTGCTCTTCCCAGTCTGTACTTTCTCAAATTCAGAAGTGTTTGTTTCCTTAATAAAGATGCTCTCTCTGCCCTACTAGTTCTTGTGACTGCAAACAGCTGACTGTCCCACTTGTCATTATACAGTAGGCAAGGACTTGTAACGGTTTTTAGATCCTGCACTCTTTTGATCTGATTGAAATGGTTTTGTTAGTTTCTCTGAACTTTCAACATTTTGCAAAATTAAGCATCCTCAAACTCTCAGAGTGCTTAGACCATACTGTCAAATTTGAAAACACACAAAAAGAGTAGATTTCTCACCTTTCAATCGCTTTTCCCTACCTGCAGCAATTACAATGGTTTCCACAGCTGTGGTTTGGACTCCTGAGGTTGTCTAAGCCTAAGCATTCATCCTTATCACTCTTAAAAAAATAACTCAGTTGCATTTAGTACAACCATCTAAGGGCAGAGTAAAATTCCAACACCCAATCCTTCAAGAAGGGCTCTTTGTTCCAACTCCTTACTCCTGCAATGAATCCTGCTCCTGGATCCACACTGTGTTTTCTATACACAAGTCCTGCATTAGCTTATGTTCTTATGCAAATATGTCACTTGCTTCTGAAAAAATGAGATAATAGGAAAGGATTCTGAAAAGTTACCAAGCTCTGCATTATAACAAATATTAGATAATAACATTAAGAGGACTATCTCTTTCAGAGCTGCAAACATACTTCTTACCCAATAGATCACTACCATTAAATGACACTACCATCCTGCTGTCATGCATGGTACTGGGCTAGACAATCCTTATGTTTGCTACTTTAAGCAAATTCAATGTATAAACATTCAAAATTACAAAGTAAAAACATTAAAAAAAATTTTTTTGTCTTACAAAACGATTTACCGTAAGATTACTTTTAAAAGTAAGCTCCTCCAATGGTTTCAAAATGAAACTTGACTTCTAAAAACCTGATTTATATATGATCTGATGATACTGTAAAAACCAAGGCATATCTAGGCAAAGCCAATGAAACATAATCTATATCCTAGAGGGACTGACACACTTTAACCTCAATACTGACATAAGCATGTAAGTTACAAAAAAGAGTGAATAATCATAAAGATTTGGGGTCCCATTTATTTACTATGTGAATCTTTTGTCTGGAGAATAATCCAGTGAAAAACAACCAATCGTTTGTAAATATACCTTAACTAAGGCAAACCGTAATTTTGACACTCAAATTTTTTTTTGAAAACATTTTCAAAGACAGAAGGGAAGACACCTGGAGCATTACAGGCACAGGGAGCAGGACTAGGGGGACGAAGATGACAGAATGAAGAAGCCACACAAACAGAGAGCACAGAAATGAGTGGCCAAGAAAGGCTGGGAGCATGAAGGGGCAGAAGATGAATGAGGTTAACTTGGTTAATTTGGATCTTCCTGAAACTGAGAGTCTGAGGTATTCAATGCAAAAGATAGCAAGTCCTCACTTCAGGATTGAGAGGTGAGTAAGTGAGAAAAAAAGGCTTTGGGAGTGACATCTGGGACTACCTAGGGGAGGGGGCAGGGCTTCACCAAGCTGAACACCATCTCACTTAGCATCAGCACCACTGCTTTTGTTCCTCTCTTCTTTCTCCTAACCTAAAACACCAAATCTTACCTTATTTAACGTTTCATTTCTTTGGTCTTTACCCTTCCCTCAACCCTTTTTCACCTTCATATTCTGCCTTTCCCCCTTCTAGTCTCCCTCCCCTCTAGAACCCGCCTTGGAAACACTTGGGCCGGGTTTCTCCCTTGCCTGGAATGTTTCCTCCTTCCCCTGAGCCATCTTATCCACCCTTGAAGAAACAATACAAACTGAAAAGTGTCAGTAATAAATAGAGATAATTCTTAAACTGTCATTTAGAGGTAAAAATGGCTACTCCACGTTCTAATGCTATTCTGCAAACATCTGCACTGAAAGAAAATTATTACATTTTAAATAACTTCTCAAATCCTCAAATTATAAAGAAAAGCTTAAAAAAAAACAGGACTGAATAATTGTGTCCAAACAACACTGGTTGAAAAGTGAAATATTCTGATGACTAGTTAAATTTCCTGTCATGTGACCCCCAATCCCCAAAAGCTATCTTCATGTAATGAATATATGAAAACACCCTTACACACACACACACACACACACACACACACACACACACACGTCTGGTCATACAGTGTCCACTGTATCTAATGCCACTTGCCTGGCTGTCAGGAGTGGAAAGTGAGCGGCAGACATATGTGGTCAGAGAATGGAGTGAGACAAAAGGTAACATTATGAAAGTGAAATGCAGAGATGTAACAGTAATAAAAACTTCCCCAAGAACTAGGAGCTAAGAAACAACATTAAAACTTCAGCACTTCATGACGTGCTATAATAAAGGCTTTTGGGTAGCGGTAGACACGCTTTCCTCATAGAGATATTGTTTAAGAGATTAAATTCCTAAAGATGCCCAGGTCTTAACTTAGTTCCAGAACGTGTTTTCAAATGTTCATAAATTAAGTTAATTCACAGGAATATAGTTTAGATGGTTAAGACTTAAGAAAATTTTCAGAAGCCATAATAATACATGGATTTTCAGTCACTGAAAATGGTCTGAAGTAATACACCCTTCTATATCATGCCCCAAGTGTAGGGCAATCTTTTGTAGGTCTGTTTCTATGGAGAGACAGTCTCTGACACCAGCCTCAAGGCCCCTTTTTAAAAGGAAATCTCCTTTTCTCTCTTCCTTCTTTCCCCTTGCTCTCCCCCTCCTCCATCCTTTCTGGCTGGAAACTTTGCCCCTGCTATCCCCCCTACCCCTGCTCACCTACTTCTCACCTTACATGAGCAAATGTGTAGCAATGGGTAGAGTCTGTGAGAGCAGGGGTAGTGGAAAAGAAGAGAAGGGGGAAGAAGGAGAAGAAATAAGAAGAGGAAAAAGTGGCAGATGGGGAAGAAGAAAGAGGAAGAGCTAGAAGGAAATGCAAAGGGGGCACCCTTTAACTTTCCAACTAGTCATCCTAGCTCCCTAAGCTGGAGCTTCTGGTCCCTATCCTTCAGACCACAGAGATAAAGGCTATGGAGGGATCAACATTTTTAGTTCAGCAGAACTTGGGGACCAAAAGAGACAAAGGTATCTCAGAAAAGGGAAATAAAGTCAAAACTCTACCCAAAGAGGAACAGCACAGAGTGCCTGAGGCATCAGAGGAAAAGGTCCTGGATACTATGGACAAGGGGATCAAAGAGGAGGATCTGGACTCCAAGGTCAGGCAAGCACTCACTGACGAAGCACTTCCTAAGTCCCAAACACTGAGCTAGAAACAGTGGGACAAAACTGGACTCTGGTTCTACTCTGTGGGACTGAAGTCCCCTTAGCTGTATACAACATGGACCCTCATAGATTTTTATCAGTAAGACTGTCACAGTTAAGAAGACTCGCCTTTGGGCTTCGGTTAAAAGCAAGAAGGGTACAGGAGAAAACCAAGACTTTTTTCTTAGGCCACAGCATAAGAAAGAGTCCCCCAAGAACTGATCATGAGTCTGACAAGGCACCTGCTGGCCCAAAACAGGATCAATCCAGATCTAATGATAGAACCAAAAACATACATGGAAAGGTGATTGATATAGCAATCTCTTCTCTTTTAAAAAAGTTTAGGATTATGCTTGCAAATAATACATTTTGTGAACTATGATTCTCATTTACTTTGAATATATTTTTCTATATATATGGCTGGGTTTAAATTTTCTGGTTCCTTTTTTTTTTTTTTTTAATAAAGGGGATGTTTAGCCTAGAGAAGAAAAAACTCAGTGGGGAAGCACACTTCTAGTTTAGAAATGCCTGAAGGGATGGCACGTGGAAAACAGAACCAGCCTTGCTTTACTCGATCCCCAAGAAGAGCAACAGAACCAAAAGGGGCAAAAGGTCCAGCAATGGCCCAGGGCTGCCTGGGAAGGAAGAGAGCTCCCTGTCACTAGGGAAGCCTAAACATGGGCTTGCTGAGCACGTGTCAGGAATGGTAAGCATCAGATCAGCTGCCTTCTGGGATCTCTTTCAACACTGAGGATCCAGGCACTGGTTTCCAGTACCTGGGAAAGTTTCTCCTCTGTTCATCTTGGCAAGATGATAAATTGGAAGGGAAAGACAAGATTCTTTACTGCTGGTTCCTTTGGTAGAATTTCCAGCTGATCTGCTGGAGAATAAGGCCCTTGTGGATTTTGTGCTGGGCAGCTCACCATGGCTGGCATAGATCGGATGGAACCCACAGCTATGCTTACCGATGATTACAGCAACAAGCAAATCAATCTGCAATATGCTATCACCTACAATCAAGTGGGTTCCATCTTTTGTTCACCCCTCTCTGTGTTGAGGACAGTAGCATAGTCTTCTAAAATGACAAATCTCTAAGAGCAACTGCTATGTTTTAAAACAGAGAGTCACATCTGGCTTATGTGTCTTAAATCACCAAATGATGTGTTACTAATGGGAGCTATCACCATTTTTATGCCTTTCTTGAAGTGCTCTCAAAAATGTGGGGCATGAGTTTAAATTGTGAAAGAATTCATTGAAAAGAGAAAACTTCTTTACTTCAGTAGTCATTTCATCAAGCTCCATAGTTTTGTCCATCAATCACTGTCCACCTCCTCGCTCACCCTCAAGGGCAGCCCCTGATTTTCTGTTTCCCAGCACAGACTCATTTGTCTCCTTTGCTTATTTTCCCTCAGTCCCAGAGACCAAAGCAGCAGTTGAAACCAGATTCACCAACTAGAAGGGGAGCTACTAGTACTATCTTGGTTAACAGAAAGAGGGTGAGGAAATGGACTTTGTTTCTTTTTTCTCTGCCTCCAAATAGACCCTTTCACATTGGAAGGTGCTCCCCAGAAAGCTGCTCCTTTTCCCAATCTGGGATCACTCTTTGGGGGAGAGGTTGATGAAGAGGAGGATGAAGAGGAGGAGGAAGAGGATGATGATGATGAGAAAGAGGAGGAGGAGACCCATTAAGGACGAGTTAGGAAAGAGGACAGAGGTAGAGAAGAGAGCACCAAGAAACACTAGTAAATGCCAGCAAAATGTAAAATAATGAAAGTCACAAACTGGTGAAACAATGATAGATTTTACAAAGAAAAATCTCATTCCAAAGAAATAGAAAGGCTTGAAGCTGTTGTTATATTGTGATATTCCACAACAAGGAAAAAGGAAAAAAGTCACAAACTGGTGAAACAATGATAGATTTTACAAAGAAAAATCTCATTCCAAAGAAATAGAAAGGCTTGAAGCTGTTGTTATATTGTGATATTCCACAACAAGGAAAAAGGAAAAAAGTCACAAACTGGTGAAACAATGATAGATTTTACAAAGAAAAATCTCATTCCAAAGAAATAGAAAGGCTTGAAGCTGTTGTTATATTGTGATATTCCACAACAAGGAAAAAGGAAAAAACCATAAAAACCACTGTTATTTGTTCTGTCTCAACCCCTACGCCTACCTGCTGGCTTGGCCATTTAGCAATCAGAACTATTATTAAGCAACATTCAGTGCATAGTCATTCACAGAAGCACAAAAGCCAAAAACATAGAATGAGTGCAATTATATTTTTCCATCTGAATTACATCTCTTCTATTTGAAAAAAAAATGTTTGAGAAATAAACCAAAGCTAATTTTCATTCGTACAGAGCATCTGTATGCACCAGACATGTGAATTCTCCCTGGGACTGAGGCATGCTTTGATAATAAATTAAGTCGATACTTAGAGGGTCATCAACACTTTCCAGGTCACCAAAGTCCCATTTACTCACATATTTTGATCTCTGAAGTAACACTATAAGGAAAAGATCCCCTGGCTTATTAGTATTTGCAATGAACAACACTCTTGTTAGAGCACATGCTCCTCACCATGTCTTTTCCATCTATGCCCTCTTATCGACATGCTGGTTACAGCATTTCTGGATATTCTCGATGAAGTTGGTGTAATTTCAACCTGAATGCATCTTTTACCCTCCTTACTAGATTGCATGGCAACTGCAGGCAATGAAGTCTTTATTGCATTAGCAACCTAAGGAGGAAAGAAATTACTTAGATTATCATCATGAAATAAATAAATGTGTATACAATTTAAGCTCCTATTACGCTTTTAAGGGACTGGATAAGGGAATAAATGCATACTCTCCAGAAGACACAAGCATACAAAGATGAAGTTAAAGTTTCCATATATTAAGTTAGATGCCAACTACTAACAAGCCAATACTTGTGGACATCACACACACGCATGTACAGACTGTAATGACTTATCACAGAGCCAGGAGGGCACCTTTACTAATTACGGAATTTCTTTTCATGCTTAACAATTCATTGCCCTGCAAGACAAGGTGCTAAATGACTGAGAATTAGCAGGGTGTTTCATACGCTGTGAATGCTGGCTCCACTGCTTATCATGATTCAAAGTAGAGAAATCCCGGAGGCCGGCGGGAGCGGCCTGGACTGTGGAGCACGTACCAGCAGTGGTTCAGGGAACAATTCCAACTGGGCTCTGTACAGGACATCTTCCAGGGCCATCTCAGCCATATCCCATTCTCCATTATAACTATAAAAATTAAATCCAAAGTGTGAAACTTTCTTCATTAATTCTATATATACAAACAAAATCACAATCAAACATTACAATGTTTATCTTCTGCGAGAGCGATGGCTAACCGTATTAGTATACTGCCTCCCCATTTCACTCCCTGAAATGGTTTTAAATCTTTGAATTCCTTTTTAATGCATTACGAGGCCTGTGAATATTAATACAAAGAAAATTTATGGATGTACTTTTTTTTCCCAAAAGAATATTTTTCTATTTATAGAATGGAAGTCAGATAAACAAGGTACAAGTTCAAAATAGTCCAAAATGTAGTCGATTATGTATCCTGGAATGAACACTTAGAACACTGTTTGGTTAAACTGCCATACATCTCCCACAGCCTTTAATGGGATATGCCCTGTAACATTTGCCCTTTTATTCCTAAGTATTCTGAAAAAGTCCTTAGGAAGTGTACATGACGCTGTTTTAATGGATAGACTAATTATTCCAACTTCAACAAAATGTAAGCTCCAAGTCCTACAGAGATATCAGGAAAAGCCCATGAAGATGAAGGGGCGTTTCAGAGACAGGACCAAGGCTGTCACAAGCCTGGCCTGGCCCAACAATAAGGATGGACAATGGATATGAGAGGCCCACTGTCTGCACCCAAATCCAGGAGCTGGCACCTAGAAGGCAGTGCAGGAGCAGACCGGCTCGGCAGTTGGACTGAAAGCAGAAGGGAACAAGACGCTGCTACTGGAGGATAAATCTGATGGCCCTTCTCTCTTGTCACAGCCATGTGTTAGAACAGTGAGAGTTAGTGTTTGGATTTTCACCCAGAAGTTAGATGCAAGCACCTTCATTCATTCAACAGCTTTCACTAAGCAGTTACTGCATGCTGCCCACTGTGCTAGCCATTAGGGACAAAGAGACAAACATGAAAGAACTCTCCCCATCCCCCCACCCCCAAGCTTCCATTCTGGTGGAGACCCAAACGATATATACATAGAAAAGCAATACAAAATCGTTTCGGAGGGCAGATGGAGAGAGGCAGCACTGATACACTGGAATGAGGGAATCAGGAAAGGCCTCCTGGAGGAGGTGGTGCTTGGGGAGGTGAAGAAGCCAAGGCAGGAAGGCAGGCATTTCTAGGCAGGAGGTGCAGGCTGGGCCAAAGGATGAGATGCTGGATGCAATACTGCTATGGGGAGCAGCCAACGGGCCAGCTGGACTACAAAGCCAGGTATGTGAAGGAGAGTAATGAGCAGTGAGCCTGGACAGGGAGGCTGGAGACAGTGGGCAAAGGGCGCGAAAGGCCCGACTTCAGAATTGAGATTTGATCCTAGAGGGAGCCAATTAAGCTTCCGAGAAGAGGAGGAGGTGGCTAGGCCTGGGCTTTAGGGATGGCATATTGGCAGCCATGTGCAAGATGAAAAGTTTTCACAAAAAGACTTTTTAAAAAGTTCTCTGATCTTCACTCAGGGATCAGAAATGTTCTGTGTGATGAGTGAGGGAGGCCACAAGGAAACATACGATGGTACGGACCCAGTTCATTAAATTTGCTCAGAATGTATCCATGTGCTTGGCCCAGGAGTGATGGCCACTTCTAAAACTGGGTTCTCCTAAACTTTGCTGTGGAGCAAGTTGAAGATATAAGTTCTGTGAGAAAATGCTGATGCTGAATGTATTTGTCCTTCTAAACGATGAATTTCACAATTCCCTTCCTCTTCACCTCTGTCTCTGCCTTCCTTGGCTTCCTCCAAGCCCCAGGTAAAATCCCCCTTTCTCCAGGAAGCCCTTCCACACGCCCCTTTACGTTGGCACCTTCCCTCCACGGAGCTTGTTTTCCATTGATGTAGTACATAGCTTGTTAATATGGAGTTGTGAGCGTGCTGCTTTCCCCATCAAATGGTGCACTCCCTGGATCAGGGAGGTTTTTTTTAATTTTCTTTGTATCCCTGGGTGCCTAACACATTGCTTGGCACATAAGAACCTTAACAAATACTTGATGCCTGACTGACAAATTATGTATCCAACAATCTAGGGGTACAAAAACAAGCTTAATTTCGTCTGTTTGACTTAAAAATTTCCGACCTTTCCTTTATGCCAGATCCCCTGGGTTGGTATTTTTGATTGTGAAATATAGTGGCAGAGCCCCATGTGTTCTGTGGTTAAGTCTGTTTGCAGCTGGAAGGAAAACTAATGAAAGTGAGAAGCCAGGCAGTGCCAAGGACAGGCACGGGGTAGCAACCGAGGACAGCAGCAGCCCACAGAGGTCACTTCAGTCTTTACGACGGTCAGAGAAGAACAGTCTAGGGTGTTTAGACATCAGCACATCCACACAAGTCTGCTTTCAGTCCCTCTAAATCAGAAGGCCTAATGTTCCTGCCCATCACTGCTGGAAGTCAATGCATACAAGACCTGGAAAGGAAGACTGTGAGGATGTGAAACACAGTCACGCTGCCTACAGACTAGATTGGTTCTCTCAGTTCTAGGGATGAGACATAGGAACAGTGAGAGGAAGGGACTCAGAGACAAGATTCAGCCCGTCTACAAGGAGAGCCACCCAAAAGTGGAATGGGTTGTTTAAGGAGGTGGGGATCCTCCTGTACTAGAGGTCTTCAGGCAGAAACTGGATAAACACTGCTAGGGAGGCCACAAGAAGGAATTCTTATTCAGGCTCGGGTTTGATCACCTCTGATTCTGGGAGGTGAGGCAAGGCCCACAGGTCTTGGAGTGGCCTTAGCTTGTAAGTACCTGGGAGGCAGAATCAATGGGCGGAACAGCTAGAACCAGCAACCCGGCAATGCAGAGAACCCTCTAGGGTGTGATACATGGGAAGAGGACTATGGGGGGGGGGGTCAATTTGAAAGATGATTTTAAAATAATTGCACATATTGCCAGAAAATTCTATTCTCTATGTCATGTATGGACATAGTAGGCACTCGATCTGACTGACTAACATACTTTATGTTACAATAAAGGCTCCAGGCCCCAAGGGGACAGTGACACAAAAGAGGTATATGTTTTCAAAATCTCGTCTAGGGTATACAAAAGACAATTTTGGCTCCAATGGCTGGTCTCAAGCACGAGTTTGTCTCAACATACAGCTCTCACCTAAGGTAAGGGTAATTATAAAAGACAACCGTCATATCTTGGGGAGGATCAGAAGATTCTTCTACAGATCACATGAAACATGGAAATAAGATCTGCTGTCCCTCTCAACTCCCAGAAATATGAAGCAGTTGTCATTCTTGTTCCCTCCTGAGCCCGAGAAAGTATTACTGCCCTCAGTAAATCAATGAAGGCTTCTGAAACCTAACAGCAATACATTTCCCTAAAGCCCTGTCCAGACTTAATTGTGACTCTGGAGATGACAGATCTTCCCAGACACAGGAGGACGAAAGGAATGAAGAGACAGAAGAGTGAGATTTTTCACTTTCACTGCCGCACTAACGGCACAGTCTCTGGCTTCCTCCTGCTAGCCAAATATCCAAATATACCTTTGCTCAACAGACATTTACGAAGCTTTTCTGGGCTAGATAAATTCCAACTAACTAGAAATGCAATTATTTTACATGATCATGACAAGCAACACTCTGTGAGCATGCTGAAATATTCATGTTCTTAATTTCTTATATAATCAGAGAGGCTTCGGAAAGCTGTAGAAAAGATCACAAAGCAATGAGATTTTGTGGACAACTTGTAAAGTGCACGAGGGATGGAAGAGAAGAAAAGCGTTATATGGGCATTCAGCTAAGTCATTAAGTCTTGTTTTATAGCTGAATGAATGAAGCAAGATTTTGACTTTGCTTAAAATTCTCTTCTATTACAAAATATATTAATATTGCTATAATCTATTTCTTAGTGACATACATAATCTTTCAAACATTCTAAAAAACTTTCCTGAAGCAAGCTTTGTCAAGAGCTTACTCCATATCCTTCCATATAAAAATACTTAAAATGTAAATCTAAGAAGAGTAATTGAAAGAGGCTTTTCTATTTTAGTACTATAATCTAATTTACCATAGATTATATTAACTGATAACATTTTTTCCAAAAGATCAAAAGTTGCATAATTTGTACGTGGGATAAACTTACAAGGCAAAATAAACTCCTGTTAACATTTGCACCATGAATTCCGAAGAAATTGGGATCCTGATATTTATACCTTTGTATTTTCTTACGTGTTGTCGAGGATATCCACAAATGCAGATTCTAGAAAAAGCAAAATATTATATTAATGAAATCAATCAATTAGTTAACATATTCTTTAACATTTATAAGCTAATTTACTTAGTACCTTTCCATCAGAAATTCAAAATTTATAGTGACCTTTTCCAAAAAAGTTTTTTTCTTAGACAAATTCAAATAAACAGATACATAACCACATATACGCATAGATACATATATGTGTTTGTAGATGTACCAACTAAGGCCATCTTACCATGTTGTTGGGGAACCTGCCCTTGGCATACCTCATCTGATCATTCTGATGGACTTAATGATCAATCCTGCTGACTGCCGATAAATCAACTAAATGGGGATCAATATCAATGACCAAAAATTAATGGATCAGCTGGGCCATGACTCCCTCATTGCCCATGAATAGGCAGAGTCTGAAGGTTCAAAGTGCCCTCTACTGGTAAGGTCAACACCTTCAGTTCCACACTAGGTCCTGTTCTCGGCAGAGAACTAGGCAAGGGTGGTTATCATGAAGTCTACATGCAAGCATTTCCCAGAATAGGATCTTTTCCTCACAAGCTCCCACAGGAGGAGGAGGAGGAGGAGGAGGAGGAGGAGGAGGAGGAGGAGGAGGAGGAAGAGAAAATGAAGGAGGAGGAGGAGAAGGAGGAGGAAGAAGAGGAAAAAGAGGAGAGGAGAAGAATGATAATGGATGTATTCCTGGCTCCATTCTTAGGGCCACTAAGACACACAATGGAATTCTTAAGGCTTCATGTATTTCTATTTTCCTAGCCTTTGGCACCCATTAAATATGAGTAGAAATGTACAGAGTACCTCCTAAAACCTTCCCTCAGAAATGTAGTCACAGTCTCATGATGGAAAATGCCATCTACAACCAGAGAAAGAACTATGGAGTTTGAATGCAGATCAAAGCATACTATTTGGTTTTTTTTTTCCTTCTGTTTTGTTTCTTCTTTCTTGTGGCTCCTCCTATTGGTTCTAATTCTTCTTTATAACATGACTAATGTGAAAATATGTTTAATAGGAATGTATATGTAGAGCCTATATCAGATTGTATGCTGTCTTGAGGAGGGAGGCAGGAACGGAGGGGGAGAAATTTTAAAATTCAAAAGCTTATGGAAGTGAATGTTGAAAACTAGAAATAAATTAATTAAAAAAAATAAAATGAGGAGAAAAAAAGAAATGTAGTCATGTTTACATGATCTATTTAATATTATGCTAAGTAAACTATAGGAGATACACTTGGATTTTTGTGTTTCTCAAAAAAAACACTTTAAAATCAATGTTAGCTCATTTCTTTGAATGACCATCTTTTGCTTCCTAGAGGCATTATTAAACGAACACTAAACTGCCTCTCTCTGTATTTCTCCTTTCTAGCTTTTAAGAATCCTATCGTCTCTTCCTTGCACCCCCTTGCATCCTTTTGGGGATTTTCCTAGGAATCTGCTTGGCCCCTCTGGCTCCCTGATGCTCCACTTCTTCGATGTCAACATCAGACCCTGTTTTCACCAAGAACGCGAGCATCATGGCCTCTTGATTTCTGCAGAGTTCCAAAAATAAATCCTGAAATCATGGAGGGACATAGAGCCTTTGGAAAGACTGTCCAGCAGTCCCGTCAGCACACTCCACGGTAGGACTTTCAGCTTAATTTGTGCCTTAGGAGAAGAACGGGCTCTTCTAGTGATCACTGCCAGCAGCTCACCAGCTCTCCGAGCAAGCTAGCAAAGACATCGGCTAACATGAGTTTTCTATTTATATATTTGACAAATTCATTTAGAATCAAGATACATTCAGTTCATCTGGGACGCAGAAAGAGAAAGAGAGCTCATCAAGACACCAAGATGGTGCATTTTCAAAGCAAAAGCCGTCTGTCTCTTTGCTCTTTTATTCTCTCCCCCCTTCTCCACCAGAGCCCCTGCCCCATGGGAGTTAGGGAGACTTCCTCTTTCCATTTCTCCACTTCCTTCGTTGAGGGAGCAGCTTTCAATCAATCCCACTCTACAAACCATTTCTCACGGGGCCCTAGGCACACAGACGCACTGCCGAGCCAGCCCGATGCCCAATGGCATCTCCCTGGGACTTGCCAGATGTGAAAGACTGGGCTGCTGTTCACAGAAAAACAGCAGAGCCCACCAACAACGTCTCCTTTGTTATGTGTTAATGTGAAAGTGGCCTGATTCTGAACCCGAGGCCAGAAAACAGCATCAAGGGTAATCCTGTCTGCACCTCTTTGGAGATCTCAGACATCCAAAGCAGAATCCGGGCTTTTTTCTCAGAACAAACCAGGGGATCGGCAGAGGCAGCACGGCCTCAAGCTAGACCTCACAAAGGAGTGGGGTGAGCTTGTCAGAGAAGATTCATGGAGAGCAAAGAGGACTCTAGTTATGCCTTCAGGGAAGCATTTCAGGCACGGGGATGACAAAGGCACTGGGGCAGGGACAATCAGAACACAGAGGGAACAGGGTGGAAAAGTGCTGTGTGCTACCACTGAGGGTTTGGGTTCGGTAACCAGCTGGGGCAAGAATGGATTCCCTAAGTCCTTTAAAAGCAAAGAAGTAGATGGGGGGAGACTCACACAATGCTGAGTATATTTGTTGACCTGCTTTCCTCTTATTATATAGCACAAAATGGGGACAGAGTAAAGGATTTGGAGTCAAGAGAGCTGAATTCAAAGTCTCTTGTATGACCCTGGACAAATCACAGACTCTCAGAACCATAGACAATTGACTCTACTTATCTATTATGTTAGAGGTGATGGCTACAATGAATTCCCATACTGATAAAACTATGGAATCCGGAAATACTGACATAAGGCCTATTTGGTAAAGAAAGTCAAAGTACCTAACTTGGTTAGGTATCATTTTTAAGAACAGGAAGCATAATTAAGCTCTAGCTGAGGAGCAATCAAAGTTAAGGCATGAATCGAAAAACAGTGAAGTTTGGTATTTCTACGCTGCTGACTTCCCGCTTTGCCTTCTCCCCTAATCCTCCCATTCCTCCTCTGCTCTCTCTGGAGTTTAGTGCTGGCCAATGCTTTCTCCCTCTGGCTAGCTCCCAGCACTCCACAGGCTCCAAAAGAATTCCCAAGATCCAAATTATTCTCTAACTCCTTAAACTTACCTTCACTGATTTCAGGTCAAGACAAATCAACAAGCATTTATGAAGTGCCCACTACAGCACCATGCCAAGCACGCTCCCCAAAGTATCCTCTCCACTCTTACTCCCATAGATCTCTAATTGGCAGGAGAGTTTAAAAAAAGAAAAACCATCATTCTCACCTGTATCACGGCTCCTAACGAGCACAAATATGGATCCAAAAAAATGACTAAGAGAATGTGACAATCACTCAATCAAATCAACACTTTATTAAGAGCCTACCACGGGCTAGACACCATGCCAAGCACTGCCAAGCCTTTCACAGAGCTAGCGTTTTCTTTATTGAGCTAAATTTATTCTTCTTTTTGGAACTTTTAATTTTTAAAGTGTTGGAAAAAGCATAACAAGGAAGGTGTCATTGCAAACACAACAAGTTAGTCAGCATATCCAGTAAAAGCTGATATTTAGTTTTTAATTTACCTTGAACAAATTTGACACAGCGACTGAAGAGAAACATTGGGCATATAGGTTAAGGCAGCATTGTAACACAATAAAAGGAATGTCAACACTTCAAACCTAAAGAGAAAACAAGAAAGATTTCACAAACTCTGAATTCCAATTTAACAATAACAACAATAATAATAATAATGCGACCATTTATATAGTGCTTTATATCTGTGTTCAAAAATAAAGGCAAGGAATAGTGATATACAAATACTACATTGAAATTCTCTTAAAAATTAGTGTTAATTTTCTTAAGAGAGTGAATAATAACTATGACAATTATTTGAAATTAATATTTTCCAGATGAATTCTGAAACAAGAGCACAATCAATGATTTAAGATGAATTTTCTCTTACATACAATTAGTCATCTGTTTAAATTAATAGCATGCAATGTATCTAAAAATTGTAAATCTAATGTAAAATAATTCTCTGACTTTTATGCAACAAATTATATTTCTCAATCTTACCTATTCTGAGCTGTTAACATCTCTCTTTGAGGATGAGGTCCACTGTAAACAACTTTTGATAAACCATGCTGGCATAAAGCACTTTCTGTCAAAGCCATGGAACCAATGCTGGAAGGCTAAAGAAAAAACGCATTTCAATAAAAACAATCACAACAAACGCTTCTGGGAAATATGTAATTAAGGAAAAATGATATAACATGCATACTGTATATTAGAGATAAGTACATAATTTGATTATCAATCTTTTACTTTTAAATCTTCTTTGATACTGACTAACAAAAAGAAAACACTATAGGACTTCACAAAAAATTCCAGATTGATAAAATTCAATTTTTTCAATATACAAAGCTATCAACTTGACAAAGACAATAAAAGATTAAAAAAGTTAATGTTGTAGGGGCTATGGGAAGACATGCATACTAATACACTCTTGGGGAAAGTATGAATTGGTATAGCTAGTCTAGAAAACAATTTAAATTATGCAAGAAAAGTTATTACTCTTCCTACCCTTTGACCTCATCCTCCAAATTCCCCAAGGAGGTCAAGCACACAAGGAAAGGCCTCATATTTACCAAAATATCAATAGCAACACTTTTCCTAGTAATAAAAAGCTGAAAAAGTACATGCCCTTCAATTGCAGAACAGCAGAACAAAATGTGGTCCAGTAATGTAATTAGGATTTAGGAATATGCCACTAGGAATTATTAATATGAGAAGTTCAGAATAAACACAGGAAAATTTATATGAACTAATGAAGGGAGAAAAAAGCAGAACCACAGCATGTTAGATAATGTCTACAATAATGTAAATGAGGACAAGAATTAAGGTGAACCAAATTCCAATCAAATGCAATGCCTGATGTTGAAGGGAGGGAAGGGATGCCTCCCAAGGGAGTCAGTTGCTGCCTTTGCCAGGCACAATTGTGAGGTCTGCCAGGTCTGAGTTGGTGCCTTGGGTTTTTTTGGTAGGTGTATTTCTAAGGAAGGGCATTTACTTCTGTTAGTGGAGATGTTTTAGGATGTGAGTATGGCATGAAAAAAAAAAGAAAAAAAAGCAACAAAATTCCTGTTTTTTAAAAAATCTAGTATAATGTTATACAGAATTGCAAAAAAAAAATACTGGGGAGTGGGGAGAGAAAATATGCAAACTAAGTTTTTTCAAAACAAACTTGTCACCATCAACTTTCCAATTTCATCCTGCCAGAGCCAGAGAGGCTCCTGGGGAAGGTCCACTCTGCCAAGGCAGGTCAGCACCTTCTCTGAGAGTTAGAGCCCTAGAACCTGAAGCAAAGTGACTTCATCCGTCAGTATGGGTAGAAGGCAGGATTTGAAGCAAGGCCTTCCTATCTTTGAGGTCAGCTCCTAATCCTTTCCACCATGCAGCCTCTGAGGATAATGCCTCGTTTATTAAGTTCCTATTGTTAGATGCTGAGGGAGACACAAAGCTAACTAAGAAACTGTAGCTGGCCTCAAGAAGTTTCTAATCTACTAAAAGGACAGGACACGTGTACACAGAACTCATGCAACACCAAAACATGACAAGTTTCATGACTAGGGATGTGAGAGGAGAGAATCTCAGAATGACAGGCCCATGGTTGGAAGGGACCCCAGGGGACATCCAGGAGGTGACCAAAGATTCCCTCTGCAGCATACCTGCCAGACGATCATCCAATCTCTGCACAAAGACCTCTGGTGAGGGGAGCCCCTGCTTCCCAAGGCAAGCAGCCCATTCCACTTTCAGGCGATTGTAATTGTTAGCAAGTGATTCCCTCTGCCAACCCTCAAGTTGTCCCTTTGCATCGCCATTCATTAGTACCAGTTCTGTCTTCTAGGGTCATGTGGAACCAGCTACTACACAGCCACACCTTCTTTACCTTGTTCTTGGGAAATTGTTTTGAATGCAAGTAAAAAATTTTTACATTGATTCCTACTCAATTTCATCTTAATAAATTTGGCTCAAAGCTTCTATCAAAAGTTTTTTTTAATTATGTCACCTAATGTGCGAGCTATTCTTTTTCTAAGCTTTTGCTCATCTGTGAATTGGAGAAGTATGACACCCATGTGATAAAAATGCCAAGCATGGATGTCTGAGGCCTTCTACTGAAGACCACATTATACTGATTAACCATTAAGGACTCTTCTTAGGGTCCAGCCATTCAAAACTCATCTAAATCCATCTAAATGTACTATCATCTTACCCACACTTTTTCATATTTTCCAGAAGGTTAGCATCATAAAGTAGGACTTCATAAAATGCTCTGTAAAAATGTGGGTCAGCTCTGTCTATGGTCTTCTGACCCACCAATGTAAGTTATTGAGACTTGTTGTTCAAGAAATCCCATTGGCCCTTTATGGAGACCACTTCCCTTTCTAGATGTTCCCTGACTATCTCTTAATAGCTTGCTGTAGAATTTTGCAAGGAATTAAAATCCATGCTACCTATGATTATTGGTGATGTCTGAAAACTCTTAAGGAACAAGAAGTTGCCTCAAAATTGGAAGACCAATGTTCCAACTTGCAAAGCGACAGGATTTGCCCTTTTCTAATTCTGCAGTGTCCCCCCAGTTCCCCATGATCTTCCGATTATCCCTGACAGAAATTCAACAATCACATCTGCTGGTTCTTGGGTGGGCCTAGATGATTTGACCTCATTAAGGGAAGACAAGTACTAGTTATCTCCTTATCTTGGATGGCAGCTCCCTAATGGTCATCTTTCCCCATTTTTCCAGTGGCAGAGAGCAGTAGCAAAGAGTCAAGGAGTCCTCAATTTCCTCTCTGTCACTAGTGATCACTGTTCTATCTGCTTTATCTCTTTTTGGATGCTACTTATTTTTCGAATACAGGGTGGTGGGGGTGGTGCTGCTGCTGCTGCTGGTGATAGTGATGGTGGTGGTGGTGGTGATGGTGATGGTTACTGTTGTTGTTTTGTATGCTTAGCTCTCCTCCCCAACATCAGCTCATTCTGACCTTCGACTCCCTGAGGAAGTTCATATAGGACTATGCTGTACATCTCTTTAAAATCTAAGTTGGTTGTTTAGTTCTCTGTAAACTCGTATTAGTCCCTTTAGATAACTAACTTCATCTTGTCTTCCTCAGTGGAACTGTTTCTTTTTTTAAGGTCTTCAGAATTAATTCTTGAGACCCTCCCATTCATCCTACATTGACTTTCTCCATATAATTTTAGACCATGGCATTCTAGGCATCCTAAACACTTTGAGATCCACTTTCCTAAAATTCAGGGTGTATGTCACTGTATTCTCAAATGTCCTTCCTAGTCTATTACAAGTTCTAAGAAGGAGTGGTCATTTTCCTCCAAGGTTCCCATTATTTCTACCTCCAGCAAGTAATCCCTCCTGACTGATGAAAATCAGATCCAAAACAGAGTTTCTCTTTGTTGCTTCCTCAAACTTTTGAAAGATGGAAAGAGATGACTTCCAATTGCAGAGAAAAGAGAGAAAAGAACAAGAGAAGGCTGTATGGAGACAGCACTCCACCTGGGTCTTGATGGGTAGATTAATAGGTGAGGATGGTGGAATGAAAATTCTAAGCATCCTAAGAATGGTGAGATCAAAAGCACAGAGGCAAAAAAACACATGGCCTATTCGTGGAGTGATAAGTAATCTGGTTTGGTTGAGGAGGAGAGTATGTTTGGGGAGCATGTAGCCTAGAGTTGGAAGCACAATTAGAACAGCATGACATTGAGCCTTAAGTGCTGGGCTAAGTCAAGGCCTCTGGGCAGAAGCCACCATACATTTGTGAGCAGCAGAGTGACAGGAGCACGTTATTTATGTCTGTTCTATCTGCACTAGACAGATCAATTAGGCCACAAGGTGATGACTAGATGGACACACACATGAGAGAATGGGGGGAGGAGACACAGTAAGAAAGGACAGCTACACTTGGAGAGCATTTCATTCAGGGCAAAGCATCACACAAATGCACTCCTCTCCTGTTGACTCTGGTGAGTTCGTCTTTTCTGCCCCACCCCCTTCCTGCCCACCAAGAAATATCAATGGAAGGAAAAACCTCATAGGCCAGGCCCCCTACATTCACTTGATCAATGCCACTTACTTCATGATACACTGATGGCTTAGATAAAGATGGGATTGTAAAACTCAACACTTTGTTATGTCCCTGTTTGTCAACTATTTCCTACAGAAAAAAAAAGAAGAGAATGAACTGACATGTAAATTAAAGTCTATAAGACAAATATACATACACAGACACACAGAATCTCTACATTCTTGGCCTAAATAACCAAAACTCTCTAAAAACTTACAATGCCCTTCCACTCACTGAACCAGAGAAATGGAGCCATTAGGAGCTTGCATGTATATACATGTGTTCTTAAAGTATCAGAAACAATCACTCAATTTGTTGGATTTAACTAAAATATGCATTGCATTTCAAACACTTAGATTTTCCTGATTTAATACATGTAACATGTTTAAGGTTGTTTACCCCCCTAAATCAACTAAAATAAAGTAGCTAACAGACAAGTTAGAGAAACTTGACAAGCTAATCACATGCCTTGAAGAGCAGCAGTAACCTGCACTCCTTTAAAGGAAGGAGACAGATTGGAAGCTTTCTTAATTCCCTCACAGATTACACAACTGTAGAAAACTGAAAATGCAAAAGGAAAACATGCTACCAGGTCAAGTTTAATCTGTTCAAATAATTCACGCAAAATTCAGAAGTAGCCTAGATTTTAATGAATCTGGGAAAGTGCAGCCCAGGATGTAAAGACTTCATAAATATTCACTGCCCTAGAAAAGCTCTCAAATGCTCACAATCCATGGATCTGCAGAATACTTTATTCATGGACAAAAAAAGGTAAAGACATAAAAATCATATTGGAAAGCCAGAGGCTTCACAGATGGAAACGTCCAGTCGTCCTATAACCCTTTAACACTTGAAAGAATGAGTGGTGTCACTGATGTGGCCGTTCCTTCTAATGATGCAGATGGCACGTCTTCACATCCTGTACAGTCTCCATTCATATCATCTAATCCATTTCCACAGAGGATGTCTCCAATGTTCTGCAATCACAGAAATATTACAGGTGGAAGGGACCTCCACACAACAAACCCAATGAGTTGCCTGAAGACTTCCCATGAGGACAAGCAGCCTGATCCAATCTGGGGTAACTCACTGATAGCCTTAGCTGGCCTCTTCAGCCATGCTGCTCAAGTTCTGTGTCTAAGGACAAGCAGAACAAGTTTAAGCCTCTTCTAGGCAACAGGCCTTCAAATGCTTAAAGCCAGGCATCATGACAAACCTGGCTTCTCCAGGCCAAGCATCCCCAGTTCCTTCGAATGATCATCATTTAGCAAAAACTCAAGGTTCATTTTCATGCTACGGTCACCCTCCTCTGAACTTTCTTTTTAGCTTATCACTGACATTCCTCAAACGTGGCACATAGATGTGGCAGGTATGGTGCTGCAGCTGCTACCTGGCTGCTACTCTCCTTAAGCCAATCTCTGAAGGGAAGCCTTTCGGGAAGCCCATGATAACTTTTGCCTTTCTGGCTACCCCGTGACACTACTGATTCATACTGAGTTGAAGTCCACCAAAGCCCAGGCTCACTGTCTTCCTTTAGGGCCCAACTCCTGCCCTCACAATAGAACACTTCAACTTAGCTAAGTTATTGATGCTTATATCAATACCCTAAAGCCCACGACCTCCTCTTCAATTCCACCAAAGTCACACATGAGGATAGTCACACCTTACACCTGGCTGTCACTTACAAATGTTTCTCTTTCATAGCCAAAAGCTCTGACATTCCTCAAACTGATCATGACCTCTGATCATCTGCTTCTCCCTATGTCTTACCTCTCTGCATCCTCATCATGATCCCAATCCCTTCAGCTTCAGAGCTTTTTCTCATTCATCTCCCCATCACTCTCCTCCCTTCCCAATCTTGACCCTAGAGTTAACCTATTCAACCATCTGTCTTCTACTCTCAAATTCCTTGTCCCCTTGTCCTATCACCACTCATCCCTTGACAAACCCCAATCTTGGATTCCTCCCACCATCTGTCTCCTTTATGCCTACTCCTCTGCTACTGAATAGAGCTGAAGAAGTCACAACAGAGCTGGCTGGGTCTAACCCTAATTTCGCTAGACATTCTCAACTGGGCCCTCCCCAGAAAAGCAAGGCAATCTTTTTACTCTTCCGTAACTGATTCTCTATAACACTCTTCAAAGAGGCTGTTCCAGACCTTTTATTCTCCCCTCAAACCTCCTACACACCCTCTTCTTCAACCCTATAATCTGAGGACTTTCACTATGCTGAAAAAGTAAAGATGATTCATGGTGAGCTCCCTTCTTCTGCCCTTATCTCACAATCTCTTGATATTATCCCCTTTTCTCTCTACTTTACTCCAGTCTCCAATAATGCCCTTCTCCTTGACAAGGCCAACATCTATGTGCCCTCAATGCCCTCCCCTCCATTTTCCCAGTAGATCACTCTCTTCCTCTCTAATCCTCTCTAATCTTTAGTCTCTGACCATATACTAGGTTCTTCCCTGCTGCCTACAAATAAGTATTTCTAAATCTTCATCCATGGGTCCTGCCATCCCCCCCAGCTCCCCATTCTCTATTTCTCCTCTCCTGTTTTTCCTCTTGTTGCCACTTTCATCCCTTCTCCCTCACTCCTCGTACTTTTCCATTGAACTTCTAACCACATCCCTCAGCTGTCAGAGTAGATGGTCCTTTCTCAGTCTTCATCCTTCTTGAACTCTTAGCTGGTCACTCCTTCTGCATCATTTCTCTTCTCTACACCTTTTCACTCTCTGTCCCTCATGCTTAGGATATTCTCCCTCCTTGCCTCGACCTTCCGATCTTCTTGGTCCCCACCAATGCCAGTCGCCCCCTCCTAAGATGACCTCCAAATTACCCTGTACATCATATATGCACACAGTTGTTTGCAAGTTTCTCCCGCATTAGAATGGGAACTCCTTAGGGACAGGGATTGTTTTTGCCTTTCTGTTTACTCCCACACTTAGTGGAGTTCCTGGCATATAATAAGTACTTAATACATGCTTGCTGACTTGACTGGGCTTTTGTGACACCATTTCCTGGTCCTCTTCCAGCTTGACCACTCCTTTCTCATCTCTTTTACTGGCTCTGGTCTATACCAAAGGGTGTAAGCGTTGGTGCTGTCCCAGGCCCTGGTCTGAGCTCTCTGCTCTCTGTACTCTCTTGGTTGCTCACTCCCTCAGTCCCCATGGACTCTGACCGTCTCAGCTGAGATGACTCCCAGTTCTATGTAACCGCTGCCAATCTCCCTCCTCAGCTTGAATCCCATATCATACTCTGCCTTGAGCACATTTCAGACGAGATTCCCCACAAACATTGCAAACTCAGCCTATCTAAAATCGAGCTTGTTCTCTTTTCCCTAAATCCAGGCCTCTTTTGAACTCCCCTATTTCCATCAAGGGCACTGCTTCTGGTTTCCTTGGTTTGCGACCTCAGTGTTATCCTCAACTCCTCATTCTCCATCACCTCAGCTATCTAATAATGGCCTAGTCTTATTTCCACGATGATGATGATGATGACATAACAATATTTGTTATTATTATTACAGCTAGCATTTACATAGCACCTACTGTGTGCCAGGCACTGTGCATCCATCCTCTTCTCTTTACACTCACAGCATCACCTCTCACTCTGACTATTACAAGCACCTCCTGTTTTGATTTCCCTATCTCATCTTTCCTCGCTCCAATCCATCCTTCGCACAGGCACCAAGGTGATTTTCCTAAAGAACACATCTCACCATGTCAATTCCCTCTTCAATAAACTCCAGTGGTTCCCTATCACCTCTAACAGTAAAGATAAACTCCTATTTTGCATTTTGTTACTGCTGTTCAATCATTTCAGTCGTGTGTGACTCTTCATGACCTCATCTGGAGTCTTCTTAGCAAAGATACTGAAGCGGTTTGCTATTTTGTTACGTGGCTCATTTTACAGATGAGGAAACTGAGGCAAACAGGGCTAAGTGACTTGCCTGAGGTCACACAGCTGCTAAGTGTCTGAGGCCACATTTGAACTCAGCTCTTCCTGACTCCCAGCCCGGCACTCTATGCACTGTGGCATCATAATCTAGAACCAGATTGAGAAGGACGGTAAGTGACAAGAAGTGGGGGCTGACATTTTATCTTGGAGTTCCTGAGCAGGACAAAGTCACAGTGTCCAGAGCTGTGGCTTGAGGATCATCACTTTGGCAACCATGTGGCCCAACTTCTCCCTGGCTAGTGGTTCCTCCTGCCCTAGGCCCTGCCACTGCCTCACACTAGCAGACTCTCTCTGTTCTCAGCCAAACCCCCGGAAAAAGCTGTTTATGCTTGCAATGTCCACTTTCTTTCACTTGCTTTTCAACCCTTTGCTTCTGCCTTCTAGCTTAATCACTCAACTAGAACTGTTCTTGTCAAGTTAACCATGACTTCCTAATTGCCAGGCTTAACAATCCTTTCTCGGCCTTGTCTTTCTTGACCTATCTGAACAAACTCCATTTTCTTCCTATGCATTCTCTCCTTTCCAGGTTTTTGGAACCCTCCTTTCTCCTGGTTCTGCTCCTAGCACACCAGCTCCTTCTCCGTCTCCTTTGCTGCCTCATCCTATATGGTGTGCCCCTCTGTGCGTGTTTCCCCAGGGCTCTGGCCTGGGCATGCTTTTCTTCCCCCTCTCTGTTCTTTCTTTTGGCAACCTCAAGGGTTTAACTATTATCTCTATGCAGATGACTCCCAGATCAATATATCTGCTCTCAGTCTCCTCCCCAATCTCCTGCCAAGCCTCAAAGGAAGCTAGGTAGTCTAAGCAGCAGGGGTGAGGAAGGCGTGTCACCAAGGCTATCCATGGGTGAGGAACAGCAAGGCCAGTCTAGTGGAACACTGAGTTCACAGTTAGTTTAACTACAGTGAAGTTCACGTTTTCAGACCATCAGCCAACAGTGATTCTTGGTGCTCTCCAGACACTTCACCGCTGCTGCACTTCTCCCTGCAGAAGCAATGTGAACCGAGGGCCGATACAAACTCTTTTTCTTTTACCTTCCAATTAACCCAATGGCTTACAATTCGCATTATAACATTAACAATGACATCTGTGAAAGTAAAATAAAAGAAAGTCTGCTACTATGTTCATTTAAATAAAGCTGGTCTCAGAAAAAGAAAAAAAAGATGGACAATAAACTCAAAGAGGAAAAAAACGACCCATTGGAGGGTGGTGATTTCCCCATGCACGCTCTGAACATGGGCCGTCATCTTCATACAAACCAAGTTGTAAACGCCTAAAAGGAGAGCTTCGATGCAGCCCGTGCTGTGCCGCTTCCAGGTGGCAGACACGGTCAGGTAGCACCACATCAGCTCTGGAAGAAACTGCAGCGTGAAGAGTAGAAGCTTTTTTTCTCCACTTCTGTAGAACTCAAAGAGCTGGTGACACACAGGTTCGAGCAACTGGGGAGAGAGAGAGAAGGGAGCACACTCAGAGAGGATCAGAGTTAATAGTCATCATTACTGAACAAAGGGCTTCCCCTGCTTGAGCAATACATTACAAGACAAAGGTTGACATCTGCAAACAGAACTTGTGGAATTTTCAAGCTAAAATCAAAGGCCAGGCCTCCATGTCTTTTCTCTCTTTTCTACAGAAACACGTCCAACACTCCCCACCAAAAAAACCAAAACCAAACAAAACTAAGAGCATAAAGCCCAAAAATTATTCTCTTAAGCCCACGAAAACACCCAAGCCCCAAGGAGTGCAGGCCGAAGGGGAGCACCTCCAAGAATACACTGGGCCCCCTGGTTCTTGGACACTCTGTAGGTTGGCAACCCTGAAACTCTAAGTTCACAAGCCTTTCCAAGGCAGTTACCTGTCAGAGTCAGCTTAGAGACACAATTGGCTCAGAATAAAGACACTGCTGATGGCGGCACAAGCCCAGTCAATCCATCCTAAGTTAGTTAGTCAGTCAGTGAATTTGATAAGCGTTTACTATGTGCTCAGCACTGTGCTAACCATGGGAGTATAAAAAGTCCCTGCCCTCAAGAAGCTTACATTCAAATGGGGTGGGGGGGGAGCTATCATGCAATACATAGGTACATTCAAGATACCTAGAGAGTAGCTGGAAGGAAATCCAAGAGGAGAAGGCCCCAGCAACTGAGGAAAGGCCTCCTGCCAAAGGGTGGATTTGAACTGAATACGGACAGAAGCAGGGAAACTATGACAGCCCAGCTACCAGCCCCTTCTGCAGGGACAGCAGGGACAAGGAACAGCATTAATTTAACTACTAGTACTTTTAACGTGTCTTTAGACTTTAGACTTTAACAGGTCTAACAACTTTATGTGCTACTCAAGAGTTAAACTGTGCATGTTGATGTTTTCTTTATAAAATAAACCAAAAGATACAAGGAGGTTGGGTCCAAAGACAATGACTACCAGGAGAGTTTCAGGCAGCATGACAGCCTTAGAGAGAGAAAAGGATCCAAGGGTTAGACATTTAGAGCCATAAGGGTCAAGTCTAGTCCAGAGCTCCCCAAATCCAATCCCCTCATTGTTTAGATGAAGAACTGGAGCCCCTGGGAGGCCAAGTGATTTGCCCAACTCCAGAGCCCTTTCCACTGTATCAGGGCTTCCCAAAACCTCTGATTGGAGAGGAGGACAAAAAAGTTCACAGAGGCAATTTTACCATACGATCAAAGGCAACAAAAAAACACTTAATGGAGTGCTTGGTGATCTTACCTCTTTTATATTCACAGTAACGATAAGCACCAAGACAGCCATGAACAAGTCTGTGACTTAGGTACCAACACTGGTTGCAGAAAATGAAACTCTACAAAGAACTTAATAAGATCCTCCAAATTAAGTCCACATATATCCTGATATTCAGGGAGACTTCAGTTCTGAGGTGGATACAAGGGGTGATGTCTAAAAAAATGTTGGAAAATAACCAAGGGCATCAGATCATAAAGGCTTAGAGTCCATCTAGACAGCTCATGCCAACACTTCATGAATATCTTCAGGAGGGTCTGGGCTGGACAGTGGATAAGAAAAGTCGGAAAGCAGCAGAGGCCCAAACAATACCCAACAAAAGAAGAAGAAAACACCAGATGTGGTCAATGCTTTGGTCTAGTCAAATGAATTGTATTCTTCATTACCAGGGAATATTAGAGTGTTCTGTCAGCATAGAATATGACAGTAACAGCACGGGAGGTGGAGGGTCCTAGCTCTGGAATCAGAGGACCTAGGTTCAAATCTCTCTCTATGACCTTGGGCCAGCCCCTCCCCACTTGTGGACCCCTATTTCTTCATCTGTAAAATGAGAACAGAAAATTAAATGGCCTCTGAGCTCCTGTTCAGCTCTAGATCTGTAATATTAAAATAAATACAAAAATTTATTTTTTATAAAACTGACTACATCCCAAAAGACAGAACTAGGTGGCTCAGTAAATAGAGCTGGGCCTGGAGTCAGGAAGACCTGAGTTCAAATCTAGCCTCAGATACTTTCCAACTGTGTGACTCTGGGCAAATCACTTAAGCTCTGTTTGCCTCAGTTTCCTCATCTGTAAAATGGGAATAATAACAGCACCTACCTCCCAGGGTTATTGTGAGAATCAAAGGAGATAACAATGGTAAAGTGCTTAGCAGATGCAGATGACTCCCAGGTTCATAATATTCACTTAGGTGAGAGGTAATCAACGTCCAGATTAAATACTTGGATGGAAACAGAGGGAAGGAAATAGATGACAGATGTCTTGCAGGGGTCTGATCAGACAGGGCTTTGCACCTGCCTCAGTCCAGCAAGGCTTTGGGTTCCACTGGAGACAGCAGGGGTTAGCAAAGATAAAACTCAAGGCAAACTAATGATTTGACCCAATTCAGCTGGGGTTGGCTGTGACATCGGGAAAGAAGACACAAGTCAGAGTCAAACCAAAACACCTGATTGTCAAGCATTCATTAAGCACCTACTGTGTAACTGGCACTGAGCTCCAAGGCCTGCCGTAAAGGAACTTCTCTGTCTTTGGATAAAAGAAGAAGGCAGGGAAGGGAATGAAACAAAGTTCTCTTCCATTGTAAATTATCAGCAAAGTCAATTACTAACTTCTCACCAGAATCTGATTCCAATTTGACCCCAAAACACATCACTGCTGGTATCACAACTTCTAAAGAAATCAAATTACTTACATCACTTTGCGGCTCCTGGATAACTTTATATAAAGATGAAACCAAAGTACTCTTATCTTTTAAATTTTCAGCATACTCTGATAGAGATGTTTCTGGTAGTGTCTAAAAACAAAACAAAATTACATTTTAATTCATCGTGTCACCATGTTATTTCCTCTGTCAATACTGACTTAAATCAGCTGACTACTAAAAATCATCTAAATGCCATGAGCAGTTAGCTTTTATGCTCAGTTGGGCAACTAAAATGAGAAAAGATGATTAAAAATTGTATATAACATGCAGATTTGCAAGTTCTATTATATTTTAACCGGAGAGATACAACTGCTATAATTCATGTTAGGTCAGTTTCTGATATTTCTGCAAGCATAAAAGTTAGGACTTCAGCTTGTGAATATAACTCACATACTCAGAATGTCACATAGTATAAAACTTAAGCTTGAACTCTAAGAAAATTTTAGCTTTTCTGTACTTTAGAGAGAATAAGCAGCACACTGGTTATGTCAGTTCTTCTATTGTCAAAGGCACAAATTCGCTAATCAGTCTGGTTGTTCATTTGTTTCAGTCATGTCCAACTCTTCTTGACCCCATTTGGGGTTTTCCTGGCAAAGATACTGGAGTGGGTTGCCATTTCCTTCTCCAGGTCATTTAACAGATAAGGAAACTATGGCAAACATCAGGCAAATGACTTGCCCAGGGTCACACTGCCAGTAAATATCTGAGGCCACATTTGAACTCAAGTCCTCCTGACTCCAGGCCTGGTGCTCTATCCACCATACCACCTAGTCTAGAGGCAACTTCAAAGTAGCAAAAGGGTCTTCCTGTCACTAGCAAGGCCAGAGAGCAAGATGCCAGTGATGGGCCAGGGACTTACACAGCACTTGATAACCACAAGCCTTCCTAGGAAGAAAAGTCTGCCTACCCCCATAAACATACTCCAATCGCAGTTCTCTTCTCCTGGGTCATCACTGCCTCCCCCTAGAATGTTTACCCGCTGAAAATGCTCCTTCAGAGGAGACCAACCTAGAATATTCTTAATGGTTATTCTAAAACACTACCTGCAGCATGTCCCCTTTCTTGCTATTACATTGATGGGTTTTATCTAATTGAGAAACTAAATGTCCAAACAGAGACAGATGAAGTAACGCAGCTGGGAATTTTGTCATCAAGAGATTCAATTCATTTCTCATTAAAGGCAAATAGAACAAGAACTCACTCAAGGAAACTCAAAGTATTTACTTTCAATAGGTGATTTAGAAATCTCTTTTTTCACTTAACAAAATCAATTCCTGTCCCCCATTCCTGAGACAGGTATTTATTTACCAGAATGCTAAGTAAATGTGAATTACTTGGGGACCTTCTACCATTCTCCAAAGAACAGAAAATTGTCTCCTTGACACTATTTACGTAAAGGCAGATGAGGGCATTCGTCAATATTTCAAAAGCATGTAACAAAAGATCTCTAGGCAACATTCCATTTAAGTCATTTGATCAACCGTAACCTAATAAAGGAGGAATTTATGTAAAAGGGATGGTTATCAAAAAAACAAAATAAAACAGAAGTCTCAGTCTGATCTTTGATCCTTAAATCTGAAAATGCATCTAATTTAAGACTACAAAATGACTGTTACCGATTATAATCGGTACATAAACAATTACCAAACTAATTAGTAAATTGAACAAGTGTTACACAAAAATTCAAAAAATAGAGAAACCTAAGATTTTCCGTTTATGAAAAACAGAAAAAAGATCTTGAAATTAAACTATTTTCTGAAAAATAGTCAAAGGAACACTCTCCGGGAAATATTTTTAGCCTAGAATTTATTATCATTAGATGAGAGGAAGAGTATTCTAAAATAAATAAATGAATACAGTCAATACCTCCAGATTTCTTTCCCAATGTTGTTATTAATTGATTTTATGAATCTGGAAAAAAGATGCTATGAAAAATGAGAAAAGATACCTTGCCATGATTATACAGTATCATTACATTTAAATATTATAATAATATTATAAAACTTAAAAGTAATAAAGCATATCAAAATTTATTTTACCATACAAATTCAAGAAATTTTTTTCAACTATCGACTAGGAGCAAAGAACTGCCCGGAGACAGTGGTCTTTCATATGAAAGAGGTACTTATCAAGATTCAGAACGCCCAATCAGAAACCTCAAAGTAATGATGAAAAACCATGCTGTCGAAATGAATGCTTGGCAAGACGTGAAGAAGCAGCCAGATGCTCTCCACAAGCATCATCCGGCAGATGGTTAAGACGCAGACTTAGAATTAATTGCAAGGATGGGGGGTAGGGGGCATGGTGCAAAGGGTATAGAAAGAGGCATATGGGAAAGACTGAATAACAACAAAAAACCTCTTGTCAATCAACTACATATATGATATGGCAAGACTGTGAGTCTTGCTGTAAAATGGCCACCAAGAAACAAGGACAAATTAGAAGAATGAAAACAAGTTAGATAAAATTATAGAGAGCATTCAAAAGTGCACAAGCCAATCTGAAAGACAATAATTTAAAAATAGATTTTCAAAAAGCAATCACTTTACAAGCTAGAAATGAAATGCAAAAACAAATTATGAAGTCCTATTTAGATAAAAATTTCACTCATTCATGCTATGAATGCTTAATGGTTTCCCCATTAAGATAATCTAGACTTTTGAGCTATTTCTCATGTAATGGACATGCCCCTGTAGTGATCTATCCACTCTAGCCCTTCAGAGATCCTCCTTGGAACTAAAGGCATGTCTTTCTAAAGCAATGACTGACATGAATTTGACTGTATCAAACATGGAAATGGAATCCATGAACACTTATCAGAGCCATAACTCCATAACTCATTAGCACCACACTTGTCCCAACTAAGCTGCCCAGTCTAGTGTTGTATCACAGGCCTCTGGAGGGTAGGAACTCCAGTAAAATGCTATTTTTTTTTTGTCCTATGGCTAACAAACTCTGTCCTTTACACAAGCAATGATAGCCATAGGCAAAATCCTCTTTTCCACTCAACTCCACCCAGCTTTGCCCCACCCTCTTCCCCTTATTCTACCCCTTGGAACCTCAAACTATAATTTACAAATTCTTCTCCTGGTCTCTTCCAGTTACAATGCTGCCATCTTCTTGTAAACATGGCCCATCTGGAAAATAACGGTGTGCTTTGCTCCCATCTCCTGTACGGGGTCTGTGGGCTCTCCTGCTTCCTGAGACACCTGGCCAGGAGGAAGAATGAACCTCCTCCTTTCTCTCATCACTCCTGCCAGACTTCACCTCTTGCCATCACCCGGAGCAGCTTCTCCTCTTGTAAAGTTCACTCCACCTCAGTCAGGGAGTCAATTAACATCAATGAAGTGCCTACTGTGTGCCAGGTGCTGCACTAAGTGCTGGGGATACAAAGAGAGGCAAAAGCCAGTCCCCGTCTAATGGGGATCCACCCATCTGTCCAGATCGCCCAGTCCAGAATCTGGGCAGCAACAGTGTACCAGGGTCCACGCTACTGTCCCTTCTTTCTCAAGCAGCCCCTCTGGCTCAGTCTTCTCACCTCTACCCTTGCCCCCAATTAGCAAGACCTAAGTCCTCTTCATGTGTCAGGTTCTGCGCTAGGCACTGTCCCCGCCCTAGACAGCCTACATTTCATCAAGGGAAAAATGAGAACACGGTATAGAAAAGACACCCAAAGTAAAGACAAAGAGACTGGGGGCAGGAGCAGCACTAGAGCTATGCTTGTGCACTTCAGGGAGGGAGGAAGGCCAGGCCAGAGGCACCAAGACAGGAGCTGGACTAGTGGGAATGAGGAAAAAGGAAGCCAATGCAGCTAGCTCATAGAGCCTGGGAAGGTAAAAGCTAGGGTTGGCCTGAGACCTGTTATTGGCCAATCAGAGCATTCTGGAGAGAGTGATTTGGGGTTTAAGCTGGTCTTTAAGAAAAAAGGAAATATATATCTATAGATAGATAGATAGATAGATAGATAGATAGATAGATAGATAGATAGATAGATAGATATACATATATATATATATATATACAATATATATATACACAAATACACAAAATATACCAAATTAGCCAAGGCAAAAAAGAGCTTGCTTAGAGTTCCTACCTACAAATATCACAATAAATAGATGCAACATGTCTGCCTAGACAAGAGGCCATAATCATGTGTTCATCTGCCCTGGAAATTTATCTTTAGCCACTTTTAAAAAAAAAAAAACTAATCATTTATTTTTACATGTATTACCTCAACCTTCCACTGGTCCCAGCTATCTGAACAATTTTAAAAAACAAACTAAAAAAACCAACACTCCTTGTAACAAAGATGTATCGTCCAGCAAAATGAATCTGCACATTTCCCCAGTTTTTCCTATGGTTTTTCTTTTGCAGTAACCAAAGTAAAAGGTAAGAAATTGGCACTTTGATTACTTCTGAAAATTAACAATTTTCCTGGAATTTTCTACCCTGATTGGCTCAGAATGAATGTAAATAGCAATTATTTCTGTTTTGGACAGAAACCCTGAGGGTCTTCTCCTCCCAAATCCATTTTTTTTTTTAAGAAACCATTCTTTACTTCATTTCTTATTAAGCCTTAATCACTGAATAGGCTTTGCCTCAGTCAAACTGAAAGCTGTTACAGACGTTGGCTTGAAAAGGCCAGGGTCCCCCACTAGATCCTGGGCCATCTCTAGTCTTCCTGACCCAGATGGCTCTTGAGGACAGAGTGAGGCTGGTGACTTTGCACAGCCCTTTCTCATTTAAATCTAATTCACTTGTGTGTCAGGGCATCACTTCCCTGATGTCACGGTCCTCTTCCAGAACAAAGAACAAACAAGTCACGAGAGCTTGCTGAGTAGAGAAATGAAGAGGTGAGACCAATTCTGGCAGCTGTGGGGAGCACAGAAAAGAAAAAGCAGACACAGCCAGGGAGGCCAATTAGGGGGAAATTGCAGGGGTCTGGGAGGAGGTGAAGATGGCCTGAATTGGCAGCAGTGTGAGTGGAGAGAAGGGGCCAGATAAGAGAGCTGCTGCAAAGGGGAAAGGGAGAGACGCGACATTGGACAGGTGGCGTGAGGGAGAGTGACAAGTCAAGGGCACCCACGAGGCTACAAGTTGGGAGTGACATCAGGGGGCACAGATGCCCCTCAGAGAGCCCCGGCTTCTCCCTTAACCCATCTATCCCCTCCACCTCAGTCGCTCCCAGGGACAGTCGGTCACAGCCTGTCTCACTGCTGTCCACAACTGCGTTTCTTCTGTGATCCTAAACTCTGAAATTTCCCTGTCTGAATACAGCCTCCTGCCTGCCCTCTACTCTTCCTTGTTTTCCCTGAGCTTCTTCTCCCTTCTCATGATGATCTCCAGTCCCTCCATCTCTCCTCCAGTTTCATTTTCCTCCCTTTATTCTCTCCTTATAACTGACCAACTCAATTCTGTACTATCCTTCCCCAAAGCATCAGTAGGAATTTCTTCCTCTCCCCCCTTTCTCTTACCTCAGTTTCTTCTGAGGGAAAAATAAACTGACAGGCCCTGGACAAAAAGAAGCCCCCTAACAGTGATCCACAATCCCCAGCAGTGTCCCAGGCATGGTAGTCAGGAGCACCACACGATGACCTCAGACGGCTCTACCAGGGCCTCCTGGGGAATGGGGAAGAACAACACCCATGACCATTTCACTATGCAGGTCCAGGGCAGGGCCCAGCTCCTCTGAGAAATGAGGTCATGGTGTACAGCTACAGTCAGAGTACATAACAGCACAAAGTAGCCACAGAAGGTCAAACACAAGTAATCTCAATAATAGAAAGAAAGGTCAAAGATTACACTAACTAGTAGGAACTACACTTAAATTTTAAATGAAGCTTCCATTTTTAACACATTATTAACATGCAACAACAGTAGCTTAGTGTCTATAAGAGAGACCTTCTAAACTAAAAATTACTGTTCCTAGAATGCAAAACTTGGAATCCGAATGTATAAAGAAGGTGAGACTCAACTTCTGAAAGGCTGTAAATCCAGACACTCCACTCATCCATCAGAGTCAGGGTCAGGTATCCAGTACCCACTAGAAGAGCCTCCTCATGCCATCATGGGGAAAGGAACTAGTCCACAGAATGAATGTGGCCTGAAGGGTATAAAAAGAGACCAATCCTGCCCTCCAGATTGCAGGGCAGCCTATTTCCTGAGATGATTGAGGGCTAGAATCTTGTTCACTAGGATGAGTCCAGGACCAATGAGTAGTGTCTGAGAACCAAAGGAGGGAATGAGACCTAGTTTTCAATTATTTGTATTAATGGTTGCTTCTGTTGTTATGAAAATAGATGAATAGATGGCCGTGTTGAAGTCTGGAAGTGTGACCATTCCAATAAACAGGAAAATCCTCTAACTAGGCTGATAGTCCATTGTGCAAACAGAGCACTGCAGGCAATCTGTACCATGTTAGCTAATGCCAAGAAATCATAATTCAGTTACACAGTAAGCACTCCTGCCGTGGAAAATGAAAACCAACCATATCTCTAACAACATAGAACGTGTTTATGTATATACATATATATGTGTGTGTGTGTGTGTGTGTGTGTGTGTATATATACATATATATGTATATACATATATACATATATATGTGTGTGTGTATACATATATATGTATACACATATATACACACATAGACACACACACATATATATAATGTAAAAATAAAGTGGAAGCATATATAAGATTTTGCTAAGCGATTAAAAAAAAGACAAACTCTTAACTCTAGGACTGTGTAGGACATTCTAGACTCTCCACCTACAACCAGGGCATAACTCAGGGAAGATCCGCTTCAGAACTTGAATAAGTCTGTGACCTTACCCATATGATGCAGATCACTGTCTACCCAGCCCTGGTGCCTGTCCTCCCAGAAATCCTCCATAGGAACTTCACCCCTAATGTGCCAGATCTTTCCTCTTGATCTGTGAGGCCAAACTCAAATGGGAGCAGGGGGCTACTAACTCATACAGATGGATCCCTTCGGGCACTTAGAAAACCACATAGTAACATACTATATTTATTTTATTGAAATCTTCCCAATTCCACTTTGATCTAGTTCAAGCCAGCACTGCAGAGTGTTGGGGGCCACCTGTTGATTGTGTGTGAGCATCAGTGGAAGCACACAGGCTGTCCATTGATTATCAGCCCATTTTCTCCTCTCCAGTTTCACTTCTCTGATGAGATCCTTTATACAGCTTCTCATACACGATCCTTTGTGTGTAGTGAGCTCACGCCCACCATGGACCTCTCCACTGCTCCTTGAGCAACCCCCAACTTTCATTCTTAGGAAGCTATGACTTTGTGCTTCAAAGACACAACATCACTGGAAGAATATTGTTAAGAAGATGGGCCTTTCAAAGAAGAAACAAAGCTATCACTCTTTAGAGATGATGGTATACTTAGAGAACCCTAGAGTATCAAGTAAAAACTACTTGAAATAATAAACAACTTTAGCAAAGTTGCAAGATATAAAATAAACCCACATAAATCATCAGCATTTCTATATATTACTAACAAAAGCCCAACAGCAAGAAATAGAAAGAAGAATTCCATTTAAAGTTACTATAGACATTATAAAATATTTGGGAGACTACCAGCCAAGACAAACCCAGGAACTCCATGAACACAATTACAAAACACTTTTCACACAAATAAAGTCAGATCTAAATAAGCAGGAAAATATCAGTTGTTAATGAGTAGGCCCACCTAATAAAAAATGACAATTCTACCTAAATTAATTTACTTATTCAATGCCATACCAATCAAACTACCAAAAAATATTTCATAGGGCTAGAAAAAATGATAACAAAATTCATCTGGAAGAACAAAAGGTCCAGAATATCGAGGGAATTAATGAAAAGAAACGCAAGGGAAGGTAGCCTAGCCATACCAGATCATAAATTGTATTATAAAGCAGCAATCATCAAAACTACTTGGTACTGGCTAAGAAATACAGTGGTGTATCAGTGTAATAGGTTAGGTACATAAAACACAGTAGTCAATGACCACAGTAATCTACTGTTTGATAAAACCAAAGACTCCAGCTTCTGGGATAAGAATTCACTATTAACAAATAGTATGGCAGAAACTAGGCATAGACAAACATCTTACACCCTATGCCAATATAAAATCAAAATTGGTACATGATTTAGATAGAAAGACAGATACTATAAGCAAATGAAGAGAGCAAGGAATAGTTTACCTGTCACATTTATGGAGAAGGGAAGAATTTATAGCCAAACTACAGATAAAGAACATTATGAAATGCAAAGTGGATGACTTTCACTACATTAAACTGAAAAGCTTTTGCACAGACAAAGCCAATGCAACCAAGATTAGAAGGGAAGCAGAAAGTGGGAAACATTTTTTACAACCAATGCCTCTGATAAAAGCCTCATTTCTAAAATATATAGAGAACTGAGTCAAATTTATGAGAATACAAGTCATTCCCCAATTGATACATGGTCAAAGGATATGAGCAGTCAGTTTTCAGATGAAGAAATTAAAGTTATCTACAGTCATATGAAAAAATGCTCCAAATCACTATTGATTAGAGAAATGCAAATCAAAATGACTCTGAGGCGTACCACATCACACTATCAGATTGGCTAACATGACAAAACAGGAAAATGATAAATGTTGGAGAAGATATGGGAAAATTGGAACACTAATACATAGTTGGTGGAGTTGTGAACTGTTCCAACCATTCTGGAGAGCAATTTGGAACTATGCCCAAAGGGCTATAAAACTGTGCATGCCCTCTGACCCAGCAATACCATTTCTAGGTCTGTATCCCAAAGAGATCACAAAAAAATGGAAAAGGACTCACACGTACAAAAATATTTATAGCAGCTCTTTTTTTTTTTGGTGGCAAAGAATTGGAAATGGAGAGGATGCCCATCAATTGGGGAATGGCTGAACAAGTTGTGGTATATGAATGTGATGGAATACTATTGTGCTATAAGAAATGATGAGCAGGCAGACTTCAGAAAAACCTGGAAAGACTTACACGAACTGATGCTGAGTGAAGTGAGCGGAACCAGGAGAACACTGAACACAATAACAGCAACACTGTGCGACGATTAACTTCGATAGACTTAGCTCCTCTCAGCAATGCAATGACCCAAAAGACTCATGATGGAAAACACCATCCACATCCAGAAAAAGAACTATGGAGCCTGAATGCAGATCGAAGCACACTATTTGCTCTCTCTTTTTTTTGTTTGTTTTGTTTCTTTTCTTGTGGTTTTTCCCTTTGGTTCTAATTCTTCTTTACAACATGACTAATGTGAAAATATGTTTAATATGAATGTATATGTAGAGCCTATATCAGATTGTATACCATCTTGGGGAGGGAGAGGGAGAAAATTTAGAACTCAAAATCTTACGGAAGTGAATGTTGAAAACTAAAAATAAATTAATTATTTCAAAAAAAAAAAGATGGGCCTTTGTTTCAGAGAGAAGCACAAGGTGACCAAAAACAACTCACAGTTTTCCAAAGGCAATCCCAGCCCACTCTCCTCCTCCTGCTCAATTCTGGTCCCAGCTCTTTTTCCAGCTGCAGTGCTCATGCAAGATACACATACAATTGGACCAGCTCCACAGAATACTTATTACAGACTAGACCACAGACCCTCTGCACGTACTGGTGTTTTCCTGTGCAGTTAGAGGTAGATGAGCCTAATCCTCATTAACCAATCTGACTTTGTAATCTTCTGAGGCTTGATGCAAAGAGCACAATGAATCTGCAAAGAAGAGAAAATGGAAGACCTCACCCTTTAGAGGGAATCCCTCTTCCATATGGACACTGTCTGGCCATCCATCATGACAATGGCAAATACTTTTGTCAAACATACATCTTTCTGTTATGTGTCTCATTTCATACTAATAATCAAAAGGAGTCTTATTTATTTTGGCATATGCACAAGAAAAACTTTGCTAGAAGAGAGGCTAAAAGGGGGTGTTTTGCTTTGAATCAGATGGGTTGGTTTTTGTTTTTTACAGACAATAACTAATTTTTCTCCACCGTTTCTTCTTGTTTTTTTAATAAATTTTTACTGCTATTTTATGTTTCATATATCACTATAGTTATACCAAGTATCCCTCCTCCTCCCTGAGAGCCATTTTATATGACAAATTGTATTTTTTAAGAGATAAAAATCAACACAACTGATCGATTCGTTGAAAAAGTCCGAAAACGTGGGCTCATGTGACTCTCCCTCCACAAAGGGGTAGATTGAAGGTGTCTTTGCATCTCTCTTCACTGGAGTTCTACTGGATCTTTATAATTGTGTTACTTTTACTGGTGCTTTTTTGGTGTGTCATTTCTCTGTCCATTTGCATTGTTGTAATCACTGTGTAGATTGTTTTCTTGGCTCTGATCACTTCTGCATCAGTTCACAGAGATCCTTCCAGGCTTCTTTGTACTCATCACACACATTCTTTCTTACAGGACAATTATCTTCCATTCTGTCCATTTACCACAATTTCTCTAGTCATTCCCCAATCAAGGGGCATAAAACTTTGTTTCCAATTCTTTACTACCACAAAAAGTGCTGCTAGAGTCAAAGTGTATGGACATTTTAGTCACTTTATTTGCATAATTCTAAACTGCTTTCCAAAATGGCTGCACCATTTCACAGGTCCACCAAAGATGTATCAGTATGCCTAGCCTTCCCTAACCCCTCCAACATTGACTGTTGCCATTTTTTGTCATTTTGGCCAATATGCAGGGTACGAGATGAAACCTCAGGGTTATTTCAATTTACATTTCTCTTAGTAATTTGAATAATTTTTTCATGTAATTATGAATGCTTTGCAGTTCTTTTGTTGATTGACATGGCTTGACCATATCTGTTGGATAATGGCTATAGATATATAAATACATACACATTGTTTATACATCTTAGATACCAAAATCTTTTCAGAGAAATTTGATATTTTTCCCCCATTTAATCATGTCCCTTCTTATCCTAGCCATTGTCCTCAACTAATCCTCACTAATATTGTCTGGGCAGAAGAGTTTCTGTTTCAAATAATCAAAGTTATCTATTTTATCTTTTGTAATTGCTTCTATCCCTTATTTGGTTAAGAATACATCTCCTATCCATAGCTGTGAGAGGTATATATGTTTCTTTCCTAATTTTTTTATAGTATCATCTTTAATATTAAGGTCACACATTCATTTAGAATGTATTGTGGAGAGGGGTAGGAGGTAGTGTTGGTCTAAGCCTGATTTCTGCCAGACTACTTTCTAGTTTTCCTAGAAGTTTTGATCAAATAGGAAGTAGGTAACTCATGTTTTCCACTTTACCAAACATTGGGTTCTTGAGTTCTTTTTTTCTGACCCTTCCTTGTCTAGTCTGTTCTATTGCTCTATTTCTCTGTTCTTTAGCCAATACCAGATGGTTTTGATAACTGCTGCTTTATAATATAGTATGAGGTCTGGAGGTGTGAATTCTGCTTTGCACTTACTTTTTTTCCTCACTTCCCTTGAGATTCTAGATATTTTACTGTTCTGTAAAGTATTCCTTTGGTCATTTGATTGGTATAGCTTTAAATGTGTAAATTAAGTTCAGCAGTTCTGCCATTTTTATTATATTGTCACAGCCTAGCCACGAGCACTGAATATTCTCCACCTATATAAGATGCTCTTTATTACTTTAATGAGCACTTTGTAATTGAATCTACACAAGTCTTTTAGGCGCTTAGGGAGGTTGATCCCCAGATATTTTATGCATTTTGTAGTTATTTGGAACGGAATTTCCTTTTCTATTATTGCTTCTTGTGTTTTGTTATTATTATCTAGAAATGCGATTGATTTTTGAGGATTTAATTTGTAGCCTGCAACTTTGCTGAATGTGGGGGTGGGTGTTGTTGTAAGCATGGGTCATGTCCTTTGGTGTGCTAGTCCATCCTGGCTGCCAGTAGCCTGTGGGGTGAGGGAGAGGTGATGAGTGAGCTTAGGATCAGTGAGCATCAGTTCATATGTCTGAAGGGGTTTTTTTTTTTTACCTTCTTTTGGGTTCTGCATATCTCAGACCATGGAAACAGCTGAAGTTGCTTTATCTTTGGTGCATAATTTCTTTACTGGAGAGGTTTGAGAGGTCAGAGGAAAGAGAAGAAATCTAGTTTCTCATGTGACCCAGAAGTTGCAATAGACTCCCCTTCTTGTTTGGTCCCCCACCCCCATTCTCTTCCATAAGATTCCCAAACAAGTGTATATTCTGAACTGGTGTTATCCTCAGCTGCCAGATGTTTCCATTTGGCTGAGAGATTAAGCATTTCCTTGCTGGGAGAGTTCCAGCATAATTTTGGTCTACTCTTTATGTCAAGTGGTTTACACTGGTTAAAATCCCTTCGGAAACAGTGATAATATGTATTGGTCTACTCTTTTATTCATTTCTCATTTTTTGGCATCAACAGCTCATTTAAATAGGTCAAGATAGTTTTCTCAATTGAATACCAAACTTTTTCATTCTTAACCTTTCTTCTAATTTGTTTATTGATTTTGATCTTTTTGTTAACAAAGGTCTTCATTTTTTACTGACTGCACTCTTGGACTTCATCATGGTCTCAAGAAATTTATCATTCTAAAAGATCACATGAACTCTGAAACCTCCTAGCCACCCACTCCCCACTCCTTGCCCCAGGCTCCTCCCCACCCTCCATTTAGGAAGGTCACAGGAGCAAGTCATCTCATTTCCTGCCTCACTAAACTCCTTTGGATTTCAGTATAGTGCATGCCTAGTATCCCTCCCTCTCACTCACCTGGTTTTTATGTGTTGTTTTCTCCCCTTAGCTTGTTAGCTCCTTGAAGGCACCAACTCTCTTTGTATCCCCAGCACTTAGCATAGCATCTGATAGATAGTCAGTGCTGAATAAATGTTTATTGACTATTGGTGACTACTGACTTCCTCGTGAAGATCTGTGTCGCAATCACAGGCAAGACACATCCTCTACAGTTGGTTCCACTGATATGTGTGTGTGTGTATGTACACATGTATATAGACATATATGTGTGTGTGTATATATACATATATATGTATATATATGTATATATATATATATATGTATATATACATATATATATGTATATATATATATGTCACTGTGCTTACTATACAGACAGAGCAATTAGATTCAGAGAACATGGCTTGATAGGAAGGAGGGCAGGGGAAGGAGGTGACATTAAAAGAGGAAGATATTAAGTATCAGAGAGAAAGCAGGCAGAAGGAAGAGGGAGCTATTTCTTTCTATTGTATTGCTAGTAACATCATCGGAGTTTATCTATAGAATTAACAGGATTGTAGATGAATACTTCCTCATCCTTGCTGATTATTCCTAGCATTAGCATAACACTGGTATGAGCAGGAGAAAAGTGAAGCAAATCAACTTATTTTGAACCAGAATGGGGGGGGAAATCCAAACAATTGTTCACAGGAATTTTCTAGGCACACTCATGATTTAGACAGAGAATTCATTTTGCTGACATTACAAGCAAAATTTAATTTAATTTGGAAGTGAGGTTTATTTCTAGTATGTTTACATTATTACACAGTAAACATTACCTTGAATTCTGACAACCATTCCTCCACAACCCCTTTCTCTGTCGTCAACATCTTTCCACATCTGTTCAAAGCCTTTCACCTAAAATGAATGGACAAAATTGTTAAAACTGAGTGTTTTCCTTATAGCCAACTGATAGAAGAAACTGCACAATTTAAGTTACCTAATTTCAATAATTATATCATGTTATTAAATAAAATTATTTAATCCTTATTGACTTTCTACTTCTCGGCCAGAAAATTCGCCCTGGAGGTATCAGCCCTTTAATCTCCTAACTTCTGCCCTTCCTCTACTATCCCATCTGGGCTGGTGACTATACCACCTGGCCCACTATTTCAGGCAGGTCCCAGCCATGGGTGACTTTATTACCTACTTCCTCCCTGGTCATCTTTTCCATTGAGTCATCAACTATCTTCCCATCCTGCTTATCTCTCCAGTTTGAGAACCATGATCAGATTAATTCTGCTACTAGTCCTGGAGGGGTAGTACATCAAACTCCTTCCCTACGGCCCCCCCCTCCCACATAATCCCTTGAACTTTCTGATCAGTCCTCCAATGCAGGCATCCCTTGTTTATGCATGTGGTTTTCCCCATTAGGATACAAATTATTTTAGAGTAGGGATTATCTTTACTGTTTATACTTATTTCCAGAGCTTGGCATAGTCCTTGGCACACAATAACACTTAAGACAAGTTTTTTTTCATGTATTCACTATTAAGATCAATGTGTGTATATATATATATATATATATATGTATGGGACAAGTGAAAGTTTCTCATGTGAAAGGTAAGCTATGCTGCTGCAAAATGTAGTGAGGCTTCAGCATGAGCTGGGCCTAAGTTTCACTTTCGTTTTGGGGGAAGGGGGTTGTGCACCAGCTGCCCACCCCCCTCCCTTGTTTTGTAACCACCCCCTCTGTTGTTCTGTGCCTTAACTTTACCAAATAAGGCAATCCTTTAGCTCCCAAGCTAGTTTTGAGTAAAATGTATCTCTTGGGTTCTACATATAGACTGTGAGGTCTCTTGCCTCAGCCAATGAGGATAAAGAGATTGAGACAGACAGGTGGGGAGGGGGCTTTTTGGAGTGGTTTGTCTAAGACTATATATACTGCTTGCTACTGTTTGTGCTTCGCCTCTCTACACCAGTCTGCCCTGGGTAGGAGATGCACAACTCTCGCCCAAGACTTGCTAGAATAAAACCTGTTTTCTACCTGGAGATACCTCTAAGTTTTTATTTGGGTAAGTGGTCTCTATTCCACTCATATACAATACAGAAAATGTTAGGATCCTGACAAAAGCATCACAGTCACCATGCATAAACATTGCAAAATTTTTTAGTCAGCTTCAGTAATAACAGCTGCAAGTCATATTAGACATTTGTTTTCCCTTGATAACAATTTTAAAATTCCAGAATTAATTGGAAATTTAATGGAAATGGTAGGGGAAAAAACACTAGAAGTACAAATGTATAAAAAGAAAAACATTCATACAAAGTTGATTTTGAACCAAGTACTAATTAAATTTAACATATTTTTAAGATAATATTTTAGTCCTTTGTGGCAGTGAAAACATCTTGAAAAACACTTTAAGAGTATTCCACGAAAAGATGAAGGACTTCCAATACCAGCAGTTTTGAGTTATCTCTTGCACACATGGGCCTCAGTACCACTGTTCCCTATATTTGAAGCCATCTTTCCATGAACATTGTATCTGGGGGACAGTATGTCCCACAATTTGGGGGAGAATGTCTTGTACCAACTGTTCTTCCTATACCATCCTAGTCAATGTTTGTTTGCTAAAAGCTATCTAACAGCACTGGATTCTGG
Organism: Phascolarctos cinereus; assembly: GCF_003287225.1. NCBI lineage: Eukaryota > Metazoa > Chordata > Mammalia > Diprotodontia > Phascolarctidae > Phascolarctos > Phascolarctos cinereus. The sequence goes on from NW_027555514.1 coordinate 14,522,955, forward strand.
TTAAAGAGAAGAATACTTGTTAGGGCTTATGAGCCTACAGTACCAGAAGTATAGCCACAGGGTTATTAACCCCTAGAATCAAAGGGTGGCTACTATGCTTTGGGGTTCTAGCCCGGGAGCATAAATGCAAGTTCTAAGAATAACTCAGAGAGAGTTGTTAAATAGTTAAAACTGGAGAAAAACTGCTAAAATTAAAGAGGAAAAAATCTAAAACAAACAATTTTTCGGAAAAATTTCTATTCAATTCCTTTAGAAAACGTAATAGAATTTGATTTTGATTAGCAAAAAGTAAATTTAATATGGAGAAATAGTTACCTGAAGATAGGAGGGGCGGGATGTGATAGGAGGCGCGGGATGTAATATCAGGTGCATGAACTTCACAAAGTTCTGTTTTCCCAGAGACTAGCAAGGCTAGTCTATGAGAAGAACTTAAATGGTAGTTATTTAGGGGCAAAGAAAGGCACCAGAGATCATAACAACCTTTGAAGAAAAGTACTTATGACATGAATGAATTCATGAAAAGGTGTTATTAAGAGCTTACTGAATGTGCCAGGAACTGTGCTAAGTGAGGGGCGTGGAAAGAAAGGCAAGAGTAGTTCCTGCTGTCTAGGAGCTTACTATCTAATGGGAAAGACAATGTGAAAATGACCGTGTGCAAGAAGGACAATATAAGCTATAAGAGCAATGACCTCAGAGGGCAGGCACTAGCATATTAGACAGTAGGAGTGTAGCTGAGACTTGAGGAATCAGGAGGAGGAGAAGAGGGTTAGACTGCAAGCACGGGGGAAGATGGCCAGCAAAAAGGCCCAGAGTCAGGATAGCAAGTGTCATTTGTGAGAAACACAGAAGAAGCAAATGTCACTGGGTTGCAGAATATGTAGAGGGGAGTGAAGTAGAAGATTGGAACAGCTGGAGTGGACCAGGTTATGAAGAGCTTTAAAAAGCCAAACAGAAGCTTTTCCATTTGATTCTGGAGGCAAGAAGTAACCACTTCAGTTTACTGACTAGGGGGATGGCATGGTCAAACCTGTACTTCAGGAATATCAATTGGATAGCTAGGCAGGCACACTTACCAGCAACTATTGCAATAGTTCAGGCATGAGGCGATAAGGGTCTGCACCAGGATGGGGGGCTATGTCAGAGGAGATAGGGGGGAATATACCAGAAATTTACAGAAGTAGGATCAACAACAACATTAATCAATATATTGGATGGGGGGAGCAACAAAAAAATATGAGGAATTGAGGATGGCACCTAGGTTGGGAGCCTAGGTGACTGGGAAGATGGCGTCCTTAACAGGAACAGGGAAGTCAAAAAGAGAAGAAAGTTTGAAGGCAAAGATAATGAGTTCTATTTTGGCCATGTTGAGTTTAGGACGTGTATGGGATAAGATGTGTATGTGCAGCCAGGTGGTGCAGTGGATACAGCAATGGGCCCAGAGTCAGGAAGATTTGAATTCAAATCCAGCCTCAGATATTTATTAGCTGTGTGACCCTGGGCAAGTCACTTAAACCCCTATTTGCCTCACTTCCTCATCTGTAAAATGGGGAACCTGGGAGAAAGGAAATAGCAAACCATTCTAGTATCTTTGCCATGTAGAGTCAGACATGACTGAACAACAAAAACAACAAATGGAATGTTCATTTTGATATACCCACTAGGCAGTTGGAAATGGAAAACTGAAGGCTAAGAGAGGTTCGGGTTGGATAAACAGTTTGAGAATACGTACAAAGATGATAATTAAATCCACAGGAGCTGATGAAATCATGAAGCAAACAGCACAGAGAGAGAAGAGGTCCAGGACAGAGCCTTGGGGAACAACCATGGTTATCAGGCATGACCTGGATGAAGATACAGCAGAAGAAAATGAAAAAGTTAGGTTGGAGAATTAGGAGTAGAGCTAGGAGAGAGAAATGTCCTGAAAACCTAGTGTGAAGAATGGATATAGAAGAAGAGGGTGATCAGCAGTGTCAAAGGCAGCAGAAACATCAAGAAGGATAAGGAGTGAGAAAAGGCCCAATTGGTCAATTAAGAGATCACTAGTAACTTTGGAGAGAGCAAGTTAGTTGAAGGATGAAGTCAGAAGCCAGACTCTAGAGAGTTAAGAGAGTGGGAGGAAAGGGACTGAAGGCCACAGTTGTAAATGGCTTTCTCAAGGAATTTATCCGTGAAAGGGAAGGGTATGATAGGATGACAGCTAATGGTGATGGATGGATCAATGGAAGGAAGGGGGAGGAAGTAATGTAGAACATCTGTGGAATAAGGAGGTGTAAAATAGCTACTGTGGAGAGTCTGATAAACAGCCAAAATGAGGTCTTTTAAACTCTAGCTTTTTCAAAATGAGCAGCTAGGTTTTTTTCTCAACTGAAAATTCAGGAAACAAAAGTGTGACAATGTGGCTGCTCACTCTTCTAGTACGTCCTCCAACCTGACTCAGTGTGGAATTTCACTGAGTCATAGAATGTGAAACCTGGAAAGGACTTCAGTGGCATCTAGTGCCACCCATACTTAAAGCTTTACGACCCAGTGGTCGTCTTAAACAGCACATGTGAAGACACTCTTCAAAATAGTCAAGACTTCGAACTACCTGTGTGGCTCTAGAAGACTGTTACAAGGCAGGTCTCTCTCTTCTCCTGTTTCCCATTGTTACGAGTGCCTGTTGTGAGACTGCTACACTGTGAAGGGTCTTTAACAGTGATATGATGACAGTAAGAGCTGTAAATTTCTATACTTAAATCACTTTATATCATTAGAAGACAAAGCCAAGTTTTTGGGGTGGGGGGAAAAGGAATGGAGGAGAGAGAGGAACATATTACAACCTGGAAAACTTTGTTATACAGGAGTTTAATTTTTACAAGATTTATTAACTATATTACTGTATATCATCTGTCATTTTCAGATATGATGCTACTGACATCAGTTATTACATCTCTAACATGAAGGTGTGCCTGAGAGGACAAGACCGAACTGAGTCTATAAAGTAGAAACAATCTATACTCTCACTAAATAAAAGGGGGAGGAGGGACAGAGAAAGGTGACTGTTGAAGAAGACAGGAATGGGGTTAAAGCTTTTCACTGTTTATTAGGAAGCAGTGAGAGAGAATTTAATTCTTGCTGACACAGTCAATGTGTTTCTACTCTCCCAAGTCTGAAACAACTCACAGTAGCAATCACTATAAAAATGACAGCACAACTAAAGAGAAGTGGTATCTTAGCTAGCCAGTTAGGGGGAAGGAAGCAAAGAGAAAGGATGGAAGCCAAAGATAAGGGGTATAGTATATATGGAACAAAATATGCAAACAGGAAATGATGATGACCCCCAGTTATCTAGTATGAAGTATGACAAACTCTAATCCCATATGCATGATTATTTTAATTGAACATTCCCTAGTCAGTTAAATGATTTAAAAAATAGACATTGAAAATGGTTTCTCTAAAATGAGAGCAAATAACCATACCCAAAAGGGCTATAAAACTGTGCATATGCTTTGACTCAGCAATACCACGATTAAGTCTGCGTCCCAAAGAGATCAAAGAAAAGGGAAAAGGACCACTATGTGCAAAAACATTTATAGCAGCTTTTTAGTGGTGGCAAAGAATTAGAAATTGATGGGATGCCCGTCAATTGGGGAATGGCTCTACAAGTTTGTGGTATATGATGGTGATGGAATACTATTGTGCTATAAGAAACAAAGAAAGGGATGGTTTCAGAAAAACCTGGGAAGACTTATATGAACTGATGCAAAGTGAAGGGAATAGAACCAAGAAAACGTTGTACACAATAATGGCAATATTGTTACAATAATCAACTGTGAAAGCTATAACTATTCTGATCAATACAATGATCCAAGACAATTCCAAAGGACTCATGATGAAAAATGCTATCCACCTCCAGAGAGAGAAATGATGAACTCTAAGTGCAGATTAAAGCATTTTTCTTTATTTTTCTTTTCTTTTTTTGCAACATGGCTAATATGGAAGTATGTTTTGTGTGACTTCTATGTGTTATGGATATTATACTGCTTTTCTTCTCAATGGGTGAGGGAGGAGCTGGAGAGAGGGGAGAATTTAGAACTCCAAAGAAAAAAAACGAATGTTTAAAAAAACAACTTCCATGTCTGAAGGACATGCCAAGAAAAAAAATAAGAGAGAGAATATAATTGTATCATAAAGGCATAATCAACTACAAACATAACCACAAAGGAGCAATGCCCTTTAAAATCTTATTGGGATGTAATGTAGAAAAACTCTGGGTTCTGAATGAGAAAGACCTAGGTACTGCCATTATCACGCCCCGCGACAGTGACCATCTAGTCTCTGCTGGAAGCCCTCCAAGGAGGGGTGCCCACCCCTCTTAGTTCTGCTCTCTGGGACCAAATCTAATCCAATGGATCAGATGTAAACACTCAGAACAAATCTAACCCCTCTCACACATGACAGCTCTTCAAACACTTGAAGACAACTAGGTCTGGCCATAAGTACTCTTTTCCAGGCTAACCATGCTGACTTCCTTCAGTTGATCCTTATGGCTCTTCATCATCCTGGCTGCCCTCTTCATGGCGCTCATGAATCAGCAAGGACTCATCAACGTCCTTCCAAAACTGACCACAGTGCTCCAGAAAAGAACTGAAGAGGGTAGAACAGGGAGAGGCTCTCACCTCCTCACTTCCAGCTCTCCTTTTAATTCAATCCAAGACTGCATTAGCTGTTTTTAGCTGCCTGCCACATCACAAAGAAAACTCATGCTGAGCTTGAAGTACAGTCAGTCAACAAAATACATATTAAACACTTACTATGTGCCAGGCAGTAGCTAGGTGGCTACTGCTGGGAGGCAGGAACATCTGGGTTCAAATCTGGCCTCAGACACTTACTAGCTGTGTCACTCTGGGTAAGTCGCTTAACCTTGTTTGCCTTAATCCACTAGAAAACAGCAAGCCACTACAGCGTCTTTGCCAAGAAAACTGCGTGGACAGCATCAGCGCGCTATGTTTGGTCCACGGAGGAACCAGGAGTCTAACGTGAACGAATGACCGAACAACAAGCAATGTCACAGGCACCAGGCTGGGTGCTGTGGATACAAAGAAGGGCAGAATCGTGAAATGGGGCCCCTGCCCTGAAGGCACTCGCGTTCTAACGAGAGAGACAAGTATGACAATGGAGGAGGGCCCTAGCAGTGAGTGAGAGGTGTGAGGGAGGACCCTGAGCAGGCCTCCTCGCTGTAGGAGTTGAACTGAGTCTTGATGGAAGGCACAGGAGCCTGGACGCAAAAGTGAGGAAGGAAAACATTCAATGCTACTTCCACTCAGAGCCCAGCGGAGAGCCCTGAGAGGCCAAGTAGTCCCCATCCCATGGGCCTTGCTTCCAGCCTATCCCTACAGTCATCACTGTGGAGAAAGGGTCCACCTTTTCCAGCAACACCATCATCAGCTGTCAACCAAATGAGCAGGAAAGCTCATGAGCCTCCCAGAGCGTCAGTCCTCCACAGCCCCCACTGCCATCATCTGGGGAAGCAACCTCTAAAGACGCAGCTTGGCAGGTACCACCCATGGATACAGCTACTGACAAATCCTTGACACCGCCAAATGGCTCAACACCAGAAACTGACATGATTTCAACGTCAGTATCAATGGAAGTGGTACTAAAGAAGAGGCCTGCCCATCTGCTTTGCTACTGGACTCCAAGACCATTGGCCCTTTCCATTTGACTTGCCTCCCCTATTAGAATGTGAGCTTCTAGAAAGGACTGTCTTCCTTTTCAGTTGTATTCACAGTACTTAGCACGGTGCCTTCTAAACTTTTTGTTCAGATAGTGTCTGACTCTTCAGGAGTCATAGCATGCCAATAACGGCCGGGCTGTTTTCTTGGCAAAGATACTGGAGCGGTCGGCCATTTCCTTCTCCAGTGGATTAAAGCATCTGCTTTATAAACAGTAAGTGCTTAATTAGATGCTTTTTCATTCACTCATATCGAACCTCAAACAATCCTGTGATGTAGGTGCTATTATTTTCCCTTTCCACAGAGGAGGAAATAGTTTTCAAGAGGTTAAGTGACTGACCCCAGAGTCACAAACTTTTAAGTGTCTGAGGCATGATTCAAACTTGAGTCTTCCTAAATCCAGTGTCTTATCTACTATAACACCTTGTTTCCTCAACTTAAAAACCATATCTTAGAGCATTCTGCTCATCTATTATCTGCTATTATTGGAATCACAGCCAGTTTGGATTCACTATAACAGAACAAAGGTAGAGCCATCTGAATTCCTAATGCAGTTAGGAATCTCCCTCTTTAAAAAACAAAACAAAAAAGACCAAAAAACAAAAAAAAAAGCTTCATCGGAGCTTGCCCTCTCCTTATGCCATCATGTTATACCTCTTCTCTCAGCTAAAATTCTAAAAATGTTCCTCTGTGTGTCTTTACTACCCCCACCTTCCATGGCACCTCTTAATTGGTGCAGTCAGGCTTCTGAAAATTTTGCCATGACTACATGTGCTCTTGGCAGTTACCAAGGGTCTCCTCTTCTCCACCTTCCTTCAGCCTGATCTCTTTTACAGCTTTTGACACTCCACTAGCCTCTCCTCCTGCACGTCTTCTCCCTTGCGTTCCACAGGACCGTCATCTCCATTTCCTATCAGAATGGAAGCTCCTTGAAAGTAAACACTTTCATTTTGGTCTTTGTGTCCCCAACAGTTGGTGCTTAATAAATGCTGATTCTTTCTACATGCCTGATGACTCCTTCTCAGTCTTTTTTCACTAGATCAGTAAGCTTCTTGAACCATCTAGAGTGGGCCCTGGGTCCCTTGCTCTTCCCTCCATGTTCTCTCCCCTGGTGAGCACAGCAGTGGCCAGGGTCACTTATCATCTCTGTACAGATGATTCCCAAATCTCTCTATGTATGGCGGAATATGGAGAAATCTTAGTAGAGAATTCTAATTTGAGATTGCAAGAGACCCAGGACTTAAAGTCCTAAGACCTGACTTCATGTTCCAACTTTGGTATTTAGTAATTGTGGGTCCTTGGGCAAATTATGTAATCTTGCAGCAAATATGAAATTCTATATTTCCTCAAATATGATATTCTAATGAGATAAGGAGATAATAAATCTGAAAGCATTCTAAAGGAGTCAGCTACAAGGTGCCATGGATACAGAGCTGGGCCTAGAGTCAGGAAGGACCTGAGTTCAAATCCAGCCTCAGATTCTTACTAGCTGTGGGACCCTTGGCAAGTTTCTTAACCTCTTTCTCTCCAGTTTTCTTATCTATAAAAGGGGGATAATAATATCACCTACCTCCCAGGGTTGTTGTGAGGATCAAATGAGGTAACATTTGTAAAGTGCTTTGTAAACCTTAAGGTGGTATATCCCACTACACTGTGAGCTCCTTGAGAGCAGGGACTGACTTTTGCATTTCTCTGTATCCCCAACATAGTGCCTAGCACATGTTATGTATTTAATAAATATTTGTTGGCTGACTGATCTATAAAATATAAAGTCCTATACAAATGTTAATTAAAAACTGACAGCTGTTCTCTTAAGAATTATTACATCATACTCAAAAGTTCTTTAAAAAAAAGTGATTAAGTTCCTTCTCTCCCCTTTTTCCCATTATCTTCACATTTAACTTGGATAACCATAACAATAACACCCCAAACTGACATTTCTGTGTGAAGCACTTTCCATACCTTATCTTGCTGATTTCAAATTATTCCCATCAGGTAGGTATTCCAGTTATTCTGAAGCCCTCTTTATTGATGAGGACATTGAGACTCAGAGAGGTACGAGTATCTATCTAGACACTTGCCCTATTGAGGAGACATAGGGGCATGAGGCCATGGTGGCAAAAGCCAGGCTCTTGCCCTAGCCCTCCTCTTAGCAGGCTCCACATTCTCCTCTCTTCATCCTATCCTAACAGGGCTGATGGTGGAAAGCCCTTCTGAAACCCTTAACAGCACACATTCATATAGCTCTTTATTACTGTGGTGGTGATCATTCTCACTGAATAATTGAGTTTTAAAATATTTACATTACTCTCTAATAGCACTTCTCATATAACCCTATATATCAAAAGGAATAAAATGTTTCATTCTCTAGCAGTTCAATTATTCTAAATATTGACTATAAAGTTTAAGCCAAACCAAAAAGAGTTAGAATTTTCATTTTTGATATATTTTGGTTTTGAAAACTACATCAAAGTGTCCAACATAAAAGCATTAACATAGCACACTATTTCCAAATAACCATAGGCATTTTTATTAATATTTCAACCAATAAAAATTGCTGCAGTTAGCATTACCATTTGAAAAACTGTCACGAAATGGTTAAAGGAATTGTAATAGTTTCACAATTGAATCAAAGGGAAAACTGTAAATCTCTTAAATTCCTTGACTCAAATGACCGTTCTTGGCCAGCAATATAAATATCAATTCTAAAATGATATCAAATTAAATTTTTACGTAATCCTTTGGAAAGATTACAGGAAAATTGAACACCTAAAAAAAAGGTTTTTTAAGAGAGTGTGACGGATTCCAAATGAAAATCAACAATGTGAAAATTGGCTAAGCCTACTATTCAAATCATAGTTATATTAAATTCTCTTCTACTTACTTAACACTTGTCCCCAATGTAGGACAGGCCACAAAAACTGCCCCAGTTTCTCCACCCACCTTTCCACCTACCTATCTCAACTCAATTCAATCAGCAAGCATTTGTCAAATGGTTACTTTGTGCCAGGCACTGAACCCCTGCTATAGAAGCTCCCTTCAACAAATGAAATCACCACAAAGCTATCCTCAGATATCTTCAGCGTTGCCAAGAATCCAAGTTGGAAGGGATTGAGTCAGAAGGTTTGATCTAACATACAGGTGAAGCAGAAATGCCCTCTACAACCCCCCTCACAAGAAGTCCTACAAACTCCACTTAAAACCCTCCAGACATTGCCAACACACAACTTTCACTGAAGGTGCCCATCCTACTTTTGGACAGCTTTAATTATGAGAAACTTTTTCCTTATATTGAACTAAAACATGCTGCAGAATATTCTCTCAAACAAGGCAAAAAATATTTATCAAAAATCACTATTTTAGTACCTTAGTTAAAGGTTTAAATAGCCTAAAAGAGACAGCATTTGGAATCACATTTTTAAAAAACAAAAATTATTGTCCAAGACACACATAGATTCATGATAGAAAGCAAATTCACTGGGTTTGGTGCAAAAGGACTTGAGCTAAAAAATCCTTACTCTGCTATTTACTAACTCTGTAACCTGGGATCAGGCCCTTTGTAAAAGGAGGGTTGGACCAGATGATTTCTAAGACTTCTTCTAGCTCCAACCTGTCAGCCTACAAAATAACTGTGTTACAGCTGTCTGGGACAAGAGCTACATATGACAATATGCTCAAGGCTTTTGAACAATCAGCTTTTAAAAACTTCTCAACAGGGAAAACTTCTTAAGAAAGTGTTGAGAAAATACAGAAACTAAAAATAGAATCTAAAATATGAATGCATCATGGGAAAAAATGGAAACTTCATGACAGACTTGTAAAGGCCTCTTTAAAAGCAGGGAGGCAGAAAGTGGCCGGTGACATGGCACTTTCCCATGGACAACTGTCATACTCATCTACCACAACCCTATTGTTTGTTGCAGAAACATTCCCCCTAGTGAACCTGTCCTGTTGACACTCCCAGATGAGTTAACAGTGACTAAAACGATCACTGGGGCAAGGACAACATGAATTGCCAATGTAAAGCATGTGCCCAATACAAAATAGAAACAAGGATTAATAAACTCTCCGTAATATCTACCAACACTCAGCAAGAGACTTCTATGACTGCCAAGCACATGCCTGCAAGTTCATCTATAAATGTTTTCTTAATCCATTAATATACATGGACAACCAGAGTATATACTGATTTTGTAACTCTGGAGCATTTATATACATCAATTAAGCAAACTAAGCAACTTAGACCATTGTCTCACATAAAAAAAAAAATTAAGAAATAGAGTTTGTTGTGAATGTTTCCTTCCTGGGAAAAAAGAAGATATAAACAGGGGTGCCTGGTTCTTACTGTGCAAATTCACTCTCTATTTCCTTTTTCTGTCCTTTTAGGGGAGGGTTTTTTCAGCTATTAGAAAGCTTCTTGGGTTTCTGAGGAGGTACCTCGGTGAAGCTAATTATTTTTTTCTATATTTTTAAATTCGCACAGGAAAATATTTCTATATTTAGCTCATCTTTAAATCACAACCATCTTCACTTAACAGTACATCTGTTCAATCAATCAACAAGCATTTATTAAGCACTTACTAGGTACCAGACACTGGATTAAAAGAAAATCAAGAAACAGATCCTGCCAACAAGAAATTTACATTCTAATCCAGGAGAGGAGTGTATAAAAAACATATAAAGCACAAAAATAAAGTAAATAAAATCAAATATGTGCAAAGAGGTTAACCCCAAGGTCATCTGGGGGCCACCAAAAAGGGTGTGCAGAAGATGGTGCCTGAGCTAGAAAATGGGCCTCAATTTCCTTCTCTGTAGAATGAGAGATCTGTGAGGTCCCTGCTAGTTCTGGCTATGAAAGAGTCAAAAAAGAAACAGACACACATCAAAACCTCCACTTTGTTCTCCTTATGTCTTACAAAGGACAAGGATCTCAAATTGTGTAAGACTGTCACTTCAGTCTTGGTAATGTAAGTTGAAAAGAACTATTTTTCAATTTAAAAAATTTTATAGCATTTAAAATTTAATCTTTCCAAGTAAATACATGGAACAGGTAATGACACTGATTACCCAGAAGCTGGGAAGGAAGCTACCAAGAAGCCAGTTTGTTTCCTTTCAAACTAGCAATAATTACAGCACTGATTTTTAAATTAGTACTGTTAAACTATGTACAACACTAATTTGAATTTCAATTGTCAACCACAAGTAATGTTTGTTTATTTTGGTGAAAATGTAATAGCTTGAAACTGTCACTCCCCATCTTAAATTCAGTTTTCATGATATGAAAAAATATTTGTTTGTATGTAATATAAAAATCCAAATGTAATGAATTGAGATTTTATATTTTATATTAAGGAAGCTTTAAATCATTCATCAGAGTCATATAATTTCATGAATTGTTTTTAACAAAAGGTATAGTTTTTGCTTGACATAACCTTATAGAAAATGGTTTCTCCAGATAAAGGTTTCATTTTAGAAGGAAATCTATATTTCAGAGCAAGGTGTTTTAATTTTTAAAAATTTGTTATGTGATAAAATCAGAAAATGAGTAAAATGTAGTTTCATTTCTCAAAGCTAACTGAGGCAGATACTTGGAAGTCACTGGGAAGAGAAGGATCTTAGATTTAAAGATTGCAGTGACCTCGGTAATCTCTTTTGAAGAGACCTCCCAATCACCACAGTGATCAGCAGGGGGATCTAGTTCAATCCTCTCATTTTACTAGATGAGCAAAGAGAGGTAAAAACAGGTAAAGTATCTTTCCCTAGCTCCCCACCCCTACCCCCATTCCTCTGCTTCCAAATGCAGCCTTTTTTTCTACTCTAACATTGATTCTCAATTGAACATGTTAAATAAAAAGTGTGGAACATTTTCCCCACTTTGCATAAGGCTGATATCACTAACAAAAAACATTCATATTGTTTATTAGCTAAATAAAACTGAATTTTAAAAGTTTAGTTATAAATGTCATAGATATTTTTCTTCAGCACAAAATTATTTTAACAAAATAAACCTGTTTCAAAATATTATACAAATAAAATGTCTTAAAATAAAAATTAGAACATTTCATTCAAGCACAGTTCAAAATGCCTATTAAACTCCAAAGTAGAGATGTCTAGCAGGCAGTAGGTAACATGACTATAGCTCAGAAGAGATATTAGGACTAAAGATAAAGACTGGGGTGTCATCTGCAGAGAAATGATCACTGAACTCATGGAAGCTGATGAGAGAATGAGGAGGACCCTGAACAGAGCTCTGGTGTAGACCACCTCATACAGGGTGGTACATGGATGATGAACCAGAAAGGTAGATTGAGTAGTGGTCAGATCAGCAGGGTCACAAAACCCAGGAACAAGACAACACCCAGGAGGATAGGGCAGTCAGTGTTCACTAAAAAGAGGTAAAAACATAACCAGACTGGGAAAATAACACTGTTTTTAACAACTAAGAAATTCCTGGTAACAGCAGTTTGAAAGCAGTTTCAGTCCAAGAGGAGAGTTCAAAACCAGATTCCAAGGGGAAATAAGAGGGAGACGAGGAAAAAGTTTTCTTATTTTGGACCATGTCCTGTTTACTATAACAGCTGTTCCATCTTTACGACTTTTTTTCCCCAGGGAAAAAGACCTATTTGTACAAAAATATTTACAGCAGCTCTTCTTGTGGTAGCTAAGGATTGGAAATTGAGAGGATGCCATCAGTTGGGGAATGGCTGAACAAGTTGTGATATATGATTGTAATGAAATATTATTGTGCTATAAGAAATGACATGTCAGATGCTTTCAGAAAAACCTGGAAAGATTTACACGAACTGATGCATAGTGAAATGAACAGAACTAGGAGAACACTATACATAGTAACAGCAACATCGTTCAGTGAAGAAGTGTGAAAGGCTTAGCTACTCTCAGCAATACAAACATCCAAGACAATCGCCGAGGACTAATGATGAAGCATGCTATCTGCCTCCAGAGAAAGAACTGATACTGTCTGAACACAGACTGAACATGCTATTTCATTCTTTCTTTCTTTCATTCTTTTTAGTTGAGTCTTCTTGAACAAAATGACTAATATGGAGATGTTTCACATGACTCCACACGTATAACCTATATCAGACTGCTTACCATCTCAGGGAGAGGGGAACGAGAGATACAATTTGGAACTCAAAAAAATGTTAAAAAAACAGCCTTAACATGTAATTGGGGGGGAAATAAAATATCATACTTTTCAAAAGACTTTTTTTCCCCAACCCCTTTCCCATGCTACCTATCTTTGTACTCTCCTCTGCAGTAATTCTCTTCTTTGCTGCTGTTCAGTCGTTTCACTCATGTCCAACTCTTCATGACCCCACTTTTGGGTTTTCTTCACAGAAATACTGGAGCAGCTTGCCATTTCCTTCTCTAGCTCATTTTACAGCTGAGGAAACTGAGACAAACAGGGTTAAGTGACTTGCCCAGGGTCACAGAGCTAGTAAGAGTCTGAGGACAGATTTGAACTCAGGGTCTTCCTGATTCCAGGCCCAGCAGTCTACGCACTGCACCACCTAGCTGCCCCCTCCCCGAAATCTCTATTGTCTTTTAGCCACTTCTTCTATTGTGCCCTCTGTAATCCCTACATTATTGTTTTTAAAAAAGTCCTTCTTCTTCATCTCACTCACCTTCCATCTTCTGTTTTAACTTTAGAATGGTTTTCCTGTAAAGACTATACATCCCTTGTCACCATCTCCAATGCTGGCCACTTCTCTCATGACCCTCTAATTATAGCAAGAGCCTGCACACTTCCTTCCTCCTCATCACCACCTTCCAACAGTCCCTCTGCCATCATGTTTCAGCCACCTCTCTTTGTGTGGAATTAGTTTCATCCAATTATACTATGCTGTCTAGCTCCTTGTTGCTGTCATCTGTTAACTGCCAAGGCACTCTCTCTCTTTTCTCAATGGCCATGTAAACTAGTTCAGACTTCTTCTAAAACCCTGCCATTACATCTGGCAGCTTCCAGATACATTAGGACGACCCTTTGAACACCTTGGCCTTACAGTTTAGCAATCTCCTCGATTCCTATGACCTGTTTCCACTTGACTTCTGCCACCCACAGGGGAGGTCATGCCTTAGAAATCACCATCACTGCTAACTGCTGCCCCTCTAAGATCTATCATGAACACTGAAATTCTCTTCTCTGAATACCACCTTTATCTGGTTATGAGCTAGAAAGGACTTTATAGATCATCAAATCCTACCTCCTTCTCTCATATTACAGATACAGAAACAGAAGCACACATTGAAGTGACTTGCCTGAGGTCATACTGATAGAAGGGGGTAGAGGGGAGATTCAGGCCCAGGTCCTCCTGCACCATCCTCCTCCTGGCCTTTTACTTCCTTCACTACCTCACTGTTTGGGAACCTTCTCTTTGCTATTATTACGGCCTCCCATCTTCCTTGTTCTCCTTTTCCATCCCTCTCACTTTTTTCCCTTTATAGTCTTGAGTCTATAAGCTTGACAGTTAAACAAGGGATGAAGTCTTGAAGCCTTTGGCCCCTTCTCTTTCCCACTATTTCTGCCCTGATCATCTTTAACAGTCGCCTTCATCATTGAATGGCCTTCTTCTTTCTGGAGCCACAAATGTTGTTGGAAGAAGTCAAAAAATAGTGTTATCGAAGTGCAGCTAAGCCCTCACCACTCCACAGCCCTGCTTTTATTCACCTCTTATTGACACATGCCCTTGAATCCCTCTCTTGCCATCTCTCCCAAGGGATGATCCAGAGCCCCCTCACTAAGCAAGCTGCTTAAAGGAATACCTGCTAAAAGGAATCCCATCACCAGGCTCCCCTTTTCCACTGACGGAATTTACTAATTCAGGGCACTCCCACTCCACACTTCCCCAAATGAAAATCACAATTGCTAGGTCTGTTGATATGGTCTGAGGTTGGCTCTTAAAAATCTGCTCACACTAGGAGATTAGTGATCTACTTCTTTTGCTTCCTCATCCATGTTCAAGAGTGATGGAAGGATCAGGCAACAGAGCTTAGGTCAGTGGCCTGTAGTCTGATTTTTAACCCAAGTCCAGTATTTTTTCAAACTCTAGGCTAAGAATCTATACTAATTTCACTGGTTGGCTTAGTTCTCTTGAAACACAAGTCTGAACAACAACAACTAAGAAAAAAAATTAAATTCACTCTGCTCTAAGAACTACAAGATATGATTTCCAAAATGGTGGAAAGGGTTTATTTCAGATGAGCAGACATTTTTCTTTGAAGGGAACTGGTTCTCAGATATTAATTTAGAGAGATCTAACAGGCACAGTGGACCTTTCCACGACCAGTCTAATATTTAATGATGGTATTTGTATAAAACAGAACATTCATTTTCACCTGTTCCCCTACCTTCTCTTTAAAATCCATCATTTTGTCAAAAGACATGAAACACAGCTGGCTGGTACTCTTGGCTATGGAAACACACAATCTTGGAGCTAGAAGGAACTTCACACTTCATCAAGGTCAGTTCCTGCATTGCACAAGTTACAAATGAAGTCCATTTAGATAAAGGCACGGATGAGTCATTAACAACAGAACTTGAACCAGGCAGGTTTTCTGACTCCTAGGCTAGTGCCATTTCTTCTAAGACATACTGCCTCCAACACTACTTTTTTTAAAAGTTCCCTTTTTGCCTTCACCCAGAATTTAACTGAAGACAGATTAAGCTCATTTTAAAAGATGAAAATAAAATATCTGAAGTTACTAAAGCATTCACAACTTAACAACCAGAAGCTAACAATTCTATTTTCCAATCTGCTTTGAAATTTCCACAAAAAATGAATATAATATATTTTTAAGCAATTAAAATTGTTTAGCACCAACATATTCATGTATTCCTGCTCCAGTTTTTTAAGTACTCAAGTTTCTTGGTTAAACTCCTGAAACTGCAGAACAAGTAACACTGCAAGTTATTTCTAGAAATGCTTATCATTGACTATAATACTAAGAGGGGAAAATGCCCCACATAGAAAAAGCTTTTCTTTTTTTTCTTTCGACTGCCATTTTAACTGACATGATAGCTTTACAGAAGGAAAGTGACAGGGGCAACCTTTCATTTTTCTGCCACTCAGACGGTAAGGACAATTCTCAGTGTTTCAGTCGCTTTCTGCCAGTAAAAAATGCTCTTTAAATACAGTAGTTTGCATCGTAATTGTTTACCAGATCATAGGAATTAGAGCTAGAAGGAAGCTTTAATATCATCCAGTCCAACCCCATCAATTTTCAGGTAAAAAAAAAAGTGACATAGTGCTTTGCCTGAGGTCACTCAACAAGTAAGTGGGAGAGCTGGCATTTAAACCGTGCTGCTCCATGACAAAGTTCATTGTTCTTTCAACTTCTTTGTCAACTTCAGTTTCCTCTCTTTTACTATTTGAAAGCCTAAGAAATTTGCTCTGATTTCCCCTTTCTCTAAGTCTTTCCTACCTGTCCCCTCCCTACCGGGGGGGGGGGGGAGACTTGTTCCCAGCAAGTCAGAAATCTTTCCTACAATTCCCCTGAAAATATCAACAATTGGGGTACCTACGTCAATGCTGGAGAGTCAATTCCAATATTCCCTGATCAATGAGAACTAGAGCTGGTTTGGGTCTCCTTTGAAAAGCTCATCCACACAGTACTGCAGAAGAGATCCACCTGGTTAATGATTGCATGGCAAAGAGGGAAAGAATGACACATGGGAAGTCAGAAGGCCTTAGGTGAACCCTTCTGGCCAGGAGACGAGGGAGAAGGAACCAGAAAAACAGACAAAACCTTCTAGACAATACTGGCCTTACTAATCATTAGTACAAGTTTTTCCATCAGAGCAGCGAGTTCTCTCCTAAAATTTCTTCACTGCTCCTTCAATATTTTCCTACGATCCAATACCAATTTCTATTTTTAAAGGAATTTTTTTAATGGAAGACCTTAGTCCTGACCCATTCTAGTGTGCATGTATATGTATGTGTATTTTTTAACATCTGTGTACTACTCAGCCAACTCATGGAGTTGTGGATAAATCCATTCCATGTCATTAGCACTCAAACATCAACAACAATAGTGATAATAAATGCTCATTTATATTTTAAAACCATATTAAAATAACTAAATTATTAGACTGATATCAGATTGTAATAAAGCACTCCTCAAGACTTCCTGCCTTGCCTAATGGTCCAAAATTCCACGATCAATATTTTATGAGGTGAATCATTCATTTGTGGTGCTGCCCAATTCAATAACAGGTCTAAGCTGTTGACATCTTACCAGGGAACATAAACATAAATTTGATCTACTCTTACAGCAAGAAACTCAAAGTGACAGCATGGACAACAGCAACAAACTAGGATAAATGGGAATGTGCCCAGCTTCAGGCTAGACTGTCATTTTAATTAAAAAATTACCTTTTCTCTAAAAGCAAAAGCTCCCAAGACCAAGTGTACATGCACCTCTCTGCAAAGTCCAATGGAAACGCTGGGCTGGATTCTCAAAGCTCTAAAAGATTCTGTGTACCAAGCTGGTTGTCTGGAACTCAGACTCGAATTCAGACTCAAGCGTTCTAGAGAAATAATGCTATGGTGTTTAGGTTCCCAAACCAGCCCACCAAGTCTATCTAACTCAAAGTACATACATGCACAGCTGCTCAGCTGGATACGGAAATACATTTCACTCAATAGAAAAACAGGAGGGAAAAGGCAGAAAGGGGAATTAGAAGAAAGGCAGATTAAGGAAGGGATTAATCCCAAGCAAAACAACCTCTAAAAACGTACAAAAATATTTATAGACTTTTTTGAAGTGATAAAGAATAAGAATCTGAGGGGTTCCCCATAAATTGAAGAATAGCTAAAAAATTATGATATATAAATTGATAGAATACTACTGTGCTAGAAGAAATGATGAAGGGGATAGTTTCAGAAAAATATGAGAAGATTCGTATGAACTGATACAAAGTGAAGTAAGTAGAATCAGAATATTTACACAATGACAAAAACATGGTAGAAACAAACAACTTTGAAAGAATTAGAGATTCTGATAAGCATAATGACCAACCATAATTCCAAAGGACTAATCACCAAACATGCTGCCCACCTCCTGAGAGAGAGGTGAAGTACTCAGAGTGCAAAATGAGGCATGGAGGGGAGGTGGGAGGGGAGGCCAATGTGGGTATTTGTTTTGCTCATAATAGAGATTTTGTTTTTCTTTCATTTTTAATTTGGACAGCATTGAAGGAAGAAGAAAAGACGGACTTTTACTGATTAAAAAAAATACAAAAATTTTTAAAAGAAAAATAATGAGTTCAGTTTGGGACATACTGCATTTAAAATACCTACAGGACATCCTGTTCAAGATGTCCAATAGGCAATTGGAAATATAAGTCTAGAGATCAGGAGAGAGGTCCTCTAGTGTTAAATAAGTAGGTCTGAAAATCATATGCATAGAGATGATAAGTAAATATATAGCAGTTGATGAGATCACCAAGTGAAATAGTATAGAGGGAGAAGAGGGCCCAGGACAGAGCCTTGGAAGACACCCACATTTAGCAGGCACAAACTAGACAAAGATTCAGGAAAGGGCACTGAGGACTGGTCAGAGAGGTGAAGAGGCAAGCGTGAGCAGTGTCGTGAAAATCTAGGGAGTAGAGGAAATCAAGAAGAGGGTACTCAGCAGTGTCAGCGACTGCAGAGAGGTCAACAGGGATGAAGACTGAGAAAAGGGCATTATATTTGGCAACTAAGAGATCAATGGTGACTCTAGAGAGAAAAGTTTCAGTTAAGTGATGAAGTTGGGAGCCAGACTACAGAATTAAGAGAATGAGAGGAAAACAAGTAGGAGTGCTGATTATAGACGGCCATCTCAAGGAATTCAGCTACAAAAGAGAAGAGAGATATAGGGTGATAGCTACTTAGAATAGAAGGCTCCAATGAGGGTATTTTTAAGGATGGCAGAGATACAGGCATATTTGCTGGCAAAGGGAAGCAGCCAATAGGCAGAGAGCAGTTGAAGATTAGTGAAAAAGCAGGGACGATAAAAGAGATAAACTGCCCAAGGAGACAGGATGAAATGGGATTACATGTACATGCAGAGAGGTTTGCCTTGGCCAGGAGATGGGGTAAAAGAGACATCATGGGGGAAAGCATCCTAGTAATGTGAAATGAGGATGAGGAGGAGAGGAGAGGAGCTCTCTGCAAATACAGAGATATAGGTTCAAAGACGTCTGCAGTGTTGTAGAAAGTGTTCACATAATACCCCCCCAAAAAAAAAAAACAGAAAAAGATTTCCCTCTTTCCAAGGTTCTCAGTTTTCTATTCACTATAATGCGCACCAATTTCACTAAGTCTTAGAATACTACAAAGTTTTCTTTCTTTATTACAAAGTAATGTGAAACAGATTGGTCTTTTGACCAAAACTGGAAAAAGAAAGGCGCTGAAAACCCCATTATATTCCAGATAATGGTATGCAACATTATTCGTCCCCGGGTTACACTCCTGACTCTCGCAGGACTTTCTCTCCCATGCCATAGAAAGCTCTTGACTCTGGAAGCTCAGCCTACCTCTGGCCTAACCTTCCACACTGGAAGTGCTCTGAAGCCCCACGGCCTCTCCTTCAGAGTGGCCACTTCCGCCCAGAACCTCTATTTCAAGGAGGAGGCCCAGGTCAACCCAATCTCCCTCCACTCCTAGCTGCACTCCTAACTCTCTGGACTTTCTTTACCATGCCTCAAGCCTGGCACCTTTATCTTCTGCTCTGGCCTCTCAAATTTTAGCTTCCTCTCACGCATTTTTGCTCCCCATTAGAATGTAATCTCCTTGAGGACATGGGCCGTCTTTCTTTCTGCTTGTGTTGGATTCCCAGCGGTTTGACAGTTCCTAGCACATGCTTGTTAACTGGCAAGTCTAGATCAATTTTAGGAAACTATATAATACTTTCAATGATCCCATGCTTCCACAATTACAAAAGCTCATCTTGCTAACACTGATATTCTTCCACTGCGGTAATATGGCTACAAATCATGGAACACTACTAGCCTCAGACACATTAAAATGAGGAATAATCCAAAGGGCAACAGATTCACAGCAGGAGGTCACTACTAATGATAGCGTGTACTCAAGAGGAATAAAAGACCATTAATGAGGAGGATATGTATGGCATGAGATCACATAGTAAGACTGAGATTTGAGAAATGGACAATTAGAATGCCTACACTCCTAAAGATATTAAAAGAATAAGAGGAAAGCATCGAACACATAATGCGTCCCAGGATTTGTGGGAAAACATGGAGGAGACAGGATGGATTGGGATTCCTTTTACATATAGAACATGAGATGGGAATATAATGATTGGTGAAGAAAGAACCCATGAAGTTATGGCTTCACCAAAGTACCCTTGTAACACATCTTAGCTAAAACCATGACTGGCAAGGAACTGAGAAGGGCAAAAACAAAAGCTGCCAATTCTTAGGGGTCAGGAGCACTTACATGGCACTGGTCATCTGAAGGTTCAGGGGTGAGAGATATGAGGGCAGAGCGAAGTCTAAAAGAGAAGCTAGGAAATTCCCCCTGAAAGGGGTACCAGGACTAGGTACCAGGGACTCAGCCAGTCCAGGAGGTTTTCTTATAGGTATTCAATGAATTGGGCTGAAATTACTGACATCTAGCTTATGAAGCAAAGCATTTTGGTGAGAGGAAAGGCTTTGATATGGGAACAGATCTGGGTGATATTCCACAGTAAATAATTAAACTTGGTTTAATGACAAGAACAGACATGCAAGACAACCAGGAAAACAACATGACTAGAGGGTGAATTTTCTTGGCCACCGTCCATTATACTAACAGGGATCATAGCGTTCCTAAGATTATACACTAGCAATCAGTTACCAAATGTACATTAAGGGCCTATTTCTCACGTATTCTCCCTGCCCCTTTATGCACACACAAACACACAGAGAGACCTGCGTGTACATACTCCTCACACAAATGTTCACTTTATCTACTCTGAAATATCAACATGCTGTTAACAGAGTCTCCTCCAGGGCTTCAAGCGTATGAGCAGAAAACGCTTTCTCGTACCCAGGCTGCAGCGAAGGATCCAATGGAACAGCCAGCCCGCTCCCACCAGGAGCCAAGGCAAAGAGAGGGAAGAGCGCTTCAAAGCCACCCACACCGATGGAGCTGCTGCCTCTGGCCCTTTCTCTGACTCGCTTCTATTTCCCATAGGCTACACTGGCACAATTCTCAGCAGGTGGTTGTCTGTATCATTCCCCCAAACCTCTAAGTCCAAAGAAGCTGGCAGCTCCTCTTTCTGAGCTAAAGGTACTTCAGTCCCACACCAAAAACCATGAGAGGGAAAGCCCGACTATAAATTCCACCTGTCAGTTATTTGACAGGTTATTGACCTTTTACTCATTCCTTCACAAACATGCTAGCATACACAACTATTCTCTATTCAGATACAAAAGGCTTCAACAAGGAATCACAAGTGGCAATTCTCAGTACCAGTTTGGGACAAAGGAAGAAAGAAATATTAGGAGATTTAGACTCCAATTAAGGTTTCCACAAGGGTGAGTCATTCTTCTTCCAAAAAAGTTGAATCTTAAAGGACTCAGATGCTCAAACAACACTGTCACACCCACATCTTGTAAAAAAAAATAGAAAGTTAGTGTATGGTAGTGGGGATGGGGGAAGGAAGATCATTATACAAGTAAATCTAGCAAATGGCTTAACACTACTATGACCGCCAATCTATGAGTACTTTTAAAATGCATTCAAGAAGGGGAGGAAAGAAGAAGGGAGACTTAGGAAAGGTTCCATACAGGAAGCAGCACCTGAGCTAAACCCTGAAAAAAGGTCGGGATTGTCAGAAAAAAGTAATGAGGGAGTACATTCTAAGCAAGGAACAAAGACAGCATGTGCAGCCGTCTACAGTCAGGGAAAAGTGGACATAGACTACCCAGACATTTCATGCACACAGATGAAAGACACTGTGAATCTTGGAAATGCATGAGCAATCCAGTTCGACTAGAACACAGAGTTGATGAAGTAGAGAAATATGAAATCAGGCTGAAAAGACAGGCACAAAGGATCAGAGATGAAGAGTTAGAAGGGGATCATCTAGAACAATGCCCCCCCATTTTACATGTAAGGGAATTGAGACTAACAGTCATTTAAGTGACTAGCCCAAGGGTCAGGACTTGAATTCTAATCCTCCGGCTTTAAACTGAGTACTTCGCCTATAACATGCTGGTAGGTGAAATCCACCTTGTAAAGGGCCTTAAAGGAGTCTATACCTTATGCTAGAAGCAATGGGGAACGATTGAGAATTGTAAGCAGGGGTGTACCATGATTGAAGATGTGGGCAGCTTTGTATGTGGGAGATAAATTGGAAAAGGGTGTGACCAGAAGCAGGGAGACCAATTAGGAGGCTATTAGAGTGGTCCAGCCAAAAACTGGGATGAGCCAGACCTAAGAGGGCAGTTTTTTGAGAGAGGGGAATTTGTGTAACAAATGTTTTAGAGGAAGAATCTATATAACTCAGTACTTGATTGAGGGAATGGGAAAAGCCAAGGATCATTCTGAGATTACAGATGGCTGGAAAGATAGTGGTTCCTTCAGGAGAAACGAGGAACTTTGGAGGAGGAGCAGGTTTAGGAGTGAAGATATCATGGCTTGCGTTTTTTGAAATAATGAGTTTGAGATGCTTACAAGGCCTCCCATGAGAAGCTGTACAGCAGGCAGTGTACCTGCAGAACTGGAATTCAGGAAGCGAAATTAGGGCTGAATATAGAACTGGAGATCGCATTCACAGAAATGGAAACAGATGAAGTCACTGAGAGGAGAGAATGAAATGGGGGTAAGGGGAGCAGGACACAACCTTAGGGAACACTAAGATATGGATAATGCTCTAATAAAGGAGACTGAGAAAGAGCAGTCAGATACATGCGAAGAGAAACAGGAGAATACAGTGATATGAAGTCCAAGAGAGAAGAGAGCATTGAGGAGGAATGGCAGTCAACAAGAAGACAAGTAGGAGGAGGGCTATGCAAACAGTGCCAGAAACTTCAGAGACAAGTGACCAGAAGGCAGGGCCAAGAAATCAAAGTAAGATTTATCAAAGCGGAAACACTGAATAAAGCAATTACGGATGAGCAGAGGGAGGTTGGGAGGGGTAGAGAATAATGAGTAAGGAAAGTAGTCTAGGGGAAAAGCATAAGCAGAAATAAAGAAATGGAAACATTCGCAACATATTTAGGGAGAAATGAGTAGTAGGCCAGGCTAACTAAAGCACAGAGAATAGGCAAAGGAATAGTGGGAGGGAAGACAGGAAAAGTAAGTTGAGGCTATCACACAGGAAATCCCAAATGCCAGGCAGAGTCGTCCAGATTTCATTTTGCAGGCAATGGGAAACCACAGAAGGTTTCGAACCAGACTAACTGACCTAAAATGAAGGTCTGATCACGGCAGTCTCACAGCAATGTATAGTATAAACGGCAATGTAAGAGGCTGGACAAGTAACTCACTGGGAGACTAGTTAGGAGGTTCTCATCTAGGCAAGCCTAACAATGGTCGAACTAAATGTATGGCTGGGGGAAAAGAAACTGATTTACAAGAAACAATGCAGAAAAACAAAACAAAACCAAACAACATTTGATAATATCTTACTGAACTGTTGACGGAGATATGTGCCAAAGGAGGGTGTACTCAAATACAGAAAACGATCTGTTAAAGATAACATCATTTCCAGCTAATCTGGGGAAAGCCGATTTGATTTAGTAAAAAGTCCAAATTAGAGAACAATGATGAAAGGAATGCATTCATTATTTTCAAGAATTTAAAGCAATTTTAAAAGAGCTTGTAAAATAATTTTACATTGAAAGCTCTGTTTTCTGTCCTAAATTTATTCTGAATATCTTCTTTTAAGATTTTTATTTCTCTTTTGAATATTTCTGATGTTTCTTCCTATTGCTCCATGATTTATGGGGTTGTCCACAGAATTCTCTTTCATCAAATAATATTAGTTCTTTTTCCTTTATATCACAATAGTTGTTCAATGTGCTTTGGGGTCTTTTTAAGTTCTAATTTGGAAGGAAGGAGGAAGGAAGGAGGAAGAAAGGGAGGGAAGGAGGGAGGAAATAAACGTTTATTAAACACCTACTATGTGTCAGGTACTGTGCTAAGTACTTTACAAATATCTCATTGGATCTTCACAACAACCCTGTGAAGCAGGTGTTACTATGATATCCATTTTACAATTGAGGAAACTGAGGCAAATAGCATTTTAATTGACTTGCCAGTGTCACACAGCTAGTAATTGTTAGAAGCTGGATTTGAATTCCGGTTTTCCTTACTTCAGGCCCAGAACTCTATCTATTGTGACCCAGCTTAGGACAGTCTCCACCGGTTTATTTGCTTGTAGGATGTGTTTATATTCAGACACTCTCTCTCTCTCTTGAATTCCTAGTATTACAACTTTTCTCTTACATTCCCTGACATTTTGGCCTTCGGGAATCCTCACTCTTCAATCCCTCGAGCTTCAATTCCCCTAAGTCTGGGCTGCTGCTGCTGTGTTGGGGAATACGGAGATCGGCTAGGACAGGTCTCTGCCCTGAGTAACCACCAGAGGAAGAGGGCTGGTCCCACCTGGGTTTTCAGTTCCCTTTGCCTCAGACTCGGTTTTCTGTTGTCTTCTAACCTATAGCTCTGAGTACCATGAGCAGCAAACCTTCTGTCTGACCCAAATTTTTTATCCCACTTTTCCTCTTTCCACCAAATGGTAGGGTAGAAGCACTATCTAGCAATCTCTCAAAGGGCTTGGGGAAAGTGGTGTGGCCAGAACCTCTGCTGGGGGGCATCTCCACAACCAGACCCTAAGTCACAAACGCACAGGCTTGCTTGTATTCACTGCAGTACCCTGGGCGAATCAGCTGGGGCCGGGAACTTTATTTATAAAAGTTTTCTGGTGTTAATTCACACAGCTCTTACCCTGGTGCTGGTGGAAGTGATGCTACAGAGCAGAGTTCTGTCTTCTTCTCTTGTGGATTTAGCTGTAATTGTTCTACATGTGACACATAATTGCTCGCTTTTGAGATTGGAGCAGTTTGTAGAAAGCTAGTACTCAGCCATCAAGCTGGCCATAGGCTCTGTGTTATCTTTAAAGAAACTGTTCATACAGCCCCTGGCTCAGGTCCTTTGTGAATTCCACAGAGATAGCAACAGTATGGTGACAACTTCTCTGATCTTCAGTCTCCTCAACTGTAAAACTGGGATGATGCTGTGAGGAAAACACTTTGTAAAATGCAAAGTGCACATAGAGTTATTATCCCAATCGTTGTTGTTCAATAGTTTTCAGTCGTATCTGACTCTTCGTGACCCTATTTGGGGTTTTCTTGACAGAGACACTGGAATGGTTTGCCATTTCCTTCTCCAGCTCATTTTACAGATGAGGAAACTGAGGCAAACAGGGTCACATAGCTAGTAAGTGTCTGAGGCTGGATTTGAACTCAGGAAGAAAAGTTTTCTTGACTTCAGGCCTACACTCTATCCACTGTGCCACCTAGCTGCCCAATTCCTGTTTATCAGAGTACAGATTAACTGGAACTTATCCTACTACCTATTTATTAATTCATTATATCGCACAATCTGCTCTTGGCTTTAAATCAACTTTTGCCTTCCTCCTTCTTGGCCAGGGAGTGGGCAGGAAGAACCACTCATTCATAACATTGTGCCTGCTGGCAGACCTCTTACAGCTGGCTTTAAAACTCCTTCTTAAAAACCCCTTAGATCATAGAAGGCTCACTATCTGCTGACCAAAATTCCCAGCTAATGCTTGGGAGGCTATGCTAGTACCTGAGATAAGTTTTACTTGGACTTTTCTTTCGCTATCCTCCTAGTCTTGTGCAGTGTGGTCCAGGAAATGTGCAATAACAACAACTAACCTGTGGAAATGGAACCATCTTACATAGGAAGGGGAAGGTGCTGGTTTAGTACCTTTGAGTTTGGAGAGACTGGACTTGAAATCCCACTTCTGCTGCTTATTAACTAGATGACCCCCCAAATTCCCTTGTACTTCTTTTGTAAACACTTCTATATGTATATATAGAAGTACGTGTGTGTATATATGTCCCCTCAACAGAATACAAGCTCCCTGAGGGCCGAGATTGTTTTATTGTTCTCTTCGGCTTGCCTTTAGCATTGCGGCACATAGAAGGCACTTCAGTGCTTCCTGATTGATACCATGTGTAGCAATGTTTCACACCAGGGAAATATGCTCTGGGTTCTATATTTCTCAGTACCATCATCACATCCTTACCTCAATTAAAACGAGATCAGCGTCTCCCCCTTCCCTTATGCTCCCAACCTCAAAGCTGTAACTAGGAGAGGTAAACAGGGCTTTGCACCAAGGTACCAACATGGAATGGGACTGGGGGGAGGAACCGTATTTCCTCATTCAGGTGCCTTGCCTGATGGCCTTTCCCCCAGCCCTAGCTAGTACATAGAACAGTCACCATCCTGAAGGTTCCCTTCTGTAGCACCCTTCTCACAGACCTTACCCCATAAGGTAAGGACTGAACTACCCTCTCCTTGCTCAATTTCACCCACAGTTGAACTGTCCTCTGCATTTCAGTCAATTCAACAAAAATCTGTGCAAGAAAAATGGGAAGTGCACTATGGAGAAAGGCGGCAAGAGACAAGAAAGATAATTTAAGTAAAGAAAGAACACTAACCAATGAGGTTGGGGTAGACGGGGCATCACAAAAAGCTTCCTATTGGAGATGGCACCTGAAATGAGCCTTAAAGGAAACCAGGAGATCTAGAAGTGAGGTTGTAACACTGTGCTGTCATCTGTATTTCAGATAAAACTCAGACTCAGGCTATCTGAGCACTTCATCACAGGAGCTGAGCAGGCTTTCAACCACTAGTCTGTTGGCAATGGGAAACAACTGAAGGCTTCCAAGCAAGTCGATCTTCCTGAAGCAAAGGTCTGATCATACATGTCAGGGTGGTGGCACCATGGAGATGGGATGAGAAGAGTCTGTCTACCTGAAGGTAAGGAGACTTAATGAAGCTGGAGTTCCTGTTAACAAAGCCAATGCTGAGGCTGAGAAAGCCAGCCACAGTCATGAGGATGAAAAAAGAAGTAATCCCAAGGGTTTTCTCTCCCTTTCCTTCCATTTCCTCCACTAGTCCTGACAATACAAACACTGGGGTTTTGCCTTTTGGGTTAAGTCAGAGTGGGAGCCTGGTTGGAAGGCAGACAACTCACAAAGGAGAGGAGAGAAAAAGAGAAGAGTAGAGAGAAGAGAGAGAGAAATCTAAAGCAATAGCAAGGAGGAAATGAAAACTCCTGTGACCACTGGCCATTTAAACCAAGAAGTCAGGTCATGCCTACATGCCAGTTTTCAAAATAATGAGACTACAAAAGAAACACTTTATGGAAAGACCCTGTTCTCCAGATTTCTGGTCCAATAGCCTTTCCACTCTAACCCACAGGCTCCATGACAGTCCTAGCGATACAAGTGTTGAGATAACACTGCATCTGTACTGACCCAACAATAAACCCCAAAGGTCAGCTTTTTATAAGCCCCTGCTATGTGTATCAGTCGTCTCTTCACTAAAATAAACAAACAAATGAAAAACTCCGGGTATTTAAGCTTTTCAATGATTTGTTTTCCAGATAAACAAGAACAAGGCATAAATCATTCTCATCTAATCAGTATTAAAACAGATGAGGACCTATACCAGCCAATGTGTAACAAATCCCAACTAGATTCTCATAAACAATTCCTACAGTTGGCAAGACAGAATCAGTGCATCCTCCAGTCAAAATGGCAAAGCAAAGAGGAACAGAACAGCCCACTTCCCACACAGATTCAAGAAAAGATAGAATGAAAAAGGGCCAGACTGAATAATGATTAAGACACAACAGTAAGTACCTTCAACTAGCCCAAGTGGGCAACAGGGGCTGCCTAGAAGCTTTTGCGTACTAACAAGAGGGCCCAGTCACAGGAACCAGGCAAGCACAGCCCTTGGAGGCCGTCCAGTTCCAACCAGGAAGCTCCAGGGAAGTTAAGTACTCCCAGAGATCTGGGCCTAGGTGGGGGGGATGTAAGCCCCCAAAGCTGCCAAGCTCCGCAGTTCCCAGCTAGAGGGCAGTAATCAGCCCCCCCACACTAAAGGCTCTGAAAGTCTACAGTAAACTGACAGGAGTTACCTCCAATGGTCCAGAAGAAGTCCTTGATCTCTACCTTTAGGATCTGGGTGAGCCTGGGACCTACCAGCACTCACCTGCAGAAAGTAGGGCCAGAGGTAGAAATCCCAGACAGTACACCTGGGCAACAGAAATGGGACTGCCGTCCCATCCAAGTATACAGAAGCAGTTTGCCCTGGCCAAAAAAAAAAAAAAAAGGGCCAATTCAGGTAGGAAAGCTAGAAATAGGAATGAACAGAAGACATTAAATTTTATGGATTCAGAGACATTCAGGACATAAGGATAGTGTAAAAGAATAACTCCACTGTGATTTTGGGCAGAACCTCAAATAAAAGTATAATTTGGCTACCAGGTCTATTAGATTTCCTTAAAGAATTAAAATGAGAAGTAAAAAGAACATGTAAATTAAATGAGAACACTACAGGAAAGAATTGGAAGGACAATAAACAATTTAGTACAGAAGACAACTGTCACTGTCAAAAAAAGCCCAACTAAACACTAAGACAGAAGTGTTGAATATCAAAGAAGAGATTAACATAATTGAAGGCAAAAAACATCATTGAATTAATACATGGAGCTGATTTTTTTTTTGAGGAAAAACAGCTATTAAAACATAAAGACAATCTGATTTTTTAAAAGGGAGAGGAAAACCAAATTGCCACTAAGAAAAAAAATGAAAAGAATTCACCACAAAGATTGAATGAAGAAAATTATCAGGAATTACTTTACTCAATTATATGCCAACAAAATGGATAACTTAGATAAAATAGATAATCAGATTTACAAGACCAAGAAATAAAAAAATTTAATAACTCAATTTCATAAAAAGAAATTGAGTAAATAATAAATGAATTCGCAAAGAAAAAAGCTCCAGAACCAGATCGTTTACAAGTGAATTCTACCAAATATTAGAGTACAATTAACTCCAATGTTAGCAAAAATAGGGAAAGATGAGACACATTTTTTTGGGTGAGGTAATTGAAGATGAAGCATTTTTAAACTATATGACACAAATATGGTCTTGATACCTAAATCCAGGGAGAGACAAAGAGGAGAAAGAAAACTATAGTCCAATATCCGCAAAGCATATTAAAGCAGAAAGATCAAGTAAATTACTAGCACAGAGGTTACAATAACATAGTAAAAAGATAATTATGCTATAACCAGGTTGCGTTTACGCCGGTAATAAAAAATCATTTCAAAATAAGAAAAACTATAAACGTAATGAACATATGAATAACAATAACAATCAAATTCTTTTATCAATATAATCAACAGATGCTGAAAAAAGGTTTTTCTGTTTTCAAAAAAATTACAAAGCATAGAGAATAAACGGACCTTTCCTTAATAGACAGTACCTATCTAAAACCTAGACTCAACATCATATGTTAATGGAGAAAGTCTAGAGGCCCTTCCAACACTGAAATAAAGCAAAGATGTCCATTATCATTCCTGTGATTTGACATAGTGTGAGTAATGCTAGTTATTGCAATAAGACAAGAAAAAGACATTGCAGGAATGAGCATGGTCAAAGAGAAAACAAAACTATCACTTTCTGCAGATGCCTTTTTTAGAGGACCCCACAAAGACTGGCCTCACTACCCCAAGCTTCCTACATCACAGTTGCTGGTCTCTAATCCCTGATATGACTTGACAATTCATCACAATTTAGCTTAGAGACCCTTCTGCTACTGCCCAAGTTACCCATAACCGTAGGCCTCAGCAAGTGGGCACTTAACACTGAACTTAAGCATACCAAGTTTATGATATTAGTGGTCTAGAAGTTGGGTAGGTTTGCTCCCTATGAGATGCCAAGGCAAAGCAGGCTCTGAAGTTTGTTTAAAAAATGAACTTAGCCAGGACAAGGGGAAGAGAGAGGAGTTCAGCAGTGTTCTAGGTGCCATGAGGAAAGCTGCTGCCAAAAAAAGGACTAACTTCCACTACCACAAAAGAGAACTGACAACGGGGGGGGGGGGGGCCTCCTTCCACTCTGCCCAGAATGCCACTCTGAAGGGGCATCTGAACCATGAAGCCAAAGAACACAGCTGTCTAACTGATAATGGAAACCAGCCCTTTAATAATCACTAGGCTGAGCATATTGATCCTGGCCCACCTACCCATCAGCCTCAAAGAGCTCTGGTTGTGTATGGGCCTGTGCACTGGAGATCACACTGCCAAAGGTGAAGTTTCTTTTGAAATGGCTTTCAGAGTAAGCCAAGTATATATGGAGGACAAGCCTTGTCCTGGAGGCAATCAATACCTGAAGCATTCTGAAAGGCCCTCCATAACACCCTCCAAAAGAAGGCTTCCAACAGACAAAGCAGGAAATTCTGGAGTATGCTATTAGACAAACTACTTGATTAAGGTTATTAGCCAAGACCTGACCTACAATGAGTCAACCCTGATTAATCAATTCCTGGAAGGCCTGGATAATACCCTCTGGGGCACCTGCCTGAGTCAAGGCCTCTATCACTTGCCTGGGCTGATCCAACAATGTCTTCTACCCAAAGATCATTTCTCTGCGTGTCCAGGCTTATTCAATTCCCTCATCCTATGGCCAACCTACTGTCCTCACTGACCCTCACTAACAAGGGGAACTAACTGTAGTTGACCCTCCCCTTTCCTCAAGAATGGGTTCATCAATCATGTGATACAAAAAATGTAGTACTGACTAATGCGCTAACTGACTCGCAAGGTGGCACGAGGGACAGCAAAGGAGAAACTCGTGAGGGCAGGACATTCACTCTAATGATCTGGGGCGTGATGATGAAGTTGTGTTAAAAATCCATTCTAGTAGTGTTCAGCAATACTAGCTGCCTGAGGATGCTGTAGGAGATTGAAAATTCAGTCACTGTGATGGTGATGAACTCAACCATGACCCTTCTTCACCTCAGAATGCACGCCCTGATCAGAAACCATGGTGCAGTGCTGCTCATAAAGAAAAGGCAAATCTTCTGTAACATCTCTGACAGGAGCTGCTGCAATAGTTAGACTTACCTGGCAGAGCAATCCTATACCCTGAACAGACATTAACCAAAGTCAGGACAAAACTCTCACAAACAAGCATTTATGTGGCACTTTAAGGTTTACGAAACACTTTCCATATGTCATCTCATTTGATCTTCAACATAACCCCATGAGGCGGGTGCTGTGATGATCCCCACTTCACAGATGAGGAGACACAGAAGAGACATTAAGTGACTTGCCCGGGATCACACAGCTAAAGTCTGAGGAGGGATCATCCCAAATCTTCCTGACTCCAAGCCCAATAGTCTATCCACCGTGCCACGTAGCGACCCTGAGATGGAAGAAGAGGACCACTCAAAAACAGGTCAAGAACCAAGCAGGCCCCACCCCACTGACCTTTCAAAAGCAGACGTTCTACTGGGCATGAGGAATGTAGCTGAGCACTGTCCTTAGACAAGGCTGCCATCATAACAGAACCTCAGGCCTCCCATGTCCAGAATGGGAACAGAGCCAGCACGTCATCTCTCCTGTTTTTCTGAGAATGTTAATCTCGTCAGGTTAGTGTAATGTCTGATGGACACTAACATGCCCGATAAACAACGGACCACATGAAGTGTCATCAGCAAAATCCCTTCTTTGTCCTGATCCCAAAGTGGACAAACAGCTCATGATCGCCCAGGTCTGTGCTCTCCAGGCTCTGAATTCTGCCAGGCTCACAAGCTAGGCATGACCCTCGACACCTCCTCTCTCACCCCACAAATGCAGCCAGTTGCCAAGTCCTGTTGATTCAACCTTTACCACATCTTTCATGTACAGCCTGACACTGCCACCACCTTGGAGCAGGCCCTCATCATCTCATACTTGGACTGCTGCCCACACCAGTCCATCCTCTACTCAGCTGTCAAAGTGATTCCCTAAAGCCCAGATCCCCATGTCACTCCCCTATCCAATAAACTCCAATGACTCCCTATCACATTCAGGACCAAATATTAAATCCTCCAGCATTATCCACACCCCCAAGAAAGAACTAGAGAGTTTGAATGCAGATTGAAGCACACTATTTGCTCTTTTTTTCCTTCTGTTTTGTTTCGTTTCCTCTTTCTGATGGTTCCTCCTATTGGTTCTAATTCTTCCTTATAACATCACTAATGTGAAAATATATTTAATAGGAATATATATGTAGAGCCTATATCAGATTGTGTGCTGTCTCGGGGAGGCAAGGGGGGAGAGAGAGGGAGAAAAATTTAAAACTCAAAAGCTTATGGAAGTGATTGTTGATAAATCAAAATAAATTAATTTTTTAAATCCTCTAGCATTTAAAGCCTTTCATAACCTGGCCCCTTCCTACCTTTCTAGTCCTTATTCCCACCCCAACCCCATGTACTCTTTTATCCAATGACAATATCTACCCTCCCCCTTATATATTTGATGCCCCCCCCCTCTTTTCCAAGCCATAGTGACTTGGGTGTTCCTCCAATTAGAACCTTAGCTCTTGTTCTAGGAGGACTCATGTCAATAGTACCTCCAATGTGGATGCAAAGTCTTGGTTGGTTCTGAAAAATCAGATGGGATGAGAGAAAGTCCAAGAGTCCAAAGCTTTGAGGAGATATCTAGATTCTGAGCGGGCCAGACCACTGCTTTGGTCAAAAATGTCCTGATATAATTTTACTCACACCGCCAAAGGCTGACCATCAATCAATCATCTTGCTCACCTCATGTTTCAAAAGCCATACCCAAACTCCTTATAGGAAGGAGTATCATCATCTTCTACCCACTTACCCTGACAATGGACACTGTACCTTCTCCCATCCTCCTGAGAGTGCCCATTTGTGTGAACAGCCTCGATTGCTGGAACAGCTGCTGGGGCTGCCCCAAAGACCTACTCAAACTTAACCAGCCTGTACAGTGATGTGGTGGGAAAGACCCATAGCTAAAGCCTAACACCATTCAGGTGGGACTCTGTCCAAAAGTCAGACTCTAATTTCACCTGAAACAGCGTAATCACGAGCAATGAGGAAAGGCATAAATCCAGTCCACCAAATCCATTTGTTTTAAAAAACAAACAAACCAATCCTGCCTTGCCATCCCCCAATGGTGAACTGGCTGCAAACAGAATTCATCTCTGTGAAGTTAAGTATGCTGAACTTCCCATCCTAGCCACCTAAAAAGAGACAAAGGCGACCCCTATTTGAGGCCTCTACCCAATGCAACTGTCCTTGAAGCAAGAGCAAAACCTCAGTAAACTCTCCAAGACTATTTCTCTGCAACTGACAAAAATTCTGGGTCGCCTCCATTAGACCAGAGATATCAACATGCAGCTGCAGTGCACTACTTTCATTATCCAGTTTAGAACCAGCTAAATTAATCGCATCTTCAGAAGTACAGCACAAACCAGATTAAAATATCATTGGGAAATATTTCACAAAACAAAAAATGTAACTGAGAAATATTTAACAAAGTAAATAAAAATACAGGAAAACAGATAATAATTACATTTTAAAACCAAGTCCACATGTGGCCCACAGGGATCCTTACACATGGTTTGGTGGCCCTGGTTTTGAGTCTGGCACCATTCTATTAGACTACACCCTCATTGGCTTTCCCCAGCCCACCCATCCCCTGACTTCCCTATGGAACAAGTCACTGCCAGGAGAGGCTCCAGACAATTTCCCACCAGCTCAGATTCCCATTCCGCATCTTTACTGAAGCTTTTACTTTCTTCTTCCTAATCCCTGTAGGGTTTAATCTGATTCTCTCCAGCTGAAACCTTTGAGTGGGAGATCATTGGCTATCCGTAGCGTTAGGCCCTCCTCCATTTGCCTTTTTACAACCACTCCTCAGCTTTCCAGGTACTGGTCCTCAAAGATCAAAAGCTCATTCACCCACCTCTATCTCTCACTATGTAATATTCAAAGACAACTTTTCTTCATTTTCCTTATGCTTGAAATCCAGCTTTTCTAAAGAATAAGAACTAAGAAATACTTTATTTTTTAACAATACTACAATCACACTGGATACCCACACAATCCTTCACCCATTTCAACAATGAAATTAACCAGAAAATCATTGCCAACAATCCCTGCCAACCATGCCAAATATTCTGAGCCAGGCCTAGTTCAGGTGGACCACAAAAGGTATTTAAAAATGACATTACTAATAACAAAGGATAATAAGGAAACAATTA
Source organism: Phascolarctos cinereus (assembly GCF_003287225.1). NCBI lineage: Eukaryota > Metazoa > Chordata > Mammalia > Diprotodontia > Phascolarctidae > Phascolarctos > Phascolarctos cinereus. Next base: position 14,557,011 of record NW_027555514.1, read on the forward strand.
CTAAGATTATACAAGATAGTAATTTAGATAAAAGGGCTTCTACCTTCCACCTCTGCATTCACTGCAGCAACTGCCCAGCTAGTCAGTATGACAATCAAAAGGCATTTAGGTCAGAAAGGTTTTCCCACAGGTAAATGAGAATTCTGCTAAAACTTCTGACCCCAATTCCCCATTAATTTGGCCTTTTAGGGCTCAAACAGCAAGGAAGTCGAAGATTATCTATAGTCATATGAAAAAGTGCTCTAAATCACTATTGATTTGAGAAATGCAAATCAAAACAACTCTGCGAACACCCTCCCCTCTTAAAGGGAAACCTGCCCATCCTACACAAAAGAGGTGCTAGTCCTTCCAGACCATTTTTGTGGCGGTAGAAACTACCTGTTATCCTCCTTCAGTTAAAGCCTACAACCCACGAGGGTCCATCTTTATCAATATGTCTAAATTAGTAGCCCTCGAGATCTACTCTCAAAATCAGATCCCCAGTGCAACCTTCCCCTCACACGTACCCACGGGTTGACACAATACCTATCAAGAAGAATTACACAGTCTGGGAGAATGAATTCCTTTTCCATCAAAGAGAGACCTGACAGCACTATGTGGTGAAGTCCAACTGCCAACTGTATTTAAAAACTGACCCTAATAAGATAAAGCCCTCTGGGCTGCTCAGAAGCTAGGTGAGACAGAAAGTCTTAAGTCCAGTTTTCCAGTCAGCTGAATTTCTAGATCAAGTTCAGAACCAGATAAACTAATGCCTTCTCCAGAAAGCTAGATTATGAGGAATCCAGTGGTCTTAAGAAAGATAATAAATTATGAAATATGTTGAGCTAGCAATGATGACATACATCCAATCTGGCAGGCAGATAGAGACTGGAGACTCAAACAGTGCAACAGGAAGTGAAAGGTCAATGTACAGACACTGCTGAGACCTGAAATGCTTCTTCCCCTGCCCCTCCTCCTCCTTCACATATTCTTCTGTAACTTTCATGCTTTCATGTCTTTTCTCTGACTCTACAATGCTACAAAATTCTCTAAAGTGAAGTGGTTAGAACACTGGGTTTGCAAATCTTAAATTGTATTATAAAGCAGCAATCATCAAAACTACTTGGTACTGGCTAAGAAATAGAGTGGTGGATCAGTGGGACGGGTTAGGTATGCAAGACACAGTAGTCAATGACTATAGTAATCTACTGTTTGATAAACCCAAAGACCCCAGCTTCCGGGATAGGAACTCACTCTTTGACAAAAACTGCTGGGAAAATTGGAAAAGAGCATGGCAGAAACTAGGCATAGGCCAACATCTTACACCCTATGCCAAGATAAAATCAAAATTGGTACATGATTTAGATAGAAAGACAGATACTATAAGCAAATGAAGAGAGCAAGGAATAGTTTACCTGTCACATTTATGGAGAAGGGAAGAATTTATAGCCAAACTACAGATAAAGAACATTATGAAATGCAAAGTGGATGACTTTCATTACATTAAACTGAAAAGCTTTTGCACAGACAAAGCCAATGCAACCAAGATTAGAAGGGAAGCAGAAAGTGGGAAACATTTTTTACAACCAGCATCTCTGACAAAGGCCTTATTTCTAAAACATACAGAGAACTGAGTCAAATTTGTAAGAATACAAGTCCTTCCCCAACTGATAAATGGTCAAAGGATATGAACAGGCAGTTTTCAGAGGAAGAAATTAAAGATTATCTATAGTCATATGAAAAAGCGCTCTAAATCACTACTGATTTGAGAAATGCAAGTCAAAACGACTCTGAGGTACCACATCACACCTATCAGATTGGCTAACATGACAAAACAGAATTATGATAAATGTTGGAAAAGATGTGGGAAAATTGGAACACTAATGCATTGTTGGTGAAATTGTTAACTGCTCCAACAATTTTGGAGAGCAATTGGAACTATGCCCAAAAGGCTATAAGACTGTGTACATCCTTTGACCCAGCAACACCACTTCTAGGACTGTATCCCAAAGAGATCATAAAAACGGGAAAAAGACCCACATGTACAAAAATATTTATAGCAGCTCTTTCTGTGGTGGCCAAGAATTGGAAATTGAGAGGATGCCCATCAATTGGGGAATGGCTGAACAAGTTGTGGTATATGAATGTAATGGAATATTATTGTGATGATCAGGCAGACTTCAGAAAAACCTGGGAAGACTTGCATAGACTGATGCTGAGTGAAGTGAGCAGAACCAGGAGAACATTGTACACAGTAACAGCCACATTGTGTGATGACTGACTTTGATTGACTTAGCTCTTCTCAGCAATGCAACGATCTAAAAGACTCATGATGGAAAACGCTGTCCACATCCAGAGAAGAACTTAGGAGTCTGAATGCGGATGGAAGCAGACTACTTGCTCTCCTTTTCTTTTGTTGTTTGGTTTTGATTCTTCTTTCTAGCGGTTCCTCCCATTGGTTCTCATTCTTCTTTACATGGCGAATGTGAAAATATGCTTCATATGCACACAGAAGTAGAGCCTATATCAGACTACACACTGTCTTGGGGAGGGGGGAGGTGAGGGAGGAGGAGAAAATTTAAAACTCAAAATCTTATGGAAGTGAATGTTGAAAACTAAAAATTAACAAATAAATTGTTTAATAAACACACACACACACACACACACACACACACACACACACACACACACACACAAAAGCAAAAACATTGAGTTTGGAGTCAGGAAGGCCAGAGTTCAAATCCTCCCCAGACACTCATTAGTATATTACCCTGGGCAACATACTTAACTGCTGTCAATCTCAGTTTCCTCATCTACAAAATGGAGATAATAACAGTGTCTACCTCAAAGGTGTAATGTAAATATATCATGGCCCCTAGTTGGTGGTAGTAGTAGATTTGCTCTAAAGCCCATGGTATATAGACACTGAATAAAATATATGGATTGTTGACTTAGCACCTCAGCATTTAGAATCTTAGAGCCTTAGAATTTAGGCTTACTCTCTTAAATACTCATGAAGCATTGGGCCTTTCCAAATGGTGCCATTCATATAACTGGAAAAATTAGACCAGTACAACAAAAACATAACAGAAGTCCAGACTGCTCATCCAATTTCAGTATTCCAAATGTAGATCTATTCTGGTCAGGTGCCCAGGACTAAAGATCACACTTATAAGAAAGTTAATTTAAAACTTGTAAAAGCTGAGCTCTGCAGTAATACTTTAGAGTTCAAAATGTGAACACACACATATGTGCATATACACACATACATACATACCGTACTTCCATTAAACCTTGTAGCAATTACAAAATGGATCCTAATCCATTCATACAGGCAGGAAGCAAATCCCCAAGTAATTTGGCCTCAATGAGTCCAAAGGTCCCTTTCTAGCTCTCAAAATTCTGCAAGTTCTAGGAGCTAACAAAAAACTTAATATGAGCTCAACAAGACAATGTCCAAGAAGGTCTTTGAGCAAAAGAAATTAAGCTCATTTGTCTTTTTATTTTCACCAGTGCCAAGCATTGAATGGCAGGCATTAATACATTTTTGATGTATTAATACATTTTTCTAATAAAACACAAATTTCAACAAATAAATCTCTTAACATTTGCAATAAAAAGACTGAGAAGCATCCTATCCTGGGGGATCATTGCTAGACTTGACAGCTTTCCCACTTCTGACACATGAGCTCTCTGACCAGGCCCCCAGGATTTTAACCATTCCTCACTCCTCAGCCTCCCTTCACACCATTTATCCAATCAGCTGCCAAAGCATGTTGATTCTATCTCTGCCCCACCTCTGCATCCCTGCCATTCCTTCTCTTTACTCACCCAATGACCCCCTCCCCAGTTCATCTTTCACCTGGACTATTTCAATAACCCCCTAATTTGTGTCCATAATTCAAGTCTCTCCCCCCCGCCCCGGCTGCCAAAGTGGTTTTCTTAATCACGTCAACCCTCTGGAAGCCCCCCTTCTTCACTCAACAAGTCCAACAGCTCCCTATTGCCTCTAGGACAGACCAAACAGAGACTCCCCTAGCTGACCCAATCTGGCCCCTTCCCAGCCCTTCCAATCTTCTTACGCTTTTCTCCCATCCCTGCACTGAACATTCTGGCTACACTGGCCTCGTGCTCTTCAAACAGCATGCCCACCTGTCTGACAGCTCCTCCCCAGTCTCTTTTGCAGGATCTTCATCCAGGTTGCCCTCCCCCCCAACTAAGCCTGGGTATCTCCCAAGGCTCTGTCCTGAGGCCTCTTCTCTTCTTGCTTTACAATCTAACTTGGTGATCTCAGAGGCTCTCACTGATACAGGGATCATCCACCTGCCTTCGGATGATTCCAGATCTCACTAGCCAGCCCTAGTCTGTCTCCTGAGTTGTAGTCCCACACCAAGCGCCTGCTAGCTCAGACTGCATGTCCTCCTGGGCATCTCAAACCCCACACATCCACCACAATTTCCAGTCATTCATCATTCTCTACTCGGCATTCTCCCTCACCCCACACATCTGGTCAGTCTCCAAATCCTGCAATTCTTTTCTTCTCAACATCTCTCACAGCCATCCCCTTCTCTCCACTCGCATAGATACTGCCTAGTTCAGCTGTCATCATCTCTCAGCCTGCTCTACCGCAATAGCTTCCTTACTGGTCTGGCTGCCTCAAGTCTCACCACACTCAGACTCATCCTCCAAACAGCTGCTAAAGTGACTCCCCAAAGCACAAGTCTGACCATGTCACTAAGGCTGGTCAATAAACCCCAGGGGCTCACTACTATCTCTGGACTCAAATACAAACTCCTTGGCTCCAGCCTCCATTGAAGGAAGAGACCCAGGCCAGCCATCTCTTTATTTCCCAGCAGCTGTATTCCTTTGACTTCTTTGTTATAGTCCCAGCATATTCTCCTCCACCCCCCCCAACTTTCCCCACACCCTTCTCTACCCCCTTTTCAACTTTCTTTTGTTTGTTTTCTTCCCTTATCAGATTGTAAACTCCTTAAGGAAAGGAACTGTCTTCTTTGTATGTGTACCTAATGCTTTTAGCATGGTGCCTGGCAGGCACAAATGGGTGCTTAATAAATGTTTACTGAGTGAATTATACATTACTCCCTTTTCCCTACTCTACAATCCAGGACAACTGATCTTCTTGCTCCTTCCTCACTCTCAACATCCCAACTCAGTCTCTCTGCCTTTGCACTGGTCACCTCCCATATAGGGAAGGCCCTTCCTCCCTACTACCACCCCTGGGACTCCCTAGTTTCCTTCAAAGTTCAGATGAAGCCTTCCAGATTCTCTCCATCACTAGTGCCTTCCTCTCCCCTGAGGCTCCCCCTTTCCACCCCAACCAAATTACCTGCTATCTATCTGTCATACACTTAGATGTTCACGTGATACAATATAAGCTCTCTGCGGACAGCAGTAATACCCAGAGCCTTGCACAGTGATGGTAAGTAGTGGGCTCTTAATCACTGTTGATTGACTGAAGTCACTGAACCCTCTAAACTTCCAAGTAACTCTCTAAGACACTAAGGTATAAATGGGTTGCAATGTACCCAGGAGTTCCCACACCAGGTAAAGCATAGGGACGACCTACTGGGCTCAAAAAAAGAGAAATCTTTTAGCCATAAAATTCCTGTGTCCCTCAAATTCCTTACTCTTCAATAAAGGGGAAAAAAAATATATATATATATATATATACATATACACACATACTATATATATATTATATATAATCTATATATACACATTATATATATATATATTATATATATTATATATATATATATATAATATATATATATATATACACACAATATATAGATAGATAGATATTCAGCATAAGGTCATAGAACTGGAGCTGGAAGTAACCTTAGATATCAACTAGTCCAACAACATTATTTTACAGTTAAAGAAGCTGAGGCTCAGAGAAGGAAGATGAATTGCCTAAGACCCCACAGTGGCAGAGTTAGAATTTGAACCCAGGCCCTCTACTAAATACAGCCCTCTTTCTACTCCAGATACCATGCTGCCTCCCTGTAAAGGCCAAACAATATTCAAGAATGGAAATGCTTATAAATTCTGTGATCCTGCAATAGCACCTCTTTAACATCCAATAAATTGAGAATTCTGTAAGTATACCGTGTAAACATCACCTTTAAAATGTTTCTCCTGGGTCTTCTTACTATAAACATTTTAGGTAATATTTGCTACAAGTAGCAAAAATTGCTGGTCATTAAAACATAACTTCCATTATGCATTAAGTGGCTATCAGCACAAGGGCCTGCGAGATCTCAGGGAAGACACACAGATCAGTCAAACAGGGCCCCTTCTCTGTTCACGAAGCCCACAATCTCGTCAAACTGGGCAGAGAAGAAAAGAACCGCCATCAAGATGGCTTTACCAAAACTCTAACTCCAAAAGGAAGAAAACTTTTGCAGCTCAACCCAAAGGCATGTCATAGAATATGTTATTCAATTATCCTGACTAGGAAGGAAAGCTACACTGTAAATCACTGCCTTTTTTACTGCCTAGAACATTAAAAGGCTACAATTCGTGTTTGTGGAAAGGCTCCTTTGTCACAATACTCTGGGATGATGTAAATACAGGTCTGATCACCACCCTAGTCAATAAAGTCCACTGGCTCCCTAGTACCTCCGGGATCAAAGCTTCAGATCCTGTTTGCCATTTAACCCCTTTCTCTTCATGACCTTTCCCAGTCTTCTGTGAACACTAGGATCCAGCTACGAGGCCAGCTCCTGACTCCCCACCTCAATATGGGCTGTCTCCCAAGCCTAGAGGGCTCTCTCTCTTCACCTCTGCCTCCCGGCTTCCTTCAAAACTCAGGGCCAAACTCACTTTCTGCAGGAGGCTTATCCCCGGCCCCTTCTGTGACACTAGACACCTTGTAGGTATAAAGTCATGTACAGGGGCAGCTAGGTGGCGCAGAGGATAGAGCACCTGGCCTGGAGTCAGAAAGGCTCATCTTCCTGACTCCAAATCCGGCCTCAGACACTTATTAGCTTTGTGACCCTAGGCAAGTCACTTAACCCTGTTTGCCTCAATTTCCTCAATTGTAAAATGAGCTGGAGAGGGAAATGGCAAACCCCTCCAATATCTCTGCCAAGAAAACCCCCAAATGGGGTCACGACAGTCAGACATGACTGAAAAATGACTTAACAACAAGATGCTGAAAGTTTATTCTCAAAAGGTTATTTTCCTAAAGGAAAAGATGCAGTATTAGTGTATTCAATAGACAGCTGGAGCAAAGACCACCTGAGTTTGAGGCCTGCCTCTGACACTTACTGGTCTGGCTATGTGACCCTGAACAACTCATGGCCTCCGGGCTTAGTAAGACCGCTAATTGCAGAGAAAGTAATGTCGACTTCTGCATTTGGTAAAAAGAGCTTCTTAATGTGAGATTTCACTAACCCAGTGAAATCAAAAGTCCAACCCCCGCCCCATCCCCTATAGGACTGGGGTTAGCATTCATATGGAGAGTTGCAAAGAAAAATCCAGAAGCATTTTCCTAAAGTCTTTGATCCTCTCTCTGCAAATGGTGCCAGGCCACGGCCTCAGCACTCAGAAACAGCAGCCTGCCAGTACACTGGGTTAATTGCTTCTTGCTTCCTTCAGTCTGCACCCCTAAAACCAGCTCCCTCTTTCCCAAATCTTCATAGGTAAGTGTGTATCTCAACCCAAACAGCCCCTGCCATCACAGACCAGGGCCTCCACATTTCCTTGGTTTGACAACCTGGTGTAAAGCAGACCATACTCACACTTACTTCCTTCAACTCAAAAGATCCCAATGGGCATATCTGGAAATAGAAGTGACAGATAGTACCTTGCTCCCAATCAGTTATCACAGTGGAACTCCCAAAAGAAGGGAGTAACTCAACAGATGTCAGAGACGGGACTTTTCCTATCAAAAAGGAAAGGCTATGAAGGTATCTTTGGAGCAGCCACCCTAACACTCCATTCTGAGGAACTGTCACAATGTCACCTCAATCTGGACAGAGAATTGAAGACCCCTAGTATGGCACTCCTATATCCCATCAGCTGTAAGGACTATCCTTTAATAAATCTCTTTTGGACACAAGTCAAATGCATAGGCCTCCATGTGAAGATGCTGGCCCACCACATAATCAGTCATTTGGAAAAGGAATTGAAATGAGTAGAAGAAACTAATTTGAGTCTCCTCATTTTTTTTAACTCCTGTTATTCGTGTGTGTGTGTGTGTGTGTGTGTGTGTGTGTGTGTGTGTGTGTGGCAACTAAGGTTAAGTGACTTGCCCAAAGTCACAGAGCTAGTGAGTGTTGTATGTCCAAGGGCAGATTTGAACTCCAGGGCCAGTCCTCTCATCCACTGCACCATCTAGATGCCCCTTTTTAACTCCTCATACTCAGAGAGTCCTCATTCCCATTCTTGCAGCGAGAGGCCCTAATTCACTAATGTTCCTTCCAACTCTGAATCAATGATCTTGTAATTCATTTAAAGGCACTGATTAAGGTCTTCTACTTTGTAAGTGAAATCAGATTCAGCCCTTACCTCTCTCCTGACCTCCAATCTCACATCACCAACTGCTTACTGGATGTCTCAAAGGAGGTGCATAGACATCTTAAACTCAAAATGTCCAAAACAGAAATCTTCATTTTCCCACCAAAATCCTCTCCCTTTCAGAACTCCCTTATCATATGGATAGAAGGTATCACCATCTCCCCAGTCACTCAGGCTCTTAATACAGATGTTAGCTGGTCTTTAACCAAGGTTGGCTGTATGTTGTTTCCTCTGTTAGAATATAAACCCTCTGAAGACAGGTACTGCCTTTCTTTGTAGTCCCAACACTTAACACAGTGCCTGGCACATAGTAAGTGTAATACGAGCTTGTTGACTTGACTTGAGGACCCAAGTAACACCCATTTCCTAACTTTTAAAATAATTACAACAATTAAATATATGTTAATTTTGTATACTAAAAGATAGTTTAAACTAAGTTTAAATTGTTTTAAATTAATAATAGCTCACATTTACACGACAGTTTACAAAGCATTTTCCACTAAGTTTCAGGGACCTAAATAAAACCTAACTCCAGAGATATAAATCTAAATAAAATTAGTGGTCATGAACTATGCTAAAACCCAGGTCTCTAAAATTATACTTTTCCAAAAATAGCTATTTCCAACAAAACACCACATACTGAAAAAGAAAAGAAAATCATTCAGCATGGCATGAGTTTCATAAATCACTAATAAGTCTCATGACACTGTATAAGCTCTTTGAGGGCAAGTCTCCCAGCACCTCCTGGGCATAAGTGCTTACTAAATTATGAATCAAAGAATGTCTCTGTTTCATAAGTAATGTAACTGATAGGCTCTCCATATAAATTTCCTGGTAATACTAATGAGGAGGAGGTTTTGGAAAGTCCCTCTTCTAATAAAAATGACAAATGTGAGATTTGAAAAAAAAGATTCAGGCGTGATAGGATTTGTTCCATAAATATACTAGTGTTTTCACCCCACACCCCATGAGTTTTTTCTTAAGAGCATATTAGTTAGTAGTTTAACAAACTGACTTTGGAAAAGTCTACTAACCTATCAAAACACCAGGGTCAGTTTTCTTCTTCGCTACTTTTCCCTTAAACTTAGGAACTCCTATGTTTTTGGCTATTTGTTATAAACTCTAAAAATTAGTAAACAGTTTCTTTGAGGAAGGGAGGAAGGTTGTTGTTGTTGTTAAACTCTTGGTACAATTCAAAACAAGCTTTTCTTTCTATGGTGGGGGAAATCTCTAGAAACATTGAGTCACTGATTATAAACTCCACGAACACCAGGACAACTATACTCACTCAAAGTTAGAGCAATCTTTGTGTCTTTAGTCAGACCAGGATTCCAAAAGTGAAAATCTCTTTACTTATAACCAATTACTACATCAACCAAACAGCAAGCAAAAAGAAGCAAGGCGGGCAGTTTAATGAAGCAACTTTAGTCTTGGAACTTTTAGCACTGAAATGAGCCCTGAGTTAACTAAGTTTGCCCCAAAGTTTCTGTAACAGCTGATCTTGAGCTTGCCAAGACCTCAGAGGCCAGCTAGCCTAACTCCCTGACTTTCCACGTGTAGAAGGGTAAGTCACTGGCACACAAGTGGCCCTAAAGCGTCAGAGATGGGACCTCAGACCCAGTGACGCCGCTTTTCCCCACTAAACGTCTCCTTGGATCAACCAACTGGTCCTCTCTGAGGAGGTGTTGTCAATTGTTACAAATACTCTACTGGTCAAGGAAAATGGATTCTGCTTAATGTAACTATTCTCATTTCCACCCTGGAAAAGACTATAAGTATATGCAATGAACTTACATGCAATTCTAAAATACTGATAATCTATTAAAATTTTCAAGTTAAAAACCTCCAACTCCCATGAAAAGAGTATTGAATTTCGAGTCTGAGGGTCGGAATTCCCAATGAAAATGGCAGTGCTGGGGAATAAAGTCTGCAGATCAGGGGAAGCAAAGACTCATTTGTGCCCTTTACTGCCTAATTTGCTGCCAAGTCGCTTAACTTGTCTCTTCCATAAAACCAGGGGACTGGCCTCCATGACATGACCTCTAAGGGCCTTTCCAGATCTTCATCTATGACTCTGTAGTCATGTCAGATGCTGGGGGAGGAACAATTAGAAGGGGTCACTGGAAGCAACCATGGAAGCCAGGTGCAAAGCAAAGAAGCTACTGCCCTTGTAAAAGTCTGGAATCTGCCACTAAGGGTGTGACCACAGGCAAATGTCTTCCTCTCTCCTCTGTAAAATGAGGGGGGCCTCAAATACACTTCGGAATCAGAAATTCAGAGTTCAAATGCCATCTCAGTTACAGCTTAACCTTAGGCAAGTTTCATCTCTGAGGGCCTCATAAAGTCCCTGGCCAACATGAGTCTTCCAGCCCCAAGTCCACGAGCCTTTAGAGTTATCACATTCTAAGAGGCTACCTTCGAACAAGCCCCTCAAGACACGGAAAGAGGGCTGGTTTCATACTCAGTGAATCACAGAGGCAGGGCTGGAAAGCACCTTAGGGGTCACTGAACCCACCTCATTCCCCATTTCAAAGACAGGGAAATTGAGACATTAAGTGACTTTCCCAAAATTACACGTAGGGGTAAGGTGTCAGAGCTGTGATTCAAACCCAAGACCCAGAACGTCATTAAGCACCTAGTATGTGTCTTCAGCCTGAGAAACCAAGCAAACACATAACATATGGTGCCTTCGGGGAGCTTCCACCTGGTGGGTGTATAATCCTTAAGAGACAACAGTAAAAGATTAAGGGGAGGGGAGAGGGAAGGAGTCTCTCTCTGGCTGTGACACTGGGCAGTCCATTCAAAGAAGTGTCAAGGAAGCAGGTTCACCAAGGGGTAGCAGGGATCTCAGGGTGGAAGCTGATGAGGAAGCATCAGGGAGACCATCAACTGGGTGGGAGGTCAAGAAGCTTAAGGGAGGTCAAGGGGAAGGGGTCAAGCAAGGCAGGAGTTTAGGCAGGGGTCAGAGTGGGGTCAAAGGAAGTCAAGGGAGGTCAAGGGGAAGGGGTCAAGCAAGGCAGGAGTTTAGGCAGAAGTCAGGGGTAGGGTCAAGGAAGGGCAAGGGTAGGGGTCAAACAAAGCAGGAGGTTTAGGCAAGGGTAGGGAAGATAAGTGGGGTCAAAAAAGGTCAGAGGAGGTAGGGGTCAAGCAAGACAAGAGTTTAGGCAGGGGTCACGGGAGCACAAGTGTGGTCCAAGGGGGTCAGGGGAGATAGGGGGTCAAGAGAAAGACTGAGGAAGGCAGGGTCAAGGAAAGGGGAATCAGGGGGGCGGGGGCTCGAGGAGGACGGGGCCCCCGGGCGGATGGAGGGCGCTCGGGCGCTCGCACCTCCCCGGCTCCCGGCTCGGCCCCGCCCCCGACCCAGGCACGCGCCACGCCCCGGTCCCGGTCCCGGCCCCGCCCCCTGGCCCCGCCCCCGGCCCCACCTGCCCCGGCAGCCGTTAGTCACGGCTGGGCCCAGGGGCCTCGGCCCCCGCGCGCCCCCCTCACCAGAGCAGCGCCCCGAGCCCGGGGGATCTCCGTCGCAGCGGCTCCGGCCCGCCCTCCTCCTCGACCCTTACCCCTTCTCCTCCTCCGGCGGCTCCCCCCGCCCGCCCGCCCGCTACCAGGGTTCCCCGCAAGCCATCGTCTCCGCCTCGCTGACTGACAGACAAGCCGGCCGAGGAGCCGCCACGGCCGCGAGCCGCTCTGACAGGCACGACCAGGAACCCGTCGCCGGGCAGCCAACCACTGCCGCTTCATGGAGACCCGACCTATCGCCTTCCAGGGGGCGGGACCAGAACAACTTCTAGGCCTATAGGGGCGTCCCATCGTTCGGTTTGGGGGCGGGGCCTGGAGGAGAGGCGGGAGGCGCTGGGGTAGAGCGTGGTCTTCTGCTGGGGGCGGGGCCATGCTGGAGAGCGAGGAAATGATTGACAGCTAGATCTGATGGGATGGAATGGAAAGTGAAGTTCTCTAAATCCTGAGCTGGGCCCCCAGCGTGGAGGAGGGCGGCCTTTGCGAGCTCAAATTCACCTTAATCCCCAGGGAAACAAATGAGTCTTCTAATCCCTCGATCAAGAGACTTAATCCCCAGCACTGCCCTTCTCAAGGCTTTAATTCAGGCTCCCAATCTGACCAATATAAAATTCCCAAAGGAAGTAAAGTCTGGAAATTGACAGGTGGACCAGTTCCCACGACTGGGTGCGGGGCAAAAGGCGCAGGACCTGGGGGTCAGGAGGGAGACCAGGCTGAAATCCCCCCGAGGCCAGCTCTGGGATGAAGCCGTTTAACTTCTCTGAGCCTCGCTTTCCTCATCTATGAAAGGAGTTGGTGTGGAGGATATAGAACATCACATAAGCCCAATTAGCAAGCCTTGAAGTGCATGTAAATGTCAGTTATTACTGATTCAGTCTCTTGGTTTAACCAGCAGAAAAATCTTAGAGAAAGGAGTTCATAGTATAGACTCCTAAGAGCAGTTGTTCCCAGCCTCCATGGTCCCTAGACCCCATCTTCAGATATTGGGCAAGTGCACACTTCTGAGGATTTCTTTTCTTGGCATCAAACCTGCGATGTCATAAGGAGCTCCCCAGAAGATGCAAGTGAGCACTAGCTTTGCAGCCTTAAGGCTCAGAAAGCTGCCTCTGGGGCTCTTGACAAAGAGGTTGAGCAAGGCTTGTCTAAGGTCCCACCGCCAGTAAAAGTCAGAAGTCAAATCAACAATAGATTGTGAAGAACTTAGCAGTGCCCGCACTAGGCTAAGCACTTGGGAAACAAAGGGGAGGGGGAGGGGCAAACAAGCATGCCCTCAAGTAGCTCACAGTCGAGTGCAAGTCACCACCTACACCTAAAAGCATGCACAGAGTAAATTGGAGGGACTCTCAGAGGGAAGGGACCAACACTGAGGGGTCCTGGAAAGACTTCTTGCAGAAGGTGAGATTGTAGCTGAGTCTTGAAAAAAGCCAAGAGACAAAGGTCAGGAAGGAAAGCTTTCCAGAAATGGGTGACAGATGGTGAAAAAGCTCTAAATTGGGAGACAGTGATGTGAAGGAGGAGATGCAAGCAAGCCAGTGGAGTGGATTGTACAGTGCCTGGAGGCCAGTCAAGTGTGAAAAGAATGGAAAAGTCCGAAGGGGGCAGATTGAGGAGGGTTTGAGATGCCAAACAGAGCTTTTTACAAGGTATCCTGAGGACCACAGGGAGCCACTGAAGTTTATTGAGTGAAGGGTTGATATGGTCAGACCTTCACTTTAAGCAAATCATTTTGGCAGCTGAGTGGGGAATAGACAGTAATGGAGAGAGAGGAGGCCAAGACCCATCAGCAGACTATTGCAGTGGTCCCAACATGAAGTGATGAGGGCTTGTCCTAGAGTGGTGGCAATGTCACAAGAGAGGACGAATAGAGGAGAGACGTTTCAAAGGCAAAATTGACAGAATTGGGCAACAGATTGGATATGTGGAGAGTGAGAAGTCAAGGATGGCCCCTAGGTTGGCAACATGGATGATGGGGAGGGTGGTGGTACCCTGAACATCGAAAGGAAAGTTCGAAAGAGAGCGGAGCCAAGATGGCAGAGTGAAAGCAGTGACTTGCTTGAGCTCTCCCCCAAATCCCTCCAAATACTCATAAAAATGGCTCTAAACAAATTCTGAAGCAGCAGAACCCACAAAAAGACAGAGTGAAACAAATTTCCAGCCCAAGACAACCTGCGTGATTGATCAGAAAGGTGTATCTCGCCGGGCTGGGAGCTCAGCGCAGCGCAGCATGGGCGCGCAGGCCGCAGCAAACCTGGAGCAGGCCTCAGAGGACTGAATCGTGGGCAGCTGTAGAGGTTTCCAGACTCCTCAATCCACGAATGCCAAAGACAACTTAGAAGGTCAGTGGGAAAAGTCTGTTTCTGTCAGAAAGTTCAAAAGAAAAGAGGGTTGGGAAGATACCAACTTCAGTTTTGGACATGTCTATGGGACATTCAGTGTGAGATGTCCAATAGGCAATTGCTGGTGAGGTAAGCCTGGAAGTCAGGATATAATTTTCCTGAAAAAGAGTAAGACCATAAACAATGTAATGAGTTACAAAATCATGTATTCAGAGCTAGAAGATACCTTGGTAAATTAGGACATGTCACTGCATCGGTGGGAATGAGGGCTTTCTGAATTTTGAAGAGTTTAAAAAATGAAATTTGACAAATTTCTCCTACTCATAGGCATAGAGATGCAAGACTGAAGGTTAAGAAAGTGTTTAGGGCTGGACAAATAGATCTGAGAATCAAATGCATATACGTGATCATTGAATCCATGGGAGCCCATGAGATCACCAAGAAAGATAATAGATAGTGAGAAGAGGATCCAGGACAGAACCTTGGGGAATACCTAAGATTAGCATGTTCAACCTGGAAGAAGATCCAGCAAAGGAGATTGAGGAGGAGAAAAACCAGGAAAGCACAGTGTCACAAAAATCTATAGAAAAGAGAGTATTAAGTTGAAGAAGGAACCTACAGTGTGGAAGAAGCCAGGTCTTCCTGTCTCCAAGGCCATCTGGTGATCCACTACTCTTCACTGCCTCTCTCCAGACTTTGTTCATGGGATCCCTTGACTTGCTCAAGGCTACACCATTGCGTGATACAATGACTTGTTTGAGGCTACACCATTAATTTTGCCCCTTTGGATACAAGGAGTAGAGTACTTCAGTGCTCTGTAAAGCTGATGTCAGCAGATCTTTCACAATTCAGAATTTGTTAAATCAACCTGAAAAAGGAGACACTTGATCCTGTTTTTATCTCACATCATAGGATCAAAGATTTGTATTAGGAAAAGTACTTAGAGACCATCTACAATCTCATTTTACAAGTGAAGGAATTGAATTCTGGGGATGAAAAGGGACACTCCTTGGACTTTGTAAACTTTGAAATGTTCTGCAAATGTAATTCCTGATGCTGTTGTTATTGGATAAATGTGAGTGATGGAGATCAGGGAACATTAAAAAGATCCAGGAAGCCGCCATCTTGTGATAAGCAGAAAACCAGGCCAGGTCAAGCTAAAATTTATGGGGTAACCAAAATTTGGGGGCTAGATGTTTGTTTGAAGCACTGGTCCTTTTGTATACAGTCTCTAAATACCAACATACGTGTGTGTTGTTTACCCCATTAGAAAGTGGTTTTTTTTTTAGAGCCAGGACAGTTTCACTTCTGTATTTGCATCCTCAGCCCTTACTTTGTATGGTACCAGCATCTACTAAGGGCTTAAGTAATACTTTTCAAATGATTCATTGGTTTTTTCCTCAGATATTTTCTTTGTGTGATGAACAGAGTCACAAAGGTCTAAGCCTGGGCTTGGCATTATAGATAACCCCTAATCTTGAACCAAATGGATTTCTCCCATGAGAATACCCCCAGACCCAATTAGGATTACCATGACTGAAAGAAGGGACAAATATTTGCAGGCTGGTAGGCTAGTCATATAGAGGAGCTGGGAAGGGCTCAGATGTCTTTTCAACATCATTGACACACTCATCTAGTGGCGCTGGAAGCAGGACCAGCTTGGGTTCTAATGTACACGTAGCATATACACATGCAGATTGGTTTATGTGTGACAGATAGACAGATGTGTTCTCGGTATAAAGGATACAGAGCTGCAAGTTACCTCAAAGGTCATCTAGTGCAAACCCCATCCCCATCCACCCCTATTTCAGAGATGAGGATACTTTAAGTGATTTGAGGCAATGTGGCTCAGTGGATATGGCACTGGGCTTGGAGTCAAGATGACCGGATTCATCTCCTGTATCAGACATTTACTCACCGACTAACCCTGGACTTCCTAGCTCTGGGCCCCAGTTTCCTCATCTGTTTAATGAGGGACTCAATGTCCTCTAAAGTCACTTCTGGCTCTAAATCTGTGTTCTATGATCATAGATCAGGCGAGTAGTAAGCTCCAGGAACGGGACTGAAAGCCGTCTTCTCTGACTCTAAAATCAGTACACTACCTACTTTTCAACAGGTGTGTATTTGGTCTTGCATTCTTTTATTCAACAAATATGTGGCCTATGTATATAGGAAAATTACCTGTCATGATGCTCAATGTAAATTAATGAATATTTTATCCTGCATGCTTACAGGTTGTGCACCTGGTGGGATTTGCATGGCCTACGATGATTTTTACTGAAGGGAAGATATAAAACAAGGCCTGTCAGATGGAAGGGACTCCACTTCCCAGTGTCGGGTCTCAGAGTCCCATTCCCAGGGCAGAAATCTCAGGAGACACGTGCTAGGGCACGGGAGATATTTCATCACAGAAGGCAGCGGAAAGATCAGAAGGCCAGGTGCAAAGGCATAGGTGAAATGGGGCCTCTGGGGCCCTAGCATCAGAGCTAGGAGCCAAAGCTGTCCTCCTGCACCAGGCCTGTTGGGACACAAGAACACAGAGCTCTCCCCATCTGCGCAAGGGAAGCTGAGAAGGATCTGGCGCTTGACGGTAACAAGTATAGAGGAAAGAGAGCCGTTTCAAGAGGAGAACGAAGAAGGGAAGGCCAGGGACAAGGACTCAGGAGGACATGGGTCTGAAGCAGCAAGGCCTCAAACTGGATGGAGGGCTAGACGTGGAGTCAGCAAGACTCGAGTTTAAACCTGCTTTGGATGCTGGGATCCTGGGCAAATCACCCCACCTCTCTGGGATTCAGTTTCCTTAAATGCAAAATGGTGGTAATAGCACCGACCTCACAGATCTGTTATGAGGATCAAATGATATAATAAAAGGGAAGTGTTTTGCTAACTAGAAAGAGCTACACGAAGGCTAGCTATTACTGCTGTTGTTATTGTTATTCTTCATCCTAAAGGAAGCCAGGCACTTTCAGAGCCAGAGGCGGGGTGGGAGAGCTTCCCAGGCATGAGAACAGCATGGGCAAAACCAGGGAATGTCTTCTGTGAGAAGAGCAAGAAAAAGGGTAAGGGTGGATGTTAGAGTGAATGCAGAAGAGCAGAATGGAAAAAGGATGGAAATATGGGAATGAGGCAGGTTGTGAAGAGCTGTAAATGCCCCAAAGAGGAGGTTATGTTTAATCTTGGAGGCTCTAGGTGCCCACTGGACCTAGTTATGGAGGGGAGTGACTTGGTCAGACCCAAGCTTTAGGAGTTGCGTGGACAGTGAACTATAGCGTGAGTGAATGGAGGCAGGGAGACCAATTAGAAGGCTGTAGGCATAGTTCAGGTGAGAGGTGAGGAGGCCCTGAACCTGATAGAGATCTCCGGCACATGGCACAACATTTACATCTCCCAAGGACTTTAGAGATGGTGAAGGTGAACCTCCTCATTTTACAGTTGAGGAAACAGATGCTCAGAGAAAGGAAGCGACTTGTTCATATAATGAAAGGAAGGCAGGAAACAAGCATGTATTATTTTTTTTAATTTATTTATCTATTTTGAACATTGCTTTTTCAAAATTTTGTGTTCCAAATTCTCTCCCTCTAGTCTCTCCCCCACCAATTGAGAAGACAAGCAGTGTGATATCAATTATACATGTGAAATCATGCAAAACATATTTGCATATTAGCCCCATCACAAGAAAAAAAAAAGCATGAAAAATAAAGTTAAAAAAAATTGTACTTCAGTCTGCACTCAGACTCCATCAGTTCTCTCTCTGGAAGTGGATAGCATTTTTCATCATGGGTCCTTTGGAATTGTCGTGGATCATTGTCCTGATCAGAGTAGCTAAGTCTTTCACAATTATCATTGTTACAATAGTGTTCTTACTGTGTACAATGTTCTCCTGGTTCCGCTCACCTCACTTTACATCAATTCTTATAAGATTTTGCAGATTTTTCTGAAACCATCCTGCTCATCATTTGTTAAAGCACAATAATATCCCATCACCTTCATATACCACACCTTCTTCAGCTATTTCCCAGTTGATGGGCATCCCCCTCAGTTTTTAATTCTTTGCCACCACAGAAAAGAGAGGTTATAAATATTTTTATACATAGAAGTCCTTGTCCTTTTTCTTTGATCTCTTTGAAATACAGACCTAGTAGTGGTGTTGCTAGGTCAAAGGGTATGCACAGTTTTAAAACACTTTGGGCATAGTTCCAAATTGCTTTCCAGAGTGGTTGGATCAGTTCACAACTCCACCAACAATGCACTAGGGTTCCAATTTTCCCACATATTCTCCAGCATTTATCATTTTCCTTTTCTTCCATGTTAGCCAATCTGATAGGTGTAAGGTAGTACCTTAGAGTTGTTTTAATTTGCATTTCTCTAATCAGTAGTAATTTAGAGAATTTTTCCATGAGACTACTGATAGTTTTTCTTTCTTCTTCCGAAAATTACCTGTTCCTATTCTTTGGCCATTTGTCAGTTGGGGAATGACTCTTATTTTTATAAATTTGGCTCCGTTCCCTATGTATGTGAGAGATGAGGCCTTTATCAGAGAAACTTGCTGCGACATTTTTTTCTCAGTTTCTTGCTTTGCTTCTAATTTTGACTGCACTGGTTTTGTTTGTCAGTCTGTTTGTTTGGCTGCATTCGTTTTTCATCGCATGTAATCAAAATTACCTATTTTAGTTCCCATGAGTCTCTCTATTTCTCATTTAGTCATAAATTCATTCCTTATCCTTAGATCTGACAGGTAATTTTTACATACTCCCCTAATTTATGTATCGTCTTTTATGTCTAGATCATGTATGCATTTTAATCTTATCTTGGTCTATGGTCTGTACCTAATTTCTGCCAAAATGCTTTCCAGTTTTCCCAGCAAGTTTTGTCAGATGGTGAATTCTTGTCCCAAAAGCTTGGATGTTTGGGTTTATCAAACATGAGATTACTGTGTATTGTGTACCTAATATATTCCACTTATACACCATTCTATTACTTTAACAATACCAGATTGTTTTCATGATTACTCCTTTGTAATACAGTTTGAAATCTTGAACTGCTAGGCCACCTTCCTTCTCATTTTTTTTTTCATTGATTCCCTTGACAATCTTGACCTTTTGCTATTCCAGATGAATTTTGTTATTATTTTTTCTAGCTCTATAAATTAATTCTTTGGTGGTTTGATTGGTATGGCACCAAATAAGTAAATTAATTTAGGCAGTCTTGTCATTTTTATTATATTGGCCCAGCCTACATATAAGCAATTAATATTTCTCCAGTTTTTTAGATCTGACTTTATTTGTGTGAAAAGTGCTTTGTAATTATGTTCATATGGTCCCTGGGTTTATCTTCATAGGCAAATTCCCACGTATTTTTTACTGTCTGCAGTTAATTTAAATAGAATTTCTCATTCTATCTCTTCCTCCAAATACTACATCGAAATTGGTATTATATGGAAATGCTAGTGATTTATGTGGGTTTGTTTTATATTCTTTAACTTTACTAAAATTGTTAGTTGTTTCAACTAGCTTTTTAGTTGATTCTCTAGAGTTCCCTATGAAAAACCATCATATCGTCTGTAAAAAGTAATAGGCTTATTCCCTCATTGCCTATTCTTATTCCTTCAATTTCTTTTTCTTATCTTATTGCTATCGCTAGCATTTCTAATCTGACATTGAATAATAGTGGTGATGATGGACATCCTTATTATGGGAAGGGTTCTATTTTATCCCCATTACAGAAAATACTTGATGATGGTTTTAGACTGATATTGCTTATCATTTTAAGAAAGGCCCCTTTCATTCTTATGTTCTCTAGTGTTTTTAATAGGAACAGGTATTGTATCTTGTCAAAAGCTTTTTCTCTACTCATTGATATAATGATATGATTTTTGTTGTTTTTGTCATTTATATGGTCCTGATAGTTTTTCTAATATTGAACCAGCCCTGCATTCCTGATATAAACCTTATCTGGTCATAGCATATGATCTTTGTAATATATTGCTGTAATCTCCTTGCTAACATTTTATTTAAAATTTTTGCATCAATATTCATTAGGGAAATTGACCCGTAGTTTTCTTTATCTGTTTTTGCTCACCCTGGTTTAGGTATCAAAACCATATTTGTGTCATAAAAGGAATTTGGTAGGATTCTTTCTTTGCCTATTTTTCTATATAGTTTATATAGTATTGGAATCAGTTGTTCTTTAAATAATTTGTAGAATTCACTTGTAAATCCATCTGGTTCTGGGGATTTTTTCTTAGGGAGCTCATTGACAGCTTATTCAATTTCTTTTTCTAAGAAAGGATTATTCAAGTATTCTATTTCCTCTTCTGTTAATCTGGGCAATTTATATTTTTGTAAATATTTATCCATTTCACTTAGAGTGTCAGTTTTTCTGGCATATCATACGTTAAAGCAGCTTTTAATAATTGATTTAATTTTATCTTCATTGGTGATACATTCACCATTTTCATTTTTGACACTGGTAATTTGGTTGTCTTTTTTCTTTTAAATCAAATTAACCAATGGCTTATCTATTTTATTATTTCCTCCCATAAAACCAGCTCCTAGTTTTAATAACTAGTTCAATGAATTTTTTGCTCTCAATTTTATTAGTCTCTCCTTTGATGATCAGGATTTCTATTTTAATATTTAATTGGGAATTTTTAATTTGTTCTTTTTCTAGTTTTTTTAGTTGTATGTCCAATTCATTGACCTATTCTTTCTCTTTTTTATTGATGTGTACATTTAGAGAGATGTATATATTTTTCCCCTAAGTACTGCTTTGGCTGAATTCCACCAAATTTTATAATGTTGCCTCATTGTTATCATTATCTTTACTGAAATATTGTTTCTATGATGTGTTCTTTGGCCCACTCGTTCTTAAGGATTAGATTATATGGCTTACAATTAATTTTTAATCAATGCTTCTACAACCCTTTATTGAATGTAATTTTTATTGAATTATGGTCAGAAAAGAGTTTATTTAACATTTCTGATTTTGTGCATTTGTTTATGAGATTTTTATGCCCTAATACACTGTCAATTTTTTTTAAATGTGTCATGTACAGCTGAGAAAAGGTATCCTCTTTTCTATTCCCATTCAGTTTTCTTGAGAGGTCTATCATATCTAACTTTTCTAAAATTCTTTTCATCTTCCACCTTCTTTCCTATTTATTTTATGGTTAGACATATCAAACTCTGAGATTAAGTAATTTTGAGACAGAGATTAAGTAATTTTTCAGAGTCACTCAGCTAGTAAAAGATGGGATTTGAACTTAGATCTTTCTGACTTCAAGCCTAGAGCTCTATTCACTGGCCACCTAGCATCCAATAATAATAGTATCATGTAAGTTGCCCATACAATAAGAATAATTGCATCATATACACTTTGCTAGCCTTGAAGTTCTATATAAATGTTACTTCTTATGATTTTGGCTCTCTTAATCTCATTATTATAAAATTCCTAGAGAAAACAATGCATATTACAATTGATAGGAACAGCTACTTCTACCTTCCATGGTCCTCAAACCTCATCTTCTGCTATATCCCTCAAAAGGCTGATTTAGAGTCAGAAGGGGTCTGGGTTGTCAAGTCCAACTTTTCATTTTAAAGTTGGGGAAATCAAGGTCCAGAGAAATGAAGTGAGTTGTATCCAAGTTCATACAGGTATGACCAAGTCAGGATTGGAACCCGGGGCCTCTGATTCCATATGTGGATAGAGGCTATGGAAGGTTTATGTTAAGATTTAGGCAAGATAAGAAAGAGTGAATTGGGCTGCAATCTGTTGGAGGACATGCCCACAGTGAGAAGATCATGGGTCCACTGAATTATTGCTAAAGGAGAAAACATAGTAAGAGTTTGTTCCTTCAGAGAGTTTATGATCTAGCAGGGGAAGTTAAGACACACCACAAATCACTTACATACAAAATAGAACATAAAATGTCAGCATTGGAAAGGACCTCAATGGTCATCAAATCCAACTTCTGCTGGAAGAAGAGCACACCCAACAAGTGGTCAGCAAGCTTGGGAAGCCTCGACGGCCCTGTTCCACTTTTAGATCACTCTAAGCGTTGGGGAAATTGTCTTTACCTCAAGCCTAAATAGGCTTCTTTGAACTTCTCACTCTAATTCTGCCTTCTGGGACCAAAGAGGCAAAGAGGAATCTGTTTTCCGTATGACAGCCCCGTGAATGCTTAAAGACAGCTTGGACGTCCTCCGAAATCCTCTCTTCTCCATGCTGAGTGGTCCTGGTTCCTTTGATCCTCATGTGGCACAAATTCAAGGCCCTTCATGGCAATCAATCAATCAATCAACAAATACGAATCAAGCAACTAATATAGCACAGGCACTCTGCTAAGTTCTGGAAAGACAAAGAAAAAAGCGAAATAATCGCTACCCTCAAGGAGCTCACCTTCTACATTCTCTCAGAAGAGACAACATATGTGTCTATGTGACACATATATACATTCAGAATACAAGTAAAGTAAATACAAAGCAATCTGAGGAGGGAGGGGAGTCAGAAAAGATTTCACATAGAAGGAGGTCTTGAAGGACCCTAAGGATCCCAAAGATGGAGGTGAGGAAAGAGTCCATTCCAGACATGGTGACGGTGAGGGCCAAGGCAGAGATACAAGACATGGAGGGCTATGGGAGGAATGGCAAGGCGATGAGTTTGACTGGACAATGGAGTCCAGGGAAAGGAGTAATGTATACGAAAGCTTGAAAGGGAGGTTGGGACCAGGTGGGGAAGGCCTTTAAAAGCTGAACAGAGGGCATGTACATATATATTTCTTTTTCCTTGAAGAGGGAGCTAATAGAATTCATTGAAGAGTGGAGTGAGTTACTGTCAAGTACAAGAGGACCCAACGTAGCATGAGAGAATGGACCAACCCACAAGCGTGTCACTGGGCACCCGCCACATACGAGCCATCGTAGAGGCACGGCGTGTGGGAGTGGAGTAGGTCAGGGTACACGAAGTGTAAGAGCTCTCTTGATAGAGATAAGAGAAATACCAGAAGAGCAAATCAGCAATCACCTACTGAAACAGCAGCATGAGATGGACGTCCAGAGACAGCTCACGGCCAGACAAGAGTAGCTGCCGAATATATTATCCTTCTGGGCCCACTCTCCCAAGGTGTGCTGGCTGCTCGGGCCCTCGAAGAGTCACTGCTGCCTGGGCTTCTGAGTAACTCGATGGGGACCTTGAACATCGCAGCTTAAGATAGTAACAGGTAACTTTATACTGTGCAAGGCTTGAGGCTGAGCACTTTACGGTTGCCATCTCATTTGATCCTTACAACTGTGCAAGGTAGATGCTAGCATCATCACCAATTTACAGTTGAGGAAACTGAGGCAAACAGGAAGTAAGTGACTTGCTGAAGGTCACATAATAAAGTATCTGACTCTGGATTTGAGCTCCATCCAATGTCCTTCCTATTAACAATCAGCCAGCAGAGTCAATTATCTCTTAGAAGAGACATTTATTCAAATGACATAAAAACTGACAAAGCATTTTTCCCAAAGCCTGGGGCATCCTCTCCCACAAAAACATATACACAGAGCCCTGGGCTTGGGGGTGGAGGTGTCAGGATAATAATGTAGGTACACATGAGTCAATGCGACTCATGACTCTGGAACAGCAGGACCTTTTTTTTCTGTCCCGGCAGTCATTGCATTGCTAGGCTGGGCTGGCCTCGCCTAGAGCTTGTCTAGCTGGACAGGTGGCTCAACTGGTCATCTTCCTCACAAGGTATGGCTTCTCTGCTGGATGGGCCAGCTGGTAGGCTGCTTCCACACAGAGCAAGGAGTCTGCGCTAAACAGGCTGATCTGGGGATTCCCTGAGCTTGTCTATGGACACGCAGCTGCAGTCTTCATCACTTTTAGCCTCAGGATCACTGGGTGTTACTGCGCTCCTTCAGCTGGGTTGTTACAGTGCTATTTTCAGGCAGTATTATTGGAGTTTTTCAAAAAGAGCCGAGACTCAGCCTAGGATTGTCAGAGGCTTGACAACCAGCTCCTTCCAAATTCTGCTCTCTCAGGGCCTTACCTCTGAGGTTTGTCACCTTCCAGGTAGGAGATGGGAGAGATATAACCCTCCTATTCATCAATTCTTCCTGATTCAGAAATAAGTTACCCAGTTAAGCGATCCCATCCTACGTCATGGTGACCATCTTGTTTCTCAGCTTCCTGTTAAGCATATATGTAAATAAGTGAGCAGGGACAAAGGAACTGAGGCCTTCGGTGCCCAGAGAAGAAGTTCATGGTCTCCACTGACCTTGTCATAAGTAGTTGAGCTATTCAGCATCTCAGGCCCCTGCAAGGCATGGAATTCCTCTTGTCTTTGCCCCTTAGGCCTTTAACCATGCTGAGGTCTAATGGCATATACCTTTGACAGAGGGACAACATGGATGGCAATAGATGTTTGGAGGAGGAAAAGCGCTCTTCATGTTGGAGTAGTCAAGGAAGCCTTCCTGAAGACAGAGAGATAGGAGTTGGGCTGAGAAGAAGGGGTTGGAGTTATGTGAGCAAAAAGGGGACAGAAGAACATTCCAGGTGAAAAATTTGCATGAGTAAAAGACCTGTAGATACGCAAATGCAAAACCTATTTGGGGTCATGGTGAGTAGACAATTCTGGCTGGGATGAAGGGTTTAGGGAACATAGTACTTACGGAATGGTGTTTAACACTAGTTTGTAAAGGGTTTTGAATGCATGTCGAAGAAGTTTGAAATTCATTCTGTAGTCAGTGGGAAGCTACTGAGGGTTTTGGTGCGGGGGCGTTGGTCAATAAAACAGTGTTTGGGGAATATTAATTTAACACGAACAGGCAGAATGGATTGGATGAGGGAAGAGACAAGCTGCCTCTCTGTCTCTATCAGTCTCTCTTTGCTTCTGGTTTGGCTTGGTTTGGTTTTTTTTCTCTGTCCCTGCCTCTCTCCGTCTCTGTCTGTCTTTCTCTCCATCTGTCTCTCTCTTTCATATATACTTTTTCTACACAAAGACAGGAAGCAGTTCCGCTACCTCTCTGACTTCACTTCCCATTTCACACTGATGCAGATTTGGCGGGGGGACCATAACTCAAGCTATTGTTCCCCCACCCTAAGCAGAAGTGGACCCGAAGATGAGCTGTAGGTGCCCATTATCATCAGCCTTCAATCTCTTGAGCAGCTCATCTTGTTAAAACCCAGTTAAAATCCTTTAGCTTCACACTGTCATTAAGTATGAAATAGAAGCATTTATACTTTCATACAGCCCCTAAAAGATGCTGTTTCTAAAGGTGAATGCTTTTAGTCTGGTTTCTGGAAACCAGAACATTCCAAGCCCCCTCTCCTTCCTCTACTAGACCTTAGCCTCTGTAGAAGAAGGTCTACTATAAATGCCCAGATTAACAGAACAGGAAACAGAATGCTTAAATAACTCCATTTTAGAAAAAGGAATTGAAAAAAGCCACCAATGAGCTCCCTAAGAAAAAATCCCCAGAACCAGATGGATTCACAAGTGAATTCTACCAAACATTTAAAAAACAATGAATTCCAATACCGTATATACTATTTGGAAGAATAGGCAAAGGAGTCCTACCAAATTCCATTTATGACACAAATATGGTTTTGAAACCTGAACCAAGGAGAGCAAAATAGAGAAAGAAAACTATAGACCAATATTCCTAATGAATATTGACACAAAAATTTAAGTCAAATGCTAACAAAGAGATTAAAGGAATTTATCACAAAGATCATATACTATGACCAGGTGGGATTTCTATCAGGAACCCAGGGCTGGTTCAGTATTAGGAAAACTATCTGTATGATTGACCATATCAATAAAAAAGTATATGATTATCTCAATAGATGCAGAAAAAGTTTTGACAAAATACAACACTCATTCCTATTAAAAACACTAGAAAGCACAGGAATAAAGGGGACTTTTCTTAAAATGATTATTATCTATTTAAAACTATTGGGAAGCATTATCTGTAATGGAGAAGCCTTCCCAATACAAGCAGGAGTGAAACAAGGATGCCCATTATCACTACTATTATTCAGTATTGTACTAGAAATATAGCTGTAGCAATAAGACAAGAAAAAGAAATTGAAGTAATTAGAATAGGCAATGAGGAAACAAAACTATCGCTCTTTGCAGATGATATGATGATATCCTTAGAGAATCAACTAAAAAACTAGTTGAAATAATTAACAGCTTTAGCAAAGTTGCAGGATATAAAATAAAACCAAATAAATCATCAGCATGTCTATATAGTACCAACAAAACTTAGCAAGAAGAGATAGAAAGAGAAATTCCACTTAAAATAACTACAGACAATATAAAATACTTGGGAGTCTACCTGCTAAGACAAACTCAGAAACTATATGAACACAATTACAGAATACTTTTCATACAAATAAAGTCAAATCTAAACAATTGGAGAAATATTAATTGCTCAAGGGTAGGCCAAGCCAATATAATAAAAATTATTACTACCTAAATTAATTTACTTATTCAATGCCACACTAATCAAAATAACAAAGAATTATTTTATAGTGCTAGGGGGAAAAAAAGAATAACAAAATTCATCTGGAAGAACAAAAGATCAAGAATATCAAGGGAATCAATGAAAAAAAAAATGAAAGGAGGTAGCCTAGCCATACCAGACCTCAAAGCATATTACAAAGTGGTAATTATCAAAACAATCTGGTACTGGCTACAAAATATAGTAATAGATCAGTGGAACAGATTAGGTACATTATACACTGACCATAGTTATCCAGTGTTTGATAAACCCAAACATCCAAGATTTTGAGACATGAAATCATGAAATATTTGATGAAAATTGCTGGGAAAACTGGAAAGCAGTTTGTCAAAAGCTAGTTATAAACCAACATCTCACACCATATACCAAGATAGGGTCAAAATGGGTATATGATTTAGACATAAATGGTGATATCATAAATAACAGGAGTGTGGAATAGTTCATGTGTCAGATCTATGAATAAAGGAAGAATGTATGACCAAATAACAGACAGAAAGCATTAGCATTATGGGAAGTAAAATAGATAATTTTGATTACATTAAATTTGAAAAAGTTTTGCCAAGATTAGAACGAAAGCAGGAAAGTAGGGCATGGGGTAGGGGTGGAATTTATAGCAAGTTTCTCTGATAATGGCCTCATTTCTCAAATGTATATAGAACTGAGTAAAAATTATAAGAATATGAGTCATTTCCCAATTGATAAATGATCAAAGGATATGAGCAGGCAGTTTTCAGAAGAAGAAATCAAAGCCATCTGAAATCAAAGCTATCTATAGTCACGTACGAAAAAATGCTCTAAATCACTATTGATTAGAAAAATACAAATCACTTTGAGGTACCACCTCATACCTATCAGATTGGCTAATATGACAGAAAATGGAAAATTACAGATGTTGGAAGGGATGTAGAAAAAATTTGGAGCTCTGGTAGAGCTGTGAACTGGTCTAAACATTCTGGAGAGCGACTTGGAACTATGCCCAAAAGGCTATAAATAACTATGCATATCTTTTGACCTAGCAACACCACTACTGGGTCTGTATCATAAAGAGATCAAAGGAAAAGGACCTATGTGTACAAAAATATTTATACCCTCTCTTTTTGTGGTGGCAAAGAATTGAAAATTGAAGCGATGCCCATCTATTGGGGAATGGGTGAAGAAGTCATGGTATATGATTGTAATGGAACAAATGACAAGCATGATAGTTTCAGGAAAAGCTGGAAAGACGTATATGAACTGACACAAAGTGAAGTGAACAGAACCAGGAGAAAGAACATTGTACATAGTAATAGCAACATTGTAACAATGATCAACTGTGGTTGACTTAGCTATTCTGATCAATACAATGATCCAAGACAATTCTGACGGATTTATGATGAAAAATGTGATCCACTTCCAGAGAAAGAACTGATAGAGTCTGAATGCAGATTGAAACATAATTTTTCACTTTATTTTTCTTGACTTTTTTTTTTTGCAACATGGAAACATTCCCTAATATGGAAACATGTTTTGCATGATTTCACATGTATAATTGATGTCATATTTTTTGCCTGTACAATGGGGAGAGAATTTGGAACTCAAAAAAAATTTTAATGAATATTAAAAATAATAATTAATTAATTTTTTTTAAATTAACTAGCTCTCATTAAAAAAAAAAAGATCTACTGTTGAAGCATATTTTCATCTTTGCCACTGGGTTTATTAAAAAATAATCTTCCTTAATATCTATGAACATATGCATATTTTACCACTGATATTTAAATCCCCATACTTTTTTAATATGCTATTTTAGCCTTAACATATTTTTCATTAAATTAACTGGCACGAGAGGCAATGTTATATAGTAGAGAGAGTATGGAAGAAAGACCTGGGTTCTGGTCCTGCTATTGACAGAATCTAGCTGCGTGCCTCTGGCAGCTCTATAAATCTATAAATCAGAGATGCTACCAACTTGCATTGATAGAGGAAGTTTTCATACCAGGCGTTCTGTACTCAAAGTAAACCACAGGTTGGGACCGTGAACCAAACAGATCAACATGCCTGGCACCGGCACACAGCTTGGTAAGACCTCTTCTTTCTGATAAGAAGTCAAAACGTATTTTGCCTAAAATTTTCTCTTTTTCTGTTTTCAGGCAATTGGGGTTAAGTGACTTGCCCAGGGTCGCACAGCTAGTAAGTATCAAGTGTTCGGTCTAAGGTCATATTTGAACTCAGGTCCTCCTGATTTCAGGACTGGCGTTCTATCCACTGTGTCACCTAACTGCCCCTAAAATTTTCCAAAATGAAAAATATCTCAACGCCCTCCTTAAGCGTTCACTATTAACAAGGGTAACAACAAAAAACAGCAAGCCTCAGCTTTTGCCAGCAGGTTTTCCCAGAGCAGTGTGCTGGTTGGCAGAGCTCAGCAGAAGGCCTCCAAGCACAAGCTCTTGTCAGAGGGCCCCCAGCCTGGGGCTGCAGATGCTGGCATGCCAGGGGGCTGAAGACCTGGCATCTGTCTACCATGAGCAAGAGCCTTCCCAGAAAGAGAGGAGGTCTACATGCAAGCACAATGTCTACATCCCCTGGCCTTCTCTGCCTGGGCCTTTAATCACCGGGCCCGGCTTCCTCTTTTTTGCACTAGAAAGTGTAATTATGAACAGACTCTTGCTAGACAGTTGTGAGACCTAGAGATTCCAAGCTGCACGCCCACGTCCACCAAGGACTTCTTCAAGAAGTACTGATTGGTGAGTTTCCTCTCCTTCTTTCACTCACTGACCTCAGTGTGGGGTTTTCCATACTTGCCTTTTGAAAACCAGATGAAAAGAAATGATTTGGCGAACTACTCACTATTACTCCTACCTGAATGAAACTCCGGAGCCAGATCTCTAACTAGGGTGGGGCAGCTAGCACTTTGCCCCAGAGCACTGAATTTTTGCCCTTACAGCACTTATTGGCCTTTATCAGCTAGAAATAACAGAACTTAGCATCTAGTAAGCAAAAAATATCTGCTAAAAAAGGAAGCTACCAGATGGCAGGCTGTGACGAGCTCTTCCTCTCCCTGGCCTCACCAGCAGCAGTTTCACATCAATACAGCAGTATCTCTAAATCCAAATAATTTGTCAGTATCCTGCCCCACCCAACCGAAAGAGCATTTCCTGTTGCTTGTGAGAGGTGTGGTTTGCGGTACTTGTCCCAGACAGGAAAATTCATAGTTATGGTTCTGCCCACAACCACAGAAAACAATTCCCCCGAACTGTGGAGCCTCCAAAGAGTGAGAAGGACAGTTGAGCATCGTCAGACATTTCCTCATAGGAAACAGGGCCTTTCATCCTTCTCAGATGTTCTGATCAAGCCTTCAGAGCTAGCTAAGCCACCGGGCAATGCAGTCTTCCAGCCCGACATGGAAGGTTCATTTTTTTTTTCAGTCACATCCAACTCTTTGTGACCTTATTTGGAGTTTTCTTGGCAGAGATACTGAGACACAGATACAGACATTTCCTTCGCCAGATCATTTTACAATTGAGGAAACTGAGGCAAACAAGGTTAAATGATTTGCCCAAGGTCACACAGCTGTTAAGTGTCTGAGGCCAGATTTGAACTCAGGAAGATGAGTCACTCTGTGCACTATGGCGCCCCCTAGCTGCCCCAGGGTAGAATATGGAGAAATAAAAAAGTGGTTTGCGTGTGTCCTTCCTCATTAAAATTTGAAGACTCAACTGAACAAATATTCATTAAGCAGCAAGTATGCAATAGTGCTAGGCCCTAGGGAGAAAAAAGACAAAAACATAATCATTCCTGTCCCCAAATGAACTCAGTCCTCATCCGCCTCACCCTCTCTGTGGCCTGGGATGCTGTCAGTCACTCTGTCCTGCAAACACCCTCCTCCTACCTCTCTGACCTCTCCTCCTCTGTCTCCTTTGCTGGGGCTTTCTCCAGGTCATGCTGGGGCCCTCTTCTCTTCTCCCTCCATGCTATTCCACTTGGTGATCTCATCGGCTCCCATGGACTCAATTATCATCTCTATGTGGATGATTTCCAGGCATGTGCACGCACACACACACACACACACACACACATGTACACGCACACACATGCACACAAACACACATACACACACACACATACAGAAAGAGTGCCAGCCCTAGTCTCTTTCCGAACTCAAGACCTGTGTCGCCAACTAGTTCAATCTGGATGTCGCTGATGGTAATCCAAATTCAAACCGTCCACAACAGTATTTATCATCTCTCCTTCCCAGCCTTCTCTCTTCCTGGCCTCCCTGTTATTGCAGAGGGCACCACCATGCCCTTTCTCAAGATCACCACCTTAGTGTCATTCTTAATGTTTCAAATAACCCTCACCCCACGTAGCAAATCTGTTGTCAAATCTTCTAGTTTCCAGATCACATAGATACATACATACATACATACATATAAAATCATATACATGATTTATGTTTGAAATACATTAATAGGTGTATACATCTTTATATGTGTGCATATAAAATGCATATGAATACATTGTATAGAAATAGTAAATATAAATCATATAGATATATGCAATTTGTGGAAATTATATTTTATATACATGCACTTTTATACATATACATACATGTGTGCATAGGTGTGTGCGTGGGTGGGTGCACATGTATGTACATGTACATGCACATGTGAATGCATGGATGTGTGTGGAGATATCTATATATATCCACTCTCTCCTCTTCCATAGGATAGAGCACCAGGCCTAGAGTGAGGAAGACTAGAGTTCAAGTCTGGCCTCAAACACTTCCTGGAGGCAGGAGCCTGGACAAGTCACTGCACCTCTGTTCGGCTCAGTCTCCTGAACTGTAAAATGAGGACGACAGTAGCACCTGCCCCCCAGGGTTGTTGTGAGAATCAAACGAGGTCATAATTGTAAAGTGTTCAGCACAGTGCCTGGCACACAGTAGGTGCTACATAAATGTTAGCTATCATTGTTATCATCATCCAAATTCGGGCCTGTGTCACCTCTGGCCCAGACTACTGCAGGAGTCTTCTGGTTGGTCGCCCAGTTTCAACTTCCTTCCACTCCACTCCATCCTGCCCTCAGATGCCGAAGGAATTTTCCAAACGTGGAAATCTAAGCATGTCACACCACTCTCCGCCACACATATTCAGTAACCACCAGCATTCCTTATCACCTTCAGGGTCAAGTATGAAGTCTTCTGTTGGCAGCTTATTGGAAAGCGTTTTGTCATGACAAAATGTGCCAATACGTTTTAAAGAATAAAATGAAGGTGCCTCGGTTGTCTAGAAGAGTTCCCTCCACCCCCACCCCCCATCGGCTCAGTGTGTTTTGTGAGACTTTGGCTAAGAAAGGTCTGCTTTAGGCAAGTTCTTCTATTTCCTCATTTTGTCGTCATTGGCTTAGTCACCATTACCACGCCTCAATTTGTAATGCCAGAAAAATCCGATGAGGCAGCAAAAAAAAAAAAAAGCTAAGAGAGCACAGCCTGCAAGCTCTGTGATGAATTGGAGGGAGCTTGCTTTCAATTCCTGGAATAACTCTTAAACTGGTCGTTAGAGACCATTGGCAAATACCTGAAAAGCAAGACGGCAGTTCCAAGGAGTCAGCCCGACCTCATCTGGAACAGGTCGCAGCAGACTGAGCTTGCTTCCTTTAGTCAAAGGACAGCCAAATTAATCAGTGAGGGTGAGGCCATGGATAGAAGTAATATTCGTAGGAGCAATTAGCGCAGTGCTCCCCACAGAGCAGATGCATGAGAAATGCTCATCTCCTTCCTTCCTTTACCTAGATTTCCCCAAAGTGGTTGATCAAACATCTAATGCTGTACTTGTGGAGAAGATGGAGAAGCAATCAGAGAGATTTAGAACCGATCCCACGGCCAGACTTAACGACTAGATGTTAATGGTCCACAGTGTCAAAATGGTGGGAAGTCTCTCGTAGAGTGTCCCAGGGATCTGAGGTTGGCTCAGATCAGTCAGATCAGTGACTTGGCTTAAGGCAGGAAGGAGGCGCTCAAAAAACCTGCTGGCAACAGAAAGTTCAGAGGAATAACTAACATGGCGGGTGGCAGAGTCAGCACTTTGTCAGGCTAGAGCCCAGGTCTGGGTGTGATACGATGAAATTCAATGTAAAATCCTATCATTGGGTAAAAAAGTCACTTTTCCTTGGTGTACAAGACAAGGGAGGCACAATTATTCACCAGATGTTCTGGCAAAGATGTGGGCGGTTTTAACAGCCCAGAAGCTCCATATGGGTCAGTGGTGTGATGTGGAAGCCATGAAAACTGGTGCAATCTCGGGCTTCTAGGAATAGGTGGGTGATCGTCCCACTCTCCTCTGCCCTTGCCACCCCTTATCCAGACCATTGGGTTCAGTTCTGGGATTAAGAGAGATATGGATAAATAAACCAGAAAGGCAGCCAGGATGATGCAGGGCCTTTAGATCTGTGGTTTTATGAAATAACTCAGAATGAACCCGTCCCACTGGGGCACAGGCACACATTGACATCTCCAGGGGATCAGGAGACACCCCGTCTGGGGGGAGGATGGCACTGAAGCCAAGCTTTGAAGGGAGCTAAGGGTTTCAACAGATGAAGGTAAAGAGGGAGGGAGTGCCAGGCATGAGGGCCAGCATACGTAAAGTCATCTACAGTGAACTGCAAGTAGATCAGCTTGGCTGAAGGCCCAAAGGGCCATCTACCTTCCTGCTCCCACAGCCCACAAAGGTGCAATCTCCTACATGGGAGCCCCAGAGAGAATCACAGACTGTGAGGGCCAGAGGGACCCCCTGAGATCATGTAACCCAGCCCCCATACTTTACAGACTAGGAATCTAAGGGCCTGAGATGGGTACTGACTTTTACTGCAATTCAAGTACTAATTAAGCATCTATCATGTGTAAAGTCCTGAGCTCAGGCTAGGGAGTAGAAAGATAAAAATCCACACAGTCCTTGACCCTGGGATGGAAAGGGCGGGAAGGGGAAGGGGAGGAAAGGGGAGGGGATGTACCATGTAAACAGAGCAGCATAATGCAAAGTAGCCTGAGAAAGGGCCAAAGAGGGAAGAACTGAGCTTTAGGGAAATAGGTGGGGAACACTTCCCTCAGCAAAGGAGAAGCAAGGGAAGCCTCAGGAAGATGAGCCTTGAAAGAAGGGAAATATTTTAAAAGATAAAGGAGGGTCTTCCAAGCATGAGGAGGACAAGCTGAGTTAAGAGCAGTCCCCTCTAGCTGGAAGGGACACAAGGTTGCAGAGATAGCCTGGACCCAGACGAGGGAGGGCCTTAAACACCTGAGTGAGGAGTTTGTGATACACCCTCCAGGCAATAGGGAGCCATGGAGGGTTTGGAGCAGGGGAGAGACCTGTGAATCAGGAAGGCGGTTTTGGCAGCTATGGGAAGGATGGACTAGAGACAGGTGGCCTGGAGGCCAGACGGGACATGATCGCAATAGTATAGGCTGGTTGTCCACAAATGCAGGGTAGTGTAAGGTGCTGGGGCCCGACCCAAAGGGGTCGTGTCTCCAATCACCCGCCACATCTTGGCATTTCTACATCCAGTCAGTCCTCGAGATTTTATTAAGAGCTTATGAGGTGCTGAGTCTACATGTCACCCCTTCTTTTTACTTTCACTGAACCCTGGTTCAAGCCTCCAGCACCTGTCACTTGGACTACCTGCCTCAAGGCTCTCTTCATATAGACGGAACCTGTGCCCTCTAGGTCCTCAAGTGCAACCCTTTGACTGAATCCAACTCCAACCCTAATTCTAAATACCTCTGACTCCGACTAACCCTAAATCCTACGAGGTTTGTTCTGTGAAGTTTGGATTCAGTCAAAGGGCCACACTTGAGGACCTAGAGGGCCACATGTGGCTGTGAGCCCGAAGGTTCCCCACTGCTGTAACCCTCTACACAGGTGCCCAGGTGATTTTCCCAAAGTGCATATAGGAACATAAATGGTTTTCTTTTGCCTCTGAGATCAAGATTTATTTCATCTTTATCTTATCCTTTTTAATGTCTACTTTATATTTTATAATGTACATCCTTATTAGCATAATGGCAAGTGGATGTCATTTAGAAGTAAGGCAATATATACATCTGGGGGAGGGGTGCACGCTCAGAAATGTTCTGAGCTTCACAGTCAAAGGCTGTGGAGATCCCTGGTCCAGGAGAGACAAAGGCCAGAATGAGGGTCGTGGTTGTCTGTGTAAGTGCAAAGGAAGGCAGCGGATGAGAGATGCTACGGAAGTCGAGACTGGTCAACTCAAGGCTAAAGGATAAAGGGGGAGGAGTGAGGTGGAGGGAAGAGGAGGGGAGAGAATGACCCCAAGGGCTAGGGCCTGGACAACTAGGACCGTAGTGGTGTTCTCCAGGAAGATAAGTAATTGGGAGGAGGAGTGAGTTTGGGCCTCAAATACTGTAGCTATGTAAATAAACAAAGTAGTTATGTGATTCCAGGCACATCCTTAATCTCTCTGAGCATTGATTTCTTCATACCTACCATGGGTAGCAGTTTTTCTGGGGCCCCTCCGACATTAATTGCTCCTCCTTTTTGTCATTTTTGCCAGTTTGAGGTGGAAGCTCAGGACTGGTTAAGTTTGCATTTCTCTCGTCACTATTGAGTTAGAGCCATGGTTCCTATCATTCCTGCTCAGTTCCATTCTCTTCTGAGGACTGATCATTCATAGCTTTGACTGCTTTTCCTTTGGGGAATGGCTCTTGGTTTTCAGTGGAGGGTGCTTTTCAGATGGGCATCCTTGAGTCCTTTTGCAAGGACCCAGGCTCGGCCAGAGCCTCTAAGGGAAGGGAGCCGCACAGACTCGCCCTGGGGCAGGCAGGCTTTCAGGGACGGCCAAAGCCTTTGGACGTGGGCAGGTTGTCACCAATGAGCTATTCAGGGCTTGTGTACCACATGTTCTGTCCCCCAGCAAACACTGGGGTATGGCGGTGGCGAAGGAGCCTTTCCTTCCCAATTTTACAGTGTAGAAATAGCTCCGAAAGCTTTATGACTCAATCATTATATCTATCAGCTCCCAGCACTGGGTAGGGTAGAGCTTCATGAGGCTGGAAGGCCCTGAAAAGTGCCCTGGCATTCTTGAGTTTGGCCTTTGAGTTACTCATGCACCCCTGAGAATGTAGCTGGACCTCAGGCCTAATCCTAATTGTGAGTGAAGTTGGTGGAAACCCAGACCCACATGACATTAGGTGTGGGATGGCCAAAGGCCCACCCATCCCAAAATATCCCCTCACTCACCTGACAGTGCCTAAAACTTCTGTTAGAGTTATTCCTTCTGATTAAGGGGCTATCTCTAGAAATCCTCTTTCATTTTTGTGTTTTATCTCCAGTGCGCAGCAGAGAAGGACAGTCAATCAACTCACACTTACAAGGGCTACTATGTGCCAGGCATTTAGCTGAGCACCAGGGATTAAAAAAAAAAAAGAGGCAAAAACTAGTGGGCGCTTAATAAAGTGGCTGTCGATCAACTGGGTGGTTTCAGATAAATTACCCAGGAGGTGAAGCATACCACTTTAGCAGACTTTTACCCAGGAGATTAGATCCTGAGATCAAACGAAAAGTTTGCTCTGTGGGGAACATGGATGGGAAGTCAATGGCTCCCTAATGCCTTCAGGATCAAATTGCAAATTCTCTAGCCTAATATTGAAAACCTTCCTCACTTCAACCTGACTTTCCAGGCTTATTTTATATCAGTCCCCTCTACGAGCTCTCTCCTCCAGCCAAACTGTCCAGCTCAGTGTTCCCCCCACCCCACCCCTGACCAGCCCCCCACAACATCCCATCTTTCCACTGCTGGCCTCCACACGAGCCAACCCTGCTTCTCCCCTCTGCTCCCTGGAATCCCTGGCATCCCACAAAGCCCAGTTCAGCAGCGACCTCCAGCAAATGAGGCCTTTCCCCATCTCACCAGCTATTGGCACTCCCTTCCTCTTGAAATTGCTTTGTATCTGCTTACTTTCGTGCATCCTGTGCCGGTAGAATGTAAGCTTCCTGAGGGCAAGAGATGTCTCAGTTTCTGTGCCCCCAGCACCTAGATCAGGGGCTCTTTACCTTTAATGCATCATAGACCGTGTTGGCAGTCTGCTGCAGCCCTTCTCAGAATCATGACTTAACATGCACAAAACAAAATACATAGGGTTACAAAGAAAATCGATTATATTGAAATTGTTCAAATGTCTAATTAATAAAAAGTAAAAAGATCACAGACCCCAGGTTAAAAGCCTCTGGCCTAGCACGTTGTTTTTTGATTTGTTTGTTTCTTAGACAGAACCTGTGATTTCATTGGTATGAGGAACTCCTTGTAAGAAAACTCCCTCTGTGGGTGCAGAGCAACCTTGAGAGGGGAAGAGACTGGCCCAGGGCCACACAGCCAGGCTAGGTCGGAGATGGGACTGGAACCAAGGTCTTTCTGACTCTGAGGTCAGCTTTCTGTCTCCTAGCAGCTGGTCCTGCATGGTATAGGTACTTAAGGTTTGTTGGATTGGATTGGACAGATGAGGCAGAAAATATACATTGTAATAGGAGAAGGAGGCCTGGGAAAGGTTCAGAGATCCTGGACTTTACAATAAGGGGAGCCTCTTCTTGCTTGCAGATGGAGGCAGGAGGCCCACTAGACTCTGCTGGGCGATAGAGGAGATAGCTGTTATTGAGGGGCCAGGATTCAAGGCCTTTTAAGCTTATCCTCTGCCATTTTCATGTGGTGTTCCCCAGTGGGACCCTACATAACTGTGGGTATCTGCACTCCAGAAAGGAAGCTAGAAGCTTGGCAGCTGTCCAGTTTATCTGAACGATACAGGCTTGTAAATTCGATCATCCAAGCCTCAAAGTCTACTTTTTCTCCTGTTAATTATGTTTGGCTCAGAAAGAAGTGCTGAACTATCCAATCAACTATCAATCATTAAGCATTCATTAAGCACCTACTAGGTACAAAACATTGGAGAGAGCGCAGGAGCTGCATAATCTGTATGAGATACCAACAAACATTTATGAAGTACTTGCTGTATGCAAGAGATCTGAGGAATTACCCATTAAGATGAGACGTGGCTTCTGCCTCCAGGGATTTTACCGTCTAGCAAAGAGACTTAAAGAACTCTAATATGTGATATTATGCGAGAGATGCATTCGCTAAAAAGCCAAAGCTGATGTCTGAGAGCGTGCTCTGTCCTCAACCGAGAGAAGGCTTTTGGTTAGCCTTTAAATGACATTGTTGTGGTTTGATCATTTCAGTCATGTCCAACTCTCCGTGACCCCTTTTGGGATTTTCTTGGCAGAGATACTGGAGCAGCTTGCCATTTCCTTCTCCAGCTCATTTGACAGATGAGGAAACTGAAGCTAACAGGATTAGGTGACTTGCCCAGGGTCACACAGCTAGTAAGTGTCTGGGGCTAGATTCAAACTTAGGAAGATGAGCCTAGCACTCTATCCAACGTGCCACTTTAAAGGAGAGTTATGAATTAAATGGGAGAAAAAAGGGAGAATAGACAGACATTCCTGGCAGAGAGAACACCAGAGCAAAAGTCTGGAGGCATGGGCTTGCAGGGCATATTTAGCTGACAAAAAGTAGCTCAGTTTATTTGGAATAGAGGTATCAAAGTCACCTGGTCCACAACACCCCCAAGTGAAACCTAAACTAGGTTAATTATAATAGGGAAATGTTTAACAAAATAAATAAAAATACAATACAATACAGATAATGTTAACTTGTGGTTTTCTAAGTCAATATACACCAGGCAGGCATCTGTTTCTATGTGAGCTTGCTACCACTGGTATAAAGCACAGAGCATGTGGAAACAGGCAGAGAGAAGACCGGAAAGGGAAAAGGAGGGATGAAGCAGAATGAACGCCAAGCAGAAGAGTCTGACCGGTGCTCACAGAGCTGAAGGGATTCACCAAAGGTTGTTTTAGTTTTTTAGCTAAGAATTGATGTGATTCCTGAGCTAGCTGCCTCAGACTATTCCATTTCCTTCAAGAAGTAGCTCAGATGCTCCATCTTCCACTAGGCTTGTCCTGCTCCCTGGATTTCAAGTGCTCTCTCTGCCCCCCCCAAAAATGACTTCTCTCCACTCACACAGCGACTGCAGGTTCAGACCCTTCCACTCTTCTCTGGACTTTTGTGATGGTTATTAATTGATCTCTCTACATCTCTCCTCTCCCCTCTCCAATC
This sequence comes from Phascolarctos cinereus, assembly GCF_003287225.1. Taxonomy (NCBI): domain Eukaryota; kingdom Metazoa; phylum Chordata; class Mammalia; order Diprotodontia; family Phascolarctidae; genus Phascolarctos; species Phascolarctos cinereus. The sequence goes on from NW_027555514.1 coordinate 14,596,054, forward strand.
CATCTTCCACATAGCCACCAAAGGGATATGCCTTAGGTACAGAGCTACTTCTCACATTCTGCTCCCTTCCCAAATATTCTACTCTCTATTCAGGCATATTGACTTTGCCAACAATAGTTCATCTCCCACCTCCATATTTTGCATTGGTAAGCCCCCATCCCTGGAATGCTCGCTCTCCCAAACTTCAGCTCTTAGAATTTCTGGTTTTTCCTCTAAGACGATTCAAAGGAGGTCCTCCTAGCCCCCTTTGGTTCCTTTCTAATGCTACCTTCCACCTATTCTGTATTTATCTTGTACAGTCTGAATTACATATGTTGCCTCCTTCACTGGAATATAAGCTCTATGGAACAGAGATTGTTTTGCTTTTTTCCTTGCATCCCCAATACTTAGCACACTGCCTTGTATATAGTAGATGCTTAATAAAAGCTTGTTGATTGATAATGTTTTCCTCCAATAGAATATAAAATATGAAAGCAGAGATTACCTGTGTGACCTCTCTGGGCCTCAGTATACTCCAATTCAAAATGTGGGGTTTGGATAAGATAGCACCCAAGGTCAATTTCTAAATCTATGACTATTTTTTTAAAGAACCATTCCTGGCACATAGTAGTTGCTTAGAGAATATTTGCGTAATGAATCAATGAGCAGAGCTATGAAAATACAAAATTATTTTTTCAGTGGTAAGAAGACTGATGGATTAAAAAGGAACGAGAAACAGAGTCTGTTGGAGGGCAGCTGTAACAGCCTTCACTAGGGTGGGGATGGTGGGAATGGACAGGAGAGAAATTCCAGAGCTGTTGTGCAAGTGGAATTGGTCGAACCTGGTGACTGTGCACGTGAGGGGTGAGAGAGAACTGAAAAGCCAAGATAACCGCAAGGTTACAGATGTAGGAGACAGGGTGACGGTGGAAGCACCTGGTGGTGGAATCAACCATCATGAAAAAGGGAAGTCAGAAGGAGGAACAAGTTGAAGGTGGAAGTAATGAACTCAGTTGGGGAGCTGTTGAGTTGGAGATGCCAGCGTGACATCCGGATGGAGACGTCTGGCAGGTGCAGAGACAGGTCTGGAACTCAGACGTCACCATGGGAGGTGCAGGTCTGGGAGTCATGGCCATGGAGGGAAGAGTAATGGAAGCCACAGCATGTCTATGATTACACAATTGACTTCAGTATTTATTGGTTTAAGCCAAGAACTAGCAACCTTTCCAAAAAGTCATGCCAAGTCTCCATTTAGTCCTGGTAACGACCATTTTACGACCCCACTCCACACCAGCTCTTCCTCCTCCAAACAAACACACACACAAATCACTGTAGACTGAGATTCTCTGGTTCCTCCCGAGGCCAAGGGAATTACAGCATAATTTTGTTGTACATTATCTGTTAATGCTTGTCGGGAGAAGGCAAGGGGGCCTCAAACCAGACAGGCTGACAGCAGTGAATGATGTGACTCTGACACATGCTTAACGTTCTCAATCTTCTCTAAACTGACAGCCAGTTCTAGCCATGTTCCTCTACCCCCGGTTTCCAGATATTCTCCTTTCCCTTGTGGAAACCCTTTGGGGCTCCTGCCTCTGCCCATGGAGTGATAATGGGGCACATTGCCACTGTCCTCGGTGCTAGATCGTTCTGCAGGCATTGACAGTAACAGCCAGCAGAAACTCTAGCTTGCTGGGTAGATAATGTACAGGCTAAGGACACTTGCCTTCCTCCATGTGCTCCCTTAATCACTAGCACCAAACAATGGGAAGAACGCTCACTGTGGAGTCTGAGGACCAGACTTCACCAGTGCTTAGGACCTGGGTGCCCTTGTCAAGTGGCTTCCCTTGTCTGGGCTTCAGCTTCCTCATCTGTAGAATGAGGGGGTCATACTTGTTGGCTTCTAAGGTCTCTTCCCTGTTCTGAATTTTGACCCTAAGATCCATAACTTGAGCTTCACCATATGGGTCAAACTGAGCCCTCCGGGGAGCTGTACTCAAAACCTCCTACAAACTTCCAGGGCAACATGCCCCCCACACACCCACAAACTGACAAGAGAACTGAACACTAAGACCACTCCCACGCCCCCTCCACCCACACATCCAGGCTTAAACTCTCTCACCTTCCACAGTCATGGTGCTATCTGGTCGGTCTCTCTCTAGTCCCCTCACATCATTGTCTCCTCTGTATCTTAGCATACACTCCATGCACTTTGCCACTAACTTCGAGGGGATAGCTTCCTCAGACCAGGAGGATGTCCTATAGTTCCCAATCAGTCTCGTCCCTCTCTTTGTAACTCTGTATGGGGTTTTCTTGGCAAAGATACTGGAATAGTTTGTCATTTCCTTCTTCAGCTCATTTTACAGATGAAGAAACTGAGGCCAGAGTTAAATTACTTGCCCAGGGTCACACAGCTAGTAAGTGTCTGAGGCTGGATTTAAACTCAGGTCCTCCTGACTCCAAGGCTCAATACTCTATCCACTGAGTCATCTAACTGCCCCGCAGATCCTTTAGGTCCAAGGAATATCTCACTAATTCTCAACCTAGTTTTGCATGGCAACACTCGAACGGACTGAGCAGACTCCTGAATATGCAAGTGATTGCAAGTCCTTAGCACACCTGGTAAAAACCAGGGGCCATCACCTGTCCGTGAGAGCCACTGGGGCAATCCATCAGTCACTATGGACAGCTCAGTGCTGCCTCCTCCAGCTGGGCCTCCCAGCAGCTACCTCTTCTAAGTCTGTAAACCCTGAGAGCGTTGGCTGGAATTAGGACCAAACTGGATTCTTTTCATTCTAGTGGGAGCACAGCTCAAAAATCACCTCCCAAGAACCAATCCTGTCTGGCTGAGTGCCCAGGCCACCAGCCCTTAGTTTAATCTGCTGTTATCATGCTACAAAGTTTACTTCTGATTCTTGGACTTATTGCCTGGATTTCTAACCTGAGATAATTTGATAAAATACGAACCTTTAAATCCCAAACAAACAATATATTATACTAAGGGGTTGTGTGTTTGTGTGGAAGGTGTAGTCATTAGACCACCTTCAGGCAAGGAGGTGAACCCAGGGAAGAGGAGAAGGATACATACAGAGCTGGTGGAAAGTAGCAAGGCTTCCAGGACAGTGCTAAACAAGAGTCAAAGGGCCTGGTTCTAATCTCACTGTTGCTACTTCCTAGCTGTGTCTCCTTAGCCAAGTCACTTGATTTCTTTAGACCTCTGTTTTCTCATCTGTAAAATGAGCAGATTTGGATTAAGTGGGCTCTGAGGCTCTTTCAGCTCTAACTCTACAATGTAATAATGCTGTGAATCTAAACCAAACAGCTCAACAGTTGAGAAAATGCTGCCTTCTTCCTTGGATATTCATTCCTTGACACGGGGGAGCCTTGGCTGGGACCTGTTCTCAGCCTCCCAACTCAGCCTTCTCAGCCCCTCCTCACTGCCCAAGGACAGACCCCTCAGGTCGCAGTGGGGCTGGGAAGGAGCTGTACTCGAGCACTGGGCTTTGGGCTTCTTGGGGGGAGCAGCTTCTCTGCCTGGCACCTGGACAGGGGCCTTCCACCTTTTATTCCTTTCCAAATCCTAATTACCTGTCCCTCTTCTTCTGTCGCCACCGCATCTTGGTGCTTATTTCCAGCACCTGCTTTGGACAGTCCCTTCGGTCTCCTTTGTCCTTGCATTTCAAACACAAGTCAAGTCAACAGGCATTTGTTAAGAACCTACTATGTGCTGAGCACTGAACTGAGTGCTGGGAATCCGCCCTCAAAGACCACAAGAGTGGGTTGTCTATGGCTTACTTACAAGAAACTTCGCTCAATGCCAAAGGTCCTCATGGAGACTCACTTCCCCCTAGAAAGGAGCCCTGGTTCTCCCAGGAATGCAAGATTAGGTCCCTCATGGGGGGACCCCAGGTTCGTCCACAGACTCACACAAAGGACCGATTTGGAGGGTTATCCCAGACTCGGTAAGAGGGGAAATCCCTGGAGCACATAGTCCTGAGAGGCCCAGCTGCAAAATCGCCTTGCTCCTGCCCTAAAACACCCTCTCGGAGCTGGCTGACAAAGGGAGGCAGTGGATCATCACATTGCCAACTCTGTGCCAGGGACCACATGCACTAATCACTTTACAAACGTTATCTCACTTGTTCCTCACAACATCTCTGGGAGGTAAGTGCTGTTACTAACCTTATTTTATAGTTAAGGAAACTGAGGCAACAGAGGTTAGGTGACTTATCCAGGGTCACAGAGCTAACTAGTATGTGAGGCTGAATTTGAACTCAAGTCTTCTTGAATCTAGGCTCAGAATTCGATCCACTGTGCCCCCTAACTGCTGTTAACTATCTCTAATAGCCATAGCCCCCGGCAAGAACACAGCTCCGGCTCAGTAGCCCCCCGGCACATGTCTATCTACATCCTTGCTGTTTCCATGTCTTTCTGTAGTGACACTTGCTCTAACCACCTAGACTGACGCGGTAGGCATAAACGTGTCTGAATTGACTTACTTCTCGCCACACCCCTTTGTCCACAGCTGTAACCAGGCCAGGGTAACTAAAGCCTTTGCCAAGAGAGCCAAAATGGAGAGGGCACTGACAGTGCCATTATGGGAGAGCTGCCTTCCCATGGACACTCACCAGGTAAACTCCTCTCTTACCTCAGGCACAAATTCCTAGTTATAGCTCTGCCTTTGTCTTGTAACCACAGACCACGTCCATGCCATCAGCGGCTGCAAATTTGTAGCAATTACGAGTCTGTTTTTACATACAGAAGAACTAAAGACAACGTAAACTTAAGATGAATGTTAATGGGGGAAACAATTTGGGCTCCCCCTCCCCGCTTCCCAGCCAAGGACATACTTCCTTGTTCCTCTTCTTTTGAATTACAAAACTGAACGGAATCCAAGATCCCGGGAGATCTTGCCGAATTTAAGCCCTGAACTCTCCCTACTGATAGCCTAGTTACCGTAGAAATGAAATAAATAGAAAATCGTTTCCTTTTGTGCTGCAGCAATAATCTTCCTGTTGCCTAGGAAGATAAGCTCTCACCTTTGACCACTCATCTCAGCTCGAAGGAAAATGTGCATTCTCTTCAGTCTCATGCCTTAGCTCACTTTCCATTCTGCTTTGAGGTTTTCTTCGCAATTAAGAAATTACTCTCAGGGATTGTATAAACCACTGTGTTGCTCCAGATGCCTTAGTAACACGAGCATTCTCTTCATCACGGAGAAGCATAATGTAGGTCAAAGATTGCATTGACTCAAGGCCCAATTTGTTGTGTTGGGTGGTTTTTGTTGGGGTTTTTTTTTAAGTGAACCAAACAGGAAATTGTTTCCGGCCATTATTTGTCACTTTCACAAGCCCAGAGGCCAGGAGGGAACCACAACTGAAGAGCGCGGACACTGGGACAATGGAGCCCCCATTTGCAGCCCAGTTGGGTTAGAGTGACTGAAAGTCAATTCACTCTGTGACCTTGGGTAAAAAGAATCCTCATTCTCACCTATTGTCTAATCCCTTTTCCAATTACATCCCTTCAAGTACTTAAAGACATCTATCATGCCCCCCCCACTCTCCTTTTCATCAAACTAAGCATACATGTTTCCTTCATCCAACCTGCACAGGGGCATGTAGATGAGGCAACCATCCCGCTTATCCTCCTCTGTAACCACTCTAAATCCCTTCACAGATGCATATCTCAGCCTTTTTAAACTTAGAATCTTAGGGAAAGTTGCCTGAAACTGCGTGACTTGGACAACAGTAACTGTCAGAGAAGGACTGATGATGGTGCCACAGTCAGGACTCTAGGACACTGGTAGAAAAATGAGATCTGGCAGAGAGGGAGAACTGTGTGGATTGTTTGTGGCCCACCGTGTGTGATTTGTGTATTTTTGTGTATTATTTATGCTTGTCCTATAAGTACCTTGTGCATTTTCTGTGGGATGAAATAAAGGCTGTCCTCTCCCTGGTATCCATTTCTCACTTGGAGTGCTCCTGTTGGAGCTGGGGATCCCACTGCCCACATTTGTGGAAAATTAGACCCAAGCTGTACATGGGCCTCCATCATATGGGAGGACACACACCTCCCGTGTGCTTCTGCCCCAAGACCACTATTAAAGGCTTCTGGGGATGGATGGGTAGAAATCTCTTCCCCCAACACAAATACACACATAGAACTCTGGAAGAAAAGCAGGAGGGAAACATTCCAAAAAGCCCCAAAGGTGTTCAGCACAACTGCTGGCTCACTTTTATAGGCCAGCACAAAGGTAGGTCCCTTCCACAAGAGTCCATCCATCCCCCCATGTAGCTGAGGAGAAGTTGTAGTGTGAAGGGCAGTTCATTAAGAATAGAACAGATATCCCAAAGGGTGCAGTGGAAGGCAAGGGCATGTGAAATAAGGGGGGCTGAGGACTGGGGCTGAGATAAAAGAAATGAAGGAGATGGGAGCAGGAGCAAAGGGAAGAAATTTTCACTTAGGTAGGCTTCATGACTCTGGACCATAGGTATTACATATGGAAGAAAACAGAGTTTTCTAGCCAGATTACAGTCAGCCCATTGTCATACTTTTCCCAGTAAGCAAACTGCATGCCAGTTCCGAGTATGCCAGATACTGGGTTTGCTTTTCTCTTTGCTAAGGCTCTGGTCTCGGGCTGGATCAGATGACAGGATCAGAAGTCTGGCATCTAGCTCTCTTCACCAAGATCATCTTTGCCCTAAATCTCAGCTCAGATGTTGATTTGCTCCCCTCCCTCCCCCCGAGGGAGAAGGCAAGCTATAAGTGAGCTTTGGTCTTCAACCAGCATAGTAATAGGGATGGGTCTGGGTGGCCAGACAGTTACCAGGGAGAGAAGGCAAGAGCTTCCAACAGCATTAAAGAAGATCCTCCTCTACTAGAAATAGGCTACATGGCTATACACCTTCCTCCTAGCACCATGTTGGAAAAAGACAGGATGCAAAGGGAATATTTTCTATGTCATAAAACATGAAATTGCCAGGCTTGACCCAAAGACAAATGAGCTACACTCATCCCCTTGATCTTCTATTCCCTACTGGTCATGACAAAAGACGTTTTAGGAGCCCATTCCTCGAACAAATCACCACAGACTTCAAGATATAACTACCAGCTAATGGTCATGCCTTTGGAATACATGAGGTTTTAAAAGTCTTCTCTGATGGAATCAGTGTCACAGGGAAGTGGAAGCGTTTAATAATTCCAAAAGCCATTTACTGAAAGTTTATTCCGAAGTCTTCATTAAGCCTCCAAAGCAATAAGATTAAATAAACCTACAACTGATGGAAACGCTGACATTCAAAGTGAAGCAGAATACCCTTTGTGTTATTGGCAATGCAGTGCAGTGGGAAGAAGGAACTCAGGAGTGAGAAGATCCAGGCATGAATCCTGGCTCCATTATTCATGTAAAATTAAAATCTAGGATTATTCTCACTTTTTTACAGATGAGGAAACTGAATTGTGACAGACAGCAGTTAAGTGACTTGGTACATATCTTAAGCCAAATTTGAACTCAGGTCTTCCTGACTCCATGTTTAATACTCTATCTGCTCTACCCGCTGTGACACCCTAGTTCCCTTCAGGGGTGTCTTCCATAAGTTGTTCCTGGACCATTTAACTGCCCTTTAAAGATTACCTGGGGGATGTGGCTGGCAATTCACTCTGAGAAAATTATCCATACTTTACCAAGAGATCACCAGGGATTAACACCTTGGTAGTATATTAAACATCTTCCTCTCTTTCTAAGCCCCCCCCCCCATTACATTTCTTTTCAAGTTTTGAAGTCTTATTTCCTAATTCTTGGAAATTACAAGATGAAATCCTTTGTGAGGTTTGGCCCATAAAGGGAATTCAAATCAAGATACACTACATGTGATTACCTCTTGATGGATCTGTTATAAACATCTAATTTAGAGCTCAGAGGGATGAAAGCACATTGGAGGGTGAGCTTGGAAAAGTGAAGCTTAAAGCCCAGCCAGTCACTATGTTGGGGGTGGAGAGGAGATGGGGAGGACTCATTATGTCTCTCTCCCTTTTGGTCCAAACCTGTGATTTCTTAGGACTCATTCTGTAGAGATTTTCGTCCCTTCCCCTTCCCTTCCCCCACCTCATGCATCTATCCTCCTCTGTCAGTGTCTCATCTCTGGCCCCCTCTTTCTCTGTCTCTGTCTCTTCTCTTCCTTTCTTTCCTTGGCCATTGTCATTTCAAGGCTTAGAGATTCCTGGAGGCATTGAAAAGGGCAGGAACTTAGCCCAGGTTCACATTGCCCATAGTATCTGCAGTGGACATTTTATTTTGCAATTAACAAGTGATAATTAATTAGTAAGTTATTTCATTTCTACAATTTAGTCTTAGGATCCTAGAATTTACACTTAAGGTACTGTCTGTGCCACTTTCTTTTCTTTTTTTTTTTAGGCAATTGGAGTCAAGTGACTTGCCCAGGGTCACACAACTAGTAAATGTCAAGTGTTTGGTTTGAGGTCACATTTGAACTCCTGACTTCAAGGCTGATGGTGCTCTATCCACTGCGCCACCTAGCTGCCCCTGTCTGTGACGCTTTTAAAACCTTGCTGAGCTTTCTTTTCCCCAAAAGCCATAGCTGACAATTGTGTAGGCTTTAAGGCATACAAAATGCTTTCTATACACTATCTCTGATGCTCGTAACAACCTTCGGAGGTAGGTATTACAGGCATTATGTGGGTAGTATCTACACATATTACAGATGAGTAAACTGAGGTTTAGAGAGGCTACATATTAACCTTGCCTGTGATCATGAAGCAATTGTCCAGGGCAAGACCTGAAAACAAGTGTTCCTGATTCCAATTTAAGTGTTCGTTCTGCCAATTTTGGGACGTATCAGCATAAGGGACATCGAATCTAGAGGATATCCTAACCACAGGATCATATGGAATCACAGATTTAGAGCTACAAGAGATCTCCTGGGTTATCTAGCCTCATGCCCTCATCTTACAGATGACAAAACTGAAGCCTAGAGGTCACTCATGACAAATGGCAGTGGAGGTGGGTTTGAATTCAATCAGTGTTCTTTCCTCTGCATCACACTGTCTGGCTAGAGATGAATGATAAAGTCCAGAAAGGGCAAGTAAGTGGCTTATCCACAGTCTCTCTCTCTCTCTCTCTCTCTCTCTCTCTCTCTCTCTCTCTCTCTCTCTCTCTCTCTCTCTCTCTCTCTCTCTCTCTGTCACACACACACACACACATAGCTAGTTTGTGTCAGAGCCTGTTTCAGTTCTTAGCTCAGGGTGTCCTTTGTTTTCCAGCCAATGAAACGGTGACACGGCAGAATGCTTTCCACAGAATTCTCAAATCAGTGATCAAGAATTCCATCTTCAAAAAGGTTCTAAGAGTCCCTAAGAATGAAAAGAAAAATTCTGGAAACAAATGGGAGCACTGTTATTTAATATTGGCTGTGGCCTTCAGCCCATAAATTAGAGAAGCTTCTATTTCTTTCTTATTGAGACAGTACATTTTGACAATTACATTTGTGTGTGTTTTTAAGCTGCAGAAAGCAAAGAGTATGGGATTTTGTTTTGTTGGGTTTGTTTTTTGGGGAGGTGTTTTAAGACTGTTGTGGTCTTATTCTGTCATCCTTCCTCTTTTTCTCTCTCTACATGTTTGTCTCTGTCTCTTTCTCTCTCTCCCTCTCTTCATCTCTTTCTGCATGTGTTTCTCTGTCTCCCCCTCTGTCTCTTCTCTGCCTCTTTCTCTCTCTACACGCCTCTGTCTGTCCCATCTCTCTGCCTCTCTCTCTTTCTTCCCTGTCTCTTTCTGTGTGTGTGTGTCCCTGTCTCTCTCCTTCTTTGTCTCTTCTCTCCCCCATCTGTCTCTCCTCTCTCTCTCTCTCTCTCTCTCTCTCTCTCTCTCTCTCTCTCTCTCTCTCTCTGTGTGTGTGTCTGTCTGTCTGTCTGTCTGTCTCTGTCCTGTCTTTTCTCTCTGTCTCTTTTTCCTCTCTCTGTCTTTCTCTTTGTGTACGTTTCTGTCTGTCTCACTCCCTCTCTGTCTTGTCCTTCTTCCTCTCTGAGTCTCTATCTCTTACTGTCTCTATCTCTGTCTGTTTTCCTCTCTGTCTTTTTCTCTGTGTGTTGTCTCTGTCTGTCTGCCTTTCTCCCTCTTTCTCTTCTCTGCCTCTGCTTCTCTACTCCCTCACCCAGTCTGTCCCTTCTCTCTGCCTCTCTGTGTCTCCGTCTCTATTCCTCTCTGTCTGTCTCTCTCCTCTCCCTGTCTCTTTTATCTCTCTCGCTGTCTGTCCCTGTTTCTCTGTCTCTCTCTCCTTCTCCCCCTCCCTTTTCCTTCCTCTTTCTCTCTCCTCTCCCCCCTCCACCCCCCAACCCTTTGTACAAGGCTGCATTGTGATTAGATGGTCGCCATGGTTGCAAGGCAGCGACAGGCTTGAGCTACTTGACTAAATTAGGAAAGATCTGAGTGATTCTTCTGTGACCCGGAAGCCCTTCTGAGGGAGTTGGTCCAGTTCATTTTCCCAGGTCTATCTGACCTTTCTTGTTCTGTCTTCCCTGAGCCAGCCAGGCAACAGGGTAAAGTCTTCTTTATCTAGTTGTTATAAACAAATGTTGGTAAAAACCATGATAAGAATTTGTACACAGCCTCTTTCTTAATTCAAGCCCTCATCACCTCCCACCTGCTCTATTGCAAGAGCCCGCTGGTTGAGCTCCCTGCCTCTAATTTCTTCCCTCTACAACCAACCTCCACACAGTAGCCAAAGTGACCCTCCTAAAATTCATCTGGCCATGCCACCCCCTATTCAAATATCTGCAAGAGTTCCTCATTGTTTCTAAATCTCCCACCTATCTTTCCAGATTTCCTTGTTTCTCCCCTTACACTCCAATCCAATCAAACTGAGCCAGTCCTCAACATTCTATTTCCCTTTACTTCATCTTTACGTATATTACCCCTGCCCTGGAATTCACCTTCACCTGCTAGAATACCCAGCTTCCTTCAAAACACAATGCAGGGGCCATCTCTTTCCTATGCCATGAGGTACTTCCTGATCCCCCCAGTTATCACCACTCTCTCCTTCTTGAAATTAGTTTGCACTTGTTCGATTTGCTTATGGTGTATTTGCTTTGGGCTCATTCTGAACCAGGTTCCCTCAGGGTTTTAGAAGTAGCCCTGAGATGTTGGAGGTTGGACAGGTTTTCTATTGTTATAGTTCACAAGCCCCCACCAGTGGGCTCCCCCTATGATTATCAGTTGACATTAGTTAGTCAAACTTAATGAACTTTTAGAAAGGGGTTATTTACTTCTCTAGTATGGCAAGAACAGTTGGTACAATACATCTCCCCAAAGTCTATGACATATTCTCCTACTAATGCAAAGTCCAGCGGAGTGAGCTTAAGCTTAGGAGCACATGTGGCAAGGGGCCATCTAACTCACAGCTCCTGGAAGGCCTTTTGCTGGAGACCTCCAGAACGATACAGCTTTTCTGTTCGGCTCTCTATAGAGAGCTGACTATGCCACCTCGTCCACACTCTCCTCATCTCTTCATGCAGATTCTTCCACCAGCTACTGCTTTCCAGAAGGTGCTGTGAGGATGCTAATGAAAAAGTCCAAATTCTCTATTCCTCTGGAATTTATCAGAGCCTCTTCCAGTCAAGGGCAGGGAGGAGACTGAGACTAAGGCCAAGGCTAACTGTCTTTTCCTCTCCCTCCAGTCCCCAAACAATTTCTCCTCAGGGGCTTGGTTGGAAGGTTTCCAACTAGCTAGTTCACCATTCACTTAACTCCTTGGGTTTTAAATTGCTTTGCTATTTTATAGATGATTCACAGGGTATGACCAAGTTTCCCTAATCAATTGGAACATACAATGCTTTGTTTATCCATTGTTTATCCCATGCAATGTTTATCCATTAGCTTTCTAGGACATCTAACTTAATCAAAGACTTTTTGGACCTTCTCTAAAGCCTTTAATTGACTGATTACATCAAGAAGTGTGTTTTCACCTGGTTAAGGTATGAAGCAGTAGTACTTTAAATGAGGCAAGGTAATTGATGGATTGAATCAATCAACCCATCCCTTCACTTACTTGGGGACATGTTGAATCTTCCCAATAGAATGGAAGCTCCACTGGGACAGAGACTGTTTCTTTTTGTCTTTGTATCCCCAATATATAGCACAGTGTAGACACTTTTAACATGTTGGTTTTACTGACTCTTCAAAAGAAAAATGAGTTTATGTAGTTGGAGGAAGTCTCCCTGATCCAAAGCTCTGCAGTACTATACTAGGTCTGCATGAGACTTCCCCTGGAGCCAGGCCATTTCTTTAAGGGACCTTATTTCTTTCATGCACGAACATGCCTCCACTGATTCATGCCAGTGAACAAACAGCATTTTTCATTTGTGATCATGAGAGCCTTACTTTCAAGTCATTTTTCAATTTGAAAAGCCCAGGTGGTACTGGCCCACCATAGCTACTATATTCTCCTTCAGGAAATTTACATTATCTGAGGACAAAGCTCCTAAGTCATTGTAACGGGGGAGGCAATAGAAATCAGTAGGGACTGGCAATTCTGCTCTCCTTTCATCCTTTTCCATTCCCCAAAGCCCCCACACAGAATGAAGCCGGGCCAGTCCCTATCCAATTAATTGCCATCACTAAATGGTCACAGGCTGCCTCGTTATCCTAGGCTCATGACAAAAAGATCATCAAGGACAGTGATAATGCTTCAGAAATGAAAAGGGGGCTATTGAGTTGGAGTCTGGCTACATTCTTTTTCTTAGTTCTGCTAATTTCTCAATAGTCCTGTTGGGATTCACATGAATATGATCCAGGTTGAAAAGGACACAGTTTCAAGGAGCCCATCGGCACCTTCTCTGTCAATAGATGGCACCCACTTGGTTTGGAGACATATTTTTCTCCTTCAGTGCTTCAATTGAAACACTGGAGTGCTGAAGGTGAGAAAAGAAGACTTTAAAAGAAAAAGAAGAAAATGCAGAGGGTGGTTTTCTATTGGGAGCATTTAATGGACTTAAAACCCCTGTCAGAGTGCCTTAAAATGTACTCCAGCCAATTGTGTTCTTTAGGAACCAGCTCTATTGGGTATGAGCTCCCTTTTGCACATTCTCTCTCTTTTTTTTTTTAGTAGATTGGAATCTGAAATCTATTCTTCCATTTTAGGTGTCCATAATCTGATATTAATAGAAATTATGCGTGCGCGTCAGAAAAGCTGCTGATGCAATGCACTTATCCTGGGGCATAAAAAGCCCCACACAATGGAAGGCAAAGGGCAGATCTGTCATTTTCTCCGTAATGGCGGCTGAGCCCCACCGCAGGACTGACTACCTGGATGGGCGCCTGCTTTTTATTGCTCTCATGACATCTACTGGCCAAGCCAGGAACAAACACCTGGGGACACCTTTCAAGGCTGGCATTGTCACAAACAGCTTGGGTCTGGCTTACCTTCCCCCACCCTCCTGGGACACATGCCCACCAGCTCTACCTTCTAAGGAGAGGATGAAATCCAGATTGAAGAAAAACTATAAAAATTCTCTAAGGCAATGCAGCCTCCTCAGTAAACACAGGACAAAAGAATAAATGAAAAGCCTTTGAGCACACCAAGGCAAAGACAAAGACAAATATGAGAAAGGAATGTCAAACAGGAATGGAATGCACATTTAGACACACTGTCTCTGGATTCTGCTGGCTCTCTACCGACCTGGGCAGTGAGTGGCCAGCCCCGTACCCTTCCACCTGGACAGAGAGGAGAGAGCCCTTCAGCCCAAAGGCAACTTTTCTTTCCCTAGTTTAGCCCATCTGCCCTTCCTTTCCCAGTATCTAGGTGGCTGGGACAGACTGAGAGCATAGCCAGAAGTATTGCCTGGCCAGGGTGGCTAACGCTGTGCAGGACAGGACCCAGGCAGGGTCAAGACTTCATGGGTTTTGCTCCTCTACCAAACAAATGCCCACATCCACTAAAAGGAGCAGCAGTGTGGAACAGCAAAAAAGACAGTGACTCTTGAGAGAGAGGACTTCTGTCACTAAAACCTGTGTGAATTTCAATAAAGAATCTCCCTGGGCCTCAGTTTCCCCATCTGTAAAGATGGTCTCCCAGACCTAGAGCTGTGGTTCTAAACTCCATGATCATTAGCACAAGGGCTACACTAAGCCTTTCTGGGGAGCCCCAAGGCTGACTGAAAGACAATTATTTGACTTTGCTCACTTTTCATCATTTCCCTAGGGCAGACAATTTCCTTTCTTGGGTAGTGTTGGAAGCTATGGATTTCCCCAATCATTAGAGGGCAGAGGTGAAATGCCATCAAGGCTTCTACCAGGAAATGTTTACTGCTGACATGGGAGGTGGTCCCAGAGGCCCTGGAACAAACAGAAAGGGGTTCATCCTTGGTTCTGGGGTGAGGAACCTCTGCCTTATAAAGTCAAGCACCATTTTCCTGACTGTTCATCCCAGACCACACCGCTGGCTGGTGGGCCTGAAAATCCTGACCTTCCAGCAATCATCTGGATCCTTGGTTTCTCAGAAGTCTGAAAGAATCCAGGGTCAAGTCAGAGACCTCAACTTGGGAGCAGAGACCCTGGGCTCAGCTCCTGTCTTTGGCCCTTACTACCTGGGTGACTTTGGGCAAACCACTGACTCTCTCAGGGACTCAGTTTCTTTTCCTGTAAAGTAAGAGGTGAGCTGGGCATTAGATAACCTTTAGATCTTTTCTGGCTCCAGATCTATGATCTATGAACTCCCTCCATTCTAGCTTCCTTTGATCTGCTATCTTCCCCCATTAATCTGTAAGCCCCTGGAGGTCAGGGATTGTCTTTCTTTTTCTTATTTGTATCTCCAGTGCTTAGCATAGGGCCTGCCACAGAGTAGGTGCTTAATCAATATTTATTGAATTGAATCTTACGCTAGGGCTGTATATCCCAACGCATAATGAGAAATTTCCCGAATAATTCAGGAAGATTCTCCATTTCTGTGATGAATTCTCCAAATGGAAGATCTCTTAGGCCCCACATTCATGAAGTAATTGTCAGCTCTCCACTTCACTTGTCTGCTGCATGGACTGAGCAGAAAATTCCAGCTGTAGCATGGCCAAGGAAGGTCATGTCTACACAGTCATAGTTTTCTGGGTAATTCAAGCCCCCAGATGTTCTTGTTTCTGCCTGATGTGAGCACACTGGTGAGACTGGTCCAAAGGAAGATGGTCATTTGCCGCTCCAAGCACTTCCTAACACTCCATCCTGCTCTTGGCCAGCCTTGATGCAGATGTTTATAGACAGACCCATGGGGAACACATAGGCTTCCCTGGCAGGTTGAATAGACAGTCAAGGGCCCAGGAAAGTCATCCTGTTTCAAAATTTCTCCATATTTGGCCTCTCTTGGTGCCTGAAAGTCTCCCACTACTATCCGTACCTTTTAAACCAGAAATCGACCCTGAGGACTGACAACTAAAGTTGGACTCGGTTGCTAGCACCATTGTGCTCTAAGGTCCCTTCCTGCTCTGAAATTCTTTGATTCTATGATTCTATCCTAGAGGTAGCACCAATGCCCTAACATCCAACCTGATCTAGCCCAATCCAACAAGTTATACACCTGTTATACACCTACTGTGCAAGGGCTTGCACCAAGCACTAAGGATGTAAAGATAGCTCAAACATAACAAACAAAGATGAAAACCAATTTCTGCCCTGAGTGAGTTTGCTTTCTACTAGGAGGATGGAACCTGTGAGGAGATAAATCTATCCAAGGTCATTTAAGAAGGTCAGAATACTCACAACTAAAGGATGAGGAAGGGTCTCTTGCAGGGAGGAGCACATGGCTGAGCTTTGAAGGAAGCCAAGGGGTTCTAAGAGGCACAGGTGAGCAAGGAGGGCACTCCAGACCTGGCAGGAGAGAGGGGAAGTAGTGGGTTCAAACCCTGGGAGGCTGGAGTTTCAGGGTCAACAGCAGGGAGGTCGGTGTGGCTGGAATATCAGGTGTGCAAAGAAGGGAAGCATGCAATAAGCCTGGAAAAGTAGATTGGAAGGGGGTAGCGAGGTGGCGCAGTGGATAGAGCACCGGCCCTCAAGTCAGGAGGACCTGAGTTCAAATCTGGCCTTAGACCAAATACTTGACACTTACTAGCTGTGTGACCCTGGGCAAGTCACTTAACCCCAATTGCCTAAAAAAGCAAAAAAAAACAAAAAGTAGATTGGAGCCCAGATGTGCTTTAACTGGAAAGGTGAGGAGTTTATTGGATCCTAGGAACCATCATGTTACTGCCTGGGTAGGAGAGCAACCCAGTAGGGTTTGTGAGTTAGGGAGGTTCCTGTGGCAGTGTCGTGAAATAGAAGTAGGGAGAGATGAGAGCTGGGAGCCCAGTCAGGAGGTTTGGGGACTGAACTGGTGTGGGAGTCATGTTAGAAGAGAGACCATCTTACTTCCCCCAGAGCAGGCGGCACCACAGTATCCTACACCATCATGAGGACCAAAGAAAGAGAAGCCATCCAGGCTGAAGCCTTCTCAACTGCCTACCTCACCATGGGGCATTAAATAGGCTTGGGCTCAAATATCCAGATGTCTCAGAAACAGAGGCCCTGCAGGAGGATGGGACAATGTAGTACAGTGGGTATTGCTCTGGGCTGGAGCCAGGAAGACTGGGTTCAAATATCACCTCCAATACTTGCTTACTAGCCATGAGACCCAGATGTAAACATTGAAGCTCTCAGCACTCTGGGCTCTCTAAATTACAGAGAAAGTGTGTCCCATCCCCCCCCCGACCCCCAATGCTTCATTGATTCCTGGGCATCACAGAGGGTAGAAAAGCAGGACAGAGGGAGATGGGGGAATGGCTTGTTGAATGAACTCTGGTCCCAGGGCATAAATATGGTCAGGCAGGAGCCGTTAACATTTTTCTTTTTCTTTTCGTGAGCTCCTTCGGGAGGCGCTAAATGTCCAGGCTTGTGGCTATGACTCACAATCCCTTTCTTCAAAGATACTGCAGTGTAATTACGGTATAGAGCAGGAAGCTGGTTCATCTTAAAACACCATGCACTAATGAACAGCAATCTTTCCAAACACCTCTAGAAGGCAGGGAAATGATGCAGCCCAGCTTCACCTCCACCCCCCTCAAAGCGGGGGAGGCAGGCTTTCTGCAGACAGGAGACCTTGTCTCCCCTTTCACCCACCCCAAGCAGAGTGACTCAGCACACACTCCTGGCTCCCTCTTGGCGTGAGCCCTGGCAGCCAGGTACCCAGAATGAGAGCTCAGCTGTCAGTGCCAGTGACCCCGCAGGTTGTACTCTCTGGCTACTCAGGGATCCCTGCCCCCAAGCAGGCCACACAGCTTCCTTGATATAAGCATTAGCAGAGATATCAGGCCGTTTCTGATGCCCCATTCTGCCTTTAATAAAGGGGACCCTAAAGTCTGCCAGGCAGACTCTGGATTTCTCCCTAGGCTTAGAGCCTGGCCGTGCCTGAGCAGAGGTAGATGCAGTTAAGACATGTCTTCCAGCTACAGCTTCCAAACATGCAGAACTCAAGGGGGCAGTCAGCACCTGCTTTCTATTGAGCTCAGCTGTCTCAGGGAAAAAAGGCTTTGCAATTTAGGGGAGACTGCTGAAGACAAAGACAGGAAGGCCCTACAGAACACCAAAATGTCTTCTGAGTGGCATGTCCTATGGCACAAAAACATGGCAGCAAAGTGATGTCCATCCGTCGGATGGATGGATGTTACCTGTGATGGAAAATGACCATTCAGTAAGGAACGTGTCTGAGGGATTCAGACAAAGGAAATGTGGATGAGCACAGATACAGATCCAAGGGAGCAGAGCCGGAAGACCAGTGTACATGACTACTGCCAGTAAATCCTCAACTTGGCTCCAGTGAGGCACCCATCACCTCTCTCAACAGCAGTCTGCTAGTCGGGTTCTCTGCCCCAAGCCTCTCCCCACTCCGGTCTACCCGACATATGGCTGCCAATGGAGTTTTCTTTAACCCTACATCTGACCATGTCAATCCTCTAGATGTGGTCATGTCACTCAGTCAGCTCCAGTGGCTTCCTGTGGCCCCCTGGACAAAATAGAAATGCCTGCATTTAACATATAAAGCCTTCTCCACCTTCCCCCCAGCTCATCCTTCCAGACTCGCTGGAGGTCAGCCCTCTCCTCACTCTGTGATGCAGTTAAACTGGTCTTCCCTTATATTCATCTCCCCCTTCTCCTTGCCTGTGGGCTGCACTGGTTGACACGCATGACTGGAGTTTATTCCCTTTACCTCAGACTCCTAAAGTCCATCTCTTTCTCCAAGATTCAGGTCAGGTATGACCATCTCCACAAAGCCTTTCCCAATCTTTCCAAATTCTTGTGCCTTCCTCAGTCTACCTTGGATTGAGGCACTTTGTATACACAACCTGTTCTAAAGTCCTGGTACAACAGTAATCATTTTAGATGTACATGAAATAAAGCCACGCTCTTAAGGGCTGATAAAACCCGAAATTGCCACATCTTCAAGCAATGCAATAGTTTAAAAATCGTCACCAGAAGCATCAAACTTCGTGACACATTTTTAACTGATTTTCAATTGCTGCTCCAAAGTTCTGTGAATTGCATTTGTGAATAGAAACAAAATTACCTTATCTAAAATGAACAATACCAATCCATGAAAAATTCAGAATTCCCCTTTCGTATTGCATTAACTGTGTGCTTCTACCACACAGACATCCAAAGTGACTAAAGCTTAAAGTTGTATAGGGACTTTAGAACCACCTGGTCATTGTATTTATTTGCTTTATATTTATTCTGTATAGGTTTATATATGTACAAGTTATCTTCTCTCTCAGAATGTAAGCTCTAGATGGTGCAGGGAATGGAGTGCTGAGTCTGGACTCAGGAAGACTTCATTTTAAAACCAGCCTCAAATATGTGCCAGCAGTGTGACCTTGGGTAAGTCACTCAGTCGCTGTTTGCCTCAGTTTCTTCATCTGTAAAATGGGGATAATAATAGCAGCTACCTCCCAGGGTGATTGTGAGGATCAAAGGAGATGATATTTGTAAAATACCTGACACATTGTAGGCGATACATACATACATACATACATTCACACATACACATATATTATTATTATTATTGAGAGAGCTTGTTTTGTTTATTATAATTATATACCTAGGACCTCCTTGGTACAGTACCTGGTGTATGTATATACTTAATAAATATTTGTTGATTGATTGACCTACTCTACTATTCTGTTCCTGGTGGCTCAGGGCCAAAAAGTAAGCCTTCTCTCCCTCCCTGAAGAGTTTTCATGGACACACACTTAGCCCAAAGGAAATGGAGGGAAGGCACCCCCAGGCATCCCTGCGGGATGTAT
This sequence comes from Phascolarctos cinereus, assembly GCF_003287225.1. NCBI lineage: Eukaryota > Metazoa > Chordata > Mammalia > Diprotodontia > Phascolarctidae > Phascolarctos > Phascolarctos cinereus. The sequence goes on from NW_027555514.1 coordinate 14,615,356, forward strand.
CTTTAGAGCTTGGGTTCCCACGAACAGTAAATGGATTCAGGGATTGGCAAAGTGAAGGCTCCAGGCCTTACTGTATTTTATTTTAAACTGTAGAAGCCACTCTCAGCTGCTGGGCTGTATAAGAGCAGGCAGTGGGCTGGATCCTTGGACCATAGCTGAATCCATATTTCCTCTTTTGATCTTCCTTGTCCCTGCTAGCAGGCACTTAGAGGCAGCTGGCTAGGGGCTGCGGCTGGAGTCTGTGGTCATGGACAACAGAGCTACCGTGGTGTGTGAGTGAATTACGTGGGACAAAGAAAGAGAATCAGACATAGTTACTCATACGATAACCCTTTCAACTGCGACCTCCTTAATAAAGCTTTTCATAGGCGAAGTGCCTTTTTGCTGTGACCACCTGTTATATAAGCAGTATAAAAATCCAGCCTTAAAAACCGCAGCATTTGAAACCTAATAAAGGAGCAATAAAGCATGTGTGCAGCCTGACATCTCACCCTCTGCTGACAGAAAACCAACTCTAGGTGGGGAAGCCGGCTCAATTCGGTTTCATCTGGTCACAGCCAGACTTCTGAGTCAGTCCAGTGGCAGTACACGTACAAACACATGACAACTGCTGTCACAGAATGAAATCAGATCAAAAATTATTGCTTGTCCCAAGTAATTGGCTACCCGCTGCAGCTGGGGAACAAAGCCTCCTCAGCCCCACGCTCCTTCCGCCCCCTCAAGTCTGATGAGGACACGGCTGCACACCATAGCTCCTGCCTTTGTCCAGAATGCTTGAAAGCCCTGGGGAATCAGTGGAAGAGGCCTTGCTCTAAAAGAAAGCAAAAGACCAGGTATCTGAGCTGGGTACCGTTCTAGGGGAGATTTTAATTGTGGAACTCTCTCTGCCCAGTCGAGGTTATCCGTGCTTTCCAAGTGACTTAGTTATCTAGGTATCTGTTAGCTTCAAGTGGCAGTGTATGGGGAGACCCAAGACAGGACATGGCACCTTGCTCTGATTTTAGGAGGGGTCTTAGCTCACATGAGTCCGAGGACTTGCTTAAAATCTCAGCTGGAAGAGAGGGAAGAGATCACCGGGGCAACTCACTGATTTTACGTACCAGGTCACAGAGGTGGGACATGGGAGAAGTAGCATTCAAAGCCATCTCTTAAGTTAGGATGCTTGTCCCCCTTCCCAGGTGTCGAGTGTTGTTGCTGTTTTGGGATGGTAGCTGCCCAAGACAGTCGAGTCCTCTGTGAGTTTGATACTCCCAAGGGAGTTACTGGCCCTAGATGCATCTTGGGAAATGATGCTCCAGGCTTCCACCTGCTCCAGCTATTCCTGGCTATGAGGAGGCTGACAGCCTGGGGCTTCCCCAGGGGGAACCTCTGTAATAGGTCAGACACGATTTGTTTTTCTTTTGACAGCAAAAATTAGGTATCATTTGGATTTGAAAGGCTTTCTTCTCTTGGCCTGAGATACAGCATATCAGCATGAAATTACATCCTGTCCCACCCACAGATCTTTGGGGAAAATGATTGATACAAGATGAGTGAAGTTAAACCTTTCTCTTGTAAAAGTTAAGTGCAGTTTCATCAGACTTAGGCAGCTAAGGAAGCCCCATAATACCCTTGTGATACATGCGCCAGGTCCAGTGGAGTGTTTGAAAGAAGATAGGATTTGGATTCATGGGACCTCGACATTGGCTGCCAGAAATTGCAAGGGTGACCTTGACCAAGTCATTTGGCCCCTGGCACTACTTCCATCACAGGGTTTTAGTGAGGTTCAAGTAGGATCATCTATGCAGCCTTAGGGGAAAAAAGCTATTGCTATCTGTAAAAAATGAGGGAGTTAAAACTGACAATGTAGTCTTGTGGAAGGAGGGCTGACAGTGAGTGACAAAGCTGGCTTTGACTCCAAGTACCATGTTCTTTTCACCATAGAATCCTTTAGTGTTGGAAAGGACCTCCAGGGCCATCTGCTCCAATCTGGACCTGGACAAGAATCGTCTTCACAACAACCTTGAAATTAGAATCTTCTGGGGTTTTTTTTTAGGCAGTTGGGGTTAAGTGACTTGACCAGGGTCACACAGCTAGTAAGCATCAAGTGTTTGGTCTGAGGCCAGATTTGAACTCAGGTCCTCCTGACTTCAAGGTTGGTGCTCTATCCACTGTGCCACTTAGCTGCCTTGTATATATACATGTATATATACACATGTATAACCTATATTGAGTTGCTTGCCTTTTCAATGAGGGTGGGTGGGGAGGGAGGAAGGGAGAAAATTTGGAACCCAAAGTTTTAAAAACACATGTTTAAAAAAAATGTTTTCACATGCAACTGGGAAATAAGAAATACAGGAAATGGGGTACAGAAATCTATCCTGCCCTACAGGAAAATAGAAGGGGAAGGGGATAAGAGAAGGGGGGAGAGGTAGAAAGGAGGGCAGACTAGGGGAAGGGGTATTCAGAATGCATGCCATCTTGGGGGTGGGGGGAGCAGTGAGATGGGATGAAAATTTGGAACTCAAAATCTCGTAGAAGTAAATGTTGAAAACTAAAAATAAATTTATTAAAAAAAAAAAAACATCCTTGACAAGGGATGAGCACGTTTTCGTCCAAAGAACTGCAGGGAGGAAGAACCCTTTCCTTCTCCTTTCCTCCCGAGTTTCTCATTCTAATCTGGGGAAGGGGGCATTCATTGTTAGTTATTCAAACAGCTCTGTGATGTCATTGACATGGGCACCCCTTCCACTGCTCATGTGTGCAATGTGTGTCTTCCCAGCCTGTATGATTTTTAGCCAACCCAATTCAACCTAATAAACCTGGTTAGGCATATATCATGTGCAATGCACTCAAGCAGGTTTGGGGGATTCAAAGACAAAACAAAGTGGTCTCTGTTTTTAAGGAGTCTTCATCCTATCGGGGTGGGGTTGGCGGAGGAAGAATGGAACTTTAACAGCTAGTGGTGGGCTAAAGAAGGTTATGAGTAGCAGAATGCCCATCAGCTGAGCCTAGAAGAAAGAAAGAGATGCTAAGGATGAGAAGTGCACCCCAGGCAGGTGGCACAGCCTGAGCAAGGCACTGAGGTAGTTTGGGGATCGAGCAGACCACTTTTCCTGGAATATAGAGTATGTAAAGATGAGTAGTATGTAACAAGTTCAAAAAGGCAGGTGAGAGTAAGATTCTGAAGGAAGTTCGTGTTTAATCCAAGTGGTACTAGTGAGCTATTAAAGATTCTTGAGCAGGGGAATGGTATTCTTAAACCTGTACTTTAGAAAGATTATCGTAGCAGCTGTGGGGAGCATGGTTTGGGCGGCGAGGAAATTAGAGACTGGGAGTCCAGCTAGGAGATTACTGTAATAGTCTGAGTAAGAAGAGATGAGGCTCTTAATGATGATAGCAGCTATGTAAGTGGAGAGGGGCAATGACTTGAGAGATGCTGTGGAGGTAGACATCCACCAGTCAATACATATTTATTAAGTGACCATTGTGTGCCAGGCACTGTGCTGTCTTCAGAGATTCACCCACTGTGAGGGAGACCTTCCTTCAGGTCTTTGGTTTCCAGCAGAACTCTCAGGATGCTCTTCTGCTGTTCTCTCACTCCCACTGTTATGACTGAACTGCCTCCTTTTCTGACCATCCAAATGGGTCACTACTTCCTGTGTCCCGCCCCCTCATAGGCACGCCAATGGCAGTGCTCCTTTCTAGCAAGCTCACACTAACCATCTGTCTCACCATCATCCTGTAGGTCAATGACAATTAGGATTCTTTGGATAAGACTCGGCAGAGTCTCCAGGGATCACCTGGCTGCCCAAAACCAACTGCTCTAAATTCAGTAACATGGGAGACAGCCTGGTCTCAGCACCCATCTGCCTCCTCTCTCTTAGGACAGATCACTTCTCTGGGAAGCCAATCTCCTACCTTGTTGTCTGGGCAGAGTCTTTGCCCAGTTTTACTTTGGGGCGGTGGGCGGCGGGAGTGGGGAACATGACATTTCCTAACCTAGTTTCCAACATCTCTTATTCAAAGACCACATGGTACCATTCACAGAGACCTCCACCCCACCACAAAACTTCCTCACTGAAACCTCCCTGGGTTTCTTCAACCACAGACAGGCCCTAGGTCAGTTATGTCCCAACACTTAAAATCTAGGACGGAAGCTGCTCAGAAGCCCTTCCTCTCAACACTTAGTTTAGTCGAATTAGATATGACAGAAGTTCCTTTTGCCCACAGTCATTTCTTTGACTACTTTTCCCATTTGCTTTGTTCATCCACAGGAGATTGAGTGGAATGCAAAACTCTCGAGGGCCATTTGATTATTGTCTTGGTAACTTGGAGGTCCTTCACAGTTAGAGTAAGTGTTGATAAATACAGAGCTGAATCTGGGGACTAGGTTGCCTCTGTAAGGTGGCGGAATCCCCTCCCTTGTTGGTCTTTAAGCAGAAAGAAGATGGAGGCTGAAGTATGTTATGGTAGGTCTTTCCTTTCAGGTAAGGTCTAGAGGCCACTGAGGTCCCTTCCCATTCTCAAATTCTGGGATTCTGGGAATTAAATTGGCATGCTCTTGTCTAAAGAAAGAATTCAAACTCGTTATGTCCAAGGACTAAAGCAGGGGTCTTGGGGTCTTCACACAGATTTTGGAGGTTCATGAACTTAGATGGGAAAAAATAGTTTTTCTTTTCACTGACCTCTAACTGAAATTCAGTATTTCTTTCCATTGTGATAATAGCTAACACTTAAATCAAGTTTTGGCGTTTGTAAAACACTTTATATATATTATCTCATTTGATTCTCAAAAAGACCCCAAGAGATGAGTTCTATTATTATCCCCATTTTACAAATGAGGGAAGGGAGGTTAAAGAAAAGGTTAAGAAAAAAGGAAAGAGGTTGAATGACTTGCCCAGAGTCACACAGCTAGTAAGTGTCTGAGGGATAATTTGAATTCAGGTGTTCTTCACTCCCAGTCCAACACTCTATCCATGTGCCACCTAGATGCCTTCAAAGATCACTACCTCAAGAGCCACTGGGCACCATGGACCCAGAAAGGGGAATAATAATTGGGCCTAAGGCCCTCCAGTTTCAATGGCTAGCATCTATACGTCACCTTCAGCTCTGTAAAGTGCTTTAGTATATTAACTCATCTGGAAAACGTGAATGTAGCAGCAAACCATTATTCTTGGAGGGGATCCATAGACTTCACCAGCCTGCCAGAGGGCTCTGTCACACAAAAGACATCTTTGCATCCCTAGCACCTAGCACAAGGCCTGGCAATCAATGCAAGTTTAATAAATGTTTGTTGAATATAAAACAATTGAAAATAAATGCTCTGAAATAATAATGGCCAAGCCTGGCCCCAAAGAAGGGATAGGAAGCATCTCCCTCCACCTCTCCCCTTCCACTTCCAAGACAGTCAGACTCTTTCCACCTAGAGGTTTGTTTTCCTAAACCATTTCCCCCTCTTTGATTCTTTTTTATAAGACATTGCTCTCTGGGAGGGCAAGGGGGAAGAATGCATTGGGCAATGGACATGAGATAAAAGCAAAAGATATCAGACCAAAGTATTTGAAAATAAATGCTTGTTGAACTAAAACAAAGAAGCATTTGAGTTAGGAAAGGTTTCTTTCTCACCCAAACCAGAACATCCCATTCATCTTTTGTTCTCTCCAGTCCAGCACTAGGTTGTCCCATGTCCCTTCCACTGTGAGCCTCTCCCAACTGGAGCATCCTTCCCAATCCCACACCTATGGGCTAGCCTAGGCCTCTCTCGCTCCATCCTGTCCCTCCCAGCGTCTTCACTCCTTTCTGAGGTGCCATTGTCCCCAGCTATCAGAAAACTATTTTGATACAGGACAAAAGGAGCTGGATATGCTACAAAGTAACTTGAATAGAAGTTAAATGTTTTTCCATAAATATAGCTGGTGCTCAGTGATTTCACTTTCAGGAGTAAAGCCATTTACATGAATCATCTGGGCCTGCTAATGGAAGCCAGCAGCACCGTTCGGCTTTTCCATTTCAGTATCATTTAGGCTGATGGTTAAGTAGCTGTCAACATTCCCATTAGACCATTTGTCTTGAAGGAAACTGCCTGCTCCTTGAAATTATTCCGGAGACTCCTCCGCTTTCCTATCAAGCACAATTGTATTACTGACAAGCAGAGAGTAGCCATGGCTAGGGGTGGAGTCCCACACCTGTACACGGTGTCCTAGGCAATGGCCTCCACAGAGCAGAATGACATGCAAATGACATGCATGTGAAGGGGTCTAAGCAGATTACTGATTTCTCAAGTAGCTCCATCTTATTCCATCCAATGCTTCCAATCAAAGGCCTTAATTAGAAGACAATGTAGATAATGGAAAATCACCATCCAAAGACAGTACTGACAACACTCATAATTGTGCTTGCAAGTATAATTAAGATGAGAAGATACATCAGGAAAATGTACAGGATGAGATGGTTATGATTTTATACACGGTTTAACTCCTTATTTTGTGCATTGGTTTTTATTATTTGTCTTTGTCAATAAGTAAGTTTATCCCAAAGTTTTTTTTAAATAAAATACTCCTTTTAGCATTTTCAGAGCCCATATTTCTCCCTCATATCTACTCTACTAAAGAATAAAAAGACATTAAGTAAGGTAAAATCCAGTTGATAGAATGACAGGATTCTCAAGCTGGAAGGGACTGGAGAGAGCCTTTAGACCAGGGGATCCTCATCTTTTTGGAGACATGGACCCCTTGGGCAGTCAGTCTGGGGAAGCCCATGGAGCCCTTCTCAGAGTAATATTTTTAAATGTATAAAATCAAACATATTAGATTACGAAGGAAATCAACTATATTGAAATATAAGTATCAAAATATCTTTTTCAAAATTCTTTGTTCATAGTTATGTGTTGATTTGTATTTGTTGATGGACCCCCAAGTTAAGAACTCCTTATCTAGCCATCATTTTATTGTCTAAGCAATCATTTTAAAGACGAGGAAACTGAGTCCCAGAAAGGTGAAGTAGTCAATCAAAGGTACCCAGATCTAAGACAGGACAAAGGTCCAGGTCTTGAAGCCCAGTCCAGAGCCCTCTTCCCTACTTCCCCTGCTTTCTCTTGCAGTGCCATCTTCCCATTTCTCCACTTAGGTGACTTATGGACAGTCAATAAGCATTTATCAAACACCTACAATGTGCCAAGCACTTAGTAAGAGCTAGGGAATACAAAGCAAGGTGGAAGAAGGCTCAGAGAACCAGTGCTTTGTACAATGCTGAAGCTGCAGCAAAGGTTCGATTTCTAGTGCTTACCAATGCATTTAAAATCCCTTTTCTCTTAGACATAAAAGCACAAGGTGGTAAGCTAGGAGTTCCTGTAAACGGCAACAATAAAAATGTGTAGCTCTAAGGCACTTTTCGAAAGGATTCCACAGACTCACAGACACAGCCTTGAAACACACAACACAACACTTCCAGGAGCAAGGACGGGCTTTAAGGAAATGGTGATGGTTATTGCTGACATGCTGCATCCAGGTACAAACTGAGCACGCCGGTAATTCCTGGCTGTGCCGCAAATGATCAAGATGCTCTGTCAGACACTGCTTGATACCAGGAAGTATAAGGCTTGGTCCTAGCGTCTTATCACTGCTTAACTGACTTGATAAAGTAGTGCCCAAACAAAAGCAGTGGTGGAGACTATTGTTTAAAATACCATTGGGTTTGTTTAACGCTTTTGAAATGTCCAAAGAATTGGGGTCTGGGCCCTTTCAGAAGACAGGTGGCAAAATGGAAGCAACTGGGAATGAGGAGGCATGGAGTTAGGACCCTGGGCAAGTCACTTAACACTATTTGCCTCAGTTTCCTCATCTGTCAAATGAGCTCGAGAAGGAAATGGCACACCACTCTAGCATCTTTGCCAAGAAAACCCCAAATGGGGTCACAGAGAGCAGGACACAATGGAAACAATTCAGCAGCAATGGCAACATGCTAACTTTTCAAATGTAATTCCCAGCTACTGGTGGAAAGAAGACATAGAAGCTAAGAACATGTATGTTCATTCTTAGATGGGTTTCAGCTCTCCCTGGAGAGTCCTCCCTATAATGATACAAATCACAAGCAAGCAAGCAAGCATGTCTTAAGCACTTTCAAGGAGCCAGGTTTTGTGCTAAGTCCTGGGATAGGAAACAAAATGCAAAAATAGCCCCTGCTCTCAAGGAGCTTACAGTCTAATAGGGGTAGTAATTTGTGTGTGAATAGATACGTGCAAATTCTAATGCATAGAGAGTAAATGGAAGGGCATCTCAGAGAGAAGGCCCTAGCAGCCAGAAAGGACTGGAAAAGGCCTCCTGCAGAAGGTGACCCTTGACTTCGGTCTTGAAGGAAGTCATGGATTTGTGATGGAGGTAGAAGTGGAGGTAGAGTAAGAATTGAGTCAGGGACGATTCCAAAAGACTCATGTTGAAAAATGCTCTCCATGTCCAGAAAGAGAACTGATAAACTCAGTGCTGATTGAAGCAGACTTCTTTTGCTTTTTTAAAAAATGATTTTCTTTCTCTTTCTCTTTTTTTGCAACATGGCTGATAAGAAAATATGTTTTGCATGATTTCACATGTATAATTGATATCAATTTACTTGCCTTTTCGATAAGTGAGGAAGCGGTTGGAGAGAGGGAAAGAATTTGGAACTCAAAATTTTAGAAAAAAATGTTAAAAACAATGAAAAAAAAAGAATTGAGTCATGGAGACCAACTAAAAAGCCATTATATCTGTTGAGGTGAGAGGTGTTAAGGGTTTGAACTAGAGTTGTGACTGTTGAGTAGATGACACTCCCAACATGAGAGATATGTAGAATACAACTATATGATTTGCAATTAACTATGTGAAAAAAAACCAAAAACAAAGAAAAAAAAACCAAAAAGCAATTAAATGAGTGAGAGTGAAGAGGGGAGGACAACATGGAGGTTGATAACTGGGTGACTGGAAGGATGGCGGTAACCTCAACAGTAAGAATGAAGTTTAGAAAAGAGGAGGGTTTGGGGGAAAAGATAAATCCTGTTTGGGACATATTGGGTAAGATGTGCCTATGGGATATCCAGTTTGATATGTCCAGTGGGTAGTTGGTGATGCAGATCTGGAGCTCAGAGGAGAAACTAGGGCTGAATATATACCTCTTGCAATCACCTGCATAAAGATTATAATGGCACCCATGGAAGTTAGTGAGATTACCAAGCCAAAGGGTATAGAAAGAAAAGCAAAGAAGGCTAAGAACAGAGCTTTGAGGGGCACCCACAGTTGATGAAAGTGACTTGGATGCAGATGTGGCAAATAAGACTGAGGAGTCATGGGATAGGTAAGAGGAAGGACCAAGAGGGCTCACAGTCACAAACACCCAGAGATGAGAGAGTATCCAAGAGGAAAAGATGGGCAACCATATCAAATGCTGCAGAGAGGGCAAGAAGGGTAAGGATAGAGAAGAGGTCATTAGATTGGGCAGTTAAGAGACCAATGGAAACTTTGGAGAGGACAGTTTCAGTTGAATGATAAGGTGTCTTTCCATCTGTGCTCAGTAAGAGATCCACTAAATGCCTGAGAATGACTCACTCAGTCGATTTAATTATAGGGTTTATTGATAACACACAAAACCACCAGAGACACAAATACACAAAAATACAGTGATATTTTTACAAATCCAGTACACACTTAAACAAAGACATACACTCATCTGGTTCTGCCTAACCTTGATACTGTCCTTAGAGGGGAAGGAGCATGGTAGACCTAGGACACCAACTCTACCCAGAATTTCAAGTGGATTCTGTTTGATTCATGTGAACACTGTCTGAGGAGGAAGAAGGGAGCTGGAATTCTTATTATATTTAGCAATCTAGGATGAGGAGGTACCAGCCACCTTTGAGTATACCAATCACAAGGAGGCTAGAGAAGAAGTCACAGAGGATGGGCAAAATACCTTTGGTGGGAAGTTGGAATTCAAGTGATTGAAAAATGAGTAATCATCCCAGAGACCAAATAAGAAAACATAGCTCCCTCCTCTTGGAAGAGAGGTGGGGGACTACTTGGGCAGAATGGTGAACACAATTTCAGATGCAGTCCCTGTGATGGATATTTTGGTTTAACTATTTTTCTTTGTTCAGTTTTACAGTGGGCAGAGTAAAGATGGGTAGGCGTTATGTGTGAATTGCTTTGAAAATGAGGAAAAAACAAAAGGTGTAAATAAAACTTTTGAAAAAAATTCCTTTGGTACTCAGTGGCAGAACTTATAGACTTACCAGTCATTATAATTTATTTGGTCTGTGTCCCCCTCCTTCCCCTGCCTAATGACATCCTAATCACCAAATTCTATGGGTTTCTTTTTCAGTCTTCGTCTTTAATCACTTCTCTGAGACTCTCATATGAGATTAGCTCCCATGTACACTGAACGTATGTTGTATGTACATAGTTGTTTGCATGTTGTCTTCTCCGTGAGACTGGAAGCTCCTTGGGGGCAGGGAATGGATTTTTATTTTTCCTTGTATCCCCAGCACTTAGCACAGTGCCTGTAACTACTTAATGAATGCTTGTTGAACTAATAACTCGGTAGTATTTGACTATCCCCAACTTCTGGACAATCTCTTCTCTTGACTTTTTCTTTTCCAAATTTCCCAGGAAAGAGACTTTACTCTTGTCGTCATTCTCTGACTGTGTATCTTCTTCACAACTCCTTTTTGATGCCTTTTGTTTTCATGTTACAGACATTCTGGAAATATTCTTCCTCTTCCCAATACAACTTACCTCTCTTGTATCTTGGGGGGAAAAAGTTAACAAAAATACCAAATACAGTTAATATGTTGACCACATATACAACATTCTTATCTGTTTGTCTCTTTCCTGTCTCCTGAGGTAAAGGAATCATATTTCATTATTGGTAACCCTTGGTGACTTTTCACTTTCCCAGATTTGGCCTTCCATTTGGTGGTCTTCCCATTGACTTTGTTGGAGTCAGGTTCTAGCTTGCTCTCCTGGTTCTGCTCATTTTGTTCTGCATCCGTTCATACACATCTTCCCACACTTCTCTGAATTCTCAACATCCATCATTTCTTAGGGCTTACTTTTACTACCTTCACATTGGTCCATTTCCCAATCAATAGACATTCACTTGGTATCTAGTTGTGTAATACTTCTTGCTGTAGCAAAGAACTGGAAACAAAGAAAGTACCCCATTGAGTGGGAAAGAATTAACAAGCTGGGATATGTGAAGCTAATGGAATCCTTTTATGCTATCAGAAATTATCCAGATTAGAAACAAAGAGAAACTTGGAAAGACTTCCCATGAACAGACGCAGAGTAAAGTAAGTGGAACAACAACAATAACAACAACAAAAAACATTGCATGTGATGACTACAATAATGGAAATGGAAAGAATAGCAAAACAGTGTATAGAACAATCTTGGCTGAGCTTGGCCCCAAAGAAGACATACGAGAAGGTAACTCCACATGGGCAGAGGGGACATGGCCCTGTAACATTAAACTTCTTTGATGTATTGGTTTGTTTCACTGAACATGTCTCTCCCCTCATTTCTGTCCTTTCTTAGGAGGGATGCTTCTCTGGGAAAGGGAGGCAAGAGGAATGCACTGGGAAGCATAGAGGATGGGGAAACCAAAGAGATCAATACAATTTTATTTGTTCAAAGTTCTGCTATGACTATTTTGATACTTATGTCTCTTTGCTTCCATCTTTGACATCTAGAGACATATGCCTAGCAGTGGGATGACAGAATCCAAAGAGCAGAAATAGGTTAGTGACTTTTCTAGCTTCCTGTGATGAGCTGGACCTATTTCTGTCTCCACTAGCAGTGTATGAGTTTGCCTGTCTTCTCCCAATGGCACCAACAATCTTCCCCAAAGAAGAAGGTATATTATGGGGTCAGCCACCTTTCAAAGGTGCTATTCCAGCACTCCAACCCCTACCCTTCTGCTGCCAACCCCCCACTGACTCTTGCAGCAAGCTGCTTGGTGACTCTTAAGAGGACGAAGGAAAAACTTTGTGCCAGCCTCTAAGTCTCCTGGCAGGTGGTAGTGGCAATCCTCCCAAGCAGCCAAGGGAAAAGTGGTGGCAACAAGCAACCCACAGACAGCCAGTTGCCAAACCCTTGAGTCACATTAATTTTTTTTTGGCAGGATGTAAAATGCCAAACCAAATCACATAGAATAATATTTAGACTACCCAAATTGACTGATCCCTAAATCAAGAAAAAAAATTGGTGTTGAATTCACAGCCTAAATTGAGAAGATGCAGATTATACCAGAGCTGTATTGAAAAGACATCAGCTAAGAAAGCAGCAAAGACACCCTGCAGACATTGCCTAGGGGCATGGAACATCCTGTTCATACAAAAGGAACAAGGGACTTGTTTGTACTCTAAGGAGGTTCATAAATATCGCCTAATTGGTTAATTGACTGTTTTGCCTACAGGTCAGGAACTAATTTACTGTTGCTATTGCCTTGCCATTGAAATTCAAAGAGTGAAAATCCATTCTGGGAAGGGAGAACTTGGTGCTGGCAGAGCTATGAATCAGGGAGGCAAACCCTAGCCAAGGTCTCAGGTCCTGTCCCCCTTCTCCTTTCTACGGCAGAGTTTGGCCACTAATTCATCCACTCAGGTTTGGGCAGCTCCCCTGACCTCTGTAGCCCCTGAATTGACTTGTACATAAAAACCGGGTACCTCTACATGGGTACACCTTGTCTGGAGGTGTTCTTGGGCTCTGTTTCTGTCTCTGTCTCTGAGAATAGGGAATGCTAAACAATAAAGAATCATACTATGATTAGAACAGAAGCCAGCATCTTATCACTGCTATTTGTCCTTTGTTTCAAAGCGGACGTGATGTCTTGACTTGGGTGTGAACTGGATTTCAGTGAGACCGAGTTGCACAAAGTCCTCAGCCTTACTCTCTCTTCCAGAATCAGCAAAGTCCAACGGCAAGACAAAAGTCAGGATACCTGATGGTCCAGGATGCAGTGGCTGGCTTTGTTGTCTTCTATGCCTGACCAAGCACACAGCTCTCCACACCACCTGCTTGGACTGCCTTCAGGGACTTGGGAACAAATTATTCTCATCTGCCCATTCCACCAGAGGAAGTCTTTGCAAACTTGGGGTAGACATCCCCCTAATTCACCTACGGGTTTGCGGCCAATCAGTTACCCTTGACCTGGTCGAGCCTGTCTACCGAGTCAGTTTTACCAAGGTGTGGCCGCTGAGAATGCCACAGCTTCTTGGAGCCACAGCTGAGAGTTGGGTGTAAGGAGGATGCCGGAGATGGATGTGGAGCTCTGAAAAGGGCTTGGCAAGCCTTCACACCAGAGGTACTAGTCCTTCCTGAACACCCCATACACCCCGACCTAGCACTACAATCAGTGGACAGGTTAATATGCAAGCCTCATTGAAACACTGGCACTTTCTTTTGGAGTATTGCTAATTAGCCCTTTTACTTTTACCTTCCACTGAGCACAATCTGGTCAACACCAAGGGGACTTTTGCTTTTTAGTGGTCTCCGTGTGTGTGTGTGTGTGTGTGTGTGTGTGTGTGTGTGTGTGTGTGTGTGTGTGTGTGTGTGTGATTCGTTCCCTTTAGCCTCCTCTGTTTCTGCTGCAACTGCTGCATCAATGACTTTAGAATAGGCTACCCTGCTGTTTGGGTCAGTCGGACAATAGACATTTATTAAACGCCTACCATGTGCCAGGAACTGTGCTAAGTACCAGGGATCCAAAGAAAAGTAAAGACAGACCCTGCCCTCAAGGAGCTCCCAATCTAACAGGGCAGACAACATGCAAACAAACAAGCTCTAGACAGGAGAAAGCAGAGCTGATCAACAGAGCAAAGGGGCTGGAATTAAGGGGGGTGGGGAAAAGCTTCCTCTAGAAGCTTTTAATTTATCTGGGACTTGAAGTAAGCAAGGGAAACTGGGAGGCTGGAATGAGGCGGGGGAGAGAGTTCCATTCATGGGGAACAGCCAGTGAAAATGCCCAACCTCAGATGGAGCATCTTGTTTCTGGAGCACTGATGAGGCCAATGTAACCTTGGGGAAAGGCAGCATGAGGTGTAACAAAGCTGGAAAGGTGGAGGGGTGCGGCAGGTTAGGAAGGGCAGTGAACACCAAACATAGGATCCCATATTTGATCCTAGAGATGGTAGAGAGCCACTGCTGTTTACAGAATAGAAGGCAACGAAGTCAGACTCTCTCTTTAGGAAGATCCCTTTGACAACAGAGTGGAAGATGGACTGGAGGGAAAATAGACTTGTGGCAGAGATACCCACCAGCAGATATTTCAATAGTCCAAGTACGAGGTGAGGAGGCGGGGCAGCAAGGTGGTGGCAGTGTCAGAGAAGACAAGGGGGATTATGGGAGAAATATTACAAAGGTAAAATTGACAGGCCTTGGCAACCAGATTAAATGTGGGGGAGGGGAGATAAGTGAAGAGTCAAGGACGACACCCAGGTTGTGAGTCTGTGGGGCCGGAAGGTTGGTGGCCCCATCCTTCAAGTACACAGAACTAGAGAAGTTTTGGAGAGAGGAGAATTGGGGAAGTGGAAATAATGAGGTCAGTTTTGAACATATTAAGTTTAAGGTGTGTATAGGATATTTAGGTTTCAATGGCTAAGAGGCATTTGAAGATGCCAGACTGGCGGTCATTAGAGAGAGACCCTAGGGCTAGATAAAGTCGATTTGAGAATCATCACCATCAAAGTGATCATTGAATCCATGGAAGTTGATGAGATCACCAAAGTGAAATAGGATAGAGGGAGAGAGAAGAGGGCCCAGGACAGAGACCCAGGGGAAACCCACGGTTAAGGGACTGGCCCTGGGTGAAGATCCAGCAAAGGAGATGGAGAAAGAGGGGTCAGGTATGCAGAAGGAGAGCCAGGAGAGCAAGGTCACAAAACCTAGGGAGTGGAAGGGGATCACGAGGTCAAAAAGAATGAGGCCTGAGGAAATCTGGCAATTCAGAAATTGTTGACAACTTTCTTGAGAGCAGGTTCAGTTGAAAAATGAGGTCTGAAACCAGACTGAAGTGATAAAAAGTGAGTGAGGGGAAGGAAGTCAAAGCACCTTTGGTAGTCTAGGCCCAAAAGGGAGGAGAGATGGATAGCTTCCTCTAGAAACAGAAGCCAGCTGCCAAGCTGTTGAGACGTGCCAAGGCAGGCCTGGGCAAAAAGAAGAAGACACAAACAGGAGGTGGCCACCTCCCAGGCAAAGGCTCGGCTAGGAAGCTGGGAGCTCAATACTTGTGGTGGGGAGTCCTGGGCTCTCAAAGGTTATATCCACAGAGCTAAAGCTTGGCCAAGTCCTTCCAAGGTCTCAAGCACCAGCCTGATGGGAAGCTGTGTCTGCTGTCCAAGAGCTAACCTCCTGAGCACGGAGAGGCTAATTACCAGAACCTGGCCCCTAGGGGATAAGGGGTTTTGTTTGTTTGTTTTGGGGGTTGTTCTTTTGTTTGTTTGCTTTTGGGTTTTTTATTTTGTTTTGTTTTGTTTTTTGCTATAATGACCCATTAAGCAGTAGCATGGGGCACTGTAATCAAAATCTGCCATTTTTGTTGCTTTCAGTAAATCAATTAATCAGTTTATCAACAAGTGTTTATTGGTGCCAAGCAATGTCAATAGAGAGCTTGCCTCAGAGCCAGGAAGACCCAGGTTCTAGTCCTTCCTCTGAGGGACTGACTGTCCATGTGATACTGGGGAAGTCTCCAACCCCTTCAGTGTTCCAAGCAGTTCTCCAAGGCATAAACTTCAGACAAAGTACTGAACTGCATCCGTGGAGGGAGCCTCCCCATCTGGGCGTTCTCTAGAGCAAGGAAATCCTAATTCTATTCCCAATCTAGAGGCCAGGCATTGTGCTATGCACTGGGGATACAACAATTTAAAGGAAAAAAAAAGAACAGTCCCTCCCCGCATTTAGCAGGCAGAAAGCGTGAGTACACAGATAAAATATAAATATTAAATATATTGAATACAATATAAGTATAAAAGATAATTTAAATATAAATAGTAAATAATAAATATAAGTAATAAATATAAAATAGCCCCATGACCAAGAACTAGGGAGGGGAGAAGCCTCAGTGAAAAGACTCATTACAGAGGAATGAACTAGTAAAGGCCCTTAGTAACAAGGATCTATCCTAGGCTGGTGGCAATAGGAATAGAGAGGAGGGGACCAGTGTAAGAGACATAAAAGAGGATTTGGCAATTGATTGGCTGGGAGCAGTGGAGGGAGAGAGGAGGATTGAAGTAAGTCCTCCCCCCCCCCCTTAGGAAAGGCAGGAGGGTGGGCAGGATTCAGGGCCATTGAATTTCAGGTCCTGGGATGGTCTGTTCGGGTGGTGGTCTGTAAGCAGTGGAGGATGGGAACTGAAGCTGAGTGTGCATACAGGACCCTTGTCCTTGAGGTGCAGCCATCCAGTCAGGGAGAGGAAAACAACTCAGGAAGCATTTGCTACAGGCAGGCACTGTGCTACGGCATGAGTTTTTAAGGTAATCTGAAAGGGGAAGACATTAGCAGCTGGGAGGACCAGGAAAGGCATCCCGCCAAAGGTAAAATTTGAGCTAAATCTCGAAGGAAGCCAGGGAAACTCAGAGGCAGAGGTGCAGGGGCAGAGCATCCAGGAACAGGGCACAGCCAGTGCAAAAGCATGGCAATGGGAAATCCAGTTGCATTTGAGTATCCTCCAGTAGGTTACTGCATTCACCATTGAGTGTATAGATGGGAGGAAGGTACAAAAAAAGCTGGAAAGACAAGAAGAGACCAGGACATGAATCACTTTAAAAGACAGACAGAGGAGTTTAAATTTGATCCTGGGGATAATAGGGAGCTAATGAGGTCATCAACCTAGAGAAGAGAGAGAAAAGAGGCCAGGACAGAGCCTTGGGGCTGCTTCACGCCTCTTAGTTCTATTAAGGGATCCTTAGTGGCCTGCTAGAAAAAAGAGCAGGGCTTGGGAACGCCAGACTCACCTCATTGCCCCCCGCCCTTTTTAAACTAGATTACTAAACTGGTAGATTGGGAAAATCTATAGATACAGTTTACTTTGATTTTAGTGAGGCCTTTGACAGTATCTCATGCTAATCTTGTGGAAGATGTAGAGATGTGGGCTAGATGAGAGCGTAATTCGATTTGGGACTGGTTGAATGGCTGGACCAAAGAGAAATCATTAATGGTTTATTGTCAGCTTAGAAGGCACTCTCCAGTGGAGCGCCCCAGGGAACTGGGTTTTTCTATCAATAACTTGGAGAAAGGCATTGATGGCGTGCTTATCACACCCTCTGGAACCAAGTAGAACACGTCTAATCTCTCTTCTACACGACAGCCCTTGCCACGTGTGGGGACACTTATCTAACTGGACATTTTTATTACTAGCTTAGTTATTAGAAGAAAACACCAATAAATTTTACTAGAGGTAATATACGGCTCTGAGATAGGGGCCACCACTGCTTCCAACGAACTGAGTATGAGTGTCACAGGGGAGGCAACGCAGATGGTCACGGTGCATATGAGTAGGCTGCAATGTTGATCTGCAAGGAGCTCCTGAGAAGAACAGGGTGAGGGGTGTCATCGGGCATGGCAGGAAGAGAAGATGAGCTGCTCCAGTGGCAAGAGCAATAGAATCAAGGTGGGCAGGTGTCAGGAGAGGTGGAGAAAGGCCTCAGGCACGTTGGGTAGAACTCCTAACATGAGAGACTAGATACTAGACCCACATGGAATGAGTAGATCTGGATGACTTGAGATCTGATCCTTGGAAGGAATTCCAGAACAGAGAAGATCACAGAGCCATCTGAATATTTGACTGTTAGAAGGAAAGGTACATCTGTTAAAATAAATCATTCTTTTCTTTGGATCTAGGAGGAGGAAATGATTTCTGTTTTGACTTTTAATATTCAGGAATGAATAATAGAGATTAGTGTGGGAAAGAGGCACTAACACTTAGTCTAACAAAAACATCACTTCATTCAAGTAACCAAAATAGCTCTTTCCCTCATCACTCCAGGCAGTGTGGCAGAGCAAAGAGAGAGCCAGCCTTGAGTCAGGAGGGCCTGAAACATACTGGCTGCAAGCGGGACGCTGGACGAGTCATTGAAAGCCTTAATGTCTCAGGCGATTCTCGAAGACTAAGTATTGCAGAATGGTTGGCAAGGGAGTTTCCTTATGGGGAATTCTCAAGGGTGAGTAAATCAAAGGTTCAAACCAATTACTATATTTGGGTACACTTTAAAGGAAAGTTATCATGTAGAACAACTTTCTTACGTGATTCCAGATTGGGTTCTGGCCAGTTAACAGGTACTGAAGAACTAGAATATGGGAAAGGTAGGAAGAAATGCCTACCATCCCTAGAAGCTCCTAATAGAATAAGGAAAGGTACATCCAGCAGGATCACAAGCATAACCTCCACCTGGAGACAATGAGTTTCAAAGAATTCAGAGAAAGAATAGACAGTATCTCTCATCCTAAAATTCTACAGGGGAGATCAGGCCACGAGGGAGGAGATACACTCAAGAAATACCTTTTGATAACATAGCACAAATGATATTTATGTAGGGAAAAAGAAGGAGTCTTATTTAACTAAACAATCATATATTAATCACTTACTATGTGCAGAGCACTGTGCTAGGCACATCAACTGAATACAGACAAAAACGAAGCAGTGCCTGACCTCAAGAAGCTTATATCCTACATGAGAAGCATAGTAGATGCCTAAATAATTATGGCCCAACCACGGTCAAAGCCCAACTAGATTGAGGAAGGAGAGGACACTGACAACTGGGGGTGGGGGAAGGGGGGCAAGGAGGAATAGAGAAGGCTTCATGGAATTGTAGGGGCAGCTGAGTTGAGTCTTGATGGAAGCCAAAGATTCGGAGCCAGAGTTGAAGAGTAATTGCACTCTAAGCATGGGGAATGATTTAAAATAAATGTTTTGGAAGTAGGAAATGGAATATTGATTTCAAGGAATATCTAATAATCAAGTTTGACTACAGGAAACTTAATCAAGCAACTATATTTTATACTCTTTTTTAATTTAATTTTTCAAAATTCTGAACTTATGAAACACCAAGATGAGCATTCTCATATACAAAGTGGAACACAAAGAGAGCACTGGCATGAAACTGAATCTATTCCCTGCCTCTTGCTTGTTTAAAAAACTACATAAGAAATTCAACCCATTACTTTCAAAACTATCCTGCTCATCAGTGCTTTCTTCTGAACTTCTTTCTTTTTTCCTCTGTGTATTTTTAAAATGTTTCAATGGCCTTCCTCCTCTTCTTTTTTCTTTCTTTTTTGGCATTACCATCACTATTCCCCTCCCCAACCTCTCTCCAATTAAAAACAAAAGGAAAGAAAAATCCCTTGTATATACAGTCAAGCAAAAGAAATATGTATGGTAGACATGTCAAAAATATATGTCTCTCACCACTTCTTTAACTCCTTCTGTTATGAGGTGAGTAATATACTTCATCATAGGCCCTCCAGAGATCTGGTTGATCATTGCTTTGATTGCAGTTCTGAAGTCTTTAAATATCGATATTTTGTATAATACTGTTGTTATTGTATTCATTGTTTTCCTGGTTTTGTTCCTGCAACAGTTCAGACATCCCAGGATCCTCTGAAAGTCTCTCTTCGGTCATTTTTAAGGGGCAATAATATTCCATTCCATTTATATACTGCCATTCTTCCCCCCCCACCCCCATTCTCTGATTTATGGGCACATCCTTAGTTTCCAGACCTTTTCTTTTGTTTTTCCAATTCACATTTTCCAAGAACATTTATAGTAGATGGAAATAAGGGTAAATCCCTGAGGATGTGAGAATAATACTGAGAGTGTTAAAGCCCGAAGCAAGCTGAGGCTGGTGCAAAATGCTAAGGAAGGAAGGGAGTTTTGTCATGAGATGAGGGATGAGAAGAAGAACAAGAGAAATACAGCAGGCGGCAGCTAGATTTAGATAAGATGATGATAATGAATAACATCAAGAAGGCAGAGCTACTCAACTCCTAACAAAGACAATGTGCCCCAAGTAGAGCACAAAAGTGATTAATATGTTGAAACCCAACACAAATGAAGATAAGATAAGTGAGTGCATTGGCCTGAAAGAATTCAGTGACCAAACACAGATGAGCCACATCCTAGAGTACGGAAAGAACATGAAGAGGTGATCGTTACAAAGCCATTCATGATCATTGAAAGACCATGGAGAAGGGCTCAAAGAGCTGTAGGGTTATGTAAGATTTGTGGTTGCTTTTTTTTTTTCCAGTCAGACCCACAGCCATACCCAGCCATCACAGCAAAGGTCTTTGGATCAAATCCATCTTTGGGGCCCTTTTCTATGGACTAAAAAGAGTTGTCATCATTGGAGAGGCTACATAACTACTGGAATTCCATGGGAAACCAGCAAATGACAATGGCAGCTTGCAACTTAGGCAAGAAAGTAGCCTACTTAATGACATCACTAGACTAGCAGCCTGTGGGAAGGCAGCAAATAACAATTTCTGGAGACAAAGAAATGTTTTGCCTGGGAAACAACCCTAGTTATCCAGGCTACATTTGTTTCTTTCCCATGATGCTCCTTGGCTATGTCTGCTCCCTATTTTCTGTGGTCACTAGTGGCATGGGAACCTGTGGGAGAGTGTGCTCCCTGCATCTATGAGGCCATTTTTCTTTTTCCGTCCTTTGCTATTCTATTTATGTTCACTGTGTTTTGCTTTGAATGAATGTGCCCTATGGTTTGATCTGGTAAAAGCAAAACTTTGAAAAGTCATAGTTTGTGACTTTAGGTACAGGCTGACCCCAATGGGCCTTGAGCCCAGTTTTCAGCAGAGTACATTTGGAGAGATCCTGGCTACAAGCTGGAGATGGGATGCTGGGCCCTATCCAGTGCAACTGTAATACTGAGTGAAGAAACATAGAGTGGTTAAGAGCCCTTAACTGGTGGCTACCCAGCTAATTATCTAGACAAGAGAGTAAATGAACCTATTGAACAAAATCAGTTTATTTATAAATCTCAGCAGGGCATAAGCATTTTACAACCTGCCCCTTTTTTTTAAAATAGAGATTGCTTCTTAAAGGGGTGATTTTGAAAGTGAAATTTTAAAAGCACATTTAAATAGAGCAGTACCCCTTAAGACAAAGGAAACTGTGGAGTGGTTTCCTCATATTGTTCATAATTGGACTCATGCAGCAGGCCAGAGTGAGGAAGGCCAAGAATCTAGGCAGTTGTGAGGTAGTGGGGAGTAAGGGGTCTAAAAATAGGTACACTGGCCAGGCATCACGAATTCAAACATGCACGCATGGAAATGTACAAAGTGAATTCAAGTCTGAGAGATGAGCATGCCAGGCAAAGCAGAAAGGGAAATGTTTAACAATCAGATCTCTAGAGGGGTAGAGCGGGATATATGCATCACACACGCACACAAAACACATTTTCTCCATCACTTTCTGAAGTCCAGACAATCCACAAAACAATGAAACCCCGATGTATAGCATTTTGCTGATTTCTGAGGTATAAATGTTCACATTGAACATTCAAGAGTTACCTTGAACGTTCAAATCTGTTACAAACAGATTTGTTTTGGGTTTTTTTTTTCTCCAGTCAGATCCACAGCCACACCCAGCCATCACAGCAAAGGTCTTTAGATCAGATCTATCTCTTGGGCCCTTTTCTATGGACTAAAAGAGCTGTCATCACTGTGATCAGCCTAGTCACTCAGCCAGAGAACGACTGCTCCTGATTTTCTTCCCCAGTCAAGACTAGTCCTAGAACAGGTAGCAAAGAGGAATGAATGTGTGGAAGGTGAGTAGGGACAGCCAGTGGGACAAGAGGGCATGGAAGGGAGCAGCATACTGTGTTCTCTGAGAACGAGTGCTGGGACATGAGGGGGCAATGCGCCCATATAGAATTACAGGCCCAGAGCTTCAAAACTGAGACTAGCAAGGCAAGAGGCAAGAACTTGCAGATATGTTCCCTGGGCTTCACCATGAGCTTTGCCACAGTGCTAGAGTACTTGGCAGGGAGTCAGGAAGAACTAGGTTAAAATCCTACCCCAGACACTTACTAGTTGTGTGGCCCTGGGCAAATCATTTCATCTCCCTAAGGCTCAGTTTCCCCTTCTGTAAAATAGGAATAACAGTTTGAGGTTCCAATATGATAATAAATGCAAAGATATTGGCTGGGCTTGAAATGTTTCATAAGTGGGAGTCATTCCTGTGGCTACACTCATTTATTAACTGTTCTAGCTGGGGCACACTGAAATGTGTGTAGAGGATGCTAAGAGACATTTAGCAGAGAAGCCACCCAGTCATGAGCTTGGTTCCCAGCTCACTTTTTTGCTACAGGTGGAAAATTCAGGGAGAGAAGGAGAAGTGAGGGGAGAAAGGCCCTTCTTTCCTTTGCTCTATAGTTCAACAGCCCCCTGTAGAAGACGACTGCTTGGGCTTTCTTGAGATTGAAATGGAGAATCCTGTGATTATCAGACTCTCAGGATTAGAAGCATCTTCAAGGTCATTTAGTTCAACCCACAGAGACAGGAATTCCCACTACAGTAATTGTGATGCATTGTTCAGACTAGCCTTTACTTGAAGTCACCTCCCAAGATAGCCCAGTCTTCTTCTGGAGAGCTCACATTGTTTGGATGGTAACCTTTATGCTAAAGCTCAAATGTGCCTACCAGAACCACTTATCAAACAAGTTAATAGATAAGGGAAGTGCTTTGTAAACCCATTTTCCAGAGTTACTGAGAAGGTAAAAGGAAATATTTGTAAAGCACTCTGCGAACCTTAAAGTATTATCAAAATATTTCTTCTTATTATTATTATCATTATTGTTATTATTATTCCACTTGAGGCAAAGTGGAGCTCTGCTCTTGGAATCAGGAGGTCCTGAGTACCAGGCCTACCTCTGACACATCCTTCCTGACTGTGCAATCTTGGGCAAGTCACCTTAAGTCTCAACGCCCCAGGAAATCCTCTAAAATAATATATTACAGCCAGGTGTCTGATCTATATTGGTGGAGGGAGTTCTTCACACTGATGTAATCACAGGACTAAACCCCTAAGCTCCCCTCCTCCAAAAGAATAAATGCAGTCTCTCCACTGAGCTCAGTTTTGCCCTCTGGCGACATTTAAAACTAATCTAAGGAGAAATTAGCTGAACAAAATAAATATTTATCGATAATAGTGTACTAATGAGAGGCAAGATGGTACAGTGGCCAGAGGGCTAGCTTGGTGTCAGGTCCTTCTTTGTACATAAGTATGCCCATTGGGAAGTCATATGACCTCCCAGTTGCCCTAGTCAAGGAGAAGAATTATTGCCCCATCCCAATTAATGATTCTATAATAGGCATTTCCTACACTGTTGAAATCCCATGTCCAGATCTAAGAGAAACAGCAATGATACTGAAATACACCATGTATTTGGGAACTTCTCAATCTAAACATTTCTCACAATGATGAACATCACTGCCTGTTCTCTTCCCATGAATTTGCTACAGGAGACCCCATGAAACAAGGAATGATAAGAAAAATAGCAACAACAACTCACATTTCCATTGTGCTCCAAGGTTTGTAGACCTCACAGCCACCTGGGAGTCGGCTAGTACAAATATTGTCTCCATTTTACAGATGAGGAAACTGAGGCTCTAAGTGGTAATGTGATCATGATCACATGGCATGGGGATATCATGTGAGATCAATAGCTTGATTTTTAGCCACTTGAGCAAAACAAAACCAAACAAAACATTTAAAATTCAATCCCCCTCCACAAATATCAGTTGGACACCAATTATGAGCAAGGCAATGTCCAGACCCTTGCTTTGGTAAGTAGTAAGCCAAGGAGCCATGCAAGGTGGCCCACACCTGTAACTCCCATGGAAGGGAAAGGCCAACAGGCTTCCAGAGCTCAGGAGCTCTGAGCTACAAGGGGCTAAGTGGATCGAGGATCCACCATGCTAGGCATGACTGTGCTGAGCCCTAGGATGGAGGAGGAAGGAAACACCAGCCTGCCTAAGGAAGGACAATCCAACCCAGCTCTGAAAGAGAGCAAGTCCAAACTACTGCTGGGTGGTGGCGGGACCGGGCCCCTGCAAAGCCAGCCTGGGCCAGAGGAGGAGAGCCTGTCTGAAAAATACAAATCACAAAACGAAGGAAAGATGTGTTTTCTACAATAAGGAGATCACAAAAGTTGCTCCTTTAGTGAAACGCAAAAGTCTTCAAGAGAAGAAGGTGGAAACAAAAGACCATCCTACCTGTATGGCCTCCAGCCAACTCATTAAAGCTGGATTCAAATTAGACACACAGCAGAGCTGGTTCAACCAAGACAATTAGACAAAGCATCTTGAGACATAATCATTAGTTTTTATCATTATTTTTCTAAGGTCAGACATAATTAGGAAAATGAGAACATGTATATGCTAGCAGTGTGTCAGAGTCAATATCCACATCTCTTGAGGTTTAGTAAGTTACAGGAACATGGACAATTGTTGACAATTGTCGTTAGTTTTCTGTTTGTTTCTGTTGGCATGCTCATTTTTCCTTTCTAATGCTTTTGTTCATCTGTTTGAAAAGCTGCACTTATCATTGAAGCCAAAATGCAATTGACATATATTTTTAAAAGGAATGTACAAGCATGGTGCCTGGCATGCAGAAGGCATTTAATAAATGTTTGCTGATTGACTGATTAATAGTTCCCTGTAACATACACGTAATTCAAAAGTCCTATTGGTGATACAGATGCCTCTCCCTGGCTGTTGGTCACTGTGGCAGTTAAAAAGGTTCAAGAGACATAGTTTCTGGGTAATTTAATCATTTTATTAATAAGGCCAGCACATTTATTAATTAAAGGATGGTCTTTTGGCTGTCTTGCTTAGACCAAAAACCCCTAATGGCAGTGGGCTTATAGTCTATATGCCCTTAGAAGAGGAGGTGTTCCTGACAGGTGCCAATCAACTCTGATTGATTAACACAATGGAAGCTGGGTCTTGGGGTGACTTGGGTCACCCAGATCTTTGTCAAAGTGACATCAATTTCCATATCACCTGTCTTGACAAAAGGGAGAATCAGTATTTTCCCAGACCTGTCTGAGCAAACACAATGAGCAGGAATATACCCATTAGCCCAAACTTAGAATTTCTTCTACTGTCTGATTAGATCTTGGCCTGGGTAAAACTTTGAGATTTCCCACAATGGTTGGTTGCTATATGAGGAAGTAGAAAAGGGGGAAAGCCTTGGTCCTAATACAATAATTACTTATTAAATGCAAGAGAGAAATATTCATTTCTCACATGATAAGGATTAGAGTGGTTAGGCAAAAAAAAAAAAGTTTTGTTTCTGTCTTATTATCAAATGTAATTGGAACCAAGTTTTAAAGGCCCAGGGGACACAAATATCTATCTATCTATGATCAATGCTGTTGTGTCAGAGACACCTACCCTTTCTCAGTATTTAAATATCATAGGCACGAAAAAACCCTGGCTTACCAGACAAACAAAAACCTTACTGGTCCAACCCAAAACCAAGCTGGGTCTTTCCAAGGACCTTTCCCAAGCAGTCCTGCTGGCTCCACTGGGGATCTACAGGCCATCTTGAACAAGAAAGCAGCATAGTTACTAAAGAGAAAGTTGTTGCTGAAACCATTAGACACACTCCCTCCTGACACGGAGAAATCAAAGGAGATTGTCACTAAGTAAGAGAAAAACAGGCAAGGTTGCCAATTCTACCGTCCCCCACTCCCAATCATAGTCCATTAGAGTGCCATAAAATGACAGAGAGGTGGGAGAGGTTTTTATGGACGCATCCCGCCAGGAATAATCTAATGTCCTACGTTTAAACCTTCCCAAGATAAAAATAATTTGTCAGTCAAGTCAATTGCCTCTCAAATCAAAGTTGAAACTCCCCATCACGGTCTAACTGTCAGACCCTCCTCTCCTCGTGGAGTCAATTTAGCCTTAAGAGGATTGATCTGTACTTTATCTACTTTATTTCTCTGTAAATGGCAGCTAAAGTAAGCTTGGGAGAGATTATTGTCATCTTCAAAACAAATTTAAATTAATTTTAGACAAAAAAGTTCACATGCTAAAGCCAAGATGCTATCCTCATCACCAGGACAATCAGTGGGAAATGACAGTCACTTGGAAAGATTCAAGAAAAACACTCGTTCTTGACACAACTCCACTGAAACTTCCTCTAACTGCAATCCAACTCTTTTGGACCCACCATTAATTGAGTCTCTGGGGACCTTCACTTTTAAGAGACAGGGGCCAAGGACAATAAAACACCAGGTCCCTGATTGAGAGCAGAGCTCAGTTCTACTCTAGGCCTCTCTCTTGGGCCCCCCTCTCCCAGTTACTATATTAGCACTTTCTCCCTTTCAAAATGACTTAATGTTACTTTGCACAGTCTCTGTGTTTACTTACCTGGGTACAAGGTATATCTCCCCAGGACAACGTAAGTTCCTCAAGGACATTAATAACTCATATGTTTGTCATGGTATCTGCAATGCCTAGCACAATGCCTGGCACACAATAGGCACTTAATAAAGGTTTGTTTGAGTTGAACTTGAAAAACTCCTTCATTTACATCTAGAGATGCAATATTCCCAGGAAAGTGCAATAAGAAAACATTTCTTTTCCTCTCTGTCTCAGCTCAAATTCACTGCTTAGCATTCATAGACAGATTGAAATCCGATGTAAGGAAAAACTCACTTCTAATGAGAGCTGCCCCAGAAGGGAGTGGGCTCCCTCCAGCCCCATGGATTTCCCTTCCTTGGAGGTAGCCACACCTAGTATTCTACTGTTCCATTCAACTCTTCTAGTAGGGACTCCTTTTGGATAGAGGCTGCAGTATTCCCATCCAACTCTCCCATTCTGTTATTTAAGACCCTATATAGCTGGCTGCTACCCCAACTATGATCTCATATACCCCTTCCATGTTCTTTATGATCCTACCTTGCTGGGAAATGTTGCCCTGTCTTTCTCAGTGTTTGTGCCTCTGTCTCTGTTTCTCCCCCAACCTCTGCCCCCTCCCTCATGCCTTTGCTTGCAGAAAGTATCATTTGCATTGAACTTGAAAGTGTGAGGAGACAAAAGGAGGAAACCTCCCAGGTTGTCTGAATCTAGGTGTTCTCTTCTGCTAAAAAGACTTTTCTAATATCTTTCTGAGGGGATCTATTGTCTGGTAATGAAGCCAAATGCAGCAGCCCTATTATTACCTCCTTTAAGGCCTGGGTCCTTTGCTTTCAAAGTCACCAAGCTGGGGTTGTTGGGGAGATGAGGGGTAGAATAGGAGAATGCCAAGTTCCATCTTACTTCCAAATCTTTAACTTAACTCTCTGACTCAGCTCTGTCCTTTAGAAAATTCAATAACTAGTTTTTTCATGAGAGACAAGGATGGCAAAGAGCATGATGCCTACCCCAAGTTGACTTGCTCTGGGTACACAGATAGTGATTAGCGACCCCAGGCTTCGAAGTTATGTCCTCTGATTGAATCTAACGTCCTTTCCGCCACACTAAGCTGCATGTATTGGGAAATTAACAGAAACAGGGCTGTGTAGCGGAAGGATTAATTTTGCAATCAGGAAATCTGGGTCCTAGGGCCAGAGTTTTTAGATGTTAACTTGCCATGTGATCTCAGGTTCACTTGAGAGTATTATTGAGAAATCAAAGATAGGAATTAAAGAAAACAAGAAAAAAAAACAAGTCCAGAGAAAGTCCCACTGGGGTCGGGGAAGGGCCTACAACGAATCTGGCAGGTGGCACTGTCTGCATGTCCAAAACAGAAAGGAATCCCTTACAGAAGATGCCTAGAATGCAAGGCAGCCTGGCACCCCAATCCTGTGGTTTGGAAAGTCTTTGTTTTTCTATTTCCTTCTGCTCTCCAGGATCATGTGTCTCATTGCCTAACATTGTCACAAGGATGCCTCATCCTCATTTCAAACTCAACATTCCTGACACAGGCCTGCTCTCACCCCTATGTTCCTGGACCTGGTTTTCCTCCTTCTGTCAGTAAGCTCAGACCTTCAGCCATCTCTGGCTCCTTTCTGTGTCAACTCCTATGTTATCCACAAATCCCACTGATTCTATTAAAAAAATATCAATCTAACAATCTCAATAAGACAAACTAAATTAAAAAGAAGGAACACACCCCAACATAACCACATAATCAGAATGACTGACATAAAAAATACACTTCGCCAACATCATAACTTGGTTATTCCATCTCCTAATGTCTCTTCTGTCCATTTACATGTAGTTTTATTGTCTCTGTATTTGTTATTCAATTGTTTTCAGTCTCGTCCAACTCTTTGTGACCCCATTTGGGGTTTTCTTGCCAAAGATACTGCAGCAGTTTGCCATTGCCTTCTCCAACTCATTTTCTGTATATAGAGATAGAAATGCTCTTCGCCCTGTATTACTATTTATTAGGGTTTTTCCCCTGGTAGTTTTCCTATTTCTCACTTTTAATGGTGCAGTAAGATTCCATTCTGTTGACATATGATAATTTGTTCTGTCATTCTTCAATCAATTTAATCCAACAAACATTTATTAAGCACCTACTCTGTGCAGGACCCTGTCCTAGTCATTGGTGATACTAAGACAAATATTAGTCCCTAACTTTGAGGAGTTTACATTTTACTGGGTGTCTACAAGTTATACAGACAAGTAAATGAACTGGGAAGCAGAGAAGGAGGAAGAGTGTTCCAGACAAGACGGAATGTCATGCATCTGTCTGTCTGAATTAATGGCTTGGTTTGTTTGTTTCTGAATCCACAGGGGTAACTGAATAGGGGAGATAATCAATTTCTTTGGTCCAGATTATCCTACCATTTAGTAACAAATGCTTCTCTACACGAGTAATTATTTTATTTGGCAGGGGGATAGTGCGAGTAAGTCAGCAGCCACACCAAGAAAGAACAAGCCCAAAAGCTTGTTGGAAGCACAAAATCTATATATACCAATGAGATGTATTGAAGGATTTCTTTTGAGGTGACTGAGGCCTCAGGAGGGCTGCAGGTTGAGAGCGATGCAAGTTCTTCAGATCTGGTTCTTAAGGTTTTGTTGTCATTGTTTGGTCACTTCAGTCATGCCAGATTCTTTGTGACCTCATTCTTTGAAGAGATGCCAGCGTGGTTGGTGGGCCTCCACTATCTGGGCAGCTCGCTGCCTGCTGTGTAAGATCAGTTAATGGGCTGCAGCCACAAAGATGGTTTTCCAACTTTCTCTTCTGATACAGAAAAGGTCCTATCTCTGAGATGTCTGGGATGAGAAGCAGCTAGGTTTAGTGGAATAAACAGCAGACAGATTAGGAGCCGGGAAACATTAAGTTGGAATCTCACTTTAGGCACTTAGTAGCTGTGGTTCAGTTTCCTCACCTGATAAATGGGGATGCTAATAGCATCTACCCAACAGGGTTGTGGTAAGAAGCAGATATGAGAAGGAAAATATAAATAACAAATGCGCTAATGTATGTAAAGGGATTTGAAAACTTTGAAGTATCAGGGAAATGTTAGCTATTATTATGTTTTACCAGTTTTATTCCACTCCCAGGGACTGGTGAGAAGCAAAGTGTGATAGGATGCCTCTGCTTCCTGATTGACGCATTGAAATCCTTGAGCTTTGACTTTGATTGCAGAGGAAATGCAACAGAAAAAGAAGGGGAAAGAGTATGACTCACCACTTGGCTGACTTTACAAATGAATTAATTAGACCTATTTTCATAGAGCTAGGTGCCTGCTCTCAACACTTTAGCTGGACTCTGGGAAGCATTTATCCATGAAAAATTTCCCAGAGCCCAGGCACTCACTCCCTACAAAAAGCTCCAAGCCCCCTAGAAATTTGGATTAGGGGCATCAAGCAACATTGGCAACATAAAGAACAATCTGACCATGAAATTGGTTCAAGGCCTACATTTCTGACTGAATTCTCCCAGCATAGTCTTTAGACCAGGGCTGGGGAACCTGTGGCCTCCAGGCCACATGTGGCCCTCTAGGTCCCCAAGTGCTGCCCTTTGACTGAGTCCAAATGTCACAGAACAAAGCCCCTTAATAAAAGGATTTGTTCTGTAAGACTTGGACTCAGTCAAAAGGTCGCACCCGAGGACCTAGAAGGCCACATGAGGCCTCGAGGCTGCAGGCTCCCCACCCTTGGTGTAGACCCTTTGAGTCTGGCCCTCTGCAAAGGACTGTACCTCAGGCCAGCTCTGACCCAGTTTGGCTACAATGCAATAAACAGTTTGTCAACAGAAACATCTGAAAAGCCCTTCTACTAATATGTCCTAAAGGGAGTGCTCACAATGAGGAAATCCCCAGATCCCTGAAGTATCCAAATCTAAGTTTTATAGTATCTCCTTTAGGGAATTCAGGTGGCTCCACAATTACTCTATGTCACTTGTATCTTCTGGGTTGTCTGGTATGAAGTCTGATACACAGTAGGCAATGAAAAAATGTTATCATTGGCTTACATTTTCAACAAGGAGTTTTCTCCAACTGAATTTGCCATCTAAGCCAGGCTGTACTTACCCAAGACTCAGCTCTCTGGCCTCCCTCATCTCTGCTTGAAGCTCTCCAGCAGGAGGACCCCTTGACCTCCTCAGGCAGTACATTTGGGACGGTTCTAATTGTTGGGAAGTTTTCCCACACATCAGGCTGAAGTCTGTGACTCTCTAACTTCTACCTAGTATTCCCAGTTCTGCCCTCTAAAGCCAGGCAGACATGACAATCCTTCAGAAACTTTTTTTTTTTGGTGAGGCAATCAGGGTTAAATCACTTGTCCAGGGTCACACAGCTAGTGAGTATCATGTGTCTGAGGCCAAATTTGAACTCAGGTCCTCCTGACTCCAGGGCCCATGCTCTATCCACTTCACCACCTAGCTGCCCTCCTTCAGAAAATTTTAAGACAGCTATCCTAAGCTGTCAAAATTTGAAGTGCTGGTGCCATGAATAACTGGGGTCTGGTCAGGAGTGATGCCCAATACATAATGTTTATTGTAAAGGCAGGTGTATCCCTATCCCCAGGGCCAGGGATAGGGTTGGACAAGACTGATGGGAGCTGTCTGCCCAGAGCTGTCCATGCTCACAGGGGCACAGGATGTCCCCATTAAGGCTAGTGGATGGTGGCTTCCCTCGGGCAGAGTCAGGTGGGCTCCCCCTGCCCCCTAGCGAGTCAGCCTTAGTGACCAAGCTGGCTGATCTGCTCTGGCTAAAGCTGGCTGCCCACTGGACAAAACCAGGAGTTTTTAAATACAATTTTTAGTATGGCAAGGGGAGAGGTTGGAGCTTTATTTCGACTACACACACAGTGTGAGCACAGACCATGCCCTGGAAACTTTCAGCTTATCTATGTGAAACTTGTGCCTGGAGGGTGTAACCAGTGGGTATGACTATGAAACTTCTGTGCTTCTTTAGATTAAGAAAGGAATTATTTTGCTGCCCCCCTCCCCATGCCTTGAAGTTACCTTCACATATAACATGGCACTCTAGGAATTTCATAAATTTCAGTCTTTGGTTCTCAGAATCTCAGGATTGGAAGAGGCTTCTGGGGCCTCCTCCTCCTCCAGCCAACCTGACCTAGAGTCATCCAACTCCTAGCTGAAACCTTGTGAGCAGGGGCCAACTACCTTCTGAGCCTTGCATTCCACTTTGCTTTTCCCTAGACTGCATCAAAGTCCACTCCCTCTGCAATTTCCAACCATAGATTTAGATGGGGAAAGGCCCCCAGCTTCTGGGCCAACTTTCCCATTTTACAGACGAGTTTACTAAGATTTGGGAGGTTAGGTTACTTGTCGAGGGTTACATAGGTCATAAGGATTTGAACCCAGACCCTCTGATTTCAAAACCAGCCCTTCCTGGGGACAGATCCTTAGTATTACCAGCCCTTCCTGTACTCCCTGCCCTTGGCCTTACACCCTACATGACATTCATACCAACATTCTTTAGGGTGGGAATGCTATTCTGGTTCCAACTAGACTGGAAGCAGACTGGAAAGTTATTAGCTCAAGAGAAGATTCATTGCCTCCGGAAAAGGCCACTTGAGATCCCTCTCCCTCCTCCAGATCTTCTGACCCCTCAGCCCCATTGCCTTCATCTCGGCATCCAAAACAAAATGATTCACTCGGTTTCCCTGAATTTGAATGGCTGTTGTTGGAAGACCACCCGAGGACCCTGGACTCCAATTCTGCATTTCCAGGCAAAGAAGCTACCAGTGACATGTGGTGGGAAATGCACTGGATTTTTCTTTAACTCAGGGGACTCGTGTTCCCCATTTGTAATTGAGGGGTATTAGATGACCTCCAAGGGCTTTTCCCCCCCTCCCCTCGGCCTCAGTTTCCCCATCTGCAATGGGGCGGGGTTGGAGCAGATGACCTCCTAGGGCCCTAGCCCTCGGCCTCAGTGTCCCCACTCGGGGGAGGCGAGAGGCCTGGCCCGGCCCGCGCAGCCTGCGCCCGGCGGTGACGTGGGTTCGCGGCGGGCCCTCCCCCCTTTATTCCTCTCCCCGGGCCCTCCGGGAGACCCTGTGCGCAGACTCGGCGGCCGGGCTCGCGTTCGGCCGGCCCAGCGTCGCCCGCCGCCGCGTTCTAAGGGGCGGGGGCGGGAGGGGCCCTGGGGCGGGCCGAGGGGCGGGGGAGAGGGCCCGGGGCGTTCCATCGGCCGCTCTCGGGGTTGTGCGGGTGAGTGTGAGTGTGTGTGCGTGCGTGTGTATGCGTGTGCGCGTGTGCGCGTGCGCGCGGGGTCGTGCCGCGCGTGTGCCCAGGGAGGATGGCAGCGTCCGGCGCGGAAAAAAGCAACAAGAAGAAAACCGAGAAAAAGCTCGCGGCCCGGGAGGAGGCCAAGCTGCTGGCGAGCTTCATGGGCGTCATGAATAACATGCGGAAACAGGTACCGCCCCCGGGAGGAGGGGCAGGGCCGGGGAGAGGGAAGGGGGAGGGGCAGGGCCGGGGAGGGGGAGGGGCAAGGCTGGGGCTCCCCTCCCCTGCGGCCCCTTAACTCTGCGTGGTTCGCGCTGCCCCCTCCCCTTCCGCCCCTACCCTGGAGTCGGACCTCAGAAGGCGACCCTCGGGCACCGCGGACGCGCCGCGTCGTAGCCTCCCGGCCTTGGAGCGAGAAGGGACCTTGACTTGCCCAAGGTCAACCGGGGAGTGAGAGGCCCGACTGGGATTCGAATTCAGGCCTTGCGACCCCCGTCTAGAGCTCTGCGTCAAACCAGCGTTTATGGTTGTTTAAAACAAAACAAAAACAAAAAAAGGCACACACTCTGGGTGCTGCACGTACTGAAACAAAATCGACCCTGCCCTCAGGGAGCTTACATAGAGAGGGGGTGGGGGGATACAAAGAGCTAAGGGAAACAGACCCCTGACCTCGGGAACTTACGTGGAGTGGGGGATGCAGCTGACCCCGGGGAGCTTATTTGGGGTGGGGGGATACAAAGAGCAGAGTGAAACAGACCCTGTCCTCAGGGGGCTTACATTCTTGGGGGAGGGGGCTTGTACAAAGAGCAAAGGGAAACAGACCCTGACCCCGGAGAGCTTACATTCTTTCGTTTGGCTAGAGAGCGGCCGAGTCCCTGAGCTGATGCCCAGGTGGCTTGGGTTTCTTGCTCTTTCCCTACCCCAGGGCTGACAGATGGTGCCATGGAACCATGGATTTGGCATCAGAAGCCCAGAATTTGAGTCCTCCCTCTCCCACGCCCTAGCTGTGTAACCCTGGACAAGTAATTTCACTGCTCCCTTTTTCCTGCTCCTAAGGTCCCCTCCAGTTCTAGATCTATAGGCCTCTGATCTTGGACATGTTTCTCATAGTGCTGCCAGGGAGGGAATTAGGAAAGGCTTCTTTAATCCACTAAATATTGATGGGGGCACTAGGGGGAAGGAGAATGTTGGTAGCAGTTAAAAACAAACCTTTCTGTTTATGTTTATCAAGAGCAGAAACGTTCACTAATGAACGTGGTGGTGCTTCATGGAAACAGTCTTGTTTCCCAGGTACCATCTTTTCTCCCTGGGACAGAAGAGAAATGAAGGTGTGTTTTGGAATAAACTCTGGTGATGAGTATAGACTTTAGAGCACTCCACTTATGAGCTGTTATTCAGACTTGCCCTGACATTCAAGGCCCTACCTCTAACCATCCATCCCATGGCAGATATCTGGAACAGCTCTCCAGGACAAATGTTGTTTCAGCCACACTGGGCTCATCACAATCCTCTTCTCACTGGGCCTTTACCCATCTACAAGCCTTTCCTTTTACTGTCCTTTCAGGCCCAGAATGGACTCTCCTTCCAATTCATCCACCTCCCATGTGTCTGTTCAAACCTTTGTCTTCAAGGGTCACCTTCTTCCGGAAGCTTTCCCTGTACCCAGTGGCAGAAATTGGTCAGCCTCCACACACCTCTCAGCGTGTGGCCTGCACTACTCACAGGTCACATTCTTGAACTGTAGCTATGCCCGTATGTTTCCTTGACTGTAGAAGGAGCCTCTTGAGGAAGGGACTCATCTTTCTATTCCCAGTACAGGACAGGGGCTTTAGAAGGGGAGAGAGAATGAGAAGTCTGCTTTGGGCTTGTTGAGCTTCGAATGACTCCGGGATGTCCAGTTTGAGGTGTCCAACAGACTGGTAGTTGGCAGGGGGGGACTGAAGCTCAGAAGAAAGAGTAGAGCCAGATGTGGACACCTGGGAGTCATCTGCACAGAGCTCCATCAACCCCTGGATGCTGAGCAGGTTGCTAAGAAAGGGTTAGGGTTAGAGAGTAGAGCTGAGGGCCCAGGACTGGGCTGTAGGGATGGCCCCCAGTGTACGCAGTAGGCACCTAATAAATGTTTGTGGAGTTGTACTGCCGCCACCAGCTTCAGTACTCTCCAGATAGAAGCAGGAGATGAGGTTTGCAATGGTTGTCTTCCTTTGGCATTGTTTGCATTGTTTGCATTGTTTTTACCAATGGAAAGTAGGAACATGAACCGTGGTAGGACAGTAGACAGTAGGACTTCTGTGAAGACATCAAATCTGTTCTTCTTCATTGTTGCTTATACACTTGGTGCCCATGGGGCACCCTGGCTTGGGTGCCAATTCCTGCTCTGTTCCTAGAGCCGATGGACTTGAAGTTCATGTAGCCCTTTTGCTTTGTGTAGAGGGAGGCTGAGGCCTAAGGGGCTTACCTAACTTGCCCCACATCACACAGGAGGTGAGCGTCAAGAAGTTTCCTTTAAGGTATGAGAGCCATGGGGCAGCAATTCATTTGGAAAAGCCACAGGAATGTTAGTAGGCAGGTAGCTGATCACTGCCCTGGCAGGCCACAGAGAGGGTGTCCAGGCTGGGAGAGGAGATAGCTGGGCCAGCTGTTCTCTACCCTGGAATGTGGGGGAAAGGGGGGTTCTGTTCAGGGCACCACATTTTAGGCAGGAGAGCATCCAGAGGAGGGTACCTAGCAGGGTGAAGGGCCTTGAGTCCGTGTCAAATGAGGCTACTTGAAAAAGTGGGAATGTTCTGCCTAAAGAAGAGAATCGTGGAAGTATGGGGGTGAGGGGGTTGGTACATTCTTCCAGTATACGAAGGGCTGTCATATGAAAGAGTGATGGATTTGCGTGGTTTGGTCCCTACAGCAACCAGGTCACCTAGTGCTTGGGGTCAGGACAAGGTTCCAGGCTGTCTGAGCTGCACCAATCTCCCAGAGCTGTCCCAGGCCTGGTGCTGAGATAGCTTCCCACTCACCCACGTTGTTTAGGCCTCGGCTGAATGTGTGCCTACCTGTTGTAGGGACGCTTTTCCTGTGGTGTGGGCTAGATCCTACAGACAAAGGGTCTGAATGCAGCGATTTCTGGGATTCGGGTGTTATCAGGTGAGGGCTCCTCTGTTTGGATTGAAATGGTTGTGTGGGTGACCTGTGCGTGGGGCCTGCGGGTCCCTGACGTCAGTGCCATGTCTCTCCAGGTACCCAGTTCACTAACTGAGCTAGATGTATGAAGCTCTTCTTTATATCAGGTACTAGGCCAAACACTGGACATAGAAATGCCAGCGAGGAAGCCGGTCCTTGCCTTCAAGGAGCTTACATTCAGCTGGGGGAAGACAACAAATGCAGCAGCCCTAGAAAGCTGGCTTGGCATGGCAAGGAGCCTTGGGAAAGTGGCTCGGAGCGTTGGGTCCCAGCAAGATCAGGCCAAAAGCTCCCCTGTCAGAGCTGGACCCACAGAAGATGCCGGAGCCATCGTCCGTGGGTGTGGACATGGAACCCTATCGGCTCATAACTCCGACAGGGACATCACTTTTTAATTTTTAACTTGTTTTACACTTTTTAAACATTGCCAATCTCAGGCAAAGTAAGGAACAGAATTGCAAATAAAACCTACAGATCCCAACTATTTATGTTTCAATAAAAGCCAGACACTTGACCAAACCTTGTCTGTTCTCTGTTCCCTTGCGGTCTCCCCCATTGGCGCCGCGGGTTCTTACTCTTTAGCTTTCTTTGTGGCTTTGTGTCAGACTTGTTACTTGGGCTGTGCAGTCACATTTTGTCACACACAACACAGGCCTCCTTATCTCCTGTCACCCTCTCTTTGGTCACAGAGGGGCTTCTAGCCTTCACTACTAGAAGTGAAGCAGATACAAATCTTTTTGTACAGCTTGGCCAACTGCTTTACACCGAATACTGTTTTTCTCTCACACAAGTCCCCTTTGGTACAATGTGGCCTTCCCATGCCCCTGTGCTCTGGGGCACGCCGCTGGACAATCTGCCTTTGGAGGACTAGCCTCACTCAGTGCCAAGAGGCTCAGCTCTGGGTTAACAGTCCCCTATGGCCCAGGTCGCTGGTAGATAGCAGGAGAGTCCCCATCAGCCAATGATGGGCCACTGAGGTGACATCCCTTCTTTCAGCAGAGATGGCCTAGCAGGGAGATGGGGGACCTGAAGGATGGGCCCAGTTTTATCATTGTATCTGTATGTTTTTACATGACTTCTTAAAGAAATGTGGCTGAAACTAGTATGCAGGTTAGAGAGATCTGAGGAAATGCTGACCATTAGATAGCTTTCCTTAGTTGTTGTTGGGGGTGTGTGTGTGTGTGTGTGTGTGTGTGTGTGTGTGTGTGTGTGTGTGTGTGTTTTAAGAGCAATAAATACATAGAAGCACCATTGTTTCAAAATGGCAGAACATTTGTTCTCCATTGTTTTCTGTCTGCCTTGCTCCAGATATCTTTGGAGAGATTTGAATGGGCCATGACAGAAGCTCTGGCATGTACTTCACTGCTTCTGGCAAGGTGATTAATTTGTCTTAGCTTCCTCATCTGAAACAAGGAGACTGGAGAAAGAGACAGGGACCCCCACCCACCCCCCAAGGGTCCTTCATCCACTCTGTGGATCTGGTTCACTCAAGCTCGGGACTTCTTAACTCTGTGTGTGTGTCTATGTGCAGGCACGAGAGCATGCTGGACCCCTTGGGCAGTCTGCTGAGGCCTATGGACCCCTTCTCAGAAGTAGGTTGCTAAAGATTTGAAAGAAATGCTAAATTTCAGTTAGAGATTAGTGAAAATAGAGGTATAGGGGTTTTCCCCCTGATAGTTCTTAGAGTCCTGCAGACTATAGGCTGAGAACCCTCTGCTTTATCTAGATAAATCTAATAACATAGAAAAATTTTGAGGAGAGAAGATGAGTATGAGAGAAAAAAGGAGCAAAAATTGGAAGGGGAGGGAAGGGCACAAGCCTAGGTTAAGCATCTACTAGCCAAGCACTGGACTCACTGCTTTACAGATGATCTTCTTTAATCAGTGAACTAGATCTCAAGTCTGTGTAGGTTGTACCGTAGAGTCCAGGTGGGGAGAATTGCCCAGCAGCAAATGTTGGAGAGTCTTTTGATGGAAAGGGGCATGGGCCATCACCAACATACACTCTCTTTCTCCTTCTCTCTTTCTCTTTGTCTCTGTCTCTATCTCTATATGTGTATGTATACACATATATAAACACACATTTATATGCATACATAAATATATTTT
This sequence comes from Phascolarctos cinereus, assembly GCF_003287225.1. Lineage (NCBI taxonomy): Eukaryota > Metazoa > Chordata > Mammalia > Diprotodontia > Phascolarctidae > Phascolarctos > Phascolarctos cinereus. The sequence continues at coordinate 14,653,296 of NW_027555514.1, forward strand.
GTAATATATAAATATTTTTGTTTATATATGTGTGTGTGTGTATATATATGTATATATATATGTATATATATATGTATATATATATATATATATATATATATATATATATGTATGTATATGTACACACACACACATTTCCTTCTGTTCGGCACCATCAGAATAGACATTCTACAGGTTACATTCTTCAAGTAGAGAGTATACTCTTTGAGAATCACCCCACTGGCTAAGTTTTACATGAAGCAGGTACTTCATTGGTATTTGACTTGGCTAGGCAGAAGTCCAGCTAACCTTCTTTAACTAGCCCTTATAATTTGAATGGGGTTGAGAGTGTCACTGCCTTAATGCCTCCCAATTCCCTCCCTCTTCCCTTAGTCAAAGAATTCCTGCCAAGGCACAAACTTCCCAGAACATCAAAGGTAAATGAGGGAGAGGGAAAGCCTTCCGTAGACATTGCTTTTTCAATTATTTCCTGTTTTTCATAAGGGACAAAAGTTTGATTTCTTTAAAAAAAGGAAAAAAGCCTCAACATTTCACCTTTCTTTTATGGAAGAAATGGGGACTACGTTAGTTGACTGGAAAGCCCAGTAGTTTGAGTGTCAGGGACAGCTCCTGCTCAGTGCCATCAACTAGCAAGAGAAATTAACTGGCATCTTGGTCAGTTTCCTTGATTATAATTAAGAGAGTCAGACTAGGGGAACTCTCAAGGTCCAGGGGATTTTGAACTGGAAGGGAGGTTTAACGGGTCTCCTGTTCCAAGCCCCTTGTTTCTCAAATGACAAAACAGACCCCCAGCCTTGACCTTGGGAAGTAGCATCACCAAGGCCTTGCTGGTGCTAAGTGGCAGAACTCTGCTTAGGACTGGCTTCTGAGTTAAAATCAGGCTGCTTAGATGCAGAAAGGTAAAAATGGCAAGGAAAAAACCCTAAATAATCTTCTCCAGTAGTTCCAGCAAGAGTATTTTCTCAAAGGCTGCTTCTCCAAGCTAGGGGCTGGTGTTTGGCCCGAGTTAGCATAATGCTCCTGTCCATGGAGGGTCGTTTGGCCCTTGCTGGCATCGGAGGCACTGAGATGCAAGAGTAGAACACCATTAGAGAACTAAATTGTTGAAAAACAAAGATGCCACAGCATTATATTTAACTGGTCCAAGTAAGTCAGGAGTAGAGAGGGAATTTCTCATTCATCATCCTCATCCTCTTTTAACAGCATTTGGCAAAGAGTAGAGAAATTGGAGAATCTCATGAAGCTGAGACCAGCCAGAGACCTAAATTCAGAAGAGAATTTCTTAAAGATTGATGGCTGCAGAGAAAGTCCCATTAGCTCCCCCAGGGGGGAGAGGTGTGTGCATCATATTTTATTGATATATTTTTTTAAACATCCTTGTCAATTTTCAACCCCTCCTACATAGGGCAGAAAGGTTGTTAAACAGAGCAAATCAACCCATCCATCCCACGAGATTGTGCTGGAGAGCTTGGCCTCCACCTGCACCTGCAGGCCACCACCTCTTAAGAAGCCTCCTTGACTATTGAGCTGCCAAGGACTGCGCTGGTCAGAGAGCAGAGGGTATCTGATGCTTTCCCAATTCTATTGCGATCTTGTGTGGATTGCTCTCCTGTATCTTTATTGTGCTCACACTAGATCTCATGGCCATGTGGCTCTCACAGCAGGCAGCAATGAGTGGTCTCTGGCAGGCTGAGGGCAGGAGGCTGGAGGTCTAAACCCCCAAATCCCATTAAGTGAATGTTTACTAAATGCTTGCACTGTTCCAAGACTATGGCAGGCATCAGGGATACAAAGTAGAGGACAATGTATCCTTTCCTTGGCCTCTCTCCATTCTGACCTCACAGTAACAGTTGACCGTTGATGACTCCCTGTGCCTTCTTGATGCTGCCCTGTCCTTTGGGCTACTGAGATCCTAAGTTGCTCTCCACTGTCCTTTCTCTGACTCCTCAGTCTTAATTGGGTACTTCCTTGGGTTCTAGTTCCAGCCCTTATTCCTCCAGTCTCTGCCATGACAGTCTTATTCATTCCCATCCCTTCAGTGTACCTCTCCTGGTTAAGCTCAAAATCTGCAGGATAAAACTGACTTTCATAATCAACTGATCTTTCTATCAGTGGTTCTCTCCCTCCCCCTTCCTCTCTCCCCTTCAGGACCCAGCTCAAGTGTTACTTCCTAGCTCTTTCCTTATTTCCCCTCTCCTTTTTGGAATAGTTTCACCTTCATTTTCAAACATATCTTTTCTTCCTCCCCAGTTATCCTTTGTCACAGAGAGGTGGGGGTGGGGGAGGAAAGAAATTAGGAAAGACTTATTAAGTATGTGCTCTTTGCCAAGCACTGCTAAGTGACTTACAAATGCCTCATTTCACAAAAACTCTATGAGGGAGTTGTTATTATTAACCTCAGTTTACAGTTGAGGAAACTGAGGCACACGCAAGCTAGTAAGTATCTAAGGCGGGATTTGAACTCTGGTCTTTCTGATGGCAGGCCTGGTGCTCTATCCACTGTGCCACTTAGCTGCCTCACTTGTTTATTTGCATAAATTGTTCCCTTGGTCTGCTCTCTTGATCCTGCATCACATCATATGAGTTTTTCCAGATTTCTCTGAAATCTCCTTCGTCATTTCTTATGGCAAAATAGTCGTGTCCCATTACATTTACACACATAATTTGTTCAGCTGTTCCGCAGTTGATGTGCAGCCTGCCCCCCCATGTGGATTAGGGTTGCTTGGAGCTCTGAAATATCAGGGTACAGCGCAATGTCCACGCACTCAAACCTTCCATGGGCAAGTCTGGGGGCAAGGTTTATTGTAATACCAATAGAAGCAGGCTGGGTTCCTAGTAAACCTGCAGCTTAATGGGAGTGAGACTGATGCTTATATACAAAAGTGAAAGTGAAAGGATCTGGATGGGATTAAGGAGTGGTAAGCAGTCTGGGGTGGGCCAGGTGGCCCAGTGAAAGGAATAGCAAGTAAACTAATTAGATGATCTAGGTGGACTGGGGTGGGCCAGTTGCCTTGGGCAGAGGTGCCAGTGATCTGGGCTGCTGAAAGTGATGGGAAAATTCAGGGACTGGGTTGCTTTCAAAGATATGGTCTAAGCTTTGGGCTGGGGCATTAAAGATAAAAGCAAAGGCTAGCCCTGTTCTCTGGGAGGCATAGGTGAGGCTGTTATCTGCACAGCTCCTTTGTGGACTGACCAGATCAGTGGACAACAAGCATTAGACTGAATCCAACCGTCACAGAACAAATCCCCTTAATGAAAGGATTTGTCTGTACAACTTTTTTGACTCAGTCAAAAGGCTGTGCCCAAGGACCTTGAAGGCCACATGTAGCCTCAAGGCCACAGGTTCCCCACCCCTGGTCTATTCAAATCTAGTGTGTTTTTGGTTTTTTTAAGTGATGGGAGAGACTTGGGAATTTTTATAAGCAGCAAGGAAGAAACTAATAGAAAGGAAGAATCTGAAAATCTGCGAAAGGTAGAGAGTGAGTGGGAGAGGGGATGGGAGCGAGAGCACATGTCGGGTGATTGACTTGGGCAGCCACTTCATCATCAGAGACTGGAGTGGAGGTGATGGAGGATAATGTCCCAGGCAGGGAAGTGATGGGGGGGGGGGGGCGGGGCGAAGCTCTTGGTGAATGACCCCAATTTTGTTTTCATTGAATTATGAGTTGATGTCTTCAGTAGAGAGGTTGGAGAAGGTATGTCCTTCTTTCTGCTTGTATGTGTATTCCTAGCACTCTTAGCACAGTGCTGGCACATAGTAAATAAATGCTTGTTGGCTATTGAGAGAAGAAAAGTTTTGGAAGAACTGCTATGTGGGGGAAGGTGGTGCACAGGTAATCAACTAAGAAGGAGGAGTAGGATTGCCTTTCTGTCCTGAGGGCTCTGTTGAGATTAACATCACTTCATAATAGACTCATTTAGCTGTGGTTCAGTCATTTCAGTTGTGTCTGATTCTCTGTGATCCCATTTGGGATTTTCTTTTTTTTTTTCCTTTGGCTAGGCAGTGGGGTTAAGTGACTTGCCCAGGGTCACATAGCTAGTAAATGTCAAGTGTCTGAGGCCGGATTTGAACTCAGGTCCTCCTGATTCCACAGCCAGTGCTCTATCCACTGCAACACCTAGGTGCTTCTCCCCCCCCCCCAATTTGGGATTTTCTTGGCAAAGAGAGTGGAGTGATCTGCATTTCTTTCTGCAGCTCATTTTACAGATGAGGAACCTGAGGCAAAGAGGATTAAGTGACTTACCCAGGGTCACACTCTGAGGCCAGATTTGAACTCAGGGAGATGACTCCAGGCCCAGCACTCGATATCTACTTCGCCACGTAGCTGCCCCAGTCAGCACAGTATTGCTATTCTAGTTCTGTTTCAGCACCATGTGATTAGAGGTAAAGGAGTTGGGGGCAGCTAAACTGTGTGACCCTGGGCAAGTCACTTAACCCCATTGCCTAGCCAAAAAAAAAAAGAAGTAAAGGAGTTGGATGGCAGGAGTAATCCAAGGTTGGGATTTAGTAAGACATGAACAGTGATAGGACAAGAGAATAAGGAACTTAGCCTGCTAAGACAGTGTAGAGTTGAACTAATTCACCAAGGTCAAGATTAGGAAGGAAGGAGAGATTAGCCAGAGCAGACAGAACGACCTCTTCTATCCCTGAGAGCCATCCCATATGATCAATGATATTTTTGAAGACAAAGGAAAAAAGAAGAAGAAATCAGCATAATTAAAGTCAAAATATGCACATTTGTTGACCTCCCACCTCTTCAGAGGGGGAGGTGTTTTTCAAGCTCTTTGTAATTTTACAACCTTTGTTTAGATTTCTGTGTATGATTATTCTTTCCATTTACATTGTTGGAGTCGTATCTATTTTTTTTCTTGACTCTGCCTCCTTCACTTTGCTTCAGTTCATGGATTTCTGTCTAGGCTTCTCTGTCTTCACCACATTTGTCCTTTCTTACAGCACAGTAACATTCCATTCCACTCATAGACCACCATGTGTTTAGCCCAAACAATGGGCATCTACTTTGTTTCTAATTCTTTGCTCTCATGAAAAGTGCTATCATAAATATTTTGGTATATACAGAGACTTTCTTTTTGTCAGTGACCTCCTTGGAGTAGAGTATAAGCCTAGTAAGGGAATCTTTGGGTTAAAGGCTATGGACATTTTAGTCTCTTTATTTTCATAATTCCAAATTTCTTTCCAAAGTGGTTGTACCAGTAACAGTGCACTGTCATCGAACCTGTCTTCCCACAACCCCTCCAATACTGACTATTCCCATCTTTTGGCAACTTTGCCAATTTGCAGGGAACTGAGGTGAGAGCTCGGTGTTATTTTGATTGACATTTCTTATTATCAGTGTGCTAATAGTTTGTCATTTTTCTTTTGAGAACTGTTCATATTTGGCCTCTTGTCTAGTAGGAAATGTGCATAGAACTGGCTACCTTTCCTGACCCTTTAATGCAAAACACAGAAAGCTGTTTGTGTATGTGTCCTGTTTTCCCTATTTGATTGTAAGCTCTGTGAGGACAGGGCCTTTGTGTTTAGCTTATGGCCCAGCTAGTGTTTTGCATGCAGGAATCTCTTAATAAATGGTCCTTAGATTCCATGGAGATACCCCCTTTGTTTGATGAGCTTATAGTGTGGTGGAGAAGACAAGTTATATAAAAATACTGTATTTTGTTTTGTAATTAAGTGCATAGAGAGTTCCCAAAAGAAAGAGCTCTCTTTGGACTGAGGGGATCAAGGAAATTTTTGAAGAGGCTCTGGCCTCAAGTTGGACCTTCAAAAATGAAGAGGATTCTGGTCAGCAGAGTTTGAAATTGGGAAGAGGAGGATGTACTTTCTAGTGTGGGCAGGGTGAAGAAAATAGCCTTAGTTGATACTAGAGGACGAGGGGATACCTGTTAGTAGTCTAAATTTGTCAGCAGTATAGCAACATTGAGAGTCGATTTCGAGCTATTGTAGCAATTCCTGTGACCTCACTTACCACTCACTGTCAAGCGTAGGAAGCCATACAGCTGTGCTTTTACAGTTACTTCTTGGAGGCAGCTCAGTGTAATGGAAAGATGGCAGGATGTGGGGCAGGGTCCAGAGTTGAAATCCTAGTTCTACCACTTGCTACCTGTGTTAACATGGGAAAACTTTCTTACCCTCTCTGGACTTCAGTTTTCTCATCTGTAAAATGATAAGGTTAGGCTCAGTGGTCTCAAAGATCCTTTTCAACTCGGAGAGTCTGTGATTTTGGAATTAGAAAGTAGTTGAGATGATAAGTGCCACAAGAGGGAAGGCAATGGGCAATGGCTCTTGGGTAGAGAAGGGAGATTTTCAGCCAAAGGGATGCCTAGGATTGGGACCAGCCAAACAGAAGGGGGTGGAGTAGTGTTGGTTTGAGGGTGGGGAGTATCACATGGGCAGGGCATGAAGGGGTGTGTGTGTGTGTGTGTGTGTGTGTGTGTGTGTGTGTATGTATGTATTTGGGGAGGAGAAAGATAAAGAAAGGAGATGAGCTGGATTTGGGAAGAGCTTGGCAGCCTCTTATATAAATAATATAAATAATATCCATTGCCTGTAAGGAGCGGGCATTGTGCCAGGTTCTGTGGGTTATATAAAGAAGCTGAAAATATGATCTCAACCCTCAAGAGGCTTACAGTCTTGTTTTGGTGGTGACATATGCAAATAAGAAAATTACTAACTCAAGCAGGTCCAAAATGAGTAGCAATGGTGGAAAAAAGGCAGAGAGATCTCTGCAGCCTGGGTGGCTTAGAGGTAACGTTTGAGCCACACTAAGACTTAAGCCTTGGGCTAAATCAGATTCAGTAGGGATCAATGGAAAGTCTTGTATTTGGGTACAAGAAATCAATTCCACAAGTGTAAGATAGTGGAGACCTGGGGAGAGAGCATTGATGTGGGAAAAGATCTGAGGTTTTCATGGACTGCAAGCTCAGTATGAGTCAGTCGTGCGAGGTGGCAGCTGAAAAAGCGAATAAGTGAATGAATGAAGCCCTCACTGTGTGCAAAGCTCTGTGCTAAGCTCTGGCGATACAAATAGGAAAGTCAGTGTACCCCCTGCTCTTAGGGAGCTCACATTCTGATGGGAGAAGATCTCAACTGCAGGTCAGCTAGGAAGGTCTCGTGGTCCTTAGAGTGTAGCAGCAAAGCAGATGTTAATGCCTTGTCTTGAAAGTCATTTCCACGGATAAAATCCCCAGTCTCTGATGTTGAACCATTTGACAGGGCCATGAATTTGGGTGATGAGAACTTTCTTTTCTGAGTCTTCAGTAGCTGTGGCTGTAGACCCTGCAGGAGCAGTCAGTTACCAGGCTCTGTTTTCATAGAAGTTGCTTCCCAGGATAATGGCTGAGGGCACTGGGCTAGAAGCATCACTATTCCAGGGTTCTTGGGCTTAGGGTTCTGGGCTGAGGGGAGATGGTGGCTAAGGCGGCTGGAGAGGTAGCTTGGGTTGTTTAACTTGTAACCTGAATTCAGAGGGTCTTAGCTTCCAAGAATAGAGAGGTATTAGTTTCCCCATCCTCTGCCCTAGTCAGATCTATCTGGAGTCTCATGCTGTGTTCTGGGAGCCACAACATAGGAAGTTCACACCTGAAGAGTGTCCAGAGGACAGGAAGCAGAATGGAGAAGGGCCTTAAGTCTGTGATATAGGAGGATGGATTGGAGGATTGGATATAGCCTGAAGCGTACACTCAGGGAGCAGCTAATAGCTGACTTTGGTATTTGGAGGACTTTCGTGTTGGAGAAGAATTAGCCTTGGTTAGTTTGATCCCAGAGGACAGAAACAGGAGCCCTAGGAGAGAAGTTGCAGAGGGAGGTTACAGCTTCAGGTCAGGAAGCTTCCTAACAATGAAAGGTTTCCTCCCAAAGTAGAATGGCGTGCCCCAAGAGGCAATGGGGTCACCATCTTTGGAGGTCTCCAAGAGCTTGGACCAAAGGTGGGGAACCTGCGGCTTTGAGGCCACATGTGGCCCTCTAGGTCCTCAAGTGTGGCTCTTTGACGGAATCCAAACTTCACAGAACAAATCCCCTTAATAAAAGAATTTGTTCTGTGAAACGTGGACTTGTCAAAAGGCTGCACCCAAGGACCTAGAAGATCACATGTGGCCTCGAGGTTGCAGGGTCCCTGTTGGACAGACACGTGTTGGGTATGTTCTCGTGGGGATTCCTCTGGCTTGTTGTTTGGACCAGATCGGTTGGACCACTGATCTACCTTCCAACTGGCAAAGTCTATGATTCTATGAAATGGGCAAAAAAGTAGTGCCATAGAGAAGATCTGGATGGCATGAGCTAAGGCAGAGACGAGGTATCGATGTGTGATCGGGAGGATAATGAGCACCCGTCAGCCAGAATGAAGTGTTCACTGTCGAACACACAGGCCCTGGAGAAAGGACTTTGGGATTGGGTTTTCTTGGAGCAGGGAGCCAGTGGGGGTTTTTTAAGGAGGGAGGGGCATGCTGAGAGACAGCTTAGAGACATTAGTCAGGCTTGGTGGAGAGGCCAGCTGAAAGTCTAGACATCAGATGATGATACAGAGCAGAGATACGGTCATGGTGGGATTAGAAAAGATGTGAGAACACTGAAGGAAGAATCAGCCGGGACTTGGTGACTGACTAATTGTGAGGAAGGAGGATGTTTTCAGCTCCAGTCATATGGGTTGATATCTAAACATTGTCCCTGGGATAGGAGCTTGTCTTTTAAAATTCATTATTAAAGAAAATCATAAATATGACGTTTGTTTCATTGGTTCATTTCAATTCAGCAAGGACTTATTAAGCTTCTGTCATGTGGCAGGCGCTGTCCTATACACTGGGCATACAAAGACAAAAATGACAGCCCCAGTCCTCAGGGACCTTACGTTCCACTAGGGGCTGGGAAATGGGAGATTGAAAGTTGTGTAAGGGACACAATGAGTAAGCCAATGTGGCTGATCAGAAGTAGGAAGGGGAATATTGTATAATCAGTCTGGTAAGTGTCAGAGATACTTGGATTTTATCCTAGAGGCACTAGTGAGCCATTGAAGCTTCTTGGGCAGGAGGTGATGTGGCAAATGGGGAAATAACCCCACCCCTCAGGGCATTTGTAAGGGCTCTGTAAATGTTTTTCTAAGATATCACCACAATGATACGTGTTGTCCTGATCCCAAAGCACATTGTAAACTGCGGTTTACCTGCTTTGCACAATCAGACTTTAGATGTCATTTTTAAAATGAACGTGCTGAATTGCAGAGGAGCAATAAGGAATCATGGAAACCCCCTCCAGACCGAGGCAATGGACATGAGGTGGAGAAGGAGACAGACATTTTTGGACGTGGCCAATGTGGGAATTGGCTGTGCTCCATGACGCATGTTTGTTACAAGGGTTTTATTTACCTTTTTTTTTTTCCTTTTGCAGGGGGTAGGGATGTTAGGACAGAGAAGAAGTTAACGATAGGGGTACCAAAAAGGAAAAGAGAATCATTGAAGCATTTTTTAAATGCACAGAAAATCCTACCAGAAAGATCAGAAAGAATCCCACATAAGCAGGATGTTACATGTTACGAGTTACATGTTCAATTTGTCGTTTGACTCAAAGGAAAAGCCAGCTGGGCATAATAGAGATGTGCAGTTTCATGTATTATCCTTTTCTATTTTGCATATGGAAATACTCATTTTATTTGATCTTTAGGTTCAGAATAAACAATTTTTAAAATTTAAAAAAAAAGAATATGATCTTTCTCTTTAAATAGAAAACTCTGTGTGATGTGATTCTCATGGTCCAGGAGAGAAAAATCCCTGCTCATCGAGTTGTTCTTGCCGCAGCCAGTCACTTTTTTAACTTAATGTTTACGAGTAAGTATTGGAAGTAAAAAAATCTCCCCTTTTCTTGGCCCCCTTTATATAAAGGTCACTACGAAGTAAAGGTGATGTTGTGGAGATGCTTGGGATAACATCTTGGCCTTGGTGGTAATTCATCATGGAATCCCTAGCTGTCGTGCCATTAGGCCAGATACCTTTATTGTTATTAAGAATGCTTTGGAGGTGGACTCAGTCCTTGCTGTAGACTTGGGGACCTGCTGGGGTCTCTCCTGAGATTGTCCTTTTGAGAGCTAGTAGAGAGGGGGGAAAGGAGAAATGCCACTCTGACCTGAGTGGTGTCTTGAACCAAGAATTAAATTTGTAGACCTTTAAACCATTCCAAACTCACTTGTCCTACTGCAGTTCACAAGGGTGATACTTAAAAGATAGCTGAGGAATAGTGGAAGCCGAATGAGCCAATTTTAGAGGGAATATTTACTCTCTCTTTCAAAGGTACTTGTAAGTAACCTGGAAGCCAAAAGATGTTGCACACAGATCTCTCCTGCGTAGAAAGCATTTTTACTTAGTGGAGACTCTCCTGTGATAATATGCATAAAGACCCTTGTAAGCCTTAAAACACTAGCTACATGATGGCTATGAGTCTCCCTGTTATTACTGTTTGGGGTAACCGCCTTTGGGGAAGTGAGTAGGTTGCATTTTTTTCTACATTAACTACCTCCTGGAATGTCCTCATTGTTCACTGAACACGTGCACAAGGTCTTTATGAGCTGGGCCTGGGTCAAGCTCAAGCTACTTGTCCCTTCTCCTAACTTTAGCCAACATGCTGGAATCAAAGTCTTTTGAAGTCGAGCTCAAAGATGCTGAGCCGGACATCATTGAGCAGCTGGTGGAGTTTGCTTACACTGCCCGGTAAGTGAAGAAGGGAAGGGGTGCCATTTCACGAGAACTCTGTGACCTCTGTTTAAGTGCTCTGGCCTACACACTGGATTATGGCTGAGGTACTTCCTAGACTTAGTTCTAACACATTCCCATAGGCAGTGCACCAAGAGGAGCTGCCATCCTGGTCTGGGTTGGCTAGTGGAAGGAGGGGACAGTGGAATGCCTTTTTGCTCCAGAAAGACTGAACTGGGCTTTTTTGAGAGAAGGCCTCCAATGTTGTAGGTGCCCAAAGAAAGCGAAGCTCAATCCATGGTCAGTAATTGAAATGTTGGTTTGAGCTGAAGACTCCACGGGGAAGACACTTAAACGAGGCAAGTGGCTTGTGGAAATCCAGTGTTACCTTTGTGTGTTGTGTCTGCAGGATCTCCGTGAACAGTAACAATGTGCAGTCTCTGTTGGATGCTGCAAACCAGTATCAGATTGAGCCTGTGAAGAAGATGTGTGTGGATTTTTTAAAAGAACAAGTTGATGCTTCCAACTGTCTTGGTAAGGAAGTGGGACCCTGTTAGAAGTCAGTTCTTTTTCAGGGCCAGATGAATTTGATTCATGTCCCCTGACTGTTATTTTTATTATCTGGTGAAGTGGAAAGAGTGAATTTATAGGTAGCAGACCTGGGTCCAAATCTTGAATCTGCAACTTCCTGGCTGTATGACCTGGACAAATCATTCCATGTCATTGTGCCTCCCTCGTTTTCCTCATCTGGAGAATGAGGAGGTCAGACTCAGATGGCTTTGGAGTTCCCTTTTTGCTCTAAAGTTTCATCCGATGACATGTTTTTGAAGGGCCATATAAAACTTAAGACTTTCTGTAAGCACAGGAGCCCAATTAGTGCAGGGAAACAAATCGTTCTGAAATGTACTGCTTTTAGAATGTCGACCAGGAGCCTTCCGTGGGGTAATAGTGTATGTTCCTCAAAAGTATCTCTTGGCACTCAGTCACAATTTCCGTCAACAGGTTAGTCAACACCAAGATTTCCCTGGGCTCTGTAACGAAGATGACATTACAGGGGGCCTGGCACCGCATTCTGTGTCTTGGGGCCCCTAATGAGTCCTTTTTTAACAGGCAATGTCAGACTGACGGTGGGAGGGAAGAAATGATGAGGGGGTAGTAGAATAATCGCAGCTCACATTCTGTTAGCCCTTGTTATCTCTTTGTATCCTCACTACAACCCAGGAGGTATAAAGGGCACACAAGCATTATGATCGAAAAAAAAAAGCTGTACAAAGGAAAGATGAGCAGCTCTGTGTTCTGGTAGCGCCTCTGTGGGCAATTAGCTGCGGAACCTGTCCCTAGTCTCTTCATCTAAAAGATTAGGGAAGCTTCTTTTCATTTTTAATATTCTGGTAATCAACTTAGCAAACATTGATTAAGTACCTACTGTGTACAAGATGCTAGAGACTCAAAGACAGAAATAAAACTGTCTGTAGTCTTGAGAAGCTTATCTTCTACTGAGATGCAACAGGAACACAAGAAAATAAATAAATGATAGATAGATAGATAGATAGATAGATAGATAGATGGATAGATAGATAGATAGAAGACAGTCAAATAGATAAGGTAGTCAGATAAATGATAGATAAGACAGATAGATGATAGATAGATAAGACAGTCAGATGATAGATAAATAAGATAGATAACAGTCAGATAGATAGATAGATAAGGTAGTCAGATAAGACAGCCAGATAGATAGATAGATAGATAGATAGATAGATAGATAGATAGATAGATAAGGTAGTCAGATAGATGGATAAGACAGTCAGATACGACAGCCAGATAGACTATAAATAGATAGATAGATAGATAGATAGATATAGATAGATAGATAGATAGATAGATAAGACAGCCAGATAGATGATAGATAGATAGACAGATGAGGTAATCAGATAGCTAGATAAGATAGATAGATAGATAGAAGACAGTCAAATAGATAAGGTAGTCAGATAAATGATAGACAAGACAGATAGATGACAGATAAATAAGATAGATAGATAACAGTCAGATAGATAGATAAGACAGCCAGATAGATAGATAGATAGATACGGTAATCAGATATCTAGATAAGTCAGATAGATAGATAGATAGATAGATAGATAGATAGATAGATAGATGAGGTAATCAGATAGCTAGATAAGATAGATAAGTCAGATAGATAGATAGAAGACAGTCAAATAGATAGATAAGGTAGTCAGATAAATGATAGATAAGACAGATAGATGATAGATAAATAAGATAGATAACAGTCAGATAGATAGATAAGGTAGTTAGATAGATAAGACAGCCAGATAGATAGATACGGTAATCAGATATCTAGATAAGATAGATACGTCAGATAGATAGATAGATAGATAGATAGATAGATAGATAGACAGATAGACAGATAGATGTAGTTGGTTGATATAAAGGAAAATACCTGTGGAAAAGAAAAAATATTCATAATCCCTACTAACAGTACCCATGTGTAGTAGGGTTCAGTGTCTATGACCTTCATATGTTGGTGATCACCACTCTTTCTACTCTACTCTAAATCCCCTGGCCATACAATGTATCAGCAGTGTAACAAACAATACAACAAGACTCAAATAAGTATTTACAAAATATCATCTGTGAGAAAGGTCACAACCAACTTTAGCCATCATTGCAACTGCTGACCTCTCAATTCTGGAAACACAGTCCCACCATTTAGTTCTCGCAGGAGACCAGTTAAAGTCTTTTTCCAAGTATTCTCTTAATTTTCCCTCTGGGATAGAGTTAAAATAGTTCTCTCAGGAAAAAGGTACCTAAGACAGGGGTAATCAGTCTCTCTGAAGCCATGACAGATAACTTAACAGAAAGAAAGTAAAAACTTTCTCCACAAAGAATGATAAACTGTAACTCCAAGGTCCTATTGCCTCTTAAAAGCACAGTAACTCTCAGTAGGTAAGGCTCCTGAAGCTGGCGTTACTGTAATGTAATTTTTTTTTTAGGCAGTTGGGGTTAAGTAACTTGCCTCCAGTCACACAGCTGGTGTCAAGTGTTTGGTCTGAGGTCGGATTTGAACTCAGGTCCTGCTGACTTCAGGGCCAGTGCTCTATCGACTGTGCCACCTAGCTGCCCCTAAAGTAATTTCAAGAGGGAGAAAATGCTAATAGCTGTGAAAGAAGCAGTAACTGAGCTGTGCTTTAAAGGGAGCAGGGCTTTATAAATGAGAAGCCCAGGAAAATGAGAACAGAGAATTTGTGAAGGGGAATAATATGAAATAAGACCAGAAAGATAGCAACAGCCAACTTGTAGAGGGCTTGAAATGTTAAGATAAGGAATCTCAAATTCAGGTTGATTTTCTGACATAAATAGTCTGAATGACTTCATGAGCTGAATTCATTTAAAGAGATCACTTTTTTTTTTTTGGATGTACTGCCAGACCTAGTAAGGCTCCTTGTACCTAACTCAGACTCCTTCTTTCTCCCACTTCTCAGCTACATGTCCTTGAGCATTCAAATGTCTGGCACTGCTCAGGCCCTAAAACATAGAAGGGCAGTTTTGCAATGTGGCAGAGACAGCCATGCTAAGAGGCCAGAAACATCTGGCTAAAGTAGAATCCTGGACAAATCTGAACATGACTTATCTGTGTTACCTTTACATCCAGGAGCCAAGCCAGAGGATAGTGGAAGAGATTCCTGGATTTCATAAGGATCAAAAGTCTTTGACAGCCAAAAAAAAAAAAGAAAGACAAAATATGGTGCTCTTTTTACTATTTGAAATGTTTGCTTGAGAGCTTTGTAAGGAATATATTCTTTCTCTTTGCCTGAGTGAGTGGTGATGGTTCACTGGGCCCTAATGCACAGGGCTTTAGTTTTTGTGCAGAGTGAGCATCTATAGAATCTGAATTTCAAGAGTCTTAGAACACTAGGATCCTAAAGCCTGTATGGACCACTTCCCTCCTTTTACCAATGAAGAAACGGAATGAGCCTCAGAAAAGAGAAGGGCCTTGACCAGCTGATAGCAGCAGGAACTTGGGGATGGCCCTCAGGGCAAGAAGACCTCACAGTTCCTTGCAAGGGTTTTTAACAACACTGAATTTGTCTTCACCATCTGCAACTATCAGGCACTATAACGCAGGCTAATTTTGTACTAGAACTATTTGGAGGCAGCATGTTAGAACAAAAAGAGCATGGACTCCAGGGGCAGAGGATGTGGGTTCAAATCTTGCCCCTGGTACTCTCTGTGGAACTTTGGGCAAGTTACTATGGAACTGGGCCCCATTTTACTTATGTGTCGGATGAGGAAATTGAAGTGAGTGGTTTGTCAGTCCCCTTCTGGGTTCAGCTCATCGCCTGGTATGTAAGAAGTTCTCAATAAATACTTATTTCCTTCCTTGCAGCTCGAGAGCTGTGGTCTTATAATTTCACGTTCTTGCTTTAAGGTGTGTAGCTCTTAGTGAACATTCTCGGCAGTACCTTGCCCAAAGTAGATACTTAGTTTTTTTCTGTTTTTTTCTTTTTTTAAATTTTTAATAAAATATAATGGTTGTAAGGGACCTGAATGTGGAATTCACATAGCCAAGGCAACTCCTATTTCTAAAATAGAAAAAAGTGAGTCGCTGAGATTCAAACACAAGCCATTCTAATGAGGAAGGAAAAGGATACCTAACTGAAAAAATACTTACCTTTGCCTGCGTTTCTATACAAGGAGTTCGTCAACCAACCACAGTATTTAAGAGACATGTACCAAAGATGGAAACAAAGACAGGTAATGGAGGACGAGTACAGAAGAGTAAGAGGAACCATGAAAAAAGTGTCAAGAACACTAAAACACACAACAGTTTTAGTTTTAGGGTGTTGCAAATACAACATAATCTAACAGAATGATATGGTACCAAAAAAGCTATTGCAATCTTAGCTTTCATTAATAAAAATATAATGTCCAGAATTAAGTAGAGTGGAATCCTACCATCCTCTGCCCTAGTGAGACCTCATCTGCAGTATTCATTTCTTTTATACATTCATTTATTTATTAATTTATTTTGAGTTATCAACAATCGTTTCCATAAGCTTTTGAGTTTTAAATTTTTCTCCCCCTCTCTCCCCACCTCCTTCCTCAAGACAGCATACAATGTGATGTAGGCTATACATATGCATTCGTGTTAAACATATTTTCACATTAGTCATGTTGTAAGGAAGAATTAGAAGCAATAGGTGGAGCCACAAGAAAAAGGAAACAGAACAGAAGAAAAAAAAAAGCAAATGGTATGCTTCAGTCTGCATTCAAACTCCATAGTTCTTTCTATGAATGTGGATAGCATTTTCCATTATGAGAGTTTTGGAGATGTCTTAGATCGTTGCATTGCTGAGAAGGGCTAAGTCTATCAAAGTTAGTCATCCCACAATGTGGCTGTTATTGTGTACAACATTCTCCTGGTTCTGCTCATTTCATTCAGCATCAGTCCATACAAGTCTTTCCAGGTTTTTTGAAGTCCGTTTGCTCATCATTTCTTATAGCACAATAGTATTCTGTTATATTCATATACCACAACTTGTTCAGCCATTCCCTAGTTGATGGGCATCCACTCAATTTCCAATTCTTTGCCAGGACAAAAAGAGCTGCTATGAATATTTTTGTACATGTGCGTCCTTTTCCCATTTGTATGATCTCTTTGGGATACAGACCTAGAAGTGGTATTGCTAGGTCAAAGGGTATGCACGTTTTTATAGCCCTTTGGGCATAGTTCTAAATTGTTCTCCAAAATGATTGGATCCTTTCACAACTCCACCAACAATACATTAGTGTTCCAATTTTCCAACATCTTCTCCAACATTTATCATTTTCCTGTTTTGTCATGTTGGCCAATCTGATAGGTGTAATGTGGTACCTACTTTGTTTTTTCAATAGACATTTTTGGGGTCAGCTAGGTGGTGCAGTGGATAGAGCACTGGCCCTGGAGTCAGGAGCCCTGAGTTCAAATCTGGCCTCAGACACATAACACTTACTGGCTGTGTGACCATGGGCAAGTCACTTAATCCCATTGCCTACTCAAAAAAAAAATTGACATTTTTGGTTTTTTTTTTAAATATCACCAATTTTTTCCCTAGAATCTCTCTCCTTTTCCCTCCCAGAGCTACACCTTGTAACAAATAATATTTTAAAAATAAAAAAGAAGAGAAAAAGCTCATTACAGCTGATCAATACATTGTAAAAGTCTGAAAATAGATGCAATGTACCACACCTGTGGACCGCCCACCCCTGCCAAGGGACATCTCACATCATTTCTTTCAATCAGACTTGTTCTTTATCATTTTGTACCATTCAGTTTTGAAGTGTGTGTGTGTGTGTGTGTGTGTGTGTGTGTGTGTGTGTGTGTGTGTGTGTGTGATATGCTAGGTACAGGGCTCTCCCATGCTGACAACAACATCAGTCCTTGACTGCATCAGTGGATGTGGCTACCTTTATGCAAGCAATACTTTTATTGTATAACCAGGAGGCCCCCTTTTCACCGAAAGAAAAGTGCTTCTGTTTGTCCCTTACATTTACCTTCATATATTTATTCATATTCATATTCCCCTTCCCGCTGCTCCCCCAGAGCCCCTCCAGTGTTTTCTCCCATCAATGGTATGTTTTTAGACACCGGTGCTCATTCATTGCTAAAATATTGGCAGAGGCCACCACACTGCATGTAAATTGAGCCGAGAAGCACATAGTATGTCGTTTTCTGTTGTAATCCATTCTCAGTTATCAATAGGTAGCATGGGAGACAGGGATGCCATGGCTACATTAAATCTATTTCATTTCAACTAAAGTCTCCCCCATTAGAATGTAATCTCTTTGAGGGTAGGGGCTATTTTTGCTTTTTCTTCCTGTCCTCAGAACTTAGCACAGTATCTGATACATAATATGTTCTTGTTGATGGATTAATAAATACTTTTTGATTTGAAAACAATCTTTAAAAATAAGAGGGTTTTTTTCTTATTTATTAAATCTTTTCTTAGAGGTATTAATAACAAAGTTAACTGTTAGGAATCATACCTTTCCCACTCATCTTCTGGATGTGTGTTACTACTAGAATTAAACTTAGGATCTATTTGTGTCTGTTTGAATCCAAATTTTATTCGTTTGTTTTTTAGTGTGAGCTTATAACAACTTAAAAGAAGCTTGACCCCCCCTTTTTTGTTTTGAAAAATTGAATCTTTGAAATTGATTTACACTGGCCTAATTTTCCTTAAGCCACAGTTGCTATTTCTCTGTGTTTTCAGTGTTTCTGAATGTAGCTCACTGGTTGTTTTGCTTTATCTTTTTCATTTTCCTGCTGTGTGTAGGTATAAGTGTTCTAGCAGAGTGCCTTGACTGCCCTGAACTGAAGGCCACAGCCGATGACTTCATTCATCAGCATTTCACTGAAGTTTACAAAACGGATGAGTTCCTGCAACTTGATGTCAAACGTGTAACCCACCTTCTGAACCAGGACACTTTGACCGTGAGAGCAGAGGATCAGGTGAGATTCTGACATCACTTGGAGGGAGGAGAGAGGGTCCTTCCTGTATGCTGAAAATTGCTGCATCAGTTGTGAGGCCTTAATCACCAGTTCCCCATCAAAGCATTTATTAAATCTCAAAATGTGGATAAGATGAGCATATGGAAAAGGAGAGATCAGGAAAGGTTGGTTCTGTGTTGCAGTGGTCATAAACAGAAGATATTCCAAAGGCATGAGAAATGGTGGGAGAAATGAGTGTTAAAGACCTGAGATTGACTAGAAGAAGGCCTAATTAGAGGCTATTTGGTACAGAATTGTAAATAAAGCTGCTCTTTTTCCCAGAGCAGCTTGGTGGAATGGTGGATAAAGCAATGAACTTGGAGTCAGTAAAACTTGGGTTCAGATCCAGCATCAGACATTTAGTAAGATGTGTGATCCTAGACAAGTCACTTAACCATTCCTATCTTCAGTTTATTCTTCTATAAAATGGGTATTATAATAATAGCACCTACCTCCCAGGCCTGTTGTGAGGCTCAAAAGAGAAAGGATATGTGCAGTGCTTTGCCAGCCTTGAAGCACCATACAAATACTAAAATTACACCTAGAAACTTTGAGGTTTACAAAGTACTTTTCTCCCAGCAATCCTAGGTGAAAATGTAAATAGTGTTATTTCACTTTGTACTTGAGGAAAATGAGGCCCAGAGGAGGAGAATGACTTTCCTAGGGACACAGGACTAGTCAGTGCCCAGGCTGGGATGTGCACATGCGAAGATGATGCTCTGTTTTGTGCATCTCAGCGCTTTTCTCTGTCTGCTTGTCCTTGGGAACCCAGAGCATACATTTATATGGGAGATGCCCTGGGGAGTGGTTTCCCAATATAAAGCAGTGTTACTTGCTTTATATTGGGAGCAGAACTAACTGTGCTCATGGGCCCTAGATTTTTTCCCAGCTCATGATGGCACTGCACCCTTTGGATTGAAGTGTCAAATATGCACAGGTGCCCTTGCTTTATGTAATAGAATTGTTGTGAAAAGGCTGGGTGCACATTGATCTTTTTGTGATGCAAATATTCTAAATGCACTAAGAGAGCTCTGTTTAAAGCAGCTGTGCTGAAGATTAAAAATGTATACATCCTATGAAGTGACACCTTCAACTGAAGTTTTTCATTAAGTCGAATTTTTGCCTCTTGGTTTTTGTTTAAGGAAGAGCACATAAAGGTTATTCTCATTATTTTTTAAAATGACTCATCAAGTCATAATAAGTGACCTTTGGTTTGGAGATCAGTATGTGATTGTATTTCATAGGCTTACAGGGACCTTGAGAGACAATGTCCTTAAAGATGAGATGTGTAGTTAGATGTAAAAGTCATTGTGATCATCATTGTAGCTGACATTTATTTCACACTTGAAGATTTACAAAACGCTTTGTGTACATTTCCATTTGATCCTGACAGTATCCCTAGAAGGGGAGACTCTAGGAATTATTGTCCCCATTTTACAGATGAGAAAGCTGAACTCCAGAGAGGCTAAGTGTTGTTGGTGGCACCGTGACCTTAAAAACAGCAACTTCCAAGGAGGGCCGAGCAGGAGGAGCTGAGGTTCTGGTGGATATGCAGAACGATTTCATGATTTGATGACACCGGTCTTCTTCTTTCAGGACAAGACTAGATTTACTTTTAGTGATCAGTATCTTATGAGTGTATATAAAATTATCTAAAATATGGAGATGCCACGTGTGTGCTCTAGGTCCTCTCTCACTCCCGAGCCTCCTGTGTGTGCTGGTGGGGGCCAGTGAGAAGTAGTGTTGCCCCGGCAGGACTTTGACAGTGCTTTATCATTGTTCTTTTGTGGCTTCAGGTCTATGATGCTGCAGTCAGGTGGCTGAAATATGATGAACCCAACCGGCAGTCATTCATGGTTGACATCCTTGCTAAAGTCAGATTTCCTCTCATATCAAAGAATTTCTTAAGTAAAACAGTGCAAGCCGAACCACTAATTCAGGACAATCCCGAGTGCCTTAAAATGGTGATAAGTAAGTAAGTTGCCTTCATGTCTATCTATAAGCTAAGCCATATAACCAACTTGTTCTTCTCTGTTCGTTAAACATTTGCTGGAGGTCAACCCAGTGCCTTCCTCAAGGAGCTTACAATCCAGTGGAGAGAAATAGCTCGTATATGCACATAATGAGTCTAATGCACAGTGGAATGTGAAAGTGCTTGGTGAGGTCAAAGGAGGGGAAGATTGCTCTTGGCTAGTGGGAGCAGAGGATGTCACTGAGGGAGGTGGAATTTGAGAAGGGCCTTGAAAGATGGGTCAAGATTAGGTCAGCAGAGCAGCTATTAGGAAAGGCCATCTCAGACAGAGGGGATAGAGTGATCAAAGGCATGGAGATTGGGAAAGTACGGGGCAGAGAATGGTCCAGTTGGCCTATGAGGTAGGTTGTGTGTAGAAGGTTAGGAAGAGCTCAGGCTAGGAAGCTTTGAAGGGCCTGGGCCCCAGACTCAGGAAGCAAGACTTGCTTCTTTAATGGCGGTGGCCACTGCAGGTCTTTGTACAAGGGGACGTTTTGATCAGAGCTGTGTTTCAGATATGCCTGTCTGGTAAAGAGTGTGCAGGATGGATTGTAGTCAAGAACATTGGAGCGGCAGTGGGAGTTTGAACTAGGCCGATAACAGGGTGAGAGGAAAGAAGACAGAATTGAAAGGTGTTGGAGGAGGAGGAGGAGGTGGAGGAGAAGGAGTAAGAGACTGCAGAGCCTGGTGGACCACAAGCAAGAGTATGGTAGCATGGTCACGTGACTAAGGAAGTGAGGAGAACAGAGGAAGCCGTCCTCGTTTTGGACACACTGTGCTTGGGCTATGTGTAAGACACCTGGCTAGAGAAAGGCCACAGCCAGAGGAAAATCTGGAGCTGCACGGAGAAGTTGGGTTTGGGGGGATCACTCCCATTATGGTGATGATTGGAGGGGGGAGATGAGGCAGTCAGAGGAGGGGGTACAGAAAGAGAAGGAAAGTTAATAAATGGACCCATGGGAATGTCTGCACAGAACGACGACTGTTGGCGATTCACCTAACACTGAGCTGGGAGTAGAGACTGAAGACGTGACTTCGTTGTTCAGCCATTTCAGTCGTGCCCAACTCTTCATGACCTCATCTGGGGTTTTCTTGGCAAAGATACAGGAGTGGTTTGCCATTTCCTTCTCCAGCTCATTTTACAAATGAGGAAACTGAGGCAAACAGGGTTAAGTGACTTGTCCAGGGTCACATAGCTAGTAAGTGTCTGAGGCTGATTTGAACTCTGGAAGAGGAGTCTTCCTGACTCCAGGCGCAGCACTCTGTCCACTGTACCATCTAGCTGCCCCCAAAGATGTGTAAAGGAGCCTTTCATTGCTCCAGCGTCATGGGGGTTCTTTCATGGTGCCCCATCTCCAGGAACAGAGAAGGCAAGAACCCAGGGTACAGAAATGCCCTGGGCACCAGCCCAGATCAATGAGTCAGTGTGAGGCCTTAGCAGGAAGCACCGGGCTGTAGGGCCAGACACTGAAGTAGTGACTCTTACAGCCCAACATTTGGCATGTGTAGAAGGAAATAGGCCCACTGATGGCAAAAATACAGGCTCCTTTCTGGCTCCTTGACTTGGAAAAGTGCATTACGATATGGAACAAAGAGATAAGATTGCCACGGAATTATGCTGTTCATCACTGTGGCTCTGTGTCCACACGCTGGCTCTGGTTCCTTTTAAGGTCCTCGGAGAGAACTTGTCTCCAATCTGTATATGGCAAGTCCGTGCGGTGAAAGCAGCTTCCATTGCGTGACTGTAACACTTCTTGGTAAAAATCAGTGCCTCTTCCTGTTTCTCTGATCAGCCTACAAATAGCAGGGGTACCAAAGGAGCTATTGTTTTTAACAGATCAGATCTTATTATTCACTGAAGCTGACTTCAGGGAGAGATCTTTTCCTTCTTTCTTTGAAAGTGAAAAAATTCAGTTTCCATTAAGAGATCATCAGTTCTTTCTCTGGAGGTGGATAGTACTTTTCATCACAAGTCCAGAATTATCTTGGATTATTGTCTTGATCAGAGTAACTAAGTCTGTCACAGTTGATCATCATCGCAGTATTGCTGTTACTTGTGCACAATGCTCTCCTGATTCTGTTCAGTTCATTCTGCATCAGTTCATATAGGTCTTCCCAGGTTTTTTCTGAAAGCATCCCGCTCATCATTTCTTAGAGCACAATAGTATTCCATCCCCATCATATGCCATAACTTGTTTAGCCATTCCCTAACTGATGGGCATCTCCTCAATTTCAGATTCTTTTCCACCACACACACAAAAAAAGCTGCTGTAAATATTTTTGTATATATAAATCATTTTCATTTTTCTTTAATCTCTTTGGAATACAGACCAAGTAGTGGCATTGCTGGGTCAAAAGGTATGCACGGTTTTATAACCTTTTGGGCAGAGTTCGGGAACCTTCTAAGTGGGCCTGGAGGCCTCAAGTTCCCCACCCCTGCCTTTGGGCATAGTTCGAAGTTGTTCTCCGTTATCAGTTGAATCAGTTCACAGCTCCACCAACAGTGCATTACTATATCTGCTTTTCCACATCCAGCAGTTATCATTTTCTTTTTCTGTCATTTAAGCCAATCTGATAGGTATGAGGTGGTACCTCAGAGTTGTTTTAATTTGCCTTTCTCTAATCTATAGTGATTTAGAGCATTTTTTCGTATGACTGTAGATATCTTTGAATTCTTCTTTTGCCAGTTTACATTCTTTGACCATTTATCAATTAGACAATGTCTCCAATTTTTATAAATTAGACTCAATTCTCTATATATTTAAGAAATGAGATCTTTAGCAGAGAAACTTGCTATAAATTTTTTTAATATTACTTCATTGTCCATTGTACCTTTTAGCAAAATGTAGTTTCCTCTATTATCTCTTTTAATTAGGTCTATTTTTTCTTTTGCTTTGTCTGATTGCCACACCTGCTTTTTTCACTTCAGCTAAAGCCTAATAGATTCTACTCCAGCCCCTTATTTTAACACTGTATGTGTGTCTTTCTGTTTCAAGTGTGTCTCTTATAAACAATATATTGTTGGATTCTGGTTTCTCATCCACTCTGCTATCCACTTCTCTTTTATGGGTGAGTTCATCCCATTCGTATTCACAGTTATAATTACTGTGTATTTCCCTCAGTCCTATTTTTGTATGTTTATCTTTCTCTCTCTTTTTACCCTGTTCCTCCTCAAAAGTCTGTTTTAAGAGTCCTGTGACTCTTTTAATCTGCTCTCTTTTATTATCCCCTCCCTCACTTTCTCTTATCACCTCCCTCCCCTCCCTCCCTGTGGGGTAAGATAGATTTCTATACCCAGCTGAAGGGTGTGTGTGTGTGTGTATTCTTTTCTCTTCCAACCAATTCCAATGAGAGTGAAGTTCAAAAGTTGCCTGCCACTCCCCTCCCATTTTCTTTTACACTGTATATGCTTTTCCTTCCCCTTCTCTTTTATGAGAGATAGTTTTTCCCTGTTCTTCCCAAAGAGAGATATTTTTGTTGTATAGTCCTAGAATTTTCTTATACTAAGAAATAAGCCAAGTAATAAATAGTCCACATAAGCAGACCATTGTGTAACACTCTAAAGCCCTCTTCAATAAAGGTTTCACCCTTACGGTCTTTATAACACTTCATTTTTTCTATCTGTCTAAGGAAATGGGCAGACTATTGGCTCATTGGTGGCTCCAGAATTTTGAAGTTTGCATTATATGTCAATCACTCAAGAAACATTTATTAAGCATCTACCAGGAGTAGGGAAGCTGTGGCCTTCAGACCACATGTGGCCTCCAGGCCACAGGTTCTCTGCCCCTGATTCATGATGTCAGAGACTGTGCTAGGTGTCGAGGCTAGAAATACAGTGCATGCAGTAATCCCCACTCTCAAAGAACTTCCACTCTGATAGATAGAGTGATAACTTCACGTAGAACTGCGCCGTTCATTCAATACCACTTGTGGCCCAAAGAATTCTTTAGCCTCTATAACCTTCAAAGCGTCCAAGAGATGAGCCTGTTTGTTATTCTTTTGCTCAAAATACTTTTTGATGACGTGACTTGTCAGTTCAGTCAACAAATGTGTACTGTAAGCACACTGTGGCCAATGGATTACTTGAGGGGGTCTTTGGTTTTTCCTTAAATAGGTATCAGCGGGCAGTTTTGTACCACTGATCTGAGTGCCAACGAGAGACTGTGTACAGAACATCGAGGTTAGACACTTGGTCATGTCTCCAAGGGTTTCTGGGTTAGAAGAGGCATTGGATAGCATTTCTTGGCACTCAAGTGGTACCACTAACATTTCCCTGAGGCTGGCTCACTTAGAACAGAGTATTGTTGAATTTACCAAATTAAATGAATCCCATTAGCAGTGGAAGGTGGACCTTTTTAGAGGAGTCTTTTTCGGGTATTTGGATGATTATACTCTTCACTAATGTGTCTTCAGCTTTGATTAGGAGATGTTTATCTGAAAGGGTTAAGATCAGGAGTTGAAGCCATTGTATTCAACAGCTTCAAATACACTGTATCAATAATCCGTTTTTGTTTGGATCATTTTAAAATTCCTTCTACTGGAAGGCACCATAATACAGTGAAAGGAGGGCCAGATTTGAAATCATCAGAAGACTTGAGTTCAACTCCTACCTTTCCAGCTTACCTAACTTGCCACTTTGTGATTTTTTGGCTAATGACTTCATCTCTGCACCTGTTTGCTCGTGTAATCAGATGAAGAGTTTGTACTAGATGAACCTTGGAGTCCCTTCCACCTTGGAACTTCTGTTACTGACTTACTTTTTTCGCTCCCTTCTATCATTTTGAGAGAATCAAGAGCAATATTTTGCCTGAATGATCTCTCCCCTTCCAAGGCTGCCAACGAGGGTGTGAGCTGCTGTGTGCCACTGACTGGAGCAGGGTGCCGAGAGGAATGAGCCAGCAGTCTTCTGTGCCTGCCCTCTGCCTCCTCATTTGTGTGCTCCTCCCCATTCCCCATAGGCCAGGGGTACAGTGATGCCAGCCTTGCTCATGTACATCCAGCCCTTTATTGAGACCGAAGCAGTGAGGCAGCAAGCACAGAGCATGGCAAGGAGGCCAGTCTGGCGCTGTCAGGAGCGTCACTGAAACTCGGCAGGTTGGGACCCGTTACTTGCAGACGGCTCGAGGAACAGACAAGACGGCAGTGAGGAGTCACACTGTATGTGGGGATATGCTCCGGGGGGGAAATCTGGTGGAGAGCATTTGGGTGAAGATCAACAGTGGCGGAAACAGAGAGGCTGTCCTTCTCAGAATAAGCTAAAAGCCACCTGGATAGAAAGGGTAAATGGAGGCTTCGGGCAGCAGATCTCAAGCCTGGCATGGCAGCTGAGCCTAAAGGAGAGTACCTGCAATAGAGGAACCAGCTCTGGCGCTGCTCTTCTGGGTTGGATTCCTGACAATCAAGAGGTACTTGATGCTGGGGGTAGACACGGTGGAAACCTGGGGGAAAGTGAACATTCAGTGTTGGAATTTGTTAGAGAGAAGGACAAAGCCAGGAAGAGTGTGCTGTGTAGCCAAGGTGTCAGAGGCTTCACAGAAAGCTTAGGTGGAGCAACTCAGCCCAGGAAAGAGTAGGAAGCTCTTGAGGATGAAATTATGATGACACAAAGAAACAATTCCAATAAGAAAAGGAGGGAGTAATCTAAAGAGACCAATGTAGACTGATAAATGAGCTTCAAAACAATGTACAGAATTTGGATGTCATAAGATGAATTAAAAAAAGCAAGGTGCAGTCTTGTCGAAATAGCGCCACAGACATCAGAAGTCAGAGATGAACATTGGTGGTGTTCAGTTATTCAGTCGTGTCTGACTCTTCATGACCCCTTTGACTCCAGCAGCCAGACCCCTCTGTTTCCCACTCTCTCTCAAAGTCTGTCCAAGCTCATGTTCATTGTTTCCATGACACTGTCCATCTCATCCTCTGCCCTCCCCTTCTCCTTTTGCCTTCAATCTTTCCCAACATCAGGGTCTTTTCTGGTGAGCCCTCATTTCTCATTGTGGGGCCAAAGTATGTAAGCTTAGGCTTCGCCATTTGACCTTTCATTAATAGCTTGAATTAATTTCTTTTAGCACTGAGCAGTAGTGAGATACTAAGAATATCTTGCTGTCTCTCCCGGTCACCAGGCCTGACTACATCGTCAGATTCTTAAAGCAATGACCTAGCATTACTTAACCACTTTTGGCAGTCTTCAGAACATTGTAGGAAACAAATGGAAAAGGCCATGTTATCTAAGGATCAGTTAAAGGAATGACGTTTGTTGGGCCAGAGAAGGCTCAGAGGCATGTGATTTGAAGGACTGTTGTAAAGGACAGGATGGGGAGAAGCTTCAGTGAGGCAAGGTTAGGTTTTAATGATCAGAACTGTCCAGAGTGGAGTGGGCTGCAGGCTGGGGAGGCAACAGGCCACCGCCACACGCCTCACCTCCCGTTCAGGGGTCTTCATGCGAGGGCAGGAGGCCCACTTGTTAGGGATATCGGAGAGGGCAGTCTGATCGTGACCTGGACTAGAGGGCCCCGAGGCATCCTCCAACTCAGAGTCTGTGATTCAGAGTGAAAGATGTTCCGAGGGTGGTGGCAGCCCATAATTCAGTTGCATTCCTTCTCCCGCTTCCCTTCTTCCCTGTCCCCTTCTTCAGTTTTAGAGGAAAACTCTTAAGAAGTTATGTGAGGAAATGTAGTATTGTAGCTACAATGGTAGGTTTTCAAAGGGTTCAGACATCTGAAGTTCTTAGCAGTAAATAGTCATCTTTCTCTAGGTGGAATGAGGTACCATCTGCTTTCCCCAGAGGATAGAGAAGAATTGGTAGAAGGCACACGGCCTCGAAGGAAAAAACATGAGTATCGGATTGCCCTGTTTGGAGGATCCCAACCACAGTCCTGTAGATATTTCAATCCAAAGGTAACTGAATTCTTTTCCCTTTCACCCAGGGTCCAGCCCAGAGCCTTGGCGCAGAGCAGACATCTCTGGGCATTATTTGAGTAAATGAATGAATGATTTCTCAAAGTCTTGCTCCTTTTCTTCAGTGATATTTCCACACTTGTCCATGGTTTTCATCTGTACTTACAGCTGTGTTTGAGCAAAACAGAGCTGGGGAACCTCTGGCCTCGAGGTTACATGTGGCCTCGAGGCTGCAAGTTCCCCATCCCTGGTCCAAAATTTATAAAGCAGTGAGAGGGAATGGCTGTGTGGGAGACCATTAGATTCCCCCTTTTGAACCCTCTTGATGAGGCCATCAGCTGGTCAGTATCCATCCAGAGCATTTCTCTGGTGCCATGGTTACAGTCAGTCCGACCTCATTAACAGCCGGTAACTAATTACCACTTGGTAAACCAGACGTTTTTCCTTCCCTTCCCCTCCCCCACTACTCTCTCCCATAGAGATCAGTTAATAGGTAGGAGATTTCCCAATTATTCTTTCTCTTTGTGACCTCCAGCATGAGGAACAAAGTGGGTTTCTTCTGTCAGTGACGTGTTCAGCACCTTCAGCACTAGGCAGTCCACCTCCTCAGATCCTGCAGAATTGACACCGTGACTGCTCAGTGTTCTTCCCCCAGCCCCTCCAGAGCACACAGCTAGTTAACATTCGCACTGCCTGTACATGCTCAAAAGAAACTTTAGACATATTCATTTGGGGACATTACTTGTGAAGAAAAATGATACATGAGATTTGGAGGGGTTTTTAGTAGTAATGAGGAGTTTAGAGAAAAAAAGAAGTAGTCCACTGGTCTTGTATATCTATTTCTTCAGACCACTAGTATCCATTGTGTCAATTTCAGTGTGGATAAAGCTATTGGAAATAATTGCATCCCTGTAGGATTAGAAGGCTTATCAGTGAAGCTTCTCTTTATTAGGAACCAAAAGGCCAAGGACTCTGCTGACAGCTGATTTCAGGTGGAGAGAACATTTAGTAAAAATTAGGATAGCACTGAAGGAACCAGAGAGAAACTTCCTTCTTCAGATGAGAATGTGAAGGGCCAGAAAAGTTATCTCAAGTTATCCAAACCTGGTTCACTGGCATGAAGAACCCAAATCTAGCTTTATCTCAGGCCACAATGCACTTAGCACAAGGCTGGCCTGCCATCAGAGGACAGGGGGAGAGTGGAAAGCTGTAGAATTGAGAATTGATCTTTCAAGAATATGACAGGAGGGCTAGAAATGTGTTTGATGGGATGAACTTTGAATTGTGTGGTTTTCCCCATGTTTTCACTCAATTGGAAGGAAATACCCATCATTCACAGACCCAGGGTTGTGAGGGAACATTTCCAAAGGCTTCCTGAGATAGTGTTTTCCTTGGCAGTTTGTAAGAGGAATGGAATTTCCCCCCCCCCGTACCATTAGGCCCCAAGTTCTCTCCATCCATGGAAGGAAGAAACTCCTCACTGAGCCTCTGATCACTGGGAAGGGCAGGTATAGACTGAGTCCCCACGGACGCTCAGCCTTAGTCCCACTTCCCTTGCAGCACAGAGGACTGAATCCTTTTGTGCTGGTCCAAAGCATCCACCTTGGTTACTTCAATTTTTGAATACCTAAATCCTGAAAGTTTTTATTTTTACCCTGTTTTGTTATTTGAGTGTGGTTTCTTGACATGTCAGTGGTTAAATTCATCCAGGGTTCCTCTCTTCAGTAATGAAAAAGCTGGTCTCACAACAGATCACTGAAGAGAATTTTCCAAAGCACAAATTATCTCTAGGTATCATAAGATCATGGATCTAAAGCCAGAAAGGACCTCAGACCATCTTATTTTATAGAGGAAACTGAGGCCCAGCGAGATTAAGATTTGCCCAGAGTCACAGTAGGCATCTGAGGCAAAATTTGAGTCCATGTTCTCTGACGGGCTTTCTTTTACAGAACACCAGATGTGTTGTAATATATAATAATATGATATAATTAATATAATATAATAAACAGAAGGTTTGGTCAGTTGGTTAGACTCTGCCGCTTTCTATTTGTGTGAGTGCTGCCCCAGAAACGTTCTGGATTCGGGGATGACAGCCATTTTAGGAATGCCTGTACCATACCAGCCAAGGATGGGAGTGACTATTTCCAACTAAAGAAATTATAGGGAGCATTTCCTTAATTGAATTATCTGGAATCAGGCCAATAATCCTTAAGCTAACATCCAGAGATTTCTTTTTAGAAGAATATAGTAAAGTTTCCTTGCCCATCAGCAGTGACAGGAAGGAAAAAATTCTATTTTAATTACTGTGTGAAAGTCAGTGGGACAGTGGAATGTACTGAGAGGGAAGCAAGTGGTTATTCTGTTACTGTATTGAGTGGAAATGCTGCCTTTGTTCAGATGATAGTTATTTTTCTGAAGCCTGCTGGATTTTCCCCTCGGAATTGTCTGCTCAGTGGTCTTCTTCTCCGCCTCCCCTCCCTCCAGTTACTGTGTAGATGTTAAGTCTGGAAATCTACAGGGAGGATTGTTGATACCTGAATCCAAAGTGACATGAATAGCAGAGGCAAAGACCTTTGCATGGTCTGCTAATGAGCAGAATTCAGGAAAGAAAAAGGAGCGTGGGCCCGTCTATCTCCCCGGGGAAGACACAGGCCTGTTGAAGATCCCAGGGATTGCCAGTTTTCGTCTTCCCCATTCTTCCTTCTAGCACCAACCCCCCACTAGGCCCTGAGCATTAGAGGGGCAGGGCAAGGGGGTGGCTACAGAGAAGCCTGAAATGAAAGGGAAAAAATGTCAACCATGCTCACATTTTTGGAACTCTTTTATCATGAACCCCATCACCAACAAACAGAAGAAATTCAGTATGGAAAGAACAAGAAAGAAGATAAAATGAGAAACTGTGGGCTTCTGTCATGGGCATCATTTTTTAAAGAAAAATATGCCTAACTTGAATGAGGTAGTTTGTGCCTCCTTCAATTAAAAAAAATTGATCCTCTTAAAAAATTTATTTAGCACTGCTCCCTCTCCTTTAGAGAAAAGCCCTCCCTCTTAACAAATTCAATATATTCAAGCAAAGCAAATGAGAAGAGAGAGGGGACTTGACATTGAAGTGCTGCTCTGTACTGTTTTACAAATACCATCCCATTGGATCGTTACAACAACTCGGGGAGGCAGGGGCCTTTATTAGACCTATTTTAAAGCTGAGGAAACTGAGGCAGACAGAAGCTCAGTAACTCCCTCTGGGTCACCCAGGTAAGCATCTGAGACTGGTTTTGAACTGACGTCTTCCTGACTCCAAGCCTAGTGCTTTCTCCACTGGGCTGTCACCACCACCATCACAGCCACCGAGCTGCATTAGCATACATTGTAACTACACTAGTGCTTTACATGAAGTTGTATGACCTCATCTGGGGAATTATCAATTAGGAACGCTGGTAGCCCCTGAAGGATTACCTAATGTCTAGTTCAGTGGAGTCCTTCACTTACTAGGGGACTGTCTTCAATTCATTCATTCCTGGGACCTTAACCATCTGGGATTGGGTTCTTCAGGTTTGCCATTAAAGTCATCAGATTTCTTCCCAGTCCTTGATGAAGGCTTTCTGTTTCTATTTGAAATGGAGAATTATGGGATTCTTGCAGATCATACTTTATCAGATACAAAAGGCTCATGCCTTTTTATAGAAATACATTTTTATTTCTGTCTTTCGTTCTCACGTTCTTTACATTTCCTATTGTTTTGCCTACCCTTCTCCCAGAGACCCATTCCACAGAGCCGAGAGGAGAGGGGGAAAAGCTCTGCTGAAATAGCCAACACGTCAAAAAAGTTTGACATTCTAGGCAGTGTTCCCCCACCTCTGCTGAGAAGCAGGGCAACTATTGGCTCACAGCTCTGATTTGGGAGGAAAGGCTCACTCTTATGACTAGAAATTTTATACTGTGGTTATGAACTCCATTGCCACTTCTCTTCCACTTACTCATACCGAACCCTTCCCCCCACCCCCATCCTTTTTGAGAGGCTGCTTGCCATAGTGAATAGAGAGCTGATCTCGGAGTCATGAAGACAACGTCTTAGGGCCCAGGATTGAAGACTGTAAGTCATAGGGAATGTACTGATCTCTACTGGGAGAGGGAGGTTTTTTACTTGATTATACATGCACACATACATAACATACACACATGTGCGTAATATGCATGTGTACATATTTTACATACATGTGTGTTTTTTTCTCTCTCTCTCTTACTCACACACACACATGAAGGAAAACCCTTGAGCCTTTGAGCCTTTGATCCTGAGTGCAGCTCTATCAAAAGTTTCAACCTGGTATCCATCAGCTAATTGGGGGATTTTTTTTTTAATTTTAAGAAATCAGAACTAATTTCTATTCTTTAATACTGTATGGAGTTCTGTGATTTCCAGCTGTCTATATTTTTGTTAATACAGCAAGCTACCTGATAATGAGAGATGGAAAAATAAAAACAACCCAAAGTTAATTTAATTAAAAGCCTCCATCAAAGGCAACAGTGCTGAAAACTGTAGGCATTGTCTGCCAAAAACAGCTAAACGGGGCCCATGGAGCTGGGCATCAGTAGGTCAGCCACTCTTGAAAGCATCTGTGACTGGAGGAGGATTCATGGCATCAGAATAATTGCTTGAAGCTAATAGGTTCTAATGTCTCTGGCTGATCCAAAGCCAGATTTACAAATCATTTCATGGTAATGTCCCATGGTAGATCAGATGAGGATGGATAGAAATGCCCTTCACTGTCATTCATTGTTTAGTTATTAACTGCTCAGAAAAGGCTCTGGCAAGACCTGGAGCCTGATGGCCCCTTGACCAGGTGCTTCAAGATGTGGCTTCCAGGGACCGTCCTTAAAACTGAGTACTTTAAAGGGTGGGGCAATGAAGAGCCTTTTATGATTTATTACCTTAGCTGTGATTCTTAATTAGTAATTACCTCCAGCCAGTCCCTGGTGTTCCCTTTGACCCTTTGCTGTTTTAGCTGATCTTTAACTACTGGGAAATGGCCTATTTGCATGCTGCTGTTCATTAGGCCTAATTTTACCCAGCCACCTCCAGCATCCCTGAGTCTAGGGGCCTTTTGTCATTGACCGAAGACTCCACCTTGAGTGAAAGACTTTAGTCTCAAGATGGGCATATTTTTCCTCTGTGGCTGCCCATTAACCCTTTCCTTCATGGACTTGGAGAGTAGGAGTAGGTGGAGTAGGCTCTCAGCATCAGGCTCTGTGGCCTTGCTGAAAACATTTGGAGCTAGTCCAAAAAAAATTCAGAGACAAGAAGTTCTTTCCTGCCCTCCAAGGTAACAGTTTTATTAGTTATAAAACTATATTATACATTATAGTTTATTTG
Organism: Phascolarctos cinereus; assembly: GCF_003287225.1. NCBI lineage: Eukaryota > Metazoa > Chordata > Mammalia > Diprotodontia > Phascolarctidae > Phascolarctos > Phascolarctos cinereus. Next base: position 14,685,813 of record NW_027555514.1, read on the forward strand.
TGATATTCAGGTAATAAGAACTCCAATATAGATTAATGTACCACAGTTTGTTTGGCCTTTCCCCACCCAAAAGGACATCCTCTTTCCAGTTTTTTGTTCCTACAAAAAAAATGCTACTATAAACATATTGATGCACATGAAACCTTTATATTGTGGATCTCCTCGAGACACATACCTTTCAATAGAATCTCTGGTTCAGATAGTGTACACATTTAAGAAATTTTCTTTGTATAATTTCAGTCTGATTTTCAGCTCCACCAATCATGCATTAGTGTGCTTGTCTTTCCACAGCCTTGCCATCATTGGCAATAATAATAACAATTACAACAGTAAACATTTTTATAGTGTTTTAAGGCCTGCGTTTGTCATCTTTGCCAGTTATCTGGGTGTGAAGTGGAACGGTGTTGTTTTGCTTTGTTTTCTTTGTTCATAGTGATTCGGAGCAGTCTCTTATATGGTGGTCAGGGCTTTGCAGTTCTTTTGAGAGCTGTTTATTCATCTTCCTTGGCCACTTATCCATTGGAGAGTGTCTTGTAGTTGCACGTGGTAGTTAGTTCCCTGCATATCTTGGATCTCCCCACTCTTGAACACTCCAAGGCCTACCCTTTTTTCAAGGCCAAGCTCAAGGCCCATCTCCTCCATGATGCCTTCCCTGAATGACCCCAGGCCACAATTTCAGAATTCCCACAGTTCAGTCAAGGCCACAACTCACTTGATCATATATTGACATGTGTTTTATTTCATTGCTTCATGTACAATATGAGCTTCTCAACACAATTACAGAGAGATGTGGATAGTTGGAGAATTGGGGTGGGAGGAATAATTAAGGATTTGTCCTTCCTTCCTCTCATCTCCCCTTCCTCCCCCTGCCTCATCATTTCTACCTCCTTTCTGTTTTTTCTTTTCTGTAGGGATTTCCTTAAATTTCCATTTTGAATGATTTTGCATTCTAGTGTCTTTTTCTGCAAAGAATCATTTCCAATCTGTCTTTACTGATGAAATAATCTGTTCAGCAACAACATTTCATTTCACTTGGTTCATGTCAAATTAATCGGATCCCAGCCTGTGGTCTTTAGCTGTGACCCATGTACTGAGGATTCTGCACTTGGGTCTCTGGATAGAGGAGAGCTGTGAGAGATTGAGCTATAGGTGTGAATGTGCTTGCCCTCTTCCTGATTATTATATTTCTGTCATTGTCCTGTGCTTCAGTTGGTTAACAGAGCATAGAGGTTGAATTCTAGTCTTTACGTCTTTGCCACATTCTGCAGATAACTGTTCATTCTCTACTTTGAACACAGGAAATTACTTCACCTCAAATACAAACTCTATTTTGAATGATTTGTCTCTTTGGTCCCTAATAATAATAACATCTTCTGTTTGAATAACCTTTGACATTTTTGAAAGTGCTTCCATAACATTATCTCCTTTGATCAGGCCAAAAGCACCCAAATATTTTGTGGGCAAGGAAAACCTTTTGGCAGCTTCTAGATCCCTGCAATGATATTTAATTGGAAAGTCGAGTCTTCTGAATAACTCTGAAAATTCGAAGTCACCATCAGCTGAGGTGGAGGTGGGGGTGGGAGAATGGAAGATAGGTGAGTTGTCCAGAGTTTCATTAGTTGAGTCTAAAAAATTGTTAGCTCTTATAGCGTGCTCTAGAAAGAAATCGGTGCTTTCAGTCAGTTGAATGGAAGAGCACCTTGTCAACAACAGACCCTACTCATGAAATTGATTTTGCTGGGTTTTTCTCATGATTACCTGAGCCAGACTAGAATGAAGAGGGGATTTGAGGAGGACCTGAGAATTAACTCCTTCCCCACTGAGGGACAGCCCGCTTTGCAGGCCATCACTTGGGCTTTTTCACACTGACATAACAATGATAATACTAATAATAGTATTTACCTAGCACCTGTTATGTGCCAGTCACTGTGCTCTGGGCTTCAGAAATATTGTCTCTTTTGGTACTAACAACAACCCTGGGAGATGGGTGCTTTTAACCCCATTTTTTATACTTGAGGAAACAAAGGCAAACAGAAGTTAAGTGACTTGCCCAAAGTCACATAGCTATTCAATGTCTGAGGCTAGATTTGAGCTTGTCTTCCCTACTTCAGAGCCAGAACTCCACCCACCATACTCCCCATTTCCTAGGCTGATTCTGGTGATGGCTTCTAGGCAAGGCAAAGAGAAGGACACCATCTGTTCCAGAAGAGCTGTGGAAATCCCAGAATTGGGATCTCATCCACTGGGGGATCTCCCATGCATCAAGTCACATGTCATTTACAAGACTCCTAGAGGTTCATGTATGTCGTTATGTTGGTGTGTGACAGGCAGAGCATTCCCCAGCGTTTCGAGTCACACTGGGTAGATGGTACCTCTCCAGTCCACAAACATGTCTTTGTGTCACAGCTGACGGAAAAATCTCACATGTCATCATGGCAGGCATGGCCCACATGGTTATCCTGTCACCCCCCCCCCCTTTTCAATCATCTCCATTGGCTCCCTGTCACCTCCAAGCTCAAATAGATATGAAGCAGCTAGGTGATTCAGTGGACAAAGCTCTAGATTTAGAGATCTTTCCTCATACACTTACTAGTTGTGGGACCCTGGGCAAGTCACTGAATCGCTGTGTGCCTCAGTTTCCTCAGTTGTGAAGTAGGCATGACAATAATATCTTCCTTCCAAGATTGTTGTGAAGACAAAATAAGATAGTCAATCTAAACTGCTTTACAGACTTTAAAGCACTATATAAACGCTAGCTATTATTATTAACATTAATGAAAACATGAATGATTAAATAAATATCCAATTGGGTAATGAATTTTTAGCAAATTAAGCTCCTACTACATGCCAGGCACTGTGGTGCTAAGTGATGGGGATAAACAGAAATATAAAATATCATCTCTACCCTCAAGGAGTTCACAATTTAATGGGGGAGACAAGCACAGACAAGCTACATACAGAATAAATAGGGAATCATTAACAGAGAGAAGGCACTAGAGTGAAGAGAGATCCACAAAGGTCTTGCTGTAGAAGGTGGCTTTGAGCTAAGATTTGAAGAGAGCCAGGAGGCAGAGATGAGGAAGGAGGGCATTCCAGGCATGGAGCACAGCCAGGAAAAATGCCTGGAGTCTGGAGATGGAGTCTCTTGTTCAAGGACTAAGAAGGAAGCCAGTGTCACTGGATGACGGTATTAGGTGGGAGAGAAGGTGTAAGAGGACTGGAAGGGAGAGGGGTGCAGATTATGAAGGTCTTTGAGCACCAGAGGGTTTTGTATTTGATTCTGGAAGGCATAAGGACACACTGCAATTGATTGAGTAAAAGAATGACCTGATGAGGTCACTTTAGGAAGGTCCCGTTGGCAGCTGAGTGGAGAATGGACTGCAGTGGGGTCTGCACTGATGCTTGTAGATGCTGCCTTGCCTTTGCTTCCTCCAGAAGCCCCCTGTGGGTAGGGCTGCCTGCCTCCAGGCTCTCCTCACTGCAGTCCACGATCTTCCAATGGTCTGCGCCCAACTGGCAAGGAGTTGGGGAGTTTAAAAAAAAAAAGATATGGGAGTGAATTCACGTTAGAAAACTGAAGGTGTTCTCACCATCAAAACTGCACTTGTCTTGGGCATTATTATAAACAGATAATAGGAAAGGTCTGCTTATATACCTAAGATTCTTCACCACATCTACTTCAGAGCTGGAAGTAGGGACCACCCACCCCTTGAATTGCTAGCTCTCCTCAAGAAATCATTGCAGCTTAAATTGGGTGCTTAGACATGGACGAGATATTATTTGGTTTTTCTATATGACATGGTGTGGGATAATTTATAAGCTTGTACACTGTTCACTGACTCTCATCAAACTGAATCTCCTTCTCTCCCGTTATAGGATTATAGCTGGACAGACATCCGCTGCCCCTTTGAAAAGCGCAGAGATGCTGCTTGTGTCTTCTGGGACAATGTAGTTTACATTTTGGGAGGTTCTCAGCTCTTCCCTATAAAACGGATGGATTGCTATAATGTAGTCAAAGACAGTTGGTATTCCAAACTGGGACCTCCAGCACCTCGAGATAGCCTGGCAGCCTGTGCAGCAGAAGGGCAAAATTTATACATCTGGAGGCTCCGAAGTGGGTAAGAACTGGGAGTTTTGTTACAGTTTTCTGATGTTTGGAATGCCTCAGTGGGCATTTCCTGTGTCCCTGAACAGAAGCTGCCCCATTGTGTATGTCACCATTTAAAGCTAATTCGGTTGATAAACCAGATTTTCACAGCCCCCTCGTAGAAAAGGCTATGGCTTCCTAAAGCCAGTGAACTATCCGTGGTCTTTCTCCAAAGGCATTTATTAAGCACTGTCTGAAGACGGGATGTTGCATTTGCTGCTGTAGGGTTTTCAGCTCTAGGCTAGGGTTCAACTGTATACATGCACTGTATATTTACTAAGGGTTCCCCCCCCCTTATAATTTTATCTAACAGCTACATCCGTAAGAATGACTTGACGTAAGCCAACTCTTTCTTCATAAGTCTCTTCTTCCATTCACCTTGTAGCATTGTTTTGTGTGGGAAGGTTTTAAACCATCTATTGTTTGATCAGGAAAAAATGGCTTTGTGCCTGTGGGATGATTGTAGATGCTGCCATTGTGGGCCTTCCATGGCCCATGTGGGGTGATGGCACAGAGCTGCCCTCTAGTGTTGCAGATCTTGCACTTCTTTATAAGGCCCTTCTGCACCCACCCAGCCACATCAGCAGTTGGCTCCAGTTTCTTATTTCAACACCAAGTATTTGGAAAACCTACCATGTACTCCAGATTTTCCCCAAGAATCAGTGAGATGAAGCTACCAAGTTACCAGTGCCTAAGAGAATGTAGAACCCTGACAGTCGCTAGAGGGGAGAAAACCATCTGAGATACCTAGAGCTAAGGTGTCAGGCCACATCTGCTGATGCTTATTCTGTTTAAGTATTTTTGCGGCTGTTTTCCTACTGAACATTTGGAGCATGGACTCCTTTTCTGGTCTTAATATTTGCAAGGTCCAGAGGTAGAGAAGGAATTAGGATTCAACCAAATTCAAGCCCTTCAACTGATATTTTATTGAAGCGCCTACTGTGTGTCATTCACTGAGCTAAGCTATGGAAAGACAAAGATGTAAAAAAAGACAAGAGACCCAGCTCTTCAGGAGATGACATTCTCATGGGCAAACGGAGCTATCTTAGGGTTCAGAATTCTAAGGTGGCATAGAGAAAAATGGTGATTCACAATAATAACATTTTCAACAATGCATCCTAACCTCCCATAGTAGGCAAAGTTGCAAAGTAAGAGAAATATCTGGGTTTTGCCCTCAGGATTTGCATTTCAAATGCAGAGAAGGGGGAGGTAAACAAGCTCCTAATACAGTGCCTACACAAGCAGAGATCAATAATGACCTTGGTTGTCAGGCCAACACCATCAGTCAGTAGGACCATGGGGAAATGTGGCGTAGCACACACTTAAGGTGGGACCATTTGTTATATGTGATAAAGAATTCTAAATGATAGGACTTGGAATTCCACCAAATAGTTTTTCCTTTTTTCTGATTTTTTTAGATGTGGGTTTACCATCTGGGCTCAGTTGGGACTGTTTTTCCTCCATTTGTACAAACATTGCTGGTTTAGGTAGTTTCCTTCATGGACCATGAGCTTGGAGGCATATTTAGCTTTTCTTTTAAAATGAAACAGAAGAATTCTTCTGAAGCTCAGCCACCCACAAAACAGTCTTCCCAACAGATTCTCCTTTCCGTACTTTCCAACGTCTGCATAACCATAGTTAGCCATTCTAAAAACAACATGTGATATAGGAACAATTTTATTCTCATTATGCTGAAATACACGAAATTTTTGTGGCTTAGCAGTAAAGCTAATTCCCAAACCCTAAATTCTTCCTCTTGTCACTAATGATTTGAGTCACTAAACTCTGAATTCATGCATGATAACTAAACTAAGTGAAATAAACACTGATGGGGCCTTTTTCTCCTAAAGGAAACTCTGCTTTATACTTGTTTGAATGCTATGATACCAGAACAGAAAGCTGGCACACAAAGCCGAGCATGCTGACCCAGCGCTGCAGCCATGGGATGGTGGAAGCCAATGGTCTCATCTATGTTTGTGGTGGAAGTTTAGGGAACAATGTTTCTGGAAGAGTCTTGAATTCCTGTGAAGTTTATGATCCTGCCACAGAGACGTACGTACTGACCAAGAATTTTTCCTTTTCCTATTTAACGAGCATTTGTTTTCTCCCCCATTGAAAAAAACCCTCTGACAAATGGACACACACACTCGATCAAAACAAATTCCCACATTGGCCGTGTTTAAAAATGTATGTTTTCTGCATCTTGAGTCCATCCCTTCCGTCAGGAGAAAGGGGCCAGGCTTCGACACTGGCCCTTTGACCTGTTTGGTCATGGTGTTGCTCAGAGTTCTGTTGTCTTTCGGAGCAGTTTGCCTGTACAGTGTTGTTTGTCTTGTTCTGTTCACTTCACTCTGCATCAGTTCATACAAATCTTCCCTGGTTTCTCTGACCCCATCCCTTCGTCATTTCTTTTGCCACACTAGTATTCCATCACCTTCATATAACAGGCTTTGTTCAGGACTTTCCCAACTGATGGCCACTTCCTTAGTTTCTTTGCCACTACAGATATTTTCCAGTATATGGGCCCTTTTCTTCTTTCTTCGTCTCTTTTTGTGGGGGGAGGGGCATAGCCTTAGTAGCAGTGTTGCTGGATTGAAGGATGAACAGTTGGGTGACTTTAGGAGCGTAGATCCAAACTGGTTTCCAGAGTGACTCAAGGGGTGGGAACCTGCAGCCTCGAGGCCACCTGGGGCCCTCTAGGTCCTCAAGTGTGACCCTCTGACTAAATCCAAACTTCACAGAACAAATCCCCTTAGTAAAGGATTTGTTCTGTCAAACTTGGACTCGAGGACCTAGAAGGCCCCAGGTGGCCTCGAGGCTGCAGGTTTCCCACTCCTGGACTAGACCAGTTTGTAATCCTGCCAGTACTGTGTTAGTGTGCCTGTTTTCTCACAATCTCCCCAGCAATTGTCATTTTCTTTTTTTCCCTATCATCTTTGTTTGTGAGATGGTGCCTCAGAGTTGTTTTAATTTTCATTTTTCTGATCATTAGTAATTTGGAGCATTTTTTCATGTGGCTATTGATAGCTTAGATTTATTCCTTCCCATTCATAGCTTTTGACTATTTGTCTGTTGGGAAATGGTACTTATTCTTATAAATTTGAGTCAGTTCTTTATGTATCTTTAATATAAAATTTTTATCAAAGGAACTTGATGCAAAAATTTTTTTTCCCAGTTACTTAGTTTGAGAGAGTACATTCCTGGCATAGGGGACAATTTAGACAGAGGTGCCAAGACAAGACATGCAATGTCACACATAAAGAACAGCAGAAAGGCCAGTTTGGTTTGTCCATAGAGAGAATGAAGAAAAACCACGAGTAATTAGGCTGAAAGGGGAGACTGAAGACAGCTTGTGAGGAGTTTGTATTTATCCTCGCACTAATAGGGGGTCAATGAACAAGCAGTCGTGAAGTGCTTACTTTGTAGTTGGCACTCTGCTAAGCACTGGGTATACAAAGAAAGGGGCAGCGAGTTGGCACAGTGGATAGAGTGGGCTGAAGTCAGGAAGACTCATCTTCCTGAATTCCAGTCTGGCTTCAGACACTAACTGTATGTCCCTGGACAAGTCACTTAACCTTGTTTGCCTCAGTTTCCTCATCTGTAAAATGACCTGGGGAAGGAAATGGCAAACCACTCTAGTACCTTTGCCAAGAAAACCCCAAATGGGGTCATGAAGAGTCAGACACAACTGAACACAACTGAACGGCAGCAATAAATACAAAGAAGGGCAAAAAAGATGACCCCTGTCTTCAGGAAGCTCACATACCAACAGAGGAGACAATAATTAGGAAGGACTTCCTGCAGAAGGTGGGGTTTGAGCTGATTCTTAAACAAAGCCAGGAGTCAGTGGTTGGGAAAGAGCATTCTGGGCATGGGGAACAGCCAGGGAAAAGGCACAGAGATGGAAGGCGCACCATCCTATTCAAGAAACAGCAAGATGGCCAGTGGCCGCATCTTAAGAGTTCATGGAGGGAAGTAAATGGCAGAAGAGGTAGGAAGGGAAAAGAGGAAAAGGTTGTGTAAGAGGGAGCTGCTGGAAACGATTGAGAAGGGGAAGAGAGCGGTCAGATACGCACTGTCAATCTAGGTGTGAGGTAACGACCTGGCACCTGTGTGAGGAGAGAGAAGGGAACATATATGAGCTGCATTGTGAAGGTAGAAATGAGAAGAACTGGTAACAGATAGGTGAGCAAATGAGAGAAATTGAGGAGAACGTCTAAGATGTGTGAACCTGGATTACTGAGAGGATAGTTTGGCCCTCAGCAATGGTTGGGAGGTTGGAGAGATGGCAGAGCTTCAAGGAGAAAACAAGTTCTCTTCTGAACACGTTGAGTTTGAAGTCCCTGTGAGACATTCAATTTGAGGCATCCAGAAGGCAGTAGGTGATGTAAGGTTGGAGCTGAGAGAAATGCCAGAGCTGGACACAATGAGAAGTTGAGATGGAGAGAATTCTGGGGATGGAAGACAACCAATGAAAAAGCATGTAGTTGGGAGGGTCTCAGAGAGAGGCGAGGGCTGAATCATGTATGTGACCTGGAAATCATCTGTATAAAGATGAAAACTGAACCAGTGGGAATCAATGTCAGATAGGAAAAGGACCAGAAAAGAACAGTGTCATGAAAACCTAGAGAGAAGGGACTTTCCAGGATAAGGGGGTGATTGGCAATTTCAGATGCTGCAATGAGGTCAAGAAGGATAAGGATTGAGAAGAAGCCATTCAATCTGGCAACTAAGAGATCACAGTTTGATTTTGGAGAGACCAGTTTCAGTTTAATGACGAGTTAGAGTTAAAAAGCGAGTCAGGGAAGTGATACAGTCAGACCTGCGCTGTAGGAGCATCAGCCCAACCTCAGCACCTCTTCTCGGCTAATGTACGTTATAGGCACCTTCACAATCAAGCCGTCTTTCTTTCTATATATTTAGTTGAAACCAAGCTACAGTTGTTCACTACTGAAGAGGAGGGCAATGAAGATCTCTATCCCTGGTGGTTTTATTTTAATTTTATTTTTAAATACGTTTTCCTGATTCCTTTTGTTTTGGCGTCAGTCATTTTTGGAAACCTTCCCCCTCCTCGTGCCTAGAACTGAACCCTTTCTTATAACAAGGAAAATCAGTTAAGCAAAAGCCCCCAGTTCAGTGAGCTCATCTAACTGTTTTTACAGCATCCTGCCCTAGAGGTCCCTTACCTTTCCAAGAGGAAGAGGTCTACTTCACGATCTCTTTTCCAAGACAATTATTGGTTTTCCAATTACTCATGGATTGTATTGCACTAAAAATTTTGGAAACCAATTGCATTTATTCAATATAGAGAATATTTTAAACAGATGGCACCTAAATGCTGTTCTGCAATTTAAAAGCATATGTGTTAAAATAGAATTCAATATTTTTTAAAGAGTACTTAGATTTTCACAAATACAAAACTACTATGAACACATTATCTGATCTAGTTATCTAAAAGAAAAACATCATCTGTGGACTTAATTTCACTTCTAAAATGCAATGCAAACATCCAAGTTACTTTTTTATGAAGATTTCTCTACCTGTTTTGACATATTCCTGAACAGTTTTGAAGTTATCTTTTTTTTAAATTTTAATCCTAAACTAGGGAATTAAGCTAATTGGCTTCTACTTGTGAAATGTAGAAATTCACAAACTGTCAGTTTCTGGGAGTCAAACTATCTATAGAGCAGAAAAGGGCCAGGCCTAAGCACCACATATGGTGTATAGAAGGAAGTATATTTGTGACATTTACTGATCTTTGAGTCTGCAATGGAGACAGAGACCCGCACATACGTGTATATACACACGCACACACACATGCATACATAGGTGCACTTTTTATAATTTTTTATGAGGGGGGAGGGGCATGTAAATTGAATTTTTATAGTTCAGCTCATTTCTGCCCATGTGCATTTTGGCCTCACTATTTAAAGACTCGTGTTCCAATGCTGCATTTTGGTGTGAAGGTGACCCAGGGTTCTAAAAGTAGCCACTGGAACCCACGCTTTGGCAGATTATACCCATCTGTAAAGGCTTTGCTAACTTAGGAGAGGCATCATCATCAGGAGAGCCTCAGGGGGTGACTTTTTTTGTTTTTTTGCCATCCCAACTCATGAAGGGCATTTCCTAGTAGGCATAGGGGCAGCTGTTCTATGCATTAGCAGAGGGAATTCTGACAATAATGACATCAAAGATCCTAGAAATATAAGGATAGAAATGTTTGGAGAAGTAGCATGGCTCAGCACATAAAGACCTGGAAAAGAAGTCACAAGTTTTGAATTCAAGTCTTGCTTGTCTAACTTACTTACTTGGTGACATTGAGCAGTTATGTTCTTCATTGAGACCTCATTTTCTTATCTAGAAAAGAAGAGGTTCAGACTAGCTAGTCTCAAAGTTCTTTGCCAAAGTTAAAATGCTACTACTGTAGTCCTGTGTCTATCTCCTGCCTCAGTTAACTCAGAGTTCCAGAACTTTTACAAGATGCTTTCATTACAACAACTCTACAAGGAAGGTAGTTATTTGCTCCCCATTTTATCCCCATTTTACAGGTGAGGAAACTGAGGTTCAGAGAACTTCCGTGAGCAGTTGCCTACTGTCCGTCACGCATCAGATTTGTGTCTGAGCATGGATTTAAATGACAGTCCTTATGACTCCATAGCCAGTGCTATGGTGTCTGGCCCTACTTACCTCACCAGAACCAAATGTGGTAATGGCTGGGAAAGGACTTTGAACACTGCAAAAAGGGCTGTATCACGTGGAAAGAATCTTCTAGCAAATCTTTTCTGAAGCAAGAAGTCCTTTTATAATAATGAGTAATCATGTCCTACTCTATTTGCTTTGTGAATTTGTATTTTTGTTTATTTCATGTGTTGGATTTTCTTCAAGTAGGTCTGCATCTATATGTGACTACAAGGTCAGCTATGGCCAAGACATAGGTCAGCCTTTGTCAGCTGTGATAGCACCAGCCACCACAAAGCATGCTGGGAACGATGGGGACAGCAGAACTTCAACCTGAGACCCAAAGATAATTTAGCACAGTTGTGTGCATGTGTGTGTGAGCACAAACAAGGTTTCATATCATTACCAGCAAAGAGTGATTGACGAGCTTTTGTAGATAACTCATAGATGAGAGTAAAAATCCTTTTTTCTTCCTTTGATCCAAACACTCAGAAGTCTGTTTCTTTTCTTTTCTCAGGTGGACTGAGCTATGTCCAATGATTGAAGCCAGGAAGAATCATGGACTGGTGTTTGTAAAAGACAAGATATTTGCTGTGGGCGGTCAAAACGCTTAGGTATCTGACTTGTTCATTTCTCAGTGCTACCCAGGAATGGCCATTCTGCCCATATTCCTCCCTCATTTCAGAGTACCCAAGAGTCTCTCTAATCTAAAAGCATGAAGCTTGGGTTCTGATTCTTTACAAAGCATAGATAGAATTCCTGGATCATTGTGTGACACATAGCAGGTTTTCAGAGTGGAAACTTGGGTAAAATATTTCCATTGCAAAGGCTCACTGAATCTGGGCTAATCCTGCAATATCCCATGCGAGAGAATCATGATAAAGGGGCAGCTTGCAAAATAGAATGACTCGGCTTTAAAGTTAATGGAGGAAAGAAGTCCTGGGAAACTTGGGTAGGGATTAATGCTGAGAGGAAGGGATTGTCATGGCGTAGACCCATCTCCCATCTACCTTATGCCTAACAATCATGGGTTCCTACTTTATAGGCCATTCCTCCTTCGTGTGTGTTCCCTTCTTCCCAGCTGGCAACCTTGCCCTTTAGAATGTCTCCTCGTGGAGGGCGGTCCTACAGGGCAGGACCACTGCACTTCTGAAGGTGATCATTTTATATCAGTTTCCCCTGGGAAGAAAAAGTGGGCAGTACCCACTGGAGTACTCCAATGGTTCAATGTCATTGATGCTGTCCATAATTGCCTCTAGTGATACAGCCTTCCAGTCTTGTGAAGCTCTCATCCATGCCTTCCCATAAGTTCACAATGGATGGTCCACCCAATGTGCTAGGAGCCTTTCTTATTTTCTCTTGACATTGGGAAGGTACCAGTGGAGCATATAAGCTGTCCATAGGTTACACACTGCTTACAGCTCCACGCTATCACCACCTCGTCCTTCATGTATACAGTCCTACATTTCTATAATCACGTTTTTTGCCTACCATTGCATACCACCTTGGAGAAACAGTTTACAAAATCTAATATAATTAATACAGTTAAGGTACTTGGCGATAGGCATTGTTTCTCCTGCTAATCCTAATCCTACAAGGCAGTCCACCGTTATCATGAAGCATTCCCACAGGAGAAACATGGATAAGTGAATCAATAGATCATTGAGAAAATTTGTTTTAGCCCATCACTGTAACCTGTTCTCCATATTTGACTCAAGAACAGCTTCTCCCTCCCTTCTCCTGACTACTATTTCATTGATCAGTAGACTGTTTGAAAGGCAGGCCAGGAGGAAGTAAAAGAAATAAGGAGTCCTGCACACTTGTTTTTGAGAGTTGGACGATGATAAAATTCCACTGATTATTTTCCTTCATCCTAAAGGCCGCCTGTCTTTTCATTTTAAAAAGCTCTAGCAAATACTTGTATGTTTCTGACCCAAAAAAAGTTATGTCTTTATAAAGGTGTTCAGCGTTTACAGGACTTAGAAGAAATATTTATGAAATTGGAATTACGTATTCTGATCAGATAGAGTAATTTCTTGTTTCCATCTTTCAAAGGTGGCCTGGACAATGTGGAATATTATGATATTAAGCTGAATGAATGGAAGATGGTGTCACCAATGCCATGGAAGGGCGTAACCGTGAAATGTGCAGCAGTTGGTGCCATAGTTTATGTCTTGGCTGGCTTTCAGGGCGTGGGTCGTTTAGGACACATCCTTGAATATAATACTGAAACAGACAAGTGGGTCGCCAATTCGAAAGTCCGAGCTTTTCCAGTAACGAGCTGTTTAATTTGTGTTGTTGATACCTGTGGAGCAAATGAAGAAACCCTTGAAACATGAATCGTTCCTACGGACAAGATATTTTCTGAGTTTCTGAAAACAATGGCCCCCTGTGCTTCCTTCTGACATTTTTGTTACATTTTTTTAAACAAAAATTTGTAATTGAAGTAAAATCCCTATAAAATGTTTGTTTTATGTGGGTTTTCTTCCTTCACAATCTAGCAAGAATAACTTGCAAAATTATAAGTACTCAACGAAAATATAAGTTGCTGACCAAGTGTGTTTGGCCTTGCAGCTTTTCTGGGCCAGATGTGATCATAGGGTTGTGAGATTAGATCACTAGGAAAATGCAGATAACTCAACTCTCATTGAAGGCACTGTGCTGCCTGCTATAATTAACAGTTTCTGCTAAGATCATAGCAGCAGTTGAGTCAAGGCCAATGTGATTTGATGGAACAACTTGGTTTTTACTTGGATATTAGCTCAAATATTAAGGAAACATGGTTAGTTCAGTTGTTAGTGCCAAATATATTCCATCCTAAAAGCTGGCAAGTACATGTAGTCCAAACTTAGGTATGGTGCACACACATACACACGTCTCAAATAGAAGTCCAAATAATGTTTGCCCCACTCTTCACTGAGTACAGATCATTTTAATTCCTTTTGTATTGCCTTGCTAGGATGTAAACTCAAAATCTGAAGCTTAGGTTCTTTGCTTTATCTCTAAAATGCCTAATGGCGGCACTCACAGGTTAAAAGAAGTCTCTGCCTTGCCATCTCCACTTTCAGTAAGATATTCCATTAAACCCCAGGATGAGGCTGTTTAAAACACACTTCTCGTTTGCCAAGGATAACATTAATAATTGTACTGTGCGCATCAGTTGTGAAGCTTTGCACTTCATTAAACCGTCATTGATCTTTTTTTAGAGGACAGAGTTCACCTAAGATGTGCTCCACCCAGTATTCTCTGAAACTGTTTGTAAAATGTCAACCTTCAGGACTTAATGTCTTTTCCATAGTTCAGCTCTCAAGATGATGTCTTTTCCATGTCTGCCGCTGCAGTGGCCAATCAGATCTTTAGGAATCCTTTCCAGGAAGCTCTTCCCTGTAACAATTAGTTACTGATACTCTTCTTTTAGGGAGTCGTGTAAGCCATCGGTCATCAGTATTCATAGCCGACATAATTAATATCCTTGTTTAACTTAAGGTAGACTGGGGTTGATTTTGCCTTTTCTAGGTTACAAAGATTGTGTTCAATTAGCATTTGTTTCTTAAGTTTGTAAAATATGTTTGTATTTTGATTTTGGTTGTATTCAATGATGTTGATACTATTCTAAATTTCTAATTTCAGAAATTAAAAAAAAAAAAGAGCAGCATAGTCAACGAGCATATCCATGCTGTAGAATTTTTCATTGTACATTCTTAAAATCTGTTCCTTCTTCAGTTGGGTATCCATTTGCCATATTGGATATATATTAATATGGTCCAGTGCAGAGTGATTTGGTAGATAACCTTTTTTTAAAAAAAAAAAAACATACTAGTGTTGTTTTTTAAATCCATTAAGTCTAGTTCATTGTTATGGTTTGTTTATGAGTAGGGGTAGCCTAAAGTAAAATTTTCTTCTCTTTTTTTGCGTATCAGTCACAGGTATGGAAGTAGTTTAGAATTGGTCTATTTACTTCCTTTACTCTACATTTATGCTTGCAACTCTTCCAAGAAATTGCTAATGACAAAAATGATGTCTCTAACCCAAACAGGCTTCAGGACCAGTACATTTTTTTGTCACTGTATCCTTTCTTCTAAAGTTGTGTGCCCTGCCGTGCAGATAAATCAAACCTTTATTAATTTTTTGAGCCCTTGTTTTTTAAAGGGGACATTTGCCACTTCATGATTAAATGTTGCAATGAACCAGAATTCATGACTATACCTTGAGTTGTCATGGTCGTGTAAACATGAAAATGTAATGTGTTGAAAATTAATGCCACCCTAAGACAAAGATCACCAACATAACTGTCATGAACCCAACTTGAAACAACTTAGTGAAAAAAATTTGAGCTACAAAATATGGTTCTGATAAGAAGTGAAAAATAATGATGTTTTTTCATGATCATTAATGATTTGGGGTATTAAAATATTCCCTTAACAAGGGTTATTTAATTGGTAAGAACTGCATGTCAGATTTATCTTTGGAATTGGGGCCTCATGCTTTTTACCAGCACAACTTCTGGACCGGGACAGACTGGGAAAAGGAGGAACAGGCAATTAAACCTCCTCAGACAGCCTCATTTGCCAGTTTGTAAACAAACTTACAATCTACGTTTATGATAGCATTTGAAATTTTACAAAAGCTGTTTCTTCACAAGCATCCGTGTGTGATATGAATTGCAAATTGTATCTCTATTTTATAGATCATGAAACTAAGCCTGGAGAAGTGATTTTCCTGAGAAATGTATAGCTCATAAATGTAGGGAAAAGGCCTGAGGCCAAAATCGGTGGCTTTATTAAGCTGTCCCTCCCTCCACGCAGGATGGGTGAATTCTGAGGTTGGGTCTGACTGAGGGAGAGCTGGAGTTCTTTGTTTTATGGTTATTAACTCCCATCGAGCGGTTCTGGTTTCTTCATATGGGAATTGGGGATAATACAAACACCTTCCAGGCCTGCTGAGCACAATAGCCTGACTCCGATCTCTTAGCTGAAGCTAGGCCTTGGGCAGAACCATGAGATGGGTGCAGCAGGGTCATGGACCAGCGCTGGGAGGGAAGTATCCAGTCCAGCCCCCCATGCTACCATGGTGCCCAGCCATTGACAAAGTATGGGGTCCCTTTGACCCCCCAAGTGGCCTTCTCCATTGTCCCCCCACAGACAGTAGCATGGGCCCAGTAAAGCCTTAGTGTGGCCCTAGGGGAAGTGGGTGCCATCTTGCCATCCTAGGTTTCCTTATTCAAATTATTCCAGGAAATGAGGTCAGGGGTCAGGGACCCCACCTCTGCCCAGAATCCCAACTTGACTGTGACTGAAATAATGAGCTTTTTTCATCCCAACTAAATTCTTTAAATCTCCAGAGTAGGGAAGACCTTGTACCGGGAGCTTGAGCCTCCCAGGCCTCATTTTCCCTTTCTGTAAAAGGAGGGGATCTGAACCGCAGGGCTTCAGAAGGTCCCTGCTGTGGAGGCCTCAGTTTTACTCCTCTGTACAATGGGCAGTGCAGGGGGTGGAGGACTGGGCTGCACAGTGTGGAACGCGGCCTCATAACCTGTAGGCCCGCGCGGGAGCGCGCCTCTAACTGAGCATGCGCCTCGTGCCCGCGCGCGGCCGTTAGCTGCGCCTGCGTTCACTCAGCCAAAGGCCTCCCGGCTGTTAACGGTCCACGTCGGGAGTCTAGCATGGAGGCGACGAATTCAGCGACGTCATAGCTGCGCCGCCCGGGGCTCGCACCCTATTGGGTGCGCGGAGCTAAGCACCGCCCCCGGCCGCGCGCGGGCGCGCGGGCGCAGGAAGATGACGCTCGCTGAGGTCGAGTAGGAGGAGCACCGGGAGGCCTGCGAGGCCGCAGAGGGCGCATCGGGCCTCGGCCTCGCCGCCGCCATGACCATCTGCCACTTCTTCCTGCAGGGCCGCTGCCGCTTCGGGGAGCGCTGCTGGAACGAGCACCCGCACGGCTGGGGCGACGACGGCGGCGGCGGCGGCGGCGGGGGGCGGCCTCCTCCCCCTCAGCAGTACCCGGCGGCGCCCTCCGGTACGGTGACCCCGGGGACCCCGGCCGGGGCCCAGGGAAGGCCCGAGCGCCTCGGGCCTGCGTTTACAAAGCCCCTGCTGTGTGCTGAGCGCCGAGCCGGGCCGAGGGGGCGGGGGGAAGGCCTGGAGGCGGTCCCTGCCCGTGGGCAGCTCGGCCCCGTGTCAAGCATTTCCCGGCACACAGGAGGCGCCTAATTCATGCTCCCTAGACCCCGCCCGTCATGTAGTGAAAAGGAAATGCCCTGAGGCCGCTATCCCTGCAGCCCGCGCGAAGTCACGTGACTCGCCCGGGCCTCAGTTTCCTCCCCTGCCTAGTCGGGGACATAAGGGCCCTCCGGGTCTAAGCCCGGCGAGGTGGGCGCAGTGATCATATCCATTTCACAGAAGTGAACGAGGGTCACATGACCAGAAGCCACAGGCCAGAAGGGCCCCCCCCTTGTGTCCCTGGGGGAGCCCGATGAGGCGCCATCCCTCCCCCCCCCTCCCCGCCGTAGGGTTTAATAAACGTTTGTTGGGTGAGTCCATGGGAAAGGATGCAGAGAAACCTCTTGGGCTGAAGATGCCAAAGATGTGTGCCGACAGCCTTGGGTGTAATAGAGATTGAAGCCGAGAATAGTGGATAAAGGGGAGAGTTACCCGCAACAGGGAAAAACCCTTTCAGAGGCTTTTTGTCATCCCAGAGGATTTGAAATGAAGGAAAAATAAAAATTTCCTTTTAACTCTTTCTTGGGAGATGCCTTCCAACAACCCCTTTTCCATTTCTCTTTAATAAGTTGTTTAGAGTTAAGGTATAAAATTTACTGCTTGAGTTTTTCCACCATCACTTCATTTCTTTAAAACAATATAATGCCTAGGAATTCAGGCAGGGAAAAACAATTACTCTTAACTTCAGATTCTTCAACCTCAGCTAGGGAGTGTTGGTATAAATGAGATGAGTGAATTAATGAGGAAAAAAAATATACTCTGTATACAGTACCAAGGAAAAATTGCAGTCCACTGGTTGTGATCATCCATCTTGTTTCTGAGAGTCAACTATTGGTTTATAGTAACCATACCTTAACATTAACTAAAAATTACTGATATTGGAAGGATTCAAAGTACTGTGCTAACACTAATTTATACCTATAATCTCTCTGAAAACCAGTAGGGAAAAATGTCATTGTCCCTATATTAAAAATTGAAAGACTCAAGCACATCACATTTAGGGGCTGAGGCATCCCCCTGTCTAGGACTAGTGTCCTAGACAGCTGGTTGCGTTTTAGTTTTAGCTCTGGACTATGCAGGCTTCTCTGGGGAACAGTTTTTAAATTGTTAGGCTTATGTCAGCCCAGCCTTAATAATGTGTTATTTTACTGTGAAAATGTAGTACTTTCAGTTCTGTTTAATAAAAGTGGAGTTTTGCTATTATTTGCTTAATTGATATTATGCTTAAATCAATTGTACCATCTTTGATTCTGCAAATGATAAAATTTGCCACTGTCATTTTTAAAACTAAACTGGAAATGTTACGCTTGTTGAATCCTTCCATATTCTATAATGTTCTTCAAGATGCAATTACATAAAACAGTGTATAGTTCTATTTATATAAGGAATGTAAAGATTTTTTTAATAAAAAGGAATGACCAATAAAATAATATTCAGGTTTTATTTTTTATTTTAGGTTGTAGCAGAGGGGGATGGAGCAACAGTTCTCAGAGATATTCTAATGTCATCCAACCATCTAATTTCTCCAAGTCCACAGCCTGGGGGGGCAGCAGAGATCCAGGGAAGACATCCTTTGGGTCCTTTGACTCAGGGGCATCAAGTAGTGGAAGCAGAAATGTGGGGTTTTCTCAGAATAGATTCTCTACACTGAGCTCTAACCAAGTGGATGGGCAGAAAGATGACGAGGAGAAACTGATGTAAGTGGCTTTGGGAAATTGACTGCTCGTAGTGATGATCCTTTCTTTACATTTGTGTAATGGTAGCTCATGTCTCTGCAGTGCTTTCCGTCTTATGCACAGCTTTCACATGGACTCTCTGACTTGACCTCTAGAACAACCTTCGTGAGTCTCAGTGTGGGGGGGGCTGCAGTTTGCCCAAGGCCACACCAGAACCCAGGGCTTGAGATGTATTCTCTGAGTGTTTGACATAAGGGCTTCCCATGCCCTACAACGCTTTATTTTTAAAGCATCGTTGATGATTGAAACTTTTGGTGGTGGTGGTCAGTTGTGTCCAACTCTCTATGACCCCATTTGGAGTTTTCTTGACAAAGATACTAGAGTGGTTTGCCATTTCCTCCTCCAGCTCATTTTACATATGAGGAATCTGAGGCAAACAGTAAAGTGACTTGCCCAGGGCCATACAGCTAGGAAGTATCTGAAGCAGGATTTGAACTGGGTCCTCCTGACTCCAAGCCTAGCGCTCTATCCCCCATCTTGAACCTAGTTAATGTTTATTTTTATGGATACTAATGTTAAAATTTGTAACAACCCATTTCAGACTTCGGGATCTGTGATCACTTCCTTTGTTGCCTTTTTTTCAGTCCTACTCAAAGTACTAAAATGCAGAGCTTGCTTCTGTCTTGTGAGAGAGATTGAAAACTAGCGTCCCACCCCATTGAGGGGCTTAAGCAAGCCAGCTGTTTTCTTACAGCCTCTTTTCCTCTCTAGAACCCAACCAGAAAGTCTAGTAACCAGCACGAGCAGCCTGCTAGTGGTCATTTTGAGCCCATTGTCTAAGTGAAAAATAGCCCCTTTTCATACTTTGTTAGGTGTGAATAAAATCCCCAATTCAGTACAGTGACCTATTACTCAGCTTTAATTTTTTTCCCATTTCTATGAACTATTGCATTAACATTTTCTCAGTGTAGTAATGTTCTTGACAGTAACTGAGGCACAGTCGCTAAGTTAACAGGGAAAGAGAAGTTCAGGATTGCTTATTTTGTTATGTTGTAACTCTTTTGAAACGTATTTCATCAATGTATAGTGAATATATGGTCACTAGAATGTCTTGATTAACCCAGATACTCAGTTCCCTGCCTGTTGAATAATGATTTCCTGCCGTCTGAAATCAGGAGGGTGTTCTGTCCATTGTTGATCACAATAGCCGTGAGGTCTGAGCACGGCCAGAATGGCGACAGGCTGGGGAGGCAGCAGCTGCTGAGAGTGTGACCTACAGGGGACCGAGTGAAAGATGGGTGGTATTGTTTTTGTAAACGCACATGTTGTTAAGGTTGGAAAATTTCTCTCCTGCAGTCTTTTGTGCCGTAACAGGTCTCCCATTTTCCTCTGAAGACTGAATGTTTACATCAGTCCTAGGAGATGGGTGCAGTCTGCAGACCTTCCCCAAGACAAGGGAAGACCTTGTCGCAGCTCAGCCGCCCAAAGACATTTATTTCTTTGTGTTTTAAAGAGCAAGATAAATCGAAAAGTGTATATACATATGTTCAAATAGCTTGGCATTTGTCAGTGTTTGAAGTCGTTAAAGATGGATTTCGAATTATCGAAGTAGATTTTTTTAAAGTGTAGCATTCTGAAGTTTGTTTTGTTGCTTTCTCCCCCCTCAGTGAAGGAATAGTAAAAGACATGGAGGTGTGGGAGTCTTCAGGGCAGTGGACATTCTCTGTTTATTCACCAATGAAAGAAAAGCCAAATATATCAGGTAATATAGGAGTTCTCCCTATGTGTGCAGATTGTTGATTGCTTCTGACAGTTTTGCTGTTAGCTGCAGAGAGGGTGTCAACCTGCGTTGGGAGGGAGTTTCCTCATTTGGAAGTTACCTGTATGCGTCTCTATGCCAACTGCTTAATGTGTCTGTGAGGGTATGTTTCAGTCCCCAGCCAAAGGTGGATGAAGCCTTTCCCTTCCCTTGTCCTTCTGTCGGGTGAGTGCAGTTGGTATCTCCCTGCAGTGTGCTTCACTCTCGAGTGCTACCTTGACTTGCCTTTGTTGCTTCTCTTGAAGAACAAGGGAGGTAAGCTGGCTTCTCCCTGGAGATAGGAATGGTGCTTGGTGGTCCCTGGTGGGCTAGGTGGGACTTGGGTCCTGCACTGCCTCTGCTGTTGCCATCCCTTATCTGGGGTCTCAGAACGCTAATGGCTAAAAACTTCCAAGTATGAGAGAATCAAAAAAGACTAGGCCCCACCCCAACTCCTGAAGACCTTGTTCTCTCCAGGACCTGCACCCAGGAAGCAGCCCTGCAGTCCCTGGTCTAGGTCTAGGAAACTGGTGGCCTGCCTGCCATCCGCCCTCTGGCCTCAGACAGACAAAGGGTAACGCCTTGAGGCTCTCCCCTCTTCAGGGAAATCTCCTGGTTGACCCCTGATGGCCCCAGTGGGGTCATCCAAAGCAGGAGGCCTGAAGCTCATGCCAAGGCAATCCATGGGCTTGGGCAAGTAAGAACAGAAGCAGGACAAGTCCGAGGTGGGGTAAGCAAGGCAGGGAAGCAGGATCAAGGGAGCAGGATGCCCAGGGCTCTGGAGGGATGAGAGTTTGCCAGGTTCTGTGCGTGTCCTGGCGGCAAGGCCCCCGTCTCAGGGCAGACCTGTCAGCAGCTATGCTTGCCTTGTTCCCTGCTGCCAAGGAGCTGGGAGGGCCCTGCTCTGCCCTCCCCAAGGTTGTGGGGAGCCTCTCCCTCAAAGGCTCCACCTCTTGGGTTGTTTTTCCTAGCATGTGGATCCTGCATCTCTTTGGGACTGGTTCATGACTGAAGTCTCCCTGGTACTAATCTCTCCCCCAGCTTGTCCCCTAACCTTGTGCTTTCATCCTTGTTATCCACAATATCCTCAAGCAGAACCTCTGCCCTCATCTCTGTTCAGCCTCACCGTCCCCATTTGGCCTCCTAGTAGGCTCTGCTTTCTCTACAAGTTCTCCTAAACCTTGCTCCAGTTAAATGGGGAAAGCTGTTCCTTTCCCTCCCTCAGACGCACAGGACCAGGAATAGGAAACCACTTCCTCCTCCCTTCCCATCCTCACCTTGTTTATGTTCTGGAATACATAAAATATAGTTTTACAGGAGAAACCAGTTGTATTGAAATGCAGTTAATATCACAATGTGAATTTTTTAAAATGTATGGACTGCAGGTTAAGAAGACCTGTTCTACTGTCAGCCGGTCCGTAAGGGGGAAGGGAACAAGTATTAAGCACCTACTGTGTGCTGGAGACTGTGCTAAGTAAGCACTTTACAAAGATCATCTAGGGACAGGTCCTACCTTCCCACCGTCCACTAATGCCACCCTCTTCCCGTCCTTGACTCATGTCCACCTCTTTCTCAATGACGTCGGTCCCTCGGGCCTCTCTTGCCTAACCATCCTCTGCTCATCTACATTATGCACAATTGGGACCACATCCTCTCCTTACGGAGGGTTCTGCTCTCATATGCCGTGAGCCAAAAGATGGTTTACATGTTGGCCATGAATTCTAATAAACCTTGTCCTGGGGAGATGAGGCGTGAATGAAAGAAGCATTTATTAAGCACTTACTGTGCCCAGTCTGTTGGCATTTCCTATCTATGCCCCCTTCTCTGACTCTGCCTCCGGCCTGGTGTGGGCCCTCATCGCCTTTGGCTTGGTCTCCCTACCTCTTCCCTCCTGGCTGTGCTCCAGCCTTCACACAGGAGTCGTCCCCATGAGGTCAGAACCCTTACGTGCAGAAGCTGCCTGCGTTGACTCTCCCTGGTGTATCTTGGGTCGGTCTTGTTTCTTGGTGGCTGTTTGCATGTTGAGTCTCCCCATTAGGCTGGGAGGCCTTTGAGGGTAGCCATGTTTGTCTTTTGCCTTTGTATCCCCATCGCTTAATGCAGTGCCTGGCACAGAGCAGGCACTTGGTAAATGCTTATTCAGACCACTCTACCATTGAAATAGGGATTTCTTAGGGGAACTGCATTAGCAGAAGAAAAAATATGTTTAGGAGGAGACTAGCTAGTGAAGGGTCTTTCTCATTTAGGAAGCAAAGACAAGACTTCTTGGGCTGGTGGGCAGGGGGCACAAACTGTGAAATGCCACACCCAGAGCTCCTGGCTTGGAGTCAGAGGCCCTGGGTTCAAATTTGGCAAGGCACGAGGCCCTTTGGGGGCTTATTTTTCTCATCTGTAAAATGAGGGGGTTGCACTAGATTGGCATTAAGGGCCTTTCTAGCCCTGTATCTGTTAGCCAACGAGCTAGTAGACTTGCCAACTTCACTATGAGCAGCAGATCTACAATTTAATAGCTAGATCATTTGGCTGGAGGGAGCGAAGAGCTAGGCTCAGCTCCCTGGAATCGGCTTGAAGAACCAAGATCAGCTGAAAAGATCTGAATTATACAATTGCATTCTTTGATTTGCTGTTGGAGTCTCCTATTGAGCTTTGTAGGCACACTGTTAATAACATCAAAAGGGCAGTTCACCGCCTTTAGGGAGCAGAGCTGGGAGATTAGGGAAAGAGCTGCTTCAGGACAGAGACAAGAATTGGGATGGGAGACCAGCCGAGGGGCCGGTAGTGCAAGAAGCGTCATGTCCCATGCCCCATCCCCCTGCGCTGGTCAGCACCTCCTTCCTGCTGACCTGGCCCTTTGTCAGTGCCTGACTTTAGCCCCTCTGTCTGCTCCCCTCGCCTCCCCACCCCGCAGAGATCCTGTGGGCAGACGGACGTTTCAGGGATTTTCTCATTAGTGCCGCTCCCCCCATAGCCTCCTAGGCAAGTCTTAACTAGCTCCCACCTGCTCTCCAGGCTGCTCCTCCTTCAAGAAGTCAGGACAAATGTGAAGATTGGATTAAATGATCTGGAAGGTTCATGAAAGAGACCTTGGAGATTTCATAATCCTTCCTTTTCATTTTACTGATAAAAAACCCCACCCAACTAAGGGGCCAGGAAACCAAGTGTGCAAGCCAGGATTCAAGCCCGGCTTTCCCAGCACCACACCCAGCACTCTCCCTCTCCTGCGCAGATGGCGGGATGCTCTCCGGGGCAGACCATCGTCCATCCT
Organism: Phascolarctos cinereus; assembly: GCF_003287225.1. Lineage (NCBI taxonomy): Eukaryota > Metazoa > Chordata > Mammalia > Diprotodontia > Phascolarctidae > Phascolarctos > Phascolarctos cinereus. The sequence goes on from NW_027555514.1 coordinate 14,709,595, forward strand.
GGTTTTCTAATAGCAGCTCCTTGAGGCCGAGGCCTTTTCAGTTTGTTCTCTGGTCCTCCATCTGCCATAGGGCCTGCATGTTCAGCATACTTAACAAACATTGCCTTGAATTGCCAACTTTTTTATACCTTTGTTCAAGTTGATTAGTAACTAATGAGATCTTTTGGGGGGCTAACTCTGTTAGAAATTCCTGTTGTTCTACTCAGATTCTCTCCCTTTTAAGATTCCAATTGATTTCTCCTTGCAGGTTTTACAGATATTTCACCAGAAGAGTTAAGACTTGAATATTCTAACTGTATAACCAGCAATACCTTACAAAGCTATGTGAGTTTATTTCCTATTCACTTTACATTTAGACATTGTGACCAGGCATCTGACTGTTTCCTCTGTTCATTGTTACTTGTTTGTAAAGTTGATGAATTTTAGTTATCTTTTTTTTTCTCTTGGGGATAGTTTGATTTATTTATGAACTTTTGCTTACAAAACTGTTTTTTAGATGCACCAGTTACATAAAATGCCAGTAACCATGGCTTTATTAATTTGGAACATCATTAGATTACTTAGAAAACCCACTGATGTCAATCTTGAAGCCCTTTCTATATGTTATGCAAATGAACACATCCTGATGTGTCCAAGACCTCAAAGAAATAAGACTGGGCCTTGAGAGATTTAGTAACCTTAAAAATGTTATGAACTTTGTTTCTGTCTTCTATTGCCTGTTAGCACAGGGAGGGGTGAAGAGGGTGGGTGCATCTGTGCAGGGTCAATGTGCATTTGTGGGTGGGCCGCAAATGCTTTTTATAACCCCTTTCAAAGCTGCAGTGGCAGATCCGATTTTGTTTGGCTTTGTAATAGGAGAAAGTTATACCTAATGGGATTGATGTGAACAGTTCTTTAAATGACAGAGAGATTTTGCCTTTGTTAATGTTTAGCATTTAAAATATCCCTGAACTATTCCATAGTGACAAGCATGTTTATCCATTGTGTTCCTTTCAGTTAAATTCTATCCAGCAATTAGTAAACCTGTGGAAGAACAGGCTACTTGAGCTGAAGAACATAAATACAGCAACCAAAGGAGTGTTGGTGAGGACTGGGGCTCGGACTTTCTTCCGGGAGGGGGGGGTGTTTGGTCCACCCTTGGAAGAAGAATGTTTCCTCTCTCGTTGGCAAATGGATTTCCCCCTAAACAGTGTGCATACTAGGAATTAGTACATGAATGTTGTCCCAAAAAGGGTTTTTGATTTGTTTTTGAGAAAGGCACTCTGAGTTTAAAGGTGGTAGTAAGAACTTTTAGTCTCATCTTAAAGAATAATCAGATTGTCTTTTATATTTGTATCTTCAGTGCTTGGCACAGTATTTGACACAATGAGTGCTTAATAAATGTCCATCCTTTCTCTCTCTCTCTCTCTCTTTCTTTTTCTTTTTTAAGAATACTTAGGAAACTTAAGTTTTCAGTTTTAATGTTAGTTAAACTTTTTGAGAATTGGAACAAGTTTGATTAATTCCAAGTATTTCAAATTTAGTACTTCAGAAGTATAGAAATTGGTTTTTAAAATGGTTGGCTATAAGTATCTATTCATTGTAATGGCAGTCTTTTATAACTGAACGCACTTGATGATGCATGTATTCTTGGTCATTTATCAAAATCAAGAAAAAATGATTCTGATTAGTAGAAGAGGGTTCCAAATTGACCCATTTGTCTCTAATGACACTTAGGATCGACTGTATAGAACATATCAGCCTGTCATTCATGTTATTTTTTTCTTTAAAACCATCTTAATAGAGGAGAAATTATGTGATTGAATAAATTATGGTATATTAATGTAATGATACCGTAAAAAAATAGTAAGAAGGATACTGAGAAATGTGGAAGGGACTCTTCTACCAAGAAGCAGAGCCTGATTAACAGGCCCAGAGGAAAACTTTGTAACAAAAGAAGAAGAGACCGGAAGCCTCAGCTTGGGCCACTTGTCCAGGTTCCCTCGGCCACCCCACCGGCCAAGGCCAGCCTTGAACTCAGGCCTTTTTGGTACAAAGACTGGCTCTCTGTCCATTAGATCACTTTTTGGATTTTCTGGACGTAGTCTCTCATGAAACTAATGAGTTTGTTGGGTTTTTTTAATTAAATGGATTTTAATCATGACTCGGTAGTTTATAACGTAGCCCCTGATGTGCCTGATATGTCTCTGCATTTGTAGTTCAGTCTAAAACAGACACTGAAATGTGTCCTTTTCTACTTGAATTTAACTGAAGTGAAGAAGTCTTGTCTAGGCAGTTGCATGGGAAAAGTCTTTCTCAAAATGAACAATTGAACATTGTATTTGCATTTGTTCTTTAAGCTTTCTAAACTGAAGAATGAAGGGGGTCCAGTGGCTCCCACATTTGGATTGCAGAGTCAGCAAACCTCCACATTTGGTTCAACAGGTAAGTTCCTGAGGCTTCTGCTTAGGTTTGTCATTGTTCTCACGCTGAGGAGAGAATGAGGCACAGTGGGTGGACTTGGAGATCACAATGCCATGGCACAAGGTGCTCTCCCTGTCTTCCTCCATTTCTTCATCTGTGAAATGGGGATAATCCTTCCTGTGGTTCCTTCCTCACAGGGCTGGGGTGAGGCTCACACAATGTAACATGTGGAAAGCACCTGCCTAATTTTAAAGTCCTCTCTCCAGGACAGTTGGAAGTTTTAGCATCATCATTTCAGACCCAGCTTGGAAATGCCACTCCCCTGTCTCCTGGCTCCATTAAACACCAAGCTCAGCAGACAGCCATGAAGGGGACAGCAGAGTCAACCTCTCCTTCGTTCTGAAGAACGTTGTTGGCATGTGACAGGCTCCGGACTTACGAACAAGCTGAGGAGTGATTGGGAAAGCAGAGGTTGGGGTTGCCACAGCTCTTGGGACTGACTTAATCAGACCCACACGAGCAGCCGCTGCCGCGGTTTTTGCATTGAAGTGCCGTGTGTAGGGAAAGATGGGTTCTGGGCTTCCTGAAATAGCTGCACCAGCAGACTCCCCTGTGCAGAGGGGTTTGTGCAAGGGAAATGCTTTTTCCTGCCCCTCACACTGACTCTGTCGACCTCAGAAAGTTCAAAGCTGCCCCCACAGCTCCCCTGGGGGAGAGGACCAGATGTGTCTGTTAGAATGAGAACAGAAGGGACGCAGCCCCAGCAGGTGACAGGCTTCTGTCAGTGGGCTGGGGAGGTGAAGAGAGCGTAAGGGTTCCTGGGGAAGAGAGCTTCAGGGAGCCAGTTGTGATAAAAGTGGTGGCCGATGGCCCCAGCAGGTGTGCTGCATACTTATTTACAGGAGCCAGATAAAGGAAAGTGGGCTGAGGCCTAAGCCCACTGCTCAGTCAACAGCTCTCCGCTTAATTGTTTACAGAACTTAGGAGATGCTCTTGTTTGTTTTGGTCTTTGGCAGTTTTTTTTTGGGGGGGGATACTTTTTTTGCAGTGGCTTGAGAGCAATTTAGGTTGAAAGACCCTGCATCTACTGCACCCCAGCTCCCCTCGATCCCCTTGCCTCATCTTTGTGGCACATGGGTCTGTGTTGGGATGAGATCATGGTCCTTGTTGCTCCCAAGCCCACCCGCAGCCTGGCCCAGAGCTGGGGACCCAGGCATGTAAGGTGTGGTCAGATCCCCTGCCTTTTGGAATTGTTTGGGCTGAGCTTCCTTCCCTAGCAAAGATGCCCAGCCATGGCACTGGACCTAATTAACAGTTTAAAGGGACTTTGTTCTCTCTCCCCTTCCTAGCCTTTTGTCTGCTCTTTCCCTTCCTCCTAATTACTCCCACTGCTGTGGTGCTTTAAGATTTCCCAAAGCACTTTCATCATTTCAATGCTGGGGGGTGGGGAGCACCAGGTCCCTCATCCCAGTGTTCTCTCTGAGAAAGCAGAGTCTGGAGTTGTTGAAGTAACCCCCAGGAAATGTTGGCCTCGGGACCCCCAAAGGGCCAGGTCCTCTCCCCAAAATGAAAGCCGGGAAAAGAGCTGAGAAGGCCCGCAGATTTTCTGGACTTTAGCAGGTTTCTTTTCTTTTTTCTGTCATTGCAGGTTTCCCAGTGAACAGTAACAGCAGTAGCAGTGTTCAGAATTTTAGTTTTAAGCCAACTTCGGGCTTTGGTGCTGCCCCTTCTAGCAGCAGCACATCAGCGTTTGGGTCTCCAGTGATGCCAGCCGTTCCTGCACTGACGGCTGCGTCTTCTAATTCTACTCTGACCACCTCTGCTCCCACTTCCTTTGGATTTGGGGAGGCAGCCGCCGTCTCGGCAGCATCTTTTTCATTTAAAAGCCCGGAAGTTTTTAGCTTTGGATCAACTGGGTTTTCAGGATTTCCTGCTTCCTCTCCATCAGGCACAGCAGGTGCCTCTGGCAGCCCTGCCATTGGCCCCTCGGGCTCCGGCTCCAGCTCCAGCTCCGGCTCTGGGGCCATGCTGTTTGGACTGGCTGCCAGTGGCTTTGGGCAGAGTGGCACCTCGTCCTCCCTCCCGTCATCCGGGGGCAGTAACACAGCCTCAGCCGAGCACTTATTCACACCCAAAAATGAACTGACTGCCGAAGAGCTCAAACAGTTTGTAGCAAAGAAATTTACATTAGGAAAGGTTCCTCTCAAGCCACCCCCGGAAGGGCTTCTGAGCATCTAAAAGGACCCTTTTTCAGTACAGGAGAGCATGCTTTTTCAGTGGTCATTTGAGTAGTGTGATGTTAACTAAGATGTCCAGTCTTCGCACAGAATTTTTTTGGCTTTGAAATATTTTACTTTCCTTGGTTGTGTTTGCATGTCCTAGGCCAGGCAGTTAGAATCACGGCAAATCACCATTAGTAGCTAGGGAGTTCTCTTAATGTCTGACCGAGTGTTACTGGTACACGGGTTGGCTTTGTCCTGGCCCCCACCACACGCAGATTCACCCTTTGGCACCGGAACTTTCAGAGGCTGCGTCGTGGTCTCGAGCCAAAAGAGAATGTGATAGCCGGCTTATAGAATAAATGTAACAGGCCTAGAACTTTCCTTCATGGTAAAGGGGACGTGTGTGAAGTGCATGCTTAAAATAGAACCAGAGAAGTTTTTATTCCTGGGCAGCAATAGGCATTTTTCCTTCCCCCAAGTTTGCATCCTTCTTGATTTCGCAAAAAAAAAAAAAAGTTTCAGTCCTAGGCTTTGCCAATTGAATGACTTTCAGCATTTGTATGATGACTAATATCTTGATAGCAAAGTGATTGCTATAGTCCTAATTGTTCTCTGTGTCTTCTGAAGAACATCCCCATCTGATAAATGAATAGTGGGAGAAATGGAAGCTGTGACCTGCCCCATGAGCTCATGGCGAGTGTATAATGGACCCAGGCTTCTCTGGTTCTGCTTGGGAGCCTTCTGTGCAGAATTGTTGAACACATTTGAGTCTCCTCTTTGTCCTCAGCCCAGGAGGAGTGTGCTATTGTACCATTTATCCGTGAAGGACTGAAGGCAAAGACCTGCAATTACCACTTGATAAAATACATCCTAAGTTGTCTAGTGTGGGGATCTCATGTGCCTGCTTTTTTAAACCTGGCAAGCTCCACAGCCAGTGATGGAGGTGGCGTGGCTGTGTATGTTGGTGTCTTGGATTGGGCTGATTTTTTAATGGAAATAAAAACTTTGCTCAGCAAGTGTGTTCTGTGTGAATGTAGCGTGTGTGATGGTGTTCACCAGCAAAGAGCAACTAAGTTTGGTATCCTTTCAAAGTGCCACATGGGGTCTTTGTAGCTGCCAGGCCCAGGACTGGGCACACTTTCCCACCCCTCTAAGCCTCAGGCAGGGCAGTCCTGAAGCCAGCCTACCCCAGAGAGGTCTCCCAGGAGCCAACTGTCTGAAACTCCTTGCTGTCGCAATGGGAGATGGGAAACCCCAGGAGTTTGGTGGAGGCCTCACAAGGCTGTCCTGGCACCTCTCAACCACAGTAACCTTGTGGTGTCTTCCCAGTCACTGAGAGTGGACCAAGACAGCCCCCTGTGAAGGCTCCTGGACCTGCCCAGATCCAAGCTGAGCCTCCAGGCAATAATTACTAGAGAAGCAGGTTACGGTTTACAAAGCACATTATCCCCATTTTATAGCTGAGGAAGCACCGAGCATGGAGCTGGACGCCCCAAGATGAGGGCTTTTCCTCCCCAGTCAGGCTGATGGTAGAATTTCCGCTGCTGTCTCTGGGGGCCAGTCAGGCCTGGCGTGTTGATTTATTTTTTGCATTTGGTTTTTACTAACACTTGGTGCCAGGATAGCCTTCCTTGCTCGTGAATCTACAACTGTTCTATACAGCCCACTGAGTTAGGTTCAGGTTCTTTTGCTCCACAGTTTAGGGCCAAACCCCACTCCCCTAGCCCCCAGCCTTATGTTATTCAGCCCAACTGGACTCCTCCGAATACCCCAAACAGCCTGTGTGTGCCCAGGGTGGCTGCCCGACCTCCCTCCCTTTCTGCACTGGATGAATTCCTTCCTTCCCATTCTTTCAGTCAGAGTGGTTGTGCTGCCCCCTCCCCATAGCCCCAGCCAGAAGCCTTTACGGCCTGCTTTGTCCTATGATTCTTTAACGAGCCACAGAGTAGTGGGTGCTGCAGTTCTTCCGTTTGAATCTTCTTTTCACGGACCGAAAGCTCTGTCAAGGTTCGGAGCCTGTCTCTTCTAAACTTTGTTAGTCCGCAAGTGCTTACTACATCTCACCAGGCACTGTGCTAAGCGCAAAACTTTGTGTCTTGTTCAAAACAAACCAACAAAAAGAAAAAATAATCAACTTTGTATCTCTTGCCAGCCCAGTGCTTTGCACATAGTAGGCATTTAATTGATGTTTCATGAATGAATATGAATGCATATTTCCTTCTGTCCCACCTGGCTTATTTGAATATTGATTGCCATTAAGTTGGAATCAGCTTAAATGTCGGTTTAAATGACCAATTTACTGTAATTGCTGCTTTAAGTGTGAAGCGTGACACTATCAGTTGCATTTCTGAACTGAGATTGAGTATCCTTTTTCTAAATGTTACCAGAATGAATATAGCAATTTTACACAAATTAAGGTCCCTCTCAATTCTGTCTTTCAACTGTATCTCTATTAAAGCATAAAAATTAAAAAAAAAAAAACGCTAAGGAGTGATGACCCATCAGAAGGGGAGCTCCTGTCTCCATTGTACTCCTTCATCCAAGGCAGGTTGGAGATAGAGAAATTATATAGCAAATGCCGGAAATCCACCCGGATTTTGAGTTTTGTCCTTTAACAGCCGGGATCGAACTCTGCTTCCAAGTTCTTCCCACTTAATAAACCTTTGTCAGACCAAGTTAAATCACATCAGACTTTAAAGAATGCAATGTTGAGGTTTGTATTGATAATCCTAATGAAACCTAAGGATGGGTCTGAAATAAACAATAAAGGATCTTCCTGGAAAGAAAAGACGCACTTTTCTCTTGCTCAAGAAACTGGTCACTGTTGCCTCTAGACTAAAATACTATTTGGCACTAAAGACACTTCACACTCTGGATCCATCCTTGACTGAACTTCCATCACTGCCCCTTACAGACTCCACATTCTGTCCAGTTTGCTCTGCTGCTGCTCTTCCTTAGATGTGCAAAATTCCATCTCTCCACTCTACAACTTTGCACAAAGGCTGGAATGCTCTCGGGTCACCTCCAGCCCTTGGAATCTGTCACTCAGCTCAATACCTCCTCCCGCATTAGGCCTTTCCCCATTGTGAGTGGTCTCCTCAGTCTAAATTATTTTGTATTTACTTTGTCTACACCTCACAGTTACTTATCAGTGTACGTGCGCTAGGGAAGGCAAGCTCCTTGAGCAAAGAAGTATTTTATTGTCCATTTCTGTCCCCATTGCCCAGCAAAATGCCTGTCACAGAGAAGAAACTTAATAAGGGCTTAGTGAATTGAATTTCTCTCCTGGCTCTCCCCACATAACAGCAAATAATTTGAATGTGATGTTGTGATAAATGGCATTATTCTAGGCATTATGCAGAGACACAATAATGTCCCATTTATTCAACCTACTTCTGGCACTCCTAGCCATCCAGAACACAGCCCACAAATCCAGAAATAAAAATTTAAAACTCCCTGAGAAATAAGAACATAGTCGTTATAAAGCCTCTGTACCTAACTCCTGGGAAAGCCCCAGAATAGGGGTCCTTACTCAAAAGAATCAAACCTTTAGGAATTTGGCAAAAATTCTCCATAAAGACTTTGCTTTAGCTTATCCCCTTCTATCCTCAACCTGTGGACCTCAATCTTTTTCCTCTCTTCTACAATGTAAAGGGAAAGATCAGAGTAACTATTCACACACACACATATGAAGAAAGATCCAAAGAAATGTGTTTTTGAAGGTAGATGTTCTGCAGTTACAAATTGTCAGTGATAATATTCTCTTTCCAGGAGATATTGCCACAGAAAGCCATATAGTTAGAAATAATCCTTCTTTCCTGCCCTAAATTATACCTGACCAACAACTCTTGAATTTCTGAAGTGGCCATAATTAATTCTAAAGTTTGCCAAACTTTAGTCAAGCCCACTGGATTAAATACACGATGTTAACCAAGCATGTCACTTAGATGTAAAAATGCAATGTAACATTCTAGTGCATCTTTCAATGAGAACCAGTATGGATGTTAAAAGAAGAAGAAGAAGAAGAAGAAGTAACATTTGACAGTGAGTTAATGAAATGGTGAGGGTGGAAATTTGAGTATTTGTGGGATAAATGAAAATGGAGCTTAATTCATTCCATTTGTAAAAAATCATGTTTAGGTTGTGTGTCTATCCAATTATACAAGACAAGAAAGGTAATTCACAACCAATACACTAAGCTGCTGCCTTGAGGCCTTTTTCTCTAGCCCATATGATCAGGCAGCTGGAAGTCCTTTCATATTTCCTCAGCCATTTATAACTTAAATAGCGTTTAGGGCTGTCAGCATCGGAGCAGAGAAATCTACTAGCACTACTAACACTGAATATGAAGGTTCTGCGGCTCTCTCTCGGAACCTCCTTTCAGGGCTCCTGTGATACTTATGTCCAATGCACATCTCCTCGACACCAAAAAAAAAAAAAGCCAGAACATCCTTGTACGTTCTTTTGGAGTTGTTCAAAAAACTGAATTCAAAAACATTTACATGATTTTGTATTCATACCTGTAAAAGAATGTGTTTGAACAAGTTTTTTCATTTCAGTGTCAGTAACAGACATTCATGCAGCCTTAAATTGTGAGCTCCGGTCTTTCTTTGGGTCCCCCGTGCTGGCACATAGTAAGTGCTTTATGTGTGTTTATTGACTTGCCAAAGTGCTTTCAACTGATCCTCACAGGAACACTCTGAGGGAAGTGGTCCAGGTCTTCTTATCCCCATTTTACCAATGAGAAGCAGAAGTCTTTGAGAGAACAAGGGACTTGCCCATGACCCAGCAAGAAGCTTAGCTAGGATTCAACCCTCAGTCTCCCCTACTCCAGAGCCAGGGCTTCTCCTCCACCATGTTGCCTCTACCCCATTGCCTGAAAAATACTGGACTGAGGCTCAAGGCAAGTTATGGGGAAAATAAAGGACATGGTTCCCCAAGAACCTCACAGTCTCAAATGGCAGAACATAGTCCGTACTACTGAATACAGCTGTAACCTTTAAGAAAGACAAAATTTGGGGGTCAGTCTGAAAAGGAGGAAGCAAGTGGCATATAGCAAGAGTTTAATAGATGTTTGTTCAATTGAATTTTTAAAAAAATTTTGAAGTAGAGACAGAAAACGATGTGTTTGCAAGGAGGAGGTGAGCATTTGGGCAAAGGAAATGATAGGAACTAGACCTATGATTTCCCTGCTATAGGAAATACTCCAAAGGGGAAGCTCCCTCTGCCAACATAGGTCAGCACCACCTTCTCTGCTCCTTAGTCTTCCAGCATTGCCCAGGGCATGCAAGGTTTAATGACTTGGCCGACATTACACAGCTAGTATGTGTCAGAGGCACATGGAATGAATGAAACCCAGGGCTTCCTGACTCCTAGACTCCCTCTTTTCACTCAACCACAGCCAGAAATGTGCCTGGAAGCAAAGATATTGTGCTTTTAGCTATCATGAGATTTCATTAACTAAGCAGAGAATCTGACAAGCTTTATCATCTCTAGTTTTTGCATATGGGAAAGGGAACCAGAACAACTGGAAGAAAAAAAAAACATTTGTACATCACATGTTTCTTGAAGTCACTGTTTTGAGGGAAGAAAAGGGGAGGGGGCAGAGCAAGACAATAGTATTTTTAGAAAAGAGAGGTCTTCAGATGTTTTATGATCCCATGTCTTACACATGGTCCTGGTTTAGAGAAAACACACAGCAGGGGAACACAGAAAATGAGGCTGAAAGATGGAACAGAAGTGACTCTTCATTTATTGGAACTGTTCAATAAAAGTCTTCATTGTATAACCGTCCTTCGCAAGATCCGGGCTCCTTCCAAAATGCATCCTCTGAGATGACCAGGCTTCTCTTCATAGCTAGATTCTCTGTTTTTAACAAAGCTTTTGAATTCACCTTACCAGATCAAGTTTCACTGGGGGACCAGTACCCTGGGTGGAAGGAGGCAAATATTTAAGAGCCTTCGGCCCCAGAGGTCCTTTTCCTCTCTGGCTGCTTCCCCTGAGGCTCCAGTGTGGGATTTCTGCCTAGATAAGCTGGCTCCCCACTAGCGGTGAAAACCAAAGGATTTCTCTGTTTGCTCTTTAGAGATCTGCACTCTCATTGCCTGCCACTGCCTGAGATTGTCGAGAGGACTCCTACTAATAGTAATAACTCACATTTTTTTCTAGTGTTTTAAGGTTTACAAAGCACTTCCCTTACAATCACCCGGTGAAGTTGGGAGTGACCATGTTACTATCTCCATTTAATAGATGAAGAAACACGTTGAGAGTGAGAAAATGACTTGTCGTTGATCACACAACTACTAAGTTTCCAAAGTCAGAACTGGGGATGCAAATTCAGGTCTTCTGACTGCTGAGAAGTCTGCTGAGCTTTCCTCTCTTCCACACCCGGCTTGGGCGCCTCCACCCCCTCCCCAGTTCCTTCCTAACAACCCAATAAAAGCACATTTGTTAGAATTGTGAGAAAAAAAGAGAATGAAAAGGCTGAATTGAGGTTCTCTTTTATAGAATTATAAAATGAACGGTCTTCAGGACAGTCACTGCCTCTTCAGAAGTCCTTTTTCTACTTAGTTTCCCATTATTAACTGGTTTCTCATTCTTTCAATAGAAGTTTATTAAGCAAGGCACATGTGTCCCTGAATAGTTGAGGTTACCAGTTTGACTTTGAATTAAGCAGGGACATTATTGTATAGCAACTTCTCTTTCAGCAAAGTGAACATATTCCAATATATTTTTTTTGGCCAGAAACAACATTATCTGAAGTAGAAATAATATAGGATACATAGGGGTGAATTCCAAGATGTCAGAAAAGGGGAGCTAGGACGTGAAATATCTCTTTAAATATTAACTAAAAACAATGCCAAAGGTATCAGAAAATGAGACTTGTATCAAAGAAGGAATCTTCGGGACTCAGGAAGGGGAAGGTCTAAGTCTGAGGTGGGGGGCTTTGGTGTGCTCAGATAAAATGGAAAAATGGGACAAATTTTAGAAGAAAGGGAACGGCCAGGAAAAACCGTTGTAGGGTACAGCATCTTTGGATAAACTGGGGTCTTGTTTCTCTCTCTGCTCCCAGAAACTCCCAAGAACACACCAGCACTGGCACCAGCAGCATTCACAGGGGCTGTCCTCAGTCCAGCCTCACCGTTGCCACTGTGCTCTTCTCAGGCAGTGACATTAGACTTCTTTTCTGACCTGTGTAATGACGAGTGTGAATGACCAATTTCAGATTTCTTCCTGTTTTAATAGGAGGATTTAGTGAACAGAAGAGTATGAGATGCCTGAAGGCGGGAGAAGAAAGATAGGTCCAGGGATGCTGCAGACTTCATGATTTTTTGTACAGAAGCCACTTTGTTAACAACCGTCTGTCGAGAAGCTATGTTAAGGACAGATTTTTGTCTTGCCGAGCTCAGCCTGAGCCTGGCCACTACTGAGTGAGTGTGCAACACGAGCCAATACCACCCAATATGATTTACGGATTGTGATTGTTTTCTAATGTGACCCTCTTTGTTGTCAGATGGGCAGGGGGGTTCACTAAGTTTATGGAGAAAAATGTACAAAGGCTCTCTAAGTTCACTAATTTTTTCTGGGGTGGTCCTCTGATGGAGAAGAAAGAGTTAATATAAGAAAATGTCACCTAACAGGGGGGAGTCGGGGAGGGGAAGTCCATCACCCTCTCCTAACTGAATGATTTAACCCAGTAAGCCCTTTCAATAGAATGAAGATAGACACAAGGACAAGGCTGTTCTGAGAACATCGCAAATTTTAGTTTATTTCAAATTCTCTGATTAGCAGTGAGAAACTTTGACGAAACCCATTTAGAATGGTGTGAATAGGTCATTTTTTTTTAAATGAGGAGGGAAAAGAGCTTTTATATTTAAAGAATGAATCACGGGCTTAGGGGTCCTTGAGTAATAATGGTTCTCCTTGCTTAAGAGATGGCTATTAGACCCAAAGACAAAGGCCTTCATCACCCAATAAGTGCAGTTACCACAGGCCATCATGATCCCTGGAATATGTAATTCTTCATCAAAGAGAAGAAAATTAATGAGTCCAAGTAGCTCCATTTTATATGCTCCTTGCCTAATGAGTTGAGATCTTGGGAAGTGGAAGAATTAGAATATAGGATAGGACCTTTCATTACGGAATCTATATCAAACTGTGAATACGTGGATGAGGCCTGGACTGTCAAGCTGATGACTGACAAGCTCTTTCAGCATACAGCAGTGACAGACCCAAAGAGGACTCCTGTGACAATGAGTTAAAGATGCACATTACCCTCTTTGAATTCATCCATAATTAAGCTATTCAATGTATTTCTCCTTTGACATAATTAACCACAAGCACATGTAGGCATCCTCACAACCTCATGCAAACATGCAAGCCCATCCTTCTATTCTTTCTTTTCCCAGACCTCACGCAGAAGACCGGGAAGAAGCGGTGAGGAAAGCCCCCATTGCACTGCCCAAGCAGTGAATAAAGGGGTCTGGAACACGGGCAGGGGCCCTGTGGCCAGTGGGGTTGGCCAACCCTCATACATGGCATCTGGGAGGCAAGGGTTCTGTTCCAATGCCCCCACCCCGCCTCCAGCCATCTGCAGGCTTGAATGGGAGTGTCACAGATTTAGAATTGAACTGAAACTCAGAGGCCATCTCATTCAACTCCCATCATTTTACAGATGAGGAAACTGAGGCAGGCTAAGAGTTACACAAGAAGTAACAGGAAGAGGATTTGGATCCAAGTGCCTCGACTCTAGCCAAGTGACTGCTGTTGATGGAGTCTTATCAGGGGCTTTTCACTGAGGGCTTAAATCAGAGAGGCGAGGCTAGATAGATACACTGAGCTGTTTGGGTTCAAAGGGCAACAGGCATAGTTACCCAGGATAAGTTACTATGGGAACCCTGACACTTGGAGGCCCGTATTTGCAGGAAGAAGTCAGTTCTCCCCTCCAAATGCCCATATTTGGGGTAGAGGCTGGGGGGGGGGGAGTGGAGAGATGCTTCTGTCTCAGACTCCACAGAGCTTTGCCGTATTGACTCTAGTGAAAACACTGCTGGATTTTGAGTCAGGCCCTACTCTCTGACTCAAACTCGTAGACATCTCAGACCCTAGGATCTGGACTTGAGAGGTCACCTAGTCCAGCTCCGTCATTGTACAGATGAGGAAACTGAGGCTCAACCAGAAGTAACCTACTCAAGGTCCCACAATATGTGGCAGAACTATATCAAACTTCTTGCCTTTTCATGGAGGTGGGGAGGGGAAGAATTTGGAACTCAAGATTTTAAAAAATGAATGTATATTGTTTTCTCTTTCATTCATTCTTTTGTACATCCATTCATCCCACCAGGAAAACTGGCCACGAGAACCCCTCAGCAGCTCTGCTTTCAGACCTCACTTTGGGAAGGAGACTTCTCAAGCCAGGGTTAAGGAAACCTAGGTGAGGTTAGGCAGTCACTACATTGAGGGCAGAGAGAGAAATTGGCAGCGACCAGGACAGTTTGAAAAGTGCTTTGAGATGCCCACCCTGAAAGCAGGAGAAAAGATACTTGTTTTCAGCACTGCGTTCTCAGAGCATCGTTTCCCCAAAAGGAGGCCAGGGCAGGAAGGCGAGCCTGTCCACCCCTGCTAAAGACTTTCTATAATCCTGGTTTTTCCAAGAGCTCTCTGCACTAGCGGCTCTCTAGCCCTTCTCAGATACAGCTTCATCTCTGCATCTCTGCTTAATTCCTTTTCACTCGTGAGATTTAGAAGAGAGACTCTTAAAAGGAATTCTATAAGAACTTAACTCACCTCCGAACTCCTACCGAGTAAATATCTAATGCCTCAAGCAGACCTGACAGTGATGAAGAGAAATCGGTTACACTTCTCCCATTACTTAATTTAAAGAGCATGGAATAAGACACAAGGGTTTGCTGTATTGATTGCCTGGTTTGGTAAATTGCATCCCCAGTATTAGATGATGTTTCGGTCTATAATAATCTTCAGCCTTGGACATCGGCTCTTCTTTCAGCAGACAGGTTCTCCATTACCCAAAATACACCTTTCCAGGCAGCTGGGGTGAGCCTGCCCCATTCACCATCAGGAACCCAGCACTCTGCAGATGCTTAATCAGAGTTAAATGATGTACAGCCTCAGCCCCACCCAGCCCTCCTTGAAAGATGTTTCAAATACCTGGCCCAAGCAAAAAGGAATGAAATTCATTAGTGGTTAGTTTTCTTTCTTTCTTTCCCTCCCTCTTTCCTTTTTTCCCTCTCTTTCTTCCTTCCTTCCTTCCTTCTTTCCTTCCTTCCTTCCTTCTTTCCTTCCTTCCTTCCTTCCTTCCTTCCTTCCTTCCTTCCTTCCTTCCTTCCTTCCTTCCTTCCTTTCTTTCTTTCTTTCTTTCTTTCTCTCTTCTTTCTTTTTTCCTCCTTTCTTTCTTTCACTATTCCTTCCTTTCCCTGTCTCTTCCTTTCTCTTTCTCTTCCTTTCTCTCTTTCTTCCTTCCTCTCTCCCTCCTTCCTTCTTTTTTCTTCTTTTATTCTCTCTTTCTCTTTTTCTTCCTCTCTTCCTTTCTCTCTCCCTATTTCTTTCTTTTCTTTCTTTCTCTCTCTCCCTCCTTTTCTTTCTTTCTCTCTTGTTCTTCCTTTTTCTCTCCCTCTTTCTCTCTGTCTTCCTTTCTCTCTTTCCTTTCTCTTTTGTTCTCTCTTTTGTTCTTCCTTTCTCTCCTTTCTTTTTCCTCATCTCTTCCTCTTCCTCTTTCCTCTTCTCCCTCCTTCTCTTCCTCTCCCTCTCTTTTGTTTCCTCCTTCTTTTCTTAATTTCTCTCTTCTTTCCTTTCTTTCTCTCTCTTTTCTTTCTTCTCTTTCTTTCTCTCCTCCCCTTTCCCTCTTCCTCTCCCCTCTTCTCCTTCCCTTCCTCCTTTCCTGCCTCCCTTCCTTTCCTTTTTCCTTCATCTCTCTCTTCCTTCTTTCTTTTCCCTTTCTCTCTTCCTTCCTTTCTTTGTTCCTCTCTTCTTTCTTTCTTTGCTCTTTTTCTTTCTCCCTCTTCTCCCCCTCCTCCTCTCTCCCTCTCTCCTCTCTCCTTTTTCCTTCCTCCCTTTTCTCCTCTCTTCCTTTTTTCTTCCCTTTCTTCTTCCCTCCCTCCTTCCCCTCCTTTCTTCCTTCCTCTCTCCCTTATTTTCCTCCTCCTCTCCTTCCATAATTCAGAAGCTAGACAAAGCATCAAGAAAAGGAAGTCAAGACAAAAGAGAAGGGAGGAAATAGCCCTCTCTCCTTCCCTTGGAGCAGTGGGAGGCTCTGGGGATAGAATGTTGCCTGGGCTGTCAGTGGCTGGTTCTATTGAACTGTTTCCCTTTTTCCCTGGGGAAGCTTACTGGGTGGGAGAAGGGAGGAGGATAGACCTAGAACCAGCTGTGACATAAAAACAAATGGCATCTCGATACGTTTTCCTCTTTTGCTCCTCCCCCCCCCCAGTCAAGCCAAGAAACTGAAAAGAATCCTGCCCCTCGTTCAGTCCGCCCCTGAAGTTCTGGAGCTGCCCATCTGGCAGGCCTGGGGGCCCGAGGCCCCCATGCACCCATGCCCCCCCCCCACCAGCAGGAAGTTTATAGACCTCAGGAAGGGAGAGCGAGCCTCGCTGCGGGCTCAGAGCAGGCTTCTTCCAAGAGCTGAGTGGGCCTCGCCCAGACAAGGGTGGCTATTCCAAAGGCAATCGTGCACCTGCCTGCCATGTTGGCCTAACTCTCGGGGGGAAGGGAAGCAGCAATGGTAAGGATGGGTTGTAGGGGCAGCCAGAAAGGGGCATGACATTGGTAACATTTTATGTTGGCTCTTTCAACATGGACAGTGGTTACAGCTCCTTGGCTCATTTCCACCAGAATGGGCCTGGGCTGCAATGATCACTTCACAGCATTGGCCAACAATGACCCAAATGTTAGATGGTCACCCACTGCGATATGATCTGGGGGAAGAGATGAAGGATTTGCCCCAAATGTCTCCTCCATCCAGTGGCTATAGTTCTGCTCTGATGTTTCAGTGCCTCTGTGATTTCCCTGATATGGCCATTCCCTCCACTGGCACACATCACAGCTGGTCCATGCCCCTGCTCCCGGGTGATTCTTGTCCAAGTCTTCCCATGGATCTTCTCCCAAACACCAGAGTACCATAAGAGAGGCCTTCTTTTGGGTTAAGCATCACCCTTTCTCAATGGCCTCTTTTCCAAATGTCCCTGGAAGGGGCAACTCATTTGGGTACATAAGTTTATCAGAAAATTTTTCACCAGTGAGATCAAATAAGCCAATAAATACTTCTTAAGCACCTTATGTATACCAGGCATCAAGACAAAAATTTTAGTCACTTTACCAATGGACTCTCTCCAAATGCACGGTTCACTTAAGCTTAATCTGCATTAACATTTTCTCGATCACTTTCTAAAGTCTAGACAATCAATTAAACAATGTCACACTCTGCTCTGTAGCCCAAAGGCGTAAATACTCACCTGCAATTTTTTCTCATCAGCTCTGCTGAGTCTCAGCTCATGTCCTCCGGAGGTTCAGGCAGGGAAGGGGTCAGATGCTAAAGACAGTCTTCATTTATTTTACGGGCTGGCCTATGGCAGGCCCTGATGCTGGACCAAAGAAAGCCTCCCTCACCTCCAGGTCTGGATCAGAATGTGATGGAATCAGGTTAGGTCAGGCCTGAAAACATCAGAGAAGAGTCAGTGGGTAGGGTCACTAAAGGTCCAGTAGACATCTCTCCACCAATTCCATATCGAGCCCACAAGACTTTGATTACCCCAGGGACTCCAACGGCCTGTTGTCTCCAGCCATGAACTGAAGCTGTTTTGGAGACTCTGCATCCTTTAGCAACACTGAGTATCTCTTTAAACTATTGATAAGTTCAATATCACTTAACGCCAGCCTGCCAGATCCAGTCAGGGGCACCCAGGCACTTCCCCAAACTCCCACCTAGGGTAAAGGAATCCATTGTTTTAGCAACCTGGGATGGCCCGAGCAACACCATGCCAAGGAATTCTCTTAGCGATGACTCGGAAATGCTGAAAGAGACCTGGGAGCCACGTGGTAAGTTTGTGCTCAGAAGAGTTCTAGAGTTGTGGTTATACATAAATGCAGACATACAAAATAGATGTGAATACAATTATATGCAATTGTGTTAGGTAACATATAATTAACATAAAACGATATATTATTTATGTGGCACATATCATAGAATGCCAGCCTGATGGTCATATACAACATCACATAATATGTGATATGATGTGTAATATAGTATGATACATGATATCATTCACACATATATTGGTTTGATTATAATTATTTATATTTATTATATTTAGACAAGTATATGTAAATATAATTGTGCTTGTATCTCATTTCTTTTTTTTTTTAATCTCTAATTATCTGAAAATTGATGGTCGCCAAACAGTGCAGGTCAAAGATGATGATGATGATGACAATAATAATAAAATCTAACATTTATCTAACACTAACAACTGCTGAACACTTTATAACTTACCTCACTTGATCACCTTGACAAAGAATAGGAGCCAGAGTTCCTGTGCCATTGGAAAAACAGGGCTACATGTACGTATCTTCAGGATATTGCCCGATTGATTGATTATCCTGAATAGAATAAACAAATATTAATGTTATGTATTCACTTGAAAGACAGCCAGTGCAACGGATAGCTCTGTGGGATCTGGTCAGCAAGATGCAGGTTCAAATCCCAGTCTGGCAGTTACTGCCACGGTGACCCTGGGCGAGTCACGTGACCTCCCTGAACATTGAGCTATTTCGAGGACTTATCCAGAAAGTCAGAGATGGGTTGTGATCTGTCTTGATCAAAATTACAGGCTACTGAATATGTATTTACTTAAGCATCTTCAGGTGATACCTTCTTTCTATCCACATTAAAATTCCATTTTAAACCTTTCAAAGGACGTATTATTGTTTTTCATCATGGATGCAACACGCAGTGATGGTTATTTTCTTCACATTTGTCCAAGGTCCACAGTGAATCTCAGAATGGCCACATAGTGCAGCTGGTCCCATAGAGTATACAGGAATACTTTCTGTTACCTGAAACACTGAACTGACCAACTCGGCAATATGAGAGACTTTCCTGGACTGTGACATTTCTGACCCTAGGAAACGTCCCCATCTCTCTTGAAGCATAAGCCTCTTGTAAACCCCCTGGTTAGGGGGTGAAGTGCACACAGTGCTGGGCCTGGGGTCCAGAAGACCTAAATTCAAATGTGGCCCCAGACACTTACTGAGTGGCCCTGGACAAGTCACTGTCTCACGGGGGCCACAGTAGAAGTTTTTCTTGTAGGGAGCAAATGGGATGATATTTGTAAAGCGTTTATCATGATGTCTGGCACACAGTACGCACTAATGTGCCTGCTAAATGTTTGTTCCTCTTCTCCACTCTCTCCCCACCTGCCCCACCAACATCACAAAGTTCTCGGAATGGTTCTCAACCACAAAGACTTCCAATGATTCCACATTAAATACAAGAAAAGTCCAAACCCCTCAGCGTGCGTGATTCTCTGCAACGTGGTAGCTGCCACTGTCTCCAGCCACACCTCCCACTTCTCCCCACAAATGCCCTCCAGTGAAACTGGCCCACCATAGCCAATCGCCCACCTCTAGGCCTTTGCATAAGCCAGCCCGCATACCTGGTATGCCTTCTCTCCTTCTCTCAGCTCAAGTGGCCCCTCTACAATAGGCTTCTCTTCATCACTGGTGCTCCCCAAACACAGAAGTAACTTTATTTTATTTGTGTTTTGAATTTGCTCGCCTGTGGACGTGTTGTTTTCTTCCCAAAAGAAGAGAAACTCCTTGAAGATATGGCCGGGCGTTTGTTTTGGTTTTTTTGTCTCTGGCTCCACATACCTGGTGCGTGATAGGTGGAAGGAGCCCTCCTACCCCCTTTGTTTTATGGAGAAGGAAACATTGGCTAGTGCAATGTCCATGAAGCGCCTGAGCTTGGATCTGAACTCATGGCCTTCACTGCCAAGCCCACGTGCTGTCTGTACTGGCACACCCTGCAGGGAGCCACAGAAGGCTGGCCTTATGCACAGGCAGGCTGTTCGACCACCTTCTGTAATGTGACTGGGGACAACCAAAAGCCACAGTAAATGACATTCTACCATTAGAGCTTTATTCCTCTGTGTACCCCTGGACCTTAGTACAGTACCTTGTGATCAACCAGTGAGAGTTGTTGTGGGGGAGGAGGGAGGGAAGAGGAGGAGGAGGAAGAGATAGGGAGAGAAGAGGAGGAAGAAGAGGAGAAAGAAGAGGAAGAGGAGAAGGAAAAGGGAGAGAAAGAGGAGGAGGGAAGGAGGAAGAGGAAGAGGAGGAGGAAGAAGAGGAAGAAGAGGAGGGGAGGAGGGGGTGCACCAGGGAAGCACCACTTCAGGCTTGAACCGCAGAGGAGTCTGGACCCTTTTCTCGGGGCAGCCTCAGTGCCTTCTCTGACAGAATAGAAAGCAGAGCCAGAAGGGAATTGGGCAGTCCCGGCACAATCCTCCAGCTCCTCCTTTTCCCCTAGCCTCCTCTCCACCAGCCAACACTGCCTTTGGCAGTTAATCTCTGCAGTCAGGAGACAGGTCCTCCCAGTCACTATCTCCTTCCCTTGCTTCTCTGATTAATTGACTGCTCCATTTATCACACTTACGAGGGGTATCTTTTATTTTTTTCTGGCTGTCTGGCTTCCTGGGGGACCTACATGTTTCAGCATGTTTTCACAAACTCATCGGCTTTCAGCTGGATCAAGCTCTTCATCACTTGGGCTTGGAGGTGTTCAACAGCCATAATGGCTGATTGCACCAGACTTCGGGCAGCACAGAACTGCAGGTCTGTGCTGAATAGCTTCACCCTGTTTTTGGACTGTGGCTGCTGACAATGCCCCTCGGGCATCCTGTGGACCCTTTAGGAATGCCTTTGTCCCCCGAGCCTGCTCAGCTCCCATCATCTCAGCCAGAGGCCCACCATCAGATGCCTCCCTCAGCGTCTGCGTGCTTCCCTGAGGTGCCCAGCCCACAGCTGTGCTCTCCCTACTCCAGCCCCACAGAGGTCTAATGTTCTCCCCCTCACAGGCTAAGATTTGTTCCAGCCAGAAAAGGCTACTTCCTCCTGGTGTCACTTGGACGGGCCTTGAGTATCTTGCCAATTTCTTGCACACTTGATGAAATGATTCAGGAGCCCAAGAGCCCCAGATCAATGGGGCCTTTCTACTTTGGGGTACCAGTAAACACCACAAATCATCGCAATGTCCCCATCCCCCTTGGTTACTTCCATGCTGGCTGGAGTCTCTGCCCGGCATGAAGGCTGCTCTGTCAACGCTCCTTATTATTCCAAGCTCAGAAGGAACGCTGGCCCTTTTTCCTGAGCTTGAACACATTCCAAAGCATTTGCCTGGAAGATCAATACACTGTCAGAGAGCTCGAAATGCCTACTCTTTCCTTTTGCCTTTTTCTACGTTCATTGGCATTATCCTCATCCTTTTTTCCCCTTCTGGAGAAAGGCACAGGTCATGAACTGCATACCAAAATTGCTTGGCTTTCCATCGATGAAACAGCAAATACAAGGGATGGGAGCCTGGAAAGTTCTCCCCCCTTCAATGTCCCCCTTCCTCTCACTCTTTGTCTCTCTCCTCTACCCCCAAACCCACCAAGAATCACTCAGGAGAACCAGGAGGACAAATAAAACCCTGCCCTCCAAATGTGGAGCGCCAAGGAAGTCATCACTGGCATTTTAATTCACCAGCAGGCTGGGCCAGAGCAATTAACCCAAGCAAAACTGAGGCAGCTTTGTGTAGTGAATGGGACACTCAAAGTCTAGGTTCAAATCCCGTTTCACATCTCTCTGTTCCTCACCTACAAAATGGTGGGATTGACAGAAATGCCCTCTGGGCTTCCTACAAAGAATCACAGGTTCTCTGGGATCTACAGATCAGTAGGTCCCTGAAAAATTCTCTGGAAAGCAAAATTCACCATAGGCAGCCCTCCCTCTTTTCTTCTGATTTATATGAAAGATGAAAGATCTGTTTACACGAGCACGCACATTGCACACACACACACACACACACACACACACACACACACACACACACACACACCCAACAGCATAACTAGAGCAGCACAGACAGCCTAGATGTACAGATACAGCTCACAAGGTTCCAATCCAGGCACCCTTGGGATGGGAATGCATCTCCCACTTTGCTGTTTCCTCTAGATAAGCTACTTATTGGGAACCCATGGGGTTCGACAGGCAGAAAGGCAGCAAAAAAGCATTCGTCTAAGTGGTGGGGGGAAGGGTGGCTAAGAGGTCTCTCTAGCCTACACAACATCCTTCCCAACCTCCCCTCTGCCTTCATCAGTTTACTGCCAGCTATGGTTCTTCCTTAACCAATCAACCAATCATTTATGAAAACTTTACTGCGGGCTTGGCACTCTGCTGAGCAGAGGATCCAAAGAAAGGCAAAAAGCACAAAAACAATACCTGCCCTCAAGGAGCTTACATTCTTTTTAAAAAAAATTTTATTAATTTATTTTGATTTCTCAATAATCACTTCCATATGCTTTTCAGTTTAAAATTTTTCTTCCCCTTCCTCCCCACCACCCTCCCCAAGACGGCGCACAATCTGATGTAGTCTTTACATTTACATTCCTATTAAACATATTTTCACATTAGTGGTGTTATAAGTAAAAATTAAAAACAATAGGAGGAACCATCAGAAAGAGGAAACAAAACTCAACAGAAATGAAAAAAAAATAGCAATTCAACTTTCATAGTTCTTTCTTTGGATATGGATAGCATTTTCCATCACAAGGCCTCTGGAGATGTCTTAGATCCTTGTATTGCCGGAAAGGGCTAAGTCTGTCAATGTTAGTCATCACACAATGTGGCTGTTACTGTGTACAATGTTCTCTTGGTTCTGCTCTCTTCATTCAGCATCAGACCCTACAAATCTTTCCAGGTTTTTCTGAAGTCAGCCTGCTCATCATTTGTTATAGCACAATAGTATTCCATTACATTCATATACCACAACTTGCTCAGCCATTCCCCAATTGATGGGTATCTTCTCAATTTCCAATTCTTTGCCACCACAAAAAGAGCTGCTATGAATATTTTTGTACATGTGGGTCCTTTTCCCATTTGTATGATCTCTTTGGGATATAGCCCTAGAAGTGCTATTGCAGGGTCAAAGGGTATGCACATTTTTATAGCCCTTTGGGCATAGTTCAAGGAGCTTACATTCTTTTTTTTTTTTTTTTTGGCAATTGGGGTTAAGTGACTTGCCCAGGGTCACACAGCTAGTACGTGTTAAGTGTTTGGTCTGAGGCAAGATTTGAACTCAGGTCCTCCTGACTTCAGGGCTGGTGCTGTATCCACCGTGCCACCTAGCTGCCCTAGGAGCTTACATTCTAATGGAGGCTATGACATGTAAATAAGAAAGTACATATAAGATATATATGGAGGCTGGTGAGACTGGAATAACAGTCATAGCTCACATTTATATAGCATTTTAAGGACTGCAAAGTTACAAACATGATTTCATTTAACCTTCACAACAACACTGGCCAGTAGGTGCTATTATCATCCTTATTTTACAGATTAAGATACTGAGGCAGCTGGAGGTTCGATGACTTGCCCTGGGTCACACAGCTAATAAGAGTCTGACAGCATATTTGAACTCAGGTCTTTGTGACTACAGGCCCAGTGGTCCATCCAGTGCCCCACCCAGCTGCGTGGGACCTTTGGGCACAACCGCACAGATGATATTTTCCAACTAGGATGTAGGAACCTCAGGAAGTCACTTCAGGGAAAGCCTGGAATGGGAGGGGTGACCCAAAACAGTGAGAGGGTGTTTGAGTTAGCCTCCAAAGGGAGAGATTCAGTGTGGGCCAGGCAGAGCTTGGGAACCAGCGACTTTGGGACTTGGAAAACCACAGTGAGAAAGGGCTGAGAAGGGGGTAGGGAGCAGAGCAGGCACCCCTTACTGAGGGTGAATCGGATTCTGGCAGTGCATAGCAGGGAGCCTTGCCCAGAACATGGGCTGAATGCACATTTGTTGAATTAAATTGTCAAGTCAAACTGACTCCAAGCTTTTGGGTTCTCTCCCTCTTAGATGGAAATTGCTTGTGAAGATTTCCACCACCCTTTCCAGGGCTTGTTGGGTCTTAAATATGCTTTCTACCTCTTCTCTATCACAGATCTGACAATAATTACAATGATTGATTTCTATGTCTGGGACCATAAATTCATTGATGCAGAGAATCGCAAAGGAGAAACTCTGCCCTCTGCTTCAGAGGCTTAGAGATTGGGGCGACTACACAGCCGGGAAGTGTCAGAGACAGGACTTGAATTCTGGTCTTCCTGAGTCTGAGGCCAGCTTTAAAAGCTTAGAAATGCACTGAGAGTTTGAGGACACCTTGTCTGACTGTAAAGCCTGAAAAGCACTTCAGGCATGTTATCTGAGCCCCACAAAAGACCCTGTGAGGTAGGACCTACAGGTTTTATTATGCCCATTTAATAGATGAGGAAACTGAAGTTGAAAGAAGTTAACGTGCTCGTGGTCTCCCAGCTGGTAAGGGCCAAAGGCAGAATTTGACCTCAGAGTCCCACTAGTCCTACCCCACCCCCATTTTACAGATGAGGAAACTAAGGCTCATTGGTCATGCAAGATCACACAGCTATTTAGCAACAGAGCCAGAACCCAAATCTAAGTTTTCTGAACCCAAACGGAGTAAGGGTTACGCTCTTCTGCTACCTCCTCCATGACATTGTCACTGACCAGGCCTGAGCAGCAATGCCTTCTTTCCCTGAATTGTTAGACTGGTTGTTGTTTGTGTGATTCAGTGAGATCCCTGCAAATAATGAATCCCCCAAGCAGTCCCATGTATTCAAATTCACTCTATTAGAAAGTTACCGTTAAGTGAAAGGTGGTCATTGATTCCCAACCAATGGAAATAGATGGTTTGAATTTGGATAACTTGACCGCTGCTGGGAGGTTGTCACTTGCACTAACAAGCCCTAGCTGTGCTGCTCATTCAGGCACTTAGACCAGGACCAATAGATAGATTTAATGTTGTATAATCTACCTTGGACTGCTATTTATCTTTTTTTTTATGTGTCTGAGCACTTGGCAAACCTTCAAGCACTCTACAAATGTTAGCTGTTGTTATTAACCATTATTATTAAAAATGGTATTTGTAACGTGATTATCCTTGCAATGACAAGTGCATATGAGGAAGGCCTCCAGCACTTTGGGGCAACCCCCTGGGCCAAACTTTGGGAGGACAAGCGTGAGAGTTACCCAGGCTGGATAGGTGAAAACAGGCTAGGTGAATACCCACATTCATTTGGCCACAGATCCTGTGGGGTTTTTTAAATGAGATTTTTAAAGTCCTATCTCCTGTTGTTATTCAGTTATGTCTGACTCTTTGTAACCCCTTTCAGAAGTTTTCTTGGCGGAGATACGGAAGTGATTTGCCATTTCCTTTTTCAGCTCATATTACAGATGAGAAAACTGAGGCAAATAGGGTTAAGTGATTTGCCCAGGGTCACAGAGCTAGTAAGTGTTTGAGGTCAGATTTGAACTCAGGAAGATGAGTCTTACTGATTCCAACCTGCCCCTCTCTTCAACTAAACTATATTTTCTAGAGGCAGAAGTAGCATCTGACTCCTCGACACCTAACTTACCTCAGGAGCCAATAAACATTGCTTGGTTACTTGGCCATGATGAATTCATTGATTAACCAGATGGCAGTTGCAAAAAAAAAAAGGCCACTTTTACATAGAAGTATGAATCATTTAAAGAGACTATAGTTTAGTTTTCATTCTTTCGTTAAGGAATTCATTTAGAAATGGCAGCCATACTTTTTCCAGAAAGTTTCAGAGACATGAATCTTTCCCCCAAAAAGCATAGGCTGAGTAGCATTGGCCATGGCCTATTTTATCTTTTCCAAGGAATTCTGTAGAGCAAGTTCCCTGATCAATTTGATAAGCTTCCCAAGAGGTGAGTCTTGGTTTGGAAACTTTGATCACTCTTCATAGGATGGAGTCATGCCTATGGGTGCCTTTTATTTTTTATTTTTATTTATTTATTTATGGAAACCCAGGCTTGACCTATCCTCAAGCTATATTGGGGAATTTTCCAGGTTGTGCTCTGGGTGGGGGCATTAACACACCAATGTCAGGTGATCTTTAGGTATATCCTTGAGCACAGTCCCAACCTAGGTCCGTATGAGCTTAGAGAATAAGCACACTGGGTCGCAGGTTACGGGGTTTTTGTTTTTTGGGGTTTTTTTAAAAATAGCATTTTATCCCCTGCCCAATTTACAAGGTTAATGTTATGCAGGCATGAGCTTTCTTGTGTGTATGAGACAAGAGTCTGACCTTGACAGAGTCCTAACAAATGATTAAAGTCAATAAGCATTTATTAAGTGCCTACTATGTGGTCAGAAGAAGCGATACAAGGATACCCTTAAGAACTTTGGAATTCATTGTGTGAAGTGGCAGACACTGGCTTAGTACCACCCAGTGTGGTGTACCCACATCAGAAAAATTGCTGGGCTCTGTGAGCAAAGCAGAATTGCAATAGCTCAAGAGAAACACAAGAAATGCAAACTTAGAGAATCCACCCCAAAGGTTCACAGGGACTATTTGAGCCCAACCTGTGGTAGAATATTCTGAGCTCGTATTGGTCTGGTCAGCCACAGTCAGACACACTGAAACTTGACTCTGGCATGGTGATGCCATTTTGGTCCTCCAAAGGATATCAGCCACTCTGTGCTAATCCATGAAGATACAAAGAAAAGCAAACAATAGTCCCTACTCTCAAGGGGATCACAGTGTAATGGAAACATCTTTGTACAAACAATCTGTAGCCAGGCTAATTGGGAGATAAGGAGCAGAGGCCATAAATCTAAGGGGCTCCTGTGTGGCCAAACTTTGCTAGAACATATCTGTTTTGAGAGTCATGGGACTGATCTCCTGGAGGGGAACCTGACCTAGTCAACACGGCCACAGAAGCTGATGACTTTGTACAAGCACAGACCCTTGCATGGGAATGTTTAGAAGAAATGAAGAAGTTAGTCAGATGCACAACACGTGACCCCAGGACTCAGTGATTCAGAGTCACTGGATACAGGGCAGGCTCTAACAGATTACTTCTCTTTTATTCCCCAACTCACATGCTTCAGGCTAGATTTATGGCTCCTCACCCAATGTTGGTATGTGTATCTGATTGAGTTTATGGATAGCCGCACAGGCTTAATGAAAGAGACCTGTTCTTGAGAACTAGCCAGTTAACAAGCCAATTGCCAGCCAGTTTCCTAAGAAGGAAATATCAGTAAATGAGACTAAAACCAGGGTCCTCCCTCCACTCTGCAAAGGGCCCTGGCAGGTCGATACTGTGAACTTTGAGTATGCTGGAAGTCGTCCACCCGCAGGGCTCCCAGCTGAGCCCGCTCTGCCGGCCAGGCCAGTCAGCCGGTGGTGCAGCCAATGGATGTCAGGATGCCTTGGGGGTCTGTGGTTGGGAAGCAGCATTCTCCGCTACAGAGAGCTGCTATCCTGCATTCACAGATATGGAGAAGACCCCAGAAGCCATGATGAGAAACAATGCAGGCATGCCCAATAGACCTATCCGCTGCCCTCTCCATTTGGCGTGCCCTCCCCCATTCTGTGGCTTTGATTGGCTGTCCCCCTGCCTCCTCACCTCGACCTCTTAGAACTGCCATGTTCTACCTCCTACAGGAAACATTTCTCAAACCCCCTACTAACTCTTAGGGTTCTCACCTTTTTCCTCAAATTGTCCTGTCATATCTGTTTACGTGCTGTATTTCCTCAATAGAATGGAAGCTCTGTGAGGGCAGGAATGATTTCATTTTGGTTGATTTATTCCCAGTACCTGGTATCGTGCCTTGTGCACATTAGGTGTTTGATATGTGTTTCTTGGGTTGGATTGGACCGTTTGATTCGATGACAAAATGTAATTGCTTTCACTGGTTAAGAACAAAGTGCCTGCCTAGACAGACATTCATAGGAAGTGAATGAGAAAAGAACACCAATCAACATTTATTAAGCACCTACTATGTGCCAGGCACTGGCAGCAGCAGAAACGGACCAACCTTCCAAAACTTAAGACATCTTCAGTCATGCCAAGAGGGGAAGGACCAGGTGGAGGAATACTGTTTACCTTGTTAGAGAGATAGGTCTTTGTAACAGATGCTGTCGCTTAATTGTTTGTGTTTGTTCAATTTGGGGGGGATTTGAAATGACCATAATGCAAAGAAAAAAGGCATCAATGAAATCACAATTTCAAAAAATTAACACATTGTACCTAACATTGCAATTCTATTCTATTCTTTTTTTTTTTTTAAGGCAATCGGGGTTAAGTGACTTGCCCAGGATCACATAGCTAGTAAATGCCAAATGTTTGGTCTGAGGCCATATTTGAACTCAGGTCCTCCTGACTTCAGGGCCAGTGCTCCATCCACCACCACCTAGCTGTCCCAATTATATTCTATTCTAAAAATCCTTCTGGCAATGCTTTACCTACCAGCTCAGATACTGCTCCTTCTGAGCCCAAATAATTGGCTTGAACTTCTATCCCATAGCTCTCCATTTGTCAAATTGCTATCTTGTCTTCATGGCTTCACTGAAGAGCACAGTGTGGGATCAGAGTGGGTGATGAAGAAATGTCTGTGAATTCGTTGGCTGTACCCAAAAAAACCATGCCAGGATTTCAACCTTGCTAAAAATGACAGAGCAACATAACTTTTCTCCTTTGTTCTGCTCATGAGGAAAAGTGACTGGATTTGGAGGCAGAGGGCCAAGTTCAAATTCCACCTCTGCTGTGTGTTAATTCTTTGTGTAACCACAGACAGGTCACTTTACTCTCAGAGGTTCAATTTCCTTGTGTATAAAATAAGGGACTTGGACGAGATGATCTCTGAGGTTCCTTAAAGCTATACGGAGAGGTGACAACAGGAGAAGCTGCTAGGAGGGGCTAAAGTGGATCTGCAGACCCTGTGTTGATATCAGGAGCTTTTCATTTTTTGTGCTATGGACCCCTTTGCGAGCAATCTGGGGAAGCCTCAGAATTCCCTCTCAGAAGCAAGTTTGTTGCCTACATCCATAATTGAAGGAAATGTGAAGTTTCACTCAGAGGTTATCAAAAATAAAGATATAATTCCTTTCCTGTCCGAGTTCACATACCCCTGACATCCGTCCATAGACCCTAAGCCGGAAACCTTGGCCCAAATAAGGAAGTGAGCAACAGTCTTGTGAGAGGAGATGAAGAGAGTGAGCTGTCCTCCATAAAATGGAACCATAATGGTACCAGTTACTCCCAGGGATGTCGTGAAGATCAAATAAGATAATATTTGCAAAGGGCTTTGCAAACCTTAAGGTGCTAAAAAATGCTCGTTATTTTATCCTCATAATCGTCAACAACACCAAAGATCCATTGGTTTATTGGACTGATTAGCTCTCATCTCACTAAGGGCAGGGGCCTGAAGAGATGGAACACAGCAATAAGTTTTAATAGGGGAGCAAGGTCATGGGATGGTGATGTTTCTGAAATCAAACTAAAATGTAGTCCTGCAGTGGAGGTCCAGAGCAACCACCAGGTGACGGTCTCATGGTACCTGGCAGAGGAAAGGGATATGGCAGTGACCAGAAAGTGGGTGAAAGCCTGCCTTGGGGGTTTTCCTCATTGTCCTCTGCCCTGGCTGGCAGGCTTACGTTCTGTTCTTCTGTGTCTTGGGAAGGATATTGATCAGTTAGGAAATGTCCAGAGAAAGGTGATGAGGATGGTCAGGAGACGAGAAGCCATTCTGAGCAAGGACCAGCTGAGTGAACTAGGAGGTTTAACCTGAAGAAGGTTTGGAGGTGACCACTCTAACTGTCCTTTGGTGTTTGTAGGGCTCTCATGTTGGGGAGGGATTAGGCTTGTTCTGTTTGGCCCCGGGAGCCAGGACTGAAAGCAACCAGTGGAAGTTGAAGACAGGCTGATTTTGGCTTGCTGTAAAGAAAAGCTTCCTTACAATTCGAACTTTCACAAGGAAGAATGGGCTTCCTTGGAAGGTAGTGAGTTCTCCATCACTGGAAGTATTCAAGTGGAAACTGGCTATCCATTTCTTAGAGATATTTTATAGGGGATTTGGTGTCAGGTATGTGTTCTGGGTCTCTTTCTAAGCTGAGATTCTGTGAAATTCCCCTAATCATTAAATAATAATCCAACACCCAGTATGCAGCTCACTGCTTCTCTAATTAAGAAAGTATTTGGGCAACTTGGTTGCAAAACAGACAGAGTGCTGGGCCTGGAGTCAGAAAGACCTGAGTTCAAATCCAACCTCAAATACTTATTAGCTGTGTGACCCTAGGTGAGTCACTTCATCTCTGCCTTCCTTTGTTTCTTCATCGGTAAATTGGAGATAATAATAGTATTAACCTCCCAGGATTGTTGTGAGAATAAAAGGAAATAATATTTGTAAAGAACTTTGCACGTCTTAAAGAGCTATATAAATGTTAGCTCACTAGTGTCTCTGCCCAGAATCGGCATATCAGCTTATTCTCTTTAGGACATCTGCTCCGGACTGGAGAAATCCTGGGCTGATGTTTTTCTGGTGAATTTCCACTCATTTTCTAGTCCTCTTATGCAGGATCTCTCCTCAGAACAAATAAAATGTCATTTCCTGAAACACTTCCCAAAACCTCGAACCCTAAACATCCAAGGTAAAGAAGTAAAACACAGAATAGCATTTGCTATTTCGGTGCCGACCCATCCATGTTGTCATCCAGAGTCACAAAGTAGAGATAGGCCAAGCCAGGACCAGAAAATGGACTGAGAAATAGGACATTCAGAAATCTGGTGAGGGCATCCTCAGAGGAAAGGGCTTTAATCATTCATGCCACCTCTTGCTTCTTGCTCCGTAACAGAAGCAGTCACTTCTAAACGTGCGATCTCAAATGTCTCTGCCAAAAGAGGAAACATTTCCAAGCTAACCTTCATTCCTACTCAGCAACGTGCTATCTCAGATTTTACATTTTATAGTCAAATTGACAAACATTTATCCAACTATTGATTTGCGTGTTTGCATACTATGAGCAAGGCTACATTAAGCCTATAAACACTACAAAGCCTCTTAAAGAGTTCTCCAGTAAGGTGGAAGATGATGCTATACTCACCCACAATAGAAAATCAAAATGGAAGGAAAAGCATATGTCCTAGATGTCATGGACTAGATGGGTAACCCTTGTATCAGTGCCTTTGTTTTGGAGCTATGTTGCACATACATAATGAATTGGGCCTGGGATTGAGCAGAAGAAAGAGGCCAAATTGCCCCACAGCCTTTTCCTTAGAGTTCTGTAGAAATGTGGTTGACTTTTGTGGGTTTTTTAAAATTTGTATAACCTGATGTTTTAATGAAGCTGTTAATTTTCTCACTTTCTTTGCTAATTGCCTAGGATTTTCTGAATAAATCATCATGGCATCAGCAAATAAGGATAGTTTGTTTCCTCTTTGCCTATCTTTATGTCTTCTTGTGAAGGTCAAATGAGACAATATCTGTAAAACATTCACAGAGCCTGGCATGTAGCATGTACTTAATCAATTCTCATTTTCTTCCTTCCTTCTTTTAATTTCTTTCTCATATTTTATTTCTAGGGCTAGCATTTCTAGAACTATGTCAAATTACGATGGACTGAGGAGGCATCTCCTGTAGTAATTGGGGAAATCTTCTAGCGTCTCCCCAAAGCCCATTTCTTAAATACTGATGTGCTCCTAGTCTTTCTGCAAGGCACAGAGCACCACGACATCAGAAGAATGATGTAAATCAGAGAATGACTTAAAAGGATGCTATGTGACAAGTGCAAGGCCTGTGTGCCATGCTACAATGACAACTTGCATGAGAAAAGGTGCTCCAAAGAGCTTATCTAAGACAAGTATGGTCTGAAAGATAGATGGGCCAGTAATGCAATAGAACTGAGACCACAGATGCGTGTGACGTGTAATGCACTGCTATCTTTGTGATCTTCTGTGGAAGATTTATGGAGAAACACGGGCAAGGACCCCTTGAGGTGAGGAGGTGCAGAGGGGCTGCAATCTGTACCAATGGACAGAGGTCCCCATTGGTCCAACCATGTCTTTGTCAAGGTATCCAAACAGAAAGGTGCTAAAGTCTGTCTATATTTACTGTTTCCATCTTGGTCACTTGAAACATACGAGAAGAAAAAAAAAGAATGGCAAGTGTCTAAATGTTCTGGGCACCTATGTCAGAGACTAGGTCTAATTGCTTCATCTGAGAGGGTTTGACCTCTGCTCGTATTAAGATGAGTGTGAATAAGGCACGAATGACTAAGTTTATAGCAAAGAGTTTTATTACTGGGTTTTGAAAGGTCCATTTTGAATTTCAGGAGATTCCCAGAGACAGACTGTCTGGAGGTTCATCAGACCAATTGACACAACATGAACCCTGTCCACATGTTTGCCTGTTCTTTCCTCCATCTTCTGGGAAAATGCCAGGTCTCCCTTCAGCCAAAGGAGTATGAACTGGTCCTAGTTTCTTAAATATTCTCTGAAAGTGCATCTTCCTGCCCATAGAGCTTGAAGGGACCTCATGGGTCATCTGATCTAGCTTCTTTATTTTACAGAGAAGGAAACTGAGCTTTAGAGAAGTGAAATTATTTGCTTATGATCATATAGTAGTGGCACAAGGATTTAAACCTGGATTTTCTTACTACCAATATGGGGTTCTTTCCTCCATAGCATTCTGCCTCCTCTATAGTCATTACTTCTGACCCATATGCAAAATAGGTATTCATTACTTAATAAGGATGATGATGAAAATAATACCTAGCATTTAGATAGCACTACAAGGTTTTCAATGAGCTTTACAAATATTACCTCATCTGATCCTCATAACAGTGGGGTTGAGGGGTTTAAGCTATTATTGTCCCCATTTTACAAATGAGGAAACTGAGGCACAGACAAGTTGCCCAGGGTCACAGTGCTTGTAAGTGTTGAGGCTAGATTTGAACTCAGGTCTTCTAGAGAACAGGCCCAGCCCTTTAGCACTTTACCTACATATGTCTCTCTCTGTGTATATATGTATATATGCACACATACACATGTACACTGTGTTGTTGTGGAGAAATTTCAGTCATGTCCGACTCATTTGGGGTTTTCTTGGTAGAGATACTGGAGTGGTTTGCCATTTCCCTTATTCAATTCATTTGGCAGATGAGGAAAGTGAGGCAAACAGGATTCAGTGACTTGCCCAGGGTTACACAGCTAGTAAGTGTCTGAGGCCAGATGTGAATTCATGAAGATGAGTCTTCCTGATTGCAAGCCCAGCGCTCTACCCACTGTATCATCTAGCTGCCCTTACACACAGACACACAGACACACACACACACACACATACACACACACACACATTACGTGTGTGCCTATATGTACATAAACATATGCACAGGTACTACGTTTTATGTATATCTGTGTGTAGCTATAGTATTTTTTATGTTTATGCTATTGAAGGCCTTGTACATATGTATTTCTGTTTTGTTTCATTCATTAGATATAAACTCAGCTATTGTTTGCTGAACACCTACTATATACAAAATCAAAATAGGTCTGACTCAATAACCCAAACGAGTTATCTTAACCCAAGTAAAAGCTACTGAATCGGAAACATTCTCTTATTCCAGCTGACTTAAGTTCTGATGCTCCTAACACACTGAAACAGAGTAAGAATGAAAGACAGTTCAGTTAGCTGTGTTTGAAATTAATACACCAGCTGAAAGAGACTTGCTTCTCAGGTGGAAAATCTGTCCCTTCAGGTGGAAAATCAGCCTTTAAGAGAGCGAGAGTTGTAGGTTTGTGTTTGGGGGTGAGCCTGAGAAAGGGGGGGCTTGGGCCGGGCTACTCCCGCCCTCGGAAACAAAGCACTTTGTTAAGAGAAGTTTGCATGGCAGCCGTGAAAGCTGAGGGGAAACATAGAAAGACCTGCCTGAGCCAATGCAGAGCAAAGTAAGAGGCCAGGAGTATGAGACAGAAGCTGACCACAAGAACAGCAATGAAAACGAGGAGAAGGGCAAAGCCCAGTATGGAAGCCAGAGGTCAGAGGGCAGTGGGAGCCAGAGGGGGCTGGATTGTTTTTCCTTATTAGCGGGGAGGATTCTGGGAGCAGATTGCAAAGGACTGAAATGCAAAAAGTGGAAAACCATTGATTTTAAAATGTTAAAAAAAAAAGCTTTCAAGCAAAGAAAAAAGAGAAAAACTTAGGGGTTTTTTTTAAAAGTAAATAATTTTAGAGCTTAGTAACTTGGGAACAAAAAGCATAATGACTTACTCATCTAGAGAGGAAAGTGACAGGAGAGACAGGGTAGCAACCCTTAAGTGTGAGTCATAGCTAAGAGCCAAATCTCCAAACCGTGACCGAGATTACACACATTTCAAAGTCTCCATCAGGAAAATCCAGTCACATGGATTCTTTCTTTCTTTGAACTAATTTATCTTTAATTTACTCCCATCTTTCCCCGATGCCAAATATCCAGGGTTTCGTTTTGACAAGCCTGCTCCCTACCTCATGTTAGACAACTCCCTTGTACCCTGCTCCTCTTCTCCTGACTTTGTTTACAGCATAGAATTTGGTATTAACGTCTCAGCAATTAGAGACATTTTGGAAGACAAAAGCAAAGTGCAGTGAGTCACAGAAGGATTGTACCCTCCTAATTTCACCGAGCTATTCCCCGGCTAGGACTTTGTTCCAAAGAAACCATAAAAGGGAGGAGGAAAGCCCATCAGTACGAAAATATTCTGTTACTCTCTTTGTGATGGCAAGAATAAGAAATGACCAATATCCACAATACTGGAGAATGCTTGGATACATAGCAGTTTGTTAATGAAATGAAATGAGGCAGGTGGTGGTGGCGGCTAGCAGGCTGATCTTGGAGTCAGAAAGCCCTGGATTCCAGCTCTGTCTTTAATGTACACTGAATGGGTCTCTAAGAAAGATGCAATGACCCTGTGCCCCTGGCAATTCCCTAAGACTCTTAGTGATGTTTGGAGAGGACGTTCCTCACCGGGAGCTCCCTGCTGTAATGGAATTACAGAGCCAGTTAAAAAAAATAAAATAAAATAACAGAATATTATTGAACTGAACAAATGATAAATGTGAAATAGACAAGGAAATATGGAAAAACCTCTGCAGAGCAAGAGAAAGTGATGGCGGCAGAACAAAAACCATATCCATACTGACTAGAGGAAGGAAGAAAGAGAGGAAGGGAAAGAAAAAAGGAAGGAAATGGAAGGAGGAGAGGAAGAGGAAGGAGGGAGAAAAGAAGGAAAGAAAGAAGGAAGATAGGGAAGAAGGAAAAGAAAAAAGGATGGAAGGAAGGAAGAGAAAAAAAGGAAAGAAGGGAAGAAGAAAGAGAAAAGGAAGAAAGAAAAGAAGAGCAAAGCCAAAAGTAGAACTTTAGACAGTCCTGGTTGGTGATGAAGAAAATAAAGCATTTTTTTCCTCACATAGTACTTCACTACTTATTAATTCATTTGCATCTACCTTGTTAACAGTAAAGGTTTTCTATCAGTTCTTGTCTCTTATTCTGGACATTGATGGCTATTAAGTTAATAATTTAAAATTAAATATATTCTCAGCTATATGATTATGCTTCATTATTAAGAGATGAAGAACACTAGAGCTACTCTTACATCAGTAGGAAAGACATAATCACACTTTATTTGACGAAAGGTGAGTTAATTAAGGACCGGGGTTAATTGGATCATTCCCCTGAGTGACACTTCCCTCCTCTGCTCCCACCCCCGACAAGCCCTGAAAATTGCTGGAATTTTACTTTTCTTCTAATTGAGCAACTTAGCTGGACTCTGACAGCCTAGAAGAGGCCATCTAATCATGATTTCCTGGAAAATCTTCTCATTCAGGCCTATATGGAGATGGCCATTTTATTTGGTCTTTGTGAAGTTCAGGATTTTTAAAAAAGGAAATGAGAAATTATTTTTAAAAATCTCAATTCAGGACATAAATTAATAATAATAATAATAATAATAATAATAATAATAATAATAATAATAAGTCCATACAAGATTACTTCCTCCTAAAGATACATCTGGGGAGGGGGGGGAAGGGGAACTTTGTCCTTGGATGCAGTTTAGAAAAAGCTGCTTTTTTATTCCTTCAGCAGGTAAGAGCTTTGTCCTGGGTAGGAATCATCAGTAGCAGTTATTAAGAATAATTGGTTAAAATAGGAAGGGACACTTGCAACGTCCTGAAAGTTCACCCTGGGCAAGGTCTTGTGTGGAAAGGTTGGAGGTCTCTCCTGGGCTCTCTCCCTACTCACCCACTCAACCGCGTTTGCCGGGCTTGTCAGAATTGCTGGTCATGTCTCTGGTTTCTCCTTCTAAACAATACTCCCTATGGTCCTTAGTTCGGCATAGCAGATGAAGCTGAACGTCCAGTTTTGCCTCCAAAGCATTCAATTGAACAAGCTGTCCCGGGGCCGAGCTAGGGGCTGAGGACAAAGGGACAAAGCTCCCCAAAAGCTTGCATTCGTAGGGGGAGGGGGTGGTATTCAAAGCAACTAACTTCCTGCTTATTGTTACCAAAGGCTGGGTCTCTGCACCTGCTGCCTGTGTGAACTCTCAGCCGGCTGCTGCCTCCCCCCACAATTCTCGCTCTGGGCTCCTAGTTACTGGGCTAGAAACCGCTAATAGGAGGCCAGGGTGAGCTTTGGGAGGACACTTGGGGTCCACATCCCGCTTCTGGTCCTGTTTATAGCTACTGTCAATGAGGAACCGTGTTCACCAAATACAGTGAGAAAGCCCCCACCTCACCCCAGTCCTAGCCCAGTGGAGAAGAGCCTAGAACTCTTCGAGGCCTCGGGAGCTGACAAAGTTGCCAAATTTATTCCGAGGTTTCTCAAGAGGCCACCCTCTCATCCTGGCTTTTCTGCCAATTTCAAAAGATCCCAGATCTAGAGGTAGTTCTGGGACCTCAGGAGCCATGGGAGCTGAAGTGACTCGCCCAAAGTCATCTAGGTCCTAAGTGTGTCCAGAGTAGGCTTTGATCTGATACTCTTTCCACTCTTGCTCCTTTCCTTAAAAGCTTCCACCTTTTTGGCAATGTGATTTTATGTAAGCGCAGTTCTCACCTATCACTTAGAGACCACTCTACAGGGAATCACTTGATATAGTGAACCTGGGCTTATTTAGGGCCCAAGTATGCAGGTGGTAGAACCTTAGGATCCCATCGGTGGATGGCTTAAGTTCATCCATGTGGGATGACAGCAAGCAACAAGCATTCATTAAGTGCTTACTGCATACCAAGTCCTGGGTATGAAAGGCAAAGAAAGGCAAAAACATGGTCCTGCCCCCAAAGAGCTTGTGGATTAATAGGAGATGCAATGTGTAAATAGTGAGCTCTGAATAGATTAGACGGAAGTAGGTCTTCCCAAGAGGGAGCGGCTTTCAGCCGCTGGGAATGCAGGGAAGAGCCTCTGGGAGAAGATTTCTGAGCGGAGTCTTAAAGGATGCCAGAGACACTAAGGAAGGAAAGAGGAAGGACGTTCCAGACACGGGGTATAGTCAGTGCAAAGATATGGAGGGGGATTCTTTTTCAGGTCTAGATTGAGTTGGATGGCCGCTGAGGTCCCTACTAACTCTAGAAAACTCCATGACTCTGGAGTTCTATGATTTCAAGGAGATGTTCCATAATTATGCCACAGTATCATCAGCTCTGCCTCTGACTATTTTTTTTAAGGCGATTGGGGTTAAGTGACTTGCCCAGGGTCACACAGCTAGTAAGTGTCAAGTGTTTGGTCTGAGGACGGGTTTGAACTCAGGTCCTCCTGACTTCAGGGCCAGTGCTCTATCCACTGCGTCACCTAGCTGCCCCTCTGCCTCTGATTTAGAGATGGGACTGTGAACCAGGAATCTGTGATACATACTATTGTCTGCTGTTCAGTCATGTCTGACTCTTTGTGACTCCATTTGGGGTTTTCTTAACAAAGATACTGGAGTGCTTCGCCATTTCCTTCTCCAGCTCATTTTACAGATGAGGAAACTGAGGCAAACAGGGTTCAGTGACTTGCCCAGGGTCAGACAGTTAGTAAGTGCTTGAGGCCAGATTTGAACTCAGGAAGATGAGCCTCCCTGACTCCAGGCCCCGTGCTCTATCCACTGTGCCACCTCACTTCCCTGACAAATTCACTGGGTAGAAAACATTTTAAAATAAACAAATAAACAAAAAGCCCTCCTCTGTGAAAACTTGTCTCTTTAAAATGCATGGCGGAATCATACAATAGACAAAGATTCAGAGCTAGAAGGAACCTGAGAGGCCATTTGGAATAACCCTTTCATTTTACAGATGAGGAAACTGAGACCCAGAAAAGCTGGGCAACTCACCCAAAGTTATATGAGTAGCTAGGAGCAGCCCAGACAAGGTTTGTACCCTGGTCTTCTGACTCGAAACTCCTTACCCTTTGAGCTGTCCCATGTACCCAATAGAAGAAGGATGCAAGAACTGTGTCTGCACCACAGTCTTTGAAAAGATGAAGTTGTTTTGGTTTTCTTTCTTTCTTTTTTTTTTTAATAGGCAATTAAATAAGGAAAGAAGTAAAGGCTTGAGTGTGTGACTCATGAGCACGAGGTATGGGGTTGAATTGAAGACACCAGATCAGGCAACCAAGCTTAGCCTCATCACATGATGTGCCCCAGGCCCTCTTTAATTGAGCAGAGGAGGAGCTGGCCCTTGGCTGGGGCCAGGAGAACATCACTGCGGCTCTCCCCCAAGTGGCTGGAGCACAGGAAGCCCGAGTAGGAGAGCTGGCCTCAGCTGTGAGCTCAGCCCCCAGTCCCCATGGCAGGCCTCTGCTTTCTCCTGGTTCTTCTCTTGGCAGGCAGAATCCCGCTCGACGCTGCTACACGTAAGTAGCTCTCTCCATTTCTCCATTTGCTTCCCAGGAGGGATGGGGGGTGCTCCTGGAGGAGGCAGAGCCTGAGCTGAGGTCTGCAGAAAAGTTCCCCCAGCAAGAGTTCGGGCTTTCCTTGGGCAGAACTTCTCATTGTCCATCTCTGAAGAAGAGAAAACTGGAGCAAAAAGAGGTTTGTAGTATTATCATTTCCATTTGTGCTCTAGGGGAAACATTTTTTTTAGTGCTCTGATTCATCTACCCATTCAAGCATAAGCTCCCTGAGGGCAGGAATCACTTGCTTTCTGTATTCCCATCCCTGGCCCCTAGTAGAGTGCCTGGCACATGCTACAAAGATGGCCCACCCTCCCTGAGGATGCCCTTTGAGCTG
Organism: Phascolarctos cinereus; assembly: GCF_003287225.1. NCBI lineage: Eukaryota > Metazoa > Chordata > Mammalia > Diprotodontia > Phascolarctidae > Phascolarctos > Phascolarctos cinereus. The sequence goes on from NW_027555514.1 coordinate 14,748,547, forward strand.
CCTTCCCATTGGTGGAACCTCATGCTCTGGGCTGGATGTCTGCATTCATCTGGGGCTGCTGGCCTCCACCGCAGAGCAGGCTGGCCTCATTGAACTCCTCTGGCTTCTATCTGATAAAGACCTCAGATGAGCTGATGCCCAAGGTATAGGACAGAGAGCTGAGGACCCAAGCACTGGAATAATCCTCAGTGTCTCCGAAGGGGCGTTTCTAAATTCTTCCTTTTTTGGCTTCCCCGCCAAAGATTTGCAGGAGCTTGTTAACTGGCTCGGGTGGGGCTCATATGGCTGATACAGAGTTGGCTCGGGTCCTGTTGTACAAGTTGAAGGAGGTCAGAGAAGGGAAAAAAAGGAGGTTGTCTCAAAACCTGTCCTTGAACCAGAGATAGCCTAGATTAGGGCGAGGGAGACAAAGCAGGTGGCTGAGCAAGACTTCCTCTGACACTAGCTGATTTTACCGTGGTGTGCCTTGGTGGGGAAAGCGCAGGACTTGGAAGCAAGGGACCTGTCACCATGGGCAGCCCATTTCACCACTAGAAACCTCAGTTTCCTCATCTGTAAAATGAGAGATTGAATTAGGATGTCTCTGACATCTCTTCTAGGTCTGGATCTGTGATCCATCAAGACACAAACATTTATTGAGCATTTCCTGTATATATTCTTGCTACTTTGTGCTTGGGGATACAAAGCACTGGGGAGATAAACCCCCGCCCCCTAGCAGCTTACATTCTAAAGGGGAGAGACAACATATAAATGCAAAAAAGATGCCCACGCAGTAGCCATAACTTAAATTTAGAAGAGAAGGCTCCAGTTTGGAATCTGTGATCCCTCTGAGTTCCAAGGCAGTGATTCCAGAATCAAGAGCATCCCCATTGAAAGTCCTGTGTCCCAGATGGCATCTGGACTCTGGAAAGGGGGCCCTAACACCTCAGATCATTAAGCTGCCTCAGTGTTTGCCCTGGTCTGCTCCAGGAAATACCTCTAATTCAGAGGACAGCCTCTGGAAGTTCCTCAGGGCTATGTGCCAAAGTGCTATCTTTTCTCACAGTCTCATCCTTTTTATTTTCCTGAGAGATCCTATAGATAGGCCCCTCTCCTTTCCATGACTCTTTTTTTTTCTTTTTAGGCAGTTGGGGTTAAGTGACTTGCCCAGGGTCACACAGCTAGTAAGTGTCAAGTGTTTGGTCTGAGGCCGGATTTGAGCTCAGGTCCTCCTGACTTCAGGGCCAGTGCTCTATCCACTGAACCACCTAACTGCCCCCCTTTCCATGAGCATGGATTTGAAGTTAAAGGACTGGGTTCAAATCTCAGCTCAGTCACTTACTCTGTGTAACTTTGGGCAAATCACTTAGCTTTTGGGGGCCTCAGTGTCCTCATCTATGAGAGTCGAGGGTTGAATTAAGGTCCCTTCCAGCTCTAGACCGGCGGTCCTTTGACAGAGGGTGGAGAGCAGATGGAGCTCTGGGAAGCGATGAAAAGAGGGAGGGAGGAGGTGAAGACCTAACTAGTCCCTCTCAGTTCCCATGATCTCCTGAGCCATCAAAACCCCTTTCTCATGTGTGGGGCGGCTTCTATAGCTAGGGATGGGTCGGGTGGAGAAGGAAGGCAGATGTCTGAGCCTGCCTGCTCCTGGCAGGGAACAGCTAAATGCTTCTTCCAGATGGGCTACAGAGTTCCAGGTGGGCCCCAACCCCAGCCCCAGGGTGCGAGCTGGGGCCTGGTGGGGGCAAAGCTGCCCTGAGTGCCACAGCCTAGAATGTGTAACCAAGGAAGGGATCTCCGCACAGACTTTCCCTGGGCGTGGGCAGGCGGGTTATGCCCTTTCCCAGCCTTTCTATCTGTCTGTCTGCTGGGACTAGATCTGCAGGCACCTCTGGCCTAGGGAATGTTATAGGACCTGGTGTTTGGGCTTTGAAATGGATGAAATCTGGAGTTTGTTTTTTTGAGGGGTGGGCAGAGAAGCTCCATTTGGGACCCTTCACCAGCCTTTGAATCTTTGTGTCTCTCTTCCTAGGCTAGACTTGTCGTCAGAAAGCCTGGGTTCAAGCTTTGGCTATAACAACGACAACAGCAGCTGATATTTATATAGTGCCTACTGTGTGCCAGGCACGGTGTGATGCCTCATCTTATCTTTATAGCAACGCTGGGAGGTAGATGCTGTTATTATCATCCCCATTTTACAGATGAGGAAACTGAGGCAAAGTAGGGTAAGTAGGGTTAAGTGCCTTGCCCAGGGTCATAAGCTAGTAAGTAAAAAAAAAAATGAAAACACTGCCGGCAATGACTACCTCTGCAGGTGATGAAAAGCACTTGCAGATTCAGTGTGGGGGCAATGGAGAGCGCTGTAGGTGCAGTTCGAGGTCCTGGGTTCAAGGCTTCTCTTTCCCACTTCCTGGCCGAGTGCCCTCCGGGGGCCACGCTGAACCTCCTGAGTCTCAGGTCCGTCCCCACTAACATCCGTGCTAGCTTCCCCTCAAGCATCCACGGCCCTCTCAGAACTCCCTTCGGCAAACAAAGTGCGGCGTGCTGGACCGTCTCCATCCTGATGCCTGATGAAGAAACATGGTTTCCCCCTCTGAGAGCACTGAGGGCTACACAGGAGGACCGGGCGGTGGTGCTGATCCTCCGTGACTCCATCTGGAGTTTTCTTGGCAGATGCTGGAGCGGTTAGCCATTTCCTCCTCCAACTCATTTGACAGATGAGGAAACTGAGGCAAACGGGGTTCGGTGACTTGTCCAGGCTCACACAGCTAGTAAGTGTTTGAGGCTGGATTTGAACTCAGGTCCTTGTGACTCCAGGCCCAGCACTCTATCCGCTGTGCCACCAGGCTGCCAGAGGACCTCAGTATAAACTTTCAAATGTGCTGGTTGTAGCAATTGATGGCTTAATTTCAATTTTTGTTCTTTGGGTCCAAGGTAAGCGGAGACTTAGGAGGAAAGAAATATATGGCATAAGAATGATTAAAAACAATTTTTTTGAGCTGCCCTCTAACCCACCAAGGGACAGGTAGGTAGCCTAGTGAATAGCAAACTGGGCCTGGAATCAGGAAGACTTGAGTTCAAATCCAGCCTCAGACACTTACTAGGTGTGGGACTCCGGGCGAGTCACTTGCTCTTTGTCTGCCTCAGTTTCCCCAATTGTCAAATGGAGGTGATAATAGCACCTCCCTCCCAGGGTTGTTGTGAGGCTCAAATGAGGTGGTAATTGTAAAGCACGAAGCATGCTGCCCGGCACGTAGTAGGCGTTATAGGAGCGCTAGCTATTATTATCAGAATCTGTAGAGGCAAAGTTTGAACCAATGTCCTTGACCCCAAATCTGTGTTTTCCACTACACCTGCCTCTCATTGCTGGTTTCAGAGCAGGGATTGTATCGGTCCTTCTCAATGATTGCTATTTTTACCCCCCCGTATTGGTTCTGAGAGCAGTTTTATGAAGAACAGTTTCTGAAGGTTTATAATTAAGAAACAAAACAACAGGCAAGAAATGTGGGTCTTCCTTTTACAAACGTCAGACAGGAAGAGGTTGCCCCAGCACTGGCCCCTGCCCTGAGAGGCAGGTCCAGGGCCTGTAAGCTCCCTGAGGGCCAGGACTGTTGGGGGACACAGTAGGCAGTCAACAGATGTCTATGGGATGCTGTTATTCTATTAATCTTTAAAAAAAATTTTCCATAATGGTGATATTTGGTATGTAACTGATAACTAGATTATTTATTAACTATTAAAGATTTTCCTCAAATGCATGTTGGACCATGACACTCCCCTCCTCACTAAATGTCAGCAGATCCCTATTAGTCTAGGATATAATAGAAATCTCCTTTGGTCATCTAAAGCCCTTTGTGACCTGACTCTGCCTATGATTTTAGGCTTATTCTACTTTACTCACCTTTCAAGCACCCTATGATTCAGCCAAACTGGCTGTGCCCTTGCTTGGAATGCCTGTCCGTCTGTCCTGCTGCCTTTTGCAAGCCGCTTCTTTTTCCTCCAAGACTCTGTCCAACATGAAAGCTGTCCTGATCTCCTCAGCCCTTAGTGTCTTTCTCCTTGAAATAACTTATCATAATGTGGGTTATTCAGGGGAACCCCTTGAGCTAATGGACCAGGGCATCTCCCATGGAGCTTGAATCTGTTTGAGGGACATGAGCTCTGGAATATATTCCCCCAGCAGCTACTAGCTGGATGCCAGCATAGATGCATAGAGCACTGACCTGGAGTCAGGAAGACCTGAGTTCAAATCCAGCCTCACACACTTACTAACTGGGCAATCCTGGACAAGTCACTTAACCTCTGCCTTCCCTAATTTCCTTTTCTGTAAAATGGGATAATAATAACACCCATTGTTGTGAGATCAAATGAGACAATATTTGTAAAATGCTTTTCAAATCATAAAACATACAAATGATAGCTAGCTATAAAATACAACTTCCTGAAAGGCAAGAAACGATTTGTTTTTGTCTGTATCCCCATCCCAGAGTCTAGCACTGCGTCTGGTACCCAGGAGTCACTTCACAAATACTGGTTGATTGATTAGTTGACTTAAATAATAGTAAATTATTATTCCTTTGTTTGCCTGATAAACCAGGTCGTCTATGGGTGGGTGTTCTTTGCTCGGCAGAATAGGCAAAAATTGCTTCCCGTGTGTCCTGTGCTCACATAAGAATTTCCTTGCTGGACACCAGAGTGGAGTGGGGACCAATGGCCATTTGTGTCCTTCTCCATCCTAATTTAGGATTTCAAGACGTGGCGAGCCACGGAGGAGCAGCTGCCCCTGTCATCAGGCACCAGGACCGACTCCACGGCTGGTCTCCTGACCAAAGCATGTGGAATGAAAAACTCTACCCTGTCTGGAAAGAGGGGGACTCCCGGTGGAAAAGCTGCTGGAAAGGTAGTGAGGAGGTCAACACACCCACAGGTTCCAGGAAAATAAAAAGAAGCGGTCGGGCTATTTTGGCCTCCCTGCTGCCACGGTCACCCAAACTGGCTTTTGCGTGTGGCAGAGCTGTAATCACTGACCAGTAGTGCCTGGATTTTATGGGACTTTGCTTTCTGCTCAGAAAAATGATAGTTATTATTATAATGTAATAGAATAAAACACAATCAATTATATTATATTATTATTGCTATTTTGCATATGAAAGAGCTGTAATTACATACCGCTATTACCTAGATTTTGCAGGACATGCTTTCTGCTCAGCAAGAATAATAATAACAATAATAATGATAATTATGATATAATAACATATTATTTTGCATATGAAAGAGCTGTAATCACATACAATATTGCCTGGATTTTGCAGGACTTTGCATCCTGCTCAGCAAAAATCATTGTTAAAATGATGATATGACATCATATTACATTATACTCTGTCTTATATTTTATCATATTGCATAATGTTATTATTGTTATTTTCAATGACAGAGTCATAATTAAACATTAATATTTTACCTGGATTTTGCAGAACTTTGCTTTCTGCTTAACAATGGTAATAACAAATATTATTTTGCATATGACAGAATTATAATTACATACCAGCTTTACCTAGATTTTGCCGGACTTTACTTTCAGCTTAGCAAAAGTAATCATTATTATTATTATGTAATGAAGTAAAAGACATTAAGATATAGTATAGTGTAATATTATATAATATTATTGTTTTTATTTTGCATATGACATGGCTGTAATTGCATACCAATATTGCCTGGATTTTACAGGACTTTGCTTTTTGCTCAGTAGTAGTAACAATAATAATAACAACATTGTTATTAATAACAAAATATTACTTTGTCTATGACAGAGGTGTAATTACATACAGTATTACCTAAGTTTTACAGGACTTTGCTTTCTGCTTACTAATAATATTAATACTAATAATGTTGATTTATATTAATAATACTAACAACAATAATACCATTCTGCATATGACAGAGCTATAATCACATACCAGTGTTGACTCGAATTTTGCAGGACTTTACTTTCTGCTCAGCAAAAATAATAACATTATTTTATAATTTAATATTATGTAACATTACATATTATCATTGTTATTTTGCACGACAGAGCTGTAATTGATATCAGCATTACCTGGATTTTGCAGGACTTTGCTTTCTCCTCAGCAAAAACTAACAGTAATAATAGCTATTATTCTTATTTTAAAAATCACTGCAGATATTACAGCTTGCTTTCATTGACAAGAAACATTCTCGCTCTCTAGCTACTCAGTTCTTTCTTCTTAGATCTTCCACCAACCTCCCCATCCCACCCCACTCCATGGGGAATGGCTTCGGGTCTGATGGTTTACTAACTGGTCATTCTGGGACCAGATGGAGGAGAGATTGTGCACAAAAGCTGAGCGCTAGGAGGGGGGTTAGACAGTCACTACCCCTTAACTCCCAAGTGTTCCCCAGTATTGTCCTAGTGCATGTGGGTGGCAAAGGGAGCCCTCGTCTGACTCTTCACTACTGATGAATGACTTGGTGGGCTCCAAGCAATGGTTCTGAGAGTTAAACTTACAGAGAGATGTGTGTAGTTTATAATAACCATTAAGAGAAATGCAGGTGCCAAATTTGATTTCTTACAAGGCTGGCCTAGAGATGAAAGAGCTAGCCCGGAAGTCCAGAAGCCCTGGGCTCTAGCCTCACCTCTGCCAGGCTCTGGCTGAGTGATTCCAGTTAGACCATGTCACCCCACTGTGCCCCTGACACTCTGACACTATAAACTGCAGAGACACTCGCCTACATTGGGGCAGGGTGCTTCTTCATCTGTGAGTACCCCAGACCAGTGAGTGAAATACCAGGTCCATTCCCTGTCCTTATTCTATGTTCTGTGTTCACTCCCAGAGGAAAGGAACAGGTCCTGCTGGGTTAGTGCTCAGGGACCTTCCTCATTTTGTTTTAATTTCCAGGAGGACAGGTGCGGGCCATCCTGACCAGTGACTCCCCAGCACTGGTAGGATCCAACATCACCTTTGTAGTGAGCCTGGTGTTTCCCAGATGCCAGAAGGAAGACGAAAGCGGTAACATCATCTATGAGTGGAGCTGCAAGAACGGTGAGTAGGTGGCCACAGCCGCGCGACCCCAGAGAGGGCCGTGGCTCTGAAGACACAAGATCTGGGTCAAATGTTGGCTCTGCCACTTGGCATAAGGGATTAGCCTCTGACTCCATCTAGTCCAACCAAGCCTCTCGTTTTACAGCTGGGAAAACCAAGACCCGTGGAGCTTAAATGATAACAAGGTCACCCGGGTCCTAAGTGCTGAAGGCAGAATTGAACCGCGCTCCTTCGTCTCCCCGCCTGTCCCCTGTACTGCCCTCCCTTTCTGCCAGGAGTGCTCATGAATATTCTCTCCCCTCTCTGTACGTCAATTTTCTCATCTGTAAAATGATGAGGTTGGGACAGACAGCTGTTCAGGTGCCTCTTTGACCTCCATCTTTCATCTCTCAGCTTTTTCCATTCCTAACATTGATGGGATGGCATTCTCACAGCCATCATAAGTTAACCAAGCTACAACGCTAGGGTAGCCCATGAAAAATAAATTATCTCAGCCATGGAGATTTGGAGAAATTTGTGGTTCTGGCTCGAATGTACAGCTGTCCCCAACTGAGGGACAGTAGGGTGGCTGCTTGGCCCCATCTAGTTTCCTCTTAAAAAAAAAAAAGAGAAGAAGGAAAGAAAAAGAGAGAGAGAGACAGAGAGAGAGAGAGAGAGAGAGAGAGAGAGAGAGAGAGAGAGAGAGAGAGAGAGAGAGAGAGAGAGAGAGAGAAAGAGAAAGAGAAAGAGAGGAGTTAGTTCTTCTAAGAGGGATCTGGGTGAGCAGAACCGCCTCACAAAGGCTGTATTGTCAGGTACAGGCTTTTTCCTAGGCTCAAGTGGGACTCTCCAGGCTGGTTCTCAACAGGGTTTTTGTGCTGGGAATCTTAGCTCTTTGGGCTATTCAGAGAACAGACAATTTGACAGATGGGTCCAATGATTTTCATTTCAATGACTTTAGCACCTACTATGTGCCTGACCCAGTTAAGACTTGTGATATTTGTTTCATTTTATCTTTCTTTAAAGCAGCTAAGATACCACCGCCAGATTTTTGTATTTCATAGCAAATGGAATGTGTCTAGTTACTGTTGTTAGACTAATAATAATAATGATGATGATGATGATGTAGTTATAATAATAATGATGATAATAATAATAGCTACTGTTAAAATAATCAGTAATTGTAGTAATAATAATAGTAATAGTTACAATAATCAGAGTTGTAGTAATAATAGTAATAGTTATAATAATCAGAGGAGTAGGAGTAATAATAGTGATAGTTACAATAATCAGAGGAATAGTACTCCTACTAATAATAGTAGAAGTAGAAATAATAGTAGAAGAATAGTGGTTATAATAATCAGAGTGGTAGTAATAATAATAATAGTAATAGTCATAATAAGAATGATGGTAGTAATAATAATAATAAGGGAGTGAATATTTGGTGAAATACAGGTCTAATTAATCAACTTCTTTAATCAAAGAAAAATTACAAAATAGAACAAAAATTTCTGATCTAGACCTGTGATTTTTATCCTCGTGGGAGAGCCTGGGATGGAAAATTTCTGCCCTGCTGTAGGTCAGCAACTGTCTGTAACTTGTAGTCTTAGAGGGCTATGTGGGAGACCAAGAGGTTAAGTGGCTTGCCCAGGGGTCACCCAGACAGTCTCGTACATGTCAGAGGCGCGGCTCAATTGAGGAAGCCTTTCAGACTCAAGGCTACTTCTTTTTTGCATGTTAACATCAATACAGAAAAAAGAATCTTCTTAGCTGATGCTGTTAAGATGACATATTCCCTGAACTAGGGGGTGTAATTAATCAACTTCTTTAGTTAATCAAAGAAAGCTTGCAAAAGGGAAATTAGCAAGACCGGTGTGGGAATTGCACTGTTTCTAATCACTCACTCAGACCTCTTCTATGTTCCATTCCAGTGAGTTTTTCCCCATCCCCAGATGCAAACCCAGACTGGCTGGTATTGAAGAGAGTTTAGAATTTCCTAGGATTCCTTACTCTTTTTTTAAACAAACAAACACAATAGCACCACATAGCTTATTGCTTCTAAGTAACATATTTCAAGGAGAGATTATATTAACTGAAAATGACTGGCCATTCATTGATGTCAAGAATGCAGAGTTGAATAGCCTTCAATATAGAATTTAAGATTTAAGAGAACCTTTGAAAAATAGAAAAATATCCTTTTTGCTCCTCTTTGATAAGAACAACAATAAAGAATAATCCGTGACCATGTCCCAATTAGGCCCTGGGTACCATGAGATGGCTCTATTCTTCAAGATGAGAGTCTTTGCTTACAATCTCTACAATTAGATGCGCGACTTAATTAGCGCACATTTAGGGACCCTCATTACTCATTTAGTTTTATAAATAGACTTAAGTCTTCTGGCTAATGAGGCCCGGCCACTGTATCGGGCTCTGAGTTGGAAGTCAGAGGAGAGCTTGGCCATTTGTTATTTTTAGTGGGATAATGATCTTGGAAGATGGGCCAGGAAGAATGCGGGGGCCATTATGACCCTGCTTCTGCTCCACAGTCTGGATTTCAAGTCCAGCTCAACTAACTAGTTCTAAAACCAGGCTCCTGTCAGTAATTTCATACATGCAAAAGAGTCCTTGTGATTTTTTTTTAAACAAAACTTCTCATGAAAAAACCATCAGTTGGATTTGAATGGGCTGGTGATTTGAGAACCAATCAGTAGATAAGTGCCACATTAGGTAATTAGCCTAAGCCCAGACAGAATTATAGGTTTTCAACTGCCCTTCTATATTTATAATGGGTTGGGGGTTGGGGGTGGGAAGACCCTACTGTCAGCTCCCATCTCCCTCCATTCTCCCCCCTCCCATGTGGATTCTGACCCATTCCTTTCTGTGTGTAGGCACTGCCTCATCTCTGGATTCTTACGTGTACAACTGGACGGTGTGGACTGAGGAGCGAGATTGGGGAAAGTGCCCAAACAGAAGTACCCATCATGTGTTTCCAGATGGGAAGCCCTTTCCTTGCCATCCTGGATGGAAGAGGAAGAATTTTGTTTACATCTTTCATACACTTGGTTGGTATTTTATCAGATCTTTTCCTTTCTATTCCCTTAGCTAGATCTAGAGGAAATCAGGAAGACCTGGGTTCAGACATTTACTATCAGGTAACCCCCAACAAGTCATTTCACTTTTCTGAGTCTCGATTTCCCCCTCTATAGATCAGACCACTAAGGTTCCTTCTGACTCTCAGTCTCGGATGTTATAACAACTGTTCCACCCTGTGTATGAAGTGTACATGGCGGCTCTCATTAGTATCTACTGAACAAGATTATTGTGAGGTGTGACAACTGAAATAATCCTCAGCTCATAACCCTAGAGCCTGAAGACTCTTTATAGAGAATGCTGAGTTCCACCCTCTCATTTTACAGAGAAGAATGTAAGGCACTTTGCAAACTTTACAACATTCTACAAATGTTTATTGTGGTGGTGGTGGTGGTGGTGGGTAGGCATTTTGACATCCTTGTTCTCTGCTTATAAGAATTTAAGAATTGTTTACATCAAAGGGATCCCAATGGAAGCACTGTTAAATTCCCTGAGCTTTGAAAGGAAGGATGGAATGTGCGAGTTAGAGCCTCAGCTCTGCTGGTAACAAGCTGTGTGGCCATGACCTGTGACTTTGACTCTGTGGGCTATGGTTCCCTTATGTGTAAGACAATAGAGTTGGGCCAGATCATCTCCAAAACCCCTTCCGGAGTTAACATTCCCCACCTCTGACCCACCTGTCCACCCTCACATCCCATTCAGGACTGCTCTGTGCAGTTTGAGGGCATTCTCCTTCCCTTCGGAGATTTCACTTAGGGTTGGTCCTCTTTCCTTTGGCTCCCATCAACAATTATACAGTAACTCTATGTTTTGGGTGAAGTAGAGTTTTCTCTTTTGTCTAGTCGTGGTTATAGAGTCTTTATTTGTAACATGGAGTCTGTCCTCATGAGATTTATGCATTCGGTTCCATTTGAATCAATAGGCATTTTATTTTCTCCATAGTCTCCTCCAGTGGAGATCCTGGGATCTCATTTGATTTCCCCCCCATCCACCCATCCCACAGGGTTATATAAGATATAATATATTCACTCACAAAGACAGACAGAATGAAAAGAGCCTGGGATTTGGAATAAGAAGGTTCCAGCTTCATGCTCAAGTCACTTAATGTCTCTGTCCTTAACTTTGCTGCATTCTTGGGAGGGGTCAATTAGAATGTATATTCTGAGCTCTTTGTAACTGGAAAGCCCTTTTGAAAATGAGCGATTATTATGACTGGTCTCATAAAAGCCATGGATACGTTAGAGACTGCCTGTATTATCCCATTATCCACTTTTCATTTTGTCCAAACCCAGGGAGACTCCCCAAGAAATCCATGGTTCGTTTTGCTGTTCAGTCATTTCAGTCATGTCTGACTCTTCATGACCCCATTTGGGCTTTCCTGGGCAAAGATACTAGAGTGGTTGGCCATTTCCTTCTCCAGCTCATTTTACAGATGAGGAGACTGAGGCAAACAGGGTGAAGTGACTTGTTCAGAGTCACACAGCTAATAAGCATCTGAGGCCAGATTTGAACTCAGGAAGATGAGTCTTCCTGAACTTCAGGGCTGATGCCCTATCCACTGTACCACCTAGCTGCACAGTGCTCTACCTCCTGTGCCCCCTCCTTGAGTTAATGTAAAAACAAACAAGTATCAGAAAGCCTCTTGTTGTGATAGTCAAGGACACATTCTTTCCACTCATCCACCCACCTCCAATAAATAGTATTACTGCCTTTTGGTTTTAACACCTTAGTCCTAGAGTCTCCTCTCTGTCCCTTGGAACAAAGAAAAACAGCTAAACAAAAACGCCTGCTACTGTTACCAGACCTAACAGTGTGTTGCAACCTTGAGCCCTTTCTGCAAATATAATGACAGCTAACATTTATCTGTGGTGCTTTAAGGTTTGCAAAGCAATTTGCAAATGCTACCTCATTTGATACTCACAACAACCCTGGGAGGCAGGTACTCTTGTTATCCTATTTTACAGATGAGGAAACTGAGGCCAAAAAAAAGGTTAAGTGATTTGCTTGGGGTTACACAGCTAGTAAATGTCTGAGGCCAGATTTGAACGAAGGTCTTCTTTGACTTCTAGGTCTAGCACTCCATCTACCATGCCACTTCACGCTGCTTCACTGGGGCAAGTAGGAGGCTCAGTGAATAGAGAGCACTGAGCCTGGAGTCAGGCACACTGCAGTTCAAATTCAACCCCGTACACTTAGAAGCTGTGTGACCTGGGGCAAGTCACTTAACTTCTGTCTGCCTCAGTTTCCTGATCTGTAAAATGGGGAACCTCCCAGGGTTGTTATGACGATCAAATGAGATAATTGCACAGTGCCCAACACATAGTAGGTGCTATAAAAGTGTTAGTTATTATTATTATTATTATTGTTATTGTTATTAGTTTTTCAGTTACTCAGAGTTGGCTTCTTTTTCAGTAACCTTTTCTTTTTCCGCCGTTGTTCATTTTCCCCTGCTTACTCCATTCTGCGTGAGTCTGTGCAAATCTCCCCACATTTCTCTAAATTCCTGACAGTTCGCATTTCTTCATGTACCACCATATTCCTTTATATTCCTATAATACACTTCTTTCAACCTTTTCCCAGTCCGTTTCTCTTTCTCGCCCTAGTGCCTAGCTCAGTGTCTGGCCAATAGCAGCTGCTTAGTGGCGGTTTGTTGAATTGAATTGATCGGCAGCTACTTTGTTTACAACTTTTTATTGCCACAGAAAGTTCTGGTATGGACAGTTCGGTATACGTGTATTAGATCTTTGTTTCTGCTTTCCACCTTCTTGAGCTATGTGCGTTGCGGCCGGATTCCTGGATTGAAAGGTATGAACAATTTAGTCATTTTTCTTGCATTATCGTAAATTGGTATCTAGGACTGTCAGACAAATTCACAGCTCCATCACAGGCGTATCTGTCTTCCCGCAGCCCCTCCAGCACTGACTGCTTTCATCTTGTGTTATCTTTGTTAATTCATGTGAGGTGAAGCCTCAGAGCTATTCTAATTTACATTTCTCTTATCTGTGACATGGAGCATGTTTTCCTACGGTCACTTAGAGTTTGCAATTCTTTTTTTTGGAAAATTGTTCATACCTTTTGACTACTTATCTGTTGGGAAAGGGCTGTTGGATTTTTTTCTTTCATCAATTTTCTGTGTATGTTAGATGTTAGACTTTTATTAGCAATGTTTGATGAAAAAAAAATTTCCACACCACTTTTTCGCTTCTTATTCAATCTTCATTTTGTTCAGAAAAAGCTTCTTAAATTTGATGTGACCAAAATTGTCTGCTTTGTCTTCTATGACCACTTCTATATCTTATTTGGTTAAGAATTCTTCCTCCACCTGTGGATGTGAAAAGTAGGTCCTTCCATTTTCCTCATTTTTAAAAATGTTCCCTTTTATGTTTAATCTCCATCTTTATTTGGAGTTTATTGTGGCACATGATATAAGATTCTGGTCTGAATCTATTGATGCCAAACTGTTATCCAGCTTTCCCAGAAGTGCTTGTAAAACACAGAGTCTTTCCTCCAGTAATTTATGTTTCTGGGTTTAGAAAGTACTGGGTTATTATTTTCATTTCCCTTCTTCCACTAAAACCCCCTACCACGCAAGGGGTGACCCTGTGCTCTTCTAGGTCCATTGCATTTCTCATTCAGGCCTTAGTTTTTAATTTTAAATTTTTTTATTTAAATTTTTAATTTTTAAATAAATTCTCCTTCTTGGGCCAATAAGATGACTTTTATTCAAGTCTGGAGTCTGATAAAACTGTGTTCCTGTTTGGTTGGGTAGCAGTCTGGAAGGGAATTGTTTTTGCTGAATTGTGTATTGTATGGACTATCTAAAATGTAAAGCCTAGAGTTGCATTCTTGTTTCTAAGAATCTGTCAGGAGCAAGGGACAGAAGCAGAAGCTTTGAGTAAAGTGTCAAAGTGACAGGCTGAACTAACTTCCTAACAGTTAGAATTACCCCAAAGTGGAGCAGGCTGCCACAGTAAATAATGAACTCCCCCACCTTGGAGGTCTTTAAGCAGAGACTAAGTAGCCTCCTGCTGGGTTTGCTATTGTGGGATTCTTTTGCAGGTCCGGGTTGGACTACATGCTTGTGGTGCCTTCTAAGCCCTCCAGCCATTCTTTCAGAACCAGACCTCCTATAATTGATGACTACAATTTGCCTTTTCTCCTAGGCCAGTATTTCCCAAAATTGGGACGATCTTCAGCTATAGTTTCTGTTAACACAGCCAACATGTCTCTTGGCCCCCAACTCATGGAAGTGACTGTGTACAGAAGAGGACACAGAGCCTATGTTCCAGTTGCATCTACCAGGGATGTATATATGGTAACAGGTAAGTGATTTACCTGTGAATATTGTAAGAAATTTGGAGCTTACCAATAAGAAATCAAATCGTCTGAGCAACGTGGATTTGAGGGTAGGTTAGGGCACCCTTGGGTAATTTAGAGGTGTTTTCTCCATTTTAACTCTAATTGCAGAGTGTTTCCCCCAGGTTTTAAGAGCCCCATATGCAATGCTGTTCATTGTTCCATTCAACAATGATGTATCCTAGGTGCCTAGCACCAGTAGCCAGGCTGAGGAGACAGATCGAGAGTTAACTTGCCCCTTATAGATATACAACTACATAGGGGCCATATGTCACATACAAGTAAGTGTTCAATACAAGAGGACTGTAGCATAAAGGTGAATAGAGTGGAATGGAGCAGAATAAGCTAAAGAGAACCAAATTCCTGTTTAGTGTCGGAGGAAAGATCGTTTCTGACTTGGGCAATCAGGGAAGGCACCCAGGAATGAGATGGCATTGAAGCCTTGAAGCCTAGCAAAGATTTCAGTAGGGACCCACAAATGGCAGGGACGAAAGGAGGTCACGTGAGACACGGGCCAATGGTGTGATTCAAGACTGAGAAGGAAAATTGTTGTTCGGTCATTTTCCAGTCATGTCTCACTCTTCGTGACCCCATTTAGCTTGGCAGAGCTACTGGAGGGGTTTGCCCTTTCCTTGTCTAGCTCATTTTACAGATGAGGAAACTGAGGCAAGCAGGATGAAGTGACTGGTCCAGGGTCACATAGCTAGTAAGTGTCTGAGGCTAGATTTGAACACAGGAAAATGAGTCTTTCTGAACTTCGGGGCTGATGCTCTACCCACTGCACCACCTAGCTACCCAAAGAAGGAAAACATGGAGGCATTTTAGCTTCTAGGAAAACTCTAGCAAATAGAAAATCCGGTATACTTTTTATATTTCACACATTGATTTTTATTGCCTTAGAACTTAAAGACTATTACTTTAAGCCAAATCATCATGTTTTTATTCGCTTACTTTTGTGTGCTGGGGGGATGGGGTCTTACAGACGAAATCCCCGTATTTGTGAATATGTCCCAGAAGAATGATCGCAATTCATCCGATGCCGTCTTCATCAAGGACCTTCCTGTCGTATTCGACGTTCACCTCCATGATCCCAGCCACTTCCTGAACACTTCCACAATCCACTACAAGTGGGAGTTTGGAGACAACAGTGGCCTCTTCGTTTCCAACAGTCCTGTTTTTAATCATACTTACACACTCAATGGGAGCTTCATTCTTAACCTGACCGTCCAAGCTGCTGCCCCTGGACTGTGTCCTAGGCCTTCACCCACTCCCCCAGCGCCTACCTCTGCTCACTCTATAGGTAAGCACAAAGCAGGTAAGCATTTTGTGATACACCATTGTGGATGTCTTCCCCCACAGTGGAGGAAGACATTTCAATTCCAGTGATATTTTTAGATTGCTGATTTAAAGCAGTGGCTAGAGATAATGCAATTATCCTGTAACAGCACCTATTTTTAAAAAAAAATCATTAATCACCACGGCAGGGTTAGGAAGAATGAAAGGGATCATGCATACTGCTTGTTACACGGGGAAAAGGGTAAAGGTTCAAAGGAGCTTGGTAGGCTAAGCTGTAGGGCTCCTGATAATCACAGAATCTTGGCATTACAAGGGCTGCCGCCATCGCATGCCCCCAGAACAAATCTCTATGAAGTATTGGCAAATGTCTTGGAGACCTCCAGTTAGAGAGACTCCCTTCCTGTTTTCCTCCCTGGTAAGGGTTCACTGGGTAGGGAGATCTATGTTAGGGTTATCACGTTCCACTAGGGACAAAAATTCTAATGATTCAGCAAAGCTCTCTGACTCGTCACCACAGCTTTAGAGCTGGAAGGGAACTTAGAGGCCATCATCCACCCCCCTCATTTTACAGGTCAGGAAACTGAGGCTAAGAGAGGTTAAGGAACATCCCCAGGGTCACTCAGCTAGTAAGTATTTGCTGCAGGATTTAAACTCAGATCTTCCTGACTCCAAGAGGAGCACTCTGTCCACTGAGGTGCCACCTAGCTGCTCTCCTAGCCTTGCCTATATCAATCAGTCAATCAATAAACATGTATTAAGTGCCTACAATGTGCCAAGCACTGTGCTATTTCTACTTCTCTCTTTATTCTCCTAAGTTAGGACAACTCTAGTCTTTGTTCCGGGGAACCGCACAAGCCCCTACAAAACCCGAACCAAGACAATAAACATCCCCTAATCCTTATCAATACCTAGGCACCCCCTGCACAAGTGGCCGTGCCACAAAATACAAGACAGAGCCAGAAGAGAGCTGCGGAGTGCTGCTGGCTGAGTTCTGGGAAGGGAGGGAGCACCCCTGACCGAGGGCGAGTAGTAGATGGCTTCAAAGAGGTGACGTCTGTAATCTGGGTAGGATGTCAGCAGCGGAGATGTGGCTGGGGGGAGGGACCGGCAAAGGAAGGACATTCCAAGAATACGGAAGACCGTAGACCGAGGCCTGATAGGTAAGAGCGCTCAGCCCATGCATCGAAGAGAGCAGGAACCAATTGTCTGGCAGGGGAGGTGAGGCTAGCCAGAAGGGCCAGGGCCAGGTCAGGGAAGGCCTGGAAAGAGGGGCCAAGGCGCCTGGACTTGATGCAGTAGCTAATGAACAGCCATTGAAAGGTTTTGAAGAAAGAGGTGCAAGGATCATAAAAGGAAGACGAGTCCACCGAGGCGCGGAGTGTGGAGGAGAGGCAGGAGGAGGTGGGACGGGGCAAGACCTTTTAGGAGATGAGGCAGCAAGGAGGAGCTGGGCCGAGGGGGACTACTGGTGCTTTAGCAGAGATTTGAAAGCTGTTTTGAATGTGGTCTAGCCCTGTGGTTTCACCAGCTGGGGGAACTCTCATTACCTCCAACTGATCATTTTAGAAAGTTGCCTGGAACACTGATTTGCTGGTATGTGTGAGAAGCCAGATTGGAGCCCAGGTTTCCTGTCTGGGAAGCCATTATCGCACGCGGGCTCTGCATCTTCAGGTATATGGACATCAGAATGACGTTTTTAAAAAAATCTGTAATTCAGATTTTGCCTAGGAAAGGCCCTTCTCCCCTCCCCATTCTTCTAGCTTAGCCCCACTCTTTGCTAAAACTGCATATGCACTCTGGGTTGAGAATTCCAGTGGGATGATTCTGGTCCTCTACATTTAAATAATAACAGATTCATCACAATGATGGCCATTCTGCAAGTCTGACTATGGACAAAGTGTATAGTCTAGTAAACACAGACTTGGGTTCATAATCATAGGTCTAGAGCTGGAAGAAACCATAGAGATCATCTAGCCAAACCTTCTCATTTTAAAGTTGGGGAAACTGAGTCTCAGAGAAGTCAAGCGACTCCTCCAACGTTACACATGGTAAGTGATAGAAGCAGGATTTGAACCCAGGCCCTCTGATTCCACTGTGTGCCTTGGTTGTTGAAATGGGCAGTGCAGAAAACTTGGAGCTCTTTCTCTTCTTTAGCAATACAAGAAAGTTGAGCCTGGAAAACAAAACTCAGGAGTAACCCCATTAAAGAAGCAACTGCAGAGACAGATGGGATTCAGAGGTGTCGGATGATGGCGTCCTGTGGGAGCTGTCATGCTCACCTTTCTGACTGACATGAGCATGTCTAGAAAAGTGGCCTTCGGGAGACTCGGTTTGATCGGTGTCTCATTTTCTAGTGGCAAGAAAATAACTTTTCTCATGTTACGTTGAACGTGGGCATGCTGCTTTTCTGCTCTCACGACGTTCTCTGTTGAAAGGGCATATTTCAATCCAGGGTGTAAACTTGGGGAGTCTTCAAGAGCTTCGTGGGAGGGCAAGGAAAAGAGAAGAAGAAAGCAGCTTTTGATCTCTGAAATTCTCAGCTACTAGTTCTAAGCGCCTTAATCCTGGCCTTATGGCTAGGATAATACCTGTGAGAGAAACTGCCTGCTAAAATTTATGAGCTTTCTACTGGAATTAAAGTGATGGAATCATTCCTAAAGGTGGAATCTCTTAGCTTTTGTTATACAGTTTAGAAAGAAATGTTACTTTAAGATACCAAATAGATGGTGCTTATTTACTCCAGTGAAATATTTTCATTTGAAATGACATGCTTTTCATGTGTGTTTATTCAGTGGACAGTCATTAGACATCTCTGATGCATGAGGCACTGTGCTAATCAACACGAGCCAGCCAGAGCTGCCCCACCTACTCTACCCCATTTCCCAAAATTTCTCAGCATCATCCCTTACTTTTTTCTTATTAAATGCTTTATTGATGCATTTATCTCTCTCTTGTTTTACTATCACTTACTTCCCAACGGTTCTTCTTCTCCCTTCCCCACCAGTTGAACCCTACCTATCTTTTCCCAGATGAGGACAGTTGAGAAAAACAAAGCAACACATTGGCCATGCCTGGTGCTGCCTGCCTTGTCCACACCTGTAGTGTACCCCCCTCTCTGCTGAAAGGCAGAAAGAATGCTTTGCCACCCATCCTTGGAAGCCATCACTGGTCTTGGGCTCCTTCAATCTATTGATCAACAAGCATTTAAGTGTATACTATGAGCCAGGCATTCAATCTGAAGACATCTTTCTATCTTCAATCTGGCCTTCTCCACTAGCTTCTTCCCATGTGCCTACAAATGTGCTCTAGTCTCCCCAATACTAAAAATGTCTTCTATCCCACTGAGTAACCATCCCAATATTCCCCCCAACATACTCCACTAAATTTCTTTAAAAAGTTGTCTACAACTCTCCCCTGAATTTTTTTTTTTTACTGTGACCCACACACACTCTTTCCTCACCTTGTAATTTGGAGTCTGTTCCAATGGTCTACAGAACTCCCCCTCTCTAAGATAACAAAAACTTCTTAATTGGTAATTCCAATGGGTTTTTTTTCAGTCTCCTTCCTTGACCCCTCTGCAGTATATAAAGCTGGTGCCATCTCTCTCCTCTCTTGCCAGTTATGATTTCTTCTTTGGCTTCAGAGACAGTTCTTATCCTGATTCTTCTCCTAGCAGTCCATTGTTCCTTATCTCCTCCTCATCCTCTGAAGGTGACTATTCCCAAAGGGGAATTGGCCCTCTCTTTTTACTCAATTCTCTCTGGGTAATCTCCTTCCCTGTCCCACCATCAACCACTATGGCCATGGAAATGATTCTCAAATCTCCTTCTAACTTTGACCTTTCTTCTAAGATCCACACCTTCACCTCAAAGTCAGCAGGAATTTTTTGCCAGGATTTCCCAGAGGGACCTCAAATTGAACATGCCCAAACTGAAATGGAATCTCTGTCCTTCTCCACCTGTTCCTCTACTCACCCAATCTCAACCTTTGAAACCTTAGTAATATCTTGGATTCTTTCACAAGACTACAGATTTAGTGTTCAAAGGGACCTCAGAGGTTGTGTTGAACCCTCTCATTTTACAGTGCAGGAAACAGAAACCCAGGAAGCATTGGAGGCAGGACAGAGCGCTGGTCCTCTGACCCAGGGTCAGTGACCCTACCCTTGAACCATGCTGCATCCCTTAGCTTCATAAGAGGTTCAAAGCAGTATGTCCAGAGGAGAGAAGGGTAACTTCTGCCCAGAGATTAGAGGAAAGAGAGCAGAACCAAGAGCAGCAGAGCTGAGTTCAGATGACAGTGCCTTTTCCCAGCCCAGCTCTGGCTCTGGTCACAAGGGGTGGGGCAATTTGTTCCTCAAGCATAATATGAAAGAGGAGAGAAGAGGAAAGTTTGTAGCTCAAGGGAACCTCTTCCTGCCTTCTTTTCCACTCTTCTCCCCCAAATGGCATTAGAATGGGATTCCAAATGAGATATAATAAGCTTTGAATATCATATGTCAACACCACTATTGTGAACTGATATTGGTTTGGGCGAAATGATTCAGGATATCTCTGTAGTCCACTTTGAATAGAGAGCGTGGGGTGAGTGAATACTGGGAGATAAGGCAAGAAAAGTAAACTGGAGCCAAAATCCTGAAGGGCCCAAATGCCAGGAAATGGAGGTTGGACTTGATTCAGGAGGCAATGGGGAGCCATTGACTGTTATTGAGCAGGGCAAGGACCACGATCAGAGTTGTGCTTTAGAAAGATTAATCTGGCCGTAGTGAGTGTAGATTGACATAATTTATGTAATTAAATTTCCATATGACTTTGGCTATTGTGATACATTTAATTCATCAAAACAAAATTCTCTCTCTAGAGCTTTTACTCTCCCTTTCTAGTATTTCAAAAGGAACCTTATAATTTTCACTATGAAAAATTAGTAAACATCCATGACCTCTGTAAATGAATCCAACACCAGACTGTTTTAGGGCCTTATTTATGAACATAACAGTCCCTTTACTGACCCAATCCAGATTTTGATACAGATCGGATCATTCAGCAGGATAGGGAATGCCTGGTGTGGAAGCCCCAAGGGAACAGCTCATCTTTAACTTAGAGTCTTTGAGAGTTGAATGCTTTCTGTAACCTTTAATGCTGTTTAATGGGGTTACTATTCTTGTGTCTTTGTGCTTGTTACTCTTACGAGCTGGGGTACTGAGTGACTTGCCTCTGACTCTACAGCCGTTCGTTACCTACATGTCAGGGACAGGACTTCCCCCAAGCCCTCTGGCCACAGCAGTGGTAGCCGTGCAGACTCAGTGGGCTGTGATGGTTCTCCAGAGGGAAGAAGCTAAACTCCCTACCTATGGGTAGTAAGACTACCGCAATTCCTCCTGCTAGGAAGCTGATAGTCCTCTGGGGCAGATAAAGCTCCAGAATTCGCATCTCAGTGCCATGAGAGAAGTTTCCGGGGAAGGTTTTTGGTTTTGTTTTGCCTTTTTTTCTTTAATGGGCATTTATAGTAGCTTTTGTGACTTTAGCCTTTATGAAGCAGGACTGCCCATCTCCTATCTCAGCCTGATGCAATGAATAGAGCCCTGGACCTGGAGTCAGGGAGACCTCAGTTTGAATCCAGCCTCAGACACTGATTAGCTGTGTGCCCCTAGGCAAGCCATTTAACTACTCTAAACCTCAGTTTCCCCATCCATACAATGGGGATAATAGCACCTTTCTCCAGGGTTGTGGTGAGGATCAAAGGAGACAATTGTAAAGTGCTTTGCCCACCTTTTGTTGTTGCTGTCTCAATCATGACCCTCTTTGGGGTTTTCTCTCTAGACACTGGGGCAGTCGGCCACTTCCTTCTCCAGCTCATTTTATAAGATGAGGAAACTGAGGCAAACAGGGGGAAAGAGGGCACAGATGTTCAACCTTATTTTATTTTATTTTTTTTGTAGGCAACCGGGGTTAAGTGACTTGCCCAGGGTCACAGAGCTAGTAAGTGTCTGAGGCCAGATTTGAACTCATGAAGATGAATCTTCCTGATTCCAAGCCCACTGTCCTATCCACTATGGAGCCACCTAGCTGCCCTTGCAAACCTTAAAGTTGCTGTATATATGCTTGCTAGGGTATGCCTTTTAAATTCAAATCAATTCAGTAAGTGGTTATTAAGGGCCTACCACACACCAGATGCAACAGTTCCTATCCTCAGGGAGGTTACATTGTGCCACAGGGAAACAACTTGGATACAGATAAGTAATTACAATGTAGTTTCAGAGATGTGGCAGGAACTAGGCAGGTGAAGAGGGTGAGAAAGGAGAGATCAGGAGAGGCTCCTCTGGGAGGCACCACCAGGTGTTGAGCCTTAAAAGGAGCTTAGGATGCTCAGAGGCAGAGGTGAGGAAGGAGCGTAAGTTAGGTATGGAACACCACTAGAAACTGAAAGACAAAATAAGGTTGGGACAGCTAGGTGGTGCAATGGCTAGAGCACTGGCCCTGGAGTCAGAAGGACCTGAGTTCAAATCTGGCCTCAGACACTTGACACTTACTAGCTGTGTGACCCTGGGCAAGTCACTTAACCCTGGTTGCTTACAAAAAAAAAATAAATAACATAAGGTTGAACATCTCTGCCCTCTTTCCCACTCTGTTAAACGGCCTTGACTTAATGAGGGCTTCGTCTATGATAAATAAGACACTACATCTTTTTAACGCCAACCAAAAGTGAATTTCCTAGAAATGATTCTGAATTCACGAAGGGGGGGAAAGGGCTTTTTTGCAATTCCCCTACGAGTTTCAGAATCTAAGCTCTTCCATTATACACCACATCCTCAGGGACCCAATCAGGTATTGGGATTGGTGTGTCTAGATACTTTAATACTTGAGTTTTTCCTTAATTACATCAATAAAGCCTGGAGCTCAAAAGAAACTTTTGTTATACACCCCATACATCAATTAGCAGGAATGTGGCTGTAGGGATTTGTGACCTGGATCAGGAGACTGGCTTTCGGCCTGGATTCTAGTGTTCCCACCATTCCTTCACCTTCTTTCTTTGAGATGTCTCCTTTTTTTTTGTTCTTGCACCCCCCAGTGCCCAGCACCGTGCCAGACACATAGCAGGAACTTAATAAATGCTTGTTGCTGGATTGATTGAACAAAATCTGGGGTTGTCTGCCTTCACCATTGAAAACCCATGGTAGGATCACTTGGCACCACCCACACAGCAGATTGTCTGCTCTTCCCATTCAATTCAATCCAAACTCCTAAAGCATTTGCAGTCCCACCTTGTTTTCAATGCTTTGCTGAAACATGACTTGAAAATGTTTTTAAAGTTTCTGTTGTTATTCTATGGATCTGTCTTTTTCAATTCTCAGTAAGTATTGTAAAGTCCTCTGATGCCGCCACCCCATTGCCTACTGATGCCAGCCTAGAAGATTGGAGGAGAGCGGCTCCTGATGAAAGCTGCCAGGTCACCAGATATGGCCATTTTCTGGCATCTCTCACTATTGTAGGTAAGCACCTGGAGCCAGCTGGGACATCAAACCCCAGCAGCAGGCATTTATTTTCTGATCTCCTATCCCATTCTCAGTGTCATTCTAGGGGCTCATGGAGATACAGAAGTCCAAGGTGTGATTGCTGCCCTCAAAGAACCCAAAGTCTAGTTGGAAAGAGAAGATAAACCTATCTCTCCTCACATGATTTTTAAAAAATTTACTTTGAGCCTGGGTCTCCCTATCTCACCAAGGCTAGAAGAGTGGGGACCACTCATGAGTCCGATTCTGCTTCCCTCCACCACTCAACACACAAGTTTGACTTGCTCCATTTCTGACTTGGGAAAGTTTGTCCCTTCTTAGGTAGCCTAGCGGCCCCCCTGCTCCTGGGGCTCACCATATTGGTGCCAGATGTAATTTGGACACTAGATTGGCATTAGCCCTATTGAAGCTCAGATCTCGTGAGCTCAAGGGGATTCACCACCCTCAGTCTCCCAGGTAGCAGGTCCTTGGTGGACCACCATGCCAAGCCCCATTTCCTCTGTACTGAAGTGAGTTAAACAGACGTCTCTAAGTATTGGCTTTAGTTTTACAGTATTTCCAAGATGGCTAGCTAAAGGTAGCAACTCTTCAGACCATACAATACCAGGCCACTCACCTCAGGAAAATTGGCTTCTTTGGCTGCTTTCTACCTAACCCAATGCTCTCTCTTCTCTTCTGAATATTCCTGCTTCCCCCACCTCCCAAGGGGTCCTATATTAATCCCCAGTAGTATATATATTTCAGTCAGGCACTCTTGAAAAATCAAAAAGCCTCTAGACCACAAAGAAATGAATCTCCCATGCTGGCATTTCAGGCAGCTTGACAGGTGCCAGGAGATATATTAGGGGATGGGGGGCGGGGCATGTAGAGGCAGAGGAAGAAGCTTCCTGGCTACCCCTGGCATCCCTCATACCATACAGGTATCTTCATACTCCCTGGGTTGGCTCCAACCATAGGAGGACACTACCTACTGAACCCTGGGTGCTGACTTTCATCCAGATTGGGGGTGGGGTGGAGGGCCATATTAAAAGACAGGTTATTTAGTGTGGCTGCCCTAGGCTTGACTCTCAGCAGCTCCTGGCTGGCCACATGGGGCTCCCTGAAGCTGGTGGCGATGGGTCATGTTAGCTTTCTCTGACCCCCCTGCCCAGAAAGGCCTGACTGCTTTGCTTGCTAGTTTTCACAAGTTCACACTTTATGTAAGAAAGGAAATGAAAACAAGCTAGAAGGGAAGTCAGCAGCTCCACTGGGCTTCTCAGGAGACCGGGCTCCATGGAGACAGAGCCACTGGGCAGAATCCAGGACCTTTGATTGTGGTTTGTCGATTTCTTAGCAGTGGAGAGAATGAAGGCAGGAGAAGGCAGTCTTTGTTCATATGCTCTGCCCTTCTGATTCACTGGGTTCTGTTCTTCTCTCTTCTTTGGCGGGCGTGCTCGGGCTTGTTTTGTAAGAGGGAATCCTTGAAGTTAATATCATTCAGATGACAAATATTCAGAAGGCGGTGTCGCAGACAGAAGACTCCACAATCGACTTTGTCGTCACCTGCCAAGGGAAGTAAGTACAATATCGGAATGAGCCCCATCAGACCCCCAGGGCCGGGCAGGAGGCTGTTTGCAACATGCCCTCCACCCCCTAAACCAGAAGAGAATCGCCCAATTCACTGCAGACCCAGATAGAGCTGTCACGAGGACTTCTTTCACATAGGGCCAAAAGAGTTGAATGGGGTGGCAAGCCGGGGATGGCACAAAGCACTGTCCCGGACAACACCACCAACAGTTGTTGTGCCCTAGTTACAGCTCTGGAGAAAGCACAATGTTGGAATTTACAGAGTGTCCAGTGAGTTAGAGGATTGACGGGTTTGCTGACCTTGAAAAAGGCCCAATAAATGCAATGTTTGATTAAGTTACTAAAACTTTCAGAACGGTTCCAGCTTATTGACATAAACTGCCACGAGATGGGAAAGGTGTCAAAATGCCACTTTTCCAACGACCTCACACTCTGCTGGGGGTAACTGGAGGGGCTGGCAGGCCCCTGCATGGGCCCTGCATTAGGGGCAGGAGGTGCCACAATATAAGGTGCTAGGCCTAGAGCAAGGCCTTCAAATCTGACACTTCTAGCTGTGGACCCTGGGCAAATCACTTAACCCTGTTTGCCTCAGTTTCCACCACTGAAAATAGGGATAATATGAGCACCTACGTCCCAGGGTTGTTGTAAGGATCAAATAAGATGATATTTGTAAGAAATTATCTAAAAACAAAGCACTTAGCACAGTGCCCGGCAGTAGTAGGCACTTAATGAATGATTCCCTTTCCCCATGTGAGAACTTCATTATATTTTATGTATATTTTGTTTTTGCTTCTTTGCACACATATCACGTCCCCTTACCTCCGGCAGAATGTAAGCACCTTAAGGGCAAGCCTGGTGTCATTTTTGTCTCTGTATCACTACCTCCTCACACAGTGCCTGGCACACAGCAGGTGTTTAATACACACTTACTCAACTGAAGCCTTGTTGGAATGGGCTGAGAAAGAGAACTACGTTGCTTTCGGGGGCTAAGGAACCAGGGGCGAGGGTTAGGCAGCAGGAATGGTGCTTGTTAGATACTGGACTCCTCACCAGGGTCCAGTTCTGGGGCTTGGTGACCAGCCAAGAAAATCACGCTTGTCGTGGAGGTACGGCTTTGGATGCAGTTGAAGAATTGTCTAGGGGCAGCTGGGTGGTGCAGTGGATAGAGCACTGGCCCTGGAGTCAGAAGGGCCCGAGTTCAAATCCGGCCTCAGACACATAACACTCACTAGCTGTGTGACTCTGAGCAAGTCACTAAATCCCAATTGCCTCCCTGAAAGAAAAAAAAAAAAGAATTGTCTAGCAGGCAGCTGCTAGGAGGGGGTGCCTCAACCTTGCACGGTGACTTTGTAACCAAAGCTCTAGAGCTGCTCCCAGCCCTCAACTCCATCAGCAAGTCAGAGGACAGATGCCAGATGTGCCCCTCAGGGTTCTAGGGTTGACCCTGAGGGGCTGGGCTTGTCTTTCTAAAACTAAAGCTTATGAGTCCCCACCAGCATGCTTCCCTCCATGATCAGCAGTTGATATCAATTAGGGGCAGTTAAGTGGCTTGGTAGATAGAGCATCAAGAAGACCTGGGTTCAAATGTGGCCTCAGACATTTACTAGCTGTGGGACCCTGGGCAAGTCACTTAACCTTGTTTGCCTCAGTTTCCTCATCTTATAAAATGAGCTGGAGAAGGAAATGGCAAACTATTCTAGTGTCTTTGACAAGAAAATCCCAATTGGGGTCATGAAGAGTCAGACATAACTGAAATGACTGAACAGTAGCATTCAATAATTGAGCCTGATTTATTTAACTTTTAGAAAGGAGTATTTACCAAGGTGATGTAGTAAGAAAAAAAGTCTATGATACACCCCCCCCACCAAGTAAATCTAGTGTCCTAAGGAATGTGAGGTCAAGCCTAGGGAGTGAACAGGACAAGGAGCAATTCACAGCTTCTGGAAGCACGTTCTCCTGTGGGTGGTGTAGCTGGGCTCCTTGCAGAACCTTGACTCTGTCTTTCCTCTTCCTCCTCTGCCAGTATAGACACTGCCTCCCACAGCTGTCAGTACAGATGGAATGCCCAGGAAACAGCCAAGTCCTTTTCCTCTAAAGTTTCCTGGGTCCTTCTCTGGTCAAGAGGATAGAGGGAGGAACAGAGGCTGAGACCAAGATGCTCTCCTCACCCCCTACCCTCAACTCCCCAAGTGATTCCTTCTTAGGAGTGGCTCTTTCCTCTCTCCACCAGCTGCTTTTGAACCTCTTAGTTTCTGAACTGGTCTGCTATTTTATTTATTTATTTTGTCATTATTATTATTATTATTATTATTATTATTATTATTATTATTATTATTGTTGTTGTTGGTGAGGCAATTGGGGTTAAATGACTTTCCCGGAGTCACACAGCTAGTGAGTGTTAGGTGTCTGAGACTGGATTTGAACTCAGGTCCTCCTGACTCCAGGGTCGGTGCTCTATCCACTGCGCCACCTAGCTGCCCATGGTCTGCTATTTTATAGGAGACCTATATGACTAAACTCTGAAAGCATGGCCAGGCCCACGAGCCAGTCTGAACATACCTGCTGCATCGAGCTGAAATGCCCTTTGATTGATTAAGTGGTGTCTGGGCATTGGTCACACCTAGTTCTCCTTTTTATCTATTCATTTGAAATGTGTTCTCCCCTGGCCAAGGTGTGGGGATCCGGGCCTCGTACAGCTCTGACTATTACTCTCTCTACAATCTTGGAAAGGTGGTGAAGACAGTAGCTAACTTCTTCACATCCAGGGATTCTTTGTCCTTGTATACATTAAGAGAAGCTTGTTGGATAACTAAATGAAATTGAATGCTATTGCTGTCAGGACTACATCCTCCCTCCTGGAGGAAGGAGTGAATCCAGCATTCCCAGGGTTGGGTGAGACGATGTGTTAAGTTATCCCAAAGTGCTTTCTATGGATTCAGGAAGAGGAATGGATGCAAAGAAAGTGTCAGTTTCTCCCCTTTGCTCATTCACCCATTGAGCTTTAGAGATGCCCCATACTCTAATATCCAAATGTATGAACTCATCAATATAGGTAATCCCTACAGTAATGCAGCTCATAGCCCACGCAGGCCACCCACCAGTAACAAAATATTTCTCCCTTCCTCTCTCCCATCCTCCCCACCCCTCCTCTGTCTTTTGCCCACCAACCTTCTTGCCATTTTCAGCACTCCTACTGACGTCTGTACAGTTATTTCTGATCCTACATGCCTGTGGCCCCAGAACACAGTGTGTGACCCTGTGGAAGTCAATGACCAATGCTTGCTGACCATAAGGAGAGCCTTCAGTGAGGCCGGGATGTACTGTGTGAACCTTACTTTGGGTAATGAGGCCAGTCTGGCCCTTACAAGTACACTGGTCTCTATCAATGGAAAAGGTAAGTAGGAACTCTCAGACAGATGTTCACTGTTGGTTGTATCACAACAGTTGGGGTTGGGGGATCTGGACATGGGACTTTATCAGTGGGAGGAACTCCCCAAGTAGAAACTTTCTCTGCTGATGCAGATCAGTAATTCATCAGTCACTTAAAGTTGTCTGAGGGCACGGAGAGATTAAGTGACTTGCCCAGGGTCACACAGCTGAGAGGTAACAGAGAGAGGACTTGAACCATCCATTATACCATGCTCCCTCTAAACAATATGATACGTGTGGAGAGGTATCATAGAATGAAACTGTATGGGGAGAGTTTGGGGTGGAGGGAGAGTACTGCTGGGAAGTGAGAGTAATGTTTTTTTAAAGAGTGTCAGTGAAAGTTGTTTTTTTATAAAAGAAATGTACACCCACATTTCCTTGAGCTATTTGGAGCTTTGCTTTCAGAATTTAGTCAGCATCTCCCCCACAATTCCCTCTTCCCCTTCACAATGGAAGAGTTATTGAACGATCATTAGTAAGGATTCCTAACTTAGAATTAAAAGAAAATAACATGTCTATCTAGAACCCAGCTTAAAAGAGTGACCCCAGAAAATTGTGACTAGGGCCAAGTCGCCAGATGAAACTCCAGGTGGTGACCTTACACGAAGTACTAATAGGCTATCATTATACAGTTAAGCCTCTCCTTGAATGTAGCCACATTTCCAGAGGTAACTTGAAAGGTCTGGGTACTATAAATAATGACATTGGTTCATGTCTCTAAATAACCTAGGTAGCCTGGTGCCAGCATCAGGCTATATGCCCACTTAGAGGAGACAGCAGCATGATCAAAAATTCAGAGTGCAGAAGAGCACCTAAAAAAACCCAGTGGGCTCCTGGTTTCCTTCTTAACTTACCCATATGCCCTCTATTTCACTTTCCCATATTCTACCAAATAAAGAAACCAAACCCACAGTGCCAAACTCACTCGGCTACTCTTCAGGAACTCAGCAGGGAAAACCAAGCAGACAATTTTAAAACCAAATTATTGTATGCTCTTACTTTCCATATAAACATGAAATTCCAACAGAACAGACAAGGAGGGAGCTTTGATTGGGAACCGGATGTTTGTGTTAGGAGACTGTCCAGTTGGGCCCCTCTGTCATTCTTCTGCCATTGACTTTGCATTTTAGCTCATTTTATGGCAACATTCGACTTCATCGCCCCTTTTCAAAAAGCAGGTGCTGAACAGGGCAGTGGAGAGCAAAGGTGGCCTCCCTTAACGCTCATATGCTTTGCTCTGCTGCATCCTTTGAGCAAAGTTAGGTCACATCTATTCCCTTATGACTTCTGCTGATTCAAGGTTTCTCTCACTAATCAATATACATACATACATACATACATACATACATACATACATACATACATACATACATATGTGTGTGGGATATATGCTATATATGTATATGTAGTATATAATATATATGGTATATATATGTATATCAAAATATGCTTTTTTTATTAAAAAGGTGCAAGGCAAACTTAAAGCAAGGGAAAGAGCTACTTGAGCACTAACCATTATTTCACTGTTAGGAGACCTTGTGGTTGATACATTCCAGGAGAGATAAGAGTGGTCATTTCTAAAAGAAACTGGAGGAGAGAAAGGGTTGGGGCAGGATGATTATAAAGATGTGAATTCGTTTTCTTTCAACTATCTTTTATTAAATGCCTGCTGCATGCCAGGCACTTGGTTGGGTATGAAAGCACCAAAGACCAAAATGAGACTGTTCCCAGCCTCAAGGAGGTCTCCATCTCCCAAGCAATACAATACAAATGTAGATCATGAGAGCTATTTTGTGGAGAGAAGGGCCGCTAAGGACTCGTCTGTTCAATGCACATTTTCCTGTGCCGGGCTCTGTGCTGGATCCTTCCATGGAAGGGCTCATTCCAAAGTTCTTTCTTTTCATCCCAAGCTCCAGGGTCACCTGCCAGAGTCGGAGCAGGCATCCTGATCGCCATCAGTGCCTTGACTGTATTCACTGTTCTTTTAACCTTCTTTGTGTGCAAGTAAGTTTCTGCTTCCAACTCTTTGGGTATTTTCTGAGTCGTTGTTTGAACAAGTTGCTGGTTCTCTACAAATGGTGTCTCTCTTTCTGCCCGGATAGTAGAGCAGGGAGCTGGCTTCTGGGCTTCCTTTTTGTGTTGAACAAAGCATTTTCCCCCTGGTGCAGCGTTAGGAGCTCTGGCTCCCGAGTTAGAGGATCTGAGCTCAAAGCCTACTTCAGATATTGCCTGAGGAAGTCTTTCTCTCCCCTGGACCCCAGCTTCCTCCACTGTAAAATGAAGGTATTGGACTAAGAAGCCTCAGAGACCCTTCCAGCTATCAATCTATAATTCTCTCCCCCCTCCCCATTCTAATGAACTCTAATTGCTTAAACACTCCATTAATATTGCCGGGAGTTATAAAAAAAAAATCTCCAAACAAATCAGTGGTTCAGGTTTTTAATAACAACTCACTTTGTTTTTTGATCTGGACCTAAGATTTCATTTGTATACAGAAGTCCTGCAAAGTCCCTCCAACGATGCAAATCAGCCACTCCTGTGTAACTTAGAGTCTTAGAGAGTTGTCTGGGGGCAGAGAGGGAGTGAGTGGCTTATACAGAGTCACACAGCAGGTATGTCAGAGCAAATATTTGAATTCAAGGCCAGTTCTCTGGCCACTGTGCTCTACTTCCTTCTCTCAAAAACAAAACTTTGATTATTTCATGCTGAATGTCTTAAGAGGTTTTTACATTCATCTAAAGCCTTGCTAAGCTAGCACTTTTCTCACATGGGAGAGTGAAAGAGGAAAGCTCCCACTAAACAAGACGTTCTTTCTGCACCCTAGCAACTGGCTGGCCTTAGATCGAGGCTAAAGAGAATCGACTTTTTTTCCCCTTCTTTTGTTTATTTTTATTTAGTGCCTGTTGTATTTAATAAAAGAATGTAAGGGACTTTTTTTTAGAGAGCAACATTTCATCAGTGAAGGTCTTTTCTGAGTAACTTTTGCAAATGTTACTTGCAGGCGATACAAAGAATACAAGGCAATTGAAAGCTGCCCTGGGAAGGTGCTAAATAACAATGGACTAGATGTTTCTTTCCATAAGGAGAAGGCTATGTTCTTCCCAGCAAACAATGAGAAGGATCCGCTGCTGAAGAAAGAGCCTGGGATTGTTTAGCACTGCCAGCAAATCTGTGTCTTTATCGTGCACTCTGTACAGGAGTTTACATTGGAGCTGTCCTTGAGTGGATGACTGATAACTGTATAAGAAAAGGCATATTGTAAGTGGTATACACTTCTTGTAGGTATAATTTTTTTTATATAGGTTAAAAGATATTTTAGAGGATTGAAGAGGGGAATTATACTGCAGGCAGCCTTGGTCAGATTCTATAACTAATAAAGCCACTTGACAACTTTTTCTTTCCTTGTGATTTATGGTTCCCTAAGTGCTCCCAGTGTCCATCCTAGAGTAGACACCTCCCCAGAGAAGTCAGCCTTCCTAATTTGGGTCTTCCTTAACTTAACAGCAAGGTAATGTTTTAAGAAAAGAGACAGCACGAATGACAGCTGCCAAGTTCTCACGGTCTTCTATGTTAGAACACTGCCAAAGCAAAGCAAAGCCAAAAAATAAAAAGCCACGCAATAAATGCTGCTTCTAGGGGATTCTCTCAACACACAGGGCCCCTACCCTGTTGGGTTTTTTTAATTACATATTCAAACTCCTAGAAAAGGGACGAGTACTCATATATACTTGCGGAAAACCCTGAATAAATGAGGGTAGTGGTATTTCATGAGGCTGTAGCCAGGGAGGGAGGATGTTGCCTGGTCAGCCCGAAGTCAGAACACCTGAGGCCGAGAGGACTGAATAAACATCTTCATGCTGTTCTCTCTACCGCCTCCCGCTCTCCCAGACGATGGCTGTGAGTTTATCCCGGCTGCCTGCCTCTTTTTAGGCCAATGCCCACAGACCCTGTGCAGTGGGGAGCTCGCCTGTATCTAGAGAGCTGTGGATGACAGGCAAATGAAACAGTCAATGCCAACATTCCATGGCCGGTATCTTGGTGTCCTTGACTTCACAGGGGGAAAAATGTCTTGTTGCACTGCTTTGCTTTTGTTTACATCAAGAATAAATTTGCAAAGAGACAAATTAAGGCTTGATGGGAGGCAAAACATCCGAGTAATTAGCACTGTCCACAAACGGAATGATCTGCTTTAAGAAATTTTCAGTTCCTCTCACTGGACGCCTTCAGGCAGGGGCTAGATGACTGCTTGTGAGTTCTATGGGTGAGGGGATATTTGCTCAGGCAGAGCTGGCAGTCTCATGGCCTCTGGAGAGCCTTCTATCCCTTCAATGATCTGTGATTAGCATCCCTATCTTGCCCTTCTCTTCCCATGGTCTCCACTACCACCAAAAAAAGCTGCATGTGTTGTCAATTTCTTTCCACACTGGTGGCTTCCCTAGGCATTCATTTTAACTTAATTTCTCTTTTAAAGAAATGTTGGGTCAAGATGGCATACAGTGTGCTTTACCCACAGATGGCCATGGGCCCCTTGGGCATTAAGGAATATAGAAATTTGATTGGCCTCCCCTTTTTGAAGGAGAGACTGTGGCCCACAGATGCAGAATGAGGAATAGATGGTCAAACATGGTCAAAATGCTTTTGCCAAATTGTATTTCTTTGGCCTAAGAGGGTCCTATAGTGGTGTGAGGAACATGGAGGAAGGAGTTATTGAGAAGTAGCAGTGATGAAGAAAGAGAAAGAGGGAGAGAGAGAATCAGCAAAATAAACTCCTAAAAAAAACCCCTAATCATATGACTCAAACTAGGCTTAGGTAGTATAAACAAATTCTTTACTCTAAATTGGTTACCTGCTTTTTGTCTCCTTGGTGAGGGGATGAGCACAAACAGGAATTTGGTAAAATGGAAATTGTCTGTATCCTCTTGAAAAGAAAGGGTGGGTGCCAATGTTCTCGACAACTCAAGGATGCCGAGGCACAGCTGCTGAATCGTGCCGGTTCTCCAGTCGGGCAAAGCGTACCACACTAGGTTATCAGATGACACCAGGTTGAGGGTCCTTACTCACTGAAGACCTGGCCCAATCTGTGGTACTTTTTTTTTTTTAATGCTCTGGAAGAATGGCAGTTCAGCCTGCGTTGGGTAGATGGCACTGTCATCCCGTTCACTTCGACAGGCAATCTCTCAGCATGAATCCGCTTTCAGTTCAATGATTTATTCTGAAATCTTGCTTCCAAAGTACATTTGATTTATGGTGGCAGGGATGGATTATGACATTGGCAGGCCCTAAGCTATGTTGAGTACATGAAGCCCCATGCCATTTTAAGAAAACATTTATTTTCACAGGAAGGATATTGAAAATATCAACAGGAAAGCCTTATATTTGCAGATATACCCAGATGAAGTTGTAAAAATAGAATAATAATTTAACTAAAACACATGTCTTGCAATATGCCAGCTTGTGTTATGGAATAAACTTAAATTCATGTTATAGGGGCTATGATTTCCTGGTTGACTTTAGGGTGACAGGAACCCCTGAGCAGTAGGTTATACAGACCAGACTACTTGATGGGAGCCCTGCATCTGTTTTATATATTATATATAAATATATTTATTTTATTTTTAATTTACAGAATAAAACAAGCATTCCCATAATATAGTATAATTTTTAAAACGATTGCACATGAAATGGCAAATCTAATACAATCAACATGCTAATTTTTAACACTACAGATTGATGTGTGATTTTTTTTTCATAATTTTGAGAAAACAAAGGTATAGATGATCAGGGAGATAATTTATTTTCAGAAGTTATGAAAGAATAGTCAACCCCTAAGAGACTGATGGCAACCCCATGTACTCATAGAAATACTCATTTCATATCTCAATTATACTCTTAATCTTTTTCTCCCTCAGCTCTGACTACCCATCTGTTAATAATGACCAATTACTGCACAGTCAGAGCCACAGGTTTTTGTCATTTTAAGATGAAAATGTCAATAGAGACAACTCTCTCCTCACATCTCCTTTATCAATACATTTTAGGGAATCAGAAATGATGTAGTTTATTTTTCTTGTTATTATTAGCAGCCCCTAATATCGTGAAAACCACAGGTTAGTTGATTTATGTTGACTTTCCTACAAGAATGAAAAAAATAAATCAGAGTTCTGCATCGCAGGGGCTCCGTTTCCTTATCTGTAAGATTAAGAAAGGGTTGGACTCAGTAATCCCTGTGGCCCCTTCCAGCTTTAAAACTCCGTGTTTCTGGGAAATGATTCCCCATTCAATGAATTCAATTAGAAAGTGCTTGTTGCTAAGGCTTCTAAGCTCCTGCTCCTATTCCTCTGTATGGCCAGGGGGCACTGTGGTACAGCAGACGGTTGCTAAGTGCTCTGCATCTCTTAAGCTCTGGCAAAGTAATTGACACTGCAGATTTCCCAAGTGGTTTTACAGGATAAAGTTCAGTCACATTGCAGGTCTGCTAGCCCTTCACCTGTTACTGATATCAGACCTAACACCCATCTGCTGCCAGGATGGGACCCTGTGAAAATAGTACAAACGCACATGATAAAATACCACACTCAAGTACTCCCATGAGCAAGCAAATGCAGCCTCCACCCTGGAACATGAGCAGACCTGAACTGTAAATGGCAGGCTGTTCTGAAATCATTCTCAAGAGCCTGGGGTCGGCCCGGT
Source organism: Phascolarctos cinereus (assembly GCF_003287225.1). Classification (NCBI taxonomy): domain Eukaryota; kingdom Metazoa; phylum Chordata; class Mammalia; order Diprotodontia; family Phascolarctidae; genus Phascolarctos; species Phascolarctos cinereus. The sequence continues at coordinate 14,783,500 of NW_027555514.1, forward strand.
TTCTGGGATTCTGGCGACATCAAGACACAGTACCTCTCTCTGGAAGCAAACACAAGCCTCCTGCCAGTCTGCAGGCTCCAAACATATGCCATGATAAAAATCCCTCCTTGCCCCTGCTATGCCTACAACCCAAAAAGTTGATAAACTTAGGGGGCTGTTGAAAGCACACTTCTCCCTAACACCACCAAGTCATCCTTACGAGGTTTACATTTCACAAACATAATCAAAATTCTAGGGAGGGCATGGCTACATATGCTGTGGAGCCATGCCATCTGCTCAATATTGCAGTTTGGGAGAGTTTTTTCATATGCCGGGTTGTAGAATCACCTTGTGTGGGGAGTTAATGAGGAATCCTTCCAATAGCACCTCTTGACTGGACCAAACTGAGTTTTCAAAATGTCCCATGACAAGGTCTGAGCCTATGAGATTGGGTCATTATGCACCTTAAAAATCGAAGGAGTAGCTTCCTGATGTCATTTTCAAATTTGGCCACTTTTGTTCTAAACCTTTGTCCTCATTGTTTTTATTCCCCTCCCAAAAAAACATTGGACTCTGTCCCTGGAGTCAGCCTGGGGTCTGATGGGTGACTTCTGCCTTACCTCACTGGGAATAAGGCTTCCCTCTCACTTCCTGACAAGTACATCCACACATGTTCCTGCCCCTCTTTCAGCTCCCCTTTATGTGTTATCTTGCCCCCCTTTGAATGTAAACTTCTTGAGGGCAGAGATTGTCTTGCTTTCTTGTATCTCCAGAGCTTAATACAGTATCTGGAGCAGAGCAAGCTCTTAATAATCACCATATCATTCATTTGTTCATAGTACCAGTGCTAAGTCTAAGTTGAAATCAAGTCAACATTTATTAAGTACCTACTTTGTGTCAGGCACCATGCTAAACACTGGTAATGACCAGAAAAAGGGCAAAAACAGTCCCTGCCCTCGAGGAGCTCACATTCTAATAGGGAAGAGAGATTTCCTATACATACTGCTTGCATAAAATCCCCAAACATTGTCAAGCTTCCTAAATGAACTATGTAATCACTCAACTATCCACACAGGGGAAAAGAGGTAAATGAATGCCTACTATGCAGAATGTAATAATATTCTGGATTCTATTCTTGGATAGACAAGCAGTAGGATAGATCCATTAATACTTATGTCTAGGGACAGATACTGCAAACAGATAGGAAAAGTTCAGAATGGAAGAAGAAGATATAAATAGGGAGATTGTCTTTCAGAAATTGCTGGATTCTTTTCATCATGTTAAACTTTTCCCAAGAATGAATGGCTCCACCAAAATTCTTCTGGTGATGTTTCATGGATGTAAGTCACAGAATCCTACATATTATTTCTCACAACTGCCTTTTGTGAACTCTACAATCCAGTCAAGGTGGTATCTTAGACCAAAATGGTCTTCACAGACAGTGTTCCATCTGTCATCTCCCTGCTTTTTCACTAGCTGTCATCACCCAGAAGGCACTCCTTCCTTGTCTCCATACCTTACAATGCCTTGTTTCTTTGAAGACTCAGTCGAAAATGTGGCATTATGCAAGCAAAGTAGCTAAAATGTTCATGCCCTTTGACCTAGAGATTCCATTACTGGGCTTTTATTCCAAGGAGGCCATTAGTAAGAAGAAAGTCCCCATCCATATATGCCAAAATATTCATAGGAGCACTTTTTGTGATAGTAAAGAACTGGAAATAAAGTAGCAGATTCTCCCCACTTGGAGAATGACTGGAGAAATGGTGATCTGTGAATGTCCCTGTGCTGTTCTCACAGCATTACATTACATCATTACGGCTGAAATGACAAATGTGCTGAAGATAGAGAAGCATGGAAAGAGCAGCATGAACTGATGCAGACTAAAGTGAGCAGAGCCCAGAAAACAAACAGAAACAAAGACTGCAGCAAAGTAAAGAGAAAGAACAGCTACAATCAAAATCAAAAGTCAATGTTGCAAAATTTGGAAGAACAAGTTCAAAGGAAAAGATATGAAAAGATGCTCCCACCCACCCTTGGCCGAAGTGGGAGGTCCTTGAGCATTGCTTGTATCTTCAGACTTTGTCAATGCTTTGATCAGTTGTACTGAGAGGTTTTTTTAAATTTCTTTTTCTTCTTTTGTCTTAAAAAAATGCTATTTGTTATTTAAGATACCTTTCTGGTAGCAAGACCGGGGAAAGCTATGGTGATATGAAAAACAAAAAAGATGGGTAAAAACTTTTTTAAAAAGACAATTCAAATAACACATGAAGCTTTTTCTAATCTCCACCTCCCTTCTGGGCTGCTAATGCCCTCCACTCCTCAATCACTTTGTATCCATTTTATTCATATTCTATATTATGCCCATCTACATACATATTGTCTTCCTTCTCCCCCAGAGAATTTAAGCTCTTAGAGAACAGGGACTGCTTTACTTTTTTTTTTTTTGACTGCTTTACTTTTATAAAAAGTAGTACCAGGTACTAGCACGGAAGCTGGCACCTGTGATTAATAAATGATTCACTGATTGATTAACAAATACTTAATGATTGATTAATTGAATACTACAGTCTTCAAAGAACTGAAGGTGAGGAGTATCCAAAGGAGATGTGCTTAATGGGCAGAAGCAGGATGCAATGTATTATAAATGAAGACTTCCTCAGAAGAAGACTGAAGGATGCCACCAAACAGATGGGTCAATAACAACAAGATGGGACTGGCACAGAAGTTAAGCAGGAAACAAACAACGGTCCTCCCCTTCCTTCACTGAAATCTCCTCAGTATTGAGAGGATGGAAGGAAGCTCCCGGTATGTCCTATTGGAAGACACTGATGAGCATCACCCATGATTAACAGGTGTTTATGGATTGTGATATGCATCCCTGGAAACAATTCCCCCATTGATGAGATCACATATCTGTTGGTTTACTGGAGAGGTCTTGAGCCCTATGTAACCAATACCAAAATCTGAATCTCTAGCCCTGCCTTTACTCCTCAGAGTCAGCCTTACATTTCCAGCTGCTCATCAGACATCTTCCAAATTGCAAACAAATGCCAAAATAAACTGTCCTAAGGCTGTTGGTGAGGTCATGGTAAAAGAAAGAACTGTCTCTGACTTTGGATGGGTTTAAGAAAATTAGTCCTCTAGAAAATATGGAATTTTTAGCTCAACGAGCCACAAACAAAGAGGAGAATATTAAGTGCAACATTCAGGGTAACACCATAAACAAGTCTTAGGAGCTAATGGTTTCTAAGGCAACCTTTCACGTCATGAAATTGCTAACTAAAAAGAGGGATAATAATAGCAAAACTCCTTGAAAAATTTCAATGGGGAAAGAACTGCAAATGGTACTGTTCTGATCCGGGGGGTATATCTATGCTAATACATGAAATCACAAACTTTTCAATAGAAAAATCAGGAAATAGAAAATCAGGTGGAAATGAATGATTCCTCAGTTCCCTAAAGATGAGCCTTTCTCAAGGTCCTCCACCTTCTTTTTCTAGATCTCCCTGGGCAATCCCATTCATATTATAAAAGGATTCTGCTGGATTTCTTCATCTGACATTTCCATGCATCTGCTGAAGTTATTGGATTCATTCACTCGTTGATTCTTTCATTTAGGATGTGAATCTTTAGGGACTGAGATTGATATTGAGTAGAGTATGGCACACTCACCCCAGTATTCTAATTCTGGCTCTTCCTTATTCATTATATGATAGGTGCCTTAGCTAGCCTCCATATCCCTCCAACTGCCCATGTCCCCCTAGTTTTCCACATATGGGGTTGTTTAACAAATGTCTGTTGAATTGAACTGAGTGGATTGGGATCCAGGAAACTTTCATTCTAGGTATGTCTGTGGTGATGTGACACTGAGGATGTCCCTCCTCTTCCCAACACCTTAGCTCCCTCACCTATCAAATGACCGGGGCTGGTTAAACCAGGTGATGTCTAGTCAAAGTTCCCTCCTGGGGGAAGCATTCAATGATTCCCCACGGCAATCACAGTATTTTTGATCTACCTCCCAGGGAAGTCTGGGGATTATGAGCTTGTAGAGAACACTGGCACCTTATTCTGCCATGACACATGAATTAGGAAAACATATGCTTTCTCCAGAGAATCTTCAGTTTCATCCTGTCAGTTACATGAGATGTAATTTCCTTGGTACAATTCTTCAATTCTTTACCCACTCTCTGCTTGTCACATTATTCTGTCATCATTAAAAATGTAGCATTATATGATATGGTAGGGTAATTGTGTACATGATCCATGAATTGCTGTGTCGAGAACATCATAAGTGATATTTTCTGAAGAAGAAGAAGAAAAAAAATCCACTGGATGCTCTCAGGGAGAACTGTAAGTAGGTGGGCTACCACATGAAGAACCAATTATGAGCAAAAATGAACAGAGTTGCAGGAATCAAGCAGAAACAAGAACAAGGCACCCAAAGCTGCCGACAGCATCCATCGTAAGTGGAAGGCAAGCTGAGGGGCAGCTGGCCTTTTCTGGCCACATGCGCTCCCCTGGAGGCTTAGTCGTTTCTGAGGCCTGACTCCAGTATTTTGGAGTTTGTTGACAATTCTACTACGTGGAAGCAGCAGAGATGTTCAGTGCTCACAGGCTGCTGCTGTCCTAATGCCCAGACGCCTCTGATTTTTGAATGTCTGGCTTTGAATTCAGTTTCTTTCAGTGTATGAATCCACGTTTCAAAGCATTCCACTGTGGCTGTCACTATGAATGTTTTGTCATTGACATCCTAATGAACATGGCGGCCTGCTCATTGCCTCAAGGGATCCTTGGATTCCAGAGCAGCTGCTATGATGAATCTCTGACTTTAGCTCTGCCCATCTCCTCTAAGCAACCTGATGATGCCAGCAAATTTGACCAGTGAAAAAACCTGCCTAGCACCCAAGGACATCACCAGCAAAAAGTGGTTTTCAAAACATTTCAGAAACCATTTTTAGAAAAAAAATCAATATATGACCTTGGTGCTTTGACAGATCTGTGAACTCATCAGTGGGTATACTGCAACCAAATTGCCGACAGGAAGCTCATCCATACCCCCACCTTCTCACCCAACATGATTCTTGTCCATGTTGTGCCATAAATACTCCCCAGGAGGTCAGGGGCCATCCTCCAGATCTCTTGACACTGTGTAGACTTCAGAGGAGCATATGAGCTGACTACCGGCTATCCATCCTGCTTGTTAAATTGTTGGCTCACCTCCTTTCCTCTAGCGACATCTTTCTTTAGTGTAATTACTCGTTCCATGCGTGCTAGTGCATACTTAATCGTAGGTACCGTGTACCTTTAAACTGCCCTTCAGGTTACCCCTAACATGAACTCTTTGGAGACCGTAGTGTTCTATGACCCATGGCCAAACCACATCACTGGAAGAATTTATGGGGGCTCAGACCTGGGATGTCGTTAGCAGAGGTAAAACCCAGTGAAGAAACTCCCATCATCCATGCAAATCTGTGCCTGCTTTGTACCCACAATATTCCAGTTATCTGAAACTGGGAACAGCTTAAGGGACTTGCCCAGGATCACCCCAAGCCAAGAAGAGTCCAAGGCAGAATGGGAACAAAACTCAGGCCTGTGAGCATGGTCTACACTGTCTCTTGCCCGGAAAATATGTCACTAGATAGAACAGGGTCGGGCAAACGACAGCCCCGGGGGCCCAACCCGTGATCTGTTTTTGTGTGGTCCCATGAGTAAGAATGGTTGTTACACTTTAAAATGCAATCTATTTAAACAAATGCAATAAATGCAAATTTAATTTTCAAAAATATACAGCTTATTTAAATATATATAATGTGTTTAAATATAGTTTATTTAAATAAATATGATTTATTTAACTATATCATTTATTTCAATAAACATAATTTATTTTAAGATGCAGTTCATTTAAATAAATATAGTTTATTTCATAAATATAACTTATTTAAATAAAGGCAATTTATTTTGAAATGTAAAAACCATTCTCAGCTCACAGGGCCATACAAAAACAGGTGGCAGGCCCGATTTGGCCCATGGGCCACAGTTTGCAGACCTCTGATACAGAAGATAATCCTTTGCTTCAGGGAAAAGCTTAGGGCTATTAAAAGTCTGCTCTGTCTCTCAAATGCGAGCCAAACTACATTCCTTCTTCTGTTCGGTTCTGGGACCAGTTCCTCATCCATCCACAGTGTCTGTCCAAAAGATAAATGCTAACGGACCAGCTCTAGGGACTGTCCTTTTAATGACCCGTCATACTATAGGCAATAGATATTCTTCATCAATTTGGTTGTTTCCGTGTGCATGGTTTAAGACAATTCTCTTGAGTGATCTCATTTCTGATGATCTGAAATGCTCTGGGGATTAAGGTAATTCAGCACAGTGCCATTCCCACACAAAGACGATGGAGGACCTCCCCATCTCTAGGAAATTCCTCTTCCATTTAATGCTGCCCAGGCTGGATCTCTTCCACAACACTAGCCACCATCTTGGGTGAATAGGCATCTTCCTGTTTTATGCCTCATCTGATAGTAAGACTCAATGAGTGGACTACTCTAGCTAGTTCAGAAGCTCTATCTTTTTACTTCCTAGAATCCCTAACTTCCTTCAAGGGCTAACTCAGGTGTTCTGGGCTACCTGAGGCCTCCTAGGAGACACTCCAGTTACTACTGTTTAATGACTCTTGGAATTACTTGACACATATTTTAATTCTGTACATATTGCAATAGATTGTAAGTTCTCTGAGGGCAGGGACTATTTGGCTTCTGCTTTTGTGTCTCCAAGGCCTTGTACACAGTAGGTACTTTAATAAATGCTTGTGTCAAAACGTAACATGATAAGATCTGAAAAGGTAATTGTACACATGAGTTATCAAAGAATACTGAAAATCTATGCTTTTTACCAAGATTAGGCTTCAACTTATTGGAAAAGAGTGTTTGAAGTCATTTTTCACTCTCCTAAAATAGAGGCTCTTTGTCAGAAAGACCTACAGGGAGACTTTGTCTTCTCTCACCTTTCGCTTGCATGACTCCAAAGGTTTGATCTGCCATTGAATAACCAGTCTCCCTGCTCCCTTTTCAGACTGTCATTGAAGATTCCCGGGATAAATGTGGAGAGTTGGGAAGGTGGGCATGTGAGGCAGTAGCTGTTAACAGTGTTTTTGATAGCTTGAAAAGGGATTACAAGGATGAGGTCTTCAGGAATAACAGGTTCTGGTTTGGTGACTCTAGCCACTGAAAAGAAGTGGCCATTCCCCATGTGGGTAGCAAAGCAGAGCCAGCCACGGAATGTCGTTTGCCCATTTATTCATTTGTCAGTCACGTCCAACTCTCCGTGACCCCATTTGGGATTTGCTTGGCAGAGATCCTGGACTGGTTTGCCATTTCCTTCTCAAGCTCCTTTTACAGATGAGGAAACTGACACAAACAGGGCCAAGTGACTTGCCCAGGGTCACACAGCTTGTAAGTGTCTGAAGTCAGATTTGAACTCAGGAAGAGTCTTCCTGACTCCAGGCTAGGCGCTCTGTGCACTATGGTGCCACCTAGCTGCCACAGCTGACCCAAAGATTCTCCAAGGCACTTCCCACCATTACCCTCCATCAGAACTCTTCCCAAAGCAGGTTCTCCAGCCTTTTCCATTTGGGGAATTGTGTCTGCTTGCTGTAGGCTCGTAAGGAATGGACTTAATGACCAGCTTCCATTTACACTAGGGTTTTTTGGGGGTTTTTGGGTTTTCATTGTGGTGATGACTGGCTTACATGTGTTAAACTGCTGGTTTAACACGGAAATACTAGTAGTCTTTGTCAAATCTGGACATTCATCCAGCTTTCACTTTTTTCAGCATTAAAGAGGTCAGCTGCTTCACTGACCCCTTTATCTTCCTGTTTTCTAGTTTGGCTTGATTTTTAATCTTTGCTGTTGACAAGATGAGAATCTGACTATACACAGAGGCTGAGTAATCAATGATTCCTCCATCAATAACTCATCACTTTCTGTCTGTTACCAAATAATCCTTTTTCTTGTTTTCTTGCAATGTTATTTAGTGCTTACCATGCCTGGTGCCAATTCTCTCTTCCTAAATAAAATGGTGAAAGCATCTAAGAACAATGTTTCTGTATGGCTTGCAGAACTTTCATGTTATTTGTTTCTTGCCTCTGAACCAGTAGAGACACTTGTGTGGATAGAGCCCTGGACTTGGAATCGGGAACATCTGAATTCAAATCTGGCCTCATGCATTTACTAGCTGTGTAGTCCTGGACAAATCTCTTAGCCTCTATCTGCCTTAGTTTCCTCAAATGTAAAATGGGAGTAACGGTAGCACCTACCTCCTAGGGCTGTTTTAAGAGCCAAAGGAGGCCATAATTGAAAAGTGCTCAGCACAGTCTATGGCACCGAGTAAGCATTAGGTAACTGCTATTGTTATTATTTTTATTAATAATAATAGTGTTTTTCAACAACACATTGTTCCCTGTTTTTTTCCTGTGCCCATATTGCACCAAAGTTCCCAAGGATTAAAGCATATGTTGATTTAAATCTGCAGAGTCTCAAAAGTTGTTCATAAAATTTCTCTAGCTTCTTATCCTCTGCAAGGAAGGCTGGCACATTGGCTGCAATTACCTTCTTGTTCCTCTCTTCACCAATGCCTGTCACAGGCACGGCCATCTGAGGTAACACGAAATGAGGTTTCTCATAGCCTTTGGAACAAACAATAAAACCATCTCTGATAATTCCTTAATTTGCTTCTCCACAGAGAACTTCTGAGTCATCCTGATTCAGCTGCAATTTTCTCTTTTCTTGTGCCTTCATTTATAACCCAAATGTCAAGATGAGTATGATTCATTTCCTCTCTAGCGTGTCCACTGGGTCCCTGAACAAAGATCTCACATTTAGATTGTCAAGAATGAAGTTAAAGTTTATGGATGGTCTAAAAACTGTGATTTGGAGCCCCCTCTGCTTTTCTTTGAACCACTGTTCTGCACTGTTACTGCAAAAGTAGAAGGGATCTCTCCAGAACTGAGGGCCATGTTGGATTTTTCTCTGTGACATGGATTTTCTTGTCCAAAGAGTCCTTATCCGGGTAGCCAGTTATGCCAAGTAAACATTTAGTAAGAGCCTACTATGTTCCAGGGACTATGCTCAGTGCTGGGGACATGAAGACAAATGCAAAACTGTTCCTGCCCTCAAGGAGTTTACATTTGAATGGGGGATGCCATCTGTACTTCCATAGGTCTATACACACCACTCATAAAGCTACATACAAAACATTTGCAAAGCAATCCAAGATAATCTTGGAGGGGAAGGCCCCAGCATCAAAGAGGACCAGGAAAAGGCCTCATGCAGAAGGACATGCTTGGACCAAGTCTTCTAGAGGCAGAGCAGAGAAGGAAGAACTCTCTAGATACAGAGACCAAGCAATACAAAGGAATGGGGATGGGAAATGGGAAGTCAGGTGGGAGGAACGAGAAGGCCACCATGGCTGGGCCATTGTGTCTGAGGACTGCGGTGAGGCAAGACGTGTTGGGAAGAGCTTAACTGTCCCAAAGAAGACTTCCTATTTGATCCTGGAAGTATTAGAAAGCCATAGGGGTTTCCTGAGTAGGAAGACGGCATGATACTTAATTAGGCTGATCCTTAGAAAGCAGATGATTTTGGTGCCCAGGACCATCCTAGAGACCTTTCCAGCACGGTAGAACATACCTGAGCTTGTGTTCCCCTGGCATAACCTGTGAGAACCAGGGTCATCTTTGCCCGACACAGAACTAGGACTTACTAACCACCAATACTAATAGCTAGCAATGATACAGAGCTTTCAGGCTTGCAAAGTGTTCCACACACGTTATCTTGTTTGATTCTCACACCAACCTGGTGAGGAAGGTGCCATTATCATTCCCATTTTGTAGATGAAGATATTGAGGATCAGCAACTTGCCCAGAGTCACACAGCTAATAAATGTCGGAGGCTGGATTTGAACTCAGATCTTCCCAATTCCAGGCCTAGCTCTCTATTCGCTGAGCTACCTGACAAACATCAACAGCAAAAAAGCAATTAAATAAACAGATAAAGAAAGAGACAAAATCTTATCCAACCCCCTGACCTTCAGGGAGGCAGTCAAAATAATTAACAGACAAACAGGCATCACTCCTTCCCACAAGGAACTCTGACTTGGGTGAACTGGATTCAATATTGGAAGACCTTGACCCCTAAAACAGGAAAGTCAGGCTTTTCTGGTTTTTCTCTAGAGTTCTGAAGAAAACCTCTTCGCCCTCTAACTCTAAACTCATGCTTAGATAGGGCTTTTGTCTAAGGCCTGCCCTTAAAGGAATTGAAAGGGTACATTCTGGAAAAGGTACTCCAGGTACAAAGTAGTTATCAGGTATAGGACAGCTATTTATTTCCTTTGCTACCAAAGAAATACTTAAAACACAAAAGACTCATAAGCACACAGTGCCAAAAACTTAAATACAAATAAGGGTGGAGCCCATCCTAGCTCTAGCCTCTACCTCTAACACTGACTCCTGCCCTTGGGACCCTAGGCTCCTGTTTGGTGAGAGTTCTTCATATCTATCTGCCAGCTGGGTGGTGAAATACAGTGCTGGACCTAGAGTCAGGAAGATTCAAACACCTGACAACTCACTTAACCGTACTGTGCCTTAATTCCATCATCTGTAAAATGGGGATAATAGTACCTCCCTCACAAGGCTGGTGTGAGAATCAAATGAAATTAAAAATGTAAAGTGCTTCACATATAAATGCTATTGTTATTACCTAGCCCAGGCCAAGACCAGTCATCCTGCTCTCCCACCGTCTTCATGCCATGCCAATGCGTTTTCTGTCCTCATCTCCCAAACGTACTTTCACCTCGACCCCAATCAAGGGAAGTCAGGAGTTGTTGGTATTCATGCGATGGAAAATGGCAGCCCATAGTGTGAAGAATGGTTCACCTTAAAACTTGGAGCCGCCACCCATCTGAAAGGGAACACCTTTCCAACAGTAACAACTTGCCTATTTATAAGTGACATTTAATTGAACCTGTTGTGCACTTCGTTGGGGACTGACTATTTAAAGAACTTTGAACTCAAGAAGATCAGATGGTTTGGAAAAAATGTGGCTGCCAGGAAAGGTTTCATTTGTCCCAGGAAAGCCCCCTCCAGCTGCATACTGTGCATTCTGCCTAACTGCATGACCTTTAAGAGTTATGGGATCATGATATCATAAGCATATATACTTAATGGGCATCATATTGCTTGCCTTCCCAATGGGTGAGGAAGAGGCCAGAGAGAGGGAGAAAATTTGGAACTAAATTTTTTTTAATGAATATTAAAAAAACAAGTATGTATACTTATGATATCATGATCTTATCTGTCTTTATATGCTATCCTTTATATATTAAATTGATACTAAACTTCTTTCTTCATCTGCAATATTCACTATGAGACATTTCAGCAAGGAAACATCTTTCCTTCCTCTCACCTAGCCAACAGCATCTGTGCCGTGGCAAAAAGACTCGATTTTTGCTAATAATGTAGAGAAGGTTGGTGTAACAACTCATGTTTCATTACAGGTCAAATCTTATTATGATGAACTCCAGGGGACTGCCTGATTTCTTTGCTTATACATACTAGAATCTTATTGAATTGAATTATTGCTTAAAATTTTTAAACAATTAAGGGGGACTTCGAAATCTATGCTGTTGTTGATTCCCAAGTTATTTTGTTTTGTTTTGTTCTTATAATTATAAGTTTAGAATTTTTTTTTAAATTAAAACTTTTTTTGGGGGGGTAGTAAGGGGAGTATTCCTCTTAAATAAGTTTAACCCGCACTTGAGTGTCTGTTTCCTGAGGGCAGGGATTGTCTCATTCATCTTTCATCTTCAGCTTTTAGCCCAGTGCCTGGCACAGAGCAGGTGTTCAATACATGTTTGTTGAACTGAACTGGAACCATTCTCATTCCCAGTATTTTTTAATTGACCAAAAACAAACAAACAAACAAACAAACAAAATCCCAAACCCTTGGAAAACTCATTATCATAGTGGTGATGTCCCTGACAGAAGAACCAAAATCTAGTAACAAAATGGAACCAGCAAAAGAGATTGGAAGGCACCACTTAGAAAATTCCACTTTTAATACTTAAATGCCTAATTAAGCAATTATTTAATTATTGTGTTAAGGCTTAATTACCTTCCTTTGCCTTGTGGTGGTGACTGCTGCTACAACCCTCCAGCCTGACTCTCAAGTGCAAATTCGAGCTAGGGGTTCTTTATGCAGTCTTCTCATTCATTTACATGAGCCCTCAGAGCCGGGTTCTTACCCTTTTTTGTCTCCCGGACCCCTTGGGCCATCTGGCGGAGCCTATGGAGCCCTTCTCAGAAGAGTGTTTTTAAATGGATAGCAGAATGGATTAGAAAGCATAATCCAACAATATGCTGTTTACAAGAAACATGCCTGAAATGTAAAGATTCACACAGAGTTAAAATAAGGGGCTGGAGCAGAATCCATTATGCTTCAGCTAAAGGCAAAAAGGCAGGGATAGCAATCATGATCTCAGCCAAGGTGAAGGCAAAAATTGACTCGATTAAAAGAAATAATGTTTTTAAATGCCTAAAATAACATCCAGAGGATTGCAAAGGAACTAAAGATTAATGAAAATAAAGAAGTGATTTCCCCCCATCCAAGTTCACAGACCCCTTGAAATCTACCCACAGATTCCTTTGGGGGGTGTCCGTGGACCCCAGATTAAGCGCCCCTGCCTGAGAGAATAAGATTTCTCTTTCAGTCTAAAGGCCGTTTTTATAAAACTCAGGCAACAAACAGCACCTGCAGGGCATAGCTCTTCCCACCGGTAACACCCTCCCCTCCTCTGCTCTCCCCCCTACTACACACATACACTGTTGTGCGGTTTGTGTATGTGGCAAGAAGACAAGCCAGAGGGAGAAGATTGGGCGTCAAGGACCCCAGATTTTAACTAAGCCATTTGAAAAACATGTTATAATAAAAATTGGTTAAATAATATAATTATTTAAGGCTCGCAACACATTTGACAGATAAGATTTCTTTTGACTCTCACAATTACCCCGCGATACAGGAATATGCTAATGTTATTCTCATTTCACAGATGAAGAAACTGATAGTAGCACCACAGATTTAGAATGGGGGGGGCGGGGAACCTTAGAGGCAATCTAGCCCAAGCCCGTTATTTTACAGTGATGGAAACCGAGGTTTGGAGAGGTTATTTATCTTCCCAAAGTTCCCCCAGAGAAATAGTGGCAGAAGGAATTTGAGTGTCCACCCTCTAACTCCGAATCCATCTCATTTTAACAGTTGGGTTAGATTTGAGCCCCTATCTTTCCGATTCCAAGGCCTCCACCCTCTCCACTCATTTCCCGGCTGGATTTATACCAGAGTCTGGCTTTGATTCCTGCCTCTGCTACTGCCTTCTAATTGCCTTTCCAGCTCTCAGGCTTCCGACCTACGAAAAGGGATGGGTTTTGATGTGCAAACATGATGGAGGGGGGAAGGACCGGCCTGGGCCGGCGGAAGCCGGAGTCTGGGCTGCAGCTTCTTCTTTTGCAAAGGCCTGCAAAGTTTCCAGACACATTTCTGTTCCTTCATTCCCTATTCCGCACAAGTACTCGAAGAGACAGGCCTCTTCACCGAGCCGGTCCTGGGGAGGGGGTTTTGTCCTTGAAAGACAGAGCTGGCTGAGAGCGCGCTTTTCGGTTTTAGGATCCTTTTGTACCGTATTATCAGGGTTTGAATATCTCTCACTCCCTTTGTCACCCAGGCAGGCACCTTGATTCTCAAAGCATCTGGACATCTTTCAGGGGTAACATTCTCTACGAAGACACCGTTTAAGTTCCAATTCGATCACCACCCAATTATCCGATAGATTCTGAATAGAATAAATAGGAGAGGAGGAGAAGAATGCATTGACCTCCATTCTGACTCAAATTAGGAAACCTTTTGTACCAGAAGCCTCCTACTCTGGAAATACTGCGGCGCCATCTTGTAGAAAGCACGGCTAGGGCTCCTCTGTTAGGTTTTAGATTTTCCCGTCTGAACTTAGATAGAAATGGAGCCTTTTAAAGATGTTTTTAGATTTTTTTTTTTTGTAAGCGCTGAGAGGCAGCTAAGAAACACACTCTTGGTCTGGCCAGTGTGGTGGGGGAACAGTTGTTTTGTTTTGTTTTGTTTTTCCTCTCTGGACTTTGGTCTTTAACTTCCAAAGGTAGGTGACCTAATCTGATCAATGCCAAATTTATCCTCAATGTCTCTAGTTTACATGAAGTAAATGTAATGTGCTATGTATTGATGTCTCGTTTCTGTAACTTCAAAGACGCCATCAATTTAATTCATTGGCTTTCTGTTTAAAGTGTTGGGGAAAAGAATGCTTTCCTAAAGCTGAGGGAATCTGAGTCCTGCAGGTTTCGGGATTTTAAAATTCTATTTTTCCCAAAGGCACCTATAGTCCTCTCTTAAAAAAATTTTTTAAATTAACTTCAATTTGAAAGCATTTAGAGTAGAAAAATCAAGATTTGCAGGAGAAAACTTCAGTCCACTAAGGATGTTTAGATGATTCCTAGCATAGTATGTAATCAAGGCACTATTAGCATTCTAGATTCAGCCTGAGAGGATAAAAGGCTAGGTAGGACCCGAGCTGCAGGCACTCTCTGCTTAGCTCAAGGCACTGTAAGCAAAAGCACCGTGGAGAAGCTTTGAGGGACAAACTGCCAGCCTGCCCCTAATAAGACAGCTTCACGATAAGCTTCAAGGCAGACAATGCGCCTTTAATGAAAAATGAGCCTTAAAAAGTTTATCGTCCCCCTAGACCTGTGGGGACGCTCAAACCTTTACATGGGGGTCAGTTACACTGAAAGGAGGGGGCTTGGGGGGCAGTAATCCAGACCCACTCCGAGCCTGAGCCTGGCTGTAATGAACCCGACAGAAGCAGGAGACAGGCTTGCATCGATTGTAACCTGGTTTCGTTAGTAAACAGCTTAAGAAGAAAGCTAGGACAGGGCACGGGGTTTGATGTCAGGAAGACCTGAATATAAATCAGGCCTCAAATACCAGTTGTATGACCCTGGTCAAGTCATTTAACCTTTAGTACTCCATTTCCTTCTCTGGATAATAATAGAATCTGCTTCTCAGGATGGTAGAGATAACATATGTAAAGTGCTTTGAAAGCTTTAGGAGTGCCATATAAATGCTAGCTATCATGAAGGAAAGTTGTTGATGGCCGGTGGTTTCTCTCCCTCTCTTCCTTCTTTCCCCACTCTCTCTCTCTCTCTCTCTCTCTCTCTCTCTCTCTCTCTCTCTCTCTCTCTCTCTCTCTCTCTCTCTTTTTGAGGACCATGTCAAAGTAGTTACTAACCTAGTTCCATAAAAGAAAACTCAGAAGACTAGAGGGTACTAGTGACATGGTGAAGACCAAGTATGCTTTCTTTTCTCTCTTTCTAGCTCGGCAGCCAACTGCAAACTATAATTAAAAATAATACCACATTTGGGGTTGTGGTTACACACCCCCAGCACAGCCAGGGAGAAGGTGAAAAATTCCATCCAGCGATTTGTGCGTCACTCATCCAATTCTACAGATTTGTTTTTATTAGAGCAGCCATCTGTTTTGGCATCTCCATGGACATAGCTTCCTTGTCTTAGACTGATGACAGCAGGAGAGAGAAATTTTCTGGCTCTTAGGCATATTCCAGTTGAAATAATTATCATAAGGCCTTGTTTACCCACAGCCAGTGAAGTGTTTTGTTATAAATAGAGACTATTACAGTGGTATCTACAAGGCTGCTCTGTGCCTTTCTATTTGGGAAAAAAAAAGGGGGGGGGAAGATTTAATTCTCTGTTCTCTCCATTACTTGCAATGTACATCTCAGATCACAGACACACCCTGTGGGAAAGTATAATAAAGTGGCAATATTTGTATTAACACTATCAAACCTGAAGAATAATATGCCCTTGGAGTCTAAGATTGATATCGTCGGAGGTTTCCCTTCACCCCGTCGGTGGCTAACATTTCACTAGAAGCTGGAACAGGGGCCCGCACCCTCTAACAATATCAGGAGCTGGGGGAGTGGAGAGAGATTATGTCAGGAGGAAATGTAATGCTCCAGAAAGGCCTCCCTGGTACTACAGCTGGAGTTCTCCTAAAACATGTATGCAGCAAGGTGAGAAGGCCTGTCTGTTTTTTTTTTTAATTTTTAAATAAGCCTAGACGATTAATAGACCCGCTTCAGGCAGGAGTAAACCTAAACCCATTGGCCGCATGTCCCCTGACTCCCCATGGGGGAAGGATTTATGGAGCCACCATGATAGTCTGGGCTGGGCTGTTGCATGGACAGGATGGATGTCTGATACCTTGGTTAGCTCTGATGAAGGGACGTGGAAGCAAGAATGAGGGCCGTGTCTCATCTTGGAAGTAAGACATTTTAGCCCTTGTAAGATTTAGTGTGTGGAGAGAAATGACCGGTGGCCAGGTGACATGAGCAGAGGGGCCCCATGTGAGGTACCTGGGGATACTCTTACAAGGCTCTCTGGTTCTTCTTAGTCCTTTCAGTTGACTGAACCCCTGAAAGACCTTGACACTCAGATCCAGAAGTGAGGCTCAAGTGAAGGTACAGGCCTCTTCTCCAATTCGAACGCTGGAAAGTCAGTTACTTTACTTCGCATCAATTCATGTGAGTCTTTCTAGTTTCTCTGCAACCATCTACTTCATCATTTCTCATAGCAGAATGCTATTCCATTCCATTCATTATCCCACAAAGGGTGTGAGAAACGAGAGAGAACAACTCACATTAATGGCCCACCCTCCGTATAAAACTGGCCACACCGGCCACTCCCCAGTGGATAGAGGTGCTTGGTGTCCATATAGGCCACCTATTGGCGGGGACCAACCCTTTGTCAAAGATGAAACCATTGCCTGGTAGGAACCACCCAGCAGCTTAGTGGGGACAAGTAGAGAGGATGCTGGATTTGAGTCATAGGACCAAGGTTCAAATTCCAGCTCTTCCACTTATTAACACATATGTGTGACAGTGGGCAAGTCATTGAACCTCTCTGGGTCTAACTTTCCTCATATGGAAAAAGAGGGAGTTAGACGGGATGGACTTTGGGGTCCCCTATGATCCTGTGAGGAGCCAAAGGAAAAAGAAATTAGTGATACTGTCCTCCCCTCCTCACAGGAGTTTAGCTACTGGTGTTATTACCCAGGCTATTTTTAAAAGATATTTCAGTGTACTCCCTTCTGTTCTTTTGGGTCTTTTTCTTTTCACTCTCTACAATTTTTCCCTGGTGATTGTGTCAGCCTCCGCCATCTTTACATAGATGGCTCCCAAATCTATATATTCAAGCCATTATCTAGAGCAGCTAGGTAGTGCAGTGGCTATACAGTGGGCCTAGAGTCAGAAAGATCTGAGTTCAAATTCAGTCTTACACACTAGTGCTGTCTGACCCTGGGCAAGTCATATAACCTCAAGTTTCTTCAACTCTGAAATGGGAATAATAATAGTATCTACTTCACAGGGCTGTGGCAAGGCCCAAATAAGATAATAATCCCCAAACACTTAGGACAGTGCCTGGCACATAGTAGGTGCTTAGTAAACGAGTTTCCTTCTCTTGATCTCTAGTCCTATGTTACTATGTTACTTATATTACCATAGCATATGGCCACATTACTATATGACACTAGGTGGGCATCTCCATATACCCTCAACATGCCCAAGATGAAGCTTATTGTATTCCTCTTCCCACTGCTGTGAACTCCCCCTGCAAACTTCCCTGTTACTGTTCATGGCCACGCTACCCTTCTAGTAGCTTCAGTTGGTACTCTGGAGTCAACTTTGACCTCTCTCTCTCTCTCTCTCTCTCTCTCTCTCTCTCTCTCTCTCTCTCTCTCTCAGCCTTCAGATTCAATACCTTGCCAAGTGTTTTTAATTCTGCTTCTAATGCCTCCTCCACTGGTACCTTTTGTCTTGACTGTAGCAATAGACTCCTAATAGGTCTCTCTGCCTTCAGACTATCCCCTCCCCAATCAATTCTCCACAAAGCTTCCAAATTGGCATTACTAAAACAATGTTCTGACCATGTCATTATTTCCCCAAGAAAATGTGATAGAGCTCTACTGAACAGAGGAAAAAACCAATCTTTAGCCAGTCGTGTGAAGATCTGTTCAATCTGACACTCCACACACCCTTTTTTGTTATTAAATATTTATCTTATTTTATTTTTGTTACGTTTGAGTTATAAGCTGTTTTGCTCCCTCCCTCCCAAGCCAGCACTAAAGAAGGCCAGCATTGGACACAGATACTTATGTGGAACCCTACAATGCATCGTTCCATATGTCAGCTCTTTCTCTGGAAGTGGATAGCATCTTCCTTCCTAGGTCCTTTGTCGTTGACTTGAATATCCATATAACTCAGAATAGCTTAGTCATTCACAGTTACTCTTTAAACAATGCTGCTGTTACTGTATACAACATTCTCTTGGTTCTGCTCATTTCACTCTTCATTATTTCACGTGAATCTTTCCATGTTCTCTTAAAATCAACCTGCTCATCATTTCTTAGAGCACTGTAGTGTTCCATCACAATCAAATACCGCAACTTTTTCAGCCATTCTCCAGTTGATGGGCATCTTTCCAGTTCTTTGCCACCACAAACAGAGCTGCTACAGATAGTTTAGAACATATATCACTTTAGGAAACAGGCCTAATAGTGGTATTGCTGGGTCAAAGGGTATATACACAGTTTTATAACTCTTTGGGCATAATTCAGATTGTTCTCCAAAATGGTTGAATTACTTCACAGTTTGGGCAACATTATATTAATGTCCCAATTTTTCCACCTCCCCTACAACAATTTGTCATTTTCCCCTTCTATCATTTTAGCCAATCTGATGGCTATAAGATATCTCAAAGTTGTTTTAATTTACATTTCTCTAATCAATCATTTAGAGCCTTTTTTATATGACTATAGCTATATAGATATATGTATCTTTGATTTCTTCTTCCAAAAACTGCCTGTTCATATCATTTGATCACTTATCAATTGGGAAATGACTCATCTTCTTATAAATTTGAAAATTTTTTCTATATATTTGAGATATGAGGCCTTTATCTGAGAAACTGTCTATAATATCCCCCACCACCAATTTTCTACTTTTTTCTAATCTTGGCTACATCACTTTTATTTACACAAAACTTTTAATTTAATGTAATCAAAATGATCATTTTACAATGTTTTCTGACTCTTGTTTATTGCATAAATTCTTCTCCTATCCATAAATCTGATAGGCAATATATTTCATGTTATTCTATATACGTCCTTTGAAAAAATTTTTTTCAATTAAATAAGTCTATTTTCTCTCCCTCATGCCCTTCCACTCCACTGGGAAAGAAAGAAAAACAAAACCTTTGGGACAATACACCATCGGGCACACACATTCCCGCCATGGAAAGATGTCTCCTTCTGCACCCTGAGTCTATCACCTCTTTGTCAGTAGGTGGATGCTTCCAGTCCAATGCTGCTTCACCATCAGACCTTTGGTATCATGCCTGGTCATTGCACTGATTGGGCTTCTCAAGCCTGGTAGTCTGTTTTCTCTATAATGTGGTTGTTTTTGTACAAATTGTCCTCCTGGTTCAGTTACTTCACTTTGCATCAACTCATGTGAGTCTTTCTAGTTTCTCTGAGACCGTTGGCTTCATCATTTCTCATAGTAGAATGCTCTTCCATTATATTCATATGCCACGATTTATTTAGCCATTCCCCAATTGATGGGCATAGTTTCTATTCTTTGCCTCCACAACAGAAGTTGCTATAACTATTTAAAATATTTTATTTAATATTTTATTTAAAATATTTTATTTAAATATTGCAATAAATATTTTTAAAAAGGACTTTTTCCTCTTTCTTTGATCTCTTTGAAAGGAAGGAAGAAAACAAGCATTTATTAAGTACCTATTATGTGCCAGTATTGGGCTAAGAACTTGACAAATGTTAGCTCATTTGACCCTCACTGCAGCTCTGGAAAGGCTATTAATATCCCCATTTTACAGTTGAGGAAACTGAGGCAAACAAAGGTTGTGCCTTGCCCAGGTTCACACAACTACTAGGTGTCTAAGGAGAGGTAGTCACCACATCAGGCATACACTTCTTCCTCATTTTCATCTTATGGAATACTTAGTTCCCTTCAAAGTCCAGATGAGGTGCCACATCAGACCTTGCCCGAGTCTTTTAATGCTTAGCAGTCTCTCTCTTTTGAAATGACTTTGGATCTTCTTTGTGGGCATTTATCCAGAATGTCATCTCCCTCACAGCTCTCCCTGGTAGAACATCCTCTTTTGAAATGACTTTGGATCTTCTTTGTGGGCATTTATCCAGAATGTCATCTCCCTCACAGCTCTCCCTGGTAGAACATTCTCTTTTGAAATGACTTTGGATCTTCTTTGTGGGCATTTATCCAGAATGTCATCTCCCTCACAGCTCTCCCTGGTAGAACTTTCTCTTTTGAAATGACTTTGGATCTTCTTTGTGGGCATTTATCCAGAATGTCATCTCCCTCACAGCTCTCCCTGGTAGAACATTCTCTTTTGAAACGACTTTGGATCTTCTTTGTGGGCATTTATCCAGAATGTCATCTCCCTCACAGCTCTCCCTGGTAGAACATTCTCTTTTGAAACGACTTTGGATCTTCTTTGTGGGCATTTATCCAGAATGTCATCTCCCTCACAGCTCTCCCTGGTAGAACATTCTCTTTTGAAATGACTTTGGATCTTCTTTGTGGGCATTTATCCAGAATGTCATCTCCCTCACAGCTCTCCCTGGTAGAACATTCTCTTTTGAAATGACTTTGGATCTTCTTTGTGGGCATTTATCCAGAATGTCATCTCCCTCACAGCTCTCCCTGGTAGAACATTCTCTTTTGAAATGACTTTGGATCTTCTTTGTGGGCATTTATCCAGAATGTCATCTCCCTCACAGCTCTCCCTGGTAGAACATTCTCTTTTGAAATGACTTTGGATCTTCTTTGTGGGCATTTATCCAGAATGTCATCTCCCTCACAGCTCTCCCTGGTAGAACAGAGACTTCTTGGTGGCTGGGCTAGGTTTGTTTTTGTCTCTTATGCCTCCTCTTTGTGTACCCAGCACCAAGCACAGAGTCTCACATATAGCAGGCACACAATCAGTTCTTGTTGCATTGGCTTGGATGTCAAGGGCATCCTTGTAGAGGAGGGGGCAAGACAGAAGAAAAAGCATAGTTTCCATATTGTAGACCATCTGCACAGACAAAAAGTCTCATTACATAGGTTACAGGAAAGGGAAATCTAACTAACTTAGAGGTGCAACTGAAGGCTGCCTCGGTAAAGACGGTCACCAACCATTATGGCAAGGAACTTGCAACAGAAGCTGGCTACCGGCATAACCCTAAATGTACAAGATGTTTGCAAGCAGAATTTACTGTCTGGGAAACTTCCCCTCCTACATTTGTGCAAGTATTCAATGGTAAGAGGCTTAGCAATTGGAGAAAACAATGCGACTGAAAACGCCTTTGGAAAGCCAACACAAAGCTGGACAATGCCCATCCAATATGCTTATTGGAGAAACTGAATATAATGAAGGTAGCAGGACCCTGCTACCTACATCAGCGGCCAGATGAAATAGAAGTGGTGCCTAGCTACCCCCCAGACAAAAGGTTGTGTGTTTACTGGGAAAAACTGACAATTCATCTGATCAAAGACTGGAATGCCCACTCTGAAATGGGCATTCTGCTAAGCCCTTGGATACAGGGGTTAATCAGAGAAGAAGCCTGTCCCCCTGACCTCACAGAGCATACCCAGGCACACTCGACAAGCCCGCACAAAGCATACCAACAAAGGACCCAGAAACTAAGCACACTCCACATATCACATGGTGTTTTTGTCCAACAGGCAGGCAACACTTTACATGGGTATTTTAAAAAATGTTCTGCCTCATTTTTCCCTCTTCAGAAAGGGTTTTGTTTCCTCCACCATTCTAGTGGGTTTAGTTAGTAATAGAGTTTGGACTAGTTGAGGGCAAAAAGGGAATTTCCCCTTCCAATCCCATTGTTTCCAGAAAGTGCTGGGTCCGATGGATAGAAATTACAGATTTCTGTTTAGTAGGGAAGAGCTCTCTAACAATGAGATATCCAACAGTAAGAACAAAAGGTCTAATCAGATGGTAAGGGCCACATCGGTGACGGATTTCTGTATGGACGGAACATTGTGCTAGAATAATAGCATTTTAGATTGGAAAGGTACTTGAGAAGTTATTGAAAGTTTCTTCTAACTCTAAGATTCTATGAATTGGACCAGAAAGGTCTCTTCAAAATTCCGTAAAGTGACTTGCCCGATAGCACAGAACGAAGCAGAAAAAATTCGGATTTGAGTCTCGATCTTCTGGCTCTGGCTCTGGCTGCTGTACCAGGGGTGGGGGTGGGGAAGAGACACACAGACAGGCCCAGGCCCAGAGATAAACAGGGACAGAGGGAGAAAAGGGGCTCAGAGACGGGGGCAAGAGGTGATGAGAACACAGAAAGAAGACTAGCTGAGAAGAGATGGAGGGTAAGACGCTCAAAGGAAGGTCAGTAATTGCTGCAGGGAGAGAGCAAAAGGAAGTCAGAGGGTTAGTCCCTCCTCACCCGGAGCCTCCGCGTCAGAGCTCCCATTATAGGTCCAATCTCTGCGGCTGCCATTTGTCTGAGGCCTCTTTAGTTCAGCTTGAAAGAACCTGGCAGGAAGAGAGATCCCAAATAGGGGGGTAAATTTTGTTAATGTTAAAAAGAAAGTATTTTTGTGGGCTTCTGTGTAACAACCCACTTACATCTGGTTGCTCTGGACTGGGGGAGGGAAGGGAACTGGCATTTATTAAGCACCTACTGTGTGCCAGGCACTATGCTAAGCACTTTACTGTCTCATTTGATCATAATAACAACCACAGAAGGTTTTTTTTCCCTTCATAACTTCAGTTTCTTCCCTTGAGAACTGCCTGTTCATATCCTTTGGCTATTTATCAATTGAAGTTAATAAATGCTCGGCAAATGAATAAATGAATGAATTTGTCAGAGATCGAGCAGACAGATTAAGGTAATTTTTGTCATAAGATCATAAATTCAAAGCCAGATTGAATCCTGGATATCGCTTAAGATGGACCCTCTGACTTCACACATGAGGAAAAGGAAGCTTCGAGACTGAGGGTGCTTGCCCAAGGTTACCCAGCTACTAAATGGCAGAGCTGGGACACAAACCTGTGACTACTGCTACCTCCAATGTCTCTCCACTGGGCCACCCTGGGTCGGAGTCTTTCTTCTCACTATTGTAGCCAAAAGCAATTTTTTTAGAGCATTAGATCAGCCTTAATAACAGCAATGGCTGATGTTTCTGTGACCTTGCGGCAAGCACCAGGCTGAGTGCTTTGCCATTGTTCTGTTATTTGATCGTCACGATAACTGTCTAAGGAGGATGCTGTTATCTGCAGACGAGGAAACTGAGCCAGAGGGTAATGATTTCAGCAAAGGTTTATGAAGATTTCTCCCAAAACGTGACCCTCTAGCGTTCCCACAATCGGAAAATGCCAGTTTTAAACTGAAATTATTGTTGTTGCTGTTATTTCACAAAAGCCTTTTCCTCGTTAGAGGAAGTGCATTATCCCCATTTTGACAGATGAGGAAACTGAAGCTCAGAGAAAGTGAAGTGACTTGGCCCTGTCACATAGCTAGTAAGTGCCCAAAGTGGAATTCCATTCTGTATCTTTTCCCCAGTGCAAATCCAATGAACTCTGCTGCCTCTCCCATTCCAGGTGAAGCCACAATCATTTTAGCAAGTGCTTACTATGGGCTGGATGCTAAATTAACTAAGATGGGAGAATTCCGAGGAAGATAACTATGGGAAGTAAGGGAAGGACCTTGGTGGGAAGAATGGGGATAGAACTAGCATGTGTGTGTATTCACTAGGGTGGAAGGGCTGGGAGTCTGTAGTTTCTAAGCAGACTATAAAAATGATAGGAGACTCCTGAAACGTCCATAGAAACCTCAAAGCAGCTACTTCTTATAAATTCTTCCTTCTTGGCAAATGGATATTTTAAACACTGGGGAAAATTGGTGATTTTACTAGAATGAGACCTTTGTTACATTTTCATACAACCTTTTTTTAAACACCCGCACCCCCCCACACACACACACAAGAAAGTGATTGCAGATCACACTTCAAGGAAATTATCAAAGTATTAAAAAGATGTCCAGTCATAAACCCAATGAAGCCAGATTTTTGACATTTTAATTAAATAGTGAGAGGTAGCTACCTAATCAAGCACCTCCTTAAATTAAAGGCTAATGCAGGCAGAAGAATGCTCTATGCAAAGAGGCTGAGGGTCAGAAGGTCTCCAAAGAGAGAGAGCCATCCAAGTTCCCTCCTCCCCAGCCCTTCACCACTCAACTGAAAACAGTCTCCCAACGTGGCTGTGCCTGCCTGCCTGGGACAGGATCATAGCTGGAAACATCTCTTTCCATACCCTGACACAGGGTGGGTGCCAGGTTGAAAACCGAAGTGTATGCCTTCTTCAGCATTGGGGGAGAAGTCTGGCATCTAGGTAATTATGGCATGTTCCTTTTCTGTTTCCTTTCTGTCCATTTCATTACTCCTATCTGCTATCAGACATTGGATAGGGAAGGAAATTTCAGTGTTACCAGTGCTTTATATTATCCACTCATTCACAGACCCCAGAAGCAGGAGCAATCTCTAGTCAATAATCCACGATTGATGGTTATTGACCTAACCAGTCCTCATCACTAGGGAGCATTTTCTGTTGTTATTGGTCACATTTTATTCATGGAAGAAACCAGTCCAAAGTAGATCTAGGCCAATCCAGAAACACTTCCAGGAAGCTGTGACTATGAAAGCCACCTAGGTGCTGTACCTGCAGCTGTCATTCCGTTCATGCTCCTCACAAAACCAGGGGAGGGACAGAGAGTAGAAGGCACATTGTTATCATATAGGGCGAGGTCACAAAACCACATCCAGGTGGTGTATGACATAGTAAAGGCTCAGTGCTTAAAAAGACTATAACATATAGGGCATGGTGTAGACATTTTTGTAACATGGGATTTTTAAGAACTTGCTTTCTAATTTCATGTGTGTATGTGTGTGTGTAGTATCAATATGAATCACTTCCTCTGTAGTTTTGTTTTGTGGTAAAGTACTCTTTAGTTTCTGGGGCCCCTGAAAAACAAATTGATGTACTCATTTCCTGAAGTCTTTTAAGAAAAAAAAATTTTTTAAAGGAATAGTTCCAGTATTTCCTCAAATAAGAACTGAACCCAGGACACCAGAGTCCTCATTTTAGTTCTGCCATTAACTGTGTGGCCTTGGGTACTTCTTCAGGGCTGCTTACTCATTTGTAAAATAAAAGAGTAAGACAAGATGGTCTCCGAGCTCTTATCTTGTTCTAAAGGTCCTTATCTTCATCTATGACCTCATCTCCCTGTATCACCCATGTATATAGATTCATCCACCCACGACTGTAGAGATCAAACTTGTCTGTGAGGCCCCATGGGAAAAGCACTGATGCTGAGAGATTTCTCCTATCAAATGAGGGGCTAGTTCTTTTCAGCCCTAATTTCTGTGATCTATAGGAAAACACAGCAATATGGCATAGTGTCAAGAAGACAGGACTTGAGTCTCACCTCTGACACAGTCTGGCCCTGGGTCACTCTTTGCAATTGCAGCAAAGATGCAGATCTGCATTGGTGAAAGGAATTTCCTCTTCCTGTAGTTTTCTCCATCAGCTGGTCCTGTCCTTATCCTCTTAGTAAAATACTACATTAATGGGAATTATTATCACCTCCGTACTTTTCTGCCTCATGCAGTTGTTATGCAAAGCTTTGTAAGTCAGGCTCTTTTCAGTGCACTCTTAGGCCTTTCATCTTCTCTGTCGTTGTTGCTCCTGGGTTTGTCCCACAGCCATTTTGTTGTGGCCCCTGGTTCTGCCTTGGACCCTAGCTTTTGTAGGCAAGAAGACTACATCCGATGCTGCATACCACACCCCACATCTGCAGTCTCCCCCTTGTTACTGAGAAGCAAATAAGTTTCATCAGTTCTCTAGGACTAGATTAAAGTCACTACGGGCAGAGTCCCACTGCCTTTTACTGGCGTTTTTATTGACATTTTTGTAATTATTGTGTACAGAGCTCTCCTGACTGCTTCCTTGGTGACGCTTAATTAGTTCAGATGAAGCTTTCCATATTTCTTCAAATTCTTCATATTCATTGTTCCTTTCAGAGCAATGATATCCTATTACATTCACCACACCGTAATTTGTTCAGCTATCCTAGATCATTGTGAATTTTTTGCTGGAAATTATTGCTATAAAAATTTTGGTTATCTATAGAATCTCTCCCTCTTTTCAGTGTCCTCAGGATAAATGCCCAGTAGTAGGATTGCTCGGTCAAAGGGTAGGAGCAGTGTGATTTTTTTCACATAATTCCAAACTGTTTTCTAAAAAGACCAGCCCGATTCACGACACCGCGGCTGCCGAGTGTAATTGTGTAAACGGGTGCCTCTAGCCACAGCGCCTTCCCGACCACCACCTATTTTCATCCATTATCATTTCCACTTGGGGGAGGGGTGAGATCAAACCTCAGGACTGTTTTAATTTGCATTTCTCTTATTATAGGGTGATTTGTGGCAGGCTTTCATATGGTTGTTAATAGGATGCACATCTTCTTTCGAAATAATTTGTTCTTATCTTTTGACCATTACTCTATTGGGAAATGCCATTTGGTCTTATATATTCGTGTCAATTCCTTATATATCTTAGCTACCAGACTTATCAGAGATATTGGATGTAAAGATTTTTCTGCACTTAATTCATGCTCTTTGTACTCTGGCTGCATTGATTTTTGTGTGTGAGCTTTTTAATTTTATATAATCAAAATTGCCCATCTTGCCTTTTGTGGTCTCCTCTATCCCTTGTTTATTAATTTCCTCCTAGCCAGAGCTGTGAAAGGTTTCTCCTTTCCTTTAATTTTTTTATGTGATGTGACCTTTTATGTTTGGCTTCAGATCCATTTGAAAAATATGGAACGCTTCATAAATTTGCTTGTCATTCTTGCACTGGGGACATGCTAATCTTTCCCGTATTGTTCCGATGTTAGCATATGGGCTGTCAAAGCAAGTGCCTCTTCTGCTTCTTCTACTAGTTCTTATCCTGCTTTCCTCATTCTGCTGGGGAGCTAACACTCTCCGGGGAGAGGCAACATGGTGTGGAGAAAATCATGCCCAATCTGGATTTGAAGGTTCGTTAGAGGCACGGCCAGTGGTTTCTAATCTTTTTAGGTTAATACAAAAAAATCTGCATTTCATACAGTCCAACAAACATACATCGAGCACCGGGGACAGGCGCTGTGCCCAGCCCCAGAGATACAAATACAACATGTAAACAACCCCTACCTTCCAGAAGTTTCTATTCTACTGGGAGTAGAGGCAGTGGAAAAACTTGAAGGAACCCTGGATTCCAATCCAGAGAACCTTGCTCTTCTACTTAACTGCCTGCATTACCTTGGACAAGTCACTTAAGCTGTCCAGGCCTCAACCTATTTGTAAAGCAAGAGGCCTTCTGCCTCTTCATCCCAATCAGCACTGTTGACTCTCCTGTAGGAGGACATAAAGGTTCTGAACCTCAGGCCCGTGGGCTTGGTCTTTTTTTTTTTTTTTTGAGAGTTGCATTTCACTATAATTGGTTTATCCTATGCATTTCATTTTATGCACTTAAAAATATGATTTTGAGAAGGGACCCAGTGGGCTTCCCCCAGCTGACTGTCCAAGGGGGTTCAGGACACAAAAGTGAAGAACTCTTGGTCCAAGTGTCTGCTTCCAAAGCTTCCTTAGCTGCCATATAGATACGGGACGATGATGATGATGATGATGATGATGATGATGATGATGATGATGATGATGATGGTGTGTGTGTGTGTTTCTCATTTGCAGGGAAACCTAGGTCATTCCTGGTAACAGGTAGTTTATCTCATATTCCTCCCCTTCCTACTACCTCTGTTCCAGCCCAGTTGGATTACCGGTTGTTTCCTGAACTCTCTGTTCCAGCTCTTGCCCTGGGGAGGCACTTGTTCACAAGGCCCCCACACCTGGAATAAGCTGATGGGCCCCTCAGAATCCTTCCTTTTGAGGCTCAATCAGGTGTCTCCTCCTGGGAAGTCTGTACGGATCCGCCCCCACGCCCCAACACTCTCTTCCTCCTCCAATTACCCAGCACAGGCTTATCTGCCCACAGGTTGTCAGTCCGCAGGAGAAGCCAGCCCCCCAATTTGCACAGGGTAGGTACTCCATGCGTCTTCATTACAACCCCACCTCTCTTTTTGGCCGGTGAAGTCAGCAGCCTGTCAAATCGATTTTTAACTGCAGGGGCAGCCGTGGTGGGATGTAATTTATCATCGCCTCTTCAAGGGGGTGTGGAATCAAACCCCCAGAGCGAGGTTAATTTGTGTTTCTTATTATTCCTGACCTGAAGCAGTCTTTCAGGTACTTGTCAATAGTTTGCTACTCTTCTTATGAAATAACTTTGTTGCTTTATTTGGACGATTCACCTATTGGGAATGGCTCCTTGGGCATATACATCTATCTGTGTTAATTCCCTGTAAAATTGTAAACAGCAGTGACTTAGAGCCTGTGAGAAGAGCCAGACTTGTCCTCACTCTATGACAGTTACTAGCTGTGTGACCTCTGGCTTGTTGCCCCTCACGTGGCCTATTTTCACATGTGAAATGTGGGGACAGAAAGCCCTGGCCTGCCTACCTTACACAGATTGTTGGGAGGGTCCCTAAGAAGAAAACAAGCCTCCAGAGGGCAGAGAGCAGTGGGTTTTTCGGTTTTGTTTTGGTCTTTGGATCCCCAATGCCTAGATCCATTTCTTGTGCATTGGAGACGCTTAATAAATGGTGATTAAATTGAATGGAGTCATCAGATCACCCACTTAGAGAGGAAAGCCATCTGAAAGGTGGTTCTTAACCGGGGCTCTGTATTAACGCTGCGATAGCCAGAATTCCAAGCCCGGCATGGCAGCACGGAGCGCCTGCTGCTGAGGCAGGATAAGAATCTCCGCTAGAGCCCACCCAGGCTTAGAGGCAGACTAGTCCCAGAGAGAAGGGAGTGCCCCAGAGCACACAAGATGCAAACTCAGGTTTTCTGAAGCTCTATTCCATGCCCTTCCCATCATGCCATGCTATGTCCCCCATCAAATGAAATAAGAATGTAAAGTGCCCTAGGATTATTCATTTCCTTCAAAGTTCAGGGCAAGAGCTGCCTTTGCACCAAGCCCTCTCTGTCATCCTCGGATTGACTGAGAGGGGCACTGAAATCACGCATGGTCTGGTTAGGGGGAACTCAGCAGCCTCCCCCATGACCTTGTATCCTGGGCACGTACGCACGCATGTGTGTGTGTGTGTGTGTGTGTGTGTGTGTGTGTGTGTGTATGTGTGTGTGTGTGTGTGTGTGTGTGTGTGTGTGGTCTTCACAACAGAATTTAGGCTGCTAGAAGACAAAGACTGGTCCATTTCCTCTTGGTAGATAAGAGACTTATGGATGGGTACAAAGAGAAGTAAGTAAGCCCCTCCTTAAGGAGGGGAATGAAGCTTTCACCTGTCTTTGTGTCCCCTTCCACCCCCTCCATGTCTGGTACATAGCAGATACTAAATATATGCATGTGGATTGATTGATTGATTGATTAATTGACAGTATCCTCCCTAATCATCTTCCAGGTAGTTCCCCTGGTTTCTATTGTTTTATTCTTTATTTTGGTAGAGTCTCCACAGAGCAGCACAGCAGCCCGAGCCCAGAAATCCCTCCTTGGATGTACACAGGCTGTGCGACCGTGGGCAGACGTTTCACTTCCATGGCAGACACTTCTCTAAAACCCCGTCAGTTGCAAAAGCTTCCCGTTTATCCCCTGTGTGCATCATTTGTACAGAATGGTTCCCATGTTGTCTCCTCCATCCAACTGAGAGGTCCTCAAGGGCAGTGAATGTCTTTTGCCTCTCTCGATCCACAGTGCCTGGCACATAGTAGGTGCTTAATAAATGTTTATTGGCTGACTGGCCTGCATTGATAGAGAGTTTTGTCCTGCAGTTCCCTAACCAATGAAATCACAGGTTCAAATGCCATCCTATATTTCTATATGTACCTGTTGTCTCCCTTATTAGAATCTAAGTTCCTAAAGGGCAGGAATTGTTGCCCTTTTTGTCTTTTTATCACCACCACATAACACAGTGCATGCATGACACATAGTAGGTGGTTAATAAATGCTTGCCAACAGATTCAGTGCCTTTTTTTTTTAATTAGGCAATTGGGGTTAAGTGACTTGCCCAGAGTCACGTAGCTAGGAAGTACTATGTGTCTGAGGCTGGATTTGAACTCAAGTCCTCCTGACTACAGGGCCAGTGCTCTATCCACTGGGCCACCTAGCTGCCCCACATTCAATGCTTTTAAACACTTTGTTCAGTTCTAGAACATATTTCCTGAAGCCAGCAATTGTTTTATTCTTGCTACTGAATTTAGGTATTCTCAGAGTGCTTTCTGTATGCCAGGCACTGTGATAAACACTGAGCAGACACAAAAGGGCTACTTACAAGGGGCAGCTAGGTGGTGCAGTGGATAGAGCACCAGCCCTGAAATCAGGAGGACCTGAGTTCAAATCTGACCTCAGACCAAACACTTGACATGTACTAGCTGTGTGACCCTGGGCAAGTGACTTAACCCCAATTGCCTAAAAATTTAAAAATTAAATTAAAAAAAAAAGGCTACTTAACAGTCTCTGCCCTCAAGGGCAGACATTCTAATGGGAGATACCAACATGGAAAAAATCTGTATGAAAAAATGTTCTAAATCATGTTTCATCAGACAAATGCAAATCAAAATGACTCTGAGGTACCACATCACACTTATCAGAATGGCCAACATGACAAAACAGGAAAATGATAAATGTTGGAGAAGATGTGGGAAAATTGGAACACTAACGCATTGTTGGTGGAGTTGTGAAGTGATCCAACCATTTTAGAGAGCAATTTGGAACTATGCCGGAAGGGACATAAAAATGTGCATACCCTTTGACTCAGCAATACCATTTCTAGGGCTGTATCCCAAAGAGATCATAAAAATGGGAAAAAGACCCACGTGTACAAAAATATTTATAGCAGCTTTTACGGTTGGTGGCAAAGAATTGGAAATTGAGGGAATGCCCATCATTTGGGGAATAGCTGAACAAGCTGTGGTCTATGAATGTAATGGAATACTGTTGTGCTATAAGAAGTGATGAGGGGGCAGCTAGGTGGCCCAGTGGATAGAGCTCTGGCCTTAGAGTCAAGAGGACCTGAGTTCAAATCCAGCCTCAGACACTTGACACTTATTAGCTGTGTGACCCCTGGGCAGAGAAGAAAGAAAGAGAAAGAAAGAAAGAAAGAAAGAAAGAAAGAAAGAAAGAAAGAAAGAAAGAAAGAAAGAAAGAAAGAAAGAAAGAAAGAAAGAAAGAAAGAAATGATGAGCAGGCAGACTTCAGAAAAACCTAGAAAGACTTGTATGGACTGCTGCTGAGTGAAGTGAGCAGAACCAGGAGAACATTGTACACAGTAACAGCCACACTGTACAATGACCAACTTTGTTTTGTTTTGTTTTTTGGCTAGGCAATGGGGTTAAGTGACTTGCCCAGGGTCACACACCTAGTAAGTGTTATGTGTCTGAGGTCAAATTTGAACTCAAGTCCTTCTGAATTCAGGGCCGGTGAGCTATCCATTGCACCACCTAGCTGCCCCTGTGATGACCAACTTTGACAGACTTAGCTCTTCTCAGCAATGCAAGGATCTAAGACAACTCCAAAAGACTCCTGATGGAAATTGCCATCCACATCCAAAGAAAGAACTATGGAGTCTGAATGCAGATGGAAGCAGACTATTTATTCTCCTTTTCCTTTGTTTTGTTTTATTGCTTCATTCTCATGGTTCCTCCCATTAGTTCTAATTCTTCTTTACATCATGACTAATATGAAAATATGCTTAACATGAATGTATACATAGATCTTATATCAATTGTATGCCTTGGGATGGGGAGAGAAGTAGGAGGGGAAGAAAATTTAAAACTCAAAATCCTATGGAAGTGAATGTTGAAAACTAAAAATAAATAAATTAAATTTTAAAAAAAAGAAAAAAATCCAGTATCTATGAGATTTCCACAGGGTAGATGCAAAAGCACCAGCAGCTGGGGGCACCAGGAAAGGCCTCTTGCAAAGGGTGAGTTCTGAGTTGCCTTGAAAGACACTGAGCCTGCAGAGCACGGACCCTGAATTCAGGAGGACCTGAGTTCAAATTTGGCCTCAGACACATAACACTTACCAGCTGTGTGACCTTGGGCAAATCACTTAACCCCACTGCCTAGCCAAAAAAAAAAAAAGACACTGAGCCTGGTACATAATAAACACTGAATAAATGCTTGTTGGTTGACAATTTCAAAGCAGGGTATGGAAGTAGGGTCTGTGACTTAAAAAATAAAAAAAGATTTCAACATAATTGGTTTCCCTTGTAATCGCACATATTTTATTTTATGCATTTACGTGTGCACCCTATTCTGAGAAAGGGTCCACAGGCTTCACCAGACTGATGGATTGCCAGAGGGTCCGAGGATTCTGACACTGTCTTGACATCTCCAGCACCCAGTCCAGGGTCTGGACACTGTTTGTGTTTAATAAATGCTTCTAGGCTGGTTGCTTCGAAGCCTTCCATTCACTTGCAGAATGTCAATATGCATTTATCAGACACCGACTGTATACCGGTTACTGGGGATACAAAGAAACGTAAAACCACAGGCCTTGCCCCAAGGCGCCCACACTCCATACAAGACAATAACAGGGGAGGGGCCTGGCTGAGGCTGAAGGAAGCTTGGGCAGCAGGGGCCAGCTCTGGGAGCTCCCAGGCCCGGGAGAAGCTAGGAAGGGTTGGAAGAGTGTCAGCGCCCTGCAGGGGGGCACGCTCACTCTGGGCTTTGTCCCTAGAGGCCGCCAGCGGGTGCCGCAGTGCACAGAGCTCCAAAGTGATCTCCCAGCTGGGTGACCCCCTAAAGGCAAGACCCTTGACCGCTGCCTGCCTCAGTTTCCTCGGCTGTTCAGAAATGATAATACTAGCGCCTGGGAGGGGCTTGGCGCCCAGTGACTTCCTGGGGCACACAGTAGGTGCCCTGGAAATGCAGGTTCTGATTATCCTCTCCAGGCCCTAGCTGGGACTCCAGCACACAGGAGTGCTTAAGTGATTGATAGCACTGGGTGGAGGAGGGGTTGGTGGTGGTGCCGCAAGCAGGAAGGGAGGCGCTTCCCAAGCTCCAAAGCGCCAGGCCCAGCCAGGACCAGCCAAGACCAGCCAAGACCAGCCAGAACCAGCCAGGACCCAGATGACGCAATCCCCTTCCTCGGCCCACGCGCCCGACGCGCGCCCCCGAACAGCGGGCGAGCACGGGGGCACGCGCACACTAGCGCAAGGCTCCCGCCGGAACTGCAGTTGTCACGGCGCTGACGTCACGGCTCGGCGGCAACCAATCGCAAGCCGCCGAGTTTCCTCTATTAGCCCAATGAGGGCTCCGCTCTCCGGCCCCGCGAGGGAGGGGCGGGGAGGCCGCTCGAGGAAGCGCACGTGAGGCCCCCGCCGGCGTGCGCACGCGCAGTGATGGGTCCGGGCCTGCAACTGGGCGCCCGCTGCTGGGCGCGCCTCCTGCCGCTGCTGAGGCCCCGCACTGGTGCGCGTTGGTCTGGCGCGAAGCCTCAGCCTCTGCAGGCTCACAGACCGCCGGGCCGGGGCCTCGGTCTCGCCTCGGGCGTGGGGGCGCGCGGGCTCCAGAGCGGAGCGCGGCGGGACGAGGCCGACGCCCGAGTGGAGCGGGCCGCGGCAGGTACGGGCCGGCGCGGGGCCGAGGCCACTGCTTCCGGCGTGGGGCCCGCCCCTTCCGGCTCGTGGCCTCGACCCTCTTCAGCCGAGAAACTGAGGCACGGGAGGAGGAGGGGAAGGGGAAGGAGGTGCGGGTGACTGGACTCCGGGATCGTGGGTCCCAGCCTTGGTCTTGGACTTAGGCCGCCTCCAGGAGCCTCAGTTTGTTCATCCGTAAGATGGTAGTCATCACGCCCTACGGGGCGGGGTGAGCACGTGAAAAGCGCCACATAAACAGAAACCGACCGGAGCCGGCGTTGGGGGGGGCAGGGAGAGGCAGCCTTCGGGCAAGGGGTGCCCCACCCGAGCCCCTGGGGTGTGGGCCAGTTAGGCTCCATCCCCCCCCCCGTGGGACCCGGTCACGGGTCGTATACAGGGGTCAGCGGGCGGCCCGGTGAGTTCCTGCAGGGCAGGGCCTGGCACATAGTAGGTGCTTATGAAGTACTTTTGAACCTGCTGTGTTTGAGTGTCACACAGCCGCTTCAGCTGGTGCTGCGAGTCTTTTCCCCATTTTACAAGTGAAGAAACTGAGGCACAGGGAGGCCGAGTGTCTTGCCTATGATCCCATAAAGAGCTCGTCAAAGGGAGCATTTAAACTCAGGTCTTCCTGGCCCCAGTCCAGTGTTTTGTCCACTAGATGCTGCTGCCTGTGGGGTTGCACTGGTTAGAGTCAGGAACACATAGGTTCAAATCCAGCCTCAGACACTTCCTAGCTGTGTGACCTTGGACAAATCCTTTCACTTCTTCATACCTTAGCTTCCTCAGTTGTAAAATTGGGACCATAATAGTACCTACTTCTCAGGGTGGTTGTGAGAATCCGATGAGATCATATTTGTGAAAAGAGCCTGGCACACAGTAGTCCCTCTGTAAATACTTATTCCTGCCCCACTACAGCTAGGGCTGTTGGAGAGACAGAATCTTGGTGAGGGGGCTAGCCTGGCCTGATTCCTGGATTGAAGCTAGGTATGGTGACCCACAGGAAGGAAGAGGCCACAGCCCTTCACCGCTGACAGACGAGACTGGCGCTAGTCCTCGGTAGCAGCGTTGATGGCCTCATGTTGGAGCTTTGTGCCCCTTTGTATCTCACCCTTTTTCCTTCCCTCCCTCCACCTCTTTTTAAAATGGCTATTTTTATTTTTTTTAGCTACAGGTTTTTGTAAGGAGCTGTAGATGCTAGTTATCACTAGCCTCATTTGGCCATCAAGTCTCACCTGGGCTCTTAGCCCTGTTACTGTGTTTCCCTGTTTCACCTGTGTTCTGATGGAAAATGGACTGCCCCAGGAGTCAAAGGACCTGGGTTGAGATCTCACCCCGACAGCGCACTCCCTCTGTGCCCTTGGGCCAGGCTTTCATGTTCATGGTCCCCATTTTGCTCCTGTCTCATGGAGGCAGTGGGACTGGATGGTCTCTGGATCCCTTCTGGCTTCTGAGCCGGGACCCTTTGAGCCTCACGTTCAGTCCCACCCTGGCTGGGCCTGCTGAGCCCTCGAGGTTCAGGTGTGGCTCTGGGAACTCGACGTGTGAGGAGAACCTGGCTCAGCTCTTTGGGGGCGCAGTCAGACTCCTGCCTGCCTTGGGATGGGGTACACCTGTCTGGACCTCTGGGTGGGTTCTTTGGCTCTTGATCTGTTTCAAGTCTAGGTGAGCGGGAAGGGCCATCGTAGTCCTTGAGGTGTGCCTCGGTATCACCTTGGCCCTGTCATGCTTTAGGGATGTTACCCTTTCTCCGAGAGGAACCATCCCAGTTGACTCGTGTGTGCTCATTGAACCAACGCTGTCTAGCTGTGTGTGTGTGTCTTCCCATGATCACTTTGTGAGCACCTTGGTGGCAGGGACAGTATCTTGTTTTTCATTCCTATTCCCCTCACCCCCGCCCCATCAGATACATATTTGCCGAGGGAACTGAGCAGTGACTTGGGAGAGAGACGTTGTGCCGGTGGGGCAGGATGAAGGCAGAGAGTGTGAAACAAAGGTAAAGGATGTGTTTCTTGGTCTAGGTTGTTTTGCTAGCACTCCATGGTGGATTTTTCCTGCTGGTCTGAAGAGCCCTGAATTGGATAGAGCTACTGCTAACTTAGATTTGTGTAACTGGAAACCTTATTAGCAGTCTTAAAGTTGCCTTTTCTGATTGCATCCCAGTGTGAGAGAATCTCTGTGTTCTCCTGGGCTCATCTAAGGGTTTCTTATTGGTAGAGCTAAGGGGGCCTAGAGTGTTCTGTACCACAGGTCCATGTCTTTGTGTTGGTATAAGATTTGGGGAGAAATCCTAGGCAGCCTGGTCCTCCTACAGGACCAGGGGGCCCTAAGGGAATGCCTGCTTGCTGGTGGAGTTGGTCTCAGTTACAATAACTTAGGTATGTATTTCAGGTCATACGGGACCCAAATTTGACATCGACCTGCTTGTGTCTCTCTTGAGGCAAGAAAATGCAAAAGACATTTGTGTGATCCAGGTTTCTCCAGAACTGAAATACACAGATTACTTCGTGGTTGTGAGTGGAACCTCCCCGAGACACTTACAGGCTATGGCCCAGTACATAGTGAAGATGGTAAGTGGCGTTATTCTTTCTTTTGTGCTGTTGGCTAAAAGGGTAGGTTTCCATAAAGGTAGTAGCTGATTAGGGGCTGAGAAGTCAGCAGGGCCCTGGCTAGTCCAGAGGTTCCTGGAGTTTTGTCTTTTGACATGTGCACACAGTATAGACATTTCCACGATGACCTTATGGGAGTCGTCTGTGAATGACTACAGCCTGAGGGGGGAGAGAAATGAAGCCCCAGGCTTGCTTCTTTCCTGCTGCATTGAGCTTTCCACTGAAATCTTGCCCTGATGGAAGTGATTTTGGGGAACAAGCTGGTCACAGGAATAACCCAGACTGCTGCACAGCCGGCCCCACCAGGCCCTGGAGCCTGTCATGAAGTGGTGTGTTTCCACTCACTGTTTGTGGGTGTTCTGCTCTGCACCTCAGTGAAAAAGGGACGTGTGTTGGGGTGCTTTATGTGGGTCACAGGGGTGCCGCTGGAGCAGATGGCAGGCAGGGGAGAGAGGGAGCTCTGAGTGTGGAGTCAGAAACCCCAGGTTTGAATTTGGCCTTTCTTAGCTGCTGCCTGGGTGACCTGGACAGCTTACTCAGCCTTTCTGGGCCCCAGGTTCTCCTCAGTACCATGTGAGGGGATTGGGTACCCAAGCTCCTGTGGGAGAAGGGAAATGGGCTGCTGATACTGCCTGTCACCTTGGAGAATGGCCTCAGGGAAATCCTGAGCTAAGAGCCACTCTTCTAGGGGGTCCAGAAGACCCTGACAGTGTCTCACATGCCTGAAATGCAAGGAGAGTTGCAGGCTGAAATGATGCCCACCCTGACCTTGGTGTCCCATGTGGGTCAGTGGAGAAGCTCGTTGTGGAGGCCCCATAGACGGGCCCGGTCCCTGCGCTGAAGAGTGCCAATGCTTTTTTTTGTTTGTTTGTTTTTGATTTTTGGTTGGGCCATGGGGGTTAAGTGACTTGCCCAGGGTTACACAGCTAGTAAGTGTTATGTGTCAGAGGCTGGATTTGAACTCAGGTCCTCCTGAATCCAGGGCTGATGCTCCATCTACTGCGCCACCTAGCTGCCCCCGTGCCCACACTTTTGTGTAACTTGGGTATACACCATAGCTGAATTGGTATTTTCAGAGTGGATTTTCTCAGTGACTTTTCTCAGCCTGAGAGAGTGCAGCTGAATGTTGGCTTTTCCCTTACAAACTCAAGTGTTTCTGGAGTCTGACATTTTCTCGTAGGGTTTTAGGTAGCCCACATTAGTGGGCTTTAATTTGTTAACGTGTTCATTTGGAAGATGGGGTTCCATATCTGGCCCCTTCCCTTACAGTGCGAGCAGCCCAGTGCTTCTGGCTTTGAAGGGGGAGGATGGGAAGGGGCCCCCGCCCTGGAGAATGGAGTCCACTAGGCAGCTCCATCTTAGAAAGCTTGGCTGCCATTGTCTGGTGGCTGTTGGGTAACTGAATTTCCTTTTACACTTTGGTGGCTATTCTAGAGCAGTTCTGTCATAATGGAGGCTACGTTTCCCCAAGTGAAAACACCCCTTTTGGTCCATAAACAAGTTTTCAGTGCCATGAGGACCTTTAAAGAAGAGTGGTATAGTTTGTACTCCTCTGGCTTTCTGTTCCAGCACAAGTTCCTGAAATCCAAGAATGATGCTTTTGTTCGGATTGAAGGGAAGGATGCGGATGACTGGCTGTGTGTGGACTTTGGTAAGTTTTGGGGGACACTTCACAGACATAGGTTGTTTCGGGGGTGACATATATATCAAAGAAGTCTCTCAGCTGTTGCTGCAAACTTCTTTCAGACTGTTTTCGATAGCCAGAAAGCAGGCCTTTGAGAGCAGCATGCCTGTCACCAAGGGAAAATGACTAAAATTTGTTTTAAAGGTTAAAACAAATATTTACAGAACAATCAACCAGGAAGCCTGGTGTTCAAACCTCCCCCTCCCCAAACATCCACTATACCTCGTCCCCACTTTGGACTCAGATGCTGAGGTGGGAGCTTGCCACCATTCATTCATCCCTTCATTCATTCATTCCACAAATGTTGAAAAGCCTGCTACATGCAAGGTGGTGTGCTTTGCTAGAGCATGGGGGGAGAGCGGAATCCAAAGATGAATGAGACATTCACTTCCTCTGGGAGCATGCAGCCTAAGGGTAAAATATGATGGAAACGAGTGGACTGCGAGGCCGAGGATGGTATGTATGGGCATGGTGCAGACATGGAGTGCTTCGGGGAGATGTCCTAGCCTCCCGTCATTGCATAAGCAGCAGCAGCAGCGTTTGACCTAGGTCTTAGCTTAACATGTGGATGGTCCTTTCTTTAATAAGCACAGATGGGGGGGAAGGGAATGAGCCGAGGCAGGAAACTGCAAAGCATATTCCGAGGATGGAGAAGTGTCTGTTCCAAGCACTGAATGGAGCCAGGACTCTTGGCCTCTCATCCCCATTTAGCTCCTTCCTAGCTCAGTGCCCACAGGCAAGGCGTTCCATCTCTCTGCCTTTGTTTCCTCATCTGTACCTTCCAGCGCTAAGATTTTATGAGTCTGAGCTGGTGGGGGGGGGGCTTTGGTGGCGATGATGGAGCATGGTATGGGAGGTTAGTGACCAGAGAACTGACAAGAGCAGAGAAACTTAGGACAGTGGATCTGGGAAAACAGTTGTTGGAGCAGGGAGGCCAAATACAAGGGGGTTGCAGTGGTCTTGACCTAGAAAGGATGGATGTAAAAAACTTGGAAGGAAAAATTGGAAGAGGCTTGAGAACGTGATGAAGTAAGGGGAAGGAAAAAGTCAGAAAACTCCAGGCTTAAGCCTGAAGTTGACAGGGCTGGTGTGCTTTAACAGAAATGGGGAAGGCCGCGGAAGATGGGGAGTTCAGTGTTAATACCCATTGGATTGGGAGTGACAGACCTTCAGGTGGAAGTGTTCAGTCACTAGAAGGGGCACACTTAAATTCGGCCACCTGTGTGTTCCAATTAAGGAAACAGCGTCAGGTAGGCTCCAAGAATGTTAGTGCTGGAAGGGCGATCTAGGCTCACCCCATCCTTTCTAGATGAGGAAACAGACCCAGAAGAGGTGAAAGTAGGAGCCCTGCTCACAAAAGAAGGTTGCAGCTGAGCCCTGGGCTGGGTGCAGGGAGAGGAAATGAGGAAGAAGGCCCTGACTGCCCGTCCTTGTCCATCAGGCCTTCTTTCCACTCTCCTGGGGCAGAAAGACCAAGGAACAGGCCGGCTTCCAGCTGACAACTGGATGTAACCTCTTCTTTTGTTTTACATCTGAAATTGAGCTGTTCAAAGAGATAGCACATGGAAAGCTCATTCGTTCCTTTCCAGTAAGTAAGAAATTGGAAGATGAAGACTAAAGTATATGAGCCACCGTGTTAGCCTGGCTGGATTTGTTAAGAATTGTACATTTCATTTTAACACCCCATTTAAAGTGGTCTATTTACATAGATGTGTGTGTGTGTCTGTCTGTCTGTCTGTCCCTGGTTATGTTACCTGTTTTCAGTAAATAGTTTACATGTGTGTCTTTTGGCAATTACGGTTCCCTAGTTTTCTGGGATTAAGA
Organism: Phascolarctos cinereus; assembly: GCF_003287225.1. Lineage (NCBI taxonomy): Eukaryota > Metazoa > Chordata > Mammalia > Diprotodontia > Phascolarctidae > Phascolarctos > Phascolarctos cinereus. The sequence continues at coordinate 14,823,547 of NW_027555514.1, forward strand.
ACTTGGCTTCCTAATTGTTATAGTGGCCCTGTTTTGATCAGCATTGGTAATTGATCAGATTGGGATTTTGATGTAGCTACAAAATCAGTTTTTGAAAAAGGAACCACTGCTTTTGGGTGAATATAAATTCTAATGCAAACATACATTTAAACTTTGAGTAGATGTATTGCTGAAATGAGAATGTGTATTTTATGGAAGGCGGGGAGGGATTAGTCCTGCTGATTAGTGATTTAAATAGTCCTAGTAACCAGAAGAATTGTTTACAGTGAGGTAAACATAGGGAGTTTGTGTTTGAGAGGGACAGGCTACATTTTGTCTATGTTAGAGAGAGGTAAGTATGGTTTAGTGGAAAGAGTGGACTGAACCCAGAGCTCAGAAGCCTCCCTTCTATCCTAGGTGAAACCACTCAGCCTCTCTGCTTCACTATCTGGAAAACGAAGACACGAGTGCTTGTGTTGTTTACTTTGCAGTGTTATTTTAAGGAAAACACTCACTAGCTAAAGAAACGAGCTGTTCTGTGTGCAAACATGGCCAACCTATGCCAACACCTACACAGCACTTTGGATACTAGTAATTTGCTTAGCAGTAGTTATAGTAATTTTTAGTTGTCTGCTTGGTTGATCTTTGAAGATGTTAGGATAACTTAAGATTTCCTACCTCCACTCTTTCTCTGAATCCTTTCCCCCTTCTGGAAAGAAGACTAGGAAAGTTTGGGGTTAGAAAAATACGTTTGCTGGTTCTACACTGGTGGGGTGCATCACAGTGATGGGAAAAATCAAATTCTTAAAAGATGGAAATTGCTTTTAGTGAACACCACCACTACTTAGATTCTAGAAATTAGCCTCTGATGGGAAGGTTGCTTCTTAGAGAAAAATGGTCATCTCTTTGTATAGCCTTAGTCTTGAATACTGTGCCTATTTAGACTGAGCAATAGCATTTGTTCTCATTAGTTGGACCTTACAGAGTCTAACTGGAAAATCCGTTAAATTGTCTTGAGACCCCACTTAACCCTAGGTGGGCTTCAGGCATTCTCCAGTCTCTCAAACTGGAAGTGAAGAAGGCCTTGGAAGGGTCTCAGTCTGAATCGTTGCCAAAGCCCAGGTGGATGTCCCTGAGAATTAACTGTGTTCATGGACTCTACTCCTTGAGTTGCTTTCTTTGGTAGTTGAGAAGTCACAAGTCTGGGAGCAAGTCCAGTCCCTGTTCTTCTCACAACTCTTTGAACTCCCTGACAGGCAGCATGGTGATTCATTTGATGCTTCCAGGGACCCGAGAAACCTACGAATTGGAGAAGTTGTGGACTCTGGGCACTTATGATGACCAGTTAGCTGAGATCGCACCAGAGTCCCTACCTGAAGACTTCATCCTTGGGTTTCCACCAGAGGAGGAGCCTTTGGCAAATTCTCCATTGGAGGCCGAGAGAGAATAAAGTAAGAGCTTTGAAGCAGCTAGAATTGGTCCGTGTTATTAGGAGGTTTTCTGTTTGGATTTGCAGCCAATTAATCCACTTCTGAGTCCTATCTGGAGCCTCTGATGGTTGCTGGTCAGGGCTGAGCATACTCTCACATGCACTCAATGTAGAAAACTCATAGAAAACAGAAAGCTTTGGAAACTGGGCAGTGGCAACAGTTAAGGACTGGCCTTTCAGGCAAGTTACCTCGAGCAAGAATTTCAGACTTCACCAGAGATGGGTGATTTATGCACCTAATTTATCACTTCATCATGTCTCCTGGTCCCTAATCAGTTTTGTGGAGTTGTTTGCCTGGCTTGACTTCTCACCTCTGGAGGAGTTGATTCTTGTATCAGTTAAAAGAACTCTCATAGAGAACTCTTTTCAGCTTACAAGTTTAGCATAGTGCAGAAATGTCCTTCTGTTTTAAGGAATGACTTACATGGGGATCATCTACACTGGGTTTTAATTTTTATTTTTCTTTGTGGGGAAGAGATGAAAACCTCCGTGTGAAAAATAGGCAGCTCAGCTTATGGACTGTTTCTAGATTTGACGTTGACAGAACGTGAAATAAAAAAAAAATATTAACCAATAGGTGATTGATTCTTAATTTCCGATTTATATAGTTTGCCCCCAACCCTGAATTCAAGGTACCATAATTTTAGCTGCAAGTGTGTTGATACGAGTTTAGAGTATGATGATATGTATCCCCTTCTTCTAAATGCCTTTCCACATTAATAGTTGTAGAATTTAAGTCCTGCACATTTCAGAGCCTATTAAGTGCCACCAGTTGGAGGAAAAAAATTAATTCAGGGGCATTCCATTTTGTGACTCTGGCTAACTAATAACAGATGTGAATCTGAAGAGCCACGAAACAATATACTCTAGAGAGAGACAGGACCGACAATAATCTAATATAAAAATTAAGAGTTTAATATAGAGTAATATTTGAATGTAGAAATTCAGAGGCTTCAAAAGAGCTTTAGCTTATGGATGAAACCTGCCGTTTGTAAAGCATTGCCTAAGTTTCCCTTCTCCCATTTAGTTGATCTGTTTAACAAATTTAAGTAAAACCTGGGCTTACAAAACATTTTATCAGTGGGGCATGTTCTAAAATAAAATTCAAAACTCTGCTTTGATACTAATTAAATTTCCCACTTTCCCCTACAGCAATCATGAAACTTGGCTTCAGGAAGCTGGCTAGCAGAATGAGATGGGAGAAGGGCTCTGTGATATTCTGAACTCTTTTTCAAGGCTGCCACAAACCAGCTTAACGTTAGTCCTCACAGTCTGGTTTTAAGAACCCTTTAAATGATCTTAAAGCCTCAACAAGCTCGAGGTTTCCTTGAGTCTGTAAGGTAAAAGGAAGGAAATTTGCATCCCCCATCTTCCCTTTTCTGTCTGCCAACACTAATAGAGAAGTATAGGTATTTGTGGAGGAAGGTGTTGATAACTCTAATCTTATAGATCCAGCTGGTGGGCAGATGCTCCTAGCTCACCAAATCCCCCCTGGCCAGAAGTGCTAGAGGTCTCTAGTTGTTTAGAGTGACAGAGCTTTCTTCCCAAAACAGAAGTGTTTGGTTATCGAAACTGAGCCTGGACACAAGCTGTAAGAGATTGGTCCATAATTTTGGTTTGTCTCAAAAAAAGCCCTTTTCCCCTTAACCAGTTAGAATACCAGCAATGGAATTTTTCTACCGTGCATCGGAGGTGTGTTGTACAACCACAACTGTGCTACCTAATCTTTGCGTTTTAAAGGTCATTTCCGGCTTAAAAAAAAAAATCCCTGCTGGCATTCAAATCTGTCAACTTTCACACCAGAGTTACATACACACCATGAGCCATGGTGGGAGTAAGTGGGCCTGGGTCAGAAGGAGGAGACATCCTGGAGGCATCTGGAGAAGAGGAACTGTCTTTGAGCTGGCTGTGCACCTAAGGAAACCTTTCTTTGTCCAGGACAGACAGATCCCTGCCTGTATTTTGCCAGTGAATGTGTCTGATCTCCCAGCCACTCTGGGACCTCCCTGAATTCCAGACAGAAAAGTAGTGCTCATTTGGGTTAGCTTAAAAGGCTAAATATGAAAAAAACAAAACCACATACTAAGTAAACTAAACTTAAAGAATTATTCCTTCTTCCATTGAGCTGCACTGAGGGCACACATGGACAAAAATGAATCCTGCTCTGAGGGATGGGGGGGAAGGGGGAGTATTAAGCTCATTTGCAGATTTCCTAACTAGGCCCAGATGCTCCCAGGGAACAAATCTTAACTGAAAATGATATAGCATTTAATCGTACTAATAGGCTAAAAATTAAAAGGAAAATAGCAGTAAACTAGCAATAAAAATAAAGCACCTATCTTACAGATGCAAAGCTATTGCCACTTAGGAGTCTGGCCTTAGACTTGGCTCAGCTGAAAGCCCAAGTGCTAGACAGGGACCATTTGGACAGAAGCAATTCCAGTTCCTCAGAAGAAAAAAAAAATCGTTTCTAAACACTAGATGATGTTCCACTGTCAAAAGAAAGGGAGAGGCTCATTCTCTGCTAAAACTACCAAGTATCATTTTGAAACCAATTAAGAAAACGGAGGAAAACGGGTTGTTTTCAGAATTATCTACACTGTATAAGGATCTTTTTTGAAGGGTGGGCAGTGTAGTCTATGCAGAAATGCCTCATTTTAATAGAATTTTAAGAGGGAGAGCAACCAAATTCTGTAGCTGGCCCTTGGTGATTGGGCCCTTTCGTGCACAAAGATCCTGGGAGAGGGCTCGGAGGCAAATCGCCTGGCTCTGTGTAGACCACTCACCCCCATTCACACGCTCGTGCACACACACATTCATGTGCGCACACACACACAGTCACACCCACGCACACCAAGTGTTGCCGTCACATTTCACAAACTGAGGTAGATTGAAGTTTATTGGAGAAACTTGAATGCGTAGTAGCACAATCATTTTTTTTTTCAAATTACATTTTGAAATTGGAGAGAAATTTAGTTTTCCTATATCCCTGTCTTTTGACTATTTTATTTTCAGCTGGTTGGTTGCAGACTGTATAAATCCTGCTGTATTTTATCTTTAAGCCAGTCTAGGAGGCTTTATTTTAGGTGTTTTTTTTTTTTTAACACTTTTGGGTTTTTTTCCTTGTTTAGCTCATTTTTTAGACTTTCAAGGTGGTTTAGTGTGGCCCATGACGGTGGCTGGTATGTAACCTTTCCTTTTCTTTAAATATAGTCATATTTTTGACCTTCCTGGCCCCTCCCTGTTGTGGTGATAACGGTTGTGATCATCTAAAAGCATGACAGGCATTAGAAATGGCCCAACAGATCACATGGCCTATGGAACTGAAGAGGAAGCTTGCTCTTTGAACACAATGAACATCCGCACGGACTGCATGGATCTGCACTGAAGCATTGTTTCTTTAGGCAGTGATGGTCAGAGGCACAAAGGATTCATGCATCTAATCGAGGAGCGCAAACAGTCCAGTCTCCTAGTTCAGCTCGATCCCCCACACCCCCAGCATCTTGCCATCACTTCTTGGTTCTGTTCCCCAAAAGAGGACCACTTCTTTTAAAGCCCATTTAAAAAACAAAAAAACATAAGTGGCTTTGCTGCTCTCCTTTTGGCATCGTTCAGCATCATATAACATTGACTAAATTTGGTAAATGTTGGTGGCGGAAGCCTTAGAAGGCCTGAGTTTTTGTTTTCCAATTTTATTCCCATCAACCACCAGCTCAAAGCACTATGTGCTCTTTGCCCAATTATCTCACGGCTTGCTTCTGTTGGCCGATCAGATTTTAAATCTGCTTTGTTTTAAAAAAAAAAAAATTCTGGGACTTCTTGTTCTATCAAACGTACAGATTACCAAAAGAAAGGAAAGGTGGTTTTTTTTTTGTTTTTTCTTTTTTTTTTCTTTTTTTTTTTTTTAAGTGCTCTCTACGCCTGAGGTAGTTTTGTAAAATGCATATTCTTCTCTCCATGCCCTGGCCAACACACTCAACATTTCCCTTAGTAAAAATGCAACCAAATTTTTTAAAAAATGCCACTGGCTTGGGGTACATACATCTAATGTTTAATTATACTTGTTGACAATTTACTGGATATAATTCTAGTCCACCAATCATACCACCGGCTTATTTTGATGAGTAATGGATAAGGAGCAATGCCTTTCTTTCTGTTCAAGTTGGTAAGATGAGAACACAAAGCTTAATTCAACCAACTTCTAAAGTGGTAGAATATCTAGGACAACACACATCAAGTCACTTTACAACAAATTTCAAGAATATAACACAAGGGAAATGACTCTTAATTTTCTGCTTCTTGTTGATGTTGCAGTTAATTCGTCTTCTTGTTGGTTCTTTTAAAGCCAGGTTCCGGAAACTTGAGAGGACATTACATAGAAATTTTTTTAAAACACGAATTCAGAATTTGCCTGGTCTTCAAATAAGCTTTTGGTAGGTAGGACTTCTAATTGTGACTTAGGGATAGGTGTTTCCTCACCCATCTATTATATTTAGTCTCGTCTTTGGTTTGGCATCTTTTGTTGAGATGGCCGTTTCCTTAACCTCTCTATTTTCGCCTGAGCTGAGGCTGGCCGTTTGGCCCGGCAGCTGCTGCAGCAGCAGCAGAGGCGGAGGCGCCGCCATTGCCGGTTGCACCGGAAGCGGCAGCAGCCGCGGCGGCAGCATTGGCATTCTTCTGCAGCATTTGCTGCTGCCTCTTAACCTGGGCCAGAATCTCTTGGATTTTTCTCTGGGCGAGCTGTAAGAGGACAAAGCCTTGTAAAGAACACTAGGTCAAAACTTAGTAAAGGCTCTGCAGCCATCCCGCCAAATCTCTCGTTCTACAAGGTCTACCAGAGAAGGTCAGCAGAAGAGCAAGGACAGAAAGCTGTTTTTTAGGCCTAGCATCTGAAGGTGACAGCCATAGTATTACCTAGCCACCAACCTCACATGCAGAAAGATGCAGAAGGAAGAGGAGGAGGAAGAAAGAAGAACACTTAAAGGTTTGCCTGTGTACGTGTTGATCTACTACTTACCTGGCATGCATAGAAATGGCCAGTTATCTTCACAATCACCTCATCATTCTCATCAGGAATCTGGTCACGAGGAACCACGACCTCGGCACTGGTCAAATTCTGAAGCTCATTCACCTGCAAACCAGTTTTCAAATGATTATCGGGGATGTCCTTTTCCTATGATGGGAGCTCTAGTCCTAAGTACATTGCCCAGCCTGTTGTGAATAGCTTCCTCTGATCCCTCGTCATGGCATGGAAGTGACTGACCATGGGTTCCTGAAAGCCAGGCTGAAAATGAATGTGATCCTGAGCTGGGAAGGTGTACAGCCTAATAATTGCATTATTGAGACCAGCCTAAGTTTCAGGACAACTGATGGCACTGGATTTTTGGCCACATGAGTGCTGAAAGATCAACTTGTAAGTTATATCAAGGTCTCAATCTGTGTTGGACAAAGCAGCCACATCAGTGAAAATCATATGTCTCTGAGACATTGTAAAGGCATCATCCCTTCCTAAGAGCATGAATGTTACTTAGAAACAATGGGGGGAAAAAAGGCAACTTCCCCCCAAACTCAAGTAAAGCTAGTATGACTAGGACTTGTGTAATTATCAATTTAAATGCAACATGTGTAATTTGAGTGGAGCATTTAAGGGAACTAAGCTCTTTCATAAGTATTAAAATACTTAAAAATGTCACATCCTTATAGTTGCTCACAGAAGAAGTGCCAGATTAGTACCTCAAACACAATTCTTTTCTCGCCACTGTCCAATGGGACAGTATTTACAAAATGCCTGACCAGTGTTAGTGGGAGGTCTGTGATAGAACAGTGGTGATGGAACAGCTGGCCAAGCATGGACCAGCATCCCATGCCACCACTGACTAGGGAAACACAGGGATGTCTCTGGGTTGAGCGTGAGGGTGTGCCCTAAACTCAGTCCTTTGACTCTTTCCCTCTCACAAGACTGCCAAGGTTTCACTGAAACACTTACGGTTTTTCCTCCCTTGCCAATGACTCTCCCAGCAGCGTAGGAGGGCACTTTGATGTGGGCCTCCAGCTTCACCTCCTCCTTGGGGCCAAAGAAGTTCTCTTCCTTGAGCTTTCCATAGATCCTTCCCTGAGCCTGGAAATACAAACACCAACCCCACAATCATGAGGAAGCAAACACACAGGGGCAGTAACTCTGTAAGACAAGGCCAGTGACTTCTGGGAAATTAATATACTATATCACCTCTGAGGTGGGGAGAGCCCTGCATTTAAAGACAGTGGGTGGGCATATACAGCAACAGGGAAACGCAACGCACCTGATCTGATCAAGTAGCAACCAAGTGACTGAGACAACACAGTACCCAGGGCATTACTTGGTATTTGGCAGAAAATTAGAATGATTTGTCATCATTGCTTAAGGAAAATTATTTTGTCTGCATTTCAGCCCCAAAGGTAAAATCCCACATGGTTCCACGCAGCCAAAAAGCAGTTGAGTGGATTTTCTCAGGGCTGGCCGATTCTATCAAAGCCAACCACACCGGGCTCCAAACAGCGTGGCCTCCTAATGCAGAGGCACTCCGCGTGGGCCGGGAAGAACCTAAATGGACATTTGTCAGACTAAGCTAAGTTGTTTTCTTCTCTGGCCAGGACTTCAAAATGCAATCAGATCTTGAATGAAGTTAGCCCACACTACTGATCCATTTCCAACAGAGCGTCAAATGCATAAACCATAGAGAACAATCAGCACACCCTGCAGAAAACACGAGGACACCTGTACAGGTGAACCCATGCTGGCATCTCCTCCTGTCACACCAATTACCAGCCAGCTGTACTGAAGAGAAGAGTAATGAAAAACCCAGTCAGCTTGGCTGATCTGCCAAGGCCAAATGCAGAGCCTGTGCTCTCTCTGCCCTCCCTACTGTCAACACAGTCATCACTGATGCCAAACAAGCACAGTTCTGACTCTATGTTAGAGGATTTCAGGAAAGAACAAGTCTGTTGTTTCAGTTTCCTCTCTTTTATCCACTGAAAGTTTCTGGACATGGGAATGACCAGGCTTTAATGTGAGGAAAGGTAGTATGCCTTCCTTCCTGAGTTTCATCAAAATGTTTGGGAGCCATCGTGCAAATTTAAACAGTGCAGCTCTTCTTGACATTTATAGTCCAGGGAATGGCAAACTTTAAGAGTTAGTGCAAAGGCCAGGAACAAAGTTGGGGCATCTCTCAACATACCCAACATTTCAAAATTACCCAATTCTAGGCAATGATTTGTCATTCTCAACAGAAGTAGTGAATAAAGCCTTAGCAATAGTAGATAAATGGTCAAAAGGAAGTCTAGTATCAAGATTTTAGCCAAAAGGCTTAGTTTGGCTGCAAATGCAACATTTCCATTTTTTAGAAAGCAAGAACTAGAGGGGAAGGGCAGCTTGTTAGAGTAGGGCTAGTGAAGATGGTGGGCAAGGCTAGAGCTACCAAGAGCAGGAGGAAATGAATCCATCTGCTACAGGTGAGGGATTTCTTAAGAAAGTGGTCTGAAAAACTAGGCACAAATGAATTCCCTAAGGCTCTAACAGCCCAAGCAGATTGGTGTCTCTGGAAGTAAAGAATTTGGGGAAAAAAGCAGCCTTGAAAAAAATTTAAAGAAAAATATTTTCCTTCTCAAGTTTATTTTAAAATCTTGAGTGATTAGAAATGTATTTCCAGTTATTTTGAGGATAAGTCCAATTATGCTCCTACAGTTGAACACCATGGCCTTAGGAAAATGGATACCCAATATTGCCCAAGTTCAATTTAAAGGGAAGAAAAAAGTTACAACATTTTGGAAAAAAAAGTAACACATTCTCTACCATTGACACCATCTAACCAGGTTCATTCTGTCCGTGTAGACCATACCTTGAATTGGGCCTCAGGGGGTCCAGTGATGACCACCATCCTCTCCTTGGCATCAGGTGTCTCAGGTGGGGCAATCTGCAACACAAAACTTGCATCAGCACAGAGCTCTGCTTCTGGCAGTATGTCAACTTCCATATTTTTATGATACCATGAGGTGGATGTTGAGATAAATGGGGACAAGGAAATATGAAGGAAGGAACTTGAATGGTATCAAAAAGGAATGTGTTAATGCCCCCAAATTATTTACAGAGAGACAGAATCCTACAGCTGGCACACCTAAAGGCCAAGTAGTTTAGCCTGTGTTTGAACAAACTTAGTCTCCTCTTAAAGACTTGCAATGAGCAATAAACCAAAATTTTCCAAAGTTTCCCATTCTGCTCTGAGATAAGGCTCATCACTGGCACATTTTTCCTTACTTTGAGCCTGAATTTGCTGGTTCAAAGAAGAAAACCAGTTTTTGTATTAAAAGCAGACTGGCCTCCTTGTCATCCATGCTATCAAGGTGAACACAAACCACACTGAAAATAATGCTTATGATCTGGTAGTGGTCTTTTAGTAGCTTGTTACTCGTTTCAGAGAGTCAGAAGCCCTTAGCCTAGAGGCAGCCCACAACTGCCTACATGACAGCATCTACAAGGTGTTCAGTCCACCTCCTGGGTTGAAGACCTCCCTCCAGGGACACCCTGCCACCCAAAGACTTCCATGTTAAGGGAATTCTCAGCAAGTTTTTCTTTTCAGTAAGCCTAAAGTGGTCTCTCTGCCAGTGTCGACTTGAGGTAAGTGAAGGAAAAGCAGGGGAAAAAAAAGGTTTGAAAAGTAAGGACATCCCCCAGAAAGTAGGTCCTGATCAAATGGATCATTTGTGACCTAAAGCCATCAGAGGGGAGGGGTACTTCCCCTGCTCCCCACATGGCCTAAGGACACTGCATCAGAGTCACGGGAAATACCTTGATAGAAGCTCCAGCGAAACGAGAGAGCTGCTTGATATGCTGGCCCATCTTGCCAATGATGGCGCCCACAGACATGGCGGGGATGAACAGGTGAACGGTCTCCATTTCAACCTGTTGCTAAAAGAGGAAAAGACCACATGGAATCACATCTGCCAAGGATCGTACTAACTAGGGTTGGGGAAAGGAGATGAGGAGACAGCCCCCATCCCAAGAACGTTGGTTTTTATCACACTTCTGAATTCTAGCCAAAGTGCCTTGCACATAGTAAGGACTTGGGGAGTGTGAGTAAAATCCAAGATAAATTTTGTGATCCTGGAGCTAGTGGTAGAAGAACCTCAAAGCCAAATTTTATTCCGAAAACACCTCCCCAGCCTACAGCCCCAAACCGTCCCGTCTGTGCTGCATGTCAGAGACCACCACTAATGGTTGGCATGACCAAATCCTTTGCCTAAGACCTTGTAGCGTTCTTGTTTTGTTTGTGAAAGAATGTTCTCTACGTAGCATTTCTGTATACTTTTGACAATATCGGTATAACTTATAGATTTAAAATGTCTCCATGCTGCATTACAGTTTAAAGAATCCCTGTGGGAGGGCAAAATTAACCAAGTGAAAGGTTAAATAAGTGAAAGATTTCTAGATTCCCTCCACCCCCTCCCCCACTCCATTCCCAAGGTAAATTGCATTGAACTCAGCACATAAATTGCATAACAACCCTTAAGAGTTTCATAAATTTTATAGCTTCCTTTGTGTAGGAGCGATCTGGAATGATAAATGGCCCAGTTTAAAACTGCCAATAAGCCCTCTCGTGTGAGATTATCTAACAGTTGGGAAAACTGGCAGCCTTCCCGAAGACTGGCAAATTAAATGCTAGGCTGCCCTCCTACAAGCCACACCGCATTGATGCTGTGACCATTAGGAGCAGCAACACCTCTCTGGCCTAATGCTGTAGACAACTACACAGGTGACGAGTGTCTTCTCCAAACAAGCGTCACCTCTGGCCATTACACACTCCTGTCTGGTCAGAGTATCTGGGACCCTGCTTCTGACTCTGCTTCACACAATCATTGCCCCTATTCAAGACAAAGGCTTCAGAAGACCTCTGGTCCCTCCCCTTGTAATGAGCTTACATCTAAATAAATGAGAACATCTAGAAAAGGCTGCCCCACCCCCCCACCCCAAACTCCCTTTCAACAGCTGACACCCTTCCTGCCCCATTTCAGTCTTGTTTCCATGGCCTGCCTCTCACTTCCTTTCTACCAATTATTTGTTCAGCCTCCCATCCCAAACAAATCTTGGGCTCCCCATCCCCTTCCTGGCAGTCACTCTTTTGCCAGCCTGCACGGCTGAAGGACACGTTGTGACCCAGCAGGCATGACATTTACACAAAGAGCAATTCAGAGCAGCTCTGTTCCTGGAAAAGGTTCTCTCTGTTTATTTTCAAATCTACAGGGCCATAACTAGATCAGCTGAGCTGAGGGTCAGCATTCAGTGTAAAGGGAGCACTCGGGGAGCACTCTCAGTGTGCTCATTTCATTTTCAGTTCAGTTGTATCAGAAAAAAAAAAACAATGAGACGATAAGCTTATGGATAATTAACTAAGAAACTTGGGTAATTATGTTTTTGAGACTAGGCAGAATTGCAGAGACCATGTAAAGGACACCCATAGATGTGAATTTCTTGGGTTTGCTAAGTCATACAGTATAGGTCCCTGTTAGGAAGTCTCCATTTTTAAACAAAATCTAGCAGATATCCACATCCTACATTTAAAAAGGAATGAACTTGATCCACTTCATTAAAATCCTTTTATTAATGAAGCTCTTTACACACAAACTACCTTGTGTTAGAGGAATGCTTGTCTTAAGTGTGCCTTTCTCTAGAGCTGTCTCACTTTCTGTTCCAAAGCAAATGGTTGTTAGGACTACCTCATTTCCCGTGGACTAACCCAAGCCAATTCAGTAAGCCTGCCAGCAATTGAGAAAATGGCTGTGGGGATGCTAGCCAACAACCTCCCATCTTTCCCTAAATTTTGGTAAATGCCAGAGTTCTGAATTCTTTTGATTAATGAGGGTTTTGTTGTAGTGGTTGTTGTCAAGTTGTTTAAGTAGTATCTGACTCTTTGTGACCTCATTTGGGATTCTCTTGGCAAAGATACTAAAGTGGTTTGCAGCTTCCTTCTCCGACTCATTTTACAGATGAGGAATTGAGGCAAACAGAATTAAGAGACATCTAGGGTCATATAGCTAATAATCTAAGGCCAGATTGGAATTTGGAAAGATGAGTTTTCCCGACTCTAGGTCTGGCATTCTATCCACTCCACTCCACTGCACTACCTGGCTGCCCCCATTTTTTAATGATAAATAATTTTTTCCTCAACATAGCAACTCCTGTCAACTCTGGTTAGCATAGAAAAACAGTTAAGCAAAATAAATAACTCAGCAATGTGATGTGAGAAAATATACAGCATCTGGCACCCAGAGTCCCCTACCATTTTGATTAAATACCCCTTCTTCTATTACAAGATAAAGGATAGCCAAGAGGAAGGTGTGTTTCATTATCTGCACTCTTGAACCAGTACTGGCCATTGCTTTAGACTGAGTTCAGCTCCTTTTTTTTAGCAATGATTTTCCTGCCCCTGTGTTAACCTAGTGGGCTTCATGTGCCTCAAGTTCATGGAACCAGGGTGCTCCTTCAGAGACTTATTGTGTTGCAGAAAACTTCAACACATAGCTCAACAGAAAGAGCCCAGAGGTCCACGTTCATTTGGGGGAATAAGAATGCACACAATCATGTTATTTCTTCAACCGTGGCAAGACCTAAGGACTGAGAAGAGTTTACCAAGAACCAGTGCCAGTAGAATATCAACATTTTTACAAAGACTTGGGCAGACAGCCCATAGTCAGAGAATACATGAGATCAGGATGACTAGACCAGCCTACAGTCACTCCTCCCTAAAAATCCACTTACCAGGAGCCTTAAAAAACAAACTAAACGCCCACTCATAATTTAGTCTCCTTTGCAGAATGCAGATTAGTCCTTTACTTTCCAGGAATCTCAGCAAGGCTGATTTCCATCTGTTATTTCCTTTCTAGCCAGATGCCTCTTCTGCATCTCACTTGTGGAGTTCCCAACTTGGGTGGTTAAGACAGCGATCTGATTCTCCACACGATGATTTTGATTCAAACATAGTTAATTTCTTAGCTAATTTCACTTCCAAATCCCTTATTTTTAAGATTCCCATTTCAACAACTCCATTCAGGGCATCTTTACTTTTGTCAATGAGCAATGTTTTCTAAATTCCATTTTCCCAAAAGAAGACTTATTTTAAGGATGTTGTTCTAAGCCTGGATATATCAGCTTGGGTTGTACATTGGACAGATTCAGTGGTGAAAAATTTCAAAGTAGCTCTAAATTTCCTACCTCTTTGTATTTAAAAAGTTCTCATTAATGAGCCAAATTAGAACTTGAGGAGGTGCAGCTAAAAATTTATTTTGTGTCCAGCTATCAATGTGGACTATTTCTGATTATTCAGTGGTCCATGTTTTATAAGGTTGTAAGCACTGTTGCCCAAGTGATTTGCTCTTCCAAGTAATAAAAGGATTTTATATGTACACACAAGCGCGCGTACACACGCACGCACACACACACACACACACACACACACACACACGCCCCCCCCCCACAATGCATCCTGAAAGGATAGGGAACAGGAAAAGAGGGAAGCATGAGTCTCGTGATTGTAGCAAGAAGCCCTTGAACATGAGCGAAAAACCAATGGAAGAAGCAGCCAATGGTGTGCAGGGTTCAGGGGAGGCTTTTAAAATTATCCAAGGATTTTCAGACACATGGTGTGATTTGTACATCGGAGACAGAGAATTCTTGATCTGTAGGATAAACCTAGAATACAACGGTTATTAGAGAGGAGGAGGTGTGCAGATTGAGCTAGCATGCATTGAAGATGTGATAAGCAGGTGATTCCTGAAGGATTTCCAAATACTTTCTCCTCTTCCAATGGTCCACCTGCCTAACCCTTCCCCACTTCCGGACACTTCAAGGACAGCCTCTTGGCTTCATCCCATCCATGCATCTGGTAATCTTGCTGAAGCAGCTTGGAGAACAGCAGACAAGATCCAGTCTTCAAGGGAGACAGTGACACAGACAGGAGAAAGAGCCGTGAAGAGGGGCACCCAGGATGCTGATGTGCAGGGCCAGAAAGAAGCGCATGCCCACACACACGCCAAGACCCCCAGGCAGAGAAAGGTGTGCAGAAACCCCAAAGAGACACACACACACGTTTCACATAACAGAAAACAAAACGTTTTGTCTGTGTCTCTCTCTGGGTCTCTGGCCATGGTTATTACTGGTCCTGAATGCCTTTAGGACTAAGAAAGCATGTGTTAACAGAGCTGGCAGAGCCCTGGTTCCCACTGGAGGCAGAGAGAAGGTGGCTGAAGCCAAACAAGCGAAGACAGTTGATTTGCAGAGACAGCTGTTCCTGGACTGTAGCAAGGGCTTACATACATACCTACCTGCCCATTCTCCTAAGCACAAGTTTCTGATGATGTTTCTCTGGTCCTTGGAGCTGAGGGCAGGGGGAGGGAAGGAAAGGGACAGACTGCATGCTTTCTAAATGTACACAGGCATGCGCGCGCGTGCACACACACACACACACACACACACACACACACACACACACACACACACACACACACACACACACACACACACACACACACACCCGCCCAGATCTCTCTCATTGGAGAGAATTCTTTTACTCAAAAGACTCATTTCATTATCCTGACCCCAGAATCTGGGAAGTACACATGCATCTCCTGAGGAGGACCTACTGGAGAAGAGAGGATGAGGGGCAAAAACCATCCTGAAACAAAGCCCAGGGAAAGGAGGGAACAGTTACTACATCTAAGCAATCAAATAAATGCAGTCACGGAAACCTTTGGCACGCAGGCAGGCACAGTGCCTGTCGTCTAGACATTATAAAAACACTTTCTATGACTTTGCTGAGATTTCTAGGAAATGTGCACAGGGCGTTTTCTTATCTCTACCTGGCAGGGAGCCTGAAACCTTTGATCATCAACGTGGACCCTGCCACAAGGCCAAAATGAGGGGGAGTAATTTTTCTTTTTTGGGGTGTGCAAAGGAGTGGGTGGTTAAAGAACTTAACGGGGTGTGCTCTTTGCTGGAATGAGGTGAATCTCAATCTCTAGTGTCTGATACCAGCTCAAGGCCAGAGCCCTCATGTTTTCTCTCTGATGGCAGCCCTTAAAAGGCTTCCTGAAATTCCACTTGGCAGAGACCCTGGTGAGCATTTCCTAAGCCGGCATGGCCTTTGGAGCACTGAACCCTACTCTCTTTCCTCTCCCGCAGAAATCGATAAAGATGTCTGTCTGTCTGCATGCTCAGATTTTAGGGGCTTGCTATCCCCTCACATCCACCCACTGTATGGATTCAATGATAGATCAGTGGTTCACTTCACAAAACATATCACGCTCTTTCCTTTTGCAGTGTAAGAATCTGCCAGGAAACCTCTGTGATTCATTCCGTTTCCCCTTCGGTGCCTAGCACCGGCACTCACTAAACATAATTGGGCATTTAAGAAACATTTGTTGAATTGTGTTCAACTAAAGTAAGCCCTCCTCTGGGAGTGTGCCTTAAGCCCACTGAAGAAAGGACAGTTTGGAATCTTCAAAGAGAAGTTTTCAGTCCAAATAATGTTCTCATTTGTATCCTGGACAAATTGTTTAGGGCCAAATGGAAGGTAAAACCTAACGCCAGTAAACAGTCTACACTGGACATACATTTATGTCAAACCACTACTGTCAGATTTGGATGCTGGTGTGTTAACATGTGTGCTTTTTTTGGCCAACAAACGTAGAAGGCTTTTTCTTTTTTTAAAGCCAATCCACATATAGTTTAGAAATTCATTTCTTAAGAAAGCATTTCATACAGTTTTAGAAAGGATGCCGGAGTTGGTAAACAAAGACCAAAACCAATCCAAGAATAAGAAAAATGAACTGGAAGGTAGGGGTGGGCATCAGGCAATGCCATCCCCAGTGACTGAGGAAAACAAAAGCCCATACACCCAGCTTAATCTGGGAATTTTAAAAAATTAATCATTTTAATAACTGTATTTTACCATACTTGGTTTCCTTTGTAACCCTATATATTTAAACACATTATTCTGTGAAGGGATCCATAGACTTCGTCAGACTTCCCAACGGGTCCATAACACACAAAAGGGTAAGGATGCCTTCCCTGTACAGGTTGTACCCCAGAACGTTCTGTCCCCAAAGAGCTCCCTTGAACAGTGAGAGCTGACCAGCTCCCATAAGATCAAGAGGGGTTTGGGTGAGGCCTCAAACAGCTGTCAACCTCAAATGTCACCAACTTTTTAAGAAAAGACTTTTTTCAAGTATGATAGATTTGCTACTAACTTGTTAGGAAAATATGTTGACATGAAGACCTAAGATGCTGAAGGAAAAGCAAGAGAGCTCTCTTGGGAAATGGAGCAGGAAAATGAGAGTAGGGTAACAAGGCCATCCAGTGTCTCTCTAGCATTGTCCAGAGGAAATGGCAGCCGTACTGACATGACCACTCTGGTCTAGTTGGCAACTCTAATGGAACAGAGCAACTCACCCAGCTACCATGCTGGAAGAAAAGACTGCTTAAGGCCATCCTACTTTCTCTACTGTACTTTCAATCCATATTTACCAAGCAACCTTCTCATCTAAATTCAGTGGCTCTACTGGGAAGGGAATATTCCAACTAGCTGATTTGAACACATAGTCCAGTGAGCAGATCCATTCTTAATCATAAATTATTAAAGTGACTTTATGGTAAAAATTGGGCTCCTGTGCCTTTTGACATCACAAGCCCAATCTGTCTGGTGGCTGATGGACAAGCCAGACCACTGACCTTCCCTGCCTTGGAGGCTGAGGGATCACAACCTTGGACCCGTGGTAACAATGCAAGTGCACAACCCTAACGGACAGCATGCCAGTTTCTGCACCTTTCTTTCATGTACTCCAAGCAAGTCAACACTGTGCTAATCCTGGAACCTTCCCTCCCTACCACTACCTCAAGACATGCCATTCAGAAGAAGGATTTTCCTAGTTGTGGGGCCACCACCCTCACATTCTTGTCTAAGCACTTCATGAATGCCCTGTTTGTAGACGTTCCCCAGGACTTCTCTGCAGATTTTATGGAACCCCTTTTAACAACAGGAACATAAAAGTGCCTGATGGCAGGTCTGCCAATGAGTAATTCCTATTCATCCATCATGAAAGACACAAGTATGAGCAAATACTAGGGCTCTGTCTATTTATTCTGGTGGAGAAGAGAACCCAACATTCTATACTGAAATGAAACCATGCATGCCAACCAGATCTAGCCCTTGGGCACCTGGCAAGTGGCCCACCTATCCCTTCCTCTTGTAAAAGATACCCCCCTGATTTCAGAAGCAACTTGGATATGAGTCTGAGATTGAGGGATTAGTTAACAGCTTTATGTCTTACCAAAATCATGTTGAAGCCATTAAAAAGAAAGGAGCAGGAAAAGATAGAAAAAAAGGAATGACTCATTCTTCCCAACCCAAAGCCAGCAACAAAAAACCTTGCTCAAAAATAAAGCTACCCACTTAAAGCTGGCAAGCCTATTACAAAAGGGACATGCTATATACATAGTTAATAGCCTTTGAATGGATTAAGGGAGAGAATGGGTTGTCCCCAGAGGGGAGGACACGAAGCAAAACTACCACCATCTTTGCCTTAACTAATCCTTGAGAACATCACAAAATCTCATCCCAATTCACAAACTCCATTTGGCCTACTGAATGAAGAGATGGTAATAGACTGCAGGAGAACCTAGGGAATAGTGCGTCTCCCTACCTCACCATTTTTACCTTTCTCTGTTCTTAACGAGACGTCTCCCTTTCTCCCTCCCCACCCCCCAAGATTTCTAGGAACTCAGGGAAGAAACTCTGAAAACACGTGGTTGTAGAACAAGCAACACCAAAGGCTAGGTCTGCCAGACAGTGCCAGCGGTTGGTGCCCAGGGTTATGCCAACCTCCTTTTTTCCTTCACAGCTGCCAGTCCCTTCTTCCCCACCCTTACGCCCACTGGAACACTTCTGGAAGCAGAATTTGGGTGCCAAATACTTCCAGCTCAGAGCTGGGCAAGCCAGCCTCTAGGCAGAAGCTCCAGATTAGTTGCCATTTCACTGGGGTAACCCATCTGGCTGATAGCAGAGAAGGTAGTAGGCCTTGCATCTGTGGGACACAGTAGTGAGGCAAAGGATGCTGGGTATATATGCTGGGATAAAGTCAGGGTGAGAAAGCAAATGCAAAGGAAGCCTCAAAGCTTCTTTCCAAAAGAATGACAGCAGCATGGCGACATGGGCAGCATACTATAACTGCAGACAGCCAAGCTGGGTATGAATTTCAACTCTGCTACTGGGTCCCTTTGTCCAAGTCACTTTGCCTCTTGGTTTCCTTAAGCAGTCAAAATGGAGTGTATATTTGTGTGTGTGTGTGTGTGTGTGTGTGTGTGTGCACGCATATGTATGTGTGTGTTAAAAAACCTGGTGACTTCCTGGTTGGGAAAGTCAAGGACACAGGGAAGGAGAAAAAAAAGAATTGTGTCTAATGGAGCTGCAGCTTTCTCAGCTTGTTCTGTCCTCCAGGTGTTTGTGGTTAGACTTTCAGTGTATCTGAGGTGAGAAAAGGAAAAGGTCTGAAGATATACTTGGGTAAGAGAGAAAAAAGGAGAAATGTTCTGTGGGTCAGGGCTTTGGAGACTTTGACTAAAAGCACAAATATTTATAGCTTGACTAATGTTTATATGTGTAAATATTCTGATTCCCATTGAGAGGGGAACCTAATCCTTTGACAAACTTCCCCCTGAGAAAGCCATGGTGGTAAAAGTCCTGTTATCTGCTGGCCATGCCCCTCTGGGGTCCTCTTCCCACAACTGCCCAAATACTCTGGCCACATTACTCCCCTTCCACAGTGGGACCTCATGGCCTCTAGGTTAAAGCCTGAAAACTCCTTCATGCCTCACCTCCCAAGCTTATGCAGAATTCTTTGTCTAGTTCTCACCTACAGAAAGTTTCTCTTTGTTAAATCAGATTAAAATAACTTGCTGAGATGGATCATTGGACAGAGGAGCTATCAGAATTGACAACAGTTTTAACGTTCTGGTTTTCTCCACCCAAGCTGCTCGAGATGCCCTTAAGAGCTGTGATACCAAAGCTACCACAGGGAGAGAAGGTGAGAGCCCACAGAGATGCATCCAGCGGCAACCCCCAACACCGGAGCTTGGCCGGGGATTTGTCAGTGGGCAGTGAGGCCCAGGGACAAAGAACAACAACAGAAAAAAGCAAAGGCTTTCTCTAGCCTTCTCCATCTTAAAATGAGAAATGAGGAAAGCCAGCTGAGGGTAAGACTGTCTCAGATTTCCTCACCAAGCTCTAAGTACTTAACTTTAGAGAGAATCTTCTCTTTCTGCCAGGCTCTATTCCAAGAGAAATCTCTCATCTGCTTTGGGCAAACGGCATTCTTCTTTCAAAGCAGTGATGGGAAAGTCACTCCAAGCTATAAAAAGCCATGGGGCTTACAGCCTATCATGTGTCTTTATTCTCCCTTCTTAAGGCTTAGGGCACTGATTTTTGCCACGCTGCTGAGGTCATGGGTAAAGAGAGTCCTAACAGGAAAGCTTAGTTTTCCGAGGACCCATGCATGGCTATCTCAGCCATGGCAGCTAGATGGCAAGGCAGGCAGGCCACAGCTCTCACCTTACACAGACTCAAAAAAGAAAGGAGTCCAAGAAAACTCATTCCTCAGCTGAGCGTGAAGGAGCTTAGAAACCACTAAGCAGCCACTGCCATGTATTATTCTACTGTCTTATTAATTTGATCTTTGTTTAAAATTCACAGCAAAAACACAACTGACACAGAGAACCTTTAAGGTCCCTTTAGTTGTGAGGTTCAGCAAACACCCCTCCCTTAGGCTCTCTCTTGCAACCTATCCCAGGCATTCCCTTATTACTTCATTTGTTGTTGTATTCATGGGCAACTGAATCTCTGTCATTGTCTCCCTGCAGCCTAGAAGAACCTGGTTTTTTTTCCTTAAGACAGCCACGTTACACAGTCCTAAACTATGCTGGAAAGGAAATAAGAGACCGTCTAATCAGAACCCCAACACTTTAAAGAAGCAGAAGCCAAGGGTCAGAAGGGGGGAAATGACCAAGGTCGCAGAGCTGTAAGTGAACCCATGTCCTGTGATCACAAAGCCCGTCCTCTTTCTGTGGCGGCATACTGGGTAACAGTCTTGTGTGGTCAACTCCAGTTGTTGTGTTGTGCTGTGAAGAACTCGGGAGAGGGAGAGTCAGGTCGGGATTTGGTGAGTTCCAGTCCTGTAAGCCTAGCTCTTGAGTCAGCGGCCTTGCCAGTCTAACCGGGCTGCTGGAAGAAACCAACAATTCCCAGGCCCTTATCTTCTCTTACTCGCCTTTCTGCCTCTTCCATCTTAGCTTCATTTAAAATTTAAAATGCATGTTTTTGAGAGTGTGAGCTTTCACACGTTCAAAGTCACAACAATTATCAAGAAGACATGTGCAGGACAGAGAAATGGGATGTGTCATACAGGAAGCTGCAAACTCCATGGAGGAACACGGCTTGTTCTAGACATGATGCTAGTCAAGACCCCGGGAATCACTTTCCTTTCTCAGTTCCCATTTCTTCTTCTCCAAAATGTGCTCAGGAGGGAAAACGGAGGACTCTAAGAGCCTTTCCACTCCCAGAGTTCTTGAAGCTAATGAAGATGCCCAGTAAAGAGAAGTACTAATATGCTCCTGGTGGTCCAGATCTCAAACAAGAGAACAGAACAAAGCACTTTGTAAAGTGCTATATATGTTAGCTAGAAAGGAGCATATGTGTTAAAGAAAAGAGAATACAGGAAAATCTCAATTTTCAAAAAGATAAGTTGGTGGGAAGGACAATTTTTCACCTAGAATTCTTTTAAAATATATGTTCCCAAATACATTAAAAATTGTATACAATTTTTCTGGCTCTCGAGATCACCCAGTGAGGTACACCCAAAATCTCAGGGGACACAAATCCTCAACACTTCAATGCACCGGAATCAAAGCTGCTGACATACCTAGAGCCCTTTCACGTCGGCTTTACAGAAGTCATCTCCTTGGATTCCTTCCAGCCCACTCTCACACAGCTAAGACTTATCTTCAGCAGAATTCAAACCCACGTACCTCCCTTTCCCCTAGTCCAAGTCCAAAGCCTTCGCCACTCCACCACATGGCCCTACTTGCTGGTCTCTCGCGGGAGTCCTGAAAAATTTCCCTCTAGTTTGATCAACTTTGTTAGAAGATGCCTTTTCAAGACACTGATATCCCTTACTGCAGAATGAAGTCTACACAGGGCTACAAAACCTGTCAACTTTATCTCTTTATCTCTATTATCTCTTTGCATTTTGTTTAAGACCTCTCCTTGGGGAAAGGTGTCTTAGTTCTTAGAAAGCAAACAAAGGTCAGATTTTATTTTCTCACATTATAACCCTGGCCCAAGGGACACTGGACAAGACAGGGAAGGGTTCACGTACATACATACACACATATGTGTATACATACATACAAGTTTAATGCAGAGCTCTGTAATGTTAATTGATCAACACTGAATGACATTTGTTATCAGTCTCAACTTCCTCCCAATGGTAAATTATCATCAGTCTCTTAGTATAGTGGATTTCTCTTTTTTTGAGGGCCAAAAACCGGTTCCCAAAGCCCTTAAAATGGACAGCCAAGATAAGAAGGCACTTTGGGGATCTTTGAAATCATTTATTTCATAAAGAAGAAAAATTGATGGAGGATAGAGAGGAAGATAAAAATGGGAAAAGTTACTTTACTAGGTGGTAGACAAAAATGAGTTGGGAAGTGGGCTCTTAGGGAGAACATGGAAGGGAAAAATCACTTCTCCCTCTCACCACTGCACCAAATAGACTCCTTGAACCATGATAGAGGCTGACAAAGAGAATTAATTCATGGCTACCATTTAGACATCAAATTTCTAGGGTAACATTATCGAAAAACTGTTCTGGGGAGAGGCAGGGCACACATCGACAGAGTCATTTAAAAAGTCAAAGGATGGAGTTGTCCAAACCCACAATGGGGGTGGGTAGCTCTTAAAACTCCAAAAATGACACAGACTTCCAAATAGGCAATCCCAGACCAGGTGTCACTCAGTAGGAAGCTCATCTTCAAGATGGGCCCAGGTCGAGGGGAGGGAGATTAAAATTCAGGAACCACAATGCACATTGACTCCTTTGACAAGGAGTATGTGGAGGGCCCAGGGAGGATTTCCTTTACATTTTGGCCAGGTCTCATACTAGTCAACTAGGAGGGCTCCCCACCCCCCCATCAAACAAAGAAGGAGAAAGTCTGCCTAGATGCCAGTGTCCAAGAGGCTCCTGATTTTCCTAAAGGGAGGAAGGAAACAAGTCCCTGACATTTGTTATTCGGAGTAAATCTTGACATTCAAGTTAGTGAGGTTACTCTGTTGAGAACACACCATTGACTGACATTCCCCAAATCCATCTAACCAGCGACAAACACATACTATGTGCAAGGCTCAGTGCTAGGTGCTGGAGAAACAGAACCCACCAGCTCCTATGGGAAGGGGCTGAAGGGACTCAGCCAATGGACAGAACAGGGATTTGTGCACTGGGATTGAAGCTGGATTAGAGCCCAGAAGGCTGGCCTGGCTCAAGTGGCTGATTGGGAATCTCCTCCCCAGCCCTCCTCCCAAGCTCTCTGCTGCCAGTGGCTTTCCATAGTCGCAGCAGGTCTAGCCAGAGATGCTGCTCAAGGCTGGCTGTTCCAAGGGCCCTGTCACACCCTTCTAAGACTTCCTCACTCATCTTATCCAGCCCCAAACCAAACGCTTACCCCATATGCCAGGTAGTTAGTAGCAGTTGCGGCCGAAGGAACCCCCAAAGTGGAGGGTGAGGGTATCCCAGTAGTAGAGGCTGGGAACAGACCCAGGGCATTCAGGTTTAATCCAGGAAGTAAGTGGGCTTGAAGCTGCAAGGGTAGGAAGGTTACGTATGTTATGACAAAAAGGTTCAACGCCAAAGCTCCATCACGAGACGAGACAACACCCAGAACAGGACCACTTCTCTCACTCTTGCTCTCACACTCTCTTTTTAAAAGAATAACAGCAAGTCTTTGGCATTCACATGTCCAAACATCACCTGAACAACCCCTCAAACCAGCAGGGGAAGGGGGAGTTTGCACTTGCTTGTGTCCTGTAGGTTTCATTAATCTCTTTCACCTGCTCAGTCTCCCCGAGATGGATGGGAGTGGTGCCCACGGGCAGCAGGGACCATAACCGCCACTACTGTGCCACCTGATCCACTGTTCTACCCACTGAATACAGACCAAATCACTTATAAACTCTTGGTGCTGCCAATGGGTGACGCTCTTCCACTGAGGCCCAAACCAGATCTACGGAGCTAGGAAACGCAGGATGGCCAAGAAAGGAATGAGACAGATTGAAGAGAGGCCTAACAAAGTTTCATGCATCTTAAGTCCTTCAGAAGGAAAGACTCCCCCCATCCACCAACCTTCTCTAACTTTGACATTGCTAGTTCCTTCTTCTCTCTTTTTGGGTGGGTGGGGGAGACGGAAAGGACAGGGAATGTAGAAAATTATTCAGTTTTGGAAAAGGGGCAAGGGTGGAAGAGAGGGGGACGGTGCAGTTGAAAAAGAGAAAAAAGAGAAAGCCAAGAATTAAATTACCCATTAGGGACAAAGAATCTTATTTGGCTGAAGACTAGATTTATTTCCAAGCAGCCCCCCCTTGGACAATTCCTGACAAGTAGTGATACATACTAACATTGAAACCCTCTCCTATCTTCATCTTCATCACCCTCTCCCTCCTCCTCTCTCTCCCCCTTACCCCCAAGCTCAGGCTAACCCCTCACAGTCCAAGGTGCTATTTCCAAGAATACTACTTTGCCCTAGCTCAGGGCAGGTGCTCCAGGCATGTGAATTTGGATCCTACAGTGGAAAACTGGGGGAATCTTTTTGGTCCAGATAAGGACTGTTCAAACTCTCCTAAACTCACCCTATACAATTAAAGGGCATCATCTTTTCTTAAGCCAGCTGGAGAAAATGCCAATTTGGTCATAATGAGAATGATGGTATATGCCTTCACCCCCCCCCCCCACAGAGAGGGGAACCATCACAAACCAGGATGCCACAGCTACACCAAGCAGCTACCTTTACTGTTTCTACAGCAGGTTTGATGCAGAGTTGGAGCTTCATGAACAGCCACACAGCAAGGAAAGGCTAGCTTTCTTTTTTCTTTAAAAGGGGAAAAACCAAAGTTCTAGGCTTAGAATTATATGATTTGGCCTTCGATGGCCTTACTATAAAGTAAGGATAGATCACTTTGGCTCTGTCTCACGGGGTCATTTTAATGATGAAGTGAGGTCCTGAAATGTATGCAAAGGTTTTGAAAAGAAGACAGGTTTAGAAGCAAGAAGCCACATTTTTAAGTTGAGGGCACAGCCATGAGGGCAGTTTGAATGAAGCCATGAAAAGAGAAATCAGGAGAAGTGCTAAAGCGACTCCTTGACTCCTGAATTTGGGTCTACATCTCATTCTTCTCTACTTGAGGACGTTTTGAAAGACTGGCTGATCCCATTTCTCTTACTTGAACACCTCAGGAAGCACCATTCATCAACTACAGCCCCTTCAGTTTTGAATTTTCTTGTTTAGAAACATTATCCAAGGTGAGGCCGCCATTAATTGTCTACTTTTCCTTGAGAAATCCACCCTTCAGAGCTGAATCCCTAAGCCATGAAGGCCTCTAACCTATCATTTCTTGTTCTTTCCTACTGATCTGCTTGGGTACTACCTGTGTTTTACTCCAGACAGACTGCCTTGTCGATCGGAAACCTTCTGTGTATCCCAAGCTGTAACTAATGGTGAAAAAGCTGGGCGGCGGGAGGACGACTTGCATTTTTAACCCACCCCACAGTTCCCTTTTATATTGTCCAATCACTAGCACATCCCCTTTCAACTACAAACACCAAACCCATATTGATACAATGCAAGGACTGTTACAATTCTATCAACGAGGAAAATATTTCATTCAATTCCTAACTGACCACCCTCACCAAAAGAATACAGCAAAGAAAAACAGGGAAGGGAGGAAAAAAAAAGTCAATCACCTCCAGTATTTCAGAACTCACATTCATAGCACTGAGATCACTCTCATAAGACTCCCTTATCTTCTTCATGATCTCCTCCTCGGCCTTGCCACAGGTCTCAATGCTACCTTTAACGGTGATGGTACGCTCAGGATTATACAGGGTCAACTCCTGCAGTCTGTAGAGTGGAGAAAAAACACACACAGGAAGGGAAAAAGAGAAAGAAAGGAAGAAAGAATTAAGAAGAGACAGTTAATTTCCATATAGGTACAAATGGTGATTCAAACCCCACCGTGGGAGCTGGTAATAGCTAAAAGCGGGTGGTCAAACATCGTAGGAATTAGCAAAGAAGCAAGAAGGAAAGAATTGTAAGATAAAGAAGAAGGCAAGAGAACTTCTCTTCACAGCATCCTGAAGAAAACTGGTCCCTTAACTGCAGCTCAGTTTGAAAGCATACTTTAAATGGTGTTCAGAGATCAACCATTTAAGTTGGAGTCACGTCTACTGGTCATTTGAAAGTGAAATGCAAGGCAACAGGATTCGTGAGGTAAGAGTTTACGCAGCCGAGAGGAGCATCAAGCAGGGCCCCGTTACACTTTTAGCTCCGTTCTTACGGTCTGAAGAAAAGACTACGGCCATTCCAGAGAGGACAGCACTTAATCTTTCAAATAACGTACAGTTCAGATGGAGACATCCGGTGTTTACATTTTTCCAAGGCAATGTTTTCGGGGCCATCCAACAAGGAGGAAGCACTCACCACTTTCAAAGACCGGAAGCTTAGTTGTAGCCAAATCTTCTATGACCTACCTTAACCAACAACTTCAAACAAGAAACCAAAATCATCAGCTTTAATGGCGCAGACATGGACTAGATCATTCAGACACCGTTAAGATACAACATGAAATGGGGCAAGGCAGTCATGCTGGAGACTTGGAATCTTAACTAGGAGTTCTGATGGAACATGATTCCCTCTCCCCATCCCCACCCCCTGCCCTTCTAAGATGGCCTTGGCCAGGAAACAGAAAACGCCAATTCAAGCCACTTAGATATGAGTTAAAACAATGGTGGAAAGGGAAGTAAATAACAAAGGGAAATGGGACTCAGATGACATTATAATATTTAAAGGCATTTACTAGTGGATAAACCCCTGAATGAAGCTAAATAGCCTAGGTTCATTAGATGTTATTTTTCAATACTTTTCAATTTCACTAGAAAGGTTGATTGTAATACAGTTAGGAAAACCATCTTTGCCTTCTCCAAAGAGAAGAGGCCATACTATGCCAACTTTTGCTCTCCTGTTATTTTATATTTTCATATGTTCCCTCGCATCTTCCTAAAAGGGCACTTCACTGAGAAAGGAAGGGCTGTCATCACAAACCAATTTTCACATCTATTTATTTTGCAGTTAGCCTGGTGTAGCAGATAGAGTATAAGACTTGGAGTTGGGAATACATAAGTTCAAATCCCACATTTCCAATGCTTTACTGGCTGTGTGACTAGAGACAAGTTGTTTAACCTCTCTGAGTCTCAGATAATTGTCTAAAGCAGAGAGGAGTTGTGATCCTGGCAGGTGGGCAGAGATCTCCTAGCAAAATAAATAAAGGCAAAGGAATTATGTAGATATGTTAGTTATTATTTCCCTCCCCTTTTCCTTTACATTAAGGCAAACATTTTTCATGTATTCCTCTCCCTCAAAAAAAAAAGTTCTTGATTTTCCATTCCACTGGGCCAGAGAACTTAATATATGATCAGACCACATAGGGCTGGAAAGAACTTTAGTGACCCATGCAGTCTAAATCTCTCATTTTACTGTTGAAGAAACTGAGACCTAGAGAGGTGGTAACTTGCAGACAGGATCTGAATGTAGATCCCTCAGCCTCCAAATCTAGTCTTCTTTCTACTACTGCAAGCCATGTTGCCTTAGCAACCCTCTTAACCAACATGGAAATTCAACATTTAATCCTTCTTGCTCCTCCACTGGAAACAGATACACCACCTCCAGTGGGGGCTCCAGAAGGATATATGCTTGTGGATGGTAGATGATTTGGAAGAATGAGAGTGAACATATTTTATTAAGTACATAGACAGGACACAGGAGAGTAGCAACTCAAATCGAAGTGAGTCAGCTCCACTGAATGAAATTATGTTAATGGTGGCTTGGGCTCCCATAGCATCCCAAGATATTCGAGTCAAAATCTTAAGCCAGTGCAATACTTACGGCGAGATGGTGATCTTGGTATCAGTATCCTGCTCGATTTTCTTCAGGTTCCTTCCTTCCTTCCCAATCAGGCGGCCAACAAAGTTGTTATGAGCCAGAATCTTCAAAGGAAGATCATCGTTGCTGCAAGATCACAAAAACCATCAGAAACTCCAGGCGGGGGGAAGGGGAAATTTGAATAAAAAGATAATATCCAATCATGTAGCAAACATTTGAGTGCCTACTATGAACGAGGCATTGCACTTAGCGCGGTCCGAGATGAAATACCATGGAAGTGCCTGTTAGGAATAGAGAAATAATTTATAATTAAAGGTGATAGCGCTAGACGGGACTGAAGATTGGAGCTCTAGCCCCAGTTCTGTTGCTGAAGAGCTGAATCCTGGACAATTCCCTTCCCTTCTCTGGGACACATTTTCCTGGTCTAAATAAATAACAGTGGACTGGACAAGATGGGCTCTAAAGAACTTTTTCATTTCCAGGATTCTGTTATCAAAGCAAGAACCACTTTTAAAAAAATCAGTGACATTAATAAATAAGTCCAACTACCTTGTTCTTTGGAAACTCTTGACCCAAATTACCTGCTCCCTAACCCCCACAGAGCAGCATCATATTGCAAAACCTTCAGACACTAAGAAAGGCTAATACCACTTTCATGTTAACACGACATACTCTGAAAGAAGGGACTCTCACTGGTGAAAGCATCTTTACTCGGGAATTGTTAGAGAAAAAAACTGGTGCAATATCAGAAAGCTGCTGCTCTTGGTCAAGGCAAATCCTTGGTAAGGCAGTCCCCAGTCAAACGGGCCCCTTTCCACAAGTGTCCTCCTCACTTGGGTAAACATTTCCATTGGAAAAGGTGCTCCTAGTGCCCATGCTATGTATATTTGGTCTTTATACCATCCCACAAAATTCTGTATATCAGCCCTTCACCCCATCCCCACTTCCCTCATAGAAGAGTGAGATCAAGACACCATTTCCCTCAAGCTCCAAGCCCCTAGTTCTGGATCTCACAGGGGATAAAGGTCATAAATTGGGAGAGGGGAGACCAGAGAACTGGGGTGAGCAGTAGGTGACACTGAGTCAGCTAGTCCCTCTTTCTAGGATTCTGACAACTCCGGGGATTGGCCCACAGGCAGCTATTGCCACTGGTAACTGCTGCTTCCCCTCAGAGCTTCTTCTGGATTCTAGGAAACAGATTTAATCACAGGACATTGTCTTAAGAGCAAATCTGTCAAGGCAGATGAAAATGGAAAGAGTGGGAAATAAAACTTGGCCAGGAACACCAAAGTTCTTGAGCAATTTGGGAGATTCTTCTGATCCCCAAATGAGCCTTTTCACTCTTGTTTTCTTGGCTGGTCAGCAGGCACCAAGGCCAGGGATTGAACGGTAGAGGTCTAGGAGGCCGAGAAAGAAATGGACCCAAGCCAGGTTGGAGAGACACAGGGGAATGTCTCCCTCTTTTCCTCTTTGTTCCTGTTCAAAATATCTATTGGAGATAGAGATATCTGGATCATGAGGGTGCCCACTGCCCTTGGCAAGAGAGCATTCTGCTTGGCACCTCTGCCTACCCCTCACTAGGATGGGTCAGGCCAATTCATTTTTAGAGAAATCAAATTTTGATGTAGCTGACAATTATGGGAGAAAGTGGGATGGGAAAGAGAAGGAAAGGCTTTGTTCAGACTCCTTTTGACAATGTAAAAGATCAAGCAAGACTTTGGTCACCAGCCTGCAAGAATGCCCACTTAGTGTGCAGAAAAGCAGCTATGTAACTGAAGCATAACAGGTAGAATTAATAAGCAAGTTAACAGCATGGAGGCTTCTAAGCCCCCACTGGCCCCTAATTTGTAGGTCATGGAAAAGAGGCTGACATTTTAGGACTGACTTCCTTTAAAAGGAGAAATCAGGGGACTCCCTGCACTGATATCTCTGCAAGGGGGAAGAGATGCTCTCTCTTTTGCCTCGGTCATCAAGGAACCCGAGGAGAGACACAGGAATTAGGTATGTTTCTTTAGCTAGAGCTGGGTCATCACACAAATGCCCCCCTGGCACTCAAGGTTTTGAAGCAAAGATCCCAAAACCTATCAGGGACAGCCTTCACTGCCTTTCCAGTGCCATCCAGGCAACTGAGAAACACATTCAGTTCCCACAAAAGCCCTCTTAAGGATTATCAACACCCAGAAGACTGATTGCCAAGGTCTAAAATTCAAGAGATGCAAACATGACCACCCTGAAATGAATAGGTACTTTTCTTCCAAGTTGCTCAAAACTCTGCTGGTCCCATTTCCTCCCTCCCCATCTCAGAGTGGCTACCATTATTAGGACATGATGGATGGCCCAGTGGTGTTTGGTGAATGCTGAATGACATTCCTGAAGGACTTCCAGGATGGCAGAGAACACAACATGCATCACCTCACGTAAACCAAATAACAACCCTGTGGGGTGGGTACTTACTGGGACGATCATCAGACTCATTTTACAGATGAAGACCCTGAGGCTCAGAGAGTAGAAGAGACTTGCTCATAATTGCACAGGTAGTTATGTGTCAGAGGCAAGATTTGAATCCAGAGCTCCCTGACCCCAAGCCCAGTGTTCTATTCACTAGGTGTGCTGCATACCCTTGGGTAGCTGAGCTAAATCAGCCTCTGCAAATGATTTAGCAACAAAATTCTATGGGGGACCAAGAGCCAATACTGTGTCAAAACTGAAGAAAGCCCCGCCCCAATGCCCCACAAGCAGCCACATCCAGGGGCATTAACTGGA
This sequence comes from Phascolarctos cinereus, assembly GCF_003287225.1. NCBI lineage: Eukaryota > Metazoa > Chordata > Mammalia > Diprotodontia > Phascolarctidae > Phascolarctos > Phascolarctos cinereus. The sequence goes on from NW_027555514.1 coordinate 14,854,056, forward strand.
AAGCACTATGCTCAGACCAATGGGCTTCAGTTTCCCAACCAAGGTAACAGAAGTGTCGGAAACACTTCTGTCTCCCACAGCTAAGGCCACTGGTGAAACATGTGGACACCTTACCCTTCACTCCTTAGTACTGTAGCAGGGTTCTGTTTAAAAAGACCCAAAAGAAAGCACCACGGAATGATAAACACTGACCTGGGAATCCTCCCCAGGCAAAGCCTTTTACTCACAATTTCATATCCTGGGCCTCCTTCTGCATAATCTCCATGATGATCTTGCAAGCAGTTGAACAGCCTTCAGGAGAAGCATGAATAGTAATTGGCTTCTCAGATGCACCAGCATTTTCCTTGCGATGAATATCAATCCTTTCAGTGGGAATGGGGAAAAGAAGTGGGGGGAAGGTTAGCCTCCAGAGACCCATCTTCTTGTCTGGTCTAGCCTCACAAGCCACCTCCCAATTTCTGAGCCAAATCAAGTGGGGGCAAAGAGTGAGGCAAGTCACTCCACCCCCCCAGTGTCAACTCTTGATTATCCCCATAGGGCATCTCTCCATTCCTGGTGACCTCTTCCCGTGAATCAGAATCCCGGAATTTCTGTCGACAATCTAAAATGTTTCTGGGCCACCTTTCAGTGCTTCCCACATGGACGGTAGGTGCTCAAGGACTGTAAGTTTATTGTCATCATCATTTCAGCAAAATGCCGGTGGAAAAGTAGTCTGCTACCCAGAAGTCTTACAGAGCCAAGAAAAGGCAGACAAGAAGGAATTGTGCATTAAAGGGTCATGGATTTAGAGCGAGAAGGAACCTCTGAGGTTGCTTAGTCCAGCTCTCACATTAAGAGATGAAGAACTGAGACCCAGAGCAGTGAAGTTGATTTGCTTAAGGTCGTACAGGTAGGAGTTGCAGAACCAGGATTTGATCCCAGGTCCTCTGTCTCCAAACACTGTTCTTTCCACTGTCCCATGGCAATTGCACCACTGCTCTCCCCCTTTCAGGGTAGATGATCAAGAGCTGACCATGCATTTAGTGTGAACATTTCTCAGGTTATCATCAGAATTATCCAATTCCAAGCACACGCACAGAGAAATGTTAAGGGATTTATGGTCTCTGTAGCAGAAAGGACCACTACTCAGGAGTAACACTCAGGAGTAAAGGCACAAATATCATCCTTGGGTTCAAGACAAGGGCTTACAAACTTCTTAGTATCACAAGCCCCACCCCTCCCCACCTTGGCTTTCCGATGTTTCCCCATCCATCATGCCACACCCACGTCTTTACCTTGACCATATCTCTGAGAGAGTCCTTCCCACCACCACCACCACAGATAACAGCTCTCTAGGGCGTTAGGCACAGGCAGCAGCTACCATCCAAGCAGTCCCTGAAAAGCCTGGGGGGGGGCATGAAAGGAGGGTGCCCCTGCCCTCAAAGGGGCATGGCAAGGGAGTTTTGGAGGGGGTGGGGAGTGGCTGAAGGATAAAGGAATTGTCTCTGCAAAATTCTCATGGGTGATTGTGAAATGTATATTGCCATAAGGGCCACACCCCAGCTCTGATTTCTACAAGCACTGGATTACAGATATAGAGCTGGAAAAGACCTTAGAGCTCTGTGCCAACCACCTTCTTTTAAAGATGAGGAAACTGAGGCCTAGAGAGATTGACTTGCCCAATATCACAGATAAGCCAATGGAGCTGATACCAATCCAGGAAGTCAGACTCCAAATCCAGTCCTCCTGTCATATCACCTCACCTCCTTAAGTTTCCTCCTTTTCCCCACTTGGACCTCCCTTCAGCAAAAGGGGGTGGGGGAGAGCTCAGCCAAGCCTGGGTTCCCACACTGCTCTTCTTCAACCTTCTACTCAGAGATGTCCTTGACAAGAGGACTATGTCAAAGCATCAGGCGCCCATCTCACACAGTGGGACAGCCTCAGGGGAGGTGGCTAGGTTTGCAAATAGACTCTCTTCCACCTCGCAATAACCGAGCTGGTACAGGCACAATTGGAACTACAGCTGGGAAACTGACAAGCCAGCCATGGGCTTCCTTTAATCCCCAAACACATTACATCAATTGGGGGAAGCCAACTGCCCTAATCTGCCCTTCTATCAGGCTGGCAACAGTCGGGCAGGCTCTTCCAAGGCTAGCTTGGCTCCTAGTAGTACTGCAGGCCGTGCCCTTTTGGGGATAACGGAATGATGCCTCAAGGCTGTCCACACCTGCACCCTACCTCCCTGCCAAAAACCCAGAAGCCGCCAGGGTCATCTCAGCACCAGCACAGTAGCAAATGCAAACCACAGCTCTGTCACTGGTTTTCTCTCATTGAACAGGATGGCCAACTGGGGCTAAGCAGACATCAAGAGAATCTCGCCTACAACACGGGCAGCCATTGGGAAGGAAGAAGCCCTAGATAGGGTCTAGTAGGATTTCTATACCCCAGGTTTCCATTATTCTCCAGAGCCACATTTTTCCAAATGCCCGTTATCTGGAAAGAGGTACCAACAGTCTCTTCCCATCTATCCCCATCCATTTTACTCCATTAGCAATTAAACATCAGATCACTTAGGGGAGGAGGGAATGTTGCTTTGCTGATTAGGGCAGCCTTCTGAGGCCACTTCAGAAAGTGTGCCCATCAAATAATGATTAGTTTCTGTAGCCAAAGGTAATTAAATCCACTGGCAAGGATCAGCAGAGCATTGGATAGAACAAGTCCACCACCCTCCTCTTGGGTTCTATCACCCAGATTTCTGCCGCGCCCCCCCCCCCCATGGCATATATTGTCAACAAATTTATGCTGCAGAATTGAAAACATGGTGGACCAGATTCCATAGCTATACCCCATCAGGTAAGTCAATGGGTGACCTTATAAGAAACACCCAAATTTGGCATATGGTGAAGAAGAAGAAACCAGCTAGAAAGTGACCGTGGTGCGTTAAGAGATGCAGCACACTCTGAAAAATAAAGCTGGATGGGGGTGAGGAGTGGGGAGAGGAAGAGATAACAAATGGGTCAAGAGGCTCATGGGACCTTAGGAGAAGCGTTAGGGCTTAGCTAAGCTTTTGGGTTACAGGCTCCCATCCCTCCCAGACCATGCCTGCTTTCTATTAGATTTTGGCCATCAGCTAGTTCCAGTGCTACTTGAGTCTGCACACAGGCAAAGCATTCTCACCTTCTGCAAAAAAAAATTTCAAAAGGGGGGACCCTCCTTCTACCACCTCCTCCCACCAACTAACTTTTCATCCCACCCACCCCCACCCACCCCTCCCATTCTGCAATAGCTTCTCTCTGAGGAAATCTGTTCCCTCCTCCTCTGAACAAGAATGGCAGGTTCACACTGGCCAGATCAGCCTAACATAAGTCCATAAAACAGGGCATCAATTGTGAGTGCCCAGAACCTCACTCTGATGAAGAAGACCAGTGGAAACTGTCTGAAGATTGCCATCCTGCCATCTATGGAAGAGGGAAGCCTGTTCCACTACCAAGGACAGCTACTTTCCCACTACTGCTTATTGGCTAGAAGGCAGCTGGGTGCATCCAGTCAGCAACAAGTATGGGAGCTGGCAGGGAAAGGAGAGGGATGACGCTTTAACTTTGCCTTTTGTAGCAAGACACTTATGATAAGCCCGTTAAACTCACTGAAAAATCTGCTTACTTTTGGTTTTCCACAAACTTGAACATTTTCATGGCTAATGTTATTTTCAATCACCCTGGCACCTTTGGGTCTAGTGCCTCTGGCTGGCCAGCACAAAGCTCCCCCTACCCTAACCTTTCAGAGTCATTAAGCAAGTCCTAGGTAGGCTTCCCTTGACAATATGCTGGGGGTGGGGCACAGATTGTCTCTAAAATCATTTCCCCATCCTCTTTCTTCCCCAGGACTTCACATCTCTTATACACGCCAAATATCTTTATGTGAAACCATGTTATATAGAACTGATCAGGTGATTTAAGACATGGAAAGGGGAGCTGAAATACATTGTATATAATTCTATGTTCCTACTTCTAATACATTTCAGTTCCTTCCCCTCCTTAATCCCATGGCTTCAAAATTCCTAAATATTTTACATTTCTAATAGTCCACCAGCTACCAATCTATAGGTAGCAATGTGAAGACAAATGGGAAGGTTGCTTTTGTTGGTTTCCTCTTTCAAATAAATGTGAGCTGCTGGACTAAGTCCAGGTTATTCATGAAGGCCCGGCTAGCCTGAAAAAGGCATTTCTGAAGTTTGCTGGAGGCCATGAAAGAAGCTGAGAGGGATGGTGCCCTGTAGACTGCTAGAATCTTTTGTAGCTGCTTTACCAGTAGGCTGGGGCCCAAGAGATGAGAGAGGAAGTATGTTGGCAAGATAAGTTTTTCATGTTCATTTCAATTCCAAGGGGGAAGACAATCCTCTGCAATCCCCTTTGACAGTAAGATTGCAGTCTTTGGACTCCACAAAGCCACGCCAGAGACACTAACAAGAGACCATCCTCAGACAGAAGGTGCTGGGGGGCACTCCTTCCACCCCCACCCCATGCCCCACTGGTGATTTGATGGAACATACATGAAAATTCCTGCTATGTCCCTGACACACAGGCTACTTACTTAGACTGGGTCTGCTTGGTGATGTTTCGAATGGTCGCACCTTCTTTCCCAATAATTGCTCCAACAAATTGGGTTGGGACCAGCATACGAAGAGGAATATCATTATGGTGGTTCTGCCCAGTAGCTCCTCCTGGGGATCCCTGTCTCTGCGGTCCCCTATGACCATAGCCACGGCGAGTCGGCATGGCCTGAGAGCTCGATGCAGACGGATCGGCCAGTTCATCCGGGATGTAGGCAACTTTCAGGGTGTACCCCTCTAGCTGAAAGCCATTCAGCTTCTCAATCGCACTGATACACCAACAAATGGATATGGCAAGGTGGGGGAGAAAAGAAAGGAACAGAAACAAACCATAAGTTAAGTTTAATGGTCAAAGATGAAAAAACTTAAGGCTTTTTCTTGCAAAATTCTATAGAGGAGACACACAAAGAAACTCCAAACGATGTTTTGTTGTTGTTGTTCATTTAAATGGGGCAAAATGGGGGGGAGGGGGGCACCAACAGCTAACAAGAAACACACAGACATGCTTTATTCCAAGTGCTCATGTCAACAGTGCCAGAGAACTGTGATTCAAAAGTGCGTGTGCTTTACCAAAGCAACTGATAAACCTTCTAATCTTCAGTGAAATGACGTCATCAATCACAGAGACTGGAAAATTGATCACCCTGTTGATAACCCACTCTGGAGTGATCTTGGGATCAGACACAGAGTCTGTTCCTGGACCCTGTAACAGAAGCCTTGCTAGCTCCCTTTCTGTTTTACTGGCCTAGGCTGAGAGAGCCAGTAGAAGAACTAGCAATTTTGGTACCAGGGATAAGCAGGACAGAACATATTATTAAATTAACTTTGTAATCTAAGATATAAAGACAATATATTCATTAAGAGGGATTAGTTACTGTCCTGGGGGTACATTTGATTTCAACTAAGATCATTTGTTTCTTTGCTAAGGAAGTGTATGTGTTACCTTTGTAGCTTCAGTCTGAGTGTCCAGGTTGCTCAACCCTTGCTATGGCTCTGGAACCCAAAGCAAAACCATGATGGGAAGAATTTAGTGTACAAGGTCAAAGATCTTCCCAAGAAAATGTACTTGTGAGGCAGCTAGGTGGCACAGTGGATAGAGCTCAAGCCTTGGAGTCAGGAGGACCTGAGTTCAAATCCAGCCTCAGATACTTGACATTTACTAGCTCTGTGACCCTGGGCAAGCCATTCAAGCCCAACTGCCTCACCAAAAAGAATAAAAAATGTTCTTGGGACACCAGGGGGAAATTTCTTTACTTGCTAACAGTAGAGTGCATTAAGTAAAGAGACTGAGTCTAACTGATAGGTGATCTCCCTAATTCAACATCAGTTATCATCTGGGTCAGCAACAAATGAGGAAGAAGCCAGGAAATTAAGTCAGAAACGAGCAGGCAATGTTAGTCTTCAGAGGAGCCGTTAGGTGTTCTGCTCCTCACCTTTACTCTGGCTTCTCTTCTAACCTAGAAACTTCACCTACTTCATGTAACTTAAATATCTGAGAGGAATCCAAGAAAACATCTGTGTACTAATTTCCAAGAATGGCAGGTGAAGACAAAAGGCACTTTAGAACGAAGCACTTGAAATAGTCCTCATACCACATGATATACACACTCACAAAAAAAAGCAAACATAGAACCCCAATCAACTTTGCCCCAAATGTGGCCCCAACAGTGAATCCAAGCAATGCTTCATGCAGTACCCATGCAGGTACATTCTCCACAGTTCATTTTCCTCTGTTACACCATTAGAAAGAAGAGACTGGGACAGGGACCAGAACTGTGATTTCCCTGCTATAGAGAAATCCCAGGTGAGGAAACACCCTCTGCCAATACAAGTCACCACCCGCTCTGCACATTCAATCCTGACGATATTGCCTGAAGCTCAGACACATAGCCAGGATATGTCAGAGGCAGGGTTTGAACCCAAAGCTTTGTGTCTCCCTAGCCAGCTCTCTATTCACTACAACATGCTCCCTCTTTCTCTAGAACTAGAACAACACAAAAAACCTGCCACAAAGCAATGCAATTCAACCCTAAATGAAGATGCTGATTTCTTCCCAAGGCGGTTCCCAGGAGCTCCGAGGGTCCAGGTCTTCCCGCTGATTCACTCTGCCGAGCTGGGCCTTGGAATTACACCAGAAGGCCCAACGGGGCAAAGTAGAGCAGAGGTAAGAAGGTAATCGATGGTGGTGTTCTGCCAGGAGCAAAGCAGACTGTGGCCGAGTGCGGTGCTGGACTTACTAATCCTAAACTGCTAAATATTTCACTTGGAATAAAAAGTTAAAGGGGAGGGGACATATAGGAACTGTCACCAGCCATTTGTTAGCCCTTGCTGGGCAGGCATCAGAAACACGCATCTCAGAAAGCCAGGTCTTGGAAAGCAAGCAAAGTTGACATGCACGTCCAGATGAGCAAGGCCCTGAGACCACCTCCTTCTGCCTTTATCACCCATGTATGTGACTGTCTTAAATTTCTCCTTAGGGAGCAACTCCTTCCAACTCAACCAGATGCTCTTGTGGAAAATGCCACACCTCAATTAAGTTGGGGGGGGCACCTCTGAATGAACAGAAGAGTTCAGAAATGAACGCCATCACTAAACACCATACAAGTGAGTCAGAAGGGAGAGGGGATGGCATTTTTTAACAATTCAACCACCAGCCCTCAAAATAACATTAAGCCCTTTTTGAAAGAGGGACCAGAAGAAAACTAGTACATGAAGGTATTCTTATAGGATGCATTTGACTGATGCAAGCCACAGCTATGGCTCTACCAAAGGGAGGAAAGGTCAGGGAGGTTCTATCAACACCCTGCCCTAGCCCAACTTGGAAGTTGGGTGCTATTTGCTTCACCAGCTCGTAGTCCTCTGAGGGCGAGTCGATTCGAAGCATGATGAGTATTTCCAATATTACATATATGTGTGCGTGTGTGTGTGCGTGTATAAACATGCAAACACACATACACACACATAAAGATAAATATGGCTCAGATCGACCTTCGTAGGTAAAACGAGGCCCTTCTGTCAGGCTAGATGAAGGAGAAAGCATATTTATCACAAAATCACAGGATCCCAAAGCTGAAAAGGGACCAAAGCAGCCATCTGTTCCAACCTGAGCCCAAACATTCATCATCTCTCCAATATCTCCTTCTGAGCTAGGTGAGTAAACAGTTACCAAACGTCACCTAGGACCCATGGAGCGATGGATCTGAGCAAGGCATCGGAATGCCAAGAAAATTCAGTCAACTTGTTCAATTTTATGGATAATTTTAAAACTTTATTATGTGCCTGCTTTAAAAAGATTTTTATTTTGGGGGGCAAAGAAAATCAGCTCATATTGCAGAATTATATATGACCTCAGTTCTGAAAATACACGGATCCGGTGCAAAAAATTGTTCTGGTAGCAATAAACTCCAGGGATAGGACATTGCTTCTCTTCCTCCCCCTCCCTCCCCTCAGATACCCCTGAAAATGCCCATAATGCACTTCAGTTAGAAGCAGCCTCCAAAACAGGGGAAGGATCGGAGAGAGCAAACATCAGCAATAAACGAATTATTTCTATACCTAACGCAGACCAATGGGAGACAGGGCCGCTCCTCCACAATTCCATGGTGGCCCATAGGGGGGCATGCACGTGGCCAGCTTTAGCTGACAAGCTAACTTTGCAGCATGCCAGAGTCAAAGACTGACGCTGAGTTTCTGAACGTGAAGAAGAACAGTCGAAACTCAAGCTTAGCGATCTTGATATTTGGTTAGGTTATTTAGCAAGATTTGCTGCTATGCCCAAGGGATGTTAGTATCAGCTCTTTAGGAAAATCATGTGACTTTTCCAAGCATATCAAGTTAGGCAGGATATCGACACATACGTGAAATAATATATTTCAGGTTAGCATTCTGTTGGTCAACATAACCAACATTGAAATAATGCTTTACATTTGCTTTCATCACGAGGTCCTCACAACAACCCTGTGAGGTAGGTCTTCCAGCCAACTGACCACGAGGCAAGAATGGTTCTCTACATGGGAGATTAGCCAACTTCCAATACCCTCACTCCTTGCTCTTAGATGCTTTTACTGCACAAGTTAGGAGAAGGAAAGTTATCAATTCTGCTTTTTTTTGTGGATGTTCTAAAAAAAAAGGTGTTGTTTGTTTTTTTTAAATAGCACTTTTCAGAACAGAAAGAGGTCTTTGAGTTTATCTAGATAAGCCTCTTCAGTAGGGAAAATGGGTGCAAGATGGAATGGCTTAGTTTAAGTCCCACAGAACAGAGAGAGGGAAAAGTAGGAGGACCTGAGCGACATTACGAGATGACCCCAACTCATATCTAGACAGTGCCTGAAGGTTTGCCAATCACTTGGCACACGTCATGTGAACATTTTAAATGGAGTCAGATAGAAGGACAGTTCTAGATCCTTCCATGCCACATGCTCTTAGCAAGCAATCCAACACAGCATGTGAGCTGGAACCCTAGCACAAGTTAGGAAGGACAACAATACCTTTCTCTTCAAGATGCTGCCATTGTCCAGCCAATGATATAGTTTGACATGTCATCTGTTTACATTAGTGGAAAACAAGCAGAGAATTTGATGACAATGTCATCTTGGCCACTTGGAAACCACTGAGAGATATGGGATATTGGCTTTCCTCCTGGGTATTCAGGTGATTGCTTACTGGTCTTCAAATATGACTATATAACAACATGAAAGCGAATGTTGTGGGGTTGGCTCCGCAGCCCCCTTTATTGAAGAGGGGGGGCAGCATCTCTCCTTTTCTGGTCACCAGGAGATTTTTCTAAGGTAATGCCAAAAAATGGCCTCTAGACCCTAAGATACAGGTCATCAATTCTTAAGTATGGAAAAATACTCGACTGTTTCCTTCTTATAACATGGCTTCCCAATTTCCAGCTCTCTTTGGGCTGGAGGATTGGCCAACATTGTCTTGCCAGCCTCTTTGTCTTTCCATATAGTAGTATGGTACCTACCCTTACAATGACCTGTGACTTTATAAATATTAGTAAGACTTTCAGAATTTAAAGGCCCTTGGGCCCATAGGCTGCTGGAATCCTAGCGTTCCCGGGAGGTCAAAAGATTGTAGGTTAAGCGTCAAACTCTAGCTGAAGCTCTTCAAGGCAGCCATCACTTGTAACACAATCACTGGCTGCTGATTTGTGTTTTGTGTCAACTGGACCACGTGAGGCGGTTGTTTTCCTCAATATAATTACATTAATTCCAGCCAACCCAAGAAACCTACCAGGCAATCCTCAACAGCATTATTTCTCTGGGTTTGATCATAGAATCATAGATTTAGAGGTGGAAGGAACATCACAGGTTACTGAGCACAACCACCTCATTCTACAGAGGATCTCATATCAACAATAACAAATCCACCTGTCAATGGTTCTGTCCATTCAATTGGATCCTAGATCTATATAATTATCACGTATGTGTTTGACTGAGGCAGGCGGGGGCAGGGGAGTGAGGGAAAAGAAGAAAATGAGGTTTATCTATGGAATTTGGAGGTAAATACATTTCAATTCATGGAACAAATCCAACTGCCAAGAACATAGGCAACCATTTCTCAAATTAAGAGAAACTTAATAAAATGCCAGGCTTCCAATTGGTACTTAAACTCAAGAGCTCTGATAACATTTCACAAAGAATAAATCACACATTTTGTAAGATACACATACATACATGCATATGTATACACAATATCCACATAAAATATACACAACACTCCTGTCCTGATGGTACCAGTTAGACAGACAGAGGAGCTCTTCGTAAGCTCAGCTGGCTATGCTTTGGCCCACAGTATAAGTCTGTGGCCTAGCATCCCTGAAATTTCAAAGAACTGTCTCTTCACATTTTTCACAGTTAAGAATATGAAGACAATGCGATCAATGTGGACTGATGTTCTACCCATGAGCTTCCAGGAGAAAGCCAAGGGCATTGGCAGAGGGCGTCCATCTCCCTCCCTCCCTCTCCAGGACATTAATGGTGTCAACTAGAGCAAAATGACTTGATTGAAATCAGGAAACCAGGTGTAAAATGCAATGGTACAGAATACTTACAGTTTCGCCTGCTCCTTGCTACTATAGGTCACATTGACCACGGCAGTCTCAGTATCAGTGTTCACTGGAGAATGAGAAAAACCCACAAGAACAATCAAATTAAGTTTTCCTTCTACTTCCTTTCTTTGATCAGTTTGAAATCAAATGAGTTTAAGAGACACATACCTTGCTCACAACTCTCCACCGATCCATACTGAGCCAAGACGCTATCCAGAACCTATGAGGAAGAGCAGAAAATGATACAAAGCGGTTAACCATTGGGTTGGGTAGCAAAGATAAGAAGATGTTTAATTGCAAAGCGAATGATGCTGGCCAAGAGCCATGAGATTAATGTGAGCCTTGATCTAAAGAACTGCAGGAAGGACACCACGAGAGGAGACGTGTTCCTCTGTCTTGCCCATCCCTGGATCCCTGGCTTCAAATCTATTTCATGCTGACTAATCTAGGAGCAAGCATGGTATGGCAGCTTTATGGAAGCCCAGCTGCCTCATTGCTAGGGATGAGGGAGAAAGGAGGCCACATTTTCACATAGACACAAACATGCAAACATTTCCTCCTGGCATACAGTTACATGAAACAGGAGCTGGAGTTGGTCATATGAATATTATCTTTTTACTTAAAAAACAAAAACAAGCTCCCCTTTAAAAAACTAAAAAAAAAAAAAGCTTCCTTTCTGGACCCAGGGATAGATATAACCTAAGAGACTAAATTCTAGGGAGATTTAACTGAGAGAAGAAATAGAGATTCCAAAAGACCCTGAGTTAAGATAGAAGATGGGTGCTAGAGAAAAGGACCACTGAAAAATCCTCCTTAAGAAGTGACCGTTGTCTTTGGTATTCACACATGATCACAGTCAATAAAAGAGCGGACCGTAGATTGCCTTGTAGGGTGTCTTTAAGACTATGATCCTCAGAATTTGACACACACGCACAGCTCCAGGCTCCCACTTTCTGCCACTTGAATACCTGACCTTTCTACACTTGAATACCTGACCTGAACAAAGGTTCTGAATTCAGAATCTAGAACAGACCCCAGTGAAAATGCAAGGCCTCTTTTGTCTCCTCCATCCTCTTGCTAGTTTTTTTTCCCTTTAAATTAATTTTTTTTTAATTTCATAAGCTTTTCTCCTTCCCTATACAATTGAGAAGGCAAAAAGAAAACAAAACTCTCTTTGTATAAAAATTATCTGGCTCTCATTCATAATATTACTGACTTGTTAAAATTGAAATTTTTTTTAAATCAGTAATTTTTTTTTTCCAAGATAGAAGCATATGAGATGGTTAAATACTTTCTCCACAGCTGGCTCTCTATCTAAATGTGTCATGATTCTCCTGAATAACTTAACATGATAGGAACCTCAGTCCTACTATATTCTATGAACAGATAATGCTTCTATAGATAGATGGTCACCCTAAAGCTAGCAACTTACTGGGTCTGGTACTGTTTACCTAACTCTCCCTCTCTTCATAGCCTGACCACACCTGTGGTCTTCACAGTAACACTGATCCTGGAGAAAGCCCAGAGGCAGAATAGCCAGGGCAGATAGGAAACCCTAGGAGCATCTTGACTCAAAATGGAGAGAATGAATCTCCCTACAAACCAAAGTCCATTACAAAGCTCAGGGTGAGGCAATGCAGTTCTTTATGTGGAAGACTTACATTTAAGGAGAAAGTTTGGGTAGGAAAAATGAAGACTTAATCTAAATTTTAGAAACATAACAAATGCAATACTAACACATTTATTTCACACTTTAAAGTTTGCTGTGCTCTTTCATACAACAACAAAAGAAAACCAAAAGTCACTCTCCACTGACCTTTATTAGGACAACAGGAGATGTCCATCAAAAATTCTATAATGTTAATGCTTGAAATCACCAATTTTGATGGCAAGGAGCCTGATTATTCATCAGATTTTTGTCTGCTCTCTTATTTTGTTGTTGTTTTTTTTAACAACAAAAGGGACCTATTTCACTTAAATTAATTCATTTTAGAGTTGCTTATTTTTGTTAAGAAAAAATGCACAAAGGAAACATGGAATCTTAAATGCTTCCTGTAAGCAATTGGTTCAATCATTAAGGATTGTCTTCTGTAGTGAGGGACTTACAGAAAGTAAATAATTCCTTCTGAAATCAGCTACAATCATTGCCCAGCACTCTGCCAATGTCACTAACAGAACTTAAGGTCTTTCCCAATTCTCCCTCTAAAAGCTTCCATACATCACATTAATTTTACCAAAATGACACTGTACAATTTGTTTCTCCAAACTGACTGAGTTTTTTAAAAATTGAATTCAAGTTGTAAAAATCCTAAGTAGCAGAAATACGCATTGTGAAGAAGGGGGAAAAAAATCCATTGAGAGGCCCTCCATTTTATAAACCAAGGGATAATGAATGCCTTCATTTCCCCAACTGTCCCCGGGATGAAAGACTTCTAATCCAGTCCTTCAATAACATTTAAGAGTCACAATCCTTAAATGAAATAGGCACAGGAAACTGGACAACTTCTCCTTTGAAGCCAGGAGATGGAGTACAGAAGGGGTCTTCTATGAAGGTTGGGACTTGTCTGGGAGGATCTGCCATATGAAACAATGCCAGATTTCATGTTCCATGTCACCGCAGTCTACTCAAACCACTAGAATAACCTATCCTCTTGACCATGAGCCACTCTTTCTTGATTGAAAGGGGGAGAGGACAGTGAATAATTTTTACAGAGAAAAATAAATTAGAACCTTAAGATTTGGAAGGGACTTGGAAGGTCGTCTCCTCCTACAGATGAAGAAACTGAGGCAAAGAAGAAACTCAAGTGATTTGTCCAAGGTTATCTAGTTGATGAAGGGCAGACATGGGGCTAAAAGAAACCAGGATTTTTCCATTAATTTGCTTATTAACTATACCACAAGAATCTGGGCCTCTGCCCTCTCCATGCCCAGGACTTCTCTCTCCTCACACTCCTAGTCAATAAATTATTTTCTGCATTCTTGAACAATCCCACTTTATACTTCTCTCTCATGCTTGACTGATCCTTGACCTACCCACATCCACATTAAAGGCCTAGGCACTTACAATTTGTGTGGCTCTCCCTAACCTCTCTGGGTCTCAGTTTCCTATCTGTGAAAGGAGGCAGTTGGACACAACAGACTCCAAAGGTCTCTTCCACTGTTAAATATTGTCCTCAGTAAGAACATCCAAGAGATGGAAGCTCAGAGAATCCCCATAATCACATCCCATCATACTCCTCCTCCTTTGTGACAAACAAGGTCTCTTCCAGTCTAAGAGCCTATATTGGAATTGGAGATGTGCACAGGATCTCAGAATCACAGAATATTAGCACTGAAAGAGACCTCAGTAGTCCACTAATTCAACCTTATTTTACACAGGAGGAAACAACAATCCAAAGAGGGGTTGGGACTAGTCCCAAATCCCCCAGTTCTTAAGTGCTGGGCCCTTTACACACAATGGGGTGTCGGTAAATCAAGGATCAGGAAAGTTCTTAAGGCACCCAGTTCTAAGTGGGAAAGAGGTGGCAGCTAAGAGCCAATCCCCAGCCCTGTTCTTTTCCCTGGGTCCCCTCTTCCAAAGCCAACAAAAAGGAGTACAATTTTGCTAGTGAGACAATTCCAGGATGTCTATCACTAAGCTAGTTCCAACCTGTACCACTTTTCTCCAGATGGCACCAGTGCCAGGAGTGGTCCCCCCATCCTTTAGCCTCCAAATGTGCATGGCTGATCCCTTCCCTTCTTCCCCTTTGCCCTAAAGCATTCTCTACCTTTGGATAATCTGTAACCCTTCTTTGACAAGGATATGGCTGAACTCCAAATTACATGGGTGTGGGGGGAGAGAAGTTCCTAAAAACTTGTGTAAACTGGGGCTTCGTAACTGGAGACATTCAATTGCTGCTCTGCACAGCTGCAGGGGGAGGGGGGGAGGAGGAAGAGGGGCGGGGCATGGAGGGAAAAGAGGCTAGGAACTGGGAATGTTAAAAAAAGAAAATAGAGAGACTGGGTCAGACTGCTCCACAACACCTTCAGAGAAGGGGCAGCAAACGGAAAGGAACCTGGAAAATCGAAGTAGGGGAAGCCTAGAATACAAAGATCTCCTCCCCCAAAGGGCCATCATTTAGGAATTTGGGCAAACAAGCTCTTTAAAAATCCAGTGGGGTTGGAGAATAATCACAGAGCACAGAGAATGAAGACCCTCTTACCCATCCCCAAGTTTCCCATTAGGCCCAACCACACTTTAATCAATAAACTGAATGCCTAAAACCAAAGATTGGCTGGAATGGGAATTCTGATTGGGAAGACTCTGGGAATAATACAGCAAAAAAAAAAAAAAAAGACTCATCCCTACTAGGGACATAAAGCACAGACCAAGCCTACATACCAACATGACAGGGCTGTGCAAACATGCTTCTAAAATGTCACTCTGCCTGCCACACAAAATGGAGTGCCAAGACCAGAACTTCACCTGCTGGACAGAGGCTTGACTAATAGTCTGAAGGTGAAGTGGTTTTCTTTCCCCTTCAACATCGACCTCAGTTTCTGTGCTGCTTTTGTCTCCCTGTGTTCCTCACTCCCAAAGCCAATCCTGAAGTAGGATCCAAGCTGCCCCTGAGATGATCCATTGCTCAGCGTTCAGAATAGTACAACCTTTCAACATCCAGAGATACTGCAGGATGAGGGCCACACCCATTTTGCAGAAAGGAGGAGGGGGTAGGGATACTGCAGGGCAAATCTGCCCCCACCCACCCAAGACAAAGGGCCTTGTATAGGTCTCCTTCCTCTCCAGCCAATCCCTGATAAACTAGGGAGGAAGAATTCTTGCTCTCTCTCCTTAAAGATCTTAACCAGGATGTTAACAGCTTTCTAATCATTCCTGGGGAGACAGGGACCCAACGCTTACACAATATAGCTGCATCTTAGTCATGGGAAAGAGACAAAGTTGGAATGAAATGTGCCCCAGTATTTGCATATAAAGGCTCAGGTCAGTAAATTGAATTTGAGATTCCAAGGCTTAGGGGTGGGGGGGGGGGCTTCCAGCAGGCCCTGGGACTTACATTCACTCCTCTAGACTATGGCCCCAGCCCTTCCTGCACACATGGCTAGCTAGCTGCCCCAGAGTTCAGGAGACAAGGAAGCCTGGGTTTTCTTTTCCTTACCTCCTTGCAGGGTCAGGTTAATCCACCAGCCGCCCCTCCCCCCAAACTCAAATAGCATCTCAGACTGAGCCTTAAAAAACACCTCAAAGAATTTCTTTTCTACTGCCTTTAAAAATGAACTTCAACTTTCCTGCATTTACACTAGACCCTCGATGGGGAAGGCTGCAAGGCAGCTTTATGAATCTTTGGATTATCTGAGAGAATACAGAGGGGATTTTGCATTTTAACATTTTTCCCTTCATCCCCACAAAATAAATTAGCAAATAAATGTACACCCTTACGGATGAGTTTTATTCTTTAAAACTTGAATACAGGCAGAAATTTTGGTGATGTTAAAACAATATGTATCCATAAAACTGTGTTTTAAAAACTGGGATAGAGAGATCATTTCTGTGTTTAGCATAAACTTGGACAAATTTCAATCCCAGAGGAAAGGGGGGGAAAGGTAGACAAAACAGCACAAGGGAGAAGGATATGCCCAAGGCATTTCCTTTTCAGTCTGTAGGATTTTCTGGGTAGGGTTTGCATGGCAGTATTTCATTTAGCTTTCAGCTTTTTGGTATTTACCTAGATTTTCATACTAGATCAATTGCCTCCATGGAATACCAATAAGACATTCTTGAAGACTGTCACTGGTTCCATTTGCTCTTTTACCAGGCAAGCACTGATGAAGGTAGGTTAATAGACCTGTGAAATAAATGTCTAACCTATCCTCAGCAAGACTGCAAAAAGGTCCCAGGAAGGCTGCCTTCACACTCAGCAATGTCTCCACCAAGAGTTGGCTTTTCAGCCCATGATACTACAGATGTTACTTACAGCTACCCTCATGTAGCTACAAATATCGTCATTTTGTTCAACATGTCTGCAAAAATTTTTCTTTCAAAGACACTGGATACAAATAGAACCAAGTCTGTCCAAACATGCTTGTGCGCGCTCTCTCTCTCTCTCTCTCTCTCTCTCTCTCTCTCTCTCTCTCTCTCTCTCTCTCTCTCTCTGTGGGGATAATTCTCATGACTTTTCTTTCCAATTTCAATGATCAAATCTACCTAGTGATCTAATCACTCTCCCCTCCCCTCCAAGAATGGAGCTGACTCTTCCCTGGCAATCTCCAATGAGACCCAGATACAAAGTACGCTATTGAGAGGAGAGAGGGGATCAAATATGTTTTACCTCAAGACAACTATTTGCTAGGTGTGGTTGCAGCTTTGATGAGGGAGCCATGGAGGGACTTTTGAAAGTTTACAAAACCTACCTCATAGATACTTGAATTCTAAACTTTCTACCCTAAACTTTTTCCCATTTATAAGTACAGCAAATTTCTGAACAAATAACTCACTTAATAATAATAAAAAAAAAATAATTCCAGAAAGCCACATGGCTTCCAGCAAAGGTTTGAATAACTAACTACTCCTTTCCCTTCAACCTCCTCCCTACCAGGGAGACCCAGGCTCTCTTTCCCAACTGGCATACTTTTCCATTTTTCTAGCCAACAAAAAATTCCAGGAAAGTGTCCACCAGTGGTTGGCCACCAATTATCCCTCCAAATTACTTTGTTTAAAAAAAAATGAATCAATCACTAATCCCATTGCCAGATGAGATACTGGAAGCTC
Source organism: Phascolarctos cinereus (assembly GCF_003287225.1). Taxonomy (NCBI): domain Eukaryota; kingdom Metazoa; phylum Chordata; class Mammalia; order Diprotodontia; family Phascolarctidae; genus Phascolarctos; species Phascolarctos cinereus. The sequence continues at coordinate 14,871,468 of NW_027555514.1, forward strand.
CAGAGAATCAAGATGTCTTGTCTCTAGTGACCCAGCAAACTAGTTAGAACAAAGAGGCAAGAGCTAACTATTCCTTATATTCTTTCTTTACCAGCTCCAATGAAATCTGTCTCCTAAACACAAACTCCAGTGTCTAAAATTTTAAAAAAGAGTGAACTGATTTGGTAACTATCTCTCCTTCCCCCCTCCTTAGTTTTGGCTCTGGACTCATGCTATTTGTCTGGGCATACTGCCTTGTTAAGTTGGAAATTTGATTTTATTAAATCTTGCTCAGGAGTCCAGAAGCCTCTGGGCAAGGGCAGCCACAAAATAGAGATGATGAATGATTACATCCTCTTTAGACATGACTGGCCACACAAAGTAATGCCAGATAATTGATGTCAGATAGCCCCCAGAGTGAGAGAGGCTCCTGCAGAGCCTCTTTTAGAGCCTGGAGACACTGCTAATATCACCACCCAGATCTCAGCTGAAACTTGAGAACAGTGACACCAAACTTGGGCTTTTTTTTTTTCCTCCTCTGATTTTTTTTTTAAGGGGAGTGGAGAAGACATGTTAAAAACTTTTTTTTAAATCCCCAAAGTGAAATGGACAGTTAAAATCGACTAGTCTCCACAAGGGGAAAACATTGCATATGTTTTCAGATTTTTTGATATATTGATCAGTTTTGCCAGTTTTCCCCCTCTTCTTCCTATTTATTACTTTTTTTAAAAAAAAAATTCTTCAGTTATATGGTATAGATCTCTGGGAAGAGGAAGGAGAGGGATAGAGGGAGAAATTCAGTTGATGTAAAAATTAAACAAAAAAAACCAATAAGTTTTTTTAAAAAAGAAATTGACAAAATTCAGGGTTCAGTGGATGCTAGGATGACAAAGATCCCTGAAAAAATTAATCTCTTGAGAGCAAAGTTGCCACATAGCCTTTGGAAAGGACTTCAACAGGATATCAGTTTATTTTGGTTACCCTGTTGCCACAAGAAGGGGAATACATTCTCTAGGGAAAAAAAAGCTTTGTTAAGCTGGAAGGAGGAAATCAATGACAGCCTATCTAGCTAAATACATAAGTTCTGGGAATGGGAGCACTTTGGGGTCCTGATCCGTAAGAAATTGTCTCAGGAATTCTGCCCTGAGTTGTGTATTTGGTATTCACTAAATTGTGTCTATATGGGAGAAGAACACATTAATTTCAGTAAGAAATCCCACATGATATGGGTTTAGATAACTATTCCCTCTAGTAAATATGGGCACCAAAATCCAGATACTTGGCTAGAGGAAAAATGTCCTTTTGAAAATACAGCTAGTGTTCCTAGATATACACTGTAAAATAGTAAACTCTTCTCTAACAGCTTACCATCTTGACTTTTTGTACCAGAAGAGAGCAATACTCTACTTCTTATTAGGATCACAGACATGCAAGGCAAGGGCATAAGGAGAAGCAAACATTTCAACACATCTTTTTAAAGGGCTGCAACTTTTTCTGTTTAAAAGAACAAAAGCTTAAGCCCACACCTTGCCTTAATGGCTAGAAAACTCCCCCAAATGGGCCAAGGGTTTAAATTCCACCCTAATTTGAGTATTACCATGGAGGAAGCTTAGATACCAGCAGGTCTCTAACTCACAACAACACGCCAGGAATCCAAGGAAAATGTTCCTGGTGCCTTCCTCCCTTAGGTGGGGCCAGCCCCACCTCTTGAATTTTTAATCCTAAACCCAAGCTTCAATTACAAGGGGTCCCCTCAACCCTTTCCAGGAGGAGCCACTCTGGATTTCCAAAAAGTCTTATGATCTGGGTGTGGAGCCCTCAGATCTCGCTGACGCTGCAAGAGATGGGCCCCTCCCCACTGAGAATAGCCCTGCAAGCCACCGGGAAAGGAGGGATGGTTGGCCTGGAGACCAGCCAGGGAATGCTTCAATATCCACCGGCAGATCTGCCTAGGGAGGGAACCCCTATTCAAACCGGTTGGGAAAGAGATGAAAATGAGGCTGTTGGCAGCTTGCTCTTGCCATCTGGCAATTGGTATTTGGGGGAAAGGTGGGGTGGGAGAAGGGGAGCCAAAGCTCTATTTCTACTGATACATATATGTGAGGTATGATGGGGCTAGAGAGCCAATGCCTTAGAGTCAGGACCTGGGTTCAAATCCTGCCTCTGACACATATTGTGTGTCCCTGGGCAAGTCACTCAACCTGAATGTTCCGGATAATTTTCTAAGACTTGCAGGGAAGGTGCTAGCTTGAAATGAAAATAAATAAACCGTAGTAGGTCTAGTCCTTATCCATACAGATACACAGATTTCTTCCTGCTTAATGGCCATGTCAGGGTAGGCTAATAAGATACATTGTCGCAGGGAAAGCCTAGGCTATCTTCTACACCATATTTATTAAATTGCTGAAAACTAGACGGGCTAAGGGAAGATTTACCCTTTGGGATCTGTCTGCTAGACTACAGTTTCCAAACAGGCCATGCTTTGGTCAGGGGAAGGCAGCTTTGTATTATATTACATCATTCATGGGACAAATATATTTGGTGCTACAACAACTGAGATACCAAGGGAACCTGGATTAATTTCAAAGCCATAAGACCATGAATTTCAATGATAGGAGTTTTTGAAACCTTTCTTCTAGCAGAGCTGATGAATCTTCCACAGACCCCCTTGTCAATCTCAGTCCAAGGCTAATAGTTTAGGAGGAAATTAACTTGACTCACAGGCCAGTTTGATATTCTCCTGAAAAGATGATTTGTGATATGTCAAGGCTTAAAGGAGAAAATTACTCAGCGTGTTTCCCTCTCTTCCCTAGTAACTTCTCTTTCCACTCCCAAACCTGCCTTCTAGCAGGTTTGCAGATGGGGCGGGGGGAGAATCAAGAACTGTCACAATATGGTTTTCCTCCCTGATTTGCAAACAGCAACTATGCTGCCAGGTTTCTCTAGACAAAGTTTGTTGTTGTTGTTTTCCTAGCTAGCAAAAAGGGCTATAGGATTTTGTAGGGAAAGCCTACACAATACTTTCTTGCACCTGGCCAAGTCTCCCATCCCCCCTCTCCTCCACACCAAGAACGGGCTAGTACTTTGCAAAGTCTCCTAACTGGGGCTCTTCATTGCTTCCTCTGAAATGGGAGGCAGATTCTCCCCCATACAAATAGAGCCTAATGGGAGACTCAGGGGGCCCAGCATCTGCAGTCTTTCTTCTACAAGGCTAAAGAATGATTCGCTTCCAAATGTGAACAAGACTTAAAAGGAAATCCTAAAATGTAAAAATCGCTTTTCATACTTGCAAACCTCAAAATCACCTGCCAGGGCTACTGTGTCTCCCTCTTGAGAAGTTACTAAGTGATTTAAGAAAGGAGAAATAAGATGTCTGGATATAATTTCACTTTGTTCTGTCACTGCATACTATATGACCTGGGTAAGTTCCATAGAAAAGTGAAAGGTGGAAATGGAACAACAAAAAACAACCCAAGAAGTTAAGGAAGATGGCTAACAATAACAGATTAGGACTCCAATAATGATATGTTTCCCATTCACTCCCAAACCCAAGTCATAAGAATTTTAAAATATCTGAGGAACAGGACAGATTAACACGCCATCGGTCAGAGTCAGCCAGAACTTCAATCTTCTGACTACCCCTTAAATACTCTTCAGTCTAACCTACCCCCTTTAAAAAAAAAAAAGACTGACAAAAATCTGGAACTAGATGACATTTCCCCACCCTTGAAGGCACTGGCTTCATCCAAAACATTCCCCAAAAAACAAAGGATTTGAGGCCAAAGATCAATCCCTTCCCTCCAGTCTCGTATCAGCCTGCTTTCAAATCATCGAAGTTTGCAGAATCCAACAGGCACTTTCCAGTTACCTGCCCATGCCTTTCTCTGTAGATGCCACAGATGATCTGGTGATAATATAATGGAGAGAACTACCAACTGGGTGAACAGGCGACAGCCAGCTGCTGCACTTATCACCCCAGCTCAGGGGAGTGAGCAGCACTGCCCTTTCCTAGGACTTGGGCAGGAGTTTGGGAAGTCAATGGAATAGAGACAAAAATCACAACAACTGTGGGTGCTGTTTCCCACACCCCACCCCACTCTTGTTGCTAGGTTCTTTTTTTTTTAAGGCTACCTGGGCATGGGGACATCCAAGAGACAGACTGGCCCTTTGAGGGGTGTCATTTTCAAACAAGGACATATACAAACCTGTTACTACCGATCTGTAACCCACCTCCCCACTGGAATTCCACCAAGCTATAGCAAAACACATGAAAGGCAGCAGCATCCTGGTATATTTCCACTTCTTTATGTAGCTATCTATGCTTAATAAATAGAGAGCTTGTGAGGTTAGGCAAGCAAGAAGCAGTCACACCTGCCAGTTGCTTTCAAAATGTCCCCAGGAGGATGTATTTAGGGGAAACTGACAAGTTGGAGGACAGCCATTTTCTCCGGCCCGTGCTGTTGCTACAACTGCTCCTGGGGTCCCTGGGATTGCTTCTTATACAAAATCCTATAACCCCATTGATAACATATTCAGTCCACAAGCTGTCTAGGCAAGATATTAACATCTGCTGGTCCATAACACCAATGTTAAAACTACGCATACATGTCTTGCTCAGTTGGGTTAGGGGCATAACTTTTGGGTGAAACATGCCTGACATTACTTGTTTATTCTAGAAAATGTATCATAAATCAAAGTCAGAAAGAATAAAGAAAATGCTCCCCACTGTCAAAGAAGTGATGGACTCACCATATAGAATGAAACATACATGTTTGGACATGGCCAGTGTGGTAATTTGTCTTGCTTGGCTTTGCATATTGGTTACAAAGATTGTGAAAAATCCTTTGTAAATGGAGGGAGGAGGAGAGAAAGAGGGATGGAAGAAAATGTTTGTTAATCAAAAAAAACATTTTTCAAAAATACTAAAAAGGGGTTTCTGCTTGGGCGCAACGGGTTCAATATACAGGAAAGGGAGCACAGGGGAGCCAGTTCTCCTACTCTTTAGGTAGAGAACAAGGGAAAAAATGTTTGCCCAACCAAGAATTTCCATGACACTTAGTATCTTCTTGAAGCCTGAAACTGGAATTCTATTTTACTAGCTCAACAACATCACCTGACATAAAGCCCCCTCCTACCTAAACTCCCACTTCTCTGTCTTTTGCTGACTTTCCTTCCTTTTTTCCAGCCAGGTACGGTGGTTTCTTGGGTCTATATAGCCCTCCATTCCCCAACCCCATTTTTCTTCTCTCAAGGGACTCTATTCAGTCTCCTAGCATATCACTTCCATGAAAATGACTCCTCTATCTACATTCCTAGTCTTGACCTTTCTCAGCTGCCCTCCAGGCTAGGCTAGTATGGCATCATGTCAAATTCAAGACCTCCTTGGACTGTTCCAGACTTTAGCAACAGGTGGTTTGACTTGGTCTTTGGGTAGAAAGCAGAGTCTTGCTAAGTCGGACCTCTTTTGCAACATGTTCACCTGGTGAACAAGGACATGTGTTCAAAATGACTTCCTTCATTTAACAGCTAGGGGCTGGTGTTAGGAGCCCGCCCCTTTTTTTGGTGCTAGGTTAGCCCGCTGAGCCAGTCATGGAACATGTACACTGGGTCTCATTAACACAAGACCAGCACCAGCTGAAATAGGAGAGTGTGTTGGAGTAGGCCTAAGATTGGAGATTTATTTACTCACCAATATCTCTGTTGGTTAATGCTACAATGATTTACACTGCTCAGATACACAATCTTGATGTTTTCTCTTGGACTTGGTTGTCTGCCAATCTCATAAATCATCCTTATAAGGAATTTGTAGATTTGGGGTGGTATGAGCTTGGATTCTGAGGGCAGGGCGGGAATGGGAAACATAGAAGCTGTAAGCGGCTGGGGGGGGGATAACACAATGCTATCTGTTTCCTCATATTTCTAGGAAAACATTCATCTTCTTGCCAGAATAGGTTAAACACCTCAAAAGAAAGATAGAATTGAAGAAAACCACCCAAGTAGGGCACAGGTCTGGGTAGCAAGAGTGAATGCAAGAGAAAGGCAAGCTTGGCCTGATCCCAAGCCAGTCTGAGGGAGCACGCAGCCCCCACCCATGCTTAAACCAAATGGATTTCTGTGTACTATATCTTCAAGCAGATTGCCCTCCCCAGAAAGCTTGGCTCTGCACCCCTGCCTGTAGGCACACCATGCCTACACCTTTGTCCCACTCTGATTTCTGAGGAGCTCTCAATAAGAGACATTGAGAAGTAAGAAAGGCAGTGTTGACTAAGCGAGGAGGAGAAAAGCGGAGACAAAGAAAAGAGAAAGAAGGAGGGGGGAAAGAGAGAAAGAAAAAAGAGACAGACAAACAGAGACAGAGAGAGACAGACTGACTAGCTGACAAATGAGGTAGGGACTCTGGCCAAGCCCTTCTGCACTAGGAAGGGGGGGGGGCTCTTTAGACTTCTAATCAGAACCTTGGTTCACCAATAGCCTGAATGGATTTTTTAAAAGCCCCTACTTCTTTCCAGTACAGTCCATGGGGTCACAGAGTCGAACACGACTGAACAACAATACTTCCTTCCAGTTAACAGAACAGCCTCCTCATTGAGCCTTCCTTCTGGTTGCGGGGCTACAGGCCGTTGCTTTGGAGCCTACCAAAATGCTTCTGACTCTGCAGTCAGAGAATTGGTGTTATTCTGCAAAATGCAGGGGGGAAAGTATTTAAAATAAAAATGAGTTAACAATGGATTAAAAACTGAAAGTGAAGTTCACTCAGGTTAAAACTTCGGGATCCTAATAGGAGATGGGTTTTTTGTTGTTTGCTCATTTGTTTTCTTCTGAGTCCCTATTCAAGATTCTCTCTACACTAAGGCAGCTTCCAAATGCCAACATGCAAATGAGCAGCCTGTCTGGGAGTACCAGGATATCCCTAGATATCCAGCTGCACAATACCTACCCAAAATCATCCAAAAGAATTACAGAAGCATGGGAGTCTCATGAAAATGATTGCAATCTGGACTTCTACCCTTATTAAATTTCCTCACTTTTCACTCACTTCTAAACAGACAGATGCCCAGAGATTAATTTTGTCAAACCCTATTATAAACCAGCTCAATGTTGTTCCTCAGATTCAGTCAGTCAGCATAGTAGAGTCAAGAAGGCCAGTCTTAAGGGTCTGAAGAGCTGCCTTCAAATCCCTTGCTCTGTCATTTAATAACCAGTTGACTCCACACATGGCCAGTAGCTCTGCTGAACCTATTTTCTAGTTGTGTTTTAAAAAAAAAGAAAGGGAAAAGAGGGACTGAACGAAAGGCCCTCTAAGGTCCCTTGCAGCCCTAAATCTGTGATCCTCCCAGGGTAACTTTTATCAAGTTCCTTTATCCAGGTGACTCGAGTCAACAGACTTTAACTCCTTTCCACATCTGAATTTTCCTCACCCTGAGATTTCCCCCTCCCTCTCCCTAACTTCTCTCATCCACTTAGAGTAGCTTTCATTGAAACACCCTGGGGCCACACAAAGGGAACAGGACTCCAAGTCAGTGAGACCTGGTTTGCATTCTGAGCCTCCAACGCTGACTAGCTGTGTGACCTCAACCTGCCTTTACTGAAGCAGGTTTTCTCTGTTCCTGGCACTGTGCTGGGTCCTGAGAATACTAAGACAGAGGAGAAACAGTCCCTGTCCCTAAGGAGCTTATAGTCTAGTGAGAGAGAGAACCAGTGCAGAGGGAACTATACACAGAATAGATACAACAGGGTTATGGGAGGGAGTCCCTCAATCCTCTTTAGGCCTCAGTTTGCTTATCTGTAAAATGAACATTATCTTGGCTATGCCTAAATCTCAGAGCACTCTATACACTGGAGTTCTATTTTTGTTTAAAATGACACCATATTGGTTTCACCTAAAACACTTATTCTTCCCAAAAGGAAGAAGCCTACCAAGCATGTCCATTACAAAAGCCTTCTGCCCAGATCTGGGAATAAAGAAAGAAGTTAAAACCAACAGCTCCCTGGAGAGACATTGGACACACTTTTCATTCACTTTCCAACTCCCTGCCCAACTACAGAAAATATTTAAGCATAGTTACTGATGTAGTCAAGATATGCACATTTAGCACTTTAACAAATTAGTCTATTTGTGAATCATTTGTCTTACCTAAAGCCATGAATATTAATAGAAATTAGAACAAGATTTTCTGGACCCTTTGAGGGGCCAGGAAAAAATTTCAGTGTCCAAGCACACAGGAGCTTTCCGTTCCTTCCCTCCAACAAATTTTTTCCAGCTGCTAAAAAATGTAAAACGTGAAAAACATTTTGTTCTGGGGCAAAATATCATCTTGGTCTTGACTTCTAATTTTTCTTTTTCTGTGACTTCCATGAAGCAGGATCATCTCCAACTTCAACTTCAATTTCAGACTTCCAAGATGGTTCCAGTTAAAAATCTGGCAATGTCAAAGAAGTCAAAACCAAATGATCTTCATCGAGCGTGAGCCCAGGCGGTGATTTCCAGGACTTGGGTTCTTCAATGAGAGGCCAAGGATGAAGATTAAAGGGAAAAGTTGCCCTCGGGAGAACAAGGAGTAGGGAAGAGAGTCAACAGGTTATTTAACATCTCATCAACCACTCCTTTGATCCCCAGAAGGCCACGGCTTGGAGATGACAACTGGGAGGGCCGAACTTTTAGCCCAGTGGACATGGCCAAGTTTTGTAGGCACACCCAAGAGAGCCTCATCCAGCCTCACCAGACCAGCTTTTGGGATGACAGGAGGGAGATCTTCAGCCACAGCAACTCTCTTGCAAAAGTTTTTCCATGTCATGTAATTGAAGTTGTCTATTTTTTTTCTGCTATGCCCAATAACTCTTCAAGACACCCTGAGTCATAGACAGGTCACAGGGCCAATGAAGTCCCTTGAAGTGCCCAAAGATAGGCAATACACTCATCTCACTGGCTCCTCTTGTGGCTAAGGGTATGGCTGACATTAGGCAACCAGGTTGCCCATGTACAGAAAGAGCCAAGATAATTTGGCACACATGGGTCACAAGTCAAGATGGTGGCTCCATCGGCCAAGTTCTTTAAAGCTACTGATTTACCCTGTCCTAGGAAACACCATGGACCCATGTGGGAAGGAAGCGCCCACAATAACAAAAGCAAGGGCTTGGTTAAACTCTCACTATTCTTTGCATTTGAACACAAGACTACTGGTTGTAACCACTGCTTGCTTGTAGGTATAGCTGAAGAGACAAATGCAAGGCCAACATTCCTTCCACACTGGCCATACCATTAAAAAAAAATTGTCCTCAGGACTTCAGGCTTCAGCCCTAACTTGCAAATACTTCTTTCTTTTCATGGTGGCCTTGGACTTGGAGTTGGAAGAAAATCTTAGTTGCACAAGATGACTCACCCATCAGTCTTCACAGCTCTAGAACAAGTTAACCTGTCTACTGCTATCCCTCAAAAGCTCAGTTCGGAACCACAGTGGTTCGGAACACTCTCGTGGACCAAGTGGTCTCCAAGGTCCCTTCCAGCTCTAGATCTATGATCCTATGATTCTATGATCTCATAGCATTTAGAGCCAGAAGGGACCTTAGATCCCCACATCCTACTTCTTCCCTGTCTTCTTCCTACCTGTTGGCTTCTCATCCACCAGCTGCTTGGCTTCTTGGTTATTCACTTAGAGAACAAAGTAAGCCTGACCAAGCTGTTCCAAAAAGAGCCCAACATCCATGGCTAGAGATATTCTAGGATCTCCTTCCTAATAATCTTACCTCATCATCTGAGAGTAGCTTAGAAGTTGTCCTGATTACCTGGCTCAGGAAGCCAGATGGCTTAACCCTGGAAGTGTCACTCATCAAAGCCACTAGACAAGACTGCCCAGTTCATGGGGGTGAGTGATGTTCCATCTCCCATCCCCATGCCTATACTCAGATGGTCTCTCTTTGTCTGTAATGCCCTCCTTAGGTTTCTTCAAAGCTGAGCGTTAGGGCCACTTCCTCCCAACACCTTTTCCAATTTCTCCTACTTCTATATGCTAGTTCTCCCTTCTCAAAACCCCAAAATGACTGGAGCTCTTAGATGAACCTTCTGGAGATACGTTTAACATACTCTTACCCCAGACCAGTAGAATGTCAAGTCCCTGTGAGAGTAGAGACTCATTTTCCATATTTTTATCCATAGCCTAGTGCCTACATATAATGGGCTATGTAAACATCAAGGGACTTTTCCCAAAAGTGCTAGATTTGGGTGAAGCTGATTCAGAACATCGGAACAGCCCTTTCTGTTGCACAGCCTAAGGTTGCATTAAATACTTCTCTTATGGAGGAGCACAAGAGAGGACCCAGGTTCTGAGGCCTATTTCCTGAGAGAAGGGAACAAACTGTATGAGGGAGAGAAGCCCCTGCTAACTAGCAGCCTCAGCAATCTCTCAATAGCCCTGGAAATCAAAAGCAAAGAAAAAAGTCTTCATTTCTTCTAAGTCCTAGCAGCCACTTTCCCAATTGTGTTCATTGCCAAAATACTAACATTTGGAAACTTTGGATTTGCCTTCAGAAATGGAGCTTCCCCGAATGGAAAAATCAACTGTAAGGTACATTATTATGTTAAGAAATCTAAATGTAGCTTCCAATAATAATACGCTCACATGGTTTAAGCCAATCTGTTTCCAATTATTTTAGGAGTAGTCTTTAATATAAGTAACCGAGGCAGGATTGGAATAGATCAGGGATATATAACTTCCAGAACACTCCTCATTTCCCATTGGAAGCAGCCACCGTAAACAAGCTTAATTGAAGGACCGAATCAAGTTCATGCCAAAATTTCCATTGGCCCCATTAAGAAACAGCTCCAACAACCAGTCACTGGAGCAGTTAGGGGCTGGGAGTGGAGAGTTTTTTGTGCTCATTCCTGCTCCGACAACGACCCCCAGTGGCCTGGGGCAGATGAGGGCTTTTCCATTCCTATCCCCAAAACAGATTTTAAAAAACAGAGGAACCATTTCCTGGGAAGGGAAGGACAATAATGTTTGTTTTTAAGATCTAAAAATTAAACCATCTGCCAGGAGAAGTGTACTCGCTGCTGGAGAGTCCTGAGCACCCCTGACTCCTGTCATAGCAATAGTTAGGCACCAATGGACAGTGACTTTCTATTTAAAATAGTTTTTCCTAAACTAACATCAATTAGCATATATAAGGTCATTATGTATGACCTTACACAATCAAAAAATACCAGAGATGAAGAGGACCTCAGTTCATAGAATATTATACGTAAAATAATATCAAACACAGGTAGATTTAAAGCCGGAAAGGATTTTAGAGTCATCTGATGTAATAGGGAGGTAAGGAGGAAAAGGAGAGAAGAGAGAAGAAGAAAGAGAAAGGGAAAAGGAAGAAAGAGAAAGAAGAGAGAAGGGGAGAGAAAATGGAGGGGAAGGAAGGAGAAAGGGAGGAGAGTTAGAGAGGACAGGAGGGAAGGAAGGGAGGAAGGAAGGAAAGAGGGAAAGGAGGGGGAAAAGGAAGAAAGAAGAGCAAAAAGGAAGGAAGGAGAAAAAAAAGAGCCCTGAATTTAGAGCCAAGATGCCCTGGGTTTGAATCCTCTGCTTATTACCTGTGTGACCTTGGGTTAATCATTTCCCCTGAGGCTCAGTTTCCTCATTTGTAAAATGAAGAGGAGGGACCACATGACTTCTAAGGGCCCTTCCAGCCCTAGATCTGTGTTCCTGTCATACTAGGATCAGGTTTGAAAGACAGAGGTGGCCAAGACCAGTGGAAGGGCTGGAAAAGGGAGTAATCAATTTTAATCTGGAAGAGACCTCAGGTCTTTGAGATGAGGAAACAGAGGTTCATACAAGGGAAGTGACAGATTTGAACCCAAGTCCTCCAACTCTAGCTAGCCTTTCTCAAGGCACAGCATCTTGAAGGATTGGTCCTCTCTGTGACTGGGATGTTTAGCACTTGGCCAACTAGAATTTAAATTGCATTTAGTGCATTAGGTTTCTAATATTTAGCTATTACTCGAGTCTTCAAGAACACACAACCGGAAAGCCAGCCTATGTATGAGGCTGAGTGACACACACTTATGAATAGGGACCATTTCAAGTGATCTGAGACAAAGTGGTTCCAGCCATCTTGAGGGCCTACCAGCTTTGCTCCAAACCTAGCCAATTCATTTCCAGATCTGTGGCTGAGGGCCAGGTTTCCATTCACATCCACACCCTCCCCCACTAACACAGGAACCAAAGAGCATGGAACACGGGAGACTTAGCATGGTCTCTGTCATGCTGGCCCTGCCTTTCAAAAAGCAAGATAATCACGCTACAGATTAACAGTGAAAACCGGCTGTATCTCACTTATAATTAAAGTGACTTTCAGAGGCTTAAATCCTGCTAATTTGCAACCCTGATTCTCCTCCCCCTCCCCTTATACTCTAAAAACTGAGGTGGTCATTTTCTTCCAGTAATTTTCCATCCATTTGTATGTATGCAGAATAACCCTTGGCAAACCAACCTTAAAGTATGCCTTCCATTTAGGGAAAGGAAATCGGTCCGGGCAATGTAGCCCTTCTAGAATAGATAATCTGATTCAGCCCCTCAAAGGGGGAGTCTTTTTTTTAACCAGTCAAAAAGCCTTACTAGAGATGAGTTCCTTCACTGTTTTCTTGGCCAAGAGGACCTAGAACTTGGAGGGTTCTCCAACGCAAGCCCTATGTTTGCTAGTCATACATATTCTGGTTTACAAGCAAGAGACAGCAAATGCCTTTATTCCTTGAGCTAATCAATCACTGGGGGAGATGAATCTCTACTGATTTTGTAAATAAGAGGTGGGGGGAAAACAACTAGGACTAGAGGGAAGATTTCCCAAGGAATCATCCTTATGAGGGGTCAACCTCATCCAGAAAGCTTGATAAAACCCTACATCTGCCCAGGGAAAATGACTCTTTGCCTAACCATTTCCCAGCAACTGATCACTCACTTCTAATTAAGGAGAGCAGGAAAAACAAGGCCTAAAAAGACCCCAAATGGTACCATTGAGGAAGGGAGGCATTCCAGGCATGTGCAAAGGGACAGGGCCGAGAAAAAGTATTCATTGCACTGGGCTTTGTTATATCCCATTAAAGGTCCAAATAACATTCTGGAGACCTTCACTGGAAGAAATGCATTGGACTGAGGACCCCTAGATTAAATATCACTGAATTGAAAGCAAGCTATCAAAGTTTCCAAATTCCCAAGATTGAAATGAAGAATCCCATGCCCAATTATTTTAAATAAGCTCCTGGCAAATCAAACCCAGCATGATCGTAAATGTTCTGAAGCAGGAAACCAGCCATGGCATCACTAGGTCACCAAAGCCCCTCCCAAACTCAAACCAAAACTGGATTTTAGCTACTCCATCCTAAAGAAAGCAGGATGTTTGAGCCCCAGCTTTGGTTGAATCATTGTTTGCGAGCACAACAACATTCTGGGTACTAGGTACAACTTGCTTTCACACAAATGAGCCAAGAGGAAGAGGAGGAGGGAGAAGAGGAGAGCTGAGAACCACAGGATATCGAAGTCTCCTGAAAGTTGAGGACAGGGAGCCAGTGAGGCATGAAATGCACACAAAGGAATTCACTTGGCTTTCAGGAGGATGAGTCCCACGGAAATGAAATCTAGCCTTCTATTACAGGTAGAAGGTTTTTCCTTCTCTTCTCTCTTATCTCCTGCCCATGAAGGAAATCTCTAAATATTAAGATTTGGTCGTGGATAAGGTACAATAAGCCATTCAGTTCTGCATAAACAGAGCTGGAAAGGAAAAAAAAAATAACCTCCAGCCACTGTGAAGGTCCCTTATTCCTTTCAATTGCATTTGCTGCCACTAAGGCTGTGAACAAAAAGCTTTGAGGACTGTTATGAGATTTCTAATTATAAGTAAATAAATCTTATGACTAGGGATTTCCTATCTTCTTTGTCAAAGAAGTCAGAAAAACATTGAAGTCATCACCATGTACTTTCTAGGCCTCTTGCTCAGCTTATCAATGGTGGTCAGATAACATAACCCAAAGCAGAAGGTAGAGGCCAGCAATGAAGACCAGCTTTGGAAATCTCTGTCCAGCCATTTCATAGGGTCCTAGATTTACAGCTGACTGGGCAGGGCCCTCAAAGGCCAGCTAACCAGGGCTCTCACTTACTCTTCCAGACATAGGTAAAAGGGAATGAGTAGGAAAAGCCCAAGTGGGAGGGAGGCCCAAGTATCTTTCCAGGTCCTTCGATGTCCTGCCTCTCCTCCTGGTGCATCTCACACACACACACACACACACACACACACACACACACACACACACACACACACACACACACACAGAGCCCCATCACCTATTATAGCAAAACCAAGCTAACACTTAGCATCGTTAGTCTATTGTGGCAGAAACACATCCAAAGGGTTCACAATTCATCTTAATCACTTACCTTCCAGCAAGGGATGAAGACAACTTGTGTACCAAGGGACAAGGGCCCACAGTACAAATCAACCGTCAGCTACACACAAGTAAAATGCAACTTAGTGGAAGGCTTGCGATTATTTTTATTCTTTCAATCAAAGTGAAATATAAAAAGGTTCAAATCACCCATTATGAGAAGGAATACCACATAAAACTTCAGTCAACAAATGTCATAAAAACACATACACCCCCTCCCCCTCCACACACACACACGCATGCACACATACACACACACATTTTCTATTATGGACAACAGAGGGGTAGGAGGACATTCTGGTCTGGTTTCTGACATGGTTATTTTCCAAGTCCAAAACCACAGACATCTTTGAGTCCCCTTCACATTTCATGTCCAATCAAGCACAAAAATTGTTCATCCTTCTTTTAAAGTTGACTGCATCATTCCCTTCTCCTTCCATTCCCAAAGCTACCACCCTACGCTTTTGAGCCCATGTTGATACTACTGAAGTAATAACACTGCACTGGTCTCTTCCCTTCCAGAACTATCCTCCTTTCTGTAATCAGATTCACCTTCCTTAGGCACTTGGCTGCTCAAAATCCTTCCGTGGCTCCTAATATGTAAAATCCACAAGCTTTCATGGCGTTCTGGACCTATCCTACCATTTCTGGCCTTATGTTCTATTAGCTTCCATTACTTGACTCAACCTACATTTATTAAGCTCCTACTATATGCCCTTAGGAAACTTATGTGCTATAAGAGGGAAGACAGGAACCCAAAATGCACCCTACCAAGCAGAATATTTAAGCCTAGGAGGGGCAAAATGAGCTGAAATCACAGGATAGAAGGGTCATTGTGGCAAAGAGGTGGGGTAGAGAGGAAAAGGGATGTTGAAGTCCTGGGGTAGAGGGCCTTACATGCAGCTAAGAAGTCTGACAATTCTGCAGGAAACAAGGAAATGCTGAATATGCCTGAGCAGGCAACTGGCATTAGCAGCCCAGGATGTTAGGAAGTTAGGCAGCAACATTTAGAAGAGACTGGAGGAAGCAGAGATGGGAAGCAAAAAGATCACTGCTGCTGCAAGAGTCTTGGGGAGAAGTTAGTCCCATGGTGGTGGGAATGGAAAGAGAAAAAAAGAATCAGCAGTAATTGGGAACTGAATGGGCGTGGGTCAAAGAAAAGGGGGAGTCAAAAATGAATAAGTTCTGAGCCTGGGTGACAGCTGGAATAATGGCATCATTAGTGGAATGGGGAAGCCAGAAGCAGCAGGATAGTGGGTGGGGAAGAAAAAATGAGCTCAGCATCAATTCTTCATGTACATCTTCTCACCCAAAGAGCCTTCTGCATGGGAAATACTTAATAAGCATCCGCTGATCTGATTGATCAGCTGGTTTTATTTGAGTTCTGCCTTGAGGCTAAGAATAAGAATCATGGAAAAAGCATTGATAGAAGTTAGAAAGATACTTGAGTCCTGATGATTTTTTTTTCCTACTTAAAACAAAAAGCACATAAGGTCCCTGGGCATACAGATGGCTGGCCTGTTCCAAGTCCTCACAAATCTTTGAAAGGTGTTGTTCTGATAACATTTACCTGCCACGGTGACACATTAACACAATTCTCAGAATACAGTCCTTATCTCAGTTTTATGAGTAAAACATGACAAGTCTGTGGACTTTAGGACTCAAGAACACAGAAATGCATGACTAACACAAAATCCTGGGACTAGCCCTTGTGCAAAGTTAGGCTTGTGTACAATGCAAGTGGAAGACTTTGCAAGGACATTAGAGATGTAGAAACAGATGAAAAGAGGAAAGAAGAGCCAGGCTGCTTCCAAAGAAGTGAGAATTAAAGGCAAGGCCAGTTTACACCTTCCCCCTATGGCTAGCACCTTATTGGGCTATTAGTAGGTGCTCAACAGATGCTATTTGAATTTACTGTTTGAACTGGGGGAGATGACAGGAATATGCCAATTACAAACTGAAACAACTTGATAAAGGGAGAAAAGGACTGGGAGAGTTTGTGTTAAATATGAAGGTGAGGGGAATGTCCCAGTGACCTGCAGGTTATGCTATGTTTGAGTTTCTTCCATTGCAAAGAAAGAACTATGAATGTTCAAACTCTAGGTTAAGCAGAGTAAATAAATGGTGGAAGGAGAACTCAGGGCCATGTTTTCTACTTCCACTAGAGCCTGTCAGTGAAGAATAGGTACCAGAGAATCTTCTTCTAGTAATTTGTAAGGAATATTTAAGGAGAAGAGAAATGCTACTCATGGTCTACACACAAATGTGCCCAGCAGGAAGAATCAAGGGAAGTGGAAAGAGATCAATGACAATGGATAATTACCTCATTCAAAAGGTACAGATTCGATTTTTTAAAAGATAGTAAAGTAGCATTGTTTATCAAGAAAATATGTTCCTGGGAGAAAATCCACGAGGGATGCATTTGGGTGAGGATGAAAACACTATCAAAGGGCTGAGTCAGATACAGCCCACCAAGTCAGAAGAAACAAATGATGAGTTCAGGAATCTAATCCCAAAGCTAATGGAGAGGTATGCTATAGCAGTGAAGAGAAACTTCAACCCTTTAGACAACTGCAAGAGCCCTGCCCCTTCCCTCTCCATCTTTCTCCCTCCCTCTCTCTCAAAAGCAGAGCAACTAATACATTCTTGACTTGCTTTAATGATAATGTCATCCTTGGAAAAAGTAAAGGAAGCCATGATGGGCCTGATTCTTTAGACCTGATTTTGGTCCAAATTAAAAGAAAACCTGGTTGTTAAGGCAGAACGATAGAAACCTTGGCAGGAAGAGACAACGATATCTTAACATTAACATAGATAAGAAATGAAAATTCAGGTATATCCTATGTACCCTAAATTTGGGGAGAGTCGATTTCAAAGAGTTCAAGCAAATGATAGGAATCTTATGTCTTCCAATTATATAGGGAAGTCACCTTAAGAAGGATGACATGCTCCCAAGGATGTAATCACTTTAATTTGTTCATTAGAATTTTAATTGGGGTGGGGGGGTGAGATATCTAAAGAAATTGACTTGGGTGCACAGGAACTCATGGACCAGCTCAGTTTTGTTTTGTTTCACAAGATGGAAAAAGATTGTGATCAATGCTAATGATGATAATTTTTTTTTCAAAAAGACTTTCACATTAGCCCTGTCCCCCTTTATGCTAAGCCAGGACAGAAAGGACCAGAGCCTAAAAGATTAAGGAGAAAGAAGGGGTTGTTTCCATATATAGTTCAATCAAGTGTTTCTTTGGTTGTTTTTCAGTCCTATTCAACTTGTCTTGACCATGGTTTGCCATTTCCTTCTCCAGCTCATTTTACAGATGAAAAGCTGAGGCAAACAGGGTGAAGTGACTTGACCAGGGTCACACAGCTAATAAGTGTCTGAGGCTATATTTGAACTGAGATCTTCTCAGCTCCAAGCAACTGTTCCATTCACTTCACCACTTAGTTGTCCCATCAAATATTTCTTAAGCACGTACTATGTGCCATGAACAGTAGTAAGTCTCGATAACTTGGTTTCTTTCCTGTGATCTTGTAACAGCCTGGCCAAACATCAGAAGCCTAAGGCAGGGGTTCTTAACTGGGGGTCCATGGCCTTTTAAAAATATATTTTGATAAATTATTGATTTCCTTTGTAATCCTATGCATTTTATTTTCTGCATTTAGAAACATGATTCTGAGAAGTGCTCCAAAGGATGCCAGGAAATGAAGATTTAAAATGTTAAAAAGTCCTGGTCTACTGGATCTCAGGACTGAGAGCTGGAAGGGAGGAAAAGAGAGAGCTGATCCAGCTCATTTCCCAGATGACCTAAGGGACATGGGAAATTCTCACGAAGAGGCCTGCCACCACTCATTGTCACACCTAGGTGCAAGAGAACAGAACTGGACTCTGAAATCCTCTCGCTCTCTATCTGGCACTCACTGCCCACTGTACCCAGCTCCCATGATGACACCTGACTGGGCACTGACTAATCAGCCATCACACAAAGACGTTCCTTGCTTAGATGTAAAGCTTCGTGTTCTAGTCTCATCTGTCCTGAGCCTTGAGATAATCCCCAAAGGTAGGAAAACCACTAGAGTATGTGGTGGGAGAGGCAGCTGGATGATAAGCATCTGCATTTGCTGCATTAAATTCAAAGAAATCAAGCCTCTTGACCCATCTCTTTCCATCTCCTATGCTAATGTAACCTCTCCTACATCTGTTTCCCCTTGGGTCACCTCAGGCAGGGTGGAACACACGCAGAGCACAGCTTCCCATCTCACCATGGAATCTTAACCAGGACGTGGTTAATATTAAAGCTGAATCCAAAGCAGGGAGGCAAGATTCAGCTGATCACTAACATCTGGAGCAACAGGTAAACTGGTGCGACAGATGGTACTTTCTTGTTTGCAAGAACACGGACCCTCCTTATCAGAACACCAAACAAATATACCCTTCCATTGCAGAACATAAGGCCCCTACTATAGCAGTGACCTAGCAGGAAGCTGAGTGAGAGACTCAGGAAGGGCTCAGCTGATATTTGAAAATAAGACACATAAATAGGGCCCTTGAGCTGGGAAGCAGCGTGGTACAGGGGCAAGGGCAAAAGATTCAAAGTCAAAAGACTTGGCTTAGGATCCTGGCTCTGTCACAGAAGATCCAACAGCGGCAGGGTCTATGTGAGTTAAGCTTTTTAAAGTGGTGTAGACATGAAATCCTGCCTTACTATGCAGGGTACCTTCCTCTAATACACACACACACACACACACACACACACACACACACACACACACACACACACCCCATGCAAGAGGAGAGCTCAGCCAAGACTTCTTTGCCTTCAAGAAAGCAAAGAACTCTGAGGTTTCCACCTCGTGGCTCATATACCAGCCTTCCTATAAGTCAGTCATCTTCTTTCGCCCTGATTATAAAGAGAACCAAAGCATGACTAGCCATGGTCCCGAGGACAAGCACAGAAAATGGCCTGGGAGACACGGTCCTGTCCCGTCTCTAAAAGGAGACACTTTTTTGAGATCAAAGAGGAGACAGCTGCTCTATGGACATGCACCCTCCCATTCCAATGCCCCATTTGGAAAGGAAAAAATCTTTCGAGAAATATTTGGCCCGTACACATGAGCCAAAACGCCTCCCCACAAATACTGAGAAAGTCTTCTCTCCTCCAAAAGACAGAAACCTAAGCTGCACCACACCCCTATTTTCTATTTCCATTTCAAGGCTGGGCTCCACTCCTGGCCCTGGCAGGGCCCATCTATGAGTGCTTCAGCCTAGGAGGAGAAACAAGAGGACACTACCTTGGAGACAAGGCAAGTCCCAGTGATTCCTGGTCTGCTCACCAGTCAGAGGCCAGGAGGCAAAGGTGTCTCCAAGGCTGCCCCTGCTCCAAAAGCAGAGGCCAGGGATCGCTTTTGTTCATCTTTGCCCTTGGGGGCTTTCCCTCTCCTCGATTCTTTACCCCAGGCCCTAGCCAAAGCACTGAGCAAAAAGTGAGGCAGAGGGCTTGGCATAGAGCAACCTGACTCTTCTCTCTGACTGGGTCTCTCTCTCTAGCCTTTGCTTGACTTCCTGGGGCGCTGTAATTGGGAAGAGTTTGAGGATCACCAAGTTCTAGGCTAAGACTGCTTAGAACATTTCCTTATTGCAGGATTTTTTTAAAAAAAGAAACCAGACAATATCTGCACAGAAATTCACCTGGACAAAAAGGGGGGTCTCTTTTTTTTTTAAAACTTCATCAAGGGACTACCCCATCAATGAAATCCCTGAAGTAATAAGAGAATACAGGGGGGAATTTAGGTGATGTAAAAGCAAGAAATATTGCTAAAAATAAGAATTAATAAAAACTTGCCCTTTTAGAGCATATAGCAAGCACTTAATAAATGCTTATTGAAATGGTTTGCCAATTTTAAAAAATGCATCATCTTGGTTGAGACCCACAAAATACTGCCAGATTATTACACCCATTGAATACCTAAAATTATTGAAACTTTAAGAAGTGAATGAAGTGACTTGCCCAGCGTCAGATGGCTAGGAAGGAGGGGTGAGGGTGAGTGGGAGCTGAATGCTGGTCTACCTACATTCCAAGTTCAGGGCTCTAACCACTAGGTTAAACAACCTTAGAGAATTGTAGGTTTTGGGTGGGTGAATAAATCACACAACCCTCCAAAGAATGAAGAATTATCATTCTAGAATAGTCCTGTCTCAGGGGTTTGGAATTATTTTATTACAACCCCAGGTATATCTCTTGCCTGAAGGGCATGCTGTTGCTGTAGGGCTTTTCATGAGGATCAGAGGGGAATGGAAGGCGTAGGAAGGTGACTGTCTCCTATGGTTGGGTCACCCAGTTATTAGTAGCTCACCCAATATAGATTTCTCCCCAAAGCGCTATCACATATCACTCTTGGCAAGCCCCTGAGAGATTGAGATGTCTACAATGGCTGACCGGTCAAGAGCCTGACAAGTGATAGCGCCAAAAAGACATGTGTTTGGGGCCCGCTGGTTCTCACTCCTTTAAAAGGAGTCTTGGCTGCTCCCTCCTCTGGGCCCCCCAAGCTCGGCCCCTTCCCTCCTCAGACACAGGCCAAATGCAGAGCCCTAGTGGCGCCTCGAGGTGAGGTAAGCATCAGAGAAAAGCAACACCTGCTGTCTTCCCATAACCCTCCATTCCATATGTACTGAAGGTGCCAGGAAACATTTAACCAACTCCTCTGGCAGCCACAGATGCTCCCATAAAATAAACTCAAAGGACAACATCTGAAATGCCTTCCCTCCTTGTCCCCTGCCCAGCTCAGAGGCCTTTCCTGACCCCCACCCCTCCAAGCCCTGGCGTCTTCCCTCCAGGGGTTCATCCTCTCACCCTCTTTGCAAATACTTTGGTTGTACAGGAGAGGGAGGAGTCTTCCCCAGTAACGCATTATGCCCCTCAAGGACAGGGGTTGCTGTTTTTTCTTGAAATCCCCAGGGTCTAAACACAGTGTCTGGCACATTAAAGACTTCATAATTGTTTGATGAATTTAATTGAATTAGGATATATTGTGCCCAGAGTAGGTGTCTTGAGCAGGCAGAAAGTGGTACCTAAACCAGAAAGATTTCAGTCCCTGCCTGGACATCTAAATGAGGAAAATCATTTGAAAAGTCGCTCCAAAAATGGGGAGGGGGAAGGAGGGAGGGAGGAAACTCAAGCTCTGCTAAGGACACATTAAAGGACCCTGTTCCCTAGCCTATTATGGAATGGAACCAGAGGTAAGGGGAGACGAAGGCTTTTTTAAACTCGGCAGAGCAGCCAACATTCTATAGGAATATATAGGCATCCCTACACTGGGCTCAGTCACCTCACTGATGAGGAATGCCACACGTGGGGCTTCTAGACTCTTTTAGCTTTTTGGGCAAAGGCTAGGAAAATGGCTTTCCAAGGGACTGAAGCAGAACAGGAAAGCCCCCTTCCCCTTGGAATGGTGTGTTCTAGGAATTATTTCCTCTGAGACAGTGACCTATACCAAGTACATACTTGATAAATATTTTTTTATGGTTGATTACTATTCAAGACCAGCATTTTCATGGGTAGTTTTTTTTTTTTAAACTATGGACTGGAAGTTAGGAGTCCCACATCCCACTCTCTGGGGCTGCTTATGACTTGACCAAGATGAGATAAGTAAGTTCAATTAAGTAAGTTCAATTCTCTGTGCCTCAGTTCAGCCAATTTAGAAAATAGGGACATTCTTTTCCTGATACAGCTGAAAGAGATATTGCAAAAGAAGAAAACGATTGTTATAAAAAACCCTTTGGAACAGTTAACATTGAATGAGTGGGCCAGGAGGAGACTGTCATTGTCCAGGAGTGAGAGCTCAACATTCTAGCCTCTGGTGAGAGTCTCCCCTCTTCTTAAGAGGCAAAGTTGGCAGTCAGAAAGGTATGGGCTTGAATCCTGGCTCTGGCCCTTGCTTGGGACATCTCAGGCAAGTCACTTCACTTCTAAGCCTCAGTTTCCTCTTCTCTAAATTGGGGATAATAATAACCTCATTGGATTGTTGAGACTGCAATGGAAATCTAAGGTAACATGTTCTGTGCACCCCACCATGTGTACTGCTATCATCATGCAGGGTGAGGAAGGGATGGGTAGGTAAGAGTCAGGACAAAATGGTGTAATAAAATCAATGCTAAGGTGTGTCTCCAGAGGAGCGGAAAGTTTCAAATGCAAAAATGCAGAGCAGCAGGAAGCATTATTCTCTGTCAAATCTGGGAAACTTGCTTCCTGACAGCATCAGATGTGAATTCTCTCAAATTCAAAAGAAGGTTACATTTTAATGCCTCTTGGTAAGTTAAAAAAAAAATGCAGCCTAACCTGGAATCTCAAGCTGGTTCCCAAGGAGGCTTTTCAAATGTATAACTTCACAGGTAATGGGCGGCAGCTGCATTTAGATAACCCACTGACTTCTAAAGGATATTCCTATTAGGTGGTCTTATTTACAGCTAAACCAGACTAACCCAGGAGTTTTTGAACCTGAATCCTTGGGTTTGTCTTGCAGTGAAGATAGAAAAACCAGTAACTTCTCTATATTGACCTTGAACTTGGAGTCTATCTCATTGGCCCTAGAGATCTATTCCCCAAACAAATGCTAAAATAGGGGAAAACTTAGCAGGAGCCCCTCGACAGGCATCCTCAACCTCTACGTAATGACCAAATAAAAATCTTCTCTCTTCCCAAGGACTGATTGGTCTTTTCATACAAAGATTACCAATAATCAACTGCCCCTCTTAAAGGCAGTGGTGGCTCATTGTAAATTCTTATGTTTGTAATGTCAAAGGAAATGGAGGAAAGCCTCCAGGATAATGGGTGGGCCCCCTTCTCACCCCTTGTGGCAGACTTAAAGGGAGCGCAAGAAGAGAATGCACAGGAGTTTTCAGTGTGTTGTGTTAAACACAAAATTTTGTGCCAAAAAAAAGTCCCCATCTGAAAACCTTACATGGCCAGTTATCAAATGGCCTTTGAAAGGGAAAAATGCATTAAAAAATTTCTAAAACACATTTAGAAATATTCAGAAAGAAATAGCCAAGGGTTGGGTGTGTTATGTGTTCTTTTGTTAAAAGGAAAAGGAGATGAATTATTCTCAGTTTCCATTATGTAAAAGGGCCACACAAAACCATAACCCAACTTTCCACCACAGCCTTCTTTGCTTGGGGCTCGTCAAGTCATCATGTCCCACTTGCGATATCCCAATCAGACTTCAGAAGCTTCTAGGGGCATAGAATCTCATTCAAACTTGGGCTAACCATGATCTCTCTAAAACACACACTTAGCCGAATGCCATCATTCAGGGACAAAACCAAATAGACAAATATTTGGAAGATACTCATGTCTCCTCTTTAAGTTTGATTTTTTAAAGGGTTTTACCAAGCACGGAAATTTGGATTTAAAGAAGATGACTGAACTCTAGCCAGGAAGAGTTGGCATGGGCAAGCCCTTTGGTTAAGGAACCAGAAAACACCAAGGGGTTAGCATTCACCCAAGAAACCCATTGCAATATATTTTTTTTAAACACACAACCCAAAGAAACCAAGGCAGCAAATAACTAGCTTCTTCTCTTGCACCATAAGGGCCCCCCACCCATGGCCACTCCCCAAGAGTAGAATGAGGTGTATATGGGCTCCAGCAAATGCAGGAAGCCAGGGGAGTATCAGGGATGAGGGTGAGCAAAGAGAGGGACTCAGGAAGACTTATAAAAAAAAATCAATAGTAACAACTTTATTTTAAATGTAGGAATCCTTACCTCCCATTGAAGATGAGGTGGGATGTTTCGGATCTGGATCTTACGGCTCCTGGAGGGAAATAAAAGAAAAGAATTAGGGGATGGGTGGGAAAATATATGCAAATTTCCCATTTGGAAATGACAGTGTCACATCTTCCATTAAAAATAACAATGTCTTCCCAATTGAAGAAAAATTCACAGACCAGAAATGAGGCCAAAGGAGAGGAAAGAGAGGGATATATATGATGATGCCACAGTCATAACATTTAAGAGAAGAATTTCTTCCAAGGTTGGTACAATACTTCAAAAGTATTTCTAAAATGAGTGACCAAGTAAGAACACAAGAGAAAGGATTCAAAAGAAAATTTGCCTTTTCCTAAAGATATGATTTGCTTCTATGCTAGTCCTCCTATAATAAGTGACACAGAGGTGCCCCAGACTATGCCAGAGGAACGCACACTGGCTCTGAGGTTGGCCCCAGAGCAGACACCTCTGGTTTGAGTGGTAAAGGAGGGGAGGAGGAAAGAGGAGGAAGGAGGAATAGCCCAGAATGAAGCAATCATCTATCCTTCAAGTACCGAAATGTCCATGGGGGAGTTTTGCATCTCAAGGCAAAGCCAGAGTCTATAAACTCCTTTTGCCCTTCACCCCAACTCAACCTGGTTTTCAAAAGGGCTAGATATTAAAATCCTCTAAATTCCAGATCAGCAAGCCAACAAACATGGTCAGCCTCCCCTTACTGGACTCATCACAAAGAGCACTTCAACTCAAGTCAACATTTTAATAACCCATTCCTATTTATCAGACAAGCTATGGTGCCAAGCACTGGGAATACAAAGGCAAAAAAGCGAAACCAAATGCTGCCTGCCCTCTGGGAGTACTTCCTTTCTAAGTAGAGGTATCACTCCATACCCAGACACACAAATATCGAAATGCTTCCAGAGGCAAAGCAAATACTCTAAGAAATGGAGGGATCCAATCCGAAGGTCAATTTCAATAATTGTTTGTAACAAGAAGCGGTTCTCTGGCAAGGAGGAGGGATACAGGGAAAATTTTAGGTAATGTAAAAATAAAAGATATTAACAAATAAAATCTATTTTTAAAAAGAACTCAATGAGTTCTTAGTTCAACATTGACCAAGTGCCAACTCTTTGTCAGGCATGGAGGGAGGTATGGAGATACAAAAGTGCAAAGAAAAAAAAAAGTAAATCTTCACCTTCAAGAAGTTTCTACACTGGGAAGTGGGGGAACGATACAATCTATGCACCGATAAGTCCAGGCAAAGCAATTGTGGGAAAGACAGGGTGCTAGAACTAGAATAATGGAGGAAGAACTCAATTCACTGAGAAAAATTCGTTGGGTTCTCAACTGGATCTAAATATTCATCAGGTGTCAAGCCAGATACTCAGCCCTCCGATCTGAAGGGCAATCTGAGGCAAAATTAAATTGCACCTCTGGGCTTCTGCCTCTTCTGTAAAAATACAGGATTTTAACTAGCTACTTCTGAGGTCCCTTCCAGAGGATCCAAATCCAGGATTCTTCCCTGTCTCCCTAAATTCATGAAACCTCTCCTTCTCCTGAACACCAGATAGGTCTATCACTTTTTAGGCGATTGGTTATCTTGTAAATAAAATTTTGGTTTGGTCAGACTGCAGCCAACAGTAGTTGTGTTCAGCCTAGATTCAAAATGAATTCCTTTGTGTCCTCCCTCCTGCTTCGCCCCCACTGTTTCACCCCCCCCCCGAAAACACTGACCCCAGATGCCTTGAGGAATTCTAAAGAAGCCTGTACAGAAACTAGCACTAAAAAGAGGTATTGGGGGGGCTGGGAAGGGAGACGCTACAGGATTTACCTTACTTTATTAGGAAATCAGATTTGAAACGATATAACTTCCAAAGACAGCCTATTAAAGAAGGAAAGAGGAACACATGGCCAGAGTAAACATACACATTTCAAATTTTAAGTCACTGAGAAAAGATTCTTGCTTTGAAACAATCCAGGGCCAATATATGGATTTCAATGTTGTCACAGGCAACTAGAATTGTGTTTCTAGCAAGTCAGGCCCATTTAAAAAAAATGTTATTGCTATTTCTTAAAGCAAAGCGTTTGGGATCTGATTAACAAAAGAAGAAAGAATCCTTTGATAAATGTCCAGGGAAGGAAAGCACGGAGCAACCTACTGGGACTATCTAGGAGTCCCCAATTGGAAGAAACTTGGGTACACAAAAATCTGAATTTATAATTCAAGTAAACTGGAGCAAGGTGTTAGGGAATGGATGGGGCCGACATGTCACATCCTTAACAAAAGGAGGCTTTACTTTCCTGAAGTAGTCAGCACTCAATTTTCTTTTAAATGGGAAATGCCCTCAGTGTCTTGAGAGAGAGAGAGACAGAGAGAGAGAGACAGAGAGAGAGAGAGACATTTACATATCTCTAGGAATATCTATAATGTAAATTGGGGAACACCAGGACTCCAGCAGATCTCCAGCTACAGAGCCCAGGGTTTCTCAGTCAGATCTCCTCTGAAAGATTTCCCCGTCTCTTCTCAATCCAGTGGCTATTTGGCACTTGCCCATTTTCCTGCTAGCCAGGCTAAAACAGCATCCAATATATGGGGAGTGAGAAAACAAAATCTCCCCCAAATTGGCCTTCTACAATATTTAAGAATATGATTGGTAGATAAAATATTTAATGACATTTTTTAAAAAAATTCAATTCACATATTACCAGTAGAAAATGTTTATTGGTATTTAAAAGAAAACCCAACTTCCAATGCAAAAGGCATGGACACAAAACTGTCACCATGATACATGTTTTGAAAAATGTACCCAGATGAAGAATTTTCTTTCTAGAATAACTAAAATGCTTCAAATAAAATACTCATATTACTACTTGGCTCTTGCTCTAAGATTAGTTAGTTGTTGGGGTTTTTTGTTTGTTTTTTAACTATGCAATGAGAATACTTTTGCATGAAATAGCCATTAGGTTGAAATACACCTTATATATGGGATATAAACCACACACACACACACACACACAATGCTGTCCCTTTTACAAGTTAAGCAAAAATAATTTGGTGCCTTCTTTCATAGTGGGCTTCATCTTATCAACTATGGATCTACAGACTGGTGGGTAGGATTGTCCTTGTCTACCTAAATCTCAGAGGCCTGGGTACTAGGCTAATCTCTTAGTTTCTATAGAACTTAGAAATAGGAGATTCATTGTCTTAGGTCCATAACAGAAAAACAGAAATCAGAGCAAGTCTAAAGCATAGGAAGGCTCCGCTCAATACCAGTGCTGCTGCCTCTCCCTAGGTTACCTTCCATCTAGGGAGAATGTCTATGTCTATTTTTATTTCTACCCACGTAGTTTTCTCCATTAGAATGTAAACTCCTTGAGGACAAGGATTATTTATGCTGGGGTTTTTTTTTCTTTATGTTTCCAGCATTTAGCACAGCTCCAGGCACAAAGTAAGTACTTAATAAATACTTGACTGACTGAAAAGTGATTCAAAGGTGGTAAAAGCCAAACTCCCCTACTTTCACTTCAAAAATCCACAATGGAGCCCATTTCTTTGTTGAAATGTAAGGTAAATGCAAACTTAAACCATCAAATTCTATTTGAAGTGCCAGGAACTGTGCTAAGCACCAGGAAAATGAAGACAAAAGTCACAAATCCTAGTTTATTAAGAAGAGTGTAATAATTAGGTAAATTTTTCCTAAGGAAAAAAAGCACTTTAATTTTGACAAGTTCCTCACTGCCAAGATTCAGTCAAACTAAGATTCTAATGGCAAAAACGTCAAATGGCCATTTCTAAAACAGCCAGGGCTTGTTGAAAAAGTGAATTAAGTACTTTACTTGGGTATATTTCACTCTCTGGAAAGAGCGAAGTAAATTTTCTAGCTATAACCAACTCAGTTATCTAGGAGAGGAGTCTGTTTTTGTTGAAATCTGGGTAATTTAATAATTTTTTTTACCTACTATTTACCTCTCCTCTTTCAGCCAATATGCTAGGGTACCATGCCAGACATTTCTAGCTTCACCTCCTCCTCCGACTGGCCCTCATCTCCCCTGACTGAAGTGATCCCCACAACAGGGATGCCTTCACTAAAATTCAATGAGCTGAGCAAGGGGAAAGCCCCGTGGGTGCTCCCCAGATGCAAACTACCTGGACAAAGTCGTCATTTTTCTTTTTCTCTGACTCAATTATTTTACCTCTAAAATGAAGCTGTACTAGGTTATCTTTCAGGCAGAGGTCTTTAATCTGGGCTCCATGAACTTTTGTTTCTTAATTTTTCTAACTAAATTTCAGTATGATTAGTTTCCTTTGTAAGTATATGCATCTAAAAATATTATTCAAAGAATGAGTCCATAGGCTTCACCAGACTGCCCAGAGGAGTGCAGGATGCAAAGAACGAGAATTCTTGCTCCAGGTTTCTCTCAAAGCTCTCAGTGAGGGGTAGGAAAGAGGCTTTGGGTCTAATGCTTTCCTATGCAGGACACCAGGTGGCGACATAAGCCCAAAACTTCTGTCCAAAGGGGCCACCAGCTAGTCCGTTGTAGACAGTTAGGTTTTAGAGGTTTGGGTCTCTAAGGAGAGCCACTGGAAAGCAAGGCTTCATCTCAGCTCAAAACCGGCATTTTCACATGACTATTACTTAGGGATGAGGGCTAAATTTAGCCACAAAAGTATAATTTGTAACCTTAAGTTTTTTGGACGCAAGGCATTTTCCATAAGCACACGTGAAAGACATAAGATACTTTGTGTATCAGACAGTAAAGAGAAATCGTTACAATGGCATTATTGCCCATAGTGCAACTTTCAAGAGCTGCTAACATACAGATCAAATGAAGGTGTGAAGAGCATTGCACTTGTTAAAAAACAAGGTGAAAGGGTATTCAACTTGGAGGTGGAAGACTCAGATTGGAATGTTGGCTTTTCTACCTATTTCCTGTGTGATCCCAGTCAAGTCACTTAGCTTCCATATTTCCATTTCCTCATTTGTAAATTTATGATTGCCTGCTGTATAGCTGATATCAATGTCAGTTATCTTATCCTCCTACTGCTTTAGTTTCCTTATTTATAAAATGGGGACACACAGAACTTTTTTTCTCTTTCTTCACAAGGAAATAGAGTCACAGGTTTAGAGAATAGGAAAGAATGGCCATCTAATTCAACTCGATCATTTTTACAGCTAAGAAACAGACACCTACAATAAAGGAAGTGACCTGCCCAAGGTTTTCTAACTCCTAATCCCACACACTGTCCCCTGCTCCAAGCTGAGTCCCTTAAATGGCCGAATGGGGGGGGGAGGGGAGAGGGTTTGAAATTATTGCAAAGACAAAAGACATAAAGAAAACATTTTCTAAAAATTAATAAAGCAGAATTTAGTACCTGCAGTACTTACCTCAAAGAGCATTGTGCAGATCAAATAAGCTAATGAAAAGAAAGGGGTTTTTGCAAACCTTAAAACTCTCTATTAGCATCAGTTTTTATCATCATCATTGTCGTCATCTAGGCCAACATTTTTGATTTCACAGATTAGAACCCTCAGGTGATGAGACTTGCTTAAGGTCATGGCCTCACACCAGATGTGCCATGCTGTCAAGTTTAACAATCTATCGTTGAAATACATGAAGTAAGCACATTCATCATAATCCATGTAGAGCATGATTAATATTGAAATTAAATGACAGATCATGCTAAGTTTTCCCCATACTTATTATTAGAATGGAGGCAACTGAGAAGGGCAGGCAGCTGCGCTTCTGCCGGAGTTATTCAAAAGATTATCCACATTAAGGCCACCAACCGCATTTGCAAAATTACTATTGAATTTTAATGTTTCTAAGAAATCCCAGTCACTTAGACCTTTGAGCTGCAGGCTGGTGGTTTTGCTCCCTCATGCATGCCACCTGATAATATCTCTTTTTCCAGGCCTTCCCCTGCCCCCCCCACCCCCACCAAGACCCAGATTAAAAAAAAAAAATCATCTCATCCAGGAAGCCTTCCTGATTATGCACACAATGTTCTTCTCATTCAGTGTTTGCTTTTTCAAGGCTCCTATATGACTCTGTAGTGTACCTGTTATGGCACAAGTACTGTCTGGCATCTCCAACCAGCCTCTGAGTTCAAGGTCAAGAACTGGCAATGACTATGAGAAAAGCCTGGTGTTGGGGAAAAACATTGGCTTTAGATTCCTAGCTCCGGGTTCAAATGCTGCCTTTGTTACTTATCAGCTGAACAAGTCACTGTATTTCGTGGGGCCTCAGCTTCCTCATCTGTAACCCAAGAGGGAGGGGTAAGATGGTTTCTAAGGCCGCTTCCAGCTCTAGAACTACGCTTGCCTCTGGGGCAGTTTAATGGTGCCGCCTCATTTCTCATGGGTAAGTTGTCTACCAAATAGGTTGTCAGCTCATTGGCAGACAATGTTTCTTTTTCTGTGCCACTGCTGGGGACCTATAAAAGCCCTATGAATACTTGCTGAATTGAGTTATTCACAGACTACGCCGTCCATCCCTGAACAAGAGAGTTGACTCCACTCTTTGTCCTAGGTCTTAAGCTTCTGAAAATGTAGCCTTCCAACAAAAAAGTTCCTGCAACTATTTCATAAAATCACAAATGTTGCAATCCATGGCAGGAACCCACACTGTTTAACATTAGCGGCAGGCCCTGCCGTTTAAATGAGCTGCTTAATAAGACCTTTTGCAGGTTTTCAAAAAAAAAAAAAGAGCAGGCACATCTTCTGGGCTTAAGTCGCAATGATTTAGTAGAAGGAGAGCAGTCTCAGGGAGGAAAAAAGCCCAAAGCTTTATTCTACAATAGACTATTCATAGAGGCTTCAGACACATTTGGGAAAATAGCTATTGTTCTCACTTTTCCTCCCATATTAAAAAACAAAAACCTTGAGGTTTGTACAGATCACAAAACAGAAGTCCCCCCACAGGGTTTACCACCATTTGAAACCAGTTATTAAGATAGTAGCTGCTCTCAAATCCAATCTAGTTTACTCTTGGCTAGCTCGGAATGAAGTTCGATTTGTCAAAGAGATTCTCAAGTTACTGAAATAGCTTATTTTTACCCAAGGCACAGGGTGTTTTTCATGTTTGTTGAAAAGAATTCATACTTGCTTTGGGATTATTAAAACATTACAGCCATCAGTCCACGAAGGAAAGGATTTCCTAAGAGGACTAAGGCAATGGCATTGGAGAAAACACAAACAACAACCATTTTGTCACTGGATTAGAGCAACATAGTAGCCTAAAGAGCTGGTCTTGCAGCAGAGCTGTGTGGCTATGGGCAAGTCACTTAGCCCTTCTCAGTTTCTGTTTTCTCATCTCGAAAATTAGGACAATAGTACTTGCTTCACAGGATTTTAAGGATCAAATGAGATAATGTATGTACTGAAACATATAGATGTGGGCTGCCAAGTATGTCTGGGGCTGCCAAGCCAGTAAGATTTCACATGAGCATTCAACAGGTGTGATGCTTAGCCAAGAAAGCTCCCTAGAATTAGATTTGGGGCAAGTAATATTTGAAAAGTGACATAGTGACAACACTCCAAGTACTGAGACTCCCATCACATAAAGGTTCGGAAAATGGAGCAGCCTAGCCTAACCCCCTCCCCCCGTTCTGATTTGTTTCTGAGCACTCAAGTTCTACTGCTCACAAGGCTTATTTGTTCAATTTTTTAAACACTCCACACACAATCTGGCAGGATAAAGCATGCAAGAGAATATAATAGCTCACAAGAGGAAAATAAGCATTTCTTAGAAAAAACAAATCCCCAGCTCCCGGCATTCAAGCGATTGGTCCCTGGCAGGAGAATAAGCTAGAGTGGCGGTGGTCAAGGACTCCATCCCAATCCTTCCACCTGGCCTTTTGAGCCCTCCACCAACTCACCTCTTTGTCTGGCTTTGTATAAGCCCATTTCATTTCTCCCCTACCCCCACACCCACTCCAGCTCAGGCTGGATAGCTCTTCAAAGTTACAGCCCAGCCCCCTCCAGCATGAAATGAAAGCCAAAAGCAGGGGGCCAGCTACCCAGGCTGTGTGATAACAACCACAGTTATTCCCTGGGTCTGGAGGCACAGATGCCAAGATTCCTCCCTTTGAACACGTTTGGAAATTAGATCTGGATATTTGATTAAGAGCAGAAAAGGATCTGAGAGGTACATCCCACCCAACCCCTTCACTTTACAGATGAGGAAACTGGGGAGCTGGGGAGAGGGAGGGAGACGGTAAGCCACACCGCTAATATGCAGCAGCGCTGAGCTTTGAAGGCAGGTCTTAGGACTCAAATGCACGGTTCTCTCTCTACAGCACCGTGTGCTGCCCACAGCTCTCTCAAAGAAGGGTTTCAAACTCCCTGGTCAGTCTGGTAAAGCCCCTGGATCCCTTTTCAGAACCATATTTTTAAAGGCATAAACAAAATACAGAAGATTCTAAAGAAAATCAATTATACTGAAATATGGCTATCAAAAATAGTTTCAAAGACAAACTCACGGAGCCCAGGTTGAGAACCACTGCTAAGTGCATTTTTTGGTGAAGTCTTGGAAAAGATTCACTTCTTTTGTTAGTCAGTGGAATAAGAGAACGCAGCTTGGAAATCAAAGGAGCCAGGAGAGGTCAAATCTTGCCTCTGATACTACTCTCCTACAGGCTTTTGGGCAAATCCCTTCACCTAGGTGGGCAAGACTTAAGGACGTCTACAAACCCGAACCGCCCCCCTCCCTCCCATCCCCAGGAAGTGTCAGCACATAATTGAGTTCCTGTGTTTCTGGGACAGTTCAGTAACTCAGCCTTACTTTCTCTTTCCCTAGAATCAGGCCAAGGACAGTTGGGTTTTTTCAACTGAACAATTACAGTAGAACTTCATAGGATGCTACCTACAAAAAAGCCACAAGGAGCCCTCAAGGTAGGGAGTTTTCTTATTACTGTAAAAAAAAAAACACTTAAAAATCTGCACCTAGATAAGGCGGCTTGCTCCAAGGCAGCAGTTAACTATTCTTCAAGCTTACAATTAGACTAAAACCACATAATTATGACCATTCACGACAGGGAGAGCAACAAGCCTACTTAATGTACTTTTAAAATCTGGAGGGGAGAAAATTTAACTGCTGCACTCTCTTTATCCCCAACTGTTAAAGAAAACATTTAAGTCTCTCCAAGTTAAAGCTTTTCAAAGCAGCTTTTGAAAATTGGCAGGCCTTGGGCTCCACCCTGGTACCTATAGGTTTCTAAATCAAAATGCCAGTAAGCCATCCATAATGTCTAGGTGTTGACCTAGCCCTCTTTCTAGCATCAACAACTGGTGTTTCTAGAAAAATCCTGCAAAGCACTTTACATGCACGATCATATTTGTGCCCTAAGTGCTATCTGGCAGGCTCATTTTTATGAAATAAAGCATTTCATATTTTATTTTAAGATAACAGAATCCTTGATATAAAAGTGGAAGAGACTCCAGAGGTTAAGTAATCCAACCCCCTCATGTTACTGATGAGGAAATTGAGTCCCAGAATGAACCTACCCTCACTAAATCTACTCTAAGTGATACCCCCACCCCCAGCACCAAAATCAGAGATCTGGCATAGTCTGAGCTTTTCCAGTGCCTGACTAGAAGCCATTCTGTGTTTTGCTCAATAGACAGAGGGCTTGATTATGATTAGAGTCAGGAAGACAAACATGAGTTTAAATCCTGCTTCTGATATACCTCTACATGGTGTGTGATTTGCAAGACACTTCATCTCCTGAGCCTCTCACGGGGTTTTGAGGTCTGGGATTATTAAACACTAAATTAGGCATCCCATATAAGAGATTGGATTAGCATTGGACTACCCCAAATGCCAATGGGGAAAAAATCATATTAAATGGAAAAGCATGCAATTCCACCATTGTCCTCAGAGCCAAAAAGACCTGAGTGAGAATTCTGCCCTGAGAACCTTACTAGCTACCAGGCTGTGAGCAAGTCACCTCTGTTAGTCTCAATTTCCTCACCTGTAAAACAGGAATAATAGCAAGGAGGACCTCCTAGGATTACTGAGACTTTAATGAGATAATGGTCATATAAATGTCCATTAAAGTCACAGGGATTTTTTGGACCTTCATCTCCTGTTTCTCCAAAAATTGGAAATCCATGTAGGATAGTGTCCAAACCACAATGACCCACAGTGGGTAAGAATTTAAGATAGAGAGTTCCGAAGGGTCAAATGAGCTGTCAGTAGCACACAATCTGTAGTGATCGGAAACATTTTAATTTAAGATACCTTTGTTATCACTGCTCCAAAATTGTTCTAATATTTCTACAAAATAACTTGTTCGAAAAGATCTGAAACCCAGCCATGTGGAACACCAGTAAGTAAAGCTTAATTTGTTACATCTTGTGAGGTGGAGAGTGAAAGAATGGGACAAATGAATCTTTCAGGGGATTTGGATTTAGCTTCAATATTTTGCAAAATTATTTTGTTATTTTGCAAAAAAAAATAAATCTTTTAAAGCTCTGCAATAGGGCGTATGTTTAGCTTAATAGCTAAATTAGTAAGTCACCGTAATCTTCACTTGGCTCAGCAGCTGCGAAGCTTTAAGTATGTGTCCAAGCTGAAAGCTTTCCACCCCACCCCCCACCCCACTGATCTATGTCTTTCTTCCAGCTGGAAGGGTGGGGGTGTCTAAGCTGCCCCAAATCTTCATAGTCTTTGGTAGGGTGTGTACATAGTATAAAGGCAGTCTTAAGCCTCTGATATCAGAAGGAAAACTTGAGAAAGCTTCTTGCCTTACAATTGGAAACATAAGGGAAACTGAGCCAAGAACCGGAGGTCTTTAGAGGTCTTTCACAAGATCAATTTCACAATGAGGCATGCTGCAATCCTCTAAATGGTTAAGAATGTGTGCTGGGTGGACTAATTTAGAGTCTGGGGATTTGGGGTGTACCCAAATGCTTATAGAGTGGATAGAGAATTACAATTATGGCTGAAAACTTACTTCTGACCCATACATTTAAAGACTAAATAATTCGAAAGAAGGATAGAGAGATACCCACCCACCTCCGGGTGTGCTGCTTGAAGGTCCTGTCACAAATCTGAGTTCTAGCAGTTAAGAGGGACTGAATAGATAAGTCAAGTCGGACAGGTTAGCAGGAAGTTTCTGATAAATAGGTCTCTTTACTGGAGGCCCTCAGAGTACTGAAGATAATTAGATAAAGCACCTCCATGCACTTCTGTAATGAGTCTGATAGGGTGCCCTGGCTCTTGCAGCCAGTCAAACCTGAGCACTACATGCCATGTCATGGCAATATTTTAGATTCCAGTCTTTCTGGAGGACTTGATTGACTAGGCAGACAACCCTTCCACCACCACCCCTCAAATTCTGTACTTCTGCGAAAGAAGTTTGCTTGAGATTGTCTTCTAGAAGGCGTCCACCATCTAAGAAAATGCTATTCTCAACGGTACATTTCAGTGAGCAGGAGATTCGTAAACAAAAGCTAGCTAGTTCTGTGAAATCCGTGTGTGAAGGGACCCAATCTGCCCCACCCCCCTCGTTACAAATCGCCTCTTTTCATACAACTAGAACTAGGTCAAGTTTATACACACGTTTTCAATCTGCCACTTGAGAATTCATACTCTCTGCTAAAAAAAGAAAAAAATTGGGTAATTTACAAAATAAAAAAAAATCTAGCAATAATACAAAATTGCAGACACAAACCATGAGGCTGGTTCAAGGCATCCTGGGTATTGTGAAGCTGTGTTCACAACAGGAAACTTATAATTGTGTGTTTGCTGCAATTTCTCTACTACCAAAAGGAGGCAGAATTCAAAGACAGAATTAGCTCCGCCAAAACCTACACAAGTCAAAAACAAAAGTTTCATTAGACAGGAATTCTGTACAATGAAAAGGGGGAGATACACTCAGACACCTGAGCTGAGCAGAGCACAGAACTTTCACAAAAGAGGACAAAAATCGTGAATGGCCTTCCCTCTTCATTTATATACATTCACATCTATTCAAACCTTTAAATCTTCATTTTAGAAATATTCCAAAAAGCTCAAACATATTTTCAGTTTAAAAGAGCCCAGATGAAGACTGCCTCTGTTTCCCCTAGCAATATGTTAGAGGTGCGAAGGGTGGCAGCATAAAAACCGAGAAGATCTCACCGAGTTGCCATAAGATTTCTTTTGTTTTAAAATATTTTTTGCCCTACTATTCGAAAGAAAAAATTTACTAGATGCACCACAAAAATGTAAAATAAATATGCTCATCCAGAGAGAACAAATTAAAATCGGATAATGGTCATAAAATCATTTTTATAAAAATTAATTTTTCAGCAGTACTATTTTAAGACTACCTCATTTCAAAAGCTCACTGCACAATACAAATCTTAAGTCTGTGACATAATATGAAATAACTACATTTGTTTGGGTGTATGTAATTGTAATTAAAAAAAATAATATAGGAGTTTAAGTTTGCTGGCTTAAACAAATTTATAAATTATGCATTGGTAAATATTCCAGGCACTAAGTATTTACAGCTGCCATGGAAAGCAACCACACCAACATTCTATTTCATTTGAAAATAAAACATTTCACAACATAATTTAAATTTTTTTAAATAACAATGACTGCAACCAGTTCGATTAAAAACTTTAAAAATTTCCTTCTTTAAAGACAAACTTTATGCTTCTTGATATTTTCAATATTATTCTTACCAAACTCCTTTTCAACAAGATATTCTATATCTAAGAATTCTTTTGCCTTGAAAAAAATAGTTTACAATTTGACCAATTTTTTTAATTGTTAGGAGTAAATTCAAAGCATTGAAAAGGTCAATACAGATACTAATACTATTTTTAAAATGCATGTGAAGCTTTAAAAAATTGCAAGAGGAAGGCATGAAACATAGATCTAAAATTGATTTCTAATTACCATAATGGGGAGGGAGAGCAGCTTTGTTACAGTCTAGAAAAAAAATCATTTTGTAGCAATTGTGAAAAAGAAATTCTAACATTCTACTCACAGCCATCTCAGTCTAGCTAATCGTCCAAGAAACCTTGGTCCAAGCCCTGGGAGTCCCAGTAGGCAGCGGCGGCTGACTTGTACTTCTCCACCCAGTTCACAGCCTCCCGTCCATCCCAGCAGCTAATAATTTATTCCTGTTTGTTCTCAATTCCCCCAGATTCACAGATTTGACTCTATTCTTCTCCTTTAAATTCCAAACAGATCAGTACCTCCTAGGTCAAAGTGACATTGGATTTTTATTTGTTGATCTGCCAGTTGTGTGACTCACTGAGGGTCTCAAGAACACTCAGACCCAATGCACACACATGCTTGGAGCAGGCATCCTCAATCCAAGGGTTCATCTGATATATCGATAAGACAACCGTTCAATTGCTGCTCCCCCCTCTTTACAAGCCACCCCCCTTGAATGTCAAGGCAGAAAAACTCAAATTCTCTTGGATTTGTGGGCAGAGGTGATTCAAACATTTCGAAAACCTTGCTCTAACCTTTGACAAACTTGGTCTGAAATATTCATCTTAAAGTGAAGTCAAAGCTTGCCCCCCCCCAATCCCTAGGTCAAGAAGGGAGGAGAAAATACAGATAGGAAGCAGGATGTACCAGATAGAGAACTGACCTCAAAGTTTGGAACACCTAGATTCAGGTCCTACCAGACTGAGGCAGACTGGCCTGTGTGTCCCTGGGCAAATCACTTAACTTTTCAGCACCGTCAGCCAACCCTCTGAGTTCAGGGTTCTTAACCTGAGATAACAACTTCTCGTTTTAATATCTGGATAATTACATTTCAATATAATGAGTTTCCTTTGTAATCCTACGTATTCTGTTTTACACATTACAAAAAAACCCATTATTTCTTTAAAAAGGGGTCTAGGTCCATTGGCTTCGCCAGGCTTCCAAAATGAAGGACAATATCCATAATGATAAAGAAACTCTGTTCTCAGACTAGAATTTGCAGAGATGGGACAGATTTACTTTGGAAAAGAGGTTCCTCCCTGAGAGCTCCCTATGCTAATGAAATCTCAGATCAAATAAAAGGAAAAAATACACCTCTCTCTCTCTTAAGGCGCTTTGAGGGTAAAGGCCAGAATATATAGTCCAACTCCACCATTTTGTTATTAGAGGAGATGGGTAGAGAAGAGAGGATCTATTCAAAAAGGTGTCATAAATACAAAAAGATATTGTTTTATTTTAAATTTTTTAAAATATGTTTTAAATTGGAAAGGTCCTCAAAAATTCCCTAGACCACAATATTAGAAGGGCATTACAGGAATTATCAAGCTAAGGAGTAATATTTCTTGGAGGGGAGAGCCAGGAACATTTAGAGGACATAGGCATTTGAGCACACACGAGCTACCCAATCTTTTCAGTTTCCAAGTATAAGACATTTAGATTGCAGCCCGATGGCAGGCACTCTCAGCAAGACAGATACGGGGACAGGCCAAGTGAGTGAATGAATATCCTACTCTGATCCTCAATCCAATACTGCATGTGGCAGAGGGTAAAGATAATGTGGATCAGATGTTGGAATAAAATTAGTGTTTCTTATGTTTAAGCCATGACACTCACATATATAAATGTGTATCTATCTAAACACAGAGACAGATGGAAAACTGCCTGAAAGATAAGCCTCAGGATAAACCACGATGGGCGATGATCCATCCTCCTGGGAAGATCATCCTTCTAAATGCAGTGAGTCATCTACTGCTTCCAGACCTCAAACTTTGGGAGGCAATATGACCTTGGCCAGCACCTTCAGTTCTTGGGTGGTTTTCTTGAGTAGTTCAGGAATAACAGGCATTTAAGCTGCTACTGCTGCATGCCTACCCTAGAGCCGACTGCCAGGTAGTACAAAGAGCAAAGTGTAAGACAGCTTCCCCAGTCACGGGCAGAAAGGGACTGTTAGGCTCTGAAAGCTCAGAGCTAGTCAGACCCTCCTAAAATCCTGCCTCATCTCACTGTATGGCTCACCAGCTCATTAGTGAGAGGAAACGCAACATCTGATAAGTACAGATGCAAAGTACTGGCATCCTAGGCTGGGGCTCCAACAGGTGTCTGCCAAATCGAGGTTTAATTCAAGTTGAAAAGTGGAGGGGGAAATAGTGAAGGAGAGGGAGGGAACAGTAACAATTTACCAACTAACATACAGGGGAAAAACCCACAAAGGAAGCTATCTAAAAATAATTTTTGGAACTCAAGTAATCCAAGCAAAGAGCTAGGTTAGGGATTAAACCCGAGATTTCCTTGCTACAGTTACTCTGAGATGAGCAAGTTCCTTCTATCAAGGTAGATCAGCTCCTCTTCCTACTCTGTAATACAGAGGTTAGAGGTTGGTTGGTGCACTGGAAAATGAAATGACTCACCCAGGGTCACAGAGCCAGAATTCGTCAGATTTGAACCTTGGTCTTCCCTGTTTCAGGCTCAGCTTCTAGGCAGTATACCCTGCTGTCTCTTCCTACCTCATACTTCTTGAGAAAGCTAACCTGGTGCACCTAGAGAGAGCTATCTATTATCGTACACCAAAGAAGCCTCAGCTCTGGGTTGTTGTTTTTTTTTTTAATGCTAACATCAAGACAAAAGCCAATAGGCTTTAAAAATTCCACTTAACAGGTCTCAATTCTTTTTAAGAAAAGGCTCTCAAATTTTGAGACAGAAAGGATTTTGGAGGCCATCTGCTCCTTCCTTATTTACAGATGAGCAAAGTGAGGCTTGAAGGGCTTTAGCAGATCACATAGCTAGTGTCTGATGGGGCGTTCCAACCCAGAGCCTCTCTCCCACTCTGAATCTGCTTTTCCAAAACCACACTGTCTCTCTCCATTCAGAATTAAAATGAGAGATGACTGCGAAATTAGGAAAGAGATATAGAAAAGAGAGAAGAAATAACATGTTTTCAGCAGGGTGGGAAGTTATACAGAATTCCTGAGAAGTAAATAAAATAAATAATGAAAGGACTCCCCAGCTGGGAGCAGTAACCCCCAAAATACCACCTCCTTTGCTCTACACCTTGTTATACTGCTAAAGGTACATCTTAAATCCCAAGGGAAGCTAATGATGTCAATGGATTTTTACCTTTATTATTTTTATGCAGTTTGGTTTTTGTGTGCATGGTTTTTCTTTTTAATTATGTGCCCAGCAAAGGGATTGCAGCCCATGCTTAAGGAAATTGTCAAGCTCTAAGATGACATCCTCCCATAATCCCAATTAAACCAGATTTTTTAAATGTTAATTAAATAGTGAGAGGTAGTCACCTACCTTGCACTTCATTAAAATTAAAGGATCATGGGGAAAAGTACTGTATGAAAAGAGGCTGAGGGTCAGAAGGTTTCTAAATGGAAGCACTTGGCCAAATTCATGCCTTTCACTGCCTTCCCAATCCAAGTGACAACAGGCTCCCAGCCTGGATGTGCCTTCCCTAAACAGGCTAACTGCTAGAAAAAGGCTCCCTCCCACCTAGGGAAAGCTGCCAAAGCACGAACTACAATCTCTCTCACTTTCAGGGTCAGGATCACCCAGGCACAGTCTTTCTCCTCCTTCCTCTCTCCCTTTTTCACTCTTCCTCCCAGATCCAAAAGGGAGCTGTTTAATCTGTATTTCTCCTGCTATCAGTCAAGTGCCACTCCTTAGTCATTCAGGGTGGGAACAAGGTTTCTAAGTTATCAGTGGTTTTAAATTATCCACCCATTTGTAGACCCCACTGCCAGGGAGAATCACTATTCAGTGATTGATGATCATCTCCCGCATTAGTCCTCCTGATAACCAGGGTGCTCTTTCTATCATCAGTCACATCCCAAAGCCTATTTACACCTTTCCAGAGACACTCCTAAGAACCTGCAATTGTCTAGGTCATCTGGACACTGGACCCCACAGATATCATTCTGGCTGTATTTTTTGAAAACCAGGGGGGAAAAAAAGAGCCACAGAATGAGGGGGATAGGTCTCCTGCCACATTGGACCACAGCAGAGGTGTTAAGAGTGGGCCCTGGGGAGAGAATGCTTCACCATAGCCTTAGAGGTCTAGCAATTTTGAAGCAATACAATTTAATGGGTTTTAATAAGGTGGGGATTTTCTTTTTACAAGATGCTAAAAAAAAAACCCCTTTTACCTTTTTGAGCCTCAGTTTCCTCATCTGTATAAGAAGGTAGCAGGCTAGATGACCCTTACAATTCCTTTCATCCCTAAACCTATGATCCCATGAGTCAATCTTTCAAGTCACTGGTAGGAAGGCTATTAAAACATATTTTAACCTGACTACCTATGATCTGACTGGACTATTCTGCCTAATGGGCAGAAATTCTCACCTAAAGGGCAGAAAAAGAAG
Source organism: Phascolarctos cinereus (assembly GCF_003287225.1). NCBI lineage: Eukaryota > Metazoa > Chordata > Mammalia > Diprotodontia > Phascolarctidae > Phascolarctos > Phascolarctos cinereus. Next base: position 14,912,931 of record NW_027555514.1, read on the forward strand.
CATGTCACTGTGATTTTAGCCTACCCGTAACTCAAATTTTCCTTGTAGCCAAGAGCTTCCGCCTGCATTAATCAAACTTTCTTGAAACAGCAAAATGGAGTTATCTGGGTCTCTACTCTGAAGAGGGAGCTGCTAATGGGCCAAATAGACAGTAAAATGGAAGAGGATAAGAGGAGATGAATCCTCTACAAAATAAATAATCAGCCCAAAGAAAATGGAGGCACTGATGGCAGACTAGCATTAAAGAACTCCAATGGAGTAATAATAAAACTGAGAAGAGAAGCTTGTTTTATGAGGGCAGGTGGAAAAAAAAATCAGCTATGGGGGGTGGGGGGAAGTCCTTGGATCTTTTCCTCTGCCATAATTTCAAAACTTGATTAATGTTGATGACAAGAATTTTTTGTTTCAATCTGAACACACACATACATACATACATACATACATATATACATACATATATATACATATATATATACATACATACATATATACATACATATATATGTATGTATATATATATATATATATATATATATATATATATATATATATATATAAGAGTATATACTGGCAATGTTACCAGTGAGTCAGCTTGAATTCTGGAAAGTTCTATTTCCATATGTGTCTGTAACTCAGACATACACAAAGCACAAAATTTCCAAATTTTATAACTCAAAATAGACACCTATAAAGTGTTACAAGCCAACTTGCATAAACAAACACTTCCTGGGCAAGAATTTGAAGGATATGAAACCCTGAATTGTTCAACTTTCTTTACACATATTAAATTCCCTATATTTCATTTGACAAATTATGTCCTAATAAATTATTATACAAGGCAGGAAGCAAAACTCAACTCATACACATGAACTGTGTTCTTTGGCATTATGTGAGTAATTAGTACAGAAACTAAAACAGGCAAAAGCATTAAAAAAAAAGGTAGGTGGAGTGGCACCTCATTTCAAAGAAAGAATCAAAGGGCTACAGAGGTTTCTAAAAGCTTTGTTTACCCTTCATCGCCCAAAAAAGAAAAAAAGTTAAAAATATAAATATTTGTTTAAAAACATATATTTCCATTAGAAGGCAATTTGTAATTAGTTTCCCATAAGAATACATTTCCAAAGATTTCTAACTTGCCACAACTGAATTGGAAACCTTTCAAGAAATAAAGAGATAATCCTATGTTATCAGAGAAAAAAGACCTGACAAGATCACTGGTTTTCTGCCTTTTCCAAAACATAGGCTCAAGTTCTAATCTCAGCACTAAGATTCCTTTGATCTCTAGTTTTTAGAACTCATCTCCTAAACCCAAGAAGAGTTGAAAAGACCAACCCTTGTACTAACTGGCACTGATGTGAAGTGAAAATTGTACACATTTTCACGAGTCTACAAAGTGAGATTGTTCAGAAAGTAAAAAATGTCCCCTCACTCCCTTTCTATCTGAGAACAAGTGTCATTCTTTACTGCATAGTCAAAATCTTCCTGGTATCCAGACATCATCCTTGTGATACCAGAAAGATTTCCTTTAAACTTGCATTTTATCATTTAAAGATACTCTGGAGGAACATTTTCAGAAAGTCAATAGGGGCTGTGACAATGCCCTTCAAATTTTTTCAAGAACTTTAAGGAACCTACAACTAACTGTTCATCTGTTCCTGTTGCCTCTCCACTGACAGAAAAAGTAATAGCCACCAGTTTTAAAGGTCTCTCTTCCTCTATCTGCACGTTCCTTCTGAGGCCAGCAGGATTCTGTTTTCTGAGAAAGCTTGCTCTTTTCTGAGCATTTCACACACAAGTCTCTTCATTTTAAATATTTCATTCTTATGTGTGAATCTTCAAATGGCTAAAGAGGCCAGGAGATGAATTTTCATACATTTAGAACTGGAAGCAATCTTTGAAAATAGATAGCCTGTTTGCTGCATTTTACAAGTGAAGAAACTGTCCCAGAGACAGGAACTAATTTGCCCAAGACCAATTAATTTCCCTTCAAAGTATTTTCATTCCTTTTCTTTGTCATTAGAGGAAACAAAGGTGAGGGGATTAAGGAGGAGTATGTTTTGAAACATTATCCTGTAAATTACTGACTTATCAATTACACATTGGCAGATTTCATCCATGCTGCTGGTGCAATCGGGGATAGCTATCTGTGTCAGAGAAGGGAGTAATTCCTCCATTTCACTGAAATTACAGATCCTCAGTAAGCCTGGGTAAGATTAAATTGTTTCCAAATACACTGATTTAGGTTGCACAGTGGGGGGGGGGGGCGGGGGGGGAGAGAGAGAGAGACAGAGAGAGAGACAGAGAGAGAGACAGAGAGAGAGACAGAGAGATAAATGAAAGGTTCATTGGCTTGAGTTTAAATTCCAGCCTTGCCACTTGCTACTTCGGGGGACAGTGGATAAATAGTAAATTCTTCAGACTTTAGTTTCCTCTTACATAAAAGGAGGGGGCCAAGCTAGATAAATGTTGGAGTTCATTTCAGCTTAAAATCTCTGATCAGATGAACCATTCAGCTTTTCCACATGCCCATTTTAACAGTACCAAATTTACAAAGTAGAAAAAGACAGGTTATTCAATCATAAAGGTAAATTCAGGGAGGGTTTTTTGTTTTTGGTGTTTTTTTTTTCCAGGCAAACCTGTTCGGAAATTTCAACTGTTTCAACTGTAGCCTGAGGTTGCTAATAAGTGTTCCTTTGTATCTCCTCTCATCACTGGGGCTTATGCTGAGCCAAAGGCTTTGCCCATTTCCCCTTTCAGAATTTCTCCCTTTCTTCCTGATACTTTTGGTTTTTCTCTTTAATCAAACAAGATTTTATTAAGGGTAGGAACTTTCCCTATCTAGGAAATGCATCTCCTACCAAGATATAAGATCAGGAATTTAAAGTTGGAAGGGACCTTACCTCAGTATGCAGAAAAAAGCAGCTGAGACCCAAAGAGGTAATGTGTTAGTAGAAGATGTCAAATGGCCCTGGTCCCAGTTTAAAAAAAAAAAATCAATGCCCTGAATTTTTTTTGTTTGTTTTTTACTGTTCCTAGGACCTATGAAGAATGAAGCAGACTCATTTTAACTAAATCATAACACTATTTAGATGAAATCTACATTCTTCCCCATCTACCCCCAACCCATTTTAAAGAACACTGATTCTATCCTGGCTTCAACATTAAATAGGGAAAACTATCTTTTACAATTGAACGTGAAACAAATGTATTGCTTAGAAGTGAGTTTTCTACTGCTCTAACAGTTCGTTGCCTAAATCTCTCCCATTAGGCTGTCAGTTTTGCCCTGAAGCTGTCACCTCCCAGCCACACAAAGGATCAACCATCCACTAAGAGCTTTACAAGCTTGAAGGGAACCTTGCTCAAGTCCAGTGCCAAGGGTGTTGTTCTGTCATATTTCCCTCCCTCCTCTACTTGCCTCAAATGGACCCAGCATCAGGGTTCTGAAATCAGCAACAGGCACAGAGCCAGAGCAGCTGGACCCTCTGGGCAGGGGTGGTGCTTCCGTCCTGGTCCAGACTCTGAAGCAGCTCATGACGGGCTCACTGCAGTTTAGTTATTTGGGCCTTTATTGTATCATACATGATTGGTCTGGTAAATTAATTTGTTTCCAGATGCCCAAAGAAAAGTAACAGTAACATCATTTGTAATCAACTCCAAGCACCTACATTTCTCCTCTTCATTTTGCCATACACATCTGGGATGAGGGGGGAAAGGGATCTCTAAATGATCTCGAATTTGCCTCCAAGTATTTGTATTTATAAATAAATCGATGCTGTATTTTATTTCCAGTTAATTTCCTCACAATAAACCTCCCTGAGGTGTCATCAAGAGCAGTAGTAGCATCCTTCTTAATTCTGATCTTTCACCTTAAGTGGATCATGGACTGAACATTCTCCCCCCAAAAAAAAAATATTCCTGGTCCTTTGAGAATGCCTTCATCAAAATACCCCAAGACTGTTTGGGGTACATAGAACCCCAAATTACTTATCTGTTATAATGTGATCGTACCTGGAATAATAAGATTATCGTAGCCCAATGGCTTTGATAATCACCTCAAACTTAGGAAACCCCTTCACCCAAGTTGGATTCCAATGTCTTATCTCACTATCACCGGAGGCCAGGGTCCTCGGACAGGAATGGTATTAGATACTGGCCTGGAGAAAGCTAAGGGCTTTCATCTAAGGACGAGCCTTGCTCAATTTCCAGAGGTTCTCACCACTGGAGAAATTTTCATTTCCAGCCATCTTTCCAAGACAGAAAACTAAGGCCTCTCGGTTGTCAAAAGATACCCAGAGGATTCTGAAATAATCTTATTAGCAGGTGAGAAAATAAAGGGAGCTGGGCTGGGTTTAAACTAAGCCATTAAAGAGGAACTGTGATTTGCATCAATGTATGAAGTCCCCAGAACAAATGAAATCGAAGTTAAAATATTACAGATGAAAAATGTGTAACTGAATTATGTAGTAGGCAGGAGAGAAAGGGGCCTCGGGACAGGACAGTTAAGCCAGCACCCTGGACCATGGGTGGGGTGAGGTTGGAGGGGAAGGCTTTTTGTATTTGTTTTGGGGTCTAGACCAGATTTCTTAGGAGGAGATTCCCTAAGGGCAGACTCTTCCCCCCCCCCCACCCCTCCACAGAGGCAAATAAGTAATAAATCTCTAATAATCTTATCGAGCAGCCTGGTGGTATATATCCAACTTGAATACAAAACCTTCCTGAATCTGCCCTTTATCCAGTGCCTGCATATCAGCTTTTAATTGTATATCATATTGAAGCCAACGTGAGCTAACTGGTTAAAACCTGGATCCTCTCCCCATTCTATCCTTGGAAGGTCATTCCTGAAAATATCTGCCCTCCAACATCAGCATTTACCTTTTAGATATTCAGAGGGGGGAAAAAAAGAGGGTTGGGGGGGAAAAAGTAGAGGAAGAGATATAAATCCTAAAACCTTCTACTAAGACATTGGTTTCCCCAGGATCTCCTGACCCACACTGAAGGATACAAAACTAAAATGAAATTTAGTAGGGTTACATATCTTTAACTGCACTTAGGTTTAAAAAAAAAAGTCTCCTACATGCATGGGGATCAAATATCTCAAAGGCAGGACAGACAAGTCAATCATATGCAACCTATTTGCCCAGAAAAGCTCATGTCACTTTGGGTCATCTTCATAAAATGCCATCCCAGATCTCTGCACTAGGCTAACTATATCTGGAGTAACATTCTGCTGTGGGCACCAAATTTTAAGAGGGATATTGACAACCCAGAGCTCACCCAAAAGATGGTGAAAGGTATGGAAACCATGTCATGAGAGTAACAGCTGAAGGAATTGGAGATGATGAGCCTAGGAAAGACTGACAGGAGACATGATAGCGGCGTCATCAAATAGTTGTGGGAGGGCAGGGTGTCAGGTCAAAGGAAGAAAACTGATTCCATGTAGGAAAGTAGGAGAGCCAACGTAACAAGTCAGAGGAGGGCTGATTGCTCCAAAAAAGTAGATAATTTCTAACACCTGGAGCTGCCCTTACATTGCAGTCAGGGGTACAGTTAAGTGGGGAGCTTCCCAGCAGTCAAAGTGTACGAGTAGAAAGAAGCTGGAGCACCACCGGTCAGGGATGTTGTCAATAGAGGGCCCCTAAAGGGTGGGTTAGTATTAAAAATCCTGGCAGAGGTGCAACCTAACCTTTGTCGCCATTTAACTCTGTTTCTTCATTTATAAAATGGACATGTGGCTACACGGATTACCTGCTTAGATGGTTTGTGAGCAAAGCATATAAATCACAACCTGAACTGAGCTATTAGTAGGTGATCTCAAAGGTGTTTCTGATTCTGATCTGCTATCATTATCAATGCTACAAGACAATCAGTCAAATTCCATTAACCTTGAAGTCTGAAAGACATTGTATCCAGGGAGGTGGCATTTCTGTCTCATTGTCCACAATTTTTTTCCTTGTCTAAACAAGCTAGGGAAGCAGGAAGCCAATGAGGTTAAGAAGGCTCGGCCATCTACCCCAATCTAAGTCATTTTAAATTCAACAATCTCATCTCAGTGCTTGTAAATGTAAACAGAACAAAAAAATAAAACCCTATCATATGTCAGAGGTTAACAGGACTAGACTGACTGAGATGATAACAATAAGGCCAGTTTGAAAGGCAGCCTTGTAATACAAAATGCTCAAATTGCTTCCTGTGTTCAATCAGGAGACTAGTCTCCTTGAACTAAAAAAGATTTTTTAAAAATAATCCAGCACTGAATAAAAATTCAAAAGTAACTGGCTTTGTCAATGCCCAGCTAAAGGCTCCACTGAGTCCCTTCGAGAATATTCCTTCAATATGTGACGTTTCCAACAGCCATGTAATCAAATTTCAGGATGTTGAGAAAACAGCACATTTCATATGCATTATGTCTGTAAACCCAATTTCTTCAGTGTTCGAGAGTTAACCATTCATATGGTCATGTTTAACAGGAAAAATAAGAGAGTACTTTCTGAGAAATTAAAAGGGGCAAAGACTAGTTCTAATTAACTATATAAAGCACTTAGCAAACCTTAACAAATGTATGAGTATAGATATTTTTCTACTATTAACAAATTAAGTCCACTCTAGCCTCGTCCATATTGACATATTCACCTATGTACATATGTATGCATGTATGTGTATATACACATTCTGAAACATGGAATTACAGGATAATAATTAATAAGCTGGCTATATAAAACATATTAAAACTATAAGATATTAGTATGTATGTATCACAGACTTTCAATTCAGGCACAAATAGCTCTAACATTATTATTCATAAAATTGCATTCAACATTAACAATGTCCCTTGACATAGGAGAAGCAAGGTCCAAGTCCATCAAACTGTCCTGGTACTACAGGCTGCTCTGGAGGTAAAGGTAAAAAGGAACGTCTGGGGAAATTGCACCAAATCTGCCTATCCCAATCCCCAGTTGCCAAATCCACCTCTAAGCCCATGGACTCCAGGCACCTCGGACACAAAGTTCCCAATTCCATGACTAGAACCTTGTATACGTAAAGAGAACATTGCCAAGTACAGCATAGGCTGAGCGGTTTTCCCCTTTTCCATCTCTCCCCCAAATCACACATACTAACTGCCAAAACAACTGAATGGCTATTTCATGCTTTCATTAAAAAAATGTATTCCTAGAAAAAGTTATTGCCGTAACAAATACTTCTAAAAAATTCCATAGTTACTTGGCAGCTCTTACTGTCAATTTATTTTAATCAGCTAACTATTAATTAACCAAGTATGTGTGAGGAAAGGATTTCAAAGCGCTTCAGAAATCATGTCCCCTTGGAAATCATCAAGCCCAACCAGAATACATGAGAAAGACTTAACCCTACAATGCAGCCAGTTACATTCAAAGTTCCAAATTTTTGTACAACAAACATTTTAAAATAGCTGAACAGGGGTTGGTGGTTCATTTATTTCAAAGAGCCTCAAAAAATTCCAGAACAAAAGGACTTGGGACTGATTCCTTAGAATTGGTTGTAACAGGACTTGACTCAAAGAACTTATTTGCATTGGTTAGCAGGAAGGCTAGAAGGACAGGCTTTTAAGACTCAAAATTACCATCTAGCCATTCTAAGTTCTAAATGTCTTCCTCTGACCTCCTGTGCTTAGCTATTAGACAAAAGCCAAATTTTTTGACTTAAAAATTTTAATTGTGCATATAAAAATGCAAGGTAACTAAAATACTTTTAAATACAATTTTTGTCAATCTCCCAAGCAGCCTATTAGAAGTCAATACATTTTTATATTTTAGCTTCCATTTTGGCTAAAACTTGGGAAGGACAGCCATGTCCAAAATTCAGGATTACCAATTAATCTGTCTATAGAGTATATAATAAATATTTTTCTTATAGTTAAGTTTGTAAAGAATCATTAAATTAATTCTTAAAAGTTTAAAATCTGAAGTCAAGGGGTTGCCAAAAAATTTTCCTTACTTATGGAGGCATTGTTTTAAAAGCCCCTTATTATTAGGGGGAAACCAACGTTTAATGTATTCCTCTAGACACAATGGTCAAAGGCATCACACATTTTGACACATGCAGATATCACTGATTTCATAGAAATAACTTCTATAAAATTCTTGCAGAGCAAGGGAAGTAACCCAACAAGCCCTTGAAAGTCTCCGTGCCAGACAGCCATCTCCTTAAACAGAGTTTTTAGTTAGAGGCCGTTCCAGCTTCATCTTAAGCTATACTAGGAGAAAGTGATCTGAAAAGGGGTGGTTCTCTAGAGAAAGCTGCCTCTCTTTAAGGCTAAGGACTGATGTGAACTATTAGATAAACGTCTAAGCTTCGTTGGTTTCCATATTTGATTTCATATCCTAGCAAAAGACACCTCCCTAACATGGTTTAAAGCCTAACAGGACCAGAAAGGGAAAGGTGGAGAATTAAAGCTTCGTGTTTTTTTTTAAAAGATGGTTATCTTGAACCGTTTAATACTGACTACTATGATATGCTGTTTTCTGTTTATCCAACTTTAATGTTGGATAACTTTTTTTTTTAATTCCCTTTTCACTAGACTGCACAAGAAGCAGGATATCACGTACCTTCCATGTCTTCAATCCAGGGTACCGACACAAATGGATCGAGTCAGCCTTAATTGATGGAAAAGTGAGGGGAGTAGGGAACTTAGTTCTATATTACCTGCCTTGTTTGATATAACCCTAATCAAAGGGGAAACAGCTAAATCTGGTGAGAAATCAAACCAGAGGGGATGTAGTAATTTAGAAGGGGGACAAAGTTCCAACTAAGAAAGACAAGGAGGAGCTCTGGGGTTGTTTGTTTGTTTGTTTGACAAAAGGCAAGGTTGGAACAAAAAGCAGAGCCCCATCCCCTCCCCCCCCAGGGGGCCAGGACCAGAAACCTTCCCATCCCATCCCCCTCCCCAGCCACAAAGACCCTGGAACAAGTGACATCATTGCTATTTACATAATCACACAGTAGCCAGCACACTACCCACCCCCCCAGATTCCAGCTGCTCCAGCCACCTTGTTCAACTGGGAGCCTCTCAAAGGTGCCAAGACTTTAATATTCATCCTAGTCCCTCTCTACCCCCCTGAAGGGAAAGAAAAGGGGTGGGGGTGGCACTACCATTGGTTCCACCAGCCCTGTTCCCATTAGCAAAGAGACAAAGTCACGTCCACACTAATCCCTCTAGGGGGTGGGGGAAGTGGGGCCCCATCAAGAAGCCTGTTAAGATGGCCAATTCCGTCTTCTCTGAGCTAGGACAGGAGGGCGTCTAAAACCCTACAAGGCCTTGCTACCATCTTCCCCAAGTTCACAGGAGGCTCAAGGCAGACGTGCCACGTTGCCTTGGAGACTGCAGCAGTCTTCAGAACCCACAGCGGCTGGGGCCACCTACTAGGGCTTAGAGCTCTCCTCCCTGTATCCCTCCAACCCGCCTGCGGCAGAGCAACTCTCAGGGGAAAACACAACTGACCGTATCTAGCTGCTGCTTCCACCCAATCACCTCTCGGGCCGAGCTCCCCAGCTTTGGCTTTGATAAGCAGTTTGGGCGGCCCTCTTCCCAACCTGCCTTCCCCTGTAGGTCTAAAGGTCATTTCTGCAAAGGTGGGTTCCCTTTACGGGAAGCCCACGTATCCGCAGTCCCCTCCCAGTTACGGCTGGAAGCTATTGAATCTCACTGTTAATGACAAATCTTAGCGCCCTCTGCAGGGGTTGGCCTTCTGGACCCAAACCCTAACTGCCACCCCTTCTCTTGACCTTCCTCCCTAGGACGTGTTGCGGGTACAGATTACCCATTCGGCGGCATTCTCGCCTTTCTCCTCCCCCCCAGCTCTGGTGGCCCTGGGAGCAGAGCGGTGGAACCGTTTGGGATCAATACAAACTGCCTGCCTGTGGGGTGGGTTCGTGCAAAAAATGCCTTCTTCCGAACGTGGCCAGAGAACACTAGACTGCCGCAGTGGGCGGGCGGGGTGGGGTGGGGGGGAGACTGGGGTAGGCAGCGCCTTCATTGCCTCTCCCTTTTCCACCATTTCCCACCCCCAGTCAAGGCCGGAGCGGCTGGACTTGGGGAGGGGGGGCGGGGAGGACAGAACAGAAAGAGACTTGATGGCTTGAGAAACCTGAATTAAGATGCCGAGGATCAGGAACTACTCCAGGAAAGGGGAGCGGCGCTAAAGCCTCCGGTCCAAGGGGGCAGGAATCTCTAACTAATATTCCTGTAGCTCAAAGCGCTTTACAAATTTGATCTCGTACGGTCCACACTACGTATGGAGTCGGGGGTGGGGGCAAATCGGGCTTGTCCAATTCCCAGGATGGTCCTGGCTAAGCTTTCTAAAAGCATAATTTGAATTGCCCTGTGAGAGGGGTTTGGAGGTTACTAAAAAAAACTATTCCCCCAATTCTGGCCTTGAATGTGTATGTAAAACACATTCTTCTTGAATGAAAGGGAGCTGAGAAAAATATTAGGTCTTACCTTATATATGGGCTAAAAAAAAGCCCCCACTAATTTGGAAAGTACAGAACTGTGAAGTGTCTTACCATATTTGCAGTTTTAGCTAAAGGAATCTCCATTGCGCTGGAGAGTTTGAATCAGGGTGTGGGTAGGAGAGTCTGAATTGGTCCCAAGACATTTTCAAGTGGACCAAAAAATTAAAGTACAAAAGTGTGGGGATGGCGATGTCAATTCTAATCTTGGCCAGCCGTCAGAGTTGTTATACTTACGGGGTGTTACTTTGGTAACCCTACTTCGAAGGGGGACACTAGCACTGCTGTCTACAAATTACCTATAATATTTCATACTCCAGAGTTCACCAGGACCTACCCCACTTTGTCTGGAGTACCTACCCACTCTTCTTTACAATGCCCTTCAGGACTTTTCTTCTTTCCTTGAATGGGGAAAAAAAACTTAAAAAAACATTCTTTTTCACCATTTTATATCACAAAAAGTTCCCTGCTCAAAGAAAATAATGAGTCCTGGATCCCAGAATTAATATCTCTGGGATCCGCAGAGACTAGACTGCCCAGGACGACCAGGTTCTTTGTGTGTTTCAAGTTGGAAGCTTAGCGTAGAAAGGGAACAGTTTACCATATCACATACCACTAGGCAAGTATTTTATATATCACCAGAGCAAAGGTCTTTTCACCTCTGCTATATTCCTAAATGGGCATTTAGGTTTTCCGTGTAATTTTTCCCCCCTCCCCAGAACAGGAACATGAAAGGGAAAAATACCGACATTTGAAACAGACCAGCCAAGGTGCGAAATACAGAGAACCCAAGCTTTGGGCACACTGGCAAATGGAGGGAAAAAGCACACTTTGGGAAACCTTTTTTTTTCTTTAACATCAGTCGGCATGGGGCTGTTAGCTACCTAGAAACCCCAAAGAATGTTTTTTCCTTAGGTCAACAGGGGCAGCACGATAGCTTCCAATTGTATCTCTCCCCGACTTATTGCCCTGGTCCCCCCAGACCAGCCTGAAGCTAGTCTTTCCTTCCCCACCTTCCCTCCCACCATCTAAAAAGGCAACTGTGGTTTTCAAGTTAAACCACGGCGATTTACCTTCTGGTCCTGAATTCAGGGCATTCCCTGAAGAGCCCACCACCCCACCTCTCCTTTTTTAAGCCCAAGAGGTGCAGGACGGCTAAAGGGCCACAGGGAGGAGGCAGAACGCCTTTGGAGCGAGAGCTTCGCAGCCTTGTAGCTGCGCCGCCGCTGCCGCCGCCAGGGCAGCCGTCATAAGCCTAGGGAGATTTCTCCATAGGCTTTTTTTTTTTTTTGGTTAAGTGACAGCTTGCGCTAGTGCTGCCTGCGCCGTCGGGCGGACCTGCGCATCCTCTAGACTGGCTGCAGGAGCGCCCGCCCTACCCGTTTCCTGCCCCCTCCTTGCTAAGTCTCTGCTCATATCTGGGGCTCGAAAGACCTGGGGTGTGGGGAGAAGTCTACGTGGAAAAAAGACCTCTGCGGGTTTTATTATTATTATTATTATTGTTGCGGGGGGGGGGTTCAGAATGATGGCTACTCACATTTGCAGCTCTGCCGACGGCGGGCGGCGGCTGGGGGCTCCGAATCCCAGGCTTTCAGAGACCCTTCCCCATTTTCACAGGGAGGGGCTATCAAAAATGTACTTACGGTTGTCTCCTTCTTCTACCCCACTGTGATGCCGCCGCCGACGAGCCGCTCACTCCCTCATTTGGCAAATAACGCAAATCAGCCCATCTCATTTCCTGCTAATGCCCCCCTCTCACCTCCCAAAATTTTAATTTCTCAGCTCTCCCTCTCTCCTTGTCAGTGTCTTACCCCGGGCTGTCCCGTCTGTTCACTTCCCAGGTTCCGAGGTTCGCCCAGCCCAAAGAGAACCTGCTTCCCCCCCTCCCCTCGCCACCACCCTCAACCCAAAAGTCTGGCCCGAAGACTCGGTTTAGTGGGGATGGGATTAGGGTGGGGGGAGGGCGTCTGGAGGGGTCTCAAGGGCTGAAGAAATCCTTCGGACCATAGGCAAAGGCCACCAAGCGCCGTCGTGGCAACCCGTTTTCGTGGTGCAGAGAGGCAGCTTTCAGCGCCCCCTCCCCTTCCTGCAGTGGTTTGGACGGGGAAGGGGGGGGAGAAGAGAGGAGGAAAGAGAAGGGGGAGGAGGGAAGGGAAAGACAATTACCTCTGCCTCTTCGGGACCGAGTGCTCCACCTCGATGAGCTTTCCGTGTACCTCCACTTTACCTGCAAACAGACAAGAGCAAAAGGGGGCTTGAGGCTGCCGCCCCCCTAGGGCCAGGGCCGCTGCCGCAGTTCCACGTCGTCTGTCTGCAGCACCCCCCCCACCTTCCTTCCCTTCCCCATCGGGCTAAAGCTGCACCCAAGTAACCGCAGGGAAAAACTGGTAGTTGGCAAGCAACTAAGGGGGGCCACTTGGAAGCCTCCCAAGTGTGTGTGGGGGCGCCTGCACCCCAATCTCAAACCTAATCTCTCACTTCTCTGGCACAGGGCGGGGGGCGAGGGGAGGAGGGAGGAGAGTACCCAGAAAGAACAGCCTCCGCGGCTAAAATACTGGGCATGTTTCCCACTCTCCGGTCCCCCCCCACCTCACCCCCTTCGCCCAGGGACCCAAACCCGGGGGCTAAAGACGCCCCCACTTCGCTTGGCAATAAAAGCTACCTCAGATAGTTCCCAGAGGCCACAGACATCATTAAAAGGTGGGGTCACGGGGAGCAAGAGGAACCCGAAAAACCCCAAGTTACGTTTTTCCAAAAGGATAGACTCCCCCAAATAGGGCAACAGGGCGCAAAGTCCCTGAGGAACCCCAAATCCACAATTCTCTAGAAATCTAGCTGTATGACGCCCTAACTAGTCGGACCCTCTTTTTTTCCCCCCTTCTCCTCCTCTTCCTCGCCTAACACCCTTTTCATCTCCCCTGCCCCATACGCTCCCCCCCATCACCCAGCTTTCGGGCGAGTTTTTAAGAGCAGCCCGGCGTTGCCCCCTACCTCGGACAGCCCGGGGCGCCCCCCCCACCCATTGGGCCGCGGCGCCATCGTCGCCGCCACCCCCCGGAACGAGCCAGGGTGGTTTCGGGCACTCTTGCCGCCAGAAAAAAAGGTTTGTCTCCGCCTGGGCCCGGGCGGCTGCGCCTCGTCTCCTGCCAGGCTCGTCGGTGGTGGTGGCGGAGAAGAAGGTAGTGGTGGTGGCGACGGTGGCGGTGGCTGCAGCAGCTGCAGCGACGAGCCTGAGCCGCAGCCTGGCAGCAGGGGCGGGGGCGGGGGCGGGCGGGCGCGCGGACCCCCACCCACCGCACGCACGCACAGACGGGCGGGCGGACGGACCCCGCCGTGCATGCACACGCGCGCGCGCGCACACACGCACACACCCACCCTTCTTCCGCACACCGGCATGAAAGCCAAATGCCGCGGCCCCCGGAACCTGGGAGTCGGGGGGGAGGAAGAAATGGAGTTGGCGCGAGCTATGTTTTAGACCCCGGCGCCCCAGACAGCGACCAGGAACCCACCTGCAACTCTTGGCCGCGTCCGAGGAGGAGTCCAAATGAAAGGGTCTCTACTCCTCCTCGGCAGCTAGAGCGCGGGACCGGGATGCTGAACCAGCGGGAGCGAGCGCAGTTCCCAGTCCCCCGAGCCTCTTAGGGTGTGTAAGAGGGGGCGGGCGAGACGGGTCAGCTGTGCTGCACGGCCGTCTACCGGCTCGCTCGCTCCCTGTCCCCTACCTGAGAGCCCCCAATCACTGCCCATCCCGGTGTCCTGCCTGCCTCTGTGCCCCTCTACCCACCCCGCCTCCTGCTGGTGCTGCTGCTATTGCTGGTGCTATTGCTGCAAACCCGGCTCAGGTTAGCACAAAAGAAAAAACAAATAAAACGAAAAAACGAGTAGACCACCCCCCCCCCGCTGCACTTAATCCCCACCAAGAGCGGGCGCGAGTCCCGAGACTGCGCCCGCCTAGAGAAGGGGGAGCGACCAACCTGCGGAGAAAGAAATGGGGACGGTGAGCGCTAGGGGAGAAGGGAGGCAACGGGCACTGGGTGAGCGCAGGTGGCTCTCCGCTCGGACCCCGAATCTGCCCTTTTGCTTCTACCCCCTCCACCACCCTAGCGTTCCCCGCCCTCTCTTTTCTCTCCCCACCTCCCAGGGCAGCGTACGCATTACCTGACAGCGTCTCCGCCGTTTAACTGGGGAGACAGCCGACAGGTTGTGAAGAGTAGAGCAGAGACCGGGGCAAGCATCAAGGCTGGAGAGAGCTAAGGGAAGCCCCTGCGGCACCGACAGGACGTGTCCTTCTCTGTCCGTCCTTTCCCTTCTCACTGCCCCTCAGATCTCACCATCCCCGTGGGCGCCCCGCGGTCTTTCCCCGTACGAGCTGCGAGTCTCGCTCGCCCCTTGGCACCAGACCCCTACTGCAGCTAGTGTCTCGGAAAGGGAAGGTAAAGGCTAGTGGCTGGGGATCGCACGGGGACGAACGGGTTTGCCCGTCCCCCGGGAGTGCCGAGGGAGCCGTGGGCTCTCACCTCGGACTTAAGGGGACCCACCTGATAAGGTTTCGATGGCCTTCATCGCCCAGTTTTCGTCGGGGCAGTCCACGAACGCATAGCCCGCTTTCACCAGGAAAGAGCCGGTGTAAGGGATCTTGGAGTCGTTAAAGACACTCTCCAGATCCACCGGGCTCACGGTGTCGCTCAGGTTGCCGATATACAGCTTGTTCATCGTTTTTCAAGTGGGGCGAAATGGTTGAAATTAAAGTAAAACCAAATGTAAGAAGAAAAATATAGCAATGAGCGGCTGGACCAGTTGTCTCTGGTCCTTGCCCCTTTTTCCTAATCTAAAAGCTCCTAACACCTACGCTGCGCTACGCGTCTTATGCTAAAAAACCAAACAAGGAAAGGATGAGAAGAAGAGGGGCAAGGCTAGCCGTGGGTCAGTGGGCTTCCCTCTTTCCCTGGCAGGGAAGAGAAGATAGCTTCACTGGAGCCCCGGAGCCAGAGTGAGGACTTCTCACTCTGCAGACGGGCGAGAGCAAAGCGGACCAGCTTTGTGATGGGAGGATGGCGGGGTCGGCAAGAAATAGGAGGAGAAGGAGGAGGAGGAGGAGGGAAGGGGGGGAAGGAGGAGGAGGAGAAAGAAAAAAACTACTTTTTGTCTCTGCCCCCCGAACCCCTTTGCCAGCAGCGAGCGGGCTGCGAAAATGTCACACTGCGTGAGTGGAGGCGCCGCCTCCCCATAAAAAAAAAAACGGAGAGGGAGACAGGCAGAAGGAGGGAAGGGGGGACCGGGGGATGGGGGGGAAGAGGAGGAGAGGGAGGAGGTGGAGGAGAAGGAGGGGGAAAAAAATCACTTGGACAGTCCGGCTATTTGAATGAGCCACGTGTTCAAACTACAAATCAACGGTCTCACGTGAAGAATCCTGGCTTCTCAATTAGAGAGATTTAACCAAAAAGGGGGGAAGGGGCTGGGGAAAAGGGGGGTGAGAAAATCGGAGGAGAATAGGGGAACAGAGAAAAGGAGATTGGGTGAGGGTCAACGAAGAGAAGGAAGAAAAGACACCCAGAGCAATCGGTGCTAACAGCCAGCTCGAAAGTACAGAAGCTGTACTTTTAGGGCTGTTTGATGGGGAGAAGAAGCTACAGGAAACCGAAAGGGCGAATTTCTCTCTCCTTTTTTTTTTCTGAGAAGGGGGAAGGGGTCCCTAGCCTCTGAGTTTATCTCCGCTGGAGGAAAAATTGGAAAATGTGATTTTCTTGGGTATTTCACATATAGACACACACACGCACAATCCCACACCATAGCACACAGTCCAAAGCATAAAGCTTTGATAATGATAAACATTAGGCTCTCCCTCTCTCCTTCAGGGCTGCTGCTTGAGTGAATGTGACCTCCTGCAAATAGGGGAGGAAGTTTTCTGGGTTTACCATTGGAGAAAAAGCGAGGAAGGGAGAGTTGGGAGGGGGATAGAGGAGGAAGAAGGGGGGGGAAGGGGCGGTGGGAGATTGGCAGCGCAAGCCAACCCCCACTTCTCCCTCTCTCTTCCCCCCGCCCCTCCCTGGCTCCCCTGCTCGCTCTCTCGATTCCTCCCTCCTATCTAGAGCATTAATCTGAGGGGTCTTCGGGGCTCGGCTCCTCTCGGCCAACGTGGCCCAAGCGCGGGTGCACAGGGTGGGTGAGTCAGCGGATGAGCTTGCTAGAGAGCAAGCGAGAGGGTGGTCGGCTCGGGTGGGCTGGGCGCTGCTCGGTTGCCGCGGGCCTGCTGGGCCCGACTGGCCGCCGGAGGAGGGGGCTTCTGATGGGCACCCAGAAGGGACCCTTCCACGAACAGCAGCACGTCCACCTCCCACTTCGTTTTTGGAGGCTCTCCTGGTTCTGCCTTGCCATTGGTTGCAAAGCACCGAAAAGGCTAAGGGGCTTCTGGTGGGAGGCAGCCGGCTAGCCCGCGGGCTCCCGGGGCCGCTGGGGGGTGGGCGGGGGGAGCGGCGGAAAGCTTCTCTGCAGCGCTGAATCCGGCCCCGAAATGGTAACGTTTCTGATTTTAGTTCTGCTGAGTGTTCAGCTGCTGGGCCTTTCGGGGCCCAGCTCTTGGGTTTGAGGAGTGGGGGGCGAAGGACAAAGGGGAGGGGTGACGGCGGCGGGGTGGCTCGGCCGAGCCGCTAAGGCGTTCCTGGCGGGGAAGTGAGCTCTTCCTGGAGCTTCTAAGGTGGGCCCGGGGCGGGGGGGCAGGGGAAGAGAGCGGCCGAAGGCTACCCCCTCTCTTTTTCCCCCTTCATAATTTACTGAGGGTATAGAATGCTCCTAAGAGAATACCCCTAAGGGAAGGAGTTCAGAATACCCCTTTCCATCGTCTCGAGTGGTAATCACCCGAGAAATATCGAAAGTCTTGGCCTCGCTTTTGCAGGTTCCCTATCGGGCTTCAGGGGCCCTTCATAATTTACCCCCATTTGCAAAAGAGACAATGCTGGGTTTGTGGGGGTGGGGTCTGGGGCCAGCCGAGCCTTCCCGGGCAAACAAAATGTTGACTGAAGATGAAGAAGCGAGACGGAAATGAAAGGTTGGACTGTATTTTGTATAGAAAAACCGAGTACGTTTTGTTAAATAATTCTGGGGACTCCAGTCAAAGATTTTTATTTATTCCAAGACAGATATTTGAAAGGGAGATGTAAAAAAAAATAGGTATTCTGTGAAAAATATTTACAGGGTTTTTTTTTTTCAACTAACGTGATTCAAATTTCACATATAGGTTACAAGGTAATGAAAACATCTTGAATTGCTTTGTTACCTTACAGGGAGAAAAGTGGAGCAGCGGTTTTCCCCTTTTTTGCAACAATTTAGAAAAATTTTAATTTAATCTGGGAAAATATGAATGAATTTTAATTTTGATGGGTTTATTCTTGTGGAGTAAAACAGTTTGGCATAAAGGCTGGGTGTCGGGGTTTGTGTGTGCGAGTGCACCTAGGGGATAGGAAAGAAATCATTATCGGGCACAGAGTGATATTTTAAATTAGTTTCCCCCCCCCTTTAAAAAACAACAGTTATTTTGTGGCCTTTACGGTGATATTAAGTTGCTGATATGGGCCGAGGCAGCTTTTTTTTTTTTTTCCAAAATGCAACTCAGTTTTCTAGCATCTGCCTCTACCAAACAATAGAGATGTGGTGTTTTGTTTAATTTGGAGGTGGGTTTTTTACTTTCTGCTTTGGTTTGTTTTGCATTTCAGGTTCGCTTTTACCATATATTCAGCCTAGTTTGATTTTTCCCAAGTTTTTAATTTATCGAAGTTTTGAGGATGGGGGCGGGAGGGATCACAACTTTCATTTTGTACAAAAAAACAAAAAACCTGAGGAATTGGCAATTTTCTTTTCCGCTAACATTTCAGTTTTTTAAAAAAAATTTTTCACTTCTCATTGACCTCTTTGGAACCTAACATTTTTCTTGAAGGATCTTCAGTGAGCAAAAGGTTGGGAGAGATATTTTTGTCCCTTGGAAGACAATGTTGGTTGAGTCGAGGGGAAGAAAAAGAAAGCATTAAAACAGCACTCAAAAGGAACGGGGGCTACATTTTTCACAGATCTATACTATAGATATTATCGGTCTCATTGTTGTTTAACCAAATGGGTAAGTACATTTTTTCCTATGTGAACAAAACAAACCAAAAGAAAAAAGACTGTTGAGGCTTCCTCATTGTTAGAAATAGTCTCTCTCTCTCTGATAGACCGTTTATTTAAATTTTTACAAACTAGTTGCTGAGCTATAGTATTTCTGTTCCATTTCTCTCTGTAATTGTTTTTCATATGGTAGAAAAGATATTACCCTTTGGTCACCATAAGCTGTGTCCAAAGCAAGTCAACTGAGGCTGCTTCCTTCTGGTGTCCTGACAGGGATTTACTATTTTTAAATTAGGAAACTGGAAACTCTCCAATTGCCTTAAAAGTCTTGATTATTTGTAAGGCTATCTGCTATTTAAAACTATGAAAAAGCCTTTCTAAGGTTTGTCTTATCACTATCAACACTTAATATAAAAACTAGAATTTCAGATTTCCAGGGGGTTTTGGAAAATAATTTCACCTAATGGTTTGTATAAATGACAAAAAGAAAGAAAGAAAGAAAGAAGAAAAAGAAAGAAAGAAAAAAAGAACCACACACAGAAAACTTGATGCAGCTTTTGACCCAAAGGGTCCTAGTGATATATCATCTCTACTGCATAGAAGTGGATTCCTTTCATTCCAAATCTTTCAAACCTTCGTATTAATATTTTTCTCTCTGTGTTTGAGGGTAACAAGGAGACATCCAAACACAAGGGACAAACTGCTCTTCATACTTCAAATGGTACTTCTTCCTCCTTAAGAATATTCATACTCAGTGATTCTAAAAATCACAATTTTCCAGTAGATTTGAACTAAAAATTGTAAAGACTTTTACTGTTTTTTTTTAACGCAGGGCCTCATTCTTGTAGTTCAAAAATAGGCAGTTCTAGCAATTTTCCCCACTCTAATATTAATGCCGAGAATCATTTGTATTTACTCTCAAATGGAGAAGGATTGGGGTGGGGGGATTCTTTTTTGATCCTCAACTACGGCCTGTTTTCCCTTTAGGGCTAGTCTCCTCAATTCTTTATCAGCCTGACTGGGGGGGGGTGTAATAAAATTATTTTTCAGGGGCTTTGTGACAGAAAAGGAAAAAAAAATTACCATCACAATATTCACAGATTACATATGTAAGAGCCACATAGGGAAGAAAGGAAGAAGTATTTCTCGGCCTCAGCCCTCACTGCCTTAAAGCAAACAGACACACACTTAGGGAGCTGTGAGCACTTACACGGATGTTCCTTGTGCAAGTTTAGTAATATTTGCTCAAACAAACAAACAAACAAACAAAAACCCAACCACTTTTATTCCTTTAAACCAACTCTCCTGGACGCAGATGTGCTTCAAGTTTGTGTATGCTGGAGGGTCTGTGGGCTCTGCCCACTCACTCCCTGGAATCGGCCTTCATTTATTTTGTTTGCATTCAAAGATGGAGATCAGAAAGACGGAGATCAGAAAAGAAGATGGGGTGGTTTCCTTGTTCCCTGGCTGTCACCCAAAGAGAGCCGGATCTGCAAAAGTCACTGAGAAGGAAAGCTTTTTGCCTTTCTCTTCTCCAGTTTGGCCCGGGAATTACCCCCCCACACACACACACACAGACACACGCATGCAAAAGTCACTGGGAAGGAAAGCTTTTTGCCTTTCTTTTCTCCAGTTTGGCCTGGGAATTACCCCCCCCCACGCACACACACAGACACACAGACACAGACACACGCATGCAAAAGTCACTGGGAAGGAAAACTTTTTGCCTTTCTCTTCTCCAGTTTGGCCCGGGAATTACCCCCCCACACACACACAGATACACAGACACAGACACACAGACACACGCATGCAAAAGTCACTGGGAAGGAAAGCTTTTTGCCTTTCTCTTCTCCAGTTTGGCCCTGGGAATTAACACACACACACACACACACACACACACACACAGACACACGCATGCAAAAGTCACTGGGAAGAAAAGCTTTTTTGCCTTTCTCTTCTCCAGTTTGGCCCGGGAATTACCCCCCCACACACACACACACGCAGACACACAGACACAGACACAGACACACGCATGCAAAAGTCACTGGGAAGGAAAGCTTTTTGCCTTTCTTTTCTCCAGTTTGGCCCGGGAATTACCACCCCCCCCCACACACACGCAGACACACAGACACAGACACAGACACACGCATGCAAAAGTCACTGGGAAGAAAAGCTTTTTGCCTTTCTTTTCTCCAGTTTGGCCCGGGGAATTACCCCCCACACACACACACACACACGCAGACACACAGACACAGACACACGCATGCAAAAGTCACTGGGAAGGAAAGCTTTTTGCCTTTCTTTTCTCCAGTTTGGCCCGGGAATTACCCCCCCCCACGCACACACACGCAGACACACAGACACAGACACACGCATGCAAAAGTCACTGGGAAGGAAAGCTTTTTGCCTTTCTCTTCTCCAGTTTGGCCCGGGAATTACCCCCCCACACAGACACAGACACAGACACAGACACACGCATGCAAAAGTCACTGGGAAGGAAAGCTTTTTGCCTTTCTCTTCTTCAGTTTGGCCCGGGAATTACACACACACACACACACACACACACACACACACACACACACACAGACACAGACACACGCATGCAAAAGTCACTGGGAAGGAAAGCTTTTTGCCTTTCTTTTCTCCAGTTTGGCCCGGGAATTACCCCCCCCACACACACACACGCAGACACACGCACGCAGACACACACACGCACACAGACACGACACGCAGACACAGAGACACACAGACGCAGACACACATACAGACACACACGCACACAGATACACACAAACACACACCCCCTTCCCCCCGTCCCAGCGCCTGTCCCTGAACTCGGGTCAGTCTCTGTACTCTCGCACCTAGGGCCAAGCTTAATCTGGCTCCTCTGCACCCAAGGCCAGCGTGGTTCCCCTGGCCTCTGGGAGTCTCTTTGCGAGATTGGTTGGGTTACACGAGACCGGGGAGGGGGTCCGAGAAGAGAGGGACGGGAAGGGGCGGGGAGAGTGAAATAGGGTGTGGGGAATGAACTTTCGTCTGGCTTTAGGTAGTGGCCGGGCTGACCCACGACGAATGAATTTACCTCGGCTCTTCGGCCTCCCCTGCACCCCGAATCCCAGGCCCTAGCCCCGGGGTTTCCCACCCCCCGCGGGCCGACCCCAAGCAAGCTGAGAGGGACTCGGGAGGGCAGACGGGCTGGTGTTTGACATTAACTCTTTCCGGGCTAGCTCCTTTTCGCCCCGCCCCGGTTGTAGGTGTGGGAAGGCGAGCGGGGAGCGGGCGGCGGGGAGAGTGAGGACCAGTGCACTGAGGGAAGGAGACACATCCCCTGGGCCGCCAGCAGAGCCAAGAGCGAGTGTGCAAGACAGCAGGAAGGCGAGGGAGCGAGCTACGGGTCTACCAGGCTCGCGGCCGACCGCCGATGGGCCCCGCTGCGTAGAGCGCCCGAGGGGGAGGAACCGGGCGCTGGGGCAGGCGTCCGGGAGCCAGGGAGGCCGGATCGCGGAGATCCGCCGCCACTCTTCGCTCCTGACCCCTCCCTTCTGCACATCGGAGGAGGGGGGCGGGGGAGAGGGGGGCTCTCGTCTCTAGTTGGTGGAGGCGAGGAGCCAATCAGAGCCGGTAGCCTTGGCGGCGTCCGCACCAGCCACGGGCCTGATCTGCTTCCAGCTCTGCATTCATTGGGCTCCAAAGCGACCCCAGCAACAGTATCTCCTGTGGCGCGAAAATAACCCTTTGCTCTCTCGCCATTTATTGTTGCTAGCCTCGTCTCCCTTTTCCTTGCCCCCTACCCTTTATTGTTTAGCAGTCTCCGCCCTTTAGGCCAACCTCGCGCCCTATCCCCAAACTGGGGGTGGGGTGTGCAAGGAAGAACAGAAATGAGTGTTGAAACGTATAGGAAAGCTCTGCAATACGTCCAGCTCCTGCCGGCTCAGTTGACCCTTTCGTGCCAAGGGACCGAGGAGACCAACCTCAACTTACCCTTTCTTCTGGCATCTCCCAGTCTATTCCAGAAGTCGTCAGTTAACGCCAAGCTACAGACAGCAGGAGTCCAGTAGTCTCTTCTTTTTCATGTTTATGTCCATCTTTGATCCCTGCAGGTTTGGGGGATCTGGGTCTTTTATTTTAAAAAAATTTTTTGTGGCGTCTTGACTTTGCTAAGTGACCTATTTGTTTGGGTCCTTCCCTCTTTTCCTTTCCCTCCTGTCCTGTGTTTCCAGAGTTATTTTAAATAAAATTGAATAATCCAAAAAATAATTACTCAGAAATTTAAGGGAGCAAACCAACGCTAATATAATGAAAATTTTATTGAAACTGCCCAAATGGAAGGGAAATTAGGCCTCCCTGAGAGATAGGTGGCCACCAGGAGGGGAGCAGTACCATTTAAGTGAAGTCGTGAGTGAGTGTAAGGACAGTGCAAGCAGATTTGGCTCTGGAGAGTACAAGCCAAACAGAACAATTCCTCTCTAGATTGATCAATTGGAGAAAAGAAAAGCTGTAATGGTGTAAACACTAGGGGTTAGTGGAAGTGAGGGTGGAGAGGATAATTGTTGAAACTGATTATTATCCTAGAAAAATCCCACCTTTT
The DNA here is from genome assembly GCF_003287225.1 of Phascolarctos cinereus. Classification (NCBI taxonomy): domain Eukaryota; kingdom Metazoa; phylum Chordata; class Mammalia; order Diprotodontia; family Phascolarctidae; genus Phascolarctos; species Phascolarctos cinereus. The sequence continues at coordinate 14,936,101 of NW_027555514.1, forward strand.
CTAAGGTCTAAAATGTCTCCCCTTAACAGAAAACGATTGGTAAGATTGGAGCAACTTTCACTGGCACTTTTTTCTCCTAACAAACTTTCAGAGTATTTCTTCCCCAATAAAATATGGTTGTGCCAGGACTTCGATGTAATTGGACACTGATCTATGTATAGCACTGGAAGAGGGTGGTGCATACGTCCTGGTTTGGTAACATTTTTATCTGGTGAAAAATTGGCACAAGAATCATTCCCCCTAGTGTACTGGAGAAACCATGAGGGCATTCATTCAAGATTACAAGGGAAAATGTTCCCCAGGTAGAAGAGTCTCATTGGTAGTAATGTTATGATCTATTATATGCTTAAAAAAAAAAGAAAAGAACTGTTTGTGTTAACTTTTGCTTTCTGTACAATTGTATGTTCTTTTGCACTCTGTCGGTTTGGTCTTCTGTATCTTCTGTAACTCATAAAACCAATAAAATGCATTATATCTTATTATGGATGAAATAAAAATTTGAGTATCTCTTTAAAGAAAACATCGTCAGTGAAATAAATAACTTTTTAGAACAAGGAGAAGTCATAACCCCAGGCAAAAACCCTTGTTTATATTTTATAGAATTCAACCCAATTCTACAGAGGTTCTGCAAAGGTTTCAACTTCATAAGTTGTCAGGTTAAACTCTATCCTTTTCACAACACCTTAGTAAGATTGTTCCCTTTTTTGATTCCTTAAAGCAATTCAAGTTTATGTGCAGTGCTCAAGATCACACATGAAGTAATTTAAGAAAGTAATGTAGAAAACTTAAACCCTAAAGAAGACTAAGAAAAAGAAAGTTCTAATCCCTTGTAGGAATGAGTATACTTTGGGATTTAAGCTTCAAGTTTGGAAACTCAGAATAATGCTAACAGAAGAGAAAACATGCAGAAAGCATTTTCCATAGTGCACAAAAACCCAACTGGCAAAAGGTCCCCAAATAGACCAAACTCTACAATTTTGGTATTATTAAAAATGGTGTCTCTGCTCCAGGAAATTTGCTAGCTATATTTTTCTTAACATCTTTAATGAACTGTACTGGGTAGGGGAGGGTTTTTCTTTATTTCAATTACTGTACCCTGAATTTAATTTATTCAGTTTTGTGCCCTAAACTTTGTGTATGGCCACCAGACCCCGATAAAGATGAAACAGGCTTCTTTTATTGCAGTGAAGTCCCCTGTGTGGGCTGTGTTAACTCCCATGAATCATTACATTTCTCCATCATCACTTGTTAGTAGTCTAAGAAAACAAGATAAGAGCATGGAAGCAAAAATCTATTTGGTAATTGATGCTTACATATTTGCAGACCTTAGAAACTAGGCAACTAAAGTAGAGTTTTCCCAGGCAGCCCAGTAGAAGGCAGCAAGCAGATCATTATTTATTAGGAACTTATTGGAAGGGAGAGAGGAATCAGCAGTCAGGGGAGAGCAGGAAGTTCCAATATGTTTCTTGGTTACTCAGTTATCCAGCAGCTTTCTTGCCAAGAGGGAGAAAGGGAGGGCTGGGGTGAGGACCCTGGGTGGGGGTGGGGGAATGTATTAACTAATGAGACTGCAATCCAAGCATGAAATCCCACTGAAAAGAACAGTAAGAACCTGCTATCCACTAAAATAGTAGCTAGTATTCAGGATCAAAGGTTCCTGGTTTAGCACAGCACTGTCCTACAATATATTTAACCTTTAGGTAGCTATTTTGTGGTTAACTCTCTCCCCAATTGCCCTGCCTTCAAAGTTTTTTTTTTTTTCATGAAACGCCGAAGAAATCCACGATACAGTTGTTTTAAAGAGTTCAGGGATGCCATTTTGTAGAAATCCTGGGTTTTATGGTTTGTGAATAAAAAGCAACTTCTTAAATTTAGTCTTTGAGGAAGCCTGGTGAAGGTATGATGTCATATATAAACCAAAGTTTCTTATCAGGTGTGCTAAAGTCTGAACACTTTCACAGAATCCATAGGCAGAGGGCTGATTTTATGTCTTTCCTATTTCCCCCCTCACTCACTGGACACATCAGCATTCGCTCCATTCACTTCTCCTATTTCTGTTCAGTTCACTTTCTTGTAATTAGCATCCTATCCAGGTGAGACAGCCCATCTGGGGGAAGCCAGGAAGAGCAGTGGTATACTTGGGGAGCTCCTGCTCAGAGTCCTCCTCTCGAGTTCATAAACAAATTAAGAGCATTTAAGACAGTTTAAACGGAAAATTCCAGCCTGACCATACTCCTTTTTCAGACTTGATAATTCCAAGAACTGCTCTGAAAAAACAATAGCTCATTCACATTTGCTCATGGACCTGCAGGCATATTCCTAATAGTAAGGGAAGAATTGATTTTTAAAATAAGGAGAGGGTGATATTTCAGTAATAATATTAAAACTTCTACATAGCACCATAGTGTGACAATGCCAAGGTAAAAAGGTCAACATGACTTATTATATCTGTGACACTGTACTAGATGCCACAGATACAAAAGCAAAACTGAAAAAAGAAAGTCCCTGTTCTGAAGGAGTTCACATTCTGTTTCTTTATGAAAATTCCATGTTTTCCTTTGCTTAATCGAATCCAATCCAATCCAATAAATATTTAATAAGTACCAACTACACGCAAGGCACTATGCTAACTAAGAGCTAGGGATGCTAAGGCAAAAATGAAAGTCTTTACCTTCAGGAAATGTCTGTTCTACTGGACATTGATTGATGTAGCCAGGTTGGACATAGCTAATTTTGTAGTTTAACTTTTTGTGTGTTTGGGGGATAGGGAGTTTGAGTCAATCGAGCTACTACCAGTTTTCTTTGTGGTGACATTCCTACCTCATTTTATCTGAGGAGAAAAGTTTTCTGCCACATAATTAGCTTGGGAAGGAGAGCTTAACAAAGTCCAGAAATCCTGGCATCCCATTTTATAAGTCTGAGCAATAGAAGTCCCCACTTAGGATTGCATATGACCATTTTGGCAAGACAATGTTGCTCTTCTTTGTCTCCTCTCAAATACCCAGGCTCCTAGATCTGACGGTAGGGCTGTTTAGCATGAGTACTCTGATCCCACCGTGAAAAGCCCAGCCTCCAGAATGCATACTAACAAAGGCACAGGGGTCATGAAGGCCAAGAAGAAACATCAATTCTGTTGCATCAGAACTGAGATAAAGTTTCTGCTTATGTGTCAACGTGAAGCGTGGTATGCTGAAGGAGAGCCCTTCCAGAGCAGGGTAATGGCTCCAAATTTGCTTGAGTTTGGGAAAAAATAACTGATTTTTTCTTTCTTGGAGCTGACCCATATAGTTTGAGTATTTCTTCTCTAATAAGTCTTTTAAAAATGCTTTCATGCATCAACTGCCTGAACACCCACCAGTCTGCAACAACGGACAGAAACAAGAAATAAAAATAAAAATTAGAGAAATTTGTGAATCTCCTGAAATAAGACATTACTATGTCTTAAAAAAAACCATGGCTACAGATTTTTTTCTTTTTAAATTAAAATCAAGCAAGACAGACTCTGTGATAAAACAGAATAATTTTCGAGTGCATTTAAATGCAGAAATAAAAACCATAGACCGTTCTGAGTTTGTGGCCTTCTGAAGGGAACAAAGGGGTTAAAAGTAACTTGACTCCTTTTCCTTTTTTTCCCAAGGATTTTGCCAATCAAGAGCAGTTCTCCCGACACGTATGGAATGCTGCAGCAGACCCGTAAGTCTGTGCAGTGGGACACTCATAACTATATACACCCAGTCTGCTGTTGAGAAACCTTTGAGGAGCTTTGCAAGGTGGGACAACAAGATGGAACTTGTTTCCATGTTCTGCAGGTGCAGGTTAAAACAAGCAGGGTAAGCCTTAAACTCCCCCAAGACTCTTGTAACCCACTTAATATTTGAGAGAGGTATTTCTAAAGTTCCATATTCCCAGCTTGGGAGATGAAAACCGGCATCATCTGTGTAGATACTGGGCTGCTATTATAACACTGATAATGCTCGGATTTAGATAATATCAAAAAGTCTTTGGCTTTCCATTTAACACCTTGTTTTTCTTCCCTTAATCTCCTTGAAAAACTAACATGCTTCAATGATTATGTATAGATAGTCTTGTAAATCTTGCAGGATTTCACATTTCATAAATGTGGGGGTTTTTTTTCATATATATAATTCTATTAACACTTATAACTTCTCCAAACGCGCACTCTATCTCCTGAACCTGGAGCTATCAACAAAAACCCCTCGTTGGGTAGTTCTGTTGCCCTTTTATTTATTCCTATGGTGGACTAGTTTTTACCCCCAGTGGACAATATTACCTGAGATAATGTCCTTGGAAAAGCAAAGGCTTAAGGATAAGGGTTTTACTGCTGCTGCTGAGTGGATCATCCTCCCTTCTTTTTCAGTATGATGGAAAAGCTGAGCTCTTGAAAGACTGCTATGCTCCGTACATTAGGGGCCCTCTTTTATATGATGTAGGGAGAAGGTGCAAATTGGAATGGAACAAATTGTAAGATCACTTCAAGGCTGACCACAAATTAAGATTTGAGTAGCTGTAAATGAAGAATGTTTTCTCACTGAAGCATTAGGTCCTGCCTGTTTCTATTCTGGCAAAGAATCGCTCTCTTTAGAGTAGAGAAAGTATTGTTTTGCTCTGCCTTTAGTTAGCCACGATCGTCTAAATAACCTCTCCTCTGAATTGATTCACTATGAAGCAAAAGAAAAGTGAGTTTGTGGTAGAAAACTGAGTTATTTAAGACTTCAAAAATTTTAGAGGTGAGGAAAGTCCTTTGCTTAAAAAGCTTTTATAAAAAAAGAAATTGTTTGGATTTTGTTTCAAGATGTGAAATGTCTGTTCCCCATTCTTCCCACCCACCACCCTAACACCTTTCTAGCAGAGTCACTGAAAACAGGCAAACAAAAATTATTTCTAAATATGGATATTGAAGATAAATAGGAGTTCTGAAGCCAAGCAACAGCCCCAACAGCTACAACTTTATATGCCTCCTTTCGGAGCTCAAAATCTAATCTGCCCCTCCAATCTCCAAACCCAGTAAACAGGTTTCAATTTAGATCTTGGTTTTTTTACATTTAGCTGGTGCCATTTAGAACATACAATAGCATTTTACAATTGGTTTTGTTATTGGTCTCCCCCTATTGCTATCGATAGACATTATGGGTAAGACCTCTCCCCTGACCCCAGCAGATTGTTGTTAAATTTAATTTAATTTTACACAAATTAAGGACTTACTTTCATTAATTTTAAAAAGTCAAACTACCCCTTCTTCACTTCTTTTTATTTATTTCATTCAATTTAAGCTACAGAGCAATATTATTAACATTCTCCCCAAAAGGGAGATGTTATTTTACCTACGCCCCCCCCCTTTTTTACTTTCACAGTGGATACATCAGCATGTTGATTGGTTTTGGAATATAAGCTGTTAAAAGGTGACAGGTTTAATGACATTTACAAGCTCATAAAACAGGTTTTGCTGACTTTCTTCCAATCTACCAGCAGTGGCGAACTTGGTTGTCTGTGCTCACAACTGCCCTTCAGGTTAGGCATCATATTAACAATCCTTTTGGGAAAATAGAATAAATTTCCATCCACTTGCTACAGTTTTGCAACATTGGAAAAATTCCACCATATCTGTGGAAGATGCCAAGCCCCAGCTTCAAACCCCAAGCTTTGATTTATCAAATCTAGGAGCAAATTCCATAAGCTGGCATCTTGGGAAAAGTCAGCATCAAGACATAAGTGAAATTCGAGAAAAGCAGTAGAAATGGCCATGGAAATAAGAATTTTAAGAATGCAATATATGTCCACAAAAGACAATAGCACTATTTTTATGTGATAGGAAATTAGGAAAGAGACACTGAGGAGACCCTCAAGTCTGTAAAACTAGAATTTAGTAATGGAAGGGGAATATCTGCCCAATTCTGACAACTTTACTGATACAGGTCAGAGAACCAGACATTTTCAGCTGGAAGGGATTTCACTGATCTTCCAGTCTAACCCAGATATAGTGAATCAAATTGGAGGAATCTTTCTGAGGGACTTGGGTGCTTTCAGTTACTCTTTTAAGGGCTTTGCTGTGAGCCTGTCCTCATAGCATCTCAAATGTTTGAAGTGCCTTCCTTTGTAAACACCCTCAAAGCTTCTTGTATGTAATTTTATGAATTCTCACAAATACCCCTGAGAAAGAATAAAGGAGAAAGGTGCCCGAATTTTCCCCATTTTTGCTGGCAAACTCATACTAGACCTCCATGGAAGGCAGGCATTATGACTTATCAGCTTTGTTTGATCCTCAGTGCCTGATTAACATTATGCCTTGTACACAGTAGGTGACTAGTAAAATTCCACAATGGGAAACCGAGGGTGTGTTGCTCCACTCGTTGGCATTTAAAAAAAAACTGCCCTTTGAAAATGTCCAGCGATAGCTGTCTAGTATAGAAATCAGAGGTTGAAAATGAAATGGCTGCAGAGATCTTGAAAATTTCTAGAGTTCATTTCTGATTTCAGGCAGGATCTTGCTTAAACCATCCCCAACAGAAAAGGACCTAAATCCTTTTGAAAATTATCCGGAGAATGAGAGGGCTCCAGCTCCTCTTGTATCCCACTCTGAGGTTTAACAAGGCTCACAGATAAGATAAATTCTGCCGGTAGCCACTCGGAAGCCTCTCTTGCTGCGTTTTGCCGATTTCTCTTTTGTTTCCACTGGAGATGGAGAGCAGCTGGCAGGATCTCAGACAAAGTTAATCCTGAACAGCTAGCCATGTGTGCCTCGAGAGCTGGTGGTAAAGAGGAAGGAAATGAGAACAGAGGTTGGGGGATGTGCAGTGGCTATAAATCATCATGTCTGACCCTTTATAATGAGTTACATGAAGGCAATGTGGCCTAGAAAAGATGCAGGGGTTTGGAGAGGAGAGCTTGGCGTCCCAGCATTTTACTCCACAGTGGTACAATTTCAGCAACCAAGGCAATGGCTTTATCTGTCCAACTTCTCTAACCTGAAAAATCAGGCAGTAAATTTATTTAAATTACCACATTGTTGTATGAACTGATATTTCCATAGATTTCATAGAACTGACTATTTGGGGACACGGGGCTACTATTTAAACCTTCTGTTCCTCAGTTTACATATTTGCAGGAGGAAAATAGTGACAAAGGGGGAGGGTCTTCTCTCCTGTGCCACCTTCTACGGACAGCTTTTCCTAGTGCCTCTTGCTGTTAGTGATCTTTTCTACCTTTTTCTACCTTGCATACTTCATGTATATATTTATCTGTTTTGTTTAGTGGTTCCTTGAGGACAGGAAGTGTTTTTCGTTTTACCTTTGCTCCCCCAGGGCAAAACACAATGGAATATGGTATTAAGTGCTTACTAAATGTTTGTTGGATTGGATTGGATACTGGGTAGCTATTCATTTCTTCCCGGGAGTAGAGAAGGGGAGACTGTAGCTGGGGATGTTCATTTTTAAAAGAGGGGAAAATGAACCTTTTAAAGAAAGGTGCTGCGTAAATGTAGTCATTTGAGGTGATAGCTTGGGGATTAATAGAGTTACCGAGATTTAGCAGTGGTGTTTTTTAGCTAGTGTTTCAAAATCTTTCCCACTCCCAGGAAGACAGGGAAACACATTGAAAATGTTCAGACTTAAGGATATCCCGAGGCTCTTCATTTAAAGGGGCCTTCAAGGCCAGCTTGTACAACCTCCCACTGGACGCAGGAAACTCCACTCAGCTTTCCTTTCCTTTGTGGTCATCTAGTCTCTGCTTAAAGCCTTCCACGAAAGAGAAATTTTTCTCCCCTGAAGTTGCCCGGTTCCATTGTTGGACAGCCTGAACTGTTAGAGCGCTCGGGCTTCCTTTTATTCAGCAGCAGTCGGCTGCCACTATGTAACTCTCCCCCTTTGGTCTCTGTGCTTCCCACTAATGCTGCAGAGAGCTAGTGTAATCCCTCCTTCCACATGACAGCCTTTCAAATGCAGAAGTCATTAGGCAAGCAGAGAAAGCAGAAGAGAAACTACCATTGGAGGGGAAGCCAATTTTTTTCATGCTAACTAATAAGGCAAACTCCTCACTCCTGGGAAAAAAGCAAACAAAACAGAAAAATTTCCAGAGTCTCTGCCTTGGTTATCCAGGTAGATCAATGTCTCCTAAGGTTGATTTGTTGTTGTTGTTTAAAATCACACCGCAGTGAGGCTCTTGTTAACAAAGAAATCCTGCTTCTAATCATACTTATTGCATTAGGAGAGGCAGCATGGCATAGTGGACCTGGCAGCAGTAAAACCTGGCTTAAAATCTAACCTCTGACACTGAATAGCTGTGCATGTTGGGCAAGTCACTTAACCTCTCTGAGACTCAGTTTTCTCATCTGTAAAATGAAGGTAATGTTACCTTGAGGACCTAATTCACAGAGTGACTATGAAGCTCAAATGAGATCATGTTTGCAAAAATTAAAATGGCCACTTATGATGATGGTGGTGGTGGTGGTGGTGATGATGATGATTTCTTGTCAATAATAAACAATGTAACCTTGGGTAAGTCACTTCACCAGCACCCTTCTTAGCTTTGTGTCCCTCTTCTTTTGTCACTTTTTAAAATTTAATTTTATTATTTTTTTCAAATAGGAAGCATTTACTTTTTCTTCTTCTCACTTGTCTCCCCAGTCATCAATGAAGGAAAATAACTCTTGGAACAAATATGCAGAGTCAAGCAAAACAAATTCCCACATTGGCCATGTCCAAAAATGTGTGTCACCTTTTGCATCTTGAATCTATTACCTCTCTCTTAGGAAATGGGTAACTTTTTAAAGTTTCTTTTAAAGATGAAATTAATTTTTTTAATCAACAGAAATTTGCCTTTTTTACATCCCACCTCTTCCATCCCATTGAGAAAGCAAGAAAAACAAACCTGTATAGTCAAGCAAAACAAATTCTTGCATTGCTCCTATAAATATGTCTACATCTACATATATATGTATACATATACACAATCTATATGTATGTGCATGTGTGTCTCATTCTGCACTCTGAGTCCATTATTTTTCTGTCAGGAGGTGGGTGGCATGTTTCATTATGAGTTCTCTGGAATCATGATCAGTTTTTGCATTGATCACAGTTTCTAAGTCTTTACAAGTTGTTTATCTTTATAATAATAATAATGTTGTCATATAACTTGTTCTTCTGGTTCTGCTCACTTCACTCTGCATCAGTTCATACAAGTTTCCCCAGGTTTCTCTGAAACTTTCCCCTTCAGATTTTCTGATATCAGAATTGCATTCCTTCACAATCACATACCATAACTTGTTCAGCAATTCCCCAATTTGATTGGATACTTGTTTATTTTCCAATTCTTTGTCACTATAAATGGAGCTGCTAAAAATGTTTTTTTTTTGTTTGTACATACATATGCTTTTCCTTTTTCTTTTATCTCTTTGGGACATAGATTTAGTAGTGTAATTGCTGGGTCATTGGATATAAATGGTCCAGTAACTTTGGAGGCAGGGTTCCAAATCATTTCCCAAAATGACTGGACCAGTCCACAGCTCTCTTATCTTTAAATGAACAGTTGAACTAGCTATATTCTATGACCACTAAGGCCCCTCTCTCAGTATGATGAATCCATGGATCTACTTCTCACAGAATCATAGAGTGGTCAAGTGGAATAAAATTGAAAAAAAGTCAGCAGAGAATATCTACCAATTGGTGTGACTTGCTGACTTTTGAATAACTAGATTGGGCATAATCACCCAGAATGAAGATTTTGAGGTAGCAGGTTAGGTGGCAAGTGACTAAATTCCGCTTTGAAATAAAAACTTCCAAACCTCCGCTGCAACAAGCAGCTAAAAAAGACTCTTAATTTCATGTAAGAAGGGGAGAGAAAGATTGCCCTTTTTTTGTCCCTTGGGAAGTTTTCATGTAACTTTGTAAATTATATTTTAGACTAGATAAGTATTTGGTTGAGAAAAGCATTAGGAAGGAGCAGATTGAATGCAACAACAGAATACAAATGCAAGGGTTTTGTATATCTTCAATTATGATTTTGGAATGTCAGCAAATATGAATTGCTAGTGAAATATGACATAGATGTATAGACTTTTCATTTATTGTTCTTGACAACACCCTTGCTTGGGCTTTCTTCCCAGAGTTGGGAGGATCATCACTGTGCACTTCACCCAGGTTGTCAGAGGTGGGGTATTTTTTCATGGAAACAAAGAACTTCTACATATTCACCACTTCTTGCAAATGTCCTAGATTTGGGACTGATAATTTTTTAAATTACGAAGATCTTCTCTCTCTCTCTCTCTCTCTCTCTCTCTCTCTCTCTCTCTCTCTCTCTCTCTCTCTCTCTCTCTCTCTCTTTCCCTCTCTCTCTCTCTCTCTCCCCACAGAAAACTGCATCATAACTCCATATAAATTTTCTTTGTGAACAACAGAGCTCCAACGGGGGGAAAAAAAACACGTAGTTGTCACTTTCTTTAAAATGTTTGTAGTTGAAAACAGGGAAAGAAGCTTGATGAGCCTGTTTCCTTGTGGGTTTAATTTACCTTCTTTAAAATGGGATATATGAACTTAGGAAAGGTAGAGATTCAAAGAGAATAGGACTTTTCTGCAAGACTTTTTCTATATTTTACTCATTAAATGGAAAGAAAGAATCTAGAGTCTATTAGAGTTCACTGTACAGGGATCTGACCTGTGTTTTTATCTTTATCATTTCAAGCTTTTGAAGAGACCAGAATACTCATATTTTAAGCAAATTTGAAGACAATTTCGTTACCATTCTGTGAAACCAGGTCAAGAGATTCCAGAATTGTTTCATTGCACAGGTTGGGCATATTTAAGTACCTAAATTACCTAATTCACAATAAGATCTTATTAATTTTCTACCACTTGCTTGGAATTCATCATAGCCCAAGAAAAAGCTCTATAATTTATTAAATAAAAAGTTCAAAACTATTCCTCTATAATTTTTCCCTGAGTAAAAATGATTGAGTTGAAAAGGGATAGTTCTTTCCAACCAAGCATCCAAGAGCTTAGGAATCTATTCACCATTCTGCAACTCCTGGTTATAGTAATTAATTCTTTTGTGTCATGCATTTCTTCATTCATTAAATCAAGTTTTTATTTGTTGACATTTCACAAACTGTCATTTTTTAAGTTACCTCAATGGACACACTAAATTGGGCATTATAAATTAATCAGCCATACTTTGCTTTAAAGTTAAAAAAACATTAAAAATATGTAACCCCTAATCAGGATCCTCAGTTTTAGAGGAGCTTCCATGTCTCCTCCCCTCCCACCCCAGTCTTTTTTTTTTTTCCTGAACAAATGAAAGTATCCATTATGAAAGCATCTGGTTATGCTAGTTCCAGGAAAAGACGGAGGTCTGAGTAATTTTCTCTAACCTTCAAAGATAGAAACATTGTGGTCTAAAATTGTCTAATTGTAACAAAAAATACTCAGGGTTTCCTAATCAAGTACAAATGTCATCTTTAGAGACAGACAATTCTACAGATGGAGCAAAACAGACAGCTTATTTCTTAAATGCATTGGAAAGGTACACAGGAAGGAATCTTGGTTTATTTATTTTTTTATTTTGCTTTGTTTTCTTCAATAAAGTCTCATTACCTAATTCTGTCTGACCAACTGTCGATTTGCAAGAGTATACTAAAAAAAAAAAAATTAGGGCAGATGTTGTAGTCATAAAAAGCTGTGTTTAAATGCAAGGAAACTTGACCTGATACTCTTTCTTGGAGGTATTCTCACTGAAAAGAGTAAATCTATTTTATACTGACCAAACTCAATCCTTTCATTCTTTACTGAAAAAGAAAGTAAGCTTGCCTGAAACTTCGAGTACTTGGGCACTGGCCACAGAGCTCAGTAAGAATGACTTCTAGCTTGACACATATTTTTTTCTTTCATGAGGGGAAACATAGGACTTTGATATGTGGCACCCAGGGAGTCTACATTTCTTATTTCATGGTCTGCAAAGTCGGGTAATTTGCATTGTCTTCAACTTGGTAGAAATTAACGCACTTGCACTTGGGGGGAGGGGGCAAATGATCCAAAAGTGTTCGATTTAATCCACAGATTCTGCCTTGATATGGACAGAGCAGTACACATTTTCCATAAGTAATTTCAAAACCATTGGGTAGATGTTAAAAGGCTTCAGGCATACACCCACGATGGAGACATAATGGGCACTGGGGCTGAGTGGCAGTTCATGAAGACTAGAATTCTCTTGCTGACAGGTGGAACCAAAGGGTTATTAAGAAAGGAATGGTTCATTCACCACATATTTGAACGACTGCTGAGGTGCTGTCCTAGGCATGGGAGGGAATACAGAGCCATAAACATTTGACACAAATTCATGTATTTGTATTTGTTAGGGGAGATGAGCCACATAGAAGGAAAATTATAACATGAGGAAGAATGCAACTGTCCTCTATGTAAAACTCAAAGGAAAGAATAACAACAACTCACATTGATTTGGTGCTTTGAGCTTGACAAAGTCCTTTCTTTAGAAAAACTCTGTGAGGTAGTGCAAGTATCGTTATCCCCACTTTACAGATGAGAAAACTGAGTATTAGAGAGGTTAAGTCAGACCTGAATTTCATTCTAAGCCACATTTCCATTTCCATCACACCTTGATCTCTATTATCCAAAAATTCAACCAAATGTTTCCGGACTCTATCTTCATGAGAATATCAATGTAAGAATATTGCCAGATTTGTTCAGCTTAGGTTATTTTGGTCCCTAAATTTACTAATGACACATAAACTAGCACTAAATTCTATTGGTTTCTAAAAGCCATCTTTCCCCCCAGATTCAAGGCATGCTTGTTTGCTACATCTGACATTCCATGATTGGGTGAACAAGTTTGTACTCATTCCAAATATTTCCTTCAGGATTTCATAAACTTCAATCAGACCCACTCTTGAAATTATTTTAGTCTCATACAGATGTTCTAATTATCTCTTCTCTGGACCTTCTTTGCTTTGCTGTTGTCTTTTTAAAAATCTACATGTGGTGTTCCAGGTGTGCATGAACCTAAGCCTTTGCACAAGACAAGAGTATATATTTTTTTCATCTGACTGCTTTGAGGGGTGGGAGGCAGAGAGACTAGAACACTGGGCTGCTATTTACAGGAAATAGCATGCAGAAATTGTGAAATCCTTTTCCTGGAGAAGTGCTGTTCACTCAGGGAAACATGTCTCCAATAGTATTGGGATGATTTTCATCCTAGATGCAATCCCTTGTTCTGTGTGTGTGTGTGTGTGTGTGTGTGTGTGTGTGTGTGTGTGTGTGTGTGTGTGTGTGTGTGTAGAAGCCCCTTTGGTGCTTTCTTGCCTTTTCTAGAAATGGTAAGTGAGTAGCGCCAAGCCATAGCTGACTGAAGGGAATTTCAGTTTTCTCTCTTAAGAAGGCAATATTTTTAATGGAGTTTTCAGCTCCCCAGTATTGATTTCTCTGGTGTATCTGGTAAATTGGGAACCTTCCAATGCTATGTAACTGACACCATCTATTTGAAAAGAAAACTTTAAGGGGCTCCAGAAAATTGTGTCATTCCATAGTCCTACATTAGTAATGTGTAAACATTGTCAATATGGAGGCAGGGAGCCTTAATGACTAGACAGCAGTAATCTTGGAGTCAGGGAGACAGGTTCAAATTCCCACCTCTGACACTTTTAAGTAGGGCTTTTGCTGGACAAGCAAATTGACTTCTCTGAGCCTCAGTTTCCTCATCTTTAAAATGACAACAACAATATCTGGTACACCTGTCTCCTGGGGTTTTGCAAAGTCCAAATAATATAACGTATATAAAATGCTTTACAAATTTGAAAGCACTATATGCATTTCAGTTAGTATTACTATCATCATCATATTACTCAGCCTGCAGGTGTCCATGTAGCTCTCTGTGAACTTGCTTCATCTGGCTTCTGTTCATTTAAAATGGAAAGAATTCTCTCATGCCAGTTTTAATATTTTGTTTTTGAATGTTGTCTGGAGAAAATTCTGATACAACAAAGCATGAGATTCCTCTTGGGATAAGTCGGATTCTGCTATGATCAGAGCAGTTAGACCAGGCATAGTCATCAGGGTATGGCCTTCAAAGAACTCCACTTGTCCAATTAAGCTCAAGGCTTTTGCCTAACATTCCCCTTGTAATTTTAGTGAGGGCAGTGTAGTAGGAAGATTCTAGTATGAATGAAATCTCAGGGGGCAGAGGTACATCCACAAACTTAGGAGGGCCATGGTTGTAGTGCAGATACTGAACCAGTTACATGGCCACATGGCCCCCATGGACTGCTTTTCTTTCTTTAAAAAAAAAAGTCTTTTGTTTTTACATTGCCTAAATTTTCCTGTGCCCATCTCATTTTCTCTCCTGTTAGAATGGTTTTTGTCCCTTGTAACAATTTTTAGAAGAAAAAAGAAAGAGGAAGGAGAGAATGCACATTGAAAAGCAATCTGAAACCATCCACAACATTCTCCAGCCATGGACCTCCCCTGGGCTATTTTTTATCTTTTTTTACATCTCATCAGCAGGATGGGCCTTACTTTCCAAAGTGTGTTAATTAACCCTCAAGCCGAGTAGATATTATAATCAAGGCAGAAGCTCAGCATTTCCAAAGAGTTTGTGACAATTACATGAGGTTTTGAGCTCCTTTACAATAGAAATATTCCCCTGGGATCCCTCACACAATGTAGACCAAACATCCTTTTAGGATTTGATAAACTTGAATCAGAACCACTCTCACCCTTTGACTTCTCCAAGTGTTTTAGATTGGGCACAATATTTAAAGTGTGAATTTAATCACTGCTGCTTAGAAATTATTCCAGCTTCATCCTCAACCTACAGCCACACTGTAAGCTTCCAGTAATTTATTTCAGAGGTTTTATTCCTAAATGGAATCCATTGACTTGAAAGTTGTTTTCCGGTTAAACTATTAAAGCATGGAGTGAAATGTTGTGTCTATTTGAAAATAAGAAGTCTGAAGCAATTTGAGTTTCAGATCAACCCTGTTGCACTAGTTTGAGAACCATTACATAAAACAGATTTGCCATCAGGAGTATCAAGAGTCATATATCTAACAAATGTCTAGAAGTGAGTTGATTTTCAACAGCGAAGGGAGCCCCTCTAAAATGATAAGCCATGTCAATCCAAAGACCTGGTTTAAATGTGCATATGCTGCTACTACTACTTTGAATCTAATTACACTTTCAGGGCTTTTTCTAACAGAGAAGATGCACATTGGGAATTGGTAAAATATTAATTGTTTCTGACCTGATTCTGATTAAAAAAGCCCTTTGTGTTTAAATTTGTTGAAAATCATTTAAAAACACAAAGTACTCTCCATCTTGGGCAGAAAGAAAAGAATTCTTGAGGACCCAGGGAGGCTACCTGGTATGATGGTCTGATTTAGAATCAGAACCTGGCACCTGTACTCCACTTATCACACTTCATAGCTTCCCCCCTCAGTGTTCCCATTTCTCATTCTTTAAAGGTGGATGATTAGGGCAAGGATTCTTCATTTAACTCCTCTTTTTCCTGCTCATGAGCCCCTTTGGCAATCTGAAGCCTAAGGACTCCTTCTCAGAATGTTTTTAAATATGTGAAATAAAATATGCCCAATTACAAGTGAAACCAGTTGAAACCACATTGAAACACTTATCAAAAAAATTTTTTTTCATTCATGGACTCTGGTTAAGAATCCCTGGACTGAGGTGTCTCCTGGCCTTAAATACTATGATTTAAAAAAAAATCCTATGATCCTATAAGGTGCTTTACTTACCTCCAAGCAATTAATTCTTTCCAAAGTAGTTCTATAGATTTAGAGGTTACAAGAAATTGGATTCAATTTGCACAGACCCTAGTATATAGCCTCAGTAGTGAATTTATGACAGGACAGAGACCACTTACATAAGACACAAAGGCATGGATCGGTTGGTTTCTGCATTGAGATTCCTTCCACATGTATGAGGTAAGAGAACCATTGGCATATTTGAGTTTGGGGCAGAGTTCCCTTTCCTGACCTCATTGTAGCATGGAACTGACTGAGGTTCTTGAAGGCTATGCTTGTAGAAATCAAGCTTTGGCAGATCTCTCCCAAGCTGGAAATGTTTTATCCCAGAAGACAAAATGTTTTCATCGGCACCTACCTAGCTAAGTTTGGAAAAGCTTGTTATCACAAGCCTGGCCAAAGACAGATGCCTTTCTCTTTGACCACAACTCATGAAGATGCCCTGTGCTAAAACTGTGAAATCATGGTCTGCATTGGGATAGTTGCATTAATGGATTTTAATTTTAAACAGAATTTTCAAATAGATTTTAAACAGAATTTTTAAAATATTTAAATATTAAATAATATAATTAATGGATAGACCAAGATCATTATGACAATTTAATTATTCTTTCATAATATCAGATGCAATACATTTCAGACAGGAGTATTTTGCTAATAAAGTTTAAAAGAAAACCCATAGTAAACCAGTCACTTAAATGTGTGGCCTCAAACTGGCAAAATAATCCAGCTTTCTTTTTTTAAAGTATATTCTTATTTTTCAATTAATAATCAGTAATTATTAATCTGTTTCTCTTCCCAATTAATTAAAAAAAAATAAAGCTCTCAACACATGGCTGATGTATAGTCCAACAAAACAAATTCCCAGACCATTGATTGTCGGAAATGTGTCTCTGAATTTGAAGACCATCACCTCTTTGTCAACAGTTACATCTTTATTCTTTTGAGCACAATTCTATTTCTCTTTGCACTAATCAGAGTTCTAAAGTCTTTTAAAGTTGTTTGTCTCTACAGCGTTGTCATTGTTTAAGCTGTTCTGGTTTTCACTTTATCCTGCATCAATTTGTAGAAAATTTCCCAGTTTCCTCTGAAACTGTTTCTTAACGTCTTAGGGCACAATAATATTCCATTACATTCATATGCCACAGTTTGTTTAGCCATTCCCTGGTAGAAGAATATCTCCTTAGTTTCCAACTTTGGGACACCATGAAAAGAGCTGCTATGTTTTTCATATATCCAAGTCCTTTTCCTCTTTCTCTGATTTCTTTGGGGGTATAGGCTCAGCAGTGGACAAAGGTAGTGACAAGCTACTTTCCAGAATGACTGGACCTATTTGCAGCTCCACCAATAGAGTACTTGTTACCTTCTTAGCTGCAGCCTCTAGATTTATATCATAGGCTTATTTTTTTCACACACCTCCCCCCCAAAAACCCCACAAATTTATTGTAAACTTAAAAAAATTAAAAGGAAATTGAAAAAGCAGGAAATAGAAAATGAAAACCTAATCTAGCTGCATAAACGAATAGCTCGTTAGTCTGAAGTTTTTATAATGTATAATGCCTCCCTCTTTCCAGGTTTTCTTGGATGTACTTTGGGTCAGGGGTGTGTGGAAACATTTTACAAAGATCTGAAAATGCTTGAAGAAAAATACTGCAAATGGAAACCTATTTTAGTTTAATAAAAACAAAGTCTGCTGTAAAATCATCCCCTGGTCAGCTTAAATCACTGAATGGGTGACGATGTAGTATTGTACCGTGGGAAGTCCCTGAGCTCTGAAGTCAGAGAATCTGTGCTCAAATCCCAATTCTGACACTACCTGAGTGAGGTTGAACAATCAATCAACACATATTTATTAAGTGCTCCATATGTGCAGGGCACTGGGGAGTGAGCTCTTAGGGAGATCATGTGTTATTTGGGCAGAGAACATATCTAGTCCCTAAACCAATTCCACACAAGACACAGAACAGGTGTAAGGTAGCCTTACAGGAGGAGGGGGAATCACCACTGACCTAAAAGAAGTGGTGGTTGTAATCATTGTTGAGTCACAACCAACTCTTCGTGACCTCACAGGCCGTAGTGCAATAGTGCTGTCCTCGAGGTTTTCTTGGCAAAGATATTGGAGTAGTTTGCCATTTGGGCTAAAGCACAGGTTAAGGGACTTGCCCAGGGTCACACAGCTGGCAAGTGTTTGAGGAGGGATCTGAACTCAGGTCTTCCTGACTCCAGGCCTAGTACTCTATCCACTGAGCCACCTTAGCTACCTTGTTTCAGGAATACCTGGGTTCAAATATTGCCTCATAGACTTAGTGGCTATATACCTGGGCAAGTCACCTAACGACTCTTTTCCTGTGCCCCAACTATAAAACGGTGGTCCTTTCCACCTTTAAATCTTGTGCTCCATGAAGAATTTCCCAGACTAAAGCTCCACAGTAAATTTTCCACACAAAAGCTTATAATAAGATGTCAAATGGACATGCAAGAGTTGTTCCACAGAATTCTGAGGTGGGAGTTTTTGCTATGGTTGAAATTACAGCTTCCATCCTGATCACATTTACATTATTTGTCCAACAGTATGAAATCACTGATACTCCATAATATGTTCCCCCAACTGAAGGCTTTCTGACATTTATTAATTATATTTAATCGATTTATCTCTAGCATGAATTTTCGTGTTTGCTTCTGCCTCAAGCACTTTTCACATTCATTACATTCAGTGTGTCTCCTTCCAGTATGGGTTCTCTCATGCTCAGTAAGACACTGCTACTGAGTAAAAGCTTTTCCACATCCATTCCATGTAGAGGGCTTTTCGCCAGTGTGGATTCTCAGGTGTTTACCGTGGCATGGGTTTTTGTACCCCAAGGGATGGTACTACCATTGATTCTTAAAGAAATCTAGGGATTTTGACAGTAAGATGTTTGCAAGGAGAGCAAAGCATACCTAGAAGATAGTCGACGAAAAACATAGACCCTGGTGATATGAGTACGGTGTGTGAAGGAAATTAAGCCAAGCCACGTTAGGTAGAGGGAAGGAACATTTGAAAAGACTGTATAGAAATAGTTAGATTGTAAAAAAACCAAGAAAACCCTTTAAACACCAGATTCTAGCAAGTGAGCCACTCCATTTTATTGGGGCTGGGGTTCATGGTTAGAAGTATGGCTTAGGAAAATCATTCTGGCAGCTGTGTGAACAGATCAGAGGGAGATTTGAGACACAGGGAGTCCAGTCATAGACTAGGAGAGGTGATGAGGGCCCTAACTATGGTGACTGCTGTTGGGAGAGGGGACAGAGGTGAGAGATGGAAACAAAGTACAAGATAGTAAGGGAGAAATCAAGGTAGTGATGACTTTGGTGACTGAGAGGACAGATAGTGGCCTGCATTCTATTTTTGGCATGAGTTTGAGAAAACAAGACATCCCATTCTAAATGTTCATTAGGCAGTTGGCGAAGAGGATTGGAACTCAGGAGAAAGGGCACGGACGGATTGATCAATCTAGAAAGTCACCTGCAGAGAAAACTGAATCCACGGGAGACAGTGCGATCACCCAGTGAGAGAAAAATAAAAGGGCCCAGGATAGAGCCTTGGGAAGCTAGTCACAGCTTCTCCAGGACTTGTTTTCTCAGCTCTGAGAGGAGCCAGTTGGACTAGACTGCCTTGAAGGTCCCTTCCAACCCTATAAAGCTGTGCTCCTACGACTTCCAAAACATCTGCTTCTACTGATTTGGTTGACTCATCACTAGTTTATGTAGCTGCAGAAAGTGGGGGTGGGCAGAGGGGGAAGCCAGAGCTTTAAAATGTATTTACGTCTTAAAAACCAAACTGCATATTGGTCTAAGACTCTCCACTGGTCAGTAAAAGGTAAGCTTCTTGAGGTTGGGGCTGTTTTTGTCTGTATCCTGAGCACCTAGTCCAGCACACAGTAGGCACTTGGTAAATATTTAATGAGTTTATGATATCTGCTTTTCTAAAGTGACTATTGAGGAGAATACAGCCTTAAGTTATCTCCCTCCTAGTAAGTGTAAAAAGTTCTTGGCTTCAGGATCTCTTAGTAATCTAACTGTTGTTATCTCCACAAGAATTACCCACCACGTTAACATCTCTGTCACATAAGGGTGAGAAGGGAAAGTGAAAACCAAAGAGATTAGAAAGAAGGAAGAAAAGGCAAAACGTTTGAACTTCAAAGGCCTCTGGAAGCACTTTAGACTCAACTTTAAGGATGAGGAAGTAACAGGTTTATAGATCATGTCACTGGACCAAGGTCACAAAAGGTAGTTCAACGTGGAGGTGCTTGGACCCACTTCTTTCCTCTAGACCTTGCAAAACAGAGGCCACAGGACAAGAGGCAGAACATTTTCAGTGTAGAAAGAAGGTCCAGACTTACAGTTAGCTCCTATAGGACGTTCAGACTAAATGAAACATAATGAATGAGACCTACAAAATCCAGACTTTGACTTCCAGAACTGTTAATTTGTGTAGGAATAAAAAGATGACAAGATTTCAGTGGAATTAACTTTTATTTGAAATGAGAGCAGACTTATGGTAAATACCCCCCCACACATATCACTTCCAAGGATTGTAAACTATAACCTGCTTTAACCCATTACCCCAATACCGAAATTTCTATGAACAGCAAATTATATAACTAAATTGCTATATTCAATAAATAGGGGTTGTCCTTCACTGATTAAGGGAACATTTAAACTGAATAAGGTTTTTTAAAAAACACACACAAAAACCACACTTTAATTAAATTTGCAAGGTTTAACAGATATATTTCAAATGCAATGTGTTGTGCAGGAGTCCACAAGCTTTTCATCTCTAAAACATAGACCTAATTTTTAGGGTTCAATTTTTGTTTCCTTTCAAAAGAAATTATCAAGAAATCATTTTTCTTCTACAGCTTCAAACTTTCTACACTCAACTATTTGACTGTTCCATGCCACCCCACATTAAATTTGTCATCACTGAACAGTTTTAGATAGGTTACTATTTTTCTTAAAATAAACAGGCAAACAGTTAACCAAAAAACAAACAAAACACCCCCCAAACACCAAGTTATTTCTCAATGAAAATTTCTGTTACAATGTATGCACAATTCACACAACAAAACAAACTTTTCAAAAACAACAATTTCTTTCCTCATTTGATTAAGATAAGAGTTAAATTTTTTTTTAAAAAACAAAGAATTTACAAAATGTATTAACACTGGGGTTTCCTTTAAGTTTTGTTTAAGATGTCTGACTACTCAAAACTACAACAATTACATCTTCCAGAGTATAATAAAGGGGTGAAAACAGCAATATATCAACTTAAAGTGTAGATTCTAAATAAACCAAAGATTTTTTAAGGGTTCTTGAGAGGTGGGGAAGATTAAAAGGTTGGAGAAATCCAGAAGAATTTTAAAAATCCAAGTCCTCAATAGCAACCGTTCAATTCCTCAGTAGCGTCCTACAAAAGAAAGAAGGGGAAAAAATGTTATAGAAGTGAAATTTTACCTTGACTTGGGCAACACTATTCTGAACGTAGTAATAACAACAACATGCATAATTTTACTAATAAACTTCTATTTAAAAAATACTAGAGGCATTCGATAACAAGAATGACACATATTGAACTAATATCCGAACTGTACATACTTGGGCTATAGGAACGAGATCTTGACCGTGATCTATACCGACTGTAATACGGAGAAGGTGATCTTCTTCTGTAAGAAAATCAAATGATTATTTAATGTATTTCCAAGATTCCAATAAATAATCACAAATCCATCTATGAAGCAGGAAGATAATTTTTCTCCAAAGTGACTTTCTCAGGACGTTTGTTGCAAGTTAAAAGTAGAACCAGGATATCAATTCATAGATTCCAAAACCTCAGCTCAGTTAAGAGTATCTTTAATCATTTTATTCACCCATATACATTTTTTCTATTCTCTTGATATGTTTTAAGGGACTGTCTAATATATATTAAAGTGACTGGAAAAAAGATGTGTTATGAAATTACATATTGGGATATGAAAAGTTTTACCACAACATGTTATGGGAAAACTTGCTAAAGTTTCTTAGATGAGTAAATAAAGGCTCTTTAGTATGAGAATTAAACTCAGTATGAAACAAAGGAGCACACTATTTATTCCCGAGTACTGCAACTGAATTACCAGTCAAGGTATATGAAGACAAAGTTAACTATTAAGCACTTAACTTTCAAACTGTGAGTTAATATGGATTAAGTTAACATGCATTAAATGGCAAATAAGTAATGTGCCCTTATATTCACATGCTGGTCTAACCTTGAAACAACTGGCCAGATTAAACTAATAGCACACAGATGCCAAAATACTGGTGACATTCAGCCCAAGAAGTGAGTTTTAATGCTCTGCTTGCCCAGAATCTTGACAGCATTTCCCTCTCCATCTCAAATGCTCCCAAATGTGAAAAACTTGTATAGAAAGTTAATTGTAAACTCTGTTAAGAAAAACCTACCCATCTGTAATATCTCTCCCTTTCCCCTCCATTCATTTCCTCCCTTGTAAAGTAAGGCTGGCTGCCCAGGAGAATCTTTCTTCTCTTCTACTTCAAGAGGCCGGGTTGGTTCCTCCACTTAAACTCATCAAACCACTTTCCTACTTTTTGGGAGGAATAGTGCTCAAAGAAGCCCTTAGCTGGTTTCCCCAACAACTCCTAATACGGGGAAAAGGGAAGTCATGATTTCACAATCATTTGTCTACTAAATATAAGCAGGAACATAACTTAGGAAACCCCTGTACAAGAATTTATAGAAAGCTTTTTGAAAAATTTATTTTTAAAAGCTTAACCACGTAGATTACATAAAGCCTAAAGTAGAACAAACACATATATATATTAAATCACTAAATACAAATAAAAACTGTTACCTGTACCGGTAATCATATTCTTCATATCTGTCATATCCTCGATCATATCCACGATCATAGTAAGAGTCACGACGTCTCCCGCCTCCTCCACCACCTCCGCCACCTCCGCCACCGCCACCTCCTCCACTACTATGAGGGGACAAAAAGTAAGTTCATCTTCATAAATAGCCTATTTTCTCAGTAATTTTTAAGAACTTAAATGCTGGTTTAAAGAAAAAACCCAAAGCACTTAAAAGTTTCACTTCTCTCCCTCTTTGGGGATTTAAAAAAACTGTTCTCTCTGCTACTAAGGATCCCAAACAATTTCTTCAAACCAAGTTCTTGGAATTTCAAAATGCTGTCCCAGCCAGCACCAAGCTAGGGACCTGCACAAAGCTACAGGAGCCTTACAGCAACCACACTGACCGCCCCCAGGTCTTGTCTTCCTTGTTTTTTGCTTTTTGCAGATCTGCATCCACACAGTAACTTAAGAGTACAGAAGAACTGCTAGGGGGTATCAAGAAACTAAGTGAGGTGGAGGGGACAGGTGGAACAAACTCAGTTCACGTATCAGCTCTTTGAACCCTATTGTAATCAGTTCCTTGTCTACTATACCACACCTCCTCTGCATTACCTTCATTATATATTCAAAAGTTGAAATTAAAGTCAAATTCTGAGCAATATGATGAAAAGCAACTGCAATGGAATTAAAAATGATGCAGCAGCAACACAAAAACTCCCCCAAATTTCAGTCAGGTCTTCACGATATCTTTAGAAGCCCACCTTATCAGAGACAAATACTATATTAAGCAGTATTAAAACTAAAAAATAAGGAATTGTTCCCATCCTTAGCTACAGCATTTAGAGAAATCTGAAAATAGTGCCTTAATGGAAAAGAGCCAATAAATTTAAAAATCTGCTTCTCAAAAAGTTTTTTCCAAAAATTTTTAAAATGACAAGACAAAAATGGGAACAACAAAAGGTGGAAGAGAATGGCAAGGCCACCAGATTTCTTCACCGTTCTCTATAACCCTGAGTGCTGTCCACTCAGACGCAGCACGTGCGCCGTCACGTGGCGCCCACGGTCACCGGAAGCCACTTACTGGGTGGGTCTCCCCATGTAGATGCCCGGGGTGGGGGTGTGGGCCCTCTTAGTGATGGAATAGTCCACGCGGATCCTCCTGCCATCCAATTCCATTCCGTTCGCCCTCTCCATGGCCTACAACAGAGAAAGGGTCAAAGCCACACCCTAAAGCTGGGGCTCCCTCCCTGGTGCTTGCTCCGGCCCGGCCTGTGGTCCAGGCCTGCCACTGACGGGCACCAGACCCTGCCCTGCGTCCCGGGGCCCCCCTCCCTGTGCTGGGCCTGAGCGGGTGCCCACATCCTGGCCTCGGGATTCGGTCTGGGCCGGGCTCAAGGTCCCCAACACGCATAATCTCAACACTTTAAAACCTTTGCACACAAGGCTCCAGGTGGCCTGTTTGGCCCCCAGGCCTGGGCCTGTGTCGGTCCGCAAGGAGGCCCGTCAATCACCCGCATCGGCGCGTTGTCACCCCAAAGTCCGCCCCCAGGTGGCGAGCGGGAGCAGGCCCGGGCGGGCCCAGGGCCCCTCGCCAGCCCCCTGCATTGTCCCCTCAGCCCCGTTATGGTCACGGTCACGGTCACGCGGGCCCGGGGTTCCCGGCTGCGGTGGCGACGAACCACGGGGTCCAAGCCACGGCCCCTTCAGGCTGACCCTTTTTCCTGCTGAAAAAAGCGGCCGCGAATCGTGAGGACCCTGAATACTAATGAGAACGAGGCCGGAGTCCGGCCTTTGTCCCCCCACACCAAGCTAGGGCAGGCCAGGCCAGGCCGTGGGCGGCGGGGTTTACACAATACGCACTGTCTCCTCCCACCTCCACCCCCGCAGCCGCCATGTTAGGGGGCTCCAACAGCCTAGCGCGCCCATCCTCCCTCGCCCATCCGCTCATGGCGGCTGCCAAGAGAAACTCTCATTCCTGTGGCAAGAGCGACACCAGGCGGGGGAGCTCGCTCACTGCCAGGCCCATGGCGGCCGCAGACCGGGAGGAGCACCCGCTAGCGGCGGCCAGGTGGCATTGCAAAGTGTCAGAAAAAAAACATAGCATGGCGGCTAAGGCCGCCGCCATGATGACGCTCATGGCGCCTGGTTACGCACGGCCTTACGTACATTCACGCAGAGAAACGTAAGGAAGTGCGCAATCATACGCATGGCGACATATGGCGGGACGTGCGCGTCTGCACGTAGTGACCTGCGTAAGCAACTGCACGCATTGCTGCAGAGAAACAACAGGGCGGCTCCTCGAGAAGCCGCCATGATGCTGCAAACTCATGGCGACTCGGGCTAACCGAGCGGTACGTTAACAGTTTTTCAAAGTCACTCTCTAAAGATCAAATAAGCACGAATAAAACATGTGATTTTATAAAAACTGGGGCCAAGGCCTCACATTTTCATCCTTATTCCATTTTCACGATGTAATCGGATTGATGTGAGGACAGACCGCATTGCCTTAGCTCGCGCTGCCCCCTAGCGGATCTCCGCAGTGACAGGCCTCGACTGCAGAACTGCGGCAGAACTGCTTTTTTTGTGTTTGTTTTTGGTTTTTTG
Source organism: Phascolarctos cinereus (assembly GCF_003287225.1). NCBI lineage: Eukaryota > Metazoa > Chordata > Mammalia > Diprotodontia > Phascolarctidae > Phascolarctos > Phascolarctos cinereus. The sequence continues at coordinate 14,961,368 of NW_027555514.1, forward strand.
GGGGGGGTGGAGGGAGGGGAGTGCAACTAACACACAAACATTTCCGTTTTATATGTCTAAGCATTGGAAAGCTTGGGGCTTCAGCTTGCCAATCCTGGTGATATTACATATGTTTAAGGGCTAAAAATCATCACCATGTATTAGCCAATAGGCAAGTCTGGACGCTTTATATATTGTGTAAAATATAGAGCTTTCTTTCTATAGGTTAAGTGTTATTTAACTTGTGCTACACTAAATAAAACCCTATATTACCTGTTAAGTTAAAAAAAGATGATTAAAGTTTTACTAATCTATTAGAATTTGTGTTTTTCTCTGTCACAGTCTTAGCCATTCTGATCAGTTATTTACTCTGAAAACCATGTAACATAAAACACAGAAGTGTTGCAGATGTTTACTTTTTAACACAAGTTACTGGTTTTTATCCAAATTATACAGACCAAAATTATGTCTCATCTTCATTATCAGCCTACTCCCCATCCCACTGATTTTCTGTAAAACTGTTTCCAATTAATTTTTTAAAATAAATTACAAAAAAATCCAACTTAAATCCCCTACTTAAAACTGCATTTAAGAAATAATCACACAATACCATCAAACTAGCCCCAATTTTTCTGACAAGCAGTACAAATAAACAATTTGGTCGGCTACACTCAGCCAAGCCACCAACACAATTTAAATGAAAATTAGTTTTTAAAAAGGGGGAGAGCAAGAGGGAGAAAAACAACTACTAACTTGAAGCTCTATTTGTTTTTGCACTGCAACTTGTAAATGGAAACCTCAACTATCCAGAACCAGAAGCCAACCAAAACAAAGCCCAAGGGAAAAAAGCCCCCAGGGAGCAGCTTGCATGCACATCCAGGGCAGTCAGTAGGCCTGCGGTCACAGTGACTTCCTTACCTTCAATGATAATTTGGGAAAAGAGACATACACGAGCATACGCCACAACTACTACCAAGCGGTCCCTCCTTCTATGACCTACCATAACAGACTTCCTTGTTAACACAGTCTCATCACAGTAGTTACATTAATACTCAGGTCATCAAAATGGCACTGTACCTATAAAACACTTGCACATTTTTTAAAAAGACTGGCCTAACAACAACATGATTAATACGTTTGAACAAGCCCCAAAACACACAAAAAGTCATTACAGTATTAAAACCAACTGCCCACTGAAAACAGTGTTCTTATGCTACCGTCCCCTATAACACTGTTTTTGCCTAAGGATTTTTTTTACTTAAATTACTTAGTATGAAGCTAGTCAGGCCCCTAGAGGGAAAAACAGTGTCATGATCTACTGGAAGCACCACACAAACAATATAGCCTATACTCACTGACAAATATTCTAGGATCATTTCAAGTAACCCAAACTAGAACTGATATTAAGCCAAAGTAATAGCAGGAGAAAAGAGATCCATATATATAGAATGCAGAATTAAAATGAAGGAGAAAAGAAATGAGGGTCTGTTCAAAAATCCTCAAAAAGGAATTTACATCTGAAGATTCTGTAAAGTACTATGGCAAAAATAAACTCAAATGATTTTCGTTAATTGAGGTGGTGATTAAGCAGATAATTACAACACCAGTCAAGCTACACCTTTTCCCATTTCCCTGCCAGTCTCATTATTGTAACTCACAGAGCTCATGCACAAGACCAGGTTTCCTGCAGGTTGCAATTCTACTGAATAGAACACAGAACTCCTGACAAGGCTCTCTCTTAAAAGCCCTGCTTCTGGAATTAAAGATGAGCCAGCTCAGAAAAAAAAAGGGACAGGACAGTGACATTCATGTCTGTACCATGGCTGTTCCTGTTGGGTTCTGCTGAGTCTCTACAGAGCAGGCCACCACTCCCAACACCTCTGCTAGGAAACCAGAAGGCAGAGGTGAATCCAGAAAGTGAAGCAACCATCTTTCAGTCCTTCAAATACGCACAAATATTACACCCAATGCCGATATAGCTTTGAGGCAGAGACTTATAGGCATTTTATATGTGTTTTTCAACTCTTGTTGATCTTTTCTATGCAAAAACAGCTTTTAAAAATTCAATGTTCTAGAGTCAGGAGGACCTGAGTTCAAATTCCAGCCTCAGACACATAATACTCACTAGCTGCATGACTGCAGGCAAGTCACTTAACCCCAATTGCCTCACCAAAAAACCCAAAAACAACCAAACAAAGAACCAATGTTTTCTGCATTCAGAAGGAATTTTTACATTTTGAAAAAGCATGGTATTAATATTTAAAAACAAAAATGCATACAATAATGGGAATCAAATAGGATTGGCTTACAACAAAGTGAATTTTAACTTACCAAAAAAAAAAAGGGGGTCCCAAACAATCAGCATATGATAATTTGTATTTGTATGTTCTGTTCTCAAAAGGCTAGCATAATTTTTCAATTTAATTATAAATTCTCATATTCTCATTCTATACGGGGAAAGGTATCAAATGTACCATTTCTTTTAAGTCAAATTATTATTTTTACAATTACTCAACAATCATATCATCAAATAATCCATTTGGGGAATTTCATTCCAAGGAGATCGTTTCTGGGCTACTGTACTCTCTTCAGAGGTCAGACAGGAGACCTACTTAGGTTAGTACAGCATTTTTCCTTAAATCAATCTGAATACGAGTGTAGCAATTAAGCTACAAAACAATTTTAGTTGCTTATATATATTTGTCCACATATGTATTTTACTTTTCATGACTGATACTACCAGCCTCCAGCACAAAACAGAAGAAAGAACATTACAGTTATGTGTGCTGCTGTTATTTGTTTGATATTATCTAAGTGTATTATTGGACTGCTTTTAGTAATATAATTTGTTGTAGATAACTGTATCAGATTATGTTATTAATTTAGTTTGTAATTACTTAAAAATGTTGCAATATATACATGTGTAACCACCACTCCCAGTCTACGTATTCTTCGCAACTTTCAAGCTTTGCAGCCAAGATCCTTTAGCAATCCAAGTACTACAGATGTTAAGCATAAAAACAGAGAACCTACCTCTTTTGAATCATCTATTCGTTCAAAATAAACAAAGGCAAATCCTCGGGATCGTCCAGTTCGCTGATCATAAACCACGTTGACACCACTCAAGGGTCCATAACGGGAAAATACTTCCCGAAGATCTCTCTCTGTTGTATACAAACTCAGACCAAAGACTCCCAGACATGTGTTGGGGTCTGGATTAGCCTAACAAAATAAAAAGAGATTGTTCAAAATTAATTATATTTAAACCCCTTTGCCTAGAACGCACCATTCTTCCACAATTTACAACAGTGTCATATACATTCACTCATAGGACCCTCAAAACCCTATTTCTGAAAATGTAAATTGAATCGAAGGAAGAAAACCCTGGCACCTATTGAGATGCCTATATTTAAGGGCATTCCTAGAGCAATATCAATATCTGTCCATTTCACAGACTCAATCTGTCTTAAAAAGACAATTATGAGAAGAAGACATTAGCTAGGGGAATCAACATAGTTATGTTTTTAAGTCAAAGATGAGTATCTAGTAGAACTAACTATACTAAAATGGGGAGGGGGGTCAGTAATAAATACATAGGACCATGAGGGGAAAAGGGAAGAAAAGGAGAATGACAGCTTTTTTCCCAGAGTAGTTAAGTGCCATGCATGTCACACTGTATTCGTGTCACAACTCCTTCAGGTAGGAAAGTCTCATTTACCTTTGTAGCCTACTCAACACCTCCCGATATCCTATACTAGGCTAATTCCAAAACATTTGGTAAATGACATATTATAACCGTGTCAGCAAGAATGACAAATTGTTTTCCTATACTAGTAGGACTAATCTGGCTGTCTCCTAAATGGGGGTGGCAAGCTCCTACATCCACAATCTAACCAGAATGAAAAGAGAAAGCTCACAGCTTAGAGGCCCTCTAGTGGTGAAGTAGAAATCTTTAGCAAATTCTAAGAGATCTTTTGAGTTTATCTAAATTACAATATTAAGGCAGAAAGGTACCTTCAAATTGCCTACTTGAGAGCTCTAGTTTTATAGTAAGCCATTGGACAGGAAAATTACCGACTAAGTTAATGGGAAAACTGGGGGAAGAGCCCCAGAAATCCCAATTCCTGGCCTAGTGCACTCTTTTTCCAAATAAACATAGTACTGCTCAGGGATGGATCAAAACATGTAACAATGGTCTCCTGACGGGACGATCACCTACCTCCTCTAGAAAACTACTAAGTGATTAATTAAACGTCGGATTTTCGTTTCTCTCCACCTCTGGCCTCAGTTTCCATATCTCCAGCAGAGGAGAAACTAACAAGATCACCTCTAAGGTCCCTCCCAGCTCTAATTCCTAAAATCCCAACTGTCCTAGGGAAAAAACCAAACAATGCTCTTGTACCCACCCACCCCTCCAACCATAAAATGTCAACATCAAAAGCAGAGTGTTCATCTGAATCCCGTTATTTTAAGGTCACATACTCTGCTGCCTGTATGTCTTCTTCGGTTAGACATGGGAGAATGACTGCGGCTCCTTCGACGACGATACTCTGGCGTGTATGACCTACTTCGTGATCGTCTCCTATGAGAATGAGAATGGGATCTGGATCGAGTGTAGCGTCTATGAGAATGTCTCCTTGACCTTGACCTTTAAAAGAAATAAGTTTAGTAAAAAGGAATGTAAAGTACCTGCCTCAACATGACCCTGAAGATTCCTTAAATGCAAAGTACATAATAAAAACCAAGTCTCTGCATTTATTTTGAACTAGAAGTTAGCTTAGAATTGTATTTTTAATCACTTACAGAGATAAGTAATTTTGTGATATTGATCAAAAGATAACTTAGAAGCATCATTACTTCCAGCCTCACTGATGATAAAATAGTGCTGATGGAAAAGAATAAACCAATTGTTGTAATTTATTTACATATTTTAAGGGGAAAAAAGGAATATCCTTTAAGTACAAGCTTTTGAAATTGCTGTCTCATGACAGAAATGACATGTTCTTTGCACATTCTTTCTCTCTTTTATTCAAGAAGCACCATGTGCTGACAGTAATCCCTGAGCTAGAGCTTGAGAGAAATTAGGCAACAATAAAGAATCTTAAGACAAATGGAAAATTCACCCATAGCAACAGAACTCTACCTTCTATTGGTGCCAACTCTATTCTAATATATCATCACGCTGGCAAATGAGGTCTGAGGTACATCATTTTTTGCAGACTGACATTCATCTTATTTCAAAGTTGATTTAAATGATGTACATTCGAATCATGCAGCTTTGAAGTTCCTTTTTTAGAGGGTCATTTTCCAAAATGAATGAGATATGGGGGAAGAAATGTATAATGCTTTTGCTTTGAGCCTAAATTTGAAGTCTACATTTAGGGATAAGAGATCTTAAGGGGAAGGTGACTGAACCAAAGATGAGAGAAGTGAAACTTATTTCCCATTACTCTCCTATAGGAATCACAGCTTGGATTCACAAATATTCTATACCTTTGGTTTCCCAGTAATCCTCTCATTTTCACTTATCTAAATACTAAGTATTCTTTGAAGTCTGCCTTGAATTCCATTTTGTTCAAAATGCCTTGCCTGCATAGATGCTGGCTCCTCTGATTAGCTCCCTGGAACATTCCTCCACTCGGTCTGTGCCTCAGTCCAGGTTCAGGACATATGGCCTTTCTGTATAATGGCTTCATATGTTTGATTCTTCTCTAAACCGTAGTAGAAATATCCTCAGGACATGGATCACATTCCATATTCCTCCAGAGTAGCAGCATGGGCTACATTAAGTGCCTAATGCTTAAATAATTTTAACACTTTCCTTCCCGTTGCTTTTTCTTTGTCCTTGTGATTTGCCTTCCTTTCTTCTACAGGGTGTGACCAGGTTATCTAGAAAGAGAAAGCCCTGGCCCATGGGATACAGCTTCTGCTCCCTGATTACCTGTGTGGCTTATGCTTAACGTCTCTGGATCTCACTTTCCTCATCTGTATAACTATAGGGGGGCTGGACTAGATGCTTTGTAAGGTAAGGTACCGAATCTCCTGAGGCTATCTTCCCCATAACAACCAGATCAATATTTCTAAAAACATCATTCCTCTGCTCAAGAAACTTGAGAACAGAGTGGTTCCTCTTAACTAGAAGAAGATCAAGCAAGTCCTTGGACACTCAAAGCCTTTCACAATTTGACACCAACCTCTCTGTTTTAGAAATTTTGTATCCCCCTCTCCCCAAGCCCTCTATGTTCCAGACAAAATGGTCTCCCTAGTGTTCCCCGTACATTTCACCTGCCTCTTGGCCCTTCTTGAGGTTGCTCTCCACCCACGTCCCATGCCTTGAGACTCTCTTTTTATCTCCAACTCATGAAATCTCTAACTTCCTTAAAGATTCAAGGTCAAGTGCTACCTCTGGCCAGAGGTTTTTTTCTGAGAGCCCCAATTGCCAGGCTCTCTCCCACCAAAAATCGCTTTGTAAATACTATGTATCTCCTTTTGTCCCCTTTAGAAAAGAACCTTGAGGTTCTGGGTTTGTTTCCCACCCCCCCCCCAAAAAAAAACAGGGACTATTTTGTTTCTGTGTCGCCAGTCCCAGGCACAAAGAAAGCACTTAATAAATGTGAAGATCTTCACCAACAGGAAATAAGGACAAGAAGTCCCAAATAGCAGCACTTTCTGTAGTAGCAAAGAACTGGAAACAAAAGAGACAACTACCAATTGATACAAGTGTAGCAAAAGGCAACTGTGATCATCAGAAATTAGGAATATGAAAGTTCAAAGAAACATCATGGGATGACTTAAATGAACTAGTGCAAACTAAAGTATGCAAGACCACCCACACAACAAACACAAAGATTACAAATAATGTTGTGGAGAAAACAACAAACAATAAATCAGAGGCTGTACCACTGACCAAGCTTGCTCCTGAAGAGACACTGCAGCTCGCTCTCTCTTGCATGAAAGGATGGGGATTATGAATGTGTGATACTCCATGTCCTCAGCTGATATGCTGGTTAATTTTGCTAAAGTTTTTTCTTTTTCTTCTATTTTGGTTACAAGGGATAGCTCACTGGGTAGGAGCTGGGGAAAGGATATATTTGGAAATGAAGGTGAAATGAAAAAAGATGTACATAAAACCGTTTTTTAAAAACAAAATTAAAATGTTCTGTTCATTGACATTTGGAGAAAGGAGAAAAATGCGAAGAGGAGCAGAAAGGGTAGGTTGAGGACAGACAAATGTACAGAAACGAGGCTGTGCTGGAGCAGTCCTAGCTGCACAGGACAAGGGGGCGGGGGAGGGATTGGGCTTGGACAGTGAGCATGAAGCCCACAGAAACTTTCCCTATGTTCTGTCTCCATCTTGTGGCCTTTCAGGATACTGTGGCTAAAACTTGAATTATCAGCAGCATGGCATAATGGAAAGAATATCAGACGCAGGTCAGGAGACGTAGGCTAAATTAGCTAAAGGAGCAAAGATAGGATGGAAGGTTTCTAGAGGAGAATGACAGAAGCTGACCCTTGCCCTTCAGCACAGCTAGAATTGCCTTCCTGTCAAATTTAAAATCCTTCCTTCAACCTGGCTCTACAGCTGGTTATTAAGATATCAGACAAGTCACTGCAATTCTATGGTCCTCTGAGAGTGCTGGACCTGAAAGAGTCCCTTCAAGCTAGAAAAGTCTGTGATTCTGAGGACACAGTGAGCCCTTACATGTAAGAGCTCTATTACATTGCACTATATCCTGAGGAGAATTTAGAAGTAGAGAATTACATGGTTCCTACATTCAAAAAATGTATTTAACCAAGATGGATGAACAAAACCACATTAAGTAAGAGATGCCAGTACACAACTGATGGATTGTGTGTTAAAGACTAATTGCTACAGGAGTAGAAGATTAGGGGGTTAGACCCTAAATGACACTGAAGATTCGTTTCAGATAACACCAATATGGTATTCAAGGACAGACTGCTTAATTAAAACATATAGTTATGGAAAACCTGAAGTCTAGAAAGCTCATTCCCACAGCCAGTTAAGAACAAGTTGCCCCATTCCTAGTCTGGTGTTCTTTCCCCTTAACCACTCTACCCCACATGGTCCTGAGAATGACATGATAAGGAGTGGACTCAACTAAATTATCTCTATGATCCCTTCCAACTGTGAATCCCACAAGTTCATGACAACTACGTGCAATAACTTAACTTCTGATTCTCGTCCCTGGCAAATCTCTGTGTGTCTTTGAGGGGGAAGGGAGAACACGAGGGAACAAGCAGCCTGAGCAGTCAAGGAACAGCACAAATTCTTTCCCTGGTTTAGGAGCCCCTGGGCACTACTGAAAATTGTCATCTTAGTTAAGGTAACAGGAATCTTATGGAAAAACGTCTCCTCCAACCCTAGTTACAGTCTCCCTGTCCACTTTCCATCCTTACTCAAGGATACAAGGAAAAGATACAGATCAAACACCTACTAATGGGGAAGAGTGGGCTACAATAATGTGACACAACCATCTCCATCTCCTCCCCTCCCTCATACAAACCCCTTTACCCTTTATCACGAATAATTTCTTACTCTAGAAGTATTCTATCACGGGACTTCTCTATTGGAAATATTCTTTAAGGCAAAATAAAAGGTTTTTTATCTAAACATCTACTACCTGATTTTTGAAAGAATTCTAGTTTGTGTTCTTCTATCAGATCTTTAAGATAAAAGAATGGAATCACTGTTACCTGTACTGACAGAGGCAGGCAGTTTTAAGTGGTTAATTCAAACAGTTTTAGAATATATATTTTTATGAAAAATTTATTGTCTTTCTACTTTTCTCCTTAAGTACACATTTTAAATTAATTTCCTGAATGAACCCTAAGTGGATTCATTCTCTAGATGGCTGCAACTTTAGTTTGCTTATAAAACAACAGATGGAGCTGTCCAAAAATTGTATCATTCACTTAACCCGAGAAAGGGAAGAGGGAAGATGAGGGGACAAATGCTTGCCTAAGTGAGAAGGTTATAAAAGAAAGCCTATCAGCATAAGTTTCCAAAAAACAGGGGTGTTCTAATTAATTTCTCCCTAACTTTAAAAGCTTTTCCTTAATAATCATATCCCTTATTCATATTACCACTTGTGCCTTTTTCAAACTCCCAGCTAAAAATTTCTGCAATTTCAGGTCCCCATTGTGCATTACGTTAATCAAGAACTGCGTTATGTTATTTAAAACAAGCAACTTCTAAAAATGAATGAACTTCAAATATAAAGTTTTCCTGAATTCCTTTTCTCCAAGTTCAATATATAAAACATTGCTATCACTAGAATTCAATGGATGTCATTTTATTAGTGTCAATACTTTCTCCATCAGTGCCCATCATAGTTCATACTTATTGTATTACCTTCACAGTTCATATCCATGTTCTCCAGGAGTCTTTCAGAGAGGTCATAATCCATGGCTCTATGGCTTTTGTCCAGATCTTTTTCACATTTCACAGGTTACCCATGCAGCACACAGGCAGCTGTCTACCTGTTCCTGTCACCAGCCTCACTGAATGAATAATCTCATCACCTTTTCTCATCATGTCCCTCAGAATATTTCTCTCTTATACTACACCTGTCTAGTGTACAGGCTATCACTGAAAACATCCTACAACTTACTTAAATCCTCTCAGTTTCTCCATTTACCTTAGGGTTATTGGAGAAAAATTCTCTCTCTGATGCTACCCAGAGTCAGAGGACTTAGTTCACTACTTGTCCCACAATAGACAAAGCACATACCCCTTAAGACTTGCCAGTAAAATGAGGGAGCTGGATTCCATGGCTTCTGGGGTCCCTCACAATGTTAACCGTATGTCTGGTCTCACGATCTTCCTCAAACCCTAGCTCTATTACCATATCATTTTTCTGCTGCAGAGGTTACAGCAGAGCCCTGGGATTTATTAAAGAAAGACAGGCTCTCCGTATCTCTTCCCAGCATGGAGCCCAGGAGCTTCTTATGAGCCAATCCCACCCCTAACAGGCAGGAATTTTGACTTGTTCCATGTCCAACCTGGAAAGTTTTCCCCTTCCCTTAGAAAACCTGGCAGCCCCTCAGAACTGAGGACTCACATACAGACATTAGACTTATCACCTTAGACCCCTAATCACTTTAGACCACTACAACTTAGAACTCCAGAGCTCCAGCAACCAGCCTCAGCCACTGTGGCAGCTATGATGCTCAGCATATGTCCCTCTAGCAAACTTTTCTTCTTAGATCTTATGTCCAAAAATCTTTAATCCTATGTCAGTGTTCAGTAGAGGATGCAACTTTAATTTGCTTATAAAGCAAGAAATTGCAAAAGTAGAAAAAGTAGAAAAAATATCCCCATTTTCAAAAATTGAACACATTCAAATTAGTATGCTTTTACAGAACATAGTGCTCTTTGGTATTTCAGTTATTTACTTTTTTTTTTTAAAGAAAGAAAGAAAGAAAAAAAAGACTGTCTCTTCCTCAGAGTTCTGACCTGTTCCATTTCTAACACCGGCTAGTTTGCCCCTCAGACAACCTGGTGACATCTTCCCCCAGCTTCCCACTGACACTGGACTCGGTAAGATTAACTTAGCCCAAAATTCAAAACTCCTGAGCTCAAGAAATCTGCCAGCGTTAGCTTCCCTAAAAGCTGGGACTACAGACAAGTGCTATCACATCCAGTACAATTCTCTTTGTAAACAGCAGAAGCTTCCTAGATATTTGGTAAATGAAGGAGAAATTTAAAACCGCACAAAATATTTAAGGAGTGCAGGTCAAGTACATTAAAGTTGATTAATTCCAGTGAATCACTCTGGCGCTATTTTATAAAGAGATAAATTACAGATAAATAAACGTCCTTTAAACTACAATCTCGTATTTAATTAGGTAAGGGCATTATCAAAGCTGTTAATTATATGCCAAGTATACACACTTTAAAAATGCTCAATTTGATAAGATAAACAGTTTTAGGCATCTTCATGCAACTGAATTAGAATTAGTCAAAAATCATTCCTGCCCTTGAAGTACAAAAAAAAAAACCCCAACAAAAATCAAGTAAAACGCCTTGAGTACAACTCAAGTACACTCACCTGGACTTTGATCTTGATCGTGAGTGGGATTCGGAATGTTTGGAAGCCCTTGATGGACTACGAGATGCTGACCTGCTCTCGGATTTCACACGAGCAGGACTCCCCGCTGGAGATTTTGACTGAGAGCGAGACTCCTAACAAAGAAGACAGTATTACAAATGGCAGTGGTCATGTAGATGCCTACCACCTAACATTTAAGTACCGTAATTATATTATATTGATTGCTCCTGAAAGACAAATGGTTAGGCAACACCCTCCAGAAAAAAATTTCAGCTCATTAATAGCCCATTGTTAATACTGCATACTGTCCTCAAATAATTCCCTACTTGAACCAGATCACCAATTCCGCTATTAACTAAGCAATCATGCAAATTCATCTACAACTTGATCATACAGACACTGGAACATAAACCATACATTTACTTAACCTAGGACCCATTCATTCTTCCAGATTCTTTTAATTCTACTTCACTCGTGCTTTCTACTTTTCTTCATTCTTCATTGAGTTTTTCCTTTTTCATACTTCGTGTATTCTTCCCCAATTCAAACAATTCATAATAGCCTTAAAAAAAATTCAAGTGCTTCTATCTGACCAATCTTCTGTTCAATTTTTTCCCCCATTCAATTTTAATTTTCTGATCTTTAATACTTTTCATTAGCCTTCTTTTATCTTGATTTATCTTCCACATTCTTGGAAAAAACTCTTCAATTTCTTCACGAACATTAACCTTAATGGAAAAAGAACATTTAGTATATTTAAGCACGTGGGGATTATAAAACTCTGCTGGAGTTCAGAATGTTATCTACCAAATGGAAAAGCCAGCAGGTAAAGTGCAAATAACTATTTTATAAAAACAATTTTTAAGTCTTTAAAATTGTTTAAGAATCTAAATTTTAACATCAGAATTTACTGGAGAATTCCAAATGCTTTTACCATACTCATCACCCTCCTCCCCTTTCAGATTTCATCCCTAACCTTTATCTGGAATTTCCCTGAACCTTAAAAGGTGTACATAAGTCAATACTACAGGCTAATTAGAATATGGGACTAATACCTATTAAATAGATTTTTGGTGTGTCCCTGACAGGTTTCAACTACTTCAATATCTCAGGAAACTTAATAGCTTGTAAGCAAGATTTCACTATGCCCAGTTATCTAAGATCAAACAGCTTTTAAAACAAAACATCCTGGTCAAAATTGTTTGCATTCGCCCCTCCAGATCCACACATGACAAGAGATAAGTTGTCCTGCTACTACCACTACTTGCACCAGATCTATCTAAAGCCATACTTTACAAGATACCTGCAAAGATCCAGAGAGGTACAAACTCTAACAAAATTACTGGCTAACCTTAAAAGTCTCCAATTATCACTACTCTGAAAAACACTAATCTGTTTAAAGACTAATGTTTAAAGCAAACCATCCTCATCACAGCATGTACCTACCTATACATTATAACAATAGTAATATTACCACCACCATTTGTACATACCTATTTGAACTTAACACCTTATAGGATACATGCAAAGATTCAAAAATCGATCCAAAAACTAATTACTGCCTTACCTTTCAATTTCTCCTAATTTTATTAAATTAATACACTTACATATTAAAAACATTCAGTCTATACTAACATAAAATCATTTTTGTTGCAGCAAACAAGCAAACTGAGAAAACAAGGGAAAAGGCAAGGAATTTCTAATTCTTTGCTGAAAACTATTTTGAAAGTTGTCAGTGATTTGTGTATATGTAGATAAGCAGACATCTTCATAATACTCTCTCTCTCTTTACTAGCTCTGATTCAGAGAGGACATATTTCAAAAGTAGACGTGTATAAATCCAAACTTTGCAAAAGTAAGTGATTTAAACTGCTCCAGGAAGTTTATTTAAAATAATCCTATAGTATATCCTTTTGTGAAATGCAAAATCCTTTTTAAAGGCATATCAGTCTTCTATTTAGGTCTGATCTTTTTTAATGTTATTCAGAACATATCTAAAATTAAGGGCATCTGGGTCCTCTTGGTTTAATTATTCTCTGGCCCATATACCTACCTCTGAAATGAAGTTCTTATAAAAGAAAAAAATTAAAAAGTTAACTTTAATAGTTTTAGCCTCTTCATTATTCAGAACACATACTACAATGTACTTCTCAATAACACAAGATGGGAAAGGAACAATTTTATCATTAAATGGCAATTTGGTTTCTCTAGTCTATGTTAAGGTCTGAAGATGGGTGCTAATCATTCCAATTTAATAAGAATTCTATAGGCACTTGAGGCATGATTTCATGTAAGGAATAGGGATCATCAGTAGTATGTCTCTATTATGTGGCTCAAGTATGTCTTCCTTTTGTGAAGCTGTCTTTCTATATCTATATTTTTCTTTGAAGCTTTTCTTCTAATTTAACTTGAAAATCAGAAGGAAAATCAACTAAAAGTCCATAATAAGTTCAGGACAATGTTGTAATCAGAACCCCAAGGTCCTGATTTGAAAGTAATAAATTCATCAGCACTTATTACAATTGCCTAAAGGTAGTTATCACACTCTCTGGATGAAGAAAATAAAAACCCAAATTTAGGTTTTCTACCTTTGTTTCTCATTTAATTACTTATAATAAATCTTCCACCTTGTTTCACATCCCCTATTCTAATTCCCATAACCATGAAGCAAACATGGGTGCAAGTTCATTTTCACCAAAGTGGCAACACAGTAAGCATTTCAGAAACTAAGACTGACTACGGAGCCACAGCACGGTGTGATGGAAAGAAGGCAGGGTCTATGAGTTGGGAAGAGCTGAGGGGTTCAAGTCACGACCAAGAAACAGGTAACAACTTCTCAGTGTTGCCTTGGCAATATTCTATGACTATAATTTACAGGTAAGTTGACAATCAGTGGAGGGAGTTTCCACAACAGAATTCCCTATGTGAATGGATCTCTCCAACTTCGACTACTACTTCCCTCAAAACGGAATGACTATATTTTGTAAATACACCTCTTAAGACTGAAATCTCAAAGGCCAGTAAATTAACTATGCCTGTGTAAATAAAAGTCTCTTTCTCTTCTGATATACTTTTTTGTAAATCAGATTCCTCAGCATAAAATTAGCTGTATAATGCTATTAGTCTGTCCTACGTTAAGGATATGTTCCAGGTATTAAAACTGTGTGCCTTAAACTATCTTCTGCAGTACTTCTGTTTTGTGCTATCTGCCAGTGGTTCTCAAAGTGTGGTCCAGAGACCTGTGAAAGTCCCTGTGATAGCTTCAGTTCTGTGAGGTCAAAACTATTTTTATCATAATCCTAAGACATTTTAATTTCTGATATGGTAAATATCAATAGATATCCAGGGGTGTGTTGAAGTCAGTTCCTACTGGCTGGCTGTTAAAAATTCAGTGTGAGCATTTACACCTTGGAAACTAGCAAATTAAGACTTGATTTATTGTTTTGTTCACTGTCTAGACTTAAGTGGCCATTAATAATGAAGATCAAATTTAAAAGTGTGTGATGTCTTTGGAAAGCCAGTTCTTAAACACTTACCAACACAAAACTGAAGATAACCCTCATAAAAGAAAAGTTCTTTGATGGGAGGGTGGGTGGTTCTCAATATTTAAGAGTGTAAAGGGGTCCTGAGACTAAAAGTCTGAGAATCATTGCTACACATTTTATAAATATATATATATATAAACACAAAATATATTTTATGAACCTAACTTCACGCCAACACTACACCACCAATTTCACACCAACACTGGGTCAACAGAAACCTTAAAGAAAACTTGATTAAACTGTTCTGTAATACTTGCAGTTAAATACATAGAATTTAAAGTTAAAGAATTTCTGTGCAAGCTCTTTTTTTCTCTTCCCTTACAGGATAAACATTTGAGTGACTGAATGAATATACTCTTGCACCTTAGGTCATTACTTGTACTCAGTACCCCATCTTAATATAATTTCCACCTTAACAATCCTGGAAAAGGGTTATTTACTAACTGGAAAACTATAAAATTTTTTTCCCACTAGGATTACTGTGTTTAAACCAATAATTTAACCAAACTTAGTGACACTTTAAAATGTTTTAAACCCCAAGTTTCATATTAAAAGCTCACTAGATTGGGGCAGCTAGGTGGCGCTGTGAATAGAGCACTGACCCTGGATTCAGGAGGACCCAAGTTCAAATCCAGCCTCAGACACATAACACTTACTAGCTGTGTGACCCTGGGCAAGTCACTTAACCCCATTGCCTAAACCCCCCCCCAAAAAAGGTTCACTACAAAAAAGTGATGGTGACTACACAGCATGTTATCAGATAATAATAAAGTTCCACATAAAAAACATATGATAGTTTGGGCAGACATTGAAGTCTGGCAGTGTTTTGTTTTGGTTTGTTTTAATCCTTTTATCAACTTGTTCAAGCTACTTCATCTTCCTAAACTTCACATCCCAGTATGCTCTTTCCCCACCACTATGTTCATTTCGGGTAGATCAACTTAAGTGTCTACCTAATCCTGCTAAACTCTACTACTGATTAGAAATGGCCTTCCCACCTGCTGGGACTTATCAAGCTGTCTTCTCAGGTTATTCCAAACGCTTCTTAAAGGCTCCGAGTTCTCCTGGACTGGTTATATTGCCTTCACTTTTCCCATTCCCTACTTGAACTTGGAGCTTTCAAGATTGCTCCTCAACCATCCCAGGGCACACACGGTAACTTTATCATCTAGTTGTCTCTACACCCTCTACTCAACACAGAAACCATAAATTCTAGAGAGCAGAAAGTCTATGTAATAATTCTTTTCACATAGTACCAAGGACAATGGTACTTAAATGCTGCTGCAACAAGTCCAGAAAACACCGCCATAAAAATTATTAAAAAAAAAACAACTCATGTGCCAACTGAAACAATATTTTGTCACTGGCCACCAGAAAAACTTAAGCAATGACTAGATGCAGTAAGCATTTTTATCTTAGACAATATAAAATACGAAGAACTTTTTATAAAATGTGTTTAAACATTTTTCTTCAGCACAAGTTTATTACTGTTTAATATAAATAAATGGGTTTAATTTAGTTAATAGTGGATTAAGCTGTTCTGAATAATGAAAAGCTGTGAAGCTAATTGGACCACAATAAGCCTCCTATAAAAAGCTAGTTCTAAACTCAGCCTAGGTAAAACAGTGTGAATTTGAAACCTTTTTCCTAAGACACTAACATTCATAATGTTTATAGCTAATAAAAATCAAATAAAAAAACTATAAGGGCCTTCCTACCCCATGCTTCCAAATTAGACTAGCACTAGAAACATCCAAGAACAGCAGTTTTTGATTGCTCTTAAAGAACTCCATTCTCAGGAAGCTACTTTAACAAATACTTGATAGACATTATCTAACAATATTAAACAATATGCTGTCCAGTTGAAATAAGTGCCCTCAAAATTAGATGGTCAAGTGAATGCTATCACTTTTAAAATAATTTTATATCAAGTGTCCAGACTCGGCAGTAAAATTAATTGGAATTCCAGTCTACAAGAATGTTACTTATAGCACACATATGTATTAAGAAGTTGATTACTAAAACACTTAGGAATGCAACAAATTTTCATTGATTATATATTTTTTGAAAAAGGAATGTTCTAATAAGATGTTTCAAACAGCTCTCAAAAAACTGAAATACTATACTAGAGACACCTGAGAAATTTCCCTCTCTGGTCTTTGACCGCCCTTAACAGTCTAAAGAGAAAGAACAGCTGAGCTTTCTCCCAAGATAAGACAGGATATCTCTCTCTATTCCAAGTAATATTCTTTTAAATCCCTTAGCTTGTAAACTAAAAGTTCTTGACCCCACTTCTAGGATCCCATAATTGCTTATTTTATTTTATTTTATTTTCGAAGTAACTGGGGTTAAGTGACTTGCTTAGGGTCACACAGCTAGTGAGTATCATGTATCTGAGGCCACATCTGAACTCAGGTTCTCCTGACCTCAGGGCCAGCGCTCTAGCCACCGCACCACCTAACTGTCCCCGATTGCTTATTTTATTAAAGGGTGCGTGTGTGTGTGTGTGTGTGTGTGTGTGTGTTAAACAGAACCTACTAGAAGAGAGCCCCTTCCAAAGAACATTTTCTTTCCACTCTTTTGATTGAAAAGTGCCATTTTCTTTCTATTCAATTTTTTTGGAGAGGATTCAGAAGATGCTTAACAGTTTTATTTTAACAGAAGATCCTCCAACTGACAACTGCATCTTTACTTATTTTATTAAAAAACAAAACCAAGTTTTTTTGAGGGCTGAGTCTAACTCAGAGTAGAAGTACAAGGGCCCCTTTAGTGTCCAATGTTGGGAACTTTGCCCTGGGCCAGGTCACCGTTTCTCAGACTGCCCTAGCTCTCCAGGTTCCCCACACTGGTAACACTTAGTGAGATTACCCAATGCTGTAACCCACTGCAGCCTGGAACTCCAGAGCTCAAGAAAGCTGGCAACCTCAGCTGCCTAAGTATCTACAATTATAATCAGGAGTCATCATGCCTAGCTTTTACTTGTCTTTAAAAGAACAGTTTTTCAACTTATGATTCTATAAATGTGAATTTCCTGTCATTAAGCTTAGAGCTGTATGCTACATTTTACTTTAGGGTGAACTTTTCCCCAGTGTACTTGTAAGAAATGACCCACATATTAAGATTGTATATGTTGGTTTATATTCTGGAGTTTTAAAAAGAAACAAGTTGTGAAAACAGTAGTCAAAGAATAATGACTGATAGCATAAAAACAGTATCACTTTTCAAAGTAACAACTTTGGGACCCGCACTTGTAACATGAGTCAGAGCTACACCAATACAACTACTCTTAAATTAACCAACACTCAAGTTCTAGCCCTGGGGTAAAAATCTTAAGTATGCTTTCCAAACTTAGCAGCTATGCATCTTTCGTAGTTCTCAAAAGGTAGTGGGAAAGAAATGGCTGTAATTTTTAAAAAGGTGAACAAACATTAGGAAGTCACAGGAATTTAATGTGTTTGCCCAAAGGATCCAGAACCTTTCAATTTTCCCCATTCCACTTTTCCCCCCTGCTTTCACTTATTTTCACTGTTTAGACTCTGAACATTCTAAACAGGTCACAGAAACAATTCCTACAGAGCCTGGGGTCAGAACTGTCCCTTTTCTAATTTCAGTATTTTATGCTAATCTACAAACATTAGGGAAACTAAGCATCCTACAGACAAAACAAACTCCAATCATCAACTCAAATGGGAAGGGAAGAACCCTATACTCCACTTCATGTTGCTGCCTCTCCCTACTTTTCTCTGGTGCTGCCTGGTTCCTGTCTCCATCTTCTTGTTCTCACTCTTATCCTCTTTGAGGTCTGCTAAGTCTGCAAAGTCCAAAAGATGAAAATCAGTCTTCACCCACTCAACTTAAAGAGGCAACTGTTTAGATCTTGAGGGTTTTTTTTTTTTAACATTTTAAAAGAGGAAATGGAGTGCAAATGTACTTGATGCTGGGACACACTTGCTAGCAAAAAGTTTTCTCACAGTCTCAGGCCAGCTTTGGGAAATTGCATGAATTAATGAGTGGGAAAGTGGAAGGATGAATGGATTCTGAGGGCACTACATAACTGTCCTATAATAGGTCATTAATTTTATGTTTTAAAGAATGGCTCCCTTCCACCCACCATCCAGAGATAACTTCTTTTGCATTTTTCTCTCAGGGCACCCATCCACCCTAGGTCATCTTTTTCAAGCTTCTGGACTTTACCCTTTATTCCATCACATTTTAGCAAAAGTTCTGGGCATAAAAACAGTTAAAAAATATATCTCTGAGTAATAATGAAAAACTACAATCAATAACTGAGACTCAAGTCTGCTCCATTTAAGCTTTTTTGTTTTATTACTGCCCTCTCCAAAATCTAACACATTCTCTTACTAAAAAGAGGCAAAGAATAAGGGGGTAAAGATCTGGGCTTTTAATGTGTTTCCAACCCGTGTATGTTTACAAGGAAATGGAAGCACGGTGAGAGAACATTAAAACATCCCACACCTTTTCCCCTACCAAACGCCCACACAAATCCTGGTGGCTCTCACTGCCACAAATAATGGCATTTACAAGTTTGAGACTATAAGTAAACTAAACATAACCTTAAACAAGCTGATTTACAGATTAGCAAATGCAACTTTCCACAAATTATTTCTTAACCTGAGGAAAGGAAAAGGCATTTCCCAATGCCAGTTTGAAAAGTTGTCTAAAAAATAAACTTTTTTCAAAGTTGAAAGGATTAAGGCAAGGTTAGCTTTTGTACACTTCACGAAATTAAAAGCGTAGGCCTTTTAAAAAATTATTTTAAAATTACAGTAACAATTTATGATGAACACTGTAAAATAGTTTAAATGATGAGTAGCTGGTATTTTTTTGTGCTCTGGAAAGGACTGAACATCACCCTATAACACTTCAAGCAACAAAGAAGGAAAGAAAACAAAATACTCTTCCCCTGCTGGCTTTAGCTACCACAATCCTTCCCCCGAGAAACACAGTTGCACTCTCCGTCACTTCTGTTTAAGAACCAGAAGTGGATTTAACTGTTTTTGTTCACTTGGTTGGTGAATCTGATTGCTGAGCTGCACAAAGGAGTAAAGGCCGGCCGTGGACAAGGGGAAACAGCATCTGACATTCTGTGTAATAACCTCCTGATGCTGGCATTCAAGTCCCTCTTTAGTTTGGTGCCCACCTATTTTTCTAACATTTCATTTCTCACACACTCCCTTTGTATGCCTGCTTCCTTCTCTGGGACCTTCTCCCACATGCCTTGAAATGGACTCTACTGAAACCTCTCTATCTGCTGAAATCCCTCCAAGGTGCAATTTGGACATCATGAATTGGGTTTGCTTTAGGGGTGGGAGACATTTGAGCATTATTCACTCATCTTCAGAGATGACTCGTCTACTCATTAGCTCTCAATCAATAAGCATTTATTAAGCACCTGCAAGCCAGGCATTGTGCCAAGCTCTGGGGATACAAAGACAAAAGAAAACAGTCAGAGACACAACATGCCCTTAAGTATATACAAAACAAGTACAATGTAATTTTGTACTTATTTCAACTTAACAGCTAGAGGGATCAGGAAAGAGCTTCAGGTAGCGACGGCATGAAAGCTGAGCTTTGAAGTACTAGGGATTCCAAGAAGCCAGGGAATCTTAAGAGTTATAATTATATTATTTCTACTTGGAAATGACTACAGTGTAAGAAACAAAAGAGATTAATAAAGTGTAAAGTATCAACCTTTTCCCTCACCAAACTTTAAAGGTAACTGTTAGCAGAAAATTTGACTTAATTTTCCCATTTACTTTCTTCCTTCTTTTTAGTCATTCTAACTATTAGAAAAAACTGGTAAAAGGAAAAAACGGGCATGGATTATCTGTCCCTGAAATAACTCTGGTAAAACAAAGGATTTAGGTTTGGCTTACAATCCTCTTTAAACAATACCCAAAACTTTTTTTAACCAATCCATTTCCTAATATTCATCAGAATCAACAGGTATAAAGATGGAGAAGCAAAAACTGAATGAAACCTTTTTACTGTTTCTTAAAATGGCATAATTAGTTTATTAAACTAAAATCAAATGTTATATTTTAGGCTTGTGAACGTGTTTTGTTTTAAAGGCTAATCTCCCACAACTTCAACTAATAATCTGTATTTAAATGAACAAAATAACATCCCCAGTCTCCTAGCTCTAGTACTTTTGACTCCCTACGGTCCATTTCACCTCCTGGAATTCTTCATTT
The DNA here is from genome assembly GCF_003287225.1 of Phascolarctos cinereus. Lineage (NCBI taxonomy): Eukaryota > Metazoa > Chordata > Mammalia > Diprotodontia > Phascolarctidae > Phascolarctos > Phascolarctos cinereus. The sequence continues at coordinate 14,982,179 of NW_027555514.1, forward strand.
CTGTTAAGGTTATAATTATGGCTCCTAAATTGTTAGACAAGTCTCTCTATTCCCATTGAGTCACACTCTTCCTCATATCAAATTTCTGCAATAGGCTCCTCCTACCTTTATCTTTAACCCATCCTGCACACCACTACCAGACTAATGCTTGTTACATTCCTTTCATTTTTGCTATATTCTTTTCACTCCCCTCAATTCAAGAGATCAAAAAGCTTCTCAATTGCCTACTACTGGATGGGGTCCAAACATCTGCCTGCCTGTCACTCAGAGCTCTCCATGATCTCACACCACCTTGCACAGACAACATTGTCGGCCCTACCGCTTCATTTCAATCTGGTCCCTTTATTGACACCTGACATTCATTCTCCCTGACTTTCCTACTATCAAAATACTACCCCCCCCATCCATAGAAGGCCCAGGTCAAACCCCATCTACTAAGCAAAGCCTTCCCTAATTACCTGTACCTTAGAGAAGACACAATATGGTATGGTGGTAAGAGCACTGGACTTCACGCCAATACCTGGATTCTGCTTTCAACTTCATCACTTACTGGGTTTGTTTAGGCTGCATTTTTAAAAACTGAGTCAAGTCACAATCTCTCTGAATCTCAGCTCTCACAAAAATAAAGGGACTGGGACCAAATATTAGGACTTGAAAAACTGTTGTACATCTAGGAACCAGCCCAAAACTGAAGAGCTAGAACACTTTTTCACCTTCCTAAAAAAAAAAAACAAAACAAAACAAAACAAACCACCAAGCAAAAACCAAAAACAAACAAGAACAAACAAAAGAGTCTCCCAAAGTAGGGGCAAAAGAAGTTCTGGAGAGGTCTAAAGGATGAACTTCACACCCTGGACAAAAAGTTCTGCTGCATCTGAAATCCTCATGTCCTGCAGGTCTCCTCCTCCCAGTTCACCCAGAACTTAAGCTTGGATGGAGTGGGTACTGGAATAGAAAAGAGAGGAGCCTTCAGGAAAGTCTCCAGTGAGACTCGAGTGGAGCTGTCCAGTGCTGATAACAAAAATTTGAACCCTCATTACTTTGGAAAAGTGATTTTCGTAGTTCCAACAAAGAATATGCAGAAAACACCCCTGTCAAATCCTTGTCTAAATAATCTGTTGGGATCCTCACACCTCTTAAATTCTAAGATCTCTTCATTTCCTGAATTCCTTCTGTACTTACTCTATTCATCTAAGTATTTGATTCTAAACTGTCCTGTTTCCTTAAGATTCTAAATTTTTTGTATCTACCACAGCACCTTTAAGAAACAGGCACTCAGTCAATTTTATTTAATTGTTAACTGAATATTTGAAAAGATAAACATAGAAAATAGTTAATGTAGTTTGTAACAAATTTTACTCCACCATACTTCCCTTTCTAAAAGGCTTTCTTTCTTGCATCTGGTCTTTCAAACTGAAAAGAACATTTTCACCTACAAAGGGAAAATTCCAGCTACTATATTCAGCAAATTTAACATTAAAAGTTCTTCATACTGGTTTTAATGGCTCTGAGAAACCACAGTGCATTCTATTTTGCTTTCCTTTTTTTTTTTTAAAGGAAACTCATTTAGCAATTAAAGGCAGGAAAGCTCAATATCCTTTTCTTACCTTTGTAGGAAAAATACACTTAACCCAATAGTAAAAATAATAAATATTGCCAATGATTTCCACAATCCTTTTAGTTACAATGGAAATACAATGCTTCCCCATTTTTTATCCTCAAAGGAAGATTTATTCCTCCAATGTATATGAATTATTGGTCATACCTAAAGCTACCACAATTGCCCTTTCAGAAAACATTATCTTCTTGAAATATTCAACCTCAAATCAGATGCAACAAATTACGCTGCATTACGTAGTATGACAAACCTCATAGCATGCCAACTTGTGATCTCTGCCACTAAAAGGGCCTTCTGTTGTAAAAGTATGTGGATTTTACAGGAAGTGCTAGTGAAAAGCAGTCTAATAAACAGAAAAAATAGCCAAACCTCAAACAGTTTTCTGGTTTACTTCTGCTTCACCTGTGATACCTCCTCCCAAGCTCCTTTTACTTTTATAGAAACCAGATTACCATTTTAAGGCTATCCTTTAAAGAATAGGTACAGGAACTAGACCTGTGGATTTCACTGGACTAGAGAACTTTAGGGGAAATTGCTCCTCGGTAACTTAAGTCTTGAGATTTGTCCCTAGAGCACTGACATTCAGTGACTTGCCCCTGGTCAATTAAACCCAAGTCTTGCTGCCTTTCAGGCCAGTTCTCTAGCCACAACACCCTTGCTGTTGCCTCCCATAAAACAGAACAAAAGACTATGGCCTATAGGGTTAACCATCAAAAACAATGCACTAAAAATCTATAAAGGAATACAACGATAGCTCACATTTATATGGCCTTTTAAGGAGTGCTGGAGTTTTGTAAAGTACGTAGACATAATTTCATTTGATCCTCACAACAATCCTGTGAAGGGTGGTATACAAATTCTGAGAAGAAAGGTAATTTTCAATTTACTGTTGTCATATTAAAATTAGAGTTGTGTACAACTTATTGAAAGTGACAAAAGAATTTTTTCTGTGATTAAAAAACACCTGTAATATTGAAAATGGAAAAACCTCAAAATAACTTTTTTCATATTAAATTTAACTTGTCAATGACTACTGGTATTTTTAGCTAGGCTAAAATAGGAATATACATATAGTATCTCAGGTCCTCTCACAAAAGCCTAGAAATTATACTCCCAAGTTACCTTATTGAGAGGACACTTTCTCTTCTCAATACAAAATACTGAGTTGAACTATTAGGGATCTTTCATTTTCAAGAGCATTGTTTTTGTTTGAATTACAAAGGCGAAGAGGAGGGATGCCTGGGATGGTTTGAAGAAGGAAAGCTGGGTGTACTAAAAAATTCCCAACTTCTTTTAAAACAACAGGAAGCTACGTTATAACCTAACTACTCCTTCCCCCCTTACCCCCCCTCCCAAAAGGGATCTTATTCTACAATGAGTAATCAAATCTGAAAAAGACTTAGGAACACCTAGAAAAGAATACTACACAGATAAGCTATACAAATTTGATAGTTGCATAGTATGAATAAAATTTTTAAATGAAAAGTTAAAAAAGTAGAAACCATTACTCTCTGGGTTTGGGTTGAGTTTTTTTGTTCCGATGGGGGGGTGGGGGTGCCCCAATAACTTATGCAATTTATTGTTATGCCAGGCTCCTTTAAAATAATATTAGTTCTGTTTTGTCAGAAATACTGTCGCTAAAATACTTTTACAGAAAGTTTCTCAAAGGAATCCATACACTACCAAAATAAGCAATCATGTGATTTTTCATCTATGTATCAAAAGCGATCTGAATCATGTCACTCTAAAAAATGCTCTTTTGAATCTTCCTAAGAAAAAAACAAAACAAAACCCTGTACTGACCTTCTGATTTGACTCTATGGTTCCAGAAAGCTCGGTACAGTTGACAAGTATAACCTGGCGTAATGGAAGAGCCCTGGAAGCCTTGGCTTGGAATTCCAGCTGTCACCAGTTGTATGACCATACACAGAGAAGTTACAACCTTTAAGACTCAGTTTCCTATACTACCTACTTTGTTCGGATTGTTGTGAGGGAAATGTTTAGGAAACATTAACTGCTATATAAATGAGTTGTTATTATTAAAAAAAAAAATTCTCAGCTCCCTCCCTCCAATGAACACCTGAACTGTTTTCATCGTTTCCATGTGACTCAAGCCACCTAAAGCATGAAATGCGTTGCTTAGGGACTGTTTATGCCCTGTATTCAGAAGGAGTGAGGGCATCTCCAAGTGAAGAGAACTGCTGAAACACAACTCCGAATTCCCTAAGTTTGACTCTACACCACCACCGTCCCAAACCCGAGGCCCTCCAACTCCTAACTCCAAGCCTTCTATCAGCGATCTTGAAAACTTCCAGGGGTCTCTGTCCTGCCCTAAGGGAAGGGAGAGCTCGCCTCGCTTTCTCTTTTCACGGTTTCTAAGGGGCTGTCACTGGCTCTCCGGGCCCAGCTCGGCCCAGGGGCTCCCTCGGGTCCCCCCAGCCCTACAGCTCCCCTCTCGGCAAGTCCAGAGTCCTCCTCCGTAAGATGGGTCCGCACACCCTCCTCGGACCCTCGCAGCTCTAGCCCCCGCTGCCTCCCTCGGGTCCTCTCCGCCTTAGCTCCAGGTCAGGAGGGTCCCGTGCTGCCTACGAGCCTCAGTTTCCTCCTCTGCCAAGGGAAGGGCGGGCTCCCCCGAGCCTCGGGGGCCCAACCATGCCCGCAGGCTCTCGCCTCTGCCGCCCCCCGCGCCCCACGAGGCAGAAGCCGTTTGGAGAGAAAGGGAGCGGGCGGCGGCGAGGGCCCGAGGAGGGGAGGGGGAGGCAGGGGCGGAGGAACCCCCCCTAGCCCTCCCCCCCTCCAGGCCTTCCCCCTCTCAGGCCCCGCCGGCCCCAGCGGGCCTCAGGCAGCCTGGACCCGGCCTGGGGCCAGGCCTCCGCCGAGCCGCGGCCTCCCTCCCCTCCGTCCTCCCACCTCGGCCCCCGCCCCCGGTGCAGGCCGCGGTCTCGGCCTCGGCCTCCTCCGCCCGGGCGCCCGCCCGGCTCGCGCCGCTTTGTACTCACTCTGCCCTCGAAGTTGTTCTCCTCGACATCACTCATGTCGACCGGGCTCTTCCCACCGGGGCTCCACGAGAGGCAGGGCTCGGCGCGGGGCCGCACCGGACCGGACCGAGGGCAGAGGGCGGCGGTAACGGCCGCTCCGCTCCCGCTGACTCCCAGGCTCGAGCAAAATGGCGACCGCCGCGCCGCCGCGGCCTCCTGCTCGCCTCACCGCGCGCGCCGAGGGGCGGGGCCGAGGGAGGGTTCAGGGCGGGTCCTGCGTGCTGGGGGCGGGGCCTGGCGCTCGGCGTCTTGAGGCCCCGCCCGAACGCCGGTCCCGGCCCCCCGAGCGCGTGCGCACTGTGGATCCAGCGCCTGCGGCGGCATTGTGCGGCCGGCGTGGGAGGAGCGGATGGGGCGGAGCCTCGAAATCGCTCCGGCGCGGCCCCTCCCCCGTCTGCCCCGCCTGGAGCCGCCCTCCGGCTGTGCTGCTGGGGACCGGGGAAGGCGGAGCTCCTGCGTCCTGCTGTCCAAGGCCAGCCCCTCCACCGGCTCTCTGCCTGACCTCCGGCACTTGGCCCTTCCCTCTTCCCCAAAACGGGGAGGTTGGTCCAGCAGGAGCCCGACTTATCGCAGGCGGTCAATCAGCAAACCTCTCTTAGCTCCGACTTGGAGCCTTTCCCGGGCCCCCGCACGCGCTTAGTGCCTAGCTTTTTTGATGGTCTGATATAGACAAATTCGCTCTGTCTGTGGCTCGCAATTCACTTCCCGTCCCCCTTGCAAGCTGGACGCGTTTTGCCTTTTGCATTCCCAGGAGCGCTTATTAAATAAGCGCTTAGGTGCCCAGTGCTAAAAACCTTCCCCGGCCAGATCGTGGTTCGGTCGTGTCTGACTCTCTGTGACCCCATTTTGGGTTTTCTTCCCAAAGATTCTGGAACCATTTGCCATTTCCTTCTCCGGCTCATTTTACAGATGAGGAAACGGAGGTAAACAAGGTTAAGTGACTTGCCTAGGGTCGTGCAGCTAGTAAGCCCCTGAGGCCAGATTTGAATTCGTGAAGACGAGTCTTCCTGCTTCCAGGCCCAGCGCTCAATCCACCGTGCCACCTAGCTCTGCCAGAGCTAGGCCTTAAAACTAAGAACTCATTTGAAGAACCCATCCCTCCCAACACACCACGGAGGCTTCGAACGGTCTGGACTACCCTCTCCATTTTACAGAGGGGAAAATTGAAGCGTAGAGAGATGCCAAAGCAAAGCCATTTTCCCCGCGGTCACCTAATTAAAAAGCATTGTTGATGTAACAAGTAGGTTCTGAAAAGATTGGAGTTTGAAGGAACTTTAGCCCAGACCCCCTCATTTTACAGAGGAGGCGAGTGGGAAAGGAGGTTGAGTGATTTACCGAAGCGGCAAAACTCGAATTGATTCGTTTTGTATACTACAGGTCTTCAAAGGAGCGTCATAGCGAGCAGAAGTTGTATGAAGATCCCTGTCAGGGCTGACCAGGAGCACTGTTATTATGTATCTTATTCAAGCTGAACCGGGAGTGGGGCGGGGGAGCGGAAGGAAAGAAAGAAATTGCATCTAAATGCGTTTTCACCGAGATCTCTCATTTCTGGGAAGGAAGAAGCAGCTGTGCTAACCACTTCGTCCCGGTTTTAGAGCATCAGGACTCAAAGCTTCTCAGATCCCCCCTCCCAGTTAGAGAGTAATATGAAACAAGAGTGGAAAGGCTGATTGCGGAGGCCTTTGAGTGACTGCATAGGCAAGGCTGCTGAGTAGCTCTCCTTAAGCGCTCGGCGTTGGGAAACGGGAATGTCCAACCAATTAATCGAGAGGCGATGGGATGTATGGGATGGAGTCTGAACTTCGATTTTGGAGACCTGGATCAAATCTGTGCTGAGACGCTCCCCAGCTGTGTGGTGTGAGGCGAATCGCTTCTGAGATCTTCTCTGCTTTATCTGTAAAACAGCTAATAATACCTTCATTAGGCACTTCGGGGAATGCCTGGAAAATGATCGTAGGTAGACCTCACAGCTGCTAGAGAAACAGGAGTCCTTGTTACACACGAGAGAAATCTTATTATTCCATATAATCTCAAGGAATTTGTTTTTGTTTTAAATGGAGGATTTTCTCCTTCAGAACCCAAGCCCACCAAACAGATCGCATTTTAGGAAGTCAAAGGATTTTCTGGTGTTCTTGTTGAGAACGTCAAGGCCACATAGGGCATAAAGGCTCATGAATTTGATCTCTCAAATGCCAGTGGATGACTGATGGGGGGAGGGAGGCAGGGTAAAGGGAGGGAAAGAAACAGCCGCGACAATAGGAAAAAAGTTCATTTACCTTTCTGGAGCACATTAAGGTTTACAGAACGATTTCCTCACTAAAATTGTGAGTCAGGCACTACTACAAAGGTCATTAGCTCCAATTCAGAGATGAGGAAACTGAGGCTCTGAGCGCTAGTGAGGGTCTGACTCCAAGTTCAGGGCCTTACCCACAACAGCACCGCAACAAAGCAATCATATTGCAATTAATTCTTTCTTTCTTTTTTTGGAGGCAATTGGGATGAAGTGACTTGCCCAGGGTTACACAGCTCGACAGTGTCTGAGGCCCCATTTGAACTCACTTCCTCCTAGCTGCTCGATCTTCCATCCATCCGTCCTTCCATTCTTCCTTCCTTCCTTTTCCTCAAAAAGTCTTCTATGACCCTGTCTGTCACAGCTATCTGTCAAAATGTCCTTTAAAAAAGCTTTTCCTAATCCCGCGACAAGACTGCAGGCCTTCCTTGTTAATTAATGCACACACACACACCCACCATATATGTATATATGTGTGTCTCTCTATCTCTATCTCTATCTCTAGATAGATCTGTAATAGTAAGGCAAGGGTTAGGATAAAACATCATCCAATTCCCTCACCATTTACTAAGCACGTGAGAGCTAGAGCAGTGTACAACTAGCTGCTGGGGAGGAGAGATACAAAGTTTAGAGAAAAATCTGTATGGGCTTGCCTAAGGCAGCGGAGAGGAGACTCAGACAAGGAAGGCTTTCTGATGAGAAGAGATGGAATTTCCTAGGTCTTGGGATGCAGGAATTAAGCTATCTATCTAGAGAAGGGAGATTTCTTGGGCAGTGCTTGCCTTGGTAGCGGTGGTGGGGAACCTCAAGTTTGAGAGTCCTTGAATCTGACCTACCTGGAAAAGGGAATGTAGTCCTCAAAAATCTCTTTTCAAACCAGAAGCCAAGTGATCAGGCATGGCATTGTCCACAAACCCCCCTGTCAGGCCCGTGGGTATGGTAGCTCCTGTAAACTGCTTGGCCAAGATACTCCACCTTTCTGAAGCCACCGAAGCCTGCCTTTGGAAGTCTCTATTCAGGTCTCTAAACTGTGCTTGGTAAAAGAATGCAAAGCAGAAACCAGGATCCTTATTTTCTTTGGCTACAACAGTAAACAAAGGCAGCAGCCACGTGCTTCTGCCTCCAGGCAGTCATTAAAGGCTTACCCTCTCGCAGAGAGAGCCAGTAGGATGAATAACCAGGCTGGAAGGTCAGTCAGCTCCCTTTTGATCATCACTCCTTAGGGGGTAAAGAGGCAGGCTTTCTCTCAGTAGTGGTTACAGGAAGGCCTGACAGGCCAGCGACTCCAACCAACACAGAATAAGAGAGTCTCAGAGCTAGAAACCCCAGATGGATGGCCACTTGTCAGCAAGATGGAGGAAGAAATCCTGGGGCAGGTATGGACAGAGCTGGACTCAGAAAGTCAGTGTGAGCCCATCCCAGCTCTGATAGTCTGTCTTATCTGAGTTAGTCTAGTGTCTCCCCAGAAGACTGTAAACGGCTCATGGGCTGGATCAGTTGGCCTAACCCAGCGCCTGGAACGGCATCCATTCTGAATGACTCTTTTGTTGAATGTGTAACCTATGTGACTTGTGGATGGGGCTGAGGATGGTGCTCACATAAATGATCTGGGTCTGCAAGATTGAAGAACTGGGAAGGTCATCCACTTGTGGAAAACCATAAAGAAACCAAGACTCTTAGCTTGTTGAAACCTGTCCCAGCCTTTCACTTGGCTGATGTTGGCTTCATTCTCCATACTTCTTCCCCCAGCCCCCTTCTCGTGAACTATTACAGGTTGATTAATTTTTAAATTTTAAGCCCATCAGCTAGAACAGGTGAATGCTTGCATTGACACACATACCAGCAGCCCCTTCCACTCAACTACAGACCTGTTTCCTAACAAAAGGTTAGCCACACACTCTGTGTTCGATTTAAGTAGACTGTCCCAGGAATGAGGGCATTGCTGTGCCAAAGTAACAAGGAAATCTTTCCCTCTAGTGAGTTATAGCAAGGTGTCTTAACAATAGAAATCCCTTGAGGGCAGGGATTGTTTCTTGTCTGTTTTTGTGTTCTTAGGCCAAACAGGGTGCCAAGTACTTAGTACATCATGATCTTTGCTGAGTGGAACTGAATTGGTGATAACAGGCTTATAAACTATGAGTTAGTTGAGACAGAGTTAACAAAGAGATAATATGGCCCAAGCCCCCAAAGGGAGCTTCGGGAGAGAGAGAGCAGTTCCCTGAGAGGTGGCAGCGGCAGTGACGAGACCAGGTGGCAGCAGTGCTCATAAAGCCTTGGGGGTGATCTTCATTCCATATCTCCTACTCTCCTGGATGGAAGGGGGGGGGGCCATCCCCATTAGCTCTTCTTATGCCTGATTTAATAACTTTGAGGGCAAGCATGGTTCAAGATTGCTTTCCAGAACCGTCTGTCTTTTTTTAAATCACAGTGACCCAGGTCCAATAAAACTCTCTTCTTCTAACAAAAATAATTCAGCAGAATGGATTGTAGCAATTCTTCAACTCCAACTTTTCTACGTAACCAAGTAAAGGTCGCGTTATCCTCCCCATCCACCTTTCCCGTCCAGCTCCTCAGACCCTTGACTTCTTTGCCCTCCCACCCTTGTTCTTACTCTAATTTGTCGTTGTTGTTGCTGTTATTCAGTCCTTTCAGTCATGTCAGATTCCGAGACTCCTTTTTCGCAGTTTTCTTGACAGTCTTCTCTACTGGAGTGCTTTGCCACTTCCTTCTCCAGCTCATTTTACGGGTGAAAAACTGAAGCAAACAGGGTGAAGTGACTTGCCTAGGTTCGCATAGCTAGTGTCTGAGGCTGAATTTGACCTCAGGTCTTCCTGACTCCAGGCCTGGCACTCTGTCTACTGTACCACCTAGCTGCCCTTTCTAAACCTAGCAAACACCAAATAAAACTAATATGAGCATTATGGAGCAAAAGGAGAGGACTAAGTCAAAATGGGAATTTCTATTACGGAGAGCTTACTTTCCCTTTTAAATGTATAATAAATTCAACATGTAACTTTCAAAGTTGTCCTGCTTGTCTGTGATTCTGTCTGGCCTTCTTTCAGTTCTCTTCTCATTTGGGAGGTGAGAGGAGAGGGGAATTGGGGGAAATAGGAAACCGTATTCCTACAATCTCTTCTATCTTTTATCTTACTCTGCCCAATTAAGAGAGAGAGAGAGAGAGAGAGAGAGAGAGAGAGAGAGAGAGAGAGAGAGAGAGAGAACTCTTGTAACAAATTTACATAGACAAGCCAAGCAAATTTCTTCCATGTCCAAAAATATATGTCTCATCCATCACCTCTCTGCCAGGAAGTGGGTAGCTTGCTTCATCAAACATGGTTAGTCATTCCATTAATCAGCTAAGTGTTTCAAAGTTGGCTTCCCCCCCCCCACATAGTTGTTACATAAATTGTTCTACTAGTTCTGCTCACTTAACTCTGAACCAGCCCATGCAAGTATTCTCAGGTTTCTCTGAAGCCTTTCCTTTCATCATTTACAGAGCATTAATTTTCCATTACATTTATATATCATAATTCTTTCAATGATATCCCAAATGATGGGAACCCCTTTATTTTCCAGTTCTTTTTCACTATAAAAAGAGCTATTATATTTTTGTGCATCTGGATCTTTTCCTCTTTCTTTTACAGGATACAGGCCTAGTGGAGTATCCCTGGGTCCAAAGGTCTGCATGATTTAATGACTTTCAGGGCATGTATGGTTCCAAATACTTTTATGGAATTAAAAAAAAAATCGTAGCCATTTAATAATACTCTTCCCCAGGTGCAATAAAACTCATTCTTCTAATAAAGAAAAACAGTTCAGTACGTTGGAGTGTAGCACTGGTTGTGTCTGACAGAATGCAGAACACATATTCGACAACGGTCTCTACCTTTTCTACCTAGACAAATCAAGTTAATCTCTGCTGTCCAGGGCTAACATGGGTCATTACATTTGATCTAAGGCAAACTGCCAGTTTAGTGGGTTTTTTGTTTGTTTATATTGGTACAAAATATCTATCTCTAGGCTCAGATTTCTTCACTCTGCATCAGTTCATATTAAGACTCCCCACACTTCTTAGAATTCCTCTTATTTGTCATTCCTTACAGCACAGTAATTTCCGGTTACATTCATATACCGCAATTTCTGGGCAACAGCTTTGTTTTCAGTTTGTTTTGCTAACATAAAACAGGTGGGATGAATATTTTGGTATCTATGGGACCTTTTTATCTTTGAACTCCTTGAGGGGCATATTTCCAATAGTAGGATTATTGTTAGGTTACAGTGTGGTGGTGACTTTTCTCTCTATCCTTCTTTTCCATTGTGCTATCTGAAAAGACGAGAACAAGGAATTTCGTTAATGGCAGACCTGATATTATAATCTTTCTATTTTCTGGTACATTTGGGAACCTTACTCTTCTCCAGTCAGTACTTCATCCCTGGCCATCCTCTCCAAGGCAAAGCATTCTTTCTTTCACACACCCTGAGTTAAAGAATGAAGGGAATACACCCTTTCCTTCCCACTTCCAGATCTTCCCTCTACTACCACCCACCCTCTTCAATTCAACAAAGACATAACTGGCATCTACTGCAGACAAAAGCTTTGGCTCAGACACCTCTTCTCCTTCAAGCTTCATTCCATCTGTTTACCTCAGGCAGTGCAAATCTTTACTGCAATGATCTCTCTGGCCGCCAAATCCCCAAAGGAGTTCAGGAGCTAACTCACAACTGTCCTTCCTCCCCCAACCACTGACTAGTTCATTGCAAAGCCCTCTTCAGTCGGTGTCCCGGCCTCAAGTCTTCTTTCCAGCTCAACTTCCACACAGCTGCCAAAGGGATCTTTTTGAAGCACAACTTTGACCATGTCACTCAATAAACGAGGTGCTCCTTACTACCTCTAGGGTACAACTCCAAACTCCTCTGTTCAGCAACAAAAGCCCTTCACAACCTGGTTCCAACTTCCCTTATAAGTTTTATTTTACATTACTCTCCTTCACCCATTCAACAATCCTATCAAAATGACCTTTTGAGGGGCAGCTAGGTGGCAGTGTATAGAGCTGCAGCCTTGGAATCAGGAGGACCTGAGCTCAAATTCGGGCCTCAGACACTTGACACTCACTAGCTGTATGACCCTGGGCAAGTCATTTAACCCCATTGCCTAGCCAAAAACAAAACAAAACAAAACAAACTAAAAAATATGACCTTTTTGCTCTTCTTCACACAAGACATTCCCTCTTCTGACTTTGTGCTTTTCCACAGGCTTTCCCTCATAGGGGAAGACATTCCCCAAACTACCTCCCCCCAGGTCTCCTGGAGTCCCTAGTTTCCTTCAGAGCTCAGTTCAATCACCCCTTCCTACATGACAGCTTTTCTCATCCCCAGCTGCCAATGCTTTCCAAACATATTGATTTTGCTTATACTTATCTGTGCATGTGTTGACTCATCCCATAGAGCGTAGTGTCCTGGAGAGTGGGGATGGTTTGTTTTTAATCTCTGCTCCCAATGCTGGCACTGAGCAGGCACTAAATAAATGCTTGTTGCTTCACTGAAGGATGCTTGAGTGCATCATTATTAAGGCTGATGACTGGCTGTTTGTGAACAGCATGACGATGACAATTGGTCAGGAACGAGAATGTTGTTGTTTGCTTTAGTTAGTGGCTAGACTGGATTACCTCTGAGGTAATCCTGTGAACCGTGGTTCTTGATGGTTCAATCTCAAGAGCTAAATATTTTCAGCTTCAGCAACTTGAGAACCAATGTACTAGGATGGACAAAGCCTCTGATTGGCATCAGTGTAGCGTATGTCTTTCCTCCTAGATCTGATGAGATAAAGACTATTGAACCCAAGACTTTCATAACGGTGTGTTTTTAAAGCACTTTGCCATTTTTCAGAGCATTTCAAAATAACAATTGAAGCTATGGGAGAGGATAAAATGGTCTCAGAGAAAATACTGAGAGATGGAAAGAGAGCTGAAGATGAATTTATGAGACTCCTACCTGTAGGAAGCTGGGGGAGGAAAATACAGTGAGGCCAGCCTGTCAGTAACCATCTATTAAGTATCTCCTATGTGCCAGCTCTGTGGTAAGCACTGGGAATACAAAGATAGGCAGAAGACAGTCCCTGACCTCCAGAAGCTCAGAATCTAGCGGAGGAGATAACAAGTAAACATGTACAAACAAGCTGTATATAGGATAAATAGGAAATAATTGACAGAGGGAAGGTATTAAAATAAAGAAGGATTGGGAACAGCTGCTTGTAGAGGGTGGGAGTTTAGCTGGGGCTTGAAGGAAGCCAGGAGGTGAGGAGGAGGAGGGAGAGCATTCCGGGGATAGGAGACAGCCAGAGGAAATGAGAGATGGAGTGTCTTGTTCACAGAACAGCAAGGATGCCAGTGTCACTGGATCAAAGAGGACTCCACTGGGGTGTAAGACTGGAAAGACACGAGGGGACTAGATCATGAAGGACTTTGAATGGCAAACAGAACATTTTGTATTTGATTCTGGAGGTGATAACCACTGGAGTTTTTCAAGTACAGGGGTGACATGGTCCAGCATTCACTTTAAGGAAAATCACTGCCGACTGAATAGAGGATGGATTGAAGTAGGGAGAACTCTGGCAGACAGACCCACCAGCAAACTATTGCAATAGTCCTGGCGTGAAGAGACCAGAACAGTGGCAGGATGAGAAAAGAGAAGGGAGGCATATTAGAGAGATATTGCAAAGGTGAAATCTATAGGTTTTGGCTATAGATTGAATAGGGATGGGGGGGGGAGGAGAGAGAGAGAAATGATTCAAAGATCACATCTAAGTTGTGAGCCGGAGGGCCTGAGAGAATGGTTTCTGTGTTCTACAGTAACATGGAAGATAGGAGGTTGGAAGGGTGAGGGACAGATAATGAGTTTGTTTTTGGACTTCTTGAGTTTAAGATGTCTAATGGACATCAGGTTTGAGATGTCTGAAAAGCAGATGGAGATGCAATATTGGAGGCCAAGCAGAGGCTGGGGCAAGATAGGTAGATCTGAGAATTATCAGCATAGAGATGGCAGTTAAATCCATGGGAGCTGTTGAGATCACCAGATGAAGTAGTACTGTAATGGTGTCAAACAAATAAAAAAAGTGGCCATTAAGCTGAACATAAGGATCCCAGTGGCTACATATTCACTTAATTTTAAAATCTTTAATATTACCATTGTCTTATTGTATTTTACTTATACCATTAAATATTTCCTAATTACATTTTCATCTATTTCAGGCCACAACAACGCCTCTGATAGCTAAAGAAGTGGAGACAAAGAAAGGATAGTCAGAGAGGTGGACAGAATACTTAATATTCCAAGTGAACAGCACAATGGACTTTATATATTTATTTTAGCATATTTGTCTAATAAGTATTTTAATAGATTTGTTTATACATCACTGACATGGTCTCACCTCTTCAATTCAGGCAGTCGGTGCCTCCCACATCCTGCCTCCTGTCTTTTCCCCTTTCAAATCCATCTCCTATGGTCAACAAGTTAATCTTCCTAAGTTACAGGGCTGACTATATGATTTCTCTGCTCAAAAACTTTCTATGGCTTCCTATTATAGCCTCTGTTTATATATTTTATATAAACTCTTCAGCCTAGCATTCAAAACCCTCCACAACTGGATTCAAACCTGATTCTCCAGTTTTCATTTCAATTCTTTCTGCTTTTACACTCCACATTTCCCCAAGACTGCCTGCTTGCTGTTTCCTGTTTTGCATATTGTGTCTTCACCTCCATTCATCCTTCTAGTCCAATGTCTCATGCCTGAGGAGCAGTCTTCCCTTGTATTCATTTTCCAGAATCTTGCCCTTCCTTAATAATTATCACTCCTGGGACTTGCGTTTTAACACTTGCACAACACAGCTCTTCTACATTAGTTTATTTAGGTCTTTTAATAAACCTAGAGAAATAGCACATGTCAAGAGCCAACCTCTAAGACCTGGATTCAAGTCCTGCCTTTGTCATTTATCGGCTGTGGCATCCTGGGCAAGTCACTTAATTTCACAGTGACAACTCTCTAAGATTAAGTTACAGAGAAGGTACCAGCCTGCACTGGTAAAGGAGTTTCCTTATCTGAGAGCTTCCTATGCCAATGTAAACATAGATTCAGTCCCTGCCAACCCTAGGAGGTAGACAGTTCATCTGTTAGTATCTCCATTTTCCACTTGGGAAACTAGACACTTATAGAAGCTGCGTCTGTCACGTGACAAGTAAGCGTGAAAGGAGAATTGGAAACCAGGTTGTCCTTACTCCAAGCCCAGTTCTCCATCCACAACTTCTTGACTTAAGACTGATTTCTTAAAGGCTTAGCTTAAATGCTGGGGTGCATGGGGTGTTCAGGGAGGACTAGTACCTCTGGTGACAGGGCTTGCTGAGTCCTTTTCGGGGCTGTTCACCCATCTTTGGTGTCCACCCGGCACTCAAGTTGGGGCTGTAAGAAGCTGTAGCATGCACAGTGGCCTCCCCCTGGTAACACTGTCTCGGCGGACGGGTTAAACCAGGTTGATGGTAGCTGACAGGAGTTAGACCCATTGGTGAGTCAGGGGGATGTCTACCCCAAGCACATGAAGACTTCTCCTGGCAAAATGGGCAGACAAGAACAATTTGTCTCAGTGGCCATGAAGGTGACTGAAGCAGGTGCCGTGGAGCACTTAGACCCTGGTGAGACATTGAAGATACCAAGGTCATCCACTGCATCCTGGGCCATCACCAGTCATCCTGACTTTTGTCCTGAGACAATGACCCTAGGAGAGAGACTTTGCACAACTCTGCCTCACTTAAATCCAATTCACTTGCAAGTCAAGTCATCACTCATTCGTGATGTCATTGGTTCCCTTAGAAAATGAAGGACCAAAAACAACAGCTTAAATGCTATTGAACCTTTGCCTGGTCAATCTCAGCTGAAGAGTACTTTCCACCTCTTTCAATTTTTCTAGAGCAGTTTGGGTTTTTTCTCTGCCCTTTTCATTCCTAATCTAGTATTATGCCGTGGCTACTAGCTGTCCTGTCTCCCGGATACAGAGGCCTCCTGCAAAAATAGGGATTTGAGTCCAGGTCTTGTGACTTCAAATGCTTCGATTTTTTTTACTGCAGAAACCTGCTCCCGTCATGGTTTATTTTGTCCCCAGTGCCTGGCCCACTGTCCTGCTTATAACATGTACTAGTTCAATCTTTATCGAATTCTAAAGTTCAATTGACATTTTTCAATACTAATAATCACTGAAAGACGTATTCATAATACTATAGCAATAGTTAGCATTTCTATAGCACTTGAGGGGTTGCAAAAAAGCATTACCAAGTCACAGCAACCCTAGGGGGTCAAGGCTACCCATGACTATCCCCATTTTGCAGATGAGGAAATTGAAGTATGGACACACAGCTGACAGTATCTGAGTTTATGTTTGAACTCAGATCTTCATGGCTCTAGGTCCAGTGTTCTAGCCACTGCGCCACCTTGTGGCCTCCATTCATTTCTACTCAGGGTTGGCCCTGAGGGCTTTGGTCTCCATTATTCAAAAAAATGAATGAATGAAATTTATTAAGTACTCGTGAGTGTGCAAATGTCTGCTGGTTACAACAAACATGATTCACTGCAAAATATATATTGTCCTTGAGGACAGAAGTCTGTCTGCCATTTCTAAAAGGGGATAATAATCGCATCTGCCTCCCAGGATTATTGTGAGGATAAAATGAGATATATTTGTAAAGCATTTTGTAAACCTTAAAACATTGTGGAAATGTTAGTAATTACAGCTATTGTTATAAATATTTGCTGAATCACTTGATACAGCTAATAATCACAGGCATTTCCACAGTTCTTTAAAAGTGTGCAAAGGGGGCAGCTAAGTGGCCCCTGGAGTCAGGAGGACCTGAGTTTAAATCCGGCCTCAGACATACAACACTTAACTAGCTATGTGACACTGGGCAAGTCACTTAATCTCAATTGCCTCACCAAAAAAAGTATGCAGAGCTCTTTACAGCTATTACCTCATTAGAATATGTTAAAGCTCACCAATTAAAATTTTCATTAAAAAAAAAAACCAGCCTTGAACTTCAAACGGCTGCTCCCCACCCTCAAAAATGGGAACAGAACCAGAGCATTTAGAGCTGAAGGGACGTCAACGATTACATTTTTTTTTTATCCAACCATCTCAATAGACAGCTCTTAGCACCTTGTGGGTGTTGGCTGGTGAAGTTTCATCTAGCTTAGCTGCCTGTTGGAAGTTGGTAAGGGCACTCTTTTCTCTTTGACTGAAGGTATCCTAATCTTTGTTTCTCTTCCCAAATGATTGTTAATCCCATTACAAAGGGACAAAAGACTGCATAATGAGCCTAATTAGGCTTTGGGGTATTGACATCCTAGGTCTCTATTATCCTTTCTGCAGCTAGTGAGAACTACCTGGTATTGTTATTCTTAAAATCAGAGGATTTAAGGGGTAGGGACCTCAGAAATCTTCTGGTCGAACCTCATTTACAAACCACCCACCTGAGGCCCAGAGCTTGCAGGATCATAGAATCATACATAGATCCACGGTTGGAAGGGACTTCAGAGACCATTCCAGCCCAACCTCTCATTTACAGATGAGAGAAGTGAAGCAGACTAAGATAAAACTGACTTACTCAGGGTCACAGAGCTAATAGATGTACAAAACTGAATTCGGACTCTGGTCTTCCTGACTCCAGGCCCAGTGCTCTGAGCACTCTCGCACCACCTAGCTATCTATCGATTAATCTCTCAATCTCTGTTTCCTTATCTGTAAAATGAGGAGGAGGAGGAGGAAGAGGATGAACAACACCCACCTCACAATGGTTATTGGGCAACTCAAATGAGATAGTGGATGGTTAGAGGCCAGAGCGGAGCAAAGCTTTCCATAAATACTAAAGGCAACAACAACAAAAAAGTTTGGTGTTTTTTAGGCAATTGGGGTTAAGTGACTTGCCCAGGGTCACACAGCTAGTAAGTGTCAAGTGTTGGGTCTAAAGCTGTATTGGAACTCAGGTCCTCCTGACCTCAGGGCCCGTGCTCCATCCGCTGCGCCACCTAGCTGCCCAAAAAAATATTTTTAAAAGATAAAATAATTCACATATTGGCAGACAGAATGAAGACCCCAAAAGAGCTTGACAAACTAGCATAGTGGCCCGAAGCTAACAAATTGTAATTTAATAGGGAGAGATCGTGTAAAACTTTCACTTTGTTTCAAAAAATCAACTGGCCAAGTATAGAATGAGAGGAGAAATGACTGTAAGAGAATTCTTTAAAAACATTTTATTGATGGTCTTTTTTTCCCGCATCTCTGTCTCTATCACTAACCTCTCCCTCCCTCCCTCCCTTTCTCTCTCCCTCTCTCTCTCTTCTTCCCCCCCCAACTACCTCCCCCTTCCAGAACTAAAAGCAGTTCTTGTGAAGATAGAAGGGTTTAGGAGGATGGAAGCTTCATCTGCATCCGCACTGTGTTGCGGCTGCCAAAGATGCAGTTTGATCTTGGGTTGCACTAATGGATTTATAATGTCCATATCGAGGGAGGCGATTCTTCCATGTTCATTTTTACATAAGAAAAATCAAACATCAGGCTTTTGATAAAGAAGTCCAAGGTGTAATTTCAAGGGAGCTCATCTCTGTGAACCACCGACATTGCACAACTCCTTAAAGTCATGTAAAAGTGACCAAGATTCAGAAGACACAGATAGATTTATATGGTTTTATAATCACTGTGGAACATTCATGAAGTTACCATTGAGTGTCCTGCTGCTTAGTAGAAAGAGCACAGAGCTGGAGTCAGAAAATCTGCTTGCCTGTCTTACTTCAGACACTTAGCTACCTGATCATGAGGAACTCATTTATCATGTAGAAGCCTCAGTTTCCACATCTGTCAAATGCTCATAATAAAAGTTTCACTAATTTTTTCTCAGGTTTGTTGTGAAGGAAATGTTTTGCAAACCTTAAAGCCTTACATAATTGTAAATTATTATAATTACTATGAATTTTGTCTGTAGTTCATGGGATTTACAGAACCCATCTACCCTTTCTACTTTCAAGTTGTCAAACTAGGTAGGGAGGCAGGTTGGGAAGGCTACATTAACCTTATGTCGATACTTACAAACATAAAACAGAGTTTATAATGTGGCTGAATTGCATTGGGAGTAGAGCGATGCATTCAATCAATTACTCAACAAGCATTTATTAAGCACTTATTACAGTTCTGACACTGGGCTCCATTAAGCACTGGGGATTCAAAGCAGGCAAAAGAGGGCATGAGAAACAGCATGGCATGGCGGGTAGAGTGCTGAATTTGGAGTCATGAAGACTTGCCTTAAACACTTACTAGCCCTGTCACCCCGGGCAAGTCCTGTTAAGTCCCGTGTGCCTTGGCTTCCTCATTTTCAGAATGAAGGAGCTGGGAGGAAGCTGAAAGGGGAAGATCAGAGAGCAAAGAGGTGCTGAGGGAGATGGCATTAAATGTTTTCTTAAGGATTTTGATGCTCTCTCTGAAGTGCTGTGCAGATGTCTTGTTGTGGGGTTCAGGGGTTCTATGCTCTAATGTGTCTCTTAGCTCAGTTCACATCTGCAGCTCTCTAAGTTGTAGACTCATGGGCAGAGCACTAAAACCACAAGAATCAATGGGATTCCATGTCCGGACTAAAAAACAATTCAGCCTTTGAGAATAGGAAAGGGCAAGAGAGGCAGCGTGCTACAGTGAATACGAACAGCTACCATTTTAGGGCACTTAACGGTTTGCAAAAGAGTTTACACATATTATCTCATTTTATCCTCACAGCAACACTAGAAGATGGGTGCAACTATGAGCTCCATTTTACAGATGAGGAAACAGAGGCCGAGAGAAGTTAAGTGATTTGCCCAGGGCCATACAGCTAGCAAAGTATCTGAGGTCGTATTTGAACTCGGTCTTCCTGACGTCTGGTCCAGCACTCTATCTACTGCGCCACCTCGTGGTCTCAAAAGTAGATCGCTATCCTTGTAGTCTTACCCGTGACATACACAGGCTGTGTTGCCCTGGTCAAGTGCTGACCTGCGTGGTAGAAAGTGTTTCTTCACCTGGAATTTTCCAGACAATGAAATCTCAGGTCTAGATAGTCCCTGTTCCGTTAATGGAAGGATAAATTAAAACTCTTCTTTTATTCCTCTAAGTTCTTATAGTGAGTGCTTTAGGTCCCAAGCACAAAGTTCTAAACAGAAGGATACACTCAACTGTGGAAGTTATCAGGAGCTATTAAAATGATGCACAATGAATTAAAATGCCAAACACTTTTGAGAAGCTCCTAGATTATTAATCTTACTAGATTAAAATTTCTTTGAAAAAAATAGAACATCTAAAATGGAAAGAGTGATTTTTAAAAATTACTACTATTAACAAATCCAAGGGCAGTTAGGAAGAAGTAGATTTGATAATTACAGAGGATGAGACAAAAAAATGTAGTTTTCAAAGAGCAAAGAGAATGGTTTATACATTAGAAGCCTCTGTATGGCTCAGTGGAGGACTTTCATGAAGTTGCTGCAATAATAGAGAGCACTTTCTCAGGATTCTAGCTCTGCATCTAAACGGAACTTTAGAGGCCATGTGGTCCAACACTGTCATTTTACAGATGAGGAAACTGAGGCCCAGGGAAGTTTAGTGACTTGCCCTAGCTAGTAAGTGGAAAAGATAGGATTTGAATTCAGGACCTGTGACTTGAAAATTAGGAGCTACACTGCTTCTCTGTACCCCTCCTTTCCATTCTGGACCTAAAGTCCAACAGGAGTGCCACATTGCTATCAAAGAACGTTGCATGCAGAGTGAAGAGACCTGGATTTCAGTTCTGACCCTGTTATTGACTAGCTTAATACTTGTCATGCAAAACGCAGTGGCTTTTACCCAGACCTTTATATTTGTTGTTCAGTTGTTTTTCAGTCATGTCTGACTCTTTGTGACCCCATTTAGGGTTTTCTTGGCAAAGATACTGAAGTGGGTTGCCATTTCCTTCTTCAGCTCATTTTACAGATTGAGGAAGCTGAAGCAAATGGGGTTAAGTGATTTTCCCAGCGTTACACAGCTAGTAAGCGTCTGAGGCCAGATTTGAAGTCAGGAAGATGAGTCTTCGTCACTCCAGTCCCCACACTCTATTCACATGCCACCTAGCTGCCCTTTACTAAATGATAAAGCAAAAGAAATCATAACATTTACTCAGTAGAAGACAAATTACACACACCCACGCACACACACACACACGCACGCACACACACACACACGCACACACACACACACACCCCAGTTCAACCCAAAACCTTCCCCACCAGTGCATGCAATGTCTGTGGGAGAGAGTAGGCACACACAGAAACCTAGCAGGGGGACACATGCATAGGGAAACTCATATTTCTGGGGATGTCATGATTCAGGACACAGGGCCTTGATATTTTTGGTCTCTTTAGAGAATAATATGTATCCTACCTCATCTACTGCAGCAAAACCACTTTTCTGCTATCTCTCTATCTTTTGGTCTTCACAGATCTCTGTTGGTCAAAATGACTTCTCAGTTATCTTGGGACTACTAACACAAATGTCAAGATCTTTTAGAATTCAGCTATCCTTGGCTGCTAAGAAAGTGTTAAGCCATTTCAGTGGTAGCCAGTTTTCTTTAACCAGATAACTGCCAAATTTCTCAGATTTGCAGCAGATCTGAGGGTTTCTCCCTCTCAAGCTGTAAAAAGCAATAGGGCCATGTAGTTTTTCCCCGGACAGCATTCTCTTTTCTCTAATCAAGGTTCAGCAAAGTCTCACCTCTTCTCCAATGGGCACAATTCACTGAAAAGCTGAAGCAAAGCTTCTTTCCCCTCTTGTTTTTCCTTCTTGAGCCACAGGAGGCAGTGAAGGGCAACTTGCCCCTGAGAAGTTTCCACCCACTTAAGACTATAGATGGTGGCAGAGGGCAATAGTACCTTTCTGCAGCCAATCATCTTTCAACAAATCAAAGACTCGATTGGAATTCCCATGGTTAGAATCAAAACAGCTGCACAACCTCCCTGTTACGTAGCATCCTCATCACCTTTTGTGTCTTCTGTCCCCAACTCATCCTATACTCAGCTTCATCTTGTTTCTGTCTTTATCTAGTCATTCCAATCTCTTGATTTCCAATGCCTCAAATCAGAGTTCTGCTTATAAGGAGTGACTCATCTCTAACTTCTGATGCGAAATTTAAAGAAATCTACCTTTCCCTTCGGTGTGACCCCAACAGTCCTTATACAATCACCTCATGTTCCCCAGTGACTTGATTTTTAGTTTATCAGCTGTATCCTTTAAAACTGAAAATTATCATATGCAAATGACTTGATGGACCATGATGCACAGCAGCCCTCTTTAATTCTGTCAGTGCTCTGCCTTCAAACTTGTCTTGTGAGAACATTTCTCAGATTTTCATTTCCTCCCTGGATCTGGTAGGTCCAGGAAGTTTTCATTCATGATTTCTTAGAATATGGTATTCAGGCTCTCTCTCTGTCTCTGTCTCTGTCTCTGTCTCTCTCTCTCTCTCTGTCTCTCTCTCTCTCTCTCTCTCTCTCTCTCTCTCTCTCTCTTTAGGTCATGCTTTCAGGTAATTCCATGAATCTCAGATTTTTTCCTCCTCCTTGATGTATTTTCCACATCATCTGTTTATGAAGTGTCTTTTTTCTTCAGTCTTTTGGCTTTATTTTCAGTCAGTCAATAAACATTTATTAAATGTTTACTATGTGCCAGGTACTGTACTAAATGCTTAGAATACAAAGGCAAAAACCGGTCCCTGCTCTCAAGGAGCTCATAGTCTCATCTTTTCTCATAGGGAGAAACAACTTTGTGGGAAGAAGATACATATAGGATAAAATGGAAGTAATCAGGAGAGGGTAGGCATTGGAATGAATGGGAATTGGGAAAGGCTTCTTCTAGAAGGGGGGATTTTAATTGTGCCTCAAAGGAAGCCAGAAGGCAGAGATGAAGAGGGAAAGAATTCCAGGCATGGAAGTCAACCAATGAAAATGCCTGGAGTCAAGAGATAGAATATTAGGTGCAAGGAATAGCATGGAGGCCAGTGTCATTTGACTACAGTTGTATAGGATAAAGAACAAGTGTGGGGATTGGTACCACGACTAGGTTATACTGGTATTATAAGTCTTCTGTCCCTCCCCTAGGAACCTATAAACTTCTAAATTTTTTTAATGTGATTGTAAGGTTTGGGGGCTCACCTGAAAGTATATTTTGTACTTGGATTGTTAGAAATTCAAACCCTTTCTGGCATCCCTCTACCTCTCTTAAGGGTTTTTTTCATGATATGGACTTCTAATTATATCCTGAGTTTGGTCTTCCTCCAAAAAGGAACTTCATACTTGGAAATGCCAAAGAGGCAGTCTTTTTCTCATTGAACCTGTAACTTGAATAATTCAAGATGGTAGGAGAGCCAGGTCCTTCCTCCACATATGGACTTGATCCCATAACCCCCTTTCCCTCCACATCTTCTCATAAGCATTCATATTCCTGTTATCTTACATCCTCCACCTCTCCCTATTACCTGGTTCCTTTGCTACAGCATTCAAACATGCTCATCTCCCCCATTCTTAAAAAACCTTTACTACACTCTACCAACCCTTCAAGATATCTCCCCATAATTGTCCTTTTGTCAACGAAACTCCTTGGAAAAGTTTCCTATGTTTAATTTCTCCATGTCTTCTCTTCTCACTCCTCAAAAGACTTCATCCATCAGTGGGGCCATTGCTAGTCATCTTGATTTTTGTCTTCTCACTGGACTCCCATGACTCTGGAGGAGAGAGTGAGGCAGATGACTTTGTGTCGCTCTGGTTTGCTCAGATCCAATTCACACACAAGGTGAGACATCGCCCTCATGACATCATTGGTCCTCTTTGAGAACAGAGGACGAGCCATCATCAATCACCTGAAGCTGCTCTCTCCAAAGTTGTCAGTGATGTCTCAGTTGCTGACCCTGATGGCCTTTTCTCAGCTGCATTGTTCTTGGCCCGTCTGCTACGTTTGACATTGTTGACCACACTTTCCTCTTGCATGCTTTCTCTTTTCTGTGGTTTTTTGTGACTCGATTCCTTTTTGATTTGCCCCTCACCTGTGAGACTGCTTTTACCATTCCTTTTACTATGATCTATATTATCATTCTCTGTATCGTATCCCTTAACTGCGGGTATTCCCCTGGGTCCAGTCCTGGACCCTCCTTTCATCCCCACTTGTACTCTTGGTAACCTCATCAAGTTTAATTATCATCTCTGAAGACATCTCCCACATTTAATTCCATCACTGTTGAGCTTCAGTCCTACATCATCAGGTGCATACGAGACACTTAAAACTATGTCCTGGAGACACCCTGAACTCAGCAGTCTGAAATGGAACTCATTCACTTTCCCACCAAACCTTCCCTTTTCCAATTCCTGTTGAAGTCACCGGAATCCTTCCAGGGTCTTGGGTTCATAATCTTGGGCATCCTTGACTCTTCACTGTCCTTCACCCCACATGTCCAGTTAGTTGCCAAATATCATGTTTCTATTTCCACAATACTTCTCAATTCCAACTTCCTTTATCCACTCACACAGCTACCTTTTTTTGTGCAGGTCCTTATCACCTAGTGCCTGGACTATTGAAACAGCCTCCCAATTATTCTCCTTGCCTCCAATCCACCCTCCACACTGCTATTCAAATGATTTTCCTTAAGCATGGATCTTATTAGGTCACTCTCCTACTCAATCAACTGCAGAGACTCCCTCTTGTCTCCAGGATAAACTATAAAGGTGTTTTTGAAGACCTTTATAACCTGGTCCCTTGCTATCTTTTCAGCCTCAAATGCTCATTACTTCTCCTCCTGCACTTTGTAATTCAATCAAAATGTTCCTCACACATGATTTCCCATCTCTATGACTTATCCTGGCTTTCCCCAGTTTCTGGAATGTGCTTCCTTCTTACCTTCAGCTCACGGATTGCCTCTTTAGGATGCAGCTCAGGCACCATATTCTGCATGAAGCCTTTCCTGATCCCCACAATTGCTGGGGCCCTCCCTCCCACAAAAATTATATTGAACTGTTTTGGACACATATCTAATAATTCACTTAATATTTATGCAGTATATTCTTTTTCTATGTAATCCTTCTCTCTCCCATCAGAATATAAATGTTTATAGTGAGGATTGTTTCACTTTTTGTACTTGTATCACCGCCCTACAACAGTGTCTGGCAAATAATGAGCACTTAAGACATCCTTGTTGATCAGTTGGCTGGTTGATGAGGGCTCTCTCACTGCCTCCTCCAACTCTCTGTGCACTAAGTACCTCCTTTTTTCCAGGAGGCTGGGCCTAGGAACTCTGCCCACTTTGCAGAATCACATTGAATAGCCAAAGTGCCAAGTCTAGGAGCTTGAAAGCATCACTATCCCTGACTGGTGCCATCTCTTGGACAATGATGTCCTCCTTCCTTGAGGCCACTTTGTTGTATGTTGCTCCCTCAAAGTCTGAACAGGTTCCCTCTAGGATACACCATCTTCAATCTTCTAGGATTCAGGTCTCACTTCTCCACACTTCTTCTAACCCTTCTGGGGTTAGCTCCATTTCTCTCAACCAGACCTCTTAGAGATCTAATTATAGGCTCCATTTTATGGGCCCTAATTCCAGGCTACAGTTCAGCTCATCCCTAAGGCAAAATTCAGTCATATTCGAGGAGGTATCAAGAGGCCAGCAAGTACCCAGAGAGGTCCATTGGGATGGTGTAGCTATTAAGGAGACCTAATCAAAGTCCAATGAAAGGTGTCAGACTTTAACTTAAATCCACTTCCATTCAATTTAACAAACATTTTTAAAGCACCTGGTATGTTTTGAGAGGCATTGTGAAAGGGAAAGAAAAGGAAAGGAATAAGAATTTATATAGTACCTATTATGTGCCAGGCACCTGCTAAGTGCTTTACAAATAGTCATTCATTTGATCTTCACAAAAAACCTGTGAGGTGTTATTAATATTTCCATTTTACAGTTGAGAAACTGAGGCAAAGAGAGGTTAAGTGACTTGCCCAGGGTCACACATATCAGTGAAATCATAGCTGTAGTTCCTACCCCTAGGCTCTGGATTGATACCTTTTGTTTTTGTATCACATCACTTTTATATATTTTAATTATAAGTTTCACAATTATGGATGAGGAACACTTTAAATATATATATATATATACATATATATATATACATATACATATATATATATATATAGAGAGAGAGACATAGTTTCTACCTGAAATTATAAACTTCCATTTTTTCAAAAAATATGCAAATTAATTTTAATAAAGTAATAACAAAAGTAATCTGGTTTGTTTCTTTGTCCCCTTCTGAATTTTTTTTTAGCTTTTCTTGAACATTTTTTTTGCTGATTTTGCTGCTGTTGTCCTTGTTTACACGATTGGAGTCAGTGTGGACATTTTTCTTTTACTTCTCCTTTCTTCACTTTGAATTACTTCAGAAAACTCTTCCCATATTTCTTTGTATTGGCTGTGCTTTTCATGTCTTATAGTGTGCTAATTGTCCATTACATCCATATGTGACAATTTGTTTCACCTTTCTTCAGTTGACGGATGCATGAATCGTTTCTTTTGCTATTAAAAATAAGGCTGCCGGGAATCGTGTTGTACAAACAGACAGAAAGGACATGTGGTACATAGTTAGGGTCCCCTGGACTAACCCTCAAACTCTCCAGGGAGGGTGAGTGCAAGGGGGATCGAGAACTCTCAAGACTTAACCTTCAAAGACAGAGAGAGAAGAACAATCCCCAGGAAGAAGTTTCAGAAGAGGAGAGGAATTTCAGAAGTGACACCCAAGAAGCTCATCATTCCACTTAGAGTCTTTAAAAAGAAGCAGACGGAAGAAAGAACGAATACAAAAGCGTGGCCTGGCTACACAATAACAGTAGTACTGAAGATCAAGATGAGCTGAAAAACTGCAGGGTCAGCAAAACGAGGGCGAGGGCTTGGATGGTTTGGTTTGGGGGTTTTAGTCATTCTGAGGGAAGGAGTCATCATAGCAGTAACTGGGCGGAAATTCAGGAGGGAGTGATCATAGTCGACAGGAGGGAAAAAACAGAACCCCTCCGCTCTTCTTTTGCTTGTGTTCTCTCTGTGGTCTCTAGGCTGAAAGGGGGCCATCCTAGATGGAGTGGAAGCCCAAACAAAGTAGGGCGGTGATACATGGCAACCTCAGGTATCTACCTTGGAGTTCAATTACACCAGGCTCAGTTCATTTGGGGCCACTAGGTGGCGCCATAGTTCATAGAGCACTGGGCCTGGAGTCAGGAAGACCTGAGTTCAAAATAGGCCTCAGATACTTCCCAGCTGTGTGACTCTAGACAAGTCACATAACCCTGTTTGCCTCCATTTCCTCATCTGTAAAATGAGCTGGAGAAGGAAATGGCAAACCACTCCAATATCTTTGCCAACCCAAATGGGATCACAAAGAGTCCAACATGACTGAAATGACTAAACACACACCGCTTCATCTCAGAGTCTGGAAATAACTGTCAGTTATAATTTCTGAGCTGCTGTCAGGTTATCTCAGAAAGATCATAAAAGAGTGAGAAAGGGGCCTCAAGACTGGGCAGCTAGGTGGGAGGTGTTGGACTTAGACACCAAAAGACCTGAGTTTGAATCCTGCTTTAGACACTTAGTAGCTGGATGTTTTGGGGCAAGTCACTTATCCATTCTGTGTCTCAGTTTCCTTTTCTGTAAAATGAAAGGGGTTGAACTTGATGACCTCTGAGGTTCCTGTCAGCTCTAGACCTATGGTCTTTTGAGCCTATCACTACAGAAGGACCCAAGTCCAGTTTCCCAGAATGGGAAGAAAATGGAGACTGTTAGCTGATGGTATTTGAATAAATGGTTACTGGACAACTAGAAAGGGAAATGGTGGTGACAGAGAGCCAGTATGTCTGTGATTTGTCAAGAAGAGATTCTGCTAGACTTAGCTTGGGTCCTCTGTTGCTTTGGTAGAAGCATTTGGGCTGTTCTTGTGGAAAATGTGGCTCCATGAGGAGGCCAAAGAAGTGGTATAATTAGGTGGGTGTGAAACAAGTCAAACGGACAGCCTTTTTTGGGTTCCTTAGTGGTTCTGTGCTGGGCCCAGGGTTGGTTAGCTTTTTTATCAGCCACTTAGATGAGTGGTGTGCTTATTAAGATTATAGATACCATGAAGCTAGGGTGGATGGCTAGCATGTGGCCTGCTTCGGTCAGATTCCAAAAAACTATTGACAGGCTAGAAGACTGGGCCAGATCTAGTAAGATTTAATCAAACAGGATCAATCTTATACTAATATTAAAAAAAATCAACTTCTCAAGCACAAGATGGGGAGATGCGACTAGATGTCGTTTGCTGGAAAAAAGACCTGGTGATTTCAGTGCTCTCTGAGCCCCGTAAGGGTCAGCAGGGTGTTACTGCGGTAGTTTCTGGCCTGGTGAGGCCACATCCCAGCTCTTTGCTTCAGTTTTGGTTGCCATGTTTTAGGAAGGACATTGGTGACCTGAAAACATCCAGAGCAGAACCACCTGCCTGTCAAATGGCCTTGAGATAATGTCACCAGATGACCACTTGGTTGTTGTGCCGGAGGAAAAGGGTGACAGGGGTGATGAGGTCCAATACTCCTTTAGAACAGAAGACCAAGTTTTGGGCTTGGTCCAAAACTGGATCAGAATGAGCATCAGGGGAAGAATGAGCCCTGTCTCCAAGTGTGATGTGACTCCTTCAAAAGAGCCTGCCTCTCAAAAGAGGTCCAAAAAGCCAATAAGGAGAAAAATGCCCTAAAAAGAAAAACTGGCCAAATGGAAAAGGAAGTCCAAAAGATTACTGAAGAAAATACTTCCTTAAAAGTTAGAATAGAGCAATTGGAAGATAGTGATTTTATGAGAAATCAAGGCACTGTAAAACAAATCCTAAAGAATGAAAAATTAGAAAACAATTTGAAATATCTCTTTGGAAAAACAACTGACCTGGAAAATAGATCCAGGAGAGAGAATTTAAAAATTATTGGACTATCTGAAAGCCATGATCAAAAAAAAGAGCCTAGATATCATCTTTCAAGAAATTATCAAGGAAAACTGCCCTGCTATATTAGAACCAGAGGGCAAAATAGAAATTGAAACAATCCACAGATCTCCTCCTGAAAGAGATCCCCAAAGGAAAACTCCTAGGAATATTGTAGCCAAATTCCAGAGTTCCCAGGTCAAGGAGAAAATATTACAAGCTGCCAGAAGGAAACAATTCAAGTACTGTGGAAACACAATCAGGATAACACAAGATTTAGCAGCTTCTACATTAAAGGACCAGGGCATGGAATATAATATTCCAGAGGGCAAAGGAGATAGGATTACAACCAAGAATCACCTACCCAGCAAAACTGAGTATAATCCTTCAGGGGAAAAAATGGTCATTCAGTGAAATAGAGGACTTTCAAGCATTCCTGATGAAAAGACCAGAGCTGAATAGAAAATTTGACTTTCAAATACAGGACTCAAGTGGAACATGAAGAGGTAAACAGGAAAGAGAAATCATAAGAGACTTATTAAGATTGAACTGTTTACATTCCTGCATGGAAAGATGATATTTATAACTCATGAGACCTTTGTCAGTATTAGGGTAGTTGGAGGAAAAAATATATATATATAGATAGAGAGGGCACAGGGTGAGTTGAAGATTAAGGGGTCATATCTGGAGAATAAAATTAAGGGATGAGAGAGGATTATACTCAGAGAAGAAGAAAGGGAGAGGTAGAATGGGGTAAATTATCTCACAAAAAAAAACAGAAAAGTTCTTACAGTGGAGGGGAAACGGGGAAGGTGAGAGGAATGAGTGAATCTTATTCTCATAGGATTTGGCTTAAGGAGGGAATAACATACACATTCAATTGGGTATGGAAATCTGTCTTACCCTACAGGAAAATAGGGGGAGAAGGGGACAAGAGAACAGGGGGATGATAGAGAGGAGGGTAGATTGGGAAAGGGTAATCAGAAGTAAATACTTCTGAGGAGGGACAGGGTCAAAAGAAAGAATAGAATAAATGGGAGGGCAGGATAGCATTAAGGGAAATAGAGTTAGTTTTTTACAACATGTCTACTATGGAAGTGTTTTGCATACCTGCACGTGTACCACCTATATTGAGTTGTTTTCCTTTTCAATGAGGGTGGGTGGGGAGGGAGGAAGAGAGAAATTTGAAAGCTGAAGTTTTAAAAACATACGTTTAAAAAAAATGTTTTCACATGCTACTGGGAAATAAGAAATACAGGAAATGGGGTACAGAAGTCTATCCTGCCCTACAGGAAAATAGAAGGGGAAGGGGATAAGTAAGAGAAGAGGGGGGAGAGACAGAAGAGAGGACAGACTAGGGGAAGGGATATTCAGAATGCATGCCATCTTGGGGTGAGGGGAGGGGTGAGATGGGGTGAAAATTTGGAACTCAAAAACTTGTGGAAGTGAATGTTGAAAACTAAAAATAAATAAATTCATTAAAAAAAAAAAGCCTGCCTACTGGGGCGGGGGTGTGTGTGTGTGGGAATGTAAGACTTTTGTAGAGAACATGGTTATTTAGCCAGGGCGTTTGAGGTCCCTTCCAGTTCTGTAGACTGACCAGTGAAATTAGATTGTGTGGGTGTAGCTCTTTTAAAACTGTAGGGCACTCTATCAATGTGATCTATTTAAACAGAGAATTATTTAGATAATTGGATTTTCTGATTAATACAGAAATCCTTTGAATTTTCATCTATGTCAAATTATTTTAGAAATGTTAGGATATTTTCTTGCCTTAGTACAGTGGTGAAGATAATTTAAATTTGCTCTTATGATTGAGATTTTAAAAAGCCTGCCATTACAACTGAACGCTACTGTGTGTATGGAGTGTTCAGGAAAGACTAGCACCTCCGGTGCAAGAGCTTGCCAATTCCTTTTCAGGGCTGCTCATCCACCTTTGGTGTCTGCCTGACACTCACCTCTCACCTGTGGCTCCAAGAAGCTGTGGCATGCCCAAATGGCCACACCACAGTAAAACCATCTTGGCAGATGGGCCAAACCAGGCTGAAGGCAACCAACAGGCCTCAAACCCCTTGGTTAGTTAGGGGGTATCTACCCCAAGCATGTGAAGACTTCCCCTGGTGGAATGGGTGGATGAGAACAATTTGATCCCGTGGTCACGAAGGTGACTGAAACAGGCTCTGTGGGCCTTTAGAGCTTGGTGAGACATTGAAGATGCCAAGGTCATCCCCGGCATCCTGGGCCACTGACATTTCTCTTGACTTTTATCTTGTCACCGGACTTTGAGGACTCCAGAAGAGAGAGTAAGGGGGACAACTTTGTGTGACTCTGCCTCACTTCAATCCAATTCACCGAAAAGTCCAGACATTATGCCATGACGTCATTGGTCCTCTTTGGAAACAAAGGGCAAGCAACAGCATCCTTAGGGTTTGGGCATTACCTTCTCAAATGAAATGGACACATTTGTGCTTCTTGTTGTATAATTTTGTATTACTTTCATAAAAGATTATACTAGACCTTAAAAAGATTAAAGAAAGAGGAAAAGGACTCATCTGTACATGTTGTTCAGTCATGGCTGACTCTTCGTGACCCCAATTGAGGTTTTCTTGGCAGAGATACTGGAGAAGTTTGCCATGGCCTTCTCCAGCTCATTTTACAGATGAGGAACTGAGGCAAACAGGGTGAAGTGACTTGCCCAAGGTCACATAGCTAGTAAATGTCTCAGTCTGGATTT
This sequence comes from Phascolarctos cinereus, assembly GCF_003287225.1. Taxonomy (NCBI): domain Eukaryota; kingdom Metazoa; phylum Chordata; class Mammalia; order Diprotodontia; family Phascolarctidae; genus Phascolarctos; species Phascolarctos cinereus. The sequence continues at coordinate 15,013,901 of NW_027555514.1, forward strand.
GAACTCAGGTCTTTCTGACTCCTAGCCTGGCACTCTGTCTACTGTGCCACCTAGCTGGTAAAGTACTAGAAACTAAAGGGATACCAATCAGCAGAGGAATAACTAAACACATTGTGGCATATGAATTTGATAAAATACTATTGTGCTATAATAAATTTTTTTTCTTTTTATTTGTTTGTTTTTGCTAGGCAATGGGGTTAAGTGACTTGCCCAGGGTCACTCAGCTAGTAAGTGTCAAATGTGTGAGGCCAGATTTGAACTTAGGTCCTCCCAACTTCAGGGCTGGTGTGCTATCCACTGCACCACCTAGTTGCCCCCTCCATAAGAAATTATGAAGGAGACAGTGTCAAGGAAATGTAACAGGACATGTATGAACTGATGCAGTGAAGTGAGCAGAATCAGAAGAATTTATCCAAGAGCAACATTATTGTAAAGATGAAAAACTTCAAAGGACATCAGAATCCTGGGCAACTAAATAACTAACCATGATTCCAGGGGTCTAACCGTGAGACATGTTACCTAAGTCCTTACAGAAATGCAATGGCCAATGTGGAAATTGGTTTTGCTTAACTATACATATTGTAAGTGGGGTTTTGTCAAGCATTTTCTATATATGCTTAATAATAAGGGAGACATTGTCTTGGGAAACTTGAGGACAAAGGAGAAGACTGGAAACAGCAACAGAAGGGAACGGTGAAGTGAATGGATTAGAGAAGAACAGGATGTTTGATTTGCTAAATTAAGGACCCAGTTGAGATTAAATAATATAACCCAATCAACACTGCTTCCTGATTTTCTCCAGCTTCATTCCTATGCTTCCTAATATTTTAAAGATAAATTGTAGGTGACATAAAGGCTTTTTTTTTACATTAATATAGTATTTTGATGGGTTTTATTATTAGTGTGCATTGCTGATTTTTTTCATTTTGAACCATTTTTACAATCCTGATATAAATTCTATTTGGTCATAAACAATGCCTACAACCCCCCCCCCCATTTTGCTGTACACTGTTTACTAATAGTATATTAGTTAATATTTTTTGCATAGATATATTTATTTATAATATTGATGAAGTTTTCTTTCTCTACATTATTTTTTCAGGTTTAGGGATAGGGTCACATTTGCTTAATAGAAAGAGGTAAATATCATCTTTTTCTGATTTTGAAAACATTTTATTTATTTTGTAAAAAAAATTTTAATTAATTAATTTTGATTTATCAACAATCACTTTCACCAGCATTTGAGTTTTAAATTTTTCTCCCCCTCTCTCCCCACCTCCTTCCCCAAGACAGCATACAATGTGATGTAGGCTATACATATACATTCCTATTAAACATATTTTCACATTAGTGATGTTGTAAGGAAGAATTAGAACCAATAAGAGGAACCACCAGAAAGAGGAAACAAAACAAAACAGAAGAAAAAAAATAGCAAATGATATGCTTCGATCTGCATTCAAACTCCATAGTTCTTTCTTTGGCTGTGGATAGCATTTTCCATCATAAGACCTTCAGAGATGTCTTAGATCTTTGAATTGCTGAGAATGGCTAAGTCTTTCAATGTTAGTCATCACATGATGTGGGTGTTACTGTGTACAGCATTCTCCTGGTTCTGCTCACTTCGCTCAGCATCAGTCCATGCAAGTCTTTCCAGGTTTTTCTCAAATCTGGTTCTTATAGCACAATAGTATTCCATTACATTCATAAACCACAACTTATTCAGCCATTCCCCAATGGATGGGCATCCTCCCAATTTCCAATTCTTTGCCACCACAAAGAGAGCTACTATAAGTATTTTTGTACATGTGGCCCTTTTTCCATTTGTATGATCTAGAAGTGCAATTGCTGGGTCAAAGGGTATGCACATTTTTATAGCCCTTTGGGCATAGTTCTAAATTGCTCTCCAAAATGGTTGGATCATTTTTTAAAAACATTTTAAACAGTACAGGGATTACTCTTGAATATACACTATATATACATCTATCTATCTATCTATCTATCTATCTATCTATCTATCTATCTATCTATCTATCTATACTTGAATATATTTATACTATTGTATAAAGTCTAATAAAATACTTTGAATATCTGATAGAATTCAATAGTGAATTTGTTCTTTGCTACAGATTGGAAGTTAACTTTACAAATATTTAATTTTGGAGGAAATCCCCTTTTTTCCATTCAACAAATAGTAAGAATTACTGGAAGCAAGATCGATGTACTATACTTTATTACAGTTGGAAAATGTTGGCATAATCAATCAACACGCTGCAAAGACATAAATCAATCCCTGCTCTCAAGGAGCTTATTTTCTATGTAGGAGACTACATACTCCTATGGAATAAATGCAAACTAAACAGAAGATAGTTTAGGGGAAGAGATCATTAACAGTCAGAAGGATCAAGAAAACCTCCAGGTAGAAGTAAAAGTGTAAGCAAGTCTTGAAGGAAATAAGGGACTCTGTGAGGTGGAGGTGAGGAGTAAGAGCATTGAAGACATGGAGGAAAGCGACTTCAAAGTCATGGAGATGGGAGATGGAGTGCCAGGTGTGTGGAACAACCAGAACGCCAGTTTGGCTGGAATACAGAATTCATGAAACGAAGTGACATATAATGAAGTTAATGGCAGATTGTAAGGAACTTTAAAACCCAAACGGAAAAGCTGTATGTTTTATCCTGGAGGAAATAGGATTCCACTGGAGTTTGTTGAACAGTAGAACTGAGGATTCGTTGTGTCCTTCGTTCTCAAAGAGGACATGACATCAGGAAGGTGACACCACGACTTGCAATTGAATTGGATTTAAGTGAGGCAGGGCTGTGCAACGTCACCAGCCTCACTTTCTCCTCCGGAGCCATCTGGGTCCAGTGGCCAGATACAGATCAGGATGACTGGAGATGGCCCCCAGAACTAAGGATTGAAAGAGGAAGAGGCAAAGGGGGAGGGCATTCCAGGAAAGGATGGCAGTCTGTGCAAAGAAACAGAGATAGAAAATGCATTGTTGTTTTGTGAGGAATGATAGGAAGAGGAGTTTGCTTGTCCTCAAAGGAGCTGGGAAGTTAGGGATGAGTGGAAAGATACTGAGCTTGGTTTGATAATGTCTTTGAATGCTTGGTTTCTTTAGTTTCAAATTCTTAATTTCAAAGCTCAGCTCAGGCACCACCATCTGCATGAATCCATTCCTGACTGTCAAGTTCCTCCCTATTACCTTGGATGTATTTATTTTTAAATATATAATGTATATGTGTGTGTGCTTTAATAGCTTAAAACCGTATTAAGACTTTTGTGACAGCCTGTATTTGGCATCTACTTACACTTCCACATCATACGCAGATAGATACATAAACTCCCTGAGGGTAGGCATTGTTCTGTGTTTGCCTCGTTATTTACATATTTACTCCTTGATTATACCGTGAGCCCCTTGAGGGCAGGGCCTCTTTTCATCTTTCTTTGTATCCCCAGTGCTTAATAAATATTTTTTGACTGATAGATTGTCTATCCATAATGCCTGATCACAGTGCCTGGCATCCAATCAGGGCTTAATGAGTGCATTTGATCGGTTGATTGATGTCATGTGACGTTAGCTTCTGTAATGCCAACTTCAGGACTATTTCCACCTCATTGAGCTGCTTCTGTTTATCAAAGCTTCAGAAAGCTTGTAACCTCATTAGAGAAATAATAACTGATTTATGCAAAGACTTACATGGAAGTAATTACAGAGCAATAACTCTCTAATAAAATTCTAAACTGGATACAATCAAATCACTTTGAGCTCTTAATCTAGGAAACAAAGTGCTTGAATGTATGATGCGTTGATAAATGGTCAAAGGATATGAACGGGCAGTTTGAGAACAAAGAAATTAAAGCTATGTATAGTCATATGAAAAAATGCTCTAAAACACTATTGATCAGAGAAATGCAAATTAAAACAACTCTGAGGTACCACCTGACACCTATCAGAGTGGTTAATATGACAAAAAAGGAAAATGACTGAATGTTGGAGAGGATGTAGGAAAATGGGGACACTAATGCACTGTTGGTGGAGTTGTGAACTGATCCAACCATTCTGGAGAGCAATTTGGAACTATCCCCAAAGGGCTATATAACTGTGTATACCCTTTGATCTAGCAATACCACTGCTAGGTCTATTTCCCAAAGACATCCAAAAAAAGGGAAAAGGACCTATTTATACAAAAATATTTATAGCAGTTTTTTTAAGAATTGGAAATCAAAGGGATGCCCATCAGTTGGAGAATGGCTAAACAAGCTGTGGTATATGATTGTAATGGAATATTATTGTGCTGTAACAAATGACAAGCAGAATGGTTTCAGAAAAAACCCAGAAAGACTTATATGAACTGATGCATAGAGGAGTGAACAGAACCAGGAAAACATTGTATACAGCAACAGCAACATTGTGTGATGATTAACTATGATAGACTTAGCTCTTCTCAGCAATACAACAAGTCAAGACAATCCCTAAGAACTATTTATGAAGCATGCTATCCCCCCTCCAGAGAAAGAACTGATATTGATTGAATACAGACTGAAGCAGGCTATTTTTCATTGAGTCTTCTTGTACAAAATGGCTAATACGGAAATGTTTTATATATTTGAACATGTATAGCCAGTATCTGATTGCTTATTGTCTCAGGGAGGGGGAAGGGGAGGGAGGAAAAGAGGAATAGAATTTGGAACTCAAAACTTTAAACAAAAATGTTAAAAACTGGGTAAAAAATAAAATATGTGATGCAGGCAATAAGCATTAGCATTAGACCTAAAATAAAAATATAAAACATTTCAAATCATAAAGTCCCTTCTATATCTATTAAAATATTACTAAGCTTTATTGAATTATTTTTCATGCTTATGTCTTCTGTGTTTATTCATCCTATTCAGTAAATACTGATGAGGTTTTGTTCATGTGTACTGGGTCTCAGTGGCAGCAATGAAAAATTTCATATTGGCTTTCTCTAAATTCCTCATTTCCTGTACCACATAATTTAGTACTGCACTCTATGCTGTCTTACTCATTTGTTTCTCTAAGTTCTGTTTTCTTAGTCATACTGCAAACCCTACCAGAATAGGGACAGCATTACATGCACACACACACACACACACACACACACACACATACACACACACACATATACATATATCCTCCCAAAGCATCTAAGAGTGAAGGACATCTGGTAGAGATCAGTCACTCAGTTCTTGTTGATGGACAGATGCATGCATTCATTAATTATCACTTAACTAACAAAATGGGTGTATTTTTGTACAATGTGACTTGCCTGTTCCTAAGGCTTTACATCATGAGTAAACATAAATATGGAGAAAATAGTATATCATCTAGAGCAAAGGGGCAGGCAGGAAATGATAGCAACCTAGTACTCAAGCTCCCAGTTTCTCTCTTCCTTTCCATCATCTCTCTTTTGTCTACTCGGGAACTCCAGAGAAAGGGGCTGACAAGATGTGGGAGAGACTAGTTGGGAGAGCTGACAGGGCCAGTATTTTCTCAACTGATTACATCTGAACTGCTATAGCACCTGTCTGAGTAGACCAAAGACTGGCTATTGCATTAGAACTGTGAGCTTTATGGAACATGAGAAATTGAAGCATATGACAGGTAAACTTCTGGAAGATTGTAGGAATAAAATAAAACAGAATTGGTGGATGCTTAGTTGACAGATGTTGATAAGACTTTGAGTTCTTATAGAAGTTTCTCTCCAAATTTCCAATGTATTTTGCAAATTTAAAAATGCCTTTAGAACTACATCAGCTACATAGAATAGTACCTCAGTTTTTATATTATTTATATTTATAAATGGGGAAGCAGGAGTAGAACTATTTCATCCCTGTGTTTCTATGATGGACAAGGAAATGGCCAACCACTCTAGCATCTTTGCCAAGAAAACCCTAAATGGAGTCACAGAGAGTTGGGCAGGATTGAAATGACTGAACTACAACAACGTGTTGTTTGTATGAATGTGGTTATTAAGGAACGACTCTCCTCTGTTTAGGCTACTCAGAGAGAATTGGCTTGACTCCCACTTCCACCACTGGCTAGAGAAACGCTAGGGATTTTTGGAGCAGCATTTCCTTGTTCATTTCTTGGATTATGCACAATGACTTTGAACTTTACATTTTTCTACTTTAACAACTTTTTGTTTCATTAGTGTGGACACTTTGTTCACTGCTGCCTACTTCGTACCTGTGTAATTGGGCAAACAGCCTTCTAGAATTTCTGTAACTTAAAAAATATTCTTCATCCTCTGGTCAGCACTGTGTTGAACCGCTCTAAATTCAGCTAGACTGGTGCTCGGATGGCAGACATATGATATAGAATGATGATGACTGCAGAGGGGCAACGTGGCATCATCAATGGAGTGCTGGACTTGGAGTCAGGAGGGCCCGGGTTCAGGTCCTGCCCCTGATGCTCACTGACTATACATGTAACCTGGACAAGTCCCTTCCCCTCTGAACCTCACACAGCTCACTAAGATTCTAAGTTATAGAAGAACTGAAAGCTCTACAAGTTGAAGATTTTCCCACATGGACAAAACCACAAATCTGCCACAGTGCACTGTGCACAGAGCACTGGGCCTGGAGTCAGGAAGACACATTTTCCTGAGTTCAAATCTGGCCTCAGACACTTACTGGCTGTGTCACCCTGAACAAGTCACTTAACCCTCTTTGCCTCAGTTTCTTATCTGTCAAATGACCTGGAGAAGGAAATTGCAAACTACTCCAGTATCTTTGCCCAGAAAACCTCAAATGGCATCACCAAGAGTAGGACAGAACCTAAACGACTGAACAACAACAACAAAGGTAAATTGATATCGATAAGAGAGAGATGTTGCATTTAGCTTATTTGTATAAATTGCACCTGCTGGTAAAGCTGGTCCTTAATAGCTGATGCATTTAGTGTGGAAAGAACGCTGCATCTGTGTCAAACGACCCGGGTTCACAACCCAATTTCTCACTCACTCCTCATGTGATCTTCGACAATTTATTAATCTCTTTAGGTCTCAGTTTCCTCATCTATAAAAGAAGAGGGTTGGACTAGATGACTGCTAAAGAACTTTCCAGCTCCCAATCCATGACCCCACATAGCCAGTCAACAACCGTTCATTAAGCACCTCCTATATGCCACACACTGTGCTAAATACTACAGACATACACACACATGCAGAGTCGTTCTCTAGCCTTTACAGTCAGGCTTCCATGATGTGAACCTAGTCTGAAATGCAGAGTCTGGAAAATTGGAGTCAGTATTTTCAAGTCAAGTTCTTAGGCATTTTCTCCAATTAGATTGCTGCAGCTGCTTCATCTAACTTTCTCTGGGTGAAATAGAAGGCGTCCTTACCCTTCATTAATTATGTACAAATTGCTGTGAGTACTGTTGACTGACAGATGTGTGTGTGTGTGTGTGTGTGTGTGTGTGTGTGTGAGAGAGAGAGAGAGAGAGAGAGAAAGAGAGAGAGAGAGAGAGAGATCAATCTCTGTGGTCCTGAAGCCAGGAAGTTCAAGGGGCACAGTCCAGTGGCCCAGATCTCCAAGTACCTTAGGGAAATGTATTAGGTGCTTGTAAACAAATTACACTGGCCCCTCCCCCATCCCACTTTGTTGTAATTGAGTTTAAGCTCACTGCTGTGGTGTTTCCCATGCAGAGTTGATAGCTCCCTGGTTAAGTCAGGACCATAGAATTAGGGCTGGAAGTGAGTTTTGAAATCATATAGTTCAACTTTCTCATTTTTCAGATAACAAAACTGAGTCCCAGACCTTTCTAAGGTCACCCAAGTAACAGGTGGCAGAGTCAGGATTTAAAACTCGAATCCTTTGACTCCAAATTCAGTGCTTCTTTTACTGTTTTTTAAAAAATAATATTTTATTTTTTCCAAGTACATGTAAAAACAATTTTTTAGCATTTTTGGTTTTTAATTTTGAGTTCCAGATTCTCTCTCTTCCTCCTGTCCTTCCCCATCCTTGAGAAGGCAAGCAATTTGATATGGCTTATACATGTGCAGTCATACACAACATATTTCCATATTAGCCATGTTGTGAAAGAAAACATAGACCAAAACCCAAACCAAACCAAAAAACAAGCAACAAAATAAAAACAAAGCCATATTGAATAATAATTGCTGATAATGGGCATCCTTGTTTCATCCTTGATGTTATTGGGAAGGCTTCTAGCTTATCCCCATTACAAATAATGGTTGCTGATGGTTTTAGGTAGATGTCACTTTAAATTAAAAAAAATTAAAAATTAAAAAAAAATTTATTTTATTTATTTATTTTTGGCCACTTACCATTTTAAGGAAAAATCCACTTCTACCTCTACTTTCAAGTGCTTTTAATAGAAATGAGTGTTGTTTCATCAAAAATTTTTTCTTTATTGATATAATCATGATTCTTGTTACTTTTGTTAATGATATAATCAAGTGTGTTAATAGTTTTCCTTATGTTAAACCACCTCCACATTCCTGGTATAAATCCCACTTGGTCACAATATATAATTTTTGTGATATATTGCTGTGGTCTCCTAGCTAGTGTTTTATTTAGGGTTTTTGCATCCATATTCATTAGTGAAATTGGTTCATATTTTTCTTTTCTGATTTTGCTCTTCCTGGTTTGAATATCAACACCATATTTGCTTCATAAAAAGAGTTTGGTGGGGCTCCTTCTTTGCCTATTATTTCAGATAATTTATTTAATATTGGAACTAGTTGATCTTTAAATGTTTGGTAGAATTCATTTGTAAATGTCTGGTCCTGATGCTTTTTCTTAGGAAGCTCCTTTACAGCCTATTACATTTCTTTTTGTGTAACAGATTTATTTAGATCTTTTATTTCCTCTTCTGCTAATTTAGGTAGTTTATGTTTTTGTAAGTATTCTTCCATTTCACTTAAAATATTAAATTTATTGGCATATAATTAAGCAAAATAACTCCCAATAATTGCTTCATTAATAATGTTTACCCTTTTCATTTTTGATACTAGTGATTTGATTTTCTTCTCTCCTTTTAAAATCATACTAATTAAAGGTTTATATATTTTATCAGTTTTTTCATAAAACCAACTCCCAGTTTTGTTTATTAATTCAATGATTTTATTTTACATTCAACTTCATTAATCTCACTTTTAATTTTTAGGATTTCCAATTTGGTGTCTAATTGGGGGTTTAAAATTTGTTTTTTCTTTTTTTTCCATTGCATACCCAATTTCTTGGTCTGTACTTTCTCTATTTTTTTAAATTAATGTAAGCATTTAGAGATATAAATTTTCCTCTACTGCTTTTGCTGTATCCCATAATTTCTGGTATGTTGTCTCATTATTATCATTCTCTTTGATAAAATTCTTTATTGTTTCTATGACTTGTTCCTTGCACGTAATTTCCTATGTACACACTCCCCTCCTTTGGAATGTAAGGGCAGGAGCTGTTTTGGGTTTTCTTCCTTGTATCTCTGTGCCTGGCATATAGTAAGCACTTAATGAATGCCTATTGGAGGAAAGACTAACTGGACCTCTCTGATCTCAGCACAGCTAACTCGTAGATGATGCTTATAAAGTCTGTCAAGGGCTGTCCTTCCTGACTAGTGCAAAATCAAATGACAGATCGCAAGAGAAGCATTTGTCACTTCCATTGGTTAGAATATTTCTTGATCCTTTACCACCATGTGCAGGCAGCTAGGGGGCACCATAGAGCACACAGAGTGTCAGGTCTAGAGTCAGAAAGAGTCATCTTCCAGAGTTCCAATCTGGCCTCAGACACTTACTAGCTGTTGGACCTTGGGCAAGTCATTTCATCTTGTATGCCTCAGTTTCCTTATTTATAAAATGAGCTGGAGAAGGAAATGGCAAACCCCTCCAGTATCTCTGCCAAGAAAACCCCAAATGGGGTCATGAAGAGTCAGACATGACTGAAAAACTACTCAACCACCATGTGACCTCCTTAAGATATTTAAATTATAGGGACAGAGACCTGGGAACTGAGATTTCATCGGCATAGTGAACTCCCAGGAAAGGAATATTCCTCCCACAGCGCAGGTTGGTACCTGCGCTGGGCTTGGAATCAGAAAGACTCATCTTCATGAGTTCAAACCCGGTCTCTGATATTAGCTGTGTGACCCTGGGTAAGTCACTTCACTCTCTTTGCCTCAGCTTCCTCTTCTGTAAAATGAGCTGGAGAAACTCCATATCTTTGCTAAGAAAGCCCCGAATGGGGTCACTAAGTGTCAGAAAGGACTGGAAACAAGAACAGAAACACCAAAGTCTTGGAGACTTGCCTGGAGCACTGAGAGGTTAGGTCACTTACCCAGGCCCTCAGATGGTGTCAGAGGTGGTACTTAAGCTTCCTGGCCACATGGTGGGATATGAAGGAGGGTCCTATCACTGAGGCCCTGTGACCTCCCTGCCTTCTCCCCTTACACGGGAGGCAGCCATTGGCAGCATTATAGAAACACCAACAAAGGATACACTAGTGATACATTGTTTTATACGCCCTTCCTGCCAATCTGTGATTGTTGAGTTGTTTCCATTTTACAGGTGAGGAAAGTGAGGCTCAGAGAGGTTATACCATACAGCTACTGTTCGCATCTGAACCCACACCTCCCATGACTTCCTTTATTCATCTTTGTATGCCCAGAACCTAACCCAGAAAATTGAACATAAAATAGGTGTTTGGTCAATGTGGACCAGGGCCTGAATGGTTCCTGTTTTTTATGGGCTAACCTCTAGTTTATTATTATCCCCATTTTACAGAGGTAGTAACTGAGGCAGATAGGTTAAGCGACTTTCCTAGGGTCTCACAGCTAGCAGGCGGTGGAAGTAGGACTGGAACTCGGCTCTTCCTGACTCCAGGTTCAGTGTGCCTGCCTCACTACTTCTCTGAGCTTCAGTTCTCTCGACTGTCAAACGCAGGGGCTAGACTTCATGGCCTCTAAGTGGAGTCTCCAGGCTCTGAATTTAGGATACACTCTTAGAGATACAAGCCTGAGAGCCTTTCTCCACACAGATCGCGTCCCACCGGCCCTTGCGGGAGCCAGGAGAACAGTGTGCCGGCGCACATGCGCACACTAGTCGCCGTGAAGGGGCGGGGGAGGTCCCTGGTTGCTTCGCAACGGTGTTTCCGGGGGCGGGGTGGTGGGAGGAAGAGGCGGGGAAGGAGGCAGGTCGGTGGGCGGAGCCGAAGGCAGGGGGGGATAGGGCGTGTCGGTGGGCGGGCATCGCCTAGACTCCTCCCAAGCGTCCAAGAGCCTCTTCCTCCTGGCCGAACTACACCTCCCACAATGCAGCGCGGGAGGCGGAGCGGAAGCCGGGCGAGTGAGGGGGCGGCTTGAGCGCAGCTCCTGGAGCCAGAGAAGGAGCTCCCGCTTCCGCGCCGGTGCCCGTGTCCGTGCCCGTGCCCGTGCCCGTGCCGCCGAGGGCGCCAGCGCCGAGGCTCCAGCCTGGACGGACGGACAGACGAGGTAATGCCGGCGGCGGTCCCACTCACTGTGCTCCCCCTGCCCCGCCGGGCCCGGCTGGCCTCCTTCCATGCCCCCCCGGGACCCGGCACCTGGCGCTGGGACCCCGGAGCGCGAGGCGCAGGCGGGGACCCGTCTCGAACCCGGGGCCAGCCCCGTCCCCATCCCCATCCTTGAGGCTGGAGCTCCTATCTGGGCTAATCCCTGCAGCGGGGCAGATCCCAGCCCGCACTTGCCCTCGGGGCAGTCGAGTGGGGGAGGGGCAGGGCCAGTGCTTTGACCTTGACCTCCACCCTCCGCCTCATGCCCATGCACCTTGGGGATCCGAAAGGCCCAGCCCTGCTCCTGGGGTCACGTCCTCACCCACCCCCCTGGCTGGACCTCCACCTTCCATTCTGTACAGTGGGCATCCCTGGGGCTTCATTCCGGGCCAGGGAGCAGGAAAGTCCATTCTGTAAGGACCGAATCGGGTCCCAAGCCCACCGCCCTGGTTAGGTGGGGCTGGGGGGAGGGGGGCCTGTGCCAGGAGGGGTGTCCCCCCGCCCCGACCGTCTGCAGCTAATAGTCTCAGCGAGGGTCGCCTGCGTGGGCCACTCCTGAGTGGTGGAGGTGAATTTGAGCCCAGGTGTTTGAGGCTCCAGGTCTGGTGCTCCTTCCACTGCAGCCCCTCTGTCTCTTGATAGAGAATAATAAGCCACAGGTTGTGTTCTGTCCATAACAATAACAACGACGGCAATAATAATTAGAATGCTACAGCCCGTCAAGGACTTTACCAGTGTTATCTCTGGGATTATGGAGGTGTCATTTTAAGGATTGGAAGTGATGGAGGGGAGGGACATGGTGGCAGAGGTCTCAGCATCTCGGAATACTAAAGTGGGAAGGACCGGAGAGGGTGTCCGGTCCAGTCCTTTCATTTTAGAGGCTGGCCAGAAGTGGCCCAGGATCATACAGGGAGGAATTAGCAGAGCTGGATTGAACCCAAGGCCTCCAGTCTAAAGCTAGGACCCTTTGCATCGCTCTCAATGGCTCTTCTCTTGTCCAGTCCCTTGTGGTCTGACTTTGGGAAGAACAAGCTGGACTGTCTTTTTAAAAACTCTCTTTTCTCTTAACAGCTGTCCCAGAATGAGTCCTGGAGGAGACTTCAGAGACCATTAGGGGGCTTCAGGGCCCATTAGGGGGCTTCAGAGACCTTCCAGGGGGCTTCAGAGACCAGCTTTTTCATTTTTCAGATGAAGCAGTTGAGGGGGGTGCCAGTAATGGGGTAGCTTGCCTAATCTTCCATAGCTAATAACTAGTTAAACCAGAACCTGACCCCAGGTCTTCTGGCTCCAAGCCCCTGAATGGGCTTTCCTCCACATTCTCCCCAAACCCAGAAAACTCCTCTTTGGTGGCAGACAGTAGTTGGTTATCGCCACTGTCATAAATGTCTCACAGACATCTTTATATTGAACTTGTGTGTCATTCAACCCAAGACAAGAATCAAGTTTCTGGATTTCTGGGGTTGAATTGTTCCAGGCTTCCTCAAATGCTTTGCTTCTCTGGTCATGGCCTCCACCCCAAATCCTGGACCCATTCCACCCATTCCCTTTCTGCCTTCTCCTAAAGGAAGATGCTTTTTCTGCCTTCTTGAGATAGTCACATGAAGAGAGCATACTTGGGAGAAACCAATGATCTTGCTTCTTTGGGGATCAGCTTTCTTTTTTTAGCTGTCCTTCAGGGGATTCCAGATTGGCCTTCAGGCATTTTCTGCAGTATCCTAAGTACAGTACATGGAGGGCTTCTGCAGTTCCAGCTCAGTTTACTTTCATAGACTCTGTTCTCAAAACTCGCTGTATCTGTTTACTGGCTGGTATTCTGGCTCTCACCTCTTAGATTTTGTGTTTTCAAGAGTAGTTTTTTGGTGCTAAGGAACAGCTAAACAAATGTGTAACCCTCTCTGTATTAGCAGAAATGTCAAAGAGCCTGTAGTTTCTCCACTGTGTCATTTGCATTTGATGATGATGGGTTTTCTTTTTTTTTTCCCTGTTATGTATTATTGAGCTTGGTAGGGAATTCCCTGCTCCCCCCCCTTATTTTTCTGAAAAGGAAATGTCTTTGGCCCTTAATATAATTGAATTTTAATTAAAGTGGCCATTCTGTTGTATTTTTGGACACATAGTATTGAGTCCATCTGAGCCCTGAAGATGTTATTTTCTGAAGGTTCAGATCAAAAAGAAAACAGCACATGGCATACAAGAACTTGGAGGTGGTATGTTGGTGGCAATGTGTAGATTTTCCTTTTTTTTAAAAATTAGTTATTTTTAATGTTCATTTTTAAAAATTTTGAGTTCCAAATTCTCTCCTCCCCCTCCAGCTCTTCTCCCACTCATTGAGAAGGCAAGCAGTATGATACCCATTATACATGTAAAGTCATGCAAAACATTGCCATATTAACCAAAACCCAAGAAAAATAAAGTGAAAGAAAATCTGCTTCAGTTGGCACTCTGAGCCCATCAGTTAGTTCTCTTGAGAGGCAGAGAGCGTTTTTGGAATTGTTTCCGACCATTGTCATAAACAGAGTAGCCAAGTGTTTCACAGTTGATCATTGTTACAATGTTGCTGTTATGGTGTACAATGTTCTGCTGGTGCTGCTCACTTCCTTTTACATCAGTTCATGTAAGTGGTCTCAGGTTTTTCTGACACCATCAATGGGTGGATTTTTAAGAGAACCTTTTCTGAGGATGGAAAAATGTTTGATTGGATCCACACACATTGGGTGCATACACACACTGTGTACTTTACATCACTTTAAAGTGTGTGGCAAAACCCCTCCTCTAAAGTATGTGTCTGTGGTAATATTGGTCAGGTACAGTATGTGGTTAGAAGTAGGTTCTTTAAAAAATTAGAATAATTTCAGGTGAAGTATTTTGACTCTATGTATTTTAGATTAAACTTAACAACTAGCAAACAAATTCCACCACAATTTTAAACTTTCAGTGTTTACTCTAGAAGTACTGTTTAGTCAGATTGTTAACAATGGATATTGAGGACTTAATTTGTAGAGTCTTTTGACAATGTGATAATTAGTGTTTATGTCCAGCCTTCAGCCTGCAGTTAATAAGAGCTCTTCCTGAAATCTCTCTTGGTAGAACCTCATGGTTCATCCTCATCTCGATGGTGGAAATTTTCCTGAGTTTTAACTCCCTAACACTTGCATATAGGTTTCACTGATCTATCTATATTTTTGAACCTCTTCCCTTGTTGTCATTCTGGACAGTCAATATCTTCTCACGACTCGATTCTCACCATTTCAGTCTGACATGGGAAATCTGTGGCTTTGGGGTCTTTGGGGTCCATATGGGTCCAATGAAATTATCTATAGTAGGACCTCGGTTTTGTGATTTAAGATTGTGAAGACTGGACTTCCTGTGAATGGGAAATTAGGCCTGAAATGTTTTTAAGTGGAGAGCAAGCCCATTCATTCTCCCATTGGAGATCAGGATTAAAATACAAATACCCCCCAGAAGGATAATAACCGGACTTACATGCATTTTAAGTTATAGATAAGGCTCCCTGGTGTTTTCTTGAGATATTTTACTGAAGGAGGGAGGTCAGAGAGCCCTGACTCCAGGGATTAGGGTTAGAGTGGGAATTAGGGTCTGGGCAGTGCCAGGAGTCAGGAAAATGCATAGAAGGAAACCTGAAATTTGACTTTGAGGTTTTTTTTGGGACTGGTCACAATCTGTAGATTTGATCTCAGCTTAGTAGCTCCTGTTACAGGAACTTTTTAAATTGGCATAATATCTACGTAAGTGATACATTTCATGCAACTTTTTTTTAAAATGTAGAAATGTTGATAAATTGTGTTAACAAAGTTTTTGACAGTACAGCACAGTCCAAGGTGTAAAGAACATTGACTCTGTGCCTATATTATAATATATGAAATCCTACAAAAGCAAGAGAAGTTGATCATTTGATTTAATGTTGTTTTGTCAGCACCCTTTGTAAATATCTTGTCAGTTACACATCCATACTTTGAGTAGAGGGACAAACTTGACTACATTCTTTCCCCCCAGGCTTGATTAGTTCCAGGCCTTTTTAAGGGAAGCTTTAGATAAGAGCTGAATCTCTTCATTCACCCCCTCCCCCATATTCTTGGGTTCAGACACTTCATTTGGTGACCGAAGACCCCTCCTTATACAAAGAGAACCCTAGCAAGGTCTGGCCTTTGAGCTGGGTTTTCAGGATTGGTTGGCAGATGGGCTGTGTTCTTCTGAGTACGAATGGGCCGTGACTGCCCCGACTGGCCCCCTAGCTGCCCAGTGCAGTGCTCTGGCTCATCCTTCTGTCATCTCCTTAGTTCCTGCAGAAAAGATGCATCCTGTCATATTTGCCTGATGGTCTACCCTCTTCTGAGCCACGGGTGGGCAGTAGGGGCTACTTTTACTGCTAGCTGGCCAGCTGGTGGCACCTATGGACATGGCTTAGCCCTACCAGTGTTCCTCAGGGCCGAAGTGTGTGCTGCCCCCTATATTGCTCCATTAAAGGAAAGAGCCCAAGCTGTTGGTTTTGAGACTTCTGATGATTGCTCTGGGTTGGGTCATTTTCCTCCCAGTGAATTGGAGAATCTCCAGTGGAGGGAGTTCTGAAGCCTGACCTGTGTCTGTGCTGAAATCTCCCTCCAGGTGCTTAGCAAACCTCTCTGAAGTCCTCTGGAGAAACCCATTCGTCCTTCCCTGCCCCCATCTTCCATCCCCGCATCCACAGGCAGCTCATTTTACTTTTGGACGGCTTGGATTTGGGGAATTTTTCCCTCAGCCAGACCCTCCCTCTGTTTCTTTGAAAAGTTCCTCCATCAGGTCTAGTTTTGCCTTCTAGGGTCCAGAAGAACGAGTCTAATCCCAGACAGATGGACAGCCTCTGTGTCTGTGCTCTCTTCAGGGTCTAGATGGCTGGCTGGTTCTCACCAAGTCCTCATTTTTTTTTTAGGCAGTTGGGGTTAAGTGACTTGCCCAGGGTCAATCACACAGCTAGTAAGTGTCAAGTGTTTGGTCTGAGCTGGATTTGAACTTAGGTTCTCCTGACTTCAGGGCCAGTGCTCTATCCACTGCGCTACCTTGCTGCCCCTGATTTTGTTTTTAAACCTTAGGTGTTCTGACAACTTTCCATCTCTTGATAAGGCGCGGAGGGATTTTGAGTGTTCAAAAATCAACTGCTAGTGGCCGCTGCTGCTTCCTCTCTGCAGACCCTTCGGGGCAGTGGAAACAGGATGAAATGATCTTATCTCCAAGGAGCTTGGAGTCTGGATGGGGGCGGGGAGCCACCACAGGAAAAAGAGTGAGCAATAAATGGTAGGAGAGTGATTTCGTGTTCAGTTATGTGGTGTGGATCAAGGGCCACAGGAGGCAGAAGAGATCAGATCCTGGAGGAGTGGAGTAGTCAGGGCTCATTCCATTTAGAAGGCGAGCTTTGAGTGGAGTCCTGAAGAACAGGAGCCGAGGAGGTGACATTCTGCACAGCAGTGGGGGACAGTGGGCATGGGGCCGGGGGGTGCTGTGAGAGAGGCCGAGCCCCTGGGCTTGAGGCCTCTGCCCCTTCCATCCTTCCTTGGAGAACTTGAGGAAGTCGACTGCCTTTCCTCATCCATAAAATGAGAGGGTTACACTAAGGGATGTCTGAGATCCCTTCAAGCTCTAAACCTGTGATCATCAGACAGTCTCATAATCCCAGAATTTTGCCTTTGGAGGTTGGCGGTGTGACTTTTATTTGGCCTTTTTTACAGGTAAGGAAACTGAGTTTCAGAGACACTCAGCAGTCAAAAAGAAGAGATTTTGAGCCTCTGGGTGTGAGAGGTTGGCACCAGCATGGAGCCAAGGGAGGCCTGAGCTGTGCCAGACAGGGAGATAGCGAGATGGGCTTCACTGGGGAACCAGGCTGAGAAAGGCCCAAGGGGACGTTGGCCTTTCCCCCAACTTCCTAGCCAAAGACACTTTACTATAATCTGCTGCTTTGTTGCCCAGATGATACCAGCAAACTGAATCTTGCCTCTACATAAAGAAGTCCAGGGTCAGCTAGAGGCAGATGGAAGTATGGGTTAGGCAGAGAGCCCATACTGCCTGAGTGGTAGGAAAATTCGTTAACTTGGAGGGGCCCAGGGTGATTGTCACTGAATGCAGAACTTTAATCAAAAATAAACTGCCTGTGATGATGGAATAGAAGAAAACCTGGGAGACCTTGGAGGCCATTATGTGCACGCAGGTTTAAAATGATCGTAACAGGGTGTTTGTTACAGGCGGGTTTGGTAAATGGAGGGAGGAGGAGTGTGGAAGAATGTACAGTATTTGGAGAGGAGAAGGAGGCAATAAGGCAGGGAACGTAGGTCAAGGCAGATTGTTGGTGCTTAGGTGGGAAAGTCCGCTGGGCAGCGGGAAGAGTCACTTAAGTAGTGGGGATGGATTGTTCAAGCTGTCAGTGGGAATGTGGGTTGAGAAACTAGGGCTGACCTTTGGTATTGTAAAATCATTTCTTAACCACCCAGTATGTGCCGGGTAATGTGAGCAGACAGGCAGACTGGTCCCTGCCCTTCAAGCAGTCCTCCTTCACACTAGTTAAGGGAGATCCATCCATCCATAGCTATGGACAAACTAGATGTAAGGTCATTTGTGGGGGGAGGATCTGGGCTCCTGGACACATCGGGAACGACTCCATGGAGGAGGGGTGCTGGAGCTGAACCTTGGAGGAACTTGGGGGATGTGAGAAGTAGAAGTGAGAAGGGAATGCATCGCAGGCAAGGGGACCTCGAGGGCAAAGGCAGAGAGGCTAGAGATGGGACATTGTTTACAAGAACCCCACGCTGGCAGGTTGGAAAGTTTAAAAAATAGAATAAGACTGAGAAGGTAGGTGGGAACTAAAGTGGGGAAGGCTTTAAAAAGCAGTCTGAGGATTTTGTGATTTCTCCCAGAGGCCATGAGGAGGTTTGTGCCAACGCAGCCATGGCCTAACTTTGCTGCGCATAGTGTGAGGCCAGAGACCCTCTTGGGCATCAGGTAAGCAGCTTTCTTGGGTGGAAGAACTAGTCTAATGAGGAGAAGCTTTAAGTAAGATAAAGCTGTTCGGACAAGTCCAAGGAGACCAAAGGTTTGATAGCCAGGGAGGGAGGGAGGCTGAGAGCCCTCCACCTTGTCCTCTTCAGGGGGAAGGCGTGAAGTCCGGCAGAAGCTGAGGAGTAAGCCAAAGGTTTAGGAATGCTTACCCAGGCTCATTTTATTGGGATTGGGGGTAGATTTTAATTATGTATCAGCCCAGTGGTTTAAAGTGAAAATAAAAGCACTACCAATGTAAACAGTGTTTAATTTGATCTGCTTTTTTTTCTTTCTCTCTCCTCCCTCCCATTTGCCCTGGATAAATGAAGGTCAGGGTGGAGAAGAAAGTGGCATTAGTTAGCTGTTAAAAACTAAAAGACCTGAAGCGATTAAATAAATACTGGTTTGTAACCACCACCCTCTGTGACTTCTCTGGGCCCTTTTCATTTAGCCTGTATTTATGTGTAGAAATTGGGAATTCACCAGGAGATTTGCCCTCAGGCAGCCCTGTGGTGGGATAAAAGGAAGAGAATAGGTGTAGTGTTGGGATAAAAGGTGGGAGGAGAAAGTAGGATAGCGAGTTCCCGCTCACCCAGTGGTACGGAACTCCAAGGCAGGACAGAAGCTGTTCAGTCCTTCCTCCCCGGGGACTTTAGCAAAAATGAAGAGATGCTTTTCAAAGGTGTTAGCCTGAAAAGTTTCTCTCTCTACTGGTGCGATTCATGTAGGGGCCCCACCTTGGCCATGGGTCCAGGACACCATGCTCCATTCCCCTCCTGGCTGTGATTCCAGCTCTCCACCCTGGACCACCCCTCGCCATGCTGTTTCCTTTGGAGTGTCTCCCTCATTACCCTCCCCTCTCGAGCACTTAATAAATCCCTGCTGCCTTGCCTATAGTAGAGGGGATTCCTCACCTTTTTGTGTGTCTTTTGGACCGCTTCTAAAAAGAATGGTTTTAAATGCATAAAATACATGGGATTACAGAGGAAATCAACTCTATTGACTTACAGCTGTTAAAGGATTTTAAAAACAACTTCCCAGATCCCAGGTTAACAACCCCTGCCAGTCCTGTTATTGGGAGAGGTCTTCAGATCACGTAATTTAGAGCAAGAAGCAACCTTGGAGGTCATTTGGCCCATTTTATTTTCTCTTCGGTTATTTTATATTATGTTTCTTCTGGCTTTCCCTCCTGTCTCTCCACTCTTCTCCACTGCGCCCCACTGTGGATGCCTTCTCCCCCCTCCTGCCTTGTTCAGCTCCCTTTTATAGGTTGTCTTTGCCTATTAGAACATAAGCCCCTTGAGGACAGGGACTGGCTTGCTTTCTGCTTGTGTCTCTATGTCCAGCACTTAGCACAGTGCCTGGCACACAGTAGGTGCTTACTAAATGCTTGTGGATTTGACTCAACCTGACTTGTACTGGCCCCAGAATTGGACGGTGCTGCTGCCTTGAGCTGTGTCCAGCCAGGGAGCTATGGTCTTTGCTCGGTGGTGGCCAGTCACAGCCCTCGCCTTTGCTATGGGAGAACAGGAACCTTGTGACCTTAGTTTTAGATTTAGAAGGAATGGATGTGAGAGGTCATCTTATTTAACTGGAGGAAACAAGAGGTCACACGATAGTGAATGGGCAGAGGCATGATTGGAACCCAGTCCTTTTGTTTCCAAATCCACTGGGTTTTTCCTGCTCTTTGACATCAGTTCCCCCAGAGTTGTCATTACTGCTCTGTTCCAGTATTTTAGCTAAAGGTCCAAACCTAGGCTTTCTGGGCTCACTCACTAGGGCTGGGATCTTAGTACCTAGGATCCTGAGAGACTGCTGTTTACCTTGGCCTGCAGCTGACTTACAGAGGAAGTAGATTTGATTAGGTAGCTGGGGCCAGTCCCTCACGTGATCCTTTTCTGATAAGCATGTGCTCATGAGGGCATCCCAGTCTGGGAATAGCTGGCCCACCAGGCTCTGAGCTCTTCCCCTTCTCCACTCCCAGAATATTTCTTTTTACCCAAGACCACTTGTTTGGGATCAGAAAGCACCCCCTTTTCCTGGATAACACTGGAGACACGGGCGTCTTCTCCATCTCTTGTCTGTGTAGGCAGGCCCTGACTGGGCATTCTTTGGGGCACATTGTCCTTCTGCCTAGTTGCCCTACCCATATCACGTGGGAATTTTCTATCCAACACTACCTAAGTTGTTATCACTAATTCCTCCTGCAAGTTCATGGTCACTCAAAGCATTTTCACAGGCCAGCCCATTAGAGCCCATATCAGTGCTTGTAAAGATAATCATGCTTGCCGGTTAAAGGATCAGCCATTTATGGGGTATGATCAAGATGGCTCCCAATGGCAGCTCTGGAGATTTGGCAGCCTCCTTGCCTTTTGGCCTTGGGGCCTCAGCACCCAGCCCATGTTGGGACTGTGGGCCTTCTTTTGTAGCTCATCTGCCCAAGTACAGGTTGTGGTTCTCTTGTTCAGAAGCCCTTCCCTTTATTTTTTCCCATCACTCTCCATGGGCAGTTTCCCCATGAAGGCTCTGCATGTCCAAAGTGGGGTAGGGGATGCTGCCAGGGCTCCTTTGGGCAAGGGGCTCCATGTGGTTCCTTGTAGTCAATTTCTTCAGACTAATTACCTTACAGAAGGGAGGTGGCAGCCAATCTTCAGGAGAACCCCACTCTTCCACCCCAGGTGGACCTTGGGGCCCATGAGTTGCTACTGGCAAACCCAGTGGGCTCCTTCCTCCTTGAAATCTTTCTTTCCCATTGTGGGTTCCTTTTCTCTTGATCTCATTTTTCTCATATCCCATGATATCTAGTGAGTCAACAAGCATTTATTAATTGCCTGCTGTGTGCCAGGGACTATGCTAAGTACTGAAGATACTAGGAAAGGCAAAAAAACTCCCAATAACCCTCCCCCACCCCAAGAAAACCCCAAAGCCAAAAAACCCAGTCCTTCCCTCAAGGAGCTCAGGGGCTAATGGGGGAGACCCAACCAACAAAAAATACACCAGACAGATTGGGGTATTCTCAGGGAAGGCATGGAGATTGAAGAGGGCTGGGAAAATGTGTTAGCAGAAGGTGGCACTTGGGTGGTACGGAGACGAGGGTGAGAGAGGGAAGGCATGGAGACTGAAGAGGGCTGGGAAGACGTGTTAGCAGAAGGTGGCACTTGGGTGCCACGGAGACGAGGGGAGAGAGGACCGGGTACGAGGGGAGAGAGGACCGGGTACGAGGGAACGGTGCTTTGTGCATTTGTAGTCATACGCTGCTATGTTATAGGCCTCTCTTCCACGTGTGTAGTTTGGGTCCCTTCGTGCTGGTCCCTCCTTTCCGTGTCCTCCTCCCCTCCCACGAAAGATCGTAGCTTAAAAGGCCAAGGGCTCCCATTGCATCCTGGGCCATCTCCAGTTGTCCTGATCTAGATCTGGCCATTGGATCCAGGTGGCTCTGGAGGAGAAAGTGAGTCTGGTGACCTTGCACAGCCCTCCCTCACTGTAATCCAGTTCATGTGCAAGTCATGGCATCACCTTGCTGATGCCCTGTGGTCCTCTTGGAGAATCAAGGACAAACAGCTGCCCCTTCCACCGGGGCCAGGATGGCGTCACTCTTGGCCTTTGTACTCCTCGTTGCTTGTAACTAGGAGGCATTTAAGAAACATTTGTTTGAGTGACCTCTAGGGAACTACTCTCATTAGTAACATGTTTCCCAGTGTCATTTTGAAATAGCTTACTTCTTACAAAAATTTCCTACAGACAGCTAAACCTCCTCATCTCTTGATGGGTCCCGGTTTGTTTCCATCCAGGCTCCATCCTCATCATCCAGGCTGATCTTTGTCAGTTTTGCCTTTGCCCTAAATTCTGGTTTTCATTCTTGGGTCCATCTCATTCCAATGTCTATAAGCCTTGGTGTGCCAGCTCCCTGCATTCCTGGTTCCCTTGCCCGCTTTAACCTTTCTCATATCTTGTAGCAGAGGTAGCTTAAGATTGTACCCAAATTTGTGGTGTGGAATGAGCAGAGCTACCCACGAGGCCCATGGTGAGCTCTCAGTTACGAAAGAGAATGTGAAAGTTTTGCTGCCATTATATTGTTGGTGATAATGCTTATGATGGACTTGGTCTAAGCAGCTCAAAGAGGTTTGTTGGGGGCGCTGTGCTGAAACTGTTTCTTAATGGAACAGGGAGACGCTTGTTAGAGGGGATCAGGTGAATAAGCTGCCTCCATCTTCCTGGAGCCAGGCAGGTCTAGACGTTACATAGGCGCTTCTGATGAGCTCTTCTGTGGCTCTCGTTCTTTGGCTGTTCTGTAACTACTCTTTTTTCCCGAATCTCACCTAGGGATGGTGCGTTGACTCCGAGTTGGAAAGGATTGTGTCCGAGATGAGCCATCCAGGAGGTTAAAGGGGTCTTTATTTTGGTCATTTTGTGGCTTTGGTCACCGACGTTCAAATCCGGCTCCATCCGCTCCCTGCATCCGGAATGTTCCTGACGCTGTCCAGAAAAAACATGTCCCAGAAGCTGAGTTTGCTGTTGCTGGTGTTCGGCTTCATCTGGGGGCTGATGTTGCTTCACTACACGTTCCAGCATCCAAGACATGCCAGCAGCGTGGAGCTGCGGGAGCAGATCCTGGACTTGAGCAAAAGATACGTGAAAGCTCTGGCTGAGGAGAATAAGAGCCTCGTGAACGGCGAGAATGGGGCGTCGCTGGCGGGATACGGTAAGGTGGTGGCCTTTCAGCTTTTTCTTCCCCGTGAAATGTGATAGAGGGCGGGCTGTGCTCTCACTCAACAACCTGCGTGCCTCCTGCAGCCTCAGTCTGTTCAGGCCACTGTGGCACAGGTGGCAGTCACTGCACTAAGCTCTCTGAGTTGGTGACACATTCGCACGCTTGTTGGGAAACTCCAGGAGAGATGCTTCCTCTTTTCTGGTCTAGACACTGCCCTGGTCTGGCCACGTGTGTGGCCAGTCTGAGGGTGGTGTATATATGCACCTTGGAGATCCATCAACATGTAAGCTGTTTACCGGGAGCTGCTGTTTGTTCTTTGCACTTGTATCCACAGAGTCTAGGCCTGGCACCTAGTAGGTTCTTCACAGATACTTCCTGATTGATTGAGTAAGCCTGAAAGCCTACCCACCCCCTCATCCTCTTGTTCTTCCCACCATTTTTGCCCTTTCTGAAGTGGTGAATGCTTTATTCTTTAGCTTTTTGGTTAGGAAAAAAAAGCAAAAAAAAAACCACAAGCAAAGTAGAGAAAACCAGGAAAGGAGGAGGAAATGGCAAGAAAAATGTATGAATTCTCTTACCCCTCAAAGAAGTAGTTTACCTTCAGTTTAAAGCTTCTGCATAAATCTTTAGTGACAATTAGTCAGGGAAATGGGGACTATTTTACAACTTTGTTTCCACTAGAGAAGTCTTGAATTTCACCACCAGAAGCTCAACTTCTCCAGGTATTTAAATGAAAACACCTCCCAAGTAGACTTCTGGCTTGGCTTAAACTAACTGCCTGCTGAATTTAAAAGTAAATTAGATTTACTTTGACTAAGTAAAGATCTCCTAATCTCTTCCTCCTTTATTTAACCCTAATTCTGTTCAGCTGGGAACCAAGGAATGGACACCCCCCCCCCCCCATGGGAGGATTCACTCACAAAGGATTGCTATGCTCCTGTACTTACTAATCCATGGGCAAGAATTTCCTAAGGCCTGCTGTGTGATAGGTACCATGCCAGGCCCTGGCATCCAGAGACAAAGAATGACACAATCTCTTCTCGTAAGTAGCTTACCACAAGTACTTACAGAGGACGCCATAAACACAAAGTGAATAAATACAGCGTAGTTTGACAGGGATGGCTGAGAAAGAGAGGAGAGATAATATGCTGGCTGGCCCAGGAGGCCTACTGAAGGATTTTGAGGGATGAGGGAGACTTGAGCACATTTGAAGGCACTAGGGAAAGAAACAGTGGATAGGGAGAGATTGAAGTTTGGTGGGGAGGATGTCGGTGATTGAGGTTGCTGTCTGCTGAAAAAGATGGTAGGGGGTGGGGTCAGGTGCACACATCCGGGCTTTGGCAAAAGAGCCACCTCATTGTCAGACCAGGGGACAGGAGGGTGACAGTTGGGGCTTTGAGATGAAGGGAATGGGTAAGTGGGAGCTCCTTTCTGATTGGACTGTTTTATCAGAGGCAAGGTCCTCAGCTGAGAGAGAGGGACAAGGAAGTTGGTGTGGGAGGCTGAGGAGAGGAGATAATATTTGGAATAGCTTCCGTGGGCTAAGAAGATACTTAGCTCCAAAAGTTCGAAAGTGATGAAGCAATTTCTTTTATTGTTATCAAATTTCACCTTGATGCTTTCAAGCCTGAAATCAGAGCCTTTTTCAAAAGAGCAGGTTCTAAAAAACAGAGGTTCTTGGCCCTGGGGTTTGTGAACTTGTTTTAAAAATACTTCGGTATGAAGCGTGCTGATACTGAGTATACAGTTTTTCAGTATAATTGGTTTCTTTTGCAAGCCTCTGCCTGTTGTGCACTTAAAAAGCCAATTCTAATAAGAGCTTCATGGGCTTTACTGGCCTGACTGCCCCGGGGATTATTGCCACAAAACCAGTCAAGAAGCCCACTTATAAATGTCTGTGCATGGCCCCTGTGATTGATACCTGGGTCCTTAGCCGGAGCCCTGAATCAGCAAGGCTTTTCTACAGGGTGATTTTGTAGGTGTGGATTCTCCTTCCCTGATGAAGATTGCAGCCACTTGGAGAGTCAGCAGAAGGTCCTCGAGGGGACCCCGACGTATCACTTTCTCGTCACTTTCCAGACTTGGCTGACAGAGTCAGTATGACTGTCTCCGATGGCAGCCAGATGGGGCAGACACAGGCCTAGACTGTCCCTGTGGAGTAAAACATTGAAGGGAGAGTCAAGGAAGGTGTTGGGTTGAAGCAGGTGGGAGACGAGTTCTAGTGCCTGCCCGCATCTTCAGTCATTGCTTATCTCAAACAGCTCATTCTCTGGTGATGCGAGATTATGGAGACTTGACTATACACAGTGTTTTCGTTGTGCCAGTAAAAATTACTAAATGTCTGTCTCCCGAGCCAGATAGGGGCTAAAAGAGAGCACGTCTGTTTTTCTTCCTCTGCTGGGCTGCCAGGAGCCAACAGGTGACCTGGCCCGCCAGTGACTGTCACAACCCAAGCAGGGCTTCTCCGGCTCACTCGCACATGCCCGCGTCCTTGTCCTCACTGCCAGCAGTTTTTTCTTGACCCTTTACTCTTGTTTCTAAACCTCATGCTTCCGGTCACTGTGTTTCTGCCTCCCATGCAGCCAGCTGCCACGCCTCACCCTGCCTGGCTCCACATCAGTGCCCTTCTCTGTGTTCACAGGGTCACCCCCAGCCGAGCTAGCTTTCTCCTGGCCTCCCTTGTCCCTAATCCATCCATTGTGCAGCTGCAAGGGATTTTCCTAAAGCACTAGTTTGACCAGGTCAGTCTGCTCCCAGTAAGTTGCAGCTATGTCCTCTTCAGGCCTCCAGCACTGCAGGCCAACAGCCTCTGCAGGCTGATTATCTACACTTCCTTTGGTGCCCTTTCCAGGCCAGCCAAACTGGCCCGCCACTGCCCATACCCTTCTGTCTGTCCTCTGTCTCCCACCTCTTTGCCTTTGTTCAGGCTGGTGCCGGTGGCAGGAATCTCTAGCAGTGTGCAGCTCAGTGACCCCTCTGCCAGGAAGCCTGCCCTGCTGCCCTCATCCAGACTGCTCTCTCTTGGGCATGTAGTTTGTGGACATGTTTCCCCTTAGAGGGCAGGATCGTTTGGTTTTGTCCCCATGCTCCCCAGCTTAGCGTGATGGCTGGCATGTAGTATTTAATTAAATTCATGTTCTTTGGTTTTTAAGATTGTGCATACACATAAATAGAGGTATTTGAACATGCATGCATGTGTGTGTATCCACATACACATGCAGCTCCCTTTTTGGCCTTTCTGGAGTGTTCTTACGAGAAAGTGAATTTGGATACCTCACAATAGCCACATACAGAGCACTTTCAAATTTGCAAACCGCTTTACATGTATTACCTGATATGATCCTGGGAGGAAGATGCTGTAATTATACCCATTTTATAGATGAGAAAATTGAGGCTAAGAGAGGTTAAGGGATTTACCCAGGGGCCCCATATTTTCTGGGAATGAGAGAAACCGGTTTCTCTAGCCATTCAGTTTTGTTAATGGAGTGCCCATGGCATCCGTGGTCTGTTGTACCCTGAGCACAACTTGGGTAGCATCACTATATAAGCAAGTAAGGATCGGGAGGATCTCTTGGCCGCCTTAACTTTTCCCTTCTCTGTTCAGTTTGGACCATTCCCTCACCCACACCCACCCTCCAAATGCTTTTACACCCGATGGCCGACCCCAGTGCCTTTGTTTAATATTTTATATTTATCATCTTTATCAGTGTAATATGCCTCTGAGTGAATATAGCTCTCTAATAACTCTATTTCTTGCAATCTGGCAAGTAAAATTTTATAAAAAATAGTCCACCCTAAATACTCACAGTCCACTGAAGTTTGCTTTTGAAAGAACGGTTTAGACTGACTTTGAAGAGTGTCACAAGTTATAGAAAACACAGGATGTTCGGCAAATGCCCAGTGGCTGCTGTTGCTAAGTGTTTGGAGAACGGCTGGCAGAGGGCACCTTCCTCCACTGGAAAACCAGCTTAGGAATCTGGTAAATAAAGCAGAGAAAATGGAGAGTAGACTTTGCATTCAGAACAAGCAGCTCAAGGGAAGTTGGTCAGAGGATTCAAATTAGGCCAATGGAGATGGTTGGTTGGACTTGTTTGAACCGCTTGGCCAAACACAGCCTGGAGTAAGTTTTCTCCCTTTCATGCATGCGGTGTCTGGTTTGGGCGGCTTGAGCGCTTCTCTGGTGTGTTAGGTCCCCCCTCAGATTTACTGCCACAGTAGGGACAACAGTTCTTACCCTCTTTTGGAATCATTCCTGTTGCAACAGATGCTCAGTTAGCTGCACTAATGAACAGAAGGGAGAGGGCTGGACGTATGTATGAAAGAGCAGAGAACTAAAATATTCGTTATATTTACCTGTGGAAACCAGAGTATGTAAAATAACCAAACTCTTGCCTTTCTAATTATGTTTTCTGTTGTATAATAAAATGATGCTGCATGCTGAGAGACTAAGGGAATCCAGCCTAGGTTTAGATGTCAATATCAGCATTTCACATACTCGTAATCATGTTGTCTATAGTGGTTTCTTCCATCTAACTATTAAGAAGTGGTTTTTGTGATGTCACAATACCATTATTGGCAAAAATAGGCATTTTATAGCAGCACGTTTTGGAATCCTATTTACAATTGTGTGAATTCTGTTTTCTTTGGCACTTTTACACTTAATCCTGTTGTTTACTGATCTGATACCTAGGTAGTAATTGGCAATAATGGATTGTGGTATTACTATTTTTAGGTAGCTCATGATTAGCTGTGGGATTAAGGGGCCTATCATTTATTCTCATTAAATCTTTCTTTTCAAAAAACTATAATTAAGCAGATTAGGTGATCAAGTCCTATTTGCTGGTGTTCGCTATTTTCTTTTACTTCCTTCAAGCCTGTCCTTTCCAACCAAAATATCTAATTATGTTGGTAAACAAGCATTTACAGAATTGTATATTTAGTTGTAACTTTGGTTTTCACATCATCTTCGTTTATAAATAGTCCTCCTCTCACCTCTGCTCCTCAAGCCTGTCTCTGTAACAAAGAATAAAAACTTGAAAGTGGTTAGTTCAACGTGAAATGAACCAACCTCCTCCTCCTCCCCCCAGTCCTGGGCAGCGTCTTCACCTGGAGTCCCTTACCCCTGAAAAGAAAAAGAGAATATCCAATTAACATCCTTTCTCAAGTCATATTGATTTCATTACTGTTTCCAGTATAAGAGAAGGAAATTGGGGGGGGGGGGTGGTAAGAATAGTACCCTCCCTGACAGTCAGAGTGGATGGCTGGATGGTTGTGAAGCAGGCTAATATAGAGTGGGCCATGGGTATCTGTCTGCCCTGGCTCTGACCCACCAGTTAGGGCAGCATGATTCCATTATGGGGGTTTCCAAAGTGAGTGGATTAAGTCACCTAGGTTGTGGAGTCAGGAGGTGTTGGGGTTTGGAGAATGCTTGGCAGGAAGGATGGCAAGGGCGTGCCTGGCAGAGCCAGGATATGAAGCCACATCTTTTGACTAGTCATTGCAGTCTTTCTTCCAGTTCCAGCCTTAGTGGTTGCCAAAGATTGTTTTGTAACAAGCACATTTTCTGCAAATAGGCTGCTCCTATAGAAACTTCAAAAGAGTTTAAAATTTTAATGAAACTGAGAAATCCCTGTGTAGTCTGATTCACATAATTTGTTTAGCAAATTATTTTTTCATAGATAATGGGAAGGTAAGTTTTTACCCTAATTCAAGTCTGAATTAATCACAAATTTTAAGTAAGTGGGCTCTGAATTATTAAGACTTCTTATTTCTCCAGCACTGTATTTGTATACAGAATTGAGTGGATTGTGTTTCAAATGAAATCTTCCTATAAAACAGAATTTTTTTTCAAGTTGTGAGGGTTGATAAAAATGTCATAATTTAAAACCAAGATGTTAGTTGCTAATTTTATAAAATGTTTCCTAAATATCTAATGGTATTATTGTTAAGGTATATGTATGTTTTTTCTTAGCATGACCAAAGATAGAGATTTTTGTCCCCTATGGAAAGAGATCTAACTTGATTCTAAAATCACGTTAGCATTTCAAGGATCAGTGATTTCTTGGGTGAGGGAACTTCCTCCTGATGCAAAGCCGTCAGCCTTGATCATCAGGATGACCTTCAGGAGTTCAGTGGGGCTGGTACTCAGACAGCAGATTTTCTGGTCCATCCATCCATCCATCCATCCATGCATTGCTGGTCCAGGGCTTCAGTCAACTCTTTTCCACTTGGTGGTCCTACTGCTCAGGGATCCTGGATCTAAGCCAGTACCTCAAGCCATTGAATCCAGTCCCTTTATTTTACCAGTGAGGAAACTGAGTCTTGGAGCTGGGAAGAGACCTGCCCATGGACACATTGGGAGTGACTGAGGCTTCTGGTCCCTCGACTCCAAAGCCAGTGTTCTCTTCTGTGTCCGGCCCAGGAACAGTAGGGCCTGCCTTCCCAATCCAAGGAAGCAGTTTAGTTGTCTTAGGTATGATTGAGCGGCATACCCATTCTGCGTTGTTTTCACCCTTATTCTTTCCCAGTCCCACCCAAACTCAGAACACCTCTTGTCTGGGCATCTCCAGTGCCCTTTGGAGCCCCCCCTTTATTGTCCACAAACTACCATTTATATTCTTGAACTTTTCAACCAACATTTCTTTTCCTGCCTTGATACAACAGAAACCTAGCTTTCCCTTGGGGGCGCCACATTGTTTGCAGTCCTTTCCCCTAGTGACCGGTCCTTCTTCCACTGCCCTTGGCTTACGAGGCCAGGGAGAAGTGGGTTCCCCTAGCCACTTCCAGATCACCATTCCTAAGTGTCATTTTGATGTCCGTGAGACTCAGTTATCACTCCTTTCCCCACCCATCTACCATCCTATGGGTCTTTCTGTTTTTCTTTCCTTGCTTTTTGGTGAGGCAGTCAGGGTTAAGTGACTTGCCCAGGTCCACACAGCTGTGTCTGAGGTCACATTTGAACTCAGGTCCTTCTGACTCCAAGGCTGGAGCTGTATCCACTGTGCCACCTCGCTGCCCCATCTTTCTCTTTTTCAGTGAGTCCTTGGCTTCTGGTCTTCTTCCCATAATCTGTCATCAGTCCGTGGACTTTGGTAATCATATTACAACAAGTGATCATCGAGCTCTCGGACATCTTCCACCTCCACAAGCTGCATTTCTGCCCCCATTTCAGCCCCATGCCAATGTGATTGTCTTGGGCCCCACCATCTTAGAGAATTATGCTGCCTTCTGCATTCCGCACTCTGGAGTTCTGCTCTCTGGTAACAGTCTCCTGGAACGTGGACACTAACACTGGCCTTTCCCCGTCCTCATTCTGACGCTAGGTCTCCCTCGCCATCCCCATTCTCTCAGTCTCAGCACCGCTGCACTTGCCTCTGTACCCACATTTGGGTGCTTAAGCCGGTAATCTGGCAATTTCTTTTATTTTGAATCTGCTGACTCTGCTTCTGCCGATATAAACGGAGGTCTAGTCCCCCCTCCTGCTTTATTGATTCCTTATCTTCCTCAACACAGCTGCTGGTGGGAACTTGCCCTCAGTCCTCAATGTTCTGACCAACCCCCAAACAGAGCAGAAGACCATGGGGAAGATTGAGAGGACTCCCGCATTCTGCAGGCGCCTCATGTGCAGATTTTGTTCTGGCCCCTGGTACAGAGGAAGAGAGATGTCTAATCACAATCAATGGGCTAATTCCTCTGCCTGCCTCCCTCTGCTAGGACCTTGCTGTGGGTCCCAGGGCCTTCTGTCCTCATGCATCTTTATTTTCTCTCTCCTTCTTCATCTTTTCAGTAGCTAGCCAAGGACTCTACACACAGCTGGTGCTACACACACCCACCCACACCCACCCACACCCACAGTGCGGATGAAGGCCTAAGGATCTGGAACCAAACCAGATCTTGAAAACCAGCTGTGCCACGTGACAGTCTTCCTTCCTTTAGGCCAAGGCTTTTTAAACTTTTTCTACTCTAGACCCTTTTTGTGCTTTGGCAGACAGCATCGTTGGCATTTCATGGCCTGAGGGCATGCGCAGTGCAAAGTGCACATGCTTTGTGTTCAGACCAAGGATACAGTGAAGTTGCTCCAGGCAACACAGGCCATTGCTGCCAGAAACCCCCGGATTCATTTTGTGTTTGATTTTCAATTAATTTTTAGTCTTTGCGTATTCAGAAACCTTTTTCTGTTGCTGGATTTTTCGTGATCCCGTATGGGGTCTGGACCCACGGTTTAAGCAGTGCTGCTCTAGGCTAGGGGTGACCTGGGTCGTTCTCAGTTGGAATAGAGGCAATGGATCATTCTCTTCTTGTGCTTTAGGGCTCGGGCCCTTGGAGTGACATGGGTCATTCCTTCAGCTTATTCCTCCCCAGGGTGCTTTTAGCTCACGTGGCGATAGATGAAGGGGATGCAGGCAGTCTTCCATAGTAAAAGCGTTTGTCCTGAAGACAGAGAAGGTGGCTCTCTGCTCAAGCTTGTTATAAACAGAGCAATTTCTTCACTGTTTGTGTAAAAACAGCTTTATTAAAACAGTTAATTCCAAGCTAATTGCTCTTTGGAGCGTTGTTAAGTCAAACATTCCAAGATACAAATAGGGTTTTCTTCCTTCCTAATTGTTAAGTTTTCCTTTAATAGTTTCTTCTTATCCCACTCTTACGTTCAGACCCTAATTAGAATGTTCCTTTCTAACTCAGGCTGAAGCTTAGCTTGGGGCCAGAATCCTTCTTG
Organism: Phascolarctos cinereus; assembly: GCF_003287225.1. NCBI lineage: Eukaryota > Metazoa > Chordata > Mammalia > Diprotodontia > Phascolarctidae > Phascolarctos > Phascolarctos cinereus. The sequence goes on from NW_027555514.1 coordinate 15,045,856, forward strand.
GCTTTGGAGATCCTTTGGGGTCTTCCGGAGCCAGGCGTTTCTTGGCCTTTTCCTTTTTTTAATTCCCAAAGGAGAGAAACTGAAGGGGGTGGAGGGAGGGACAAAGTGGTCGCCTCTTTCTCTCAGGTCCCTATTCTGACCTTTCCCTCTTCCTCTGAAGAGGAAAATTATGCCAGGTATATAGGGGGAAAGTCCATCCAGTGACACAATTCAGGGGATTCTCCCTGACCTTTGAAAACAACTTCACTTTCACTTTTTTTCTTTCTGAAGAGAAGATGCCCTCCTGGGTAAACTTAATCTGTGCAGGTACAGAGGTTGTCTAGTGACTCTATTTAGCTGATTTTGTCAGTAAAGATTCTGGTCAGAGCCCAGGAGCCTGCCTACCCTTAGGAGAGAGGGAAGCTGAGAGACAGAACCTTGGAGAAGGAAGATAATAATAAGCATGATAACAATGATAATATTCCTGAGCAGCTTGGTCCTGGGCCCTAACCCAGTCAGGCCTGACAAGATGGCCCCATCATCTGATGTGGATCCAGAAGAGTCCTGGAAAGAGGACTGTCCCTTTTCCTTAGCTCAGAATGTAAGGATTTGACCCTATCATGCTTGGATAGGGCCTCTCAAATTCTGAGGCCTTTGCCCCCACTTCCTAATGGCCCCCTTCCCAGCTGTTTCCTGTTGCCCCAGAAAACCCTTGCTGGAAACTAGACCTGCTCCCCAGCTCCTGGCCTCCCCTAAATCAACTGAAAGAGCTTAATTTCCTGCCTCTGGTCCAAATGAGGTAGAGTCTTATACACAGTTGTCTGCATTGATCACACATTTTACCTGTGCCTGCAGCCTTCCTCAAGTCCCCATGACCAGCTTGCCTGTCCAAAAAGACAGATAATTAAAAGGGACTTACGTGTCTTACAACCAAATACAAAGTTACCTTAGTTTAAACGTAATTAAACACTAGGAAAAGGATGGTTTTGGTAATGTAAGATCATACATCTAGAGCTGAAAGTGCCTCAGAAACCATCTAGTCAAACCCCTGCATCTTACAGATGAGGAAACTGAGGTTAGGTGACAAGGTCACACACCTCCTCCTGGGGTGCACTTTCTGTGGCATGGGTTGTGTTCTGCACACAGCTGCTTCAGAAGCTCCCGTGGAATATGTGAATGCATTGTCCATGCATTAAGGTTTGCCATAAAGACTGCATAGATTCCTTCTGATTCCCTTAGACCCAGGCATCAAGGGCATTAATATGACATCATTTAGACACATTTTTCCTTTTCTCATGTGGACCATCTTTTCCTTTCCCAGCTGATTTGAAAAGAACTATTGCCGTCCTCTTGGATGACATTTTACAGCGCTTGGTGAAACTGGAGAGCAGAGTGGACTACATTGGGGTCAGTGACGCGTCTGCCAACATCACCAATGGCACCAGCGGGAATCTCCTGCCTGGAACTCCCAGTAAGAGGATCAATGCGTCGGGCCACATCAGATAGCGGCCTGAGAGTCCCTCGGCCACGACATGAGCCCCGGCCCGTGGCTCGTCTCCCCCCTCCAGGAATGCTGTGGAATCTCTCTGGCTTGGGCAGGAGCCGTCGTTGGCTGCATAAAGGTGGTCTACGTGATGTTTTCCAAGGAGTGTATGGGAACCATGGAACACTTCTGTATATAATTGAAAGAGGTGATTGATGTGTTACTTTCAGGCAAGTTTCTGCCTTTGCTGGTCTTTGTCGCGGCCCCAGTGCTGGTGTAATAAGCAGGTACCTGGCTTACAAGGCTCTTGTGTTTGGGGCGAAGCTCAAACCATTCAAACGACGTAGGAGCTAATTTCCATATTTATTTAAGTAGAAGTATATGTCTTTTGGACAAGTGGAAAATATTGTAGTTGAATCGTTTTTTTCATCTTTTCAACAGACATAACTCATAAATGTTAAACTAATGCTGTTGGGAAATGTGTATATTTACAGTATTATATTTTGTTACCTAGTTGTTGATAGAGAATCAGATATGATGTCGAGAATGTTTGAAAATCACGACCCAAAGAATGTCTTTATTTGCACTATTTGCCAGAATATCTAAAGAGAGATTGCTGTATATTTAAACATTTTGTTTGCCAGAGCATTACCTTGAAAATAGTGTAGCAACTACTGTCCAGAACATATGTGGTGCAGACGTTGGAACAATTAAATTGTCAACAGCTAAGTGAATATAATCTCATACTTAGATATTTTGGGTTCTTTTCTTTTCAGGTAGGTTAAGTGACTTGCCCAGGGTCACATAGCTAGTGAGTATCAAGTGTCTGAGGCCAGATTTGAACTCAGCCCCTCCTGACTCCAGGGCTGGTGCTCTATCCACTGTGTCACCTAGCTGCCCCTACATATTTCGTTCTCTTAGCCACATTCTAAGAAAAAAAAAATTTATAGTAGTTAATTAAAATAATTAATTTAAATGAAGAATTATGGTTTCCAGATATGTGAATATTTCCATGATTTCTCTTTTCATGTTGAACTCCTGGACAGTTTGTGCTGGCAGCCTGGTGCATCCTCTCTTTATTCTGGGTTATTTTTTTCTGGTACTGAATTAAAGGGAGAAACATGAGTCTAGTCTGGGAACTCAAGGAGGAGATTGAGGATGTTTCTCACAAGGAGAGGTGCTGGGGAGGGAGTCTGGTGAAATGGAAAGTCAGGGAAATGTTGGTTCTTACATGTGGACCCTCCTTTCAGGGAATTTAATGTGACAATCTGGATTTATGCAGTAGCTATGGTGGAGGGGAGGGTTATCTACTTTACAAAATGCTTCTTTTAAGTAGCAGGCTTTCAGGTCCTTTTGAGCAGCGGTATCAGATACACTGCCCAAACTAGATTAAAATGTCATTGGAGAATATTTAACAAAATAGTTAAAAGTATGGTAGAATATAAATATTGTTAATATATGGTTTTCTAGGTTAATCTGTGCTCTGCAGTGATCCTTATATATGGTTTAGTGGCCCCATTTCTCTTTGTGGTGGACTTCATTGTCTTAGGAGATAATTATATAAATTGAACTTAGAGCTTTTCAAGAATATATTTATTATATAAAGCAGAAGTTTTTCAAGAACAATTTTCAGCCCTTTTTCATAGAATCAGAGAATGTAAATGCAGATGAGGAATCTGAGGCTCAGAGGGGTCTGGTAACTTTGCCAGTAAGCAGCCTTGGTGTGCTAAGGAGGGAGTTAATTTTCATTTCGCTGAAGCTCTGGGAGCCACAGCGGCTGGTTATGAGGTTCAGACAGCGACTCCTCCAGGGACGCAGCATGAGTTTTGACAGGACACTTCTAAGGAGAGCAGGCGAGATTCACTGTCACAAGCCTCACTGCCCTCCCCTGGAGGAATCGCAGCAAGTGGGAGAAAGGGTGCCATGCTGGTGACAGCCTCCTTGGGGGATCATCTAGGAGAGCTGAGCGGATTCTCACTCAGGACCTCTCGTGTCCAGCCAAGTAAAGCTCAGATTAACTTTTCCTCTGTGCAGACAGGTCCACCTGTCATCCTGGTGCCCACTCTGGTTCACCATTTTACCTTGTTCCCTATTCCTCAGCTACGTGCAGCACAGTGGCCGTGTGTTCAACTGTAGTGAATGAAGTGTTGCAGGGTTGCATTTGGGAATATTCATTCCTGAAACAGGCTGTTGTGTTGTACCAATTATTAAAATATTTTACTAAAACAAAGATGGAGAATTTCAGGTGCTTTTCGTATTCAGAGGTAGCTGTCTGAGTTCCTCTGCAGCCGTCCTATAGGCTAGTGCTGTGTAAGTGAAGAAACGACACGGGCCACAGCAGGGTGAAATGTGGAATATGCTTGGTTGGACCTAATTATTTTTTTCAGGGAAAAAATAAAATATTTGTACTTGTAAAAAGTGATCTTAGTTTTGTGTTCTCTTCTTTCTTTCGTCTCTTTAATTTCCCAAAATATCCTTCTCCCTTCTCCCCAACCAAGAAAGCCATCCCATATAAATAACAAAGAATAAAAAAGAAGTTAACAAAAAGTAGTTCAGAAAAAATAACCATATATATATATATATATATATATATATATATATATGTAGTCAGTGGTCATATATATTTATACAGTCAATGCTCTGCACCCACAGGGTCCCCTCCCCCCCACCTTTGCAAAAACAGGAGTGAGAGAGGGGCCATCTCATTTCTGGAAAGAGGGTTTTCTTTGGGGATGTTCTCTCTGGAATTATTTTTAGGACCCCAGAAGTTAAACTCACACTATTGGCTCTGTCATTTTTAGCATTGTTCTAAGGGATGAACAATTCAGAATGGGATTATAAAAACTGTGAGAGCTGGCCGAAAAATGCAGCTCATTTGAAATTCAACTTGTTTTGGACTCAGGGAAAACCCTCATTGACCACCTGAAATGACTTTGCATCATTGTTGCACAAACCGTTGGCCTGAGCCATAGACGGTACTATTAAAGAAAGGCAGGGGCACAGTCCAAGAGAAGAAGGCCTTACAGATCTTAAGCTGCTAAGTGACTGGCTGAATATGAGGAAAGAATGAGGGGGACTGAAGAGAGTGGGCACCAGCATGGGTGCTGATGATGACATTGCTTTAAATTGGAGCGGACAGTCTGGTAAAGGTGAGGCTGCTGTTTGGTGCTGGTCTTGTGAACTCTGCTGAAGGCTCTCTACCCATGTTACCCTTCACTCCAGCCAGACTGAGCCCTTCCCCCTTCATGGTCCCATCTTGTGCCTCTTCTTACATGCTCCCCTCTGCCCACCTGGAAGGCCCTCCCTTGGTCTGTTGTCTAAGCCAAACTCAAATGCTCCCTCTTCCATGAAGTCTTCCCTGATTTTGCCTCTTGGCATCAACCTGCCCACTGAGACCTTGACTAAAACCTAGTTTTATATTTCTCTAATTCACACTTATCATGCATTACAGTGTATGATAGTTACCTATGTATGACTTATCCCTCTATTATTAGACTGTAAGCTTCCTGGGAGTAGAGACTGTGCCTTATTTAGACTGTCTCCTCCAGGCCTAGGGTAGTTCTCTGTATGCAGTAGACACTTGATATATGTTGGGTTGAATCAGATATCTGTGAAGAACAACAGCCCCAAAGTATGGGCCGCTTTCTGTCTGGAAGGGAGCCTCATCAATAGGGCTGTATTTGGAGTCCCAGGGCCTGAGTTCCAGTTGTTCCACTTAGTACTTGTGTGATGTTAAGAAAGACACTCCTTCTCTTTGCTTCACTTTCCCCATGTGTCAGATGAAGGCCTCGAAGGTCTCATCCAGCTCCAAGCCTATGTAATTCTTTGGCTTTAGGTAAGTCACAAATTCCCTGGGACTCAGTTTCCGTTTCTCTAAAATGAGGGAGGTGGTCTGGATGACTTTTAAGATCCCTTCTAACTCCAAATATAAGAACCCATCATTTTTCAAGCAAGGAGAGGCATAGAAAGGTGTTACAAAGCTGAGAGGGATAATTTGTAATTGTAAACTGTGATAATAATAATAGCTAATATGCTTGTCACGTGTCAGGCACTGTTCTAAGCACTTTACGTTATTATCTGAATGACAGTAATGATGCGGTGAGTCAGGCAGGCAGCAGAGTCCAGGTGCCGCTCGAGGCTGTGGTGTACTCAGGGGACAAGGACTAGTTCAGCCAAGAGCCTGACCCAGGGGTGGGGAACCTGCGGGCTCGAGGCCACATGTGGCCTTCTAAGTCCTTGGCTTTGGCCTTCGGACTGAGTCCACGTTTTATAGAACAAACTTTTATGAAGGGGATTTGTTCTGTGGAGTTTGCGTTCAGCCAAAGGGCTGCACTGGAGGACCTGGAGGGCCACTTGTGGCCTCGAGGCTGAAGGTTCTCCACCCTTGGCCCTGAACCTTTGGGCTCTTGAGCCAATCAAGTCTTGAGAATGGTTTCAATACCTTTTGAGGAAAAAAAAAACTAAATGAGCCTAACTTGCATGGGAATGTATTAAGATAATGTTGTTTAGTTGTGTCCAACGACCCTAGTCGGGATTTTCTTGGCAGAGATACTGGAGTGGTTTGCCATTGCCTTCTCCAGCTCATTTTACAGATGAGGAAACTGAGGCAAACAGGGTGCAATGACTTGCCCAGGGTCACACAGCTAGTGTCTGAGGTTGGATTTGAACTTAGGTCTTCCTGATGCTAGGTCCAGGGTTCTATCCACTGAGCCACCTAGCTGCTTCTGAGGCAGTCAGCCAGCAATTATTTGTGAAGCCTCTTCACTTTGCCAAACGCTGCCAGGTACTGAGACTACAAAGACGTAAAGGAAATGGGTCCTGTCATCAAAGATCTGACATTAGCTTGAGGTAAACAACGTATATATTCATGTGACTAAATTCAAAAGCTATAAGGAGAAGATGATAGAAAAGCTGGGAAGAGAAAGGAAGCATCCAATCAGAATGGTCGCTCAGCAGGGCTCAGGAGTCAAGTGGACACAGCAGTAGGTCAGGTGAGCAGTAGAGACTGATGGAGGGGGCATAATTTAGAAGAAAATTGGACCAGCTCTTCTCCAGTCACATTAGATGGGGCAGGCACCATCGGCAAATAGCCGTTCCAGCCAGTAGCCTCTTCCTGTGGCATCCTGAAGGCATAGAAACCGTAACATAGGACTCCCCACCTGCCCCAGGTGGCAATTTTGCTAGTTATGGCCCTGGCCATCCTTACCTGGCAGGCACTAAGCTAACTGAAAACAACCAGAGTTTTTTCTGAGCACACGCATCTGGCTGAGGTGTTTGTTTTCTGATGGATAGCTTTGGTATTTCAACGTGAAGTGGCATTAGGGGGCTGGTGAATAACAATTAATTATAAAACCTGAGAGCTGCAGAACAATTGCGTGGCTCTTTCAGGAAATAAATCTCCCGGACAGTTTGACAGCATTGATGAAAATGGTCCGTTTTGGTGAAGTTTGCCAGAATCTGCCCGAACAGGTGCAGAATGGGAACAGGTTGAAGCTTGCCTGCCCTTGTAGGTATTCATGCTGGAGATGCCAGAGAATAAAGACTGTGGGGGCAGGTACATCTCAGCACCCTCCAGCTCTTGAGGATGTTGTACACCTGCATCAGGCATTCCTCCCTAATCGATTCACTGTCCCATTCACTGTAGAGCCTGTTCCAAAGCTCTTTGTTCCTCTAGTCTCCCGTGTCACCAACTTGCTTCTCCCTTCTCAGCCAAGGCCTGTGGCCCTTACCTCACCAGACAAAGTGATATTATTCACCAAGAGCTCCCTCCTCTCTACTCCTCCTAATTGCATATTGTTCAGACGTTCCCCCATGATTTCCTCCACTTCTCTCTTTCATGAAGAGGTGGCCCTTCTTGGAAAGGTAAACACCCGTTCCTACATGCTGAATCCCATCCCTTCCTATCTTCTCCAGAATACTGCCCTCTCTATTATCCCCACCCTTTATATAATCTTCAGGGCCAAATAGAGAACTCTGTACTTTGTCCTAGAGGCAGTAGGGAGCCATGGAAGATATTTGAGTAAGGGGTGTTATAGGAATAAGAATTTGGCAGCTGAGTGGAGGATAAATTAGAGTGGGGAGAAATGTGATGTAGGGAGATCAGTTAAGAAGTTATTGTACTGGCTGACCTCTACAGTGCTTTCAAGCTTGAAATCCATGATCCTATGATACCAACACAACATATTTTTTCCTCTTCCAACTCGTATGGATAATGTGCCAGTTTGGGAGTAGCCAAAATGGTGGTCTTGTGTTCTTGACAGCTCTTTTTCCCCTTTGGCGAATGGGATTTAGAACTCGAGATATCATTTACCATTGTACCAGTATTTAACTGTGAGTCGCCAAATATTATTTTATCTTCTATGACTAGTTAATCATAGTCAGATAGTACCAGGATCTCCCTAGTTCTGAGGCTTTCTTTGGTGATTTAGACTGTTCCATCCTTGTCTGTCCATCCTGGGTGACATTTGTTTATAAATTTGCCGCGAAGAATCCACCCAGTGTGATTGAGGCCTTACTCAATCTCTCATGACATTGTGTGGCTACTCCTGGCAGTCTGCCTGTCCACCTGTTATCCCCTCTTCTTGCCCTATGCCTAGCATCTTTTACTCCTGTTCTCTGAAGTTCTCCATTGGTTCTCTGTTGTTGATGTCTCCTGGTGGTAAGAGGGTGACCCCAGGTTCTCAACAGTGATGCTAGTAAAATGTAAACTCTGCCAAGTTCCACCATTGTAGAGATGACCTAAGTAGGGTCTTGGCAACAGGCTGGGTATTGGTAGATACAAGAAATAGAAATGTATTCAGGGCAATTTACTTTTGAAAAAAAAATGCAAAAACCTATGTAAAGTCTTTGAAAAACTTTCTTCTAAGTTAATTATCTGACTTATCTTATAGATGTAGTACTAACTTACTGTAAAAAATATTTTGGTTAGAAGAGACTATATTTTCCTCTCTCCCATTAGTGGAAATCATAGCTAAGGATTTATTTATTCTTAACTTTCTAACACTGAAAAGTTCTCTCTATAATTAAGTGCTTCTCATCATTTGAACTAAGCTCTTGGATCTGTGATTTAGACCTTAAGTTTATATACATGTGTACAAATAAATAAAAATATATAGATATATTTAAATCATCTCACCAATTTCATGAGAGGCAAAGGACCTCCAGTTCTTCCTCCCACACCTATAGTTGATCATTGAGAGTGAGAGACTAATCAGAATTATGGAGTATTCTGTGTTCCCATGGAATTTCCATTCTTTCCTACTGTTTCCCACTCTCTTCAGTGATAAGCTTCAGGATACCGTTTAATATAAAATGCAGGGGCGCTAGGCTGAGCATAGTTCCAAGTGCTATTGTCTTTGATTCAGCTGGCTTTTTTACTCCATAACCTGGAGATCACCCAAGTCTGCTTCTTATCAAGGCCTATGTATGCATGGGGCCATTATTTGGAGCAGATAAACACTGGTTTTCATAAATGGATGCTTCTCCAAAAATAGACCTTGGTAAAGAGAATGTTTTGCCAGGAGATCCCAGATGAATGAAAAAGCATTTATTAAACATTCTGTGTGTACCAAGCACTAAACTCTCTAAACTGATAAAATAAAATGAAAAAAAAACCTACCTAAAATGTTCCAAGAAAAATTGTTTCAGAGCCACCCAAGGAATGAGTGAACAAAAGGAAAGTCTGAGCACAATGCAAGAAAGCAAATGAAAAAAGCTGAGATGCAAACATTACCCCCCAAAACACTGAAACAATCCCTGTGAATTGGAATGCTATTTAGAATAGGGTGGGGTGACAGAAGATATTTCGAGAGAAAATTGCTTCTTTATGCAGGATTTTTTGTTTTTGGTGAGGCAATTGGGGTTAAGTGACTTGCCTATATGCAGGATTTTTAAGGTTATCATGTGGAAGATACAGTTTTGGAACTATCTGTGAGGTATCCTTTAATAGGGAACTTGGATAAAATTGTGGAATCATTTCACTGGAATCTTCCCTTATTATGATAAAGAATTTGTAGGCTTTCCCAAACACCCTAACACAAATGATAAACATACTTTATTGCATTTTCATTCTTTAAAATGTATTCTATATGTAAACTAAAATATTTGACTACCAGACCCTTGCATTGAGGGATAACAGAGGCTCTCCTCCCCTGGTGCTATTTGGGAAGAGTCCGTGGGATCCCAGGACCATGGACAGAGTTGGAAGTGGCCTCCCAACTACACACGGCTGCATCATTTTCTCAGTCTCTTTTATTTTGTCCTTAAAAAGACATCTGACATCAGTCATGTTGGGGACCTGTTATTTCATAGCTATGTGGAACTCCTGGCTGAGGAAGTTCCCCCTAACAAGCAAGATCTGCATCAGCTCTGTAATTTCCAGCCTTTGAGAGTTGCTTGTGGGGCTGATAACTTGCTTAGGGTTCCACAGCCATGAGATGTGAGGTGTAGGACTTGAACGGAGGGCTTCCTACCCAATGCTGAGATCTCAGATCTCTAGGGAGGTGGACAGTGGGGAAGGATGGGGGAAGGGAAAGGTCTGCTGGTCCTGGTTGTGGGGCCACGTGGTGGGCAGGAGAGGGGGAATATTAAATGAAGAAGTGAATGAATTAATGAAAAAACAAAGCATTTATTAAGCACTTACTATGTGCCAGTCACTGTACTAGGTACTGAGGAAAAAAATATAAAAGGGAGAAAACCCCAGCTTTCAAAAGAGAGTGATAACCAGGGGAAAGAGTTTTGGTCTGGGGAAGTCACAGTAGGTAAGTTGATGCATTGGGCAGTTGATTGACTGGCCCCTTTCAAGAAGTAATGGTGCTATTGACTTGTTTACTGTACCCAGAACAAGGGGGAAGTGGGAACACAGGGTGCAGCCAACCAGAGTAGTCTAGGCAGTTGACAAGATGGCCTCAGTGGGCAGCCAGATGGCCACATAATATCAGTAATACAGTTGGTTATTAGATTAGTGTTTTTAGAAAGAGACTGTTATTACCATCTTTTCAGACAGTTTCGTAGTGTCAGAACCAATATAACCATGGCGACTTTATGGGACAAATTTATTGCTTTCTGCACATCATTACAATTGACTGACATGACTGTAAATCTCATGGGGCTTCTTAGATTCAGTCTTTGTCACAGTTTGGAGATGAAGAGAAAAGGTCTGTCTCTCTTCCCCTTGAAATTACTTCTGCTTGTTATACTTAGTTACAGTAACTTTACATCCTTGTGATTTATTGCTTATATGAACTATGTACTTTGTATACACTCTGTATTTACCCATCTTGGTACATATGGGAACTTCTTCCCCTCCTCCAAGAATAGTGTAAGCTTCCTTGAGGTCAGGGAGCATGTGAAGAATATATGTGTGTATGTGTCTTTTGTCTTCCCATTGCTTGTTTACAGTATGTTACCATTTGGGGTTGGGGGAGGTGATATCTACACCTGTATTTCATAGGTCAAGGGAATCCTGCATGAAGGAAATCACTCTGCCAATAGTAGGTGGAAATACTGTGCAATTTAGAGTCTTGGGATTTTGCCTGGGGCACTATGTTAAATGACTTGCGTAGGGTCACACAGCCACTATATGTCAGAGGCAGGATTTGAACCCAGATATTCCTGACTGAAGTGAACTATCTGCTATGCTTCTTGTCCTACATGCTTAACAGACATTTGCTTAATAATTGAATTAAAGTAAATCTCATAACCATCAGACCCAAATTAATTAGAAAAAGTATGCTTCATTAATATGGATATTAGCCTGATAGAGATATTTGTTGAGAGCACTTTTCAGTGGGACAGCTAGGCAGTACAGTAGATAGAGCACTGGCCCTGGAGTCAGGAGGACCTGAGTTCAAATCCAGCCTCAGACACTTACTAGCTGTGTGACCCTGGGCAAGTCACTTGACTTTGATTACACACACACACACACACACACACACACACACACACACACACATTTCTGCATCATGAAAATTGAAAAGAAGCTCTATAGTTCAAAGGGAAGCTAACAGTTAGTTATGCAGTTATGAAGCAACAGTAACCTGGCAAGTTGTATCACTGTGGTCTGCCAGACCTAGCTTCTACTTGGACCCATGAAATATTCCAAGACTCAGAGATTCTTGGCCACAATTGCAGTATATCTAGAAAGCAATGGCTTTTATCAATATGGAAGGGAAAAAAAAAGAATTACCTGCCCTGAATAGAACACTTACTTGGGCCTTCTCAGATTTCTTCCTCAGTCTTATCCTGTTTGTCAGAAGGTGATAGCACCCTTTGTGGAGGTCATGCCTTGGCAGCTAGGTGATATGGGTGCTGGGCTTGGAGTCAGGAAGAGCTGAATTCAAATTCTGCCTCAGATACTAACTAGCTGTGTGACCCTGGGCAAATCACTTGATCCCTCTCAGCCTCAGTTGCCTTATCTGTAAAATGAGGATAATAATAGCACTTGTCTTTCAGGATTGTTGTGAGAATCAGATGAGAGAGTAATTGTAGAACTCTTAGTATAGTGCCTGGCATATAGTAAACACTACATAAATAATATTATCATTATTATAAGTGTTTACCAAAAGTTCAGGAAGAACATGCATTTTTGTCCTTGCCCACTTGGAATCATCATCTCCTTTCTTATTTTCTCTCTAGTCCCATACTTAAGACAAGTGCCTCCCATGTGCTAGCCATTGTTTGAAGCACAGTCTTTACATGCTCCACAACCTCTCCATGATTCTTCCTTTACTTGTCATCAGCATTGTCCCAGAAGCCGTCCCTTCTTCATGTAGAGAGATACCATCTGAGCAAGCTAACGAATCTGTGTATGGGCCAGATCCCCCTTATACTAAGGATGCAGTTAGTTGATCACACATAAACCAAATAAGAGTGTAAAGGATATTAAAGATGCATGTGACCTTGACTGCCTCAGTTACCTGGCTTGAAACTAAAGGTTGGGTCTGGTTCTGAGAAATGAGGCAGCTGCTGCAGGACTCCCAGGTCACCACTCTTGCTCAGAACCTCAGGCTACTTTTGAGTAGCTCAACCTGCTTCCTCTTGATGAGTTTTTTTCTACCAGGTAGACAAAGGGAGCTGGTCCTTTTACAAATGCCCCAATCTAGAGTGAGCAGACCTCTGAATTGACAAAGCAGACCTTTGAGCTGACCAGTTAGGAGTATTCTAAATAGATGGTCAGTAAAATTTTGGGGGCAATCATTTGAATTATTTCTGTCTCATCTCCTCATTTGTCCCCAAGGAAAATTGTTTGACCAGGAGGCATCAAAGGAAAAAATGGGGACCATAGAGTTGAACTCCCCCGCAACTTTGTAATGGTTCAGAAGCTGTTGCTCTATGTCTTCTAACTAATAAGGTTTCTCATCAGAACGTCAGAAACCTCATAGTATAATGAATGGAAAAAATCATAGCTTTCAAGGCAGGAGGCCTGCATTCAAATTCCACTTTTGATTTTTCTACATGTGTTGACCTAAGGGAAGATGTGATTCCTCCCAGCTCTAATCCCATAACCTATATAAGCATAAGCAGTGGTGCTTTTTTTTTATGCCCTAGTGATAACCCGCTTCCTTCAAAAGCCATCTATTAAGCATCTACTCTGTGTGTGAAAAGCACTTTGTGCATACCAGATGGGGTTTGCCCAAATAATTAAGGTACTTTTGCTGCACTGGCGTGGTTGATGAGCTAGTAGGAGTTTGCAAACCTTCATAAGCAAGGCCCATAATGTTTGTATTTCCCTATGTTTAAGTTTATTTCTATTCCTGCAAAGTCCGATTGAGCATATAAATCTTTTTTTCCAAAATCCAATCCAAGAAGTATTTATTTTAAATGTTTATGATGTACAGACTTGGGGAACCTGTCTACATAATGATTTGAGGAGGGAGAGAAAATCAGTAGCCTTGGGAACTTGAAAGGCTACCTAGAGGAAGCGGGCAGCCCATCTGCTCCTCTGTGTTTGTGTTACTATATGTGTGTGTGTCTGTGTGTCTGTGTGTGTGTATTTGCATGTGTAGTGGGGATATATGGAGAAGTTAAACCATTGCTATGGATCTCAGTCTCTATAGCCATTTCTTTGGCGTTCTTCAACTAGGCGATTTCATAGCACATCATTTTCATTCTTTACCACAGGGCTTGGCTGTTCTTTTTTCTAAGAGTTGCATCTAAAGAGGGGCATGATGTTGATAATAAAACTTTTTATGATTTAAAATGAGTAATAAGTTCACATTGAAGACAAACCGCGAAGATACAGAATACCCAAGATCTGTGTCAGTGAGGAAAGCATCCATATGGATGGCATGACAGATCTTTCAAGCATTGAAGGAATGGGTCCAGATAGGGAATGACAAATATTGTCTGTCTACTAGAATATTTTCCCTTGTTGTTTTCTTCCATACATCAACCATAGCAGCCACTAAGCCCTGACTATCTTTTGTTGTTGACTTTAAACATCTTTTCTTTAGTGACTATCTTTTAAAAGAGAGTTTAATTTTTTGGCATGAAGAGACATATAGCCTTCTTAAGGACTTTATAAAAAGTCAAAACTTGCATAACCCAAGCAGAGTTGTTTTTTGGGTCTAAGAAGGTCAGGAAGAATGAGGAATTAGCTTTTTTTTTTCTCCTATCATTCAGCTCTGCAGCTAAATCCCTTTCTATCCTTGTCTCTCAGAGCCAATGGGAGACCAGGTAACTGGCTAGACTTGGGGAGATTGGACTTCCATTTTAAAAGATCCCCAATTAAGTGATAAAAAGCATTTTCAGTGCAAAATTAGAATTCACCCAGAACTCCTCATCTCTAATAGATTAAGTGAATTGCAATACATTTACACTGACATGTGATGGTCCCCTGGGTAGAGTGAAGGAATGAGGGAACACAGACTTTATTATTTCACTTAATCATGGCAGGAACTCTATGCAGGGTCCAATCTATCTCCCTCGGTTATTATCAGTTACTCTATGGCATGTAAAGTGTCTAGCAAGAAGTGATCAGTGCAGCTTTAAATGACTCTAAGTGCCATCAATTTCCACACCAGATTTGCTTATTTTTACCATTAAACAAAGGCCTTCAGATGCTATTGATTTTTTTTGCATGTTATCTTCAGTTTGTCCTTGGCATTCATGTGTTTGTTCTGCGTGTCTACAGAAAAGAATGTGTCTGCTTAGCTTTCTTTACCAGGTGGGAGAATAAAAGATTTACATTATATTTAGTTATATAGGTCACAGTTTTACTTTCTGTACTGTTTTTCAAGATATATGTGTACAGATGTGATAGAAAGTTTTTTAATGAGCAGAATGCTGAAGGACATTTTGTCTTAGGCAAAAGAAAAAGAGAAAACAGTAACATAATTAAAAATCAATTCAATTAACTAGGGACAACAAATCAACTGGAGAGAATGTTGGTTTCTTTCATTTCCTCTTCTATTGACTTCCTTGTTTTTAGTTTTGGGGAGAGAATTGAGCTGTATCCATATATTTTGCATATATGCGAATTCAGTCAACTCAATGAATGAACATTTATTAAGCACCTACTATGTACTGGCTACTGGAGCATATAAAGACAAAAATGGCACTGTTCCTCCCCTCCAGGAGCTTATATTCTATCAAGAGAGATAACATGTCCACGTGAAAGCATAAGCAAAATAAATCCACTGTAATTATGGGGTGGGAGAGGCGCCAATGTCAAGAAAGTTCCTATGAAGAAGTGTCTTGAGCTCAGCTTTGAAAGAAAGAGAGGCTTATAAAAGGCAGCGGTGAGGAGGGAAGTGTGCTCCCAGCATGGAGAACAGGCAGTCAGTGTGAAGGGGATGGGGGCAGAGTGGAAGAGCAAGCAGGCCAGCTGGGCTAGACTGTGAAGCCTTCAAAGGGGAGTGTTGTATTATGAGGCTGGAAAAGTGGTCAGACCTTGGTTGAGAAGGGCTTTAAAGGCCAAACAGAGGGTTTTGTCCTTAATTCTGGAGGCACTAGAAAGTTCATTCTTTTTTTTTCTTTCTTTTTTTTTTTTAACTTTTAGGCAATTGAGGTTAAGTGACTTGCCTAGGGTCACACATCTAGTAAGTGTCAAGTGTTTGGTCTGAGGCCGCATTTGAACTCAGGTCCTCCTGACTTCAGGGCCGGTCTCTGTCCACTGCCCCTCAGAAAGTTCATTCTTAATAGAAGTGTAAGGTAAGTCTTTCAAAGAATCCCAGTCAGAAGATGTATTTTAACAGTAATTACTACTCAACTAAAGATGGTCCTGCATGTTGACCCTTTTAAATAAAACAAGTGGCAATTTGTTTTTGTATTTTTTTCTTGAGGCAATCAGGGTTAAATGACTTGCCCAGGGTCACACAGTTAGTAAATGCCTGAGGCTGAATTTGAATTCAGGTCCTCCTGACTCCACAGCCAGTGTTCTATCCACCACACCTCCTGGCTTCCCCTTCAAGTGGCATTTCTTAATGTTTTAGCTTAGGTTGACACCCTAGAGTAAATACTATCTTTCTTGGTGGACTATGAAGGTGCCCTGCAAATAAATGGAGAATCCTACAAAAACAAACAAACAAATCACAAATACTGGATGGGAGAGATTTGGTTTGACAATAATTTATGTGAAAAAGATCTGGGGGAGTTTAGAAGCTCTATATATGAGTTAGCCAGATCATGTGACTACTAGAAAACAGCATCAACTCATGAAATCTTAGGTTGTGTTAAGAGAAAAATAGCATCTGTATGAACAGAGGGAGCAGTCCCATTGTGTTCTGTACTGGTCAGTGTCTGGGGTGTTGTGTTTGGTCTTAGTCACTGCGTCTTCAAGAGGGATAACTGACATAAGTGGAAGGAGCATGCCAAGAAAAAGCAAGAGGAATGATGAAGGATCTAAATTACATCACCAGTTAAAAGAAATGGGGATATTTCAACTGGAAAAGACAAGAGCAGGAGAGATATGATAATTGGTTTCCCCTGGAAGAGGGAGTAGACACTCTCTTCTGGGTGACAAATGAATGAAAGTTTCAGGAAGGCAGGTTTGGGATCCATATAAGGATAGCATTTTTTGCCTCTGCCACATTAGTGGTCACTTCATTGCTGGAAGTACTCCATGGAGTGGTAATGAGCATTGGTCGGGGGTGTTGCAGAAGGGAAGTCGGGGATGAATTGGATCAGTTAACCTCTAATGTCCCCCTGCACATGAAGATTATGTGAAGCTAGGATCAATGAAATCTTGGATTATGTTGCTGCAGCACTGAGACCATTGAGGCCAACATGGGGGAGGGGTGGTGCAATGACCTCGTACATATACGGAATTGAAAACATAGAGGGGTCATACTCAAGGTGGCCACTAGATGCCACTGTTGGAATCTCACAGAAGAGGGGGCGTGATCATTATAAGCCACCAATGGCGTTCGTGTAATTTTCATATAATTGGCTCAGAATGAATGTAAATAACAATAGTTTCTGTTTAGGCCAGAAACCGGAGTGGTCTTCCTCTGTCAGATCTATTTTTTTTAAGAGGCTATTCTTTGCCTCATTTTTTTTTAAAGCCTTAATCACTGAATGAGCATGTTTCCTCAGTCAAACTGAGACCTGTTAAAGATTTTAGCTTGAAAAAGCCAAGGACCCCCACTGTATCCTGGGCCATCTCTAGTTATCCTGGACCCAGATGGCTCCAGAGGAGAAAGTGAGGCTGGTGACTTTGCACAGCCCTCCCTCACTTAAATCCAGTCACTTGCATGTCATGGCATCACCTCCCTGATGTCATGGTCCTCTTTGAGAATAAGGGAAAAACAGCAACTTTCAGATCTAATAATTCCATATTCATATGGTAGAAAGCAAGCAATTCATATGATATTTAATGTCTTCTGAAGGAATTCTCCTTTATTCTTTAGATTTTTAAGTCTTTTAATTTCCCTAATATTTCCTTTTGTAATTAACCACTTCAACAAAATATCTGAAATTTACTGACACAGTAAACTTAAGACTTCTTTGGGGGAGGTAAGGAGTAGGGGAAAGAAAGGGGACAGATTAGTCACTTATTGATTTACTCGAGGGAAGTGTGGGGCAGTGGATTTGGAATCAGAAGACCTACAATTGAATCTTCGCTGTGTGACTTTGGACAACTCACTTAACTTCCCTGGGTCTCAGTTTTCTCTTCAGTAAATAGTAAGGTAAGTCTGGATGATTTTCCTGCAGCTGAATCCTTTGTTGAAGTGAATAGTCTTTCTTAGAGCAGCTCCCGTGAACTTTTACAGGACAAATTTTAGGTGGGATGATGGAAGAGGGGAGGAGGTACAATTCTTTGTTGGGGTTCAGACTTTGGCATCCTACTATGGGAGATGAGCTCCCCCACCCCAAGATATGAACTGCCCCTGAATTCATTGGAGAGAATCCTTATTCTGATATTTACTTCTACATCTTGAGAGAAAAGTGCCACATGAAACTAGGCAGTTCAATACATGCTTTTTGATGTGAATTTAAAGCAAGACTTCTCACCTAGGTTTTGATCACTGCTTCCCTTGACTTATGAGATGTAATAAGAAGGCCAGCTAGAATAGAATGGTGACAGGTTACAGGAAAATCATCTCAACTCCATCTGATATTGGCATCTGCAGCTGTGAAATTCTATGGGGAGAGAAAATTGTCAGATGAAAACAAAATGTAATTTGGTTGTAATTATATAAAATTCCCCATACAATTTTATTTAGAAAAAAAGGGAGTGCTTTGTAAAATAGCTGGTACAGAATGACCACCTGAGTCCTTTAATCAGAACTATGGCAGCAGAAATAATCTCTCCGCTTACCAATTTTTGCTTAATGCTTTATTAAAGTCATAGAAAACTAAAGGATGCGGAGAACTTTAGAAATACTTATGAACAACTCAGGAGAGCAAAGCAGAATCAGATTCAAGTTAATTTCAAACTTCTAAGCAACCCTGCCAGAATCAAGTCTTATAATAATAACTTCTAAAGAACTATTCAAATTCTTATGCTATCCTATACTTTTGTTTTATCAGTATTGCTCCAATAATTCACTTCAATTCAACACATGTGTGTTCATTGTTAATTGTATGCAAAGGAGAGAAACAACCTGGAACAGAAGAGAGATACCGTCCAGGACTTGGAGTTAGCAAGACCTGGGCTCAATGCCCACCTCTGGCACTTACTAGCTTTGGGACTATAGACAAGTCTCTTACTGTCTCTGGGCCTCAGGCAATTTTCTATCATTATTAAATTAAGGCTTGTGATCTGAGTTGGTCCAAGGAATATCCATTTCAATGAAAGGACAGTTCATTTAAATGAAAAGATATTCCAGGAACTGTCCAAGGTGCTGCATGTACAAGGGCCAAACCAATGAAAGAAAGATGAATGAAAATGAAAATGAAAGAGTCTGACCTCAAGAACCTTATGTTTTAATGCAGGTGGGGGTGGATATAACAAGTACAGGGATCCTATGATAATAAAGTCAGAGCTGGAAGGGATTTTGGAGGCCATCCTGCCCAACCCATTCATTTTACAGAGCAGGAAACTGAGGCACAGTTTAAATGACTTTGGTAGGGTCATACAGCTAGAAAGCACTAAATTAATATGAAGTAATTTGAGGAGAGAGAGCACAAGCAATAAATGACCTCTTGTCTAGAGCCTGAGAATAATTTGTTACATAATTTTAAAAAATCACTCTGGTATTTGTAACAGGATTTGACCTGTATGTAGAAGAATTGCTGAGGTGGTTGTCACTGTTGACCGAAACAAAAGTTGTAATACAAAGAAGGCTAACAAGAAAATTGAAATGATCTGGGCAAACTGTGTGGTCATGCTTTGGAACTGACCTCTCAGCTGTCGAGGCATAGCCAATGACTGATGGCAAATAAGACCTGAAACCTTCCCCATGATGCTTTTTCATCTTAGGAGCACAGATCTTTAGAGAGCTAGAAGGGGTGGTAGAGATCTTCTAGTTAACAGCTTCATTTTACAGAGGAAGTAAGTGAGGCCCCAAAAGGGGTCCCTGGTGGTCCCTGAGCCAGGATTCAAACGCAGATCCACTAACTCCCAAGGTACTGTGCTTCTTCCAATCTTAAGGAATTCACTACTAGACACGGAATCACTTCTTTTTTATGTTGAAGTTGCCATATTGTCCTCTATGCACCAGGAAATGTTTATCATCCAAGTACATGCGTTTAGGGGTACAGAGCCTCCTCTGCTCCTGTTCTGTGGCAATATCCCCCTGTCCCCGACACTACTTTTCTTCTGTCTGGGCCTCTACACTTTCCTCTTCTTTTTGACAGAGGAATCTTATTCAATTTACATGTTAAATTTCAAAGTCTCATCTTTCACCTAAAAACCAAGAGAATAATTAATGTGTAGCATTTTAAAAACTATCTGTGATGATTCTTCACCTGTTGAATTCCTGCCCATGCTTTAGGGCCCAACTCAAATGCTGCTCAGCCCATCGAGCCTTGCCTGACCCCTTGTCAGCAACAAAGGTGAGGCCTTTCTTAGCCTCCTTGCTTTGCAGTCTCTAATGCAGAGGCATCACATGTGTGGCCTCAGGTCTGAACGAGATGAAAATGCCGTTGGGAAATGTTTAACAAAATAAATAAAAATACAGTAGAACATAGATGTATTAACAAGTGGTTTTCTGAGGCAGTCTGTGGCCTTCAGGGATCCTTATGTATTTGAGCAGGACACCTCAGCTTGAATGCATATTTGACATTTTAAAATTTCATTTTTGATGTTTCAAAATGGCATATTTGATATTTTAAAATTTCATGTTTGATATTTTAAATTTTCCTTTTAAAAATTGTGATCTTTAGCAGTTATCAAGAAAAACAACTCCAGTATGTAATGCAGAACAAAAAAAGGGGAGTGCATATGCTTTACCCTTTGTTCTCAACTGGTTTTCTTTCCATCCAGCTTCCTCTCTCTTGGCTTGAGGAAGTGACCACAGACTTTCCCTTCTCTCCTGGTCTGCTTCCTGCAATCAGGATCCTAGGAGGGTCCAGGACAGAGAGAAGAAGTGGGAAAATGTTTAGAGCAGCATTATGTGTGTGTATGTGTGGGTGTGCGCATGTGTATACATGTACGTGTATGTACATGTATGTGTGTGTATGTGATTGTGAAGAACTGGAAGCAAAGTGGACAGTCATTGATGGAAAGTGGCTGAAATGTGTATGTTAGAAAGATAACATTGAGAAGTGATAGTCATATTTCTTTAAAAAAAGCAACAATTTCTTCAAAATAGAAATTTCCAAAGAGAAATCAACAAATGCCAATGAAATGCTAACCCTTGATGAAGACATCATACCTGTTCCCTGTGTGTTGTCATGTGACTGACTGCTAGACTGTCAGCTGGTGGGGGGGGGAAGCAACTTGTCTGGGGTCACACATCGAGTCAGTATTTGATGCGGGATTCTAATTCAGACCCTCCTGATTCCAAGACCAGCCCTCTCCTCACCACACTTGGCATTTCAAGCCCTCCCCAACCTAGGCCCAAAGTCTCAGACCTTTCTGGTCTTATTTTCATTCCTGCATGCCAGTGTTTCCACCAGACTGGTCTTTTCTTGGTTCTCCCCAATAATCTGGCAGGTCATCACCCCAAAGGTTGATGCCAGGCTCAGGGTCCACCTTTTCCTTGGCCTTTTTTTGATCCTTCCCACCCCACAAAGTCATCTTACCCTCCTCGATTTTCTGTAGAGCAGAAAGAGCAGTGGGATGTCTGCTTACTGTGTGACTAAGGGGGAAGTGAAGTCGCCATCTTCCCTGGGCTTCTGATTCCTCCTCTGTGAAATGCGGGGATTGGCCTCCATCAGTGGGGTCAGATTCAAATGGAGAGAGGCACTGATTCTGCAGAAGGATCCCTGCAGTCGCATATTGATTTAGTTGTAAAGTGGATTATTATCTGTGCTTTATTGTGTTTTATTTATTTTATTAAATATTTCCCAGTTGTATTTTCATGTGCTGCCTCCACACTGGGGAGTGTTGCAGGTAGCATGGAGTAGGTGATCCTCTAGGCTTTGCTGGTCTTTTTCTGTGTGTGTGTCTTTCATCATCTTACTCAATCTGCCTCTGTCTCTCACTGTCTCTGTCTACTCTCCTCTTTATGTCTCTCTGTGTTTCTGTCTCTTCTCTGTCTCTCTCACAGTCTCCCTGCTCTGTCTCTCTCTGTCTCTGTCTCTTTCCTTTACTTGGCATGATTTCTATAATGAATTTGGATGTAGGGAAAAAAATCACTTTCTTATTTCTCAAGAGTTTAGGGAAAATATAGAATGAAATTTTGTTTTGGTTATTTAGAAAAAATGGAAACTTACGCAACAGTGAATAGAGAACACATGCTGGAGGCAGCATGGACGCTGTTCTGAGTGCTCTGGATCCAACACCTCAGGATCCACAAGTTCCGGATCCTGTGGGGCAGAATCTCTCTGTCTCAATCATTCTGTATCTCTCTGTCTCGGTCTGTCTCGATCTCTCTGTCTTCTTTTCTCTCATTGAGAAGGCCTCACAGTCTACAAGACCCTGTGCTCTCAGCATCAGCAAGGGTCTGTCTGTAGAAATCAAGTCAATAAACTCCAGTCAGCAAACGCTGAGTGCCTATTTGCCAGGCTCTTTGTTTAGCACTATGGATGGAACGATAGGAGCAGCCTAAGCCCTGCCCTTGCCATCTACCAGGATGGCTATAATCGACTAAGAGCTTGCGTATGGATGATGTGCGCAGATGTTAGTAGAACCCAAGGCAGAATGCAATAGGGGATTACGGGATTTGGAGCCAGCAGGGACCTCAGAGCTCATCACTCACATTTTTAACACACTCGTATATAGTCCACATTCTCCCTAGGCTTGAAAACCAGCAAAAGCATACCCCCTCTACCATTGCCCTCCAGGCTGTTTCATTACCAAAAAATCTCTCTGAGAGAGCAAACAAGATTGGGGGAGAGGGTGGAGCTGTGTTGGTCCAACTATAAATCTACAAAGTTGTTTGAAATGTGATAGATAATCCATGTGTTCAATGAGGGTGCCAGTCAGTGGAATTCAAAAAGTGATTTTTAAAAATGCTATCCATGCTATCCAAGAGGATGATGAATTGTGCAGACACAGTACTCAGATGCCAGACATGGCAGAGAAGATGCTACTTGGTATGGGGGTCCTGTAGTTTGAGGACTGTAAGGATCTCCCTCCACCACACAGATCCACGCCTTCTTAGTAATTGATAGTTTCTGTAGATTTGCCTGGGGCCCTGAAACTCATGCTCACACAGCTTTGTGTGACACAGATGAGATTTGAACTCAGGCTTTTGTCTCCAAGCCTAGCCTCTTTATCTATTATAGTACACTGCCTCTTAGTATGAAAACTGTTATTAATAAAATATAATTTCCTGGAGTAGGACCAGAAAAATTTTCTGTCCTTTGATATTTTTTTCTTTCATCTCATCTCCATTTTCCTCTGAGTCTTGGAGCATTCATTTTCTCTAATTTTTTTAATCTGAGAAGGAGGGAAAAAAGGTGCCTTCTGTACAGGCCAAAGCAAATGTCTCCTTCCTTTTTCATTTCCCTATATTGCCTCTCATTTTATGTATCTGTGCTGTCTTTTTAAATGTAATGTGAGCCTCTTCAGGTCAAAAGGAGGCTGTTTTGCATCTCTTTGTGTGTCCAGTGATTAGCACAATTTCCTGTACATATGTAACATGCACTGAACGAATCTTTGGCGTGGATAATGATGATGATACCTAGAATTTACATGGATCAGCTTAAAAGCAAATGACTGAGGTGCTCAAGCCTCCTAGAAGGTAAGTAATAGTAGTAGACAGTATTCTTACTCTACTGTTGGAGAAACTGAGATTTAGAGATAAACTTGCAATTAAATATAAAAATCACTACTAAAGGTCAAACCTTATAGTCTCTGAAAAAAGCACTAAGAGATGCATTGTAGAAAGATGTAGTTGTTTCCTCTATCACTAAGACTGGATATTTCTCTTTGAAATTCATTATGACTCAGTCATCCATGCATTTATCAAAGTCAGTCAATCAACACACAATTATTGAGCACCTAAAATGTGCACAGGCTCTGGGAATACAAAGCCAAAAATGAAGAGAGGTGCTCTGGTACATATAGAGGCATATGCAAAATTTATATATTTAAAAAATATGTAATTTTAGCCTGTGCCACTTTGGGGAGTTCTGTAAGTTTCTTTCCCTAGGTGAAATAGTATTCCTTCTTATTTGTTTTAAATTTAGCCACCCCAAGGTTTTAGGGGCTTCCTTCCTTTAATGAAGTGACTTGCACCAGTGGAGGGCCCCAGGAATCTATCTTAACCCCATGCCATTTAAAAATGTATATCAGTCACTTTGATGAAAGCACAGAAGGTAAATAGCAAAAAGATGTGAGGACTAGCTCCCTTTGGATGGTGGAATCAGTATTCAAAAAACTCTCAAATGTGTAGAACAATGAACCAAAAATAATGAGATAGAATTTAATAGGTAAGTGTAAACTCTAACACTTGGCTTCACATATCCAACTTGGGCGTGGATGTGGGCCATGTGTGTGTGTGTGTGTGTGTGTGTGTGTGTGTGTGTGTGTGTGTAGTGTCCAGGACCATGGAGGCAATAGTGCTATTATACTGTACCCCTCTGATATTAGCACATCCAGAACATGGCTACACATTTCAGAGTAACATTGATGAGAGTCCAGATGAGAGTGATGAGGCTGCTAAGGCAACTGGAGGTCATGTTATACGATGATGAATTGAAAGAACTGGGGCTATTTAGTCTAAAAAATACCATCTTACCAATTCCCCAGACTGACAACCTAGGCATCATCCTCTATTTCTCTTTATCTTTCACTCCCCATATAGAATTGTTGCCAAGGCCTGTTGATTTTACCACTGCAACATCTCTCATCTATTTCACCTCTGCAACATCTCTCATCTTTTGCCCCTCTGCAAAGTGTCTGCCTCTGGAGTAGACCCCCTTCTCTCCTCTGACACTGCTACCCCTCTGGTGCAGGTCCTTGTCACCTCACATCTGGACTATTGCAACAGCTGCTAGTGGGTCTGCCCCATGCAAGTCTCTCTCCAAGCCATTGTCCATTCACCAGGAACATGATTTTCCTAAAGTCCCTCTGATCATGTGACCTCTCTACTTACTAAACTCTAATAGCTCCCTATCACCTCCAAGACTAAAGATAAAATTCTCTATTTGGCATTCAAAGCCCTTTATAACCTAGCCTCTCAAACTCCCACCCCTATTTCCAGGCTTTTTACATGTGACATGTACTCTTCAATCCAGTAACACTGGGACCCGAAGTTCGGTGAACGAGACACTCCATCAGTTCTGGGCATTATCTCTGGCTGTTCCCCATACCTAGAATGATCTCGGTCCTCACCTCTGCTTACTGGATTCCCTGACTAACCCTCGCCTTTCCCAACGTCTTTTCTTTCCTATGCCTCCTCTTTTCACTCATTATTTCCTATCTAGCTTGTTTGTGCATATTTGTTATTTCACCCATTAGATCGTGAGCTCCTCGAGGGCAGGGGCCGTCTTTCGCCTCTTTGTGTCCCCGGTGCCTGTGCCTGGCACTTAGTAGGTGCTTAATAAATAATTGAGATGATTTAAGGCGGGCATCATAATGAGAGTTGTGTGCAAGCTGTCAGGGCTGACCCCGGGCAAGTCTTAGGCTTTCAAGGCTTCAGAAGGGGCAGAACCAAAGAAACGGCAGGACAGGTTTAGGAAACATTAATTAGGCGCCAGGCGCTGCTCTGCAACGGGGAATTCAAAGGTAAAAAGGAAACACTGAAGGGGCGGGGTAACCACCGGGAGACAAAATTGGATACAAAGTGTACACAAAGTTGCTGCGGGGTACCCACAAGTTGGGGTATCGCGGGACAGCGGGGGAGGGAAGGGGAGGAGCGAGTTTCCTATTTGCGCATGGGCACTGAAGCCCAGGCTGGAGGAGTAGCCCGGGAGCGTCCGCGTGACCGTGACCGTGATCGTGACCGCCGCGCGCGTGCGCGAGACCCCAAACAGCGCCAGGCAGCCCTGGACCGTGGGTCGCGCGTTGCCGGGGTAACGGGTGGGATCCCAGCTCGGGTAGGGGCAAGCCGTTCGCGGCGGCGGCGCCGAGAGGGCGGGAAGATCGAGGCCGCCGGGAGGCCGTCATGGAGCGGCTGACCGTGTCCCCCGGGGCCGCCGCCGCCGTGGACGAGTACCTGGAGTACAGAAGGTGAGGGGCGGCTCGCCCGCGGCGCGGAGCGGGAAACTGAGGCAGCCGGGAGCCGGACCTTGGGAGGCAGTCCGGAGCTGGGCGGGACCTCAGAGGCCGCACCTCCCGCTTTACAGCCCGGGAAGCTGAGGCAGCCCCGAGCTGGGTGGGACCTCAGAGTCTGGCCCTCCTTTTACAGCTGGGGAAGCCGAGGCAGCCCAGAGCAGAACCTCAGCGTGTCCCAAGCCATTCTAGGGAGGAAGCCCCGCATCTGACACCTCAAGCTGAATCCCTCAGTGGTGACACTCCCCAATTTTACAGCTGGAGAAACTGAGGCAGCCTAAGGCCGGGCCACAGCGTGGGCAAAGTCACCCAGGGAAGAAGCCCTGACTCTAGCACTATGAATTGGCACCATCAGAGACCACCCCCGCCCCTCTTTACTCTGGGGAAACTGAGGCATCCTAGAGCTGAACTACAGCGTGTCCTAAATCACTCTAGGGAGGAAGCCCCAAATCTAACACCTCAAGCTGAAGCCCTCAGAGGTAACATTGCACCCACATACTTTTGCAGCTGGTGAAATTGAGTCCCAGAAAGGGGAAGTAACTTTGAGCGAGAGAGGGCTCAGAGGCCACCTCGTTTATTTGCGGACAGGATAACTGAGGCTCAAAGAGAAGGGACAGTGATCATAGATTCAAAGCTGGAAAGGCCCTGAGAAGCCTTCCACTTCAGTGCCCTCATTCTGCATACAGGGAAACTGAGCCCCAAAGGGGAGAAATGACTAGCCCAGGGTCACAGAGGTGCCATTGGAATCCGTGTTTCCTGACCCCAGAACCCTGCCCTTCCTTGAGGGCAGGGATTGTTCCACGTTTGCCTTGGTATTTCCAGAGCCCAGAACAGTAACGTTGCACCACAGGCTCTATTCTAGTTGGAGTCAGAGTCAGTAAACATTAAGCACCTACTATGTGCCAGCCTTTCTGCCAAGGGCTTAAGACAGTATCTGCCCTCAAGGAGCTTACAGACTAATGAAGGGAGACAACACACAGAAAGAATTGAGAAGCAGCATGGCCACAGATGAGTGAAGGCACAGATTAGGCTTTAGGGCAGGGGGGGCACTAACCTGGAAGAATGGGGAAGGGCCTCCTAGAGGAGGTTCAGTCCAGTCCCGGCTCTCGAGCTGGCACGAGCCTAGGGGCCATCGACTTTGACCTGCCTCATTTTAGAGAGAAAGACGTGCCCAGCGTCACAAGAGGAGAGTCACCAGAAGTGGGGTTTGAGCTTACATCTCCTTCCCAGGGGCAGTTAGGTGGCTCAGTGGATAGAGCACTGGGCCCTGGGGTCAGGAACACTCAGCTTCCTGAGTTCCCATCTGCCGGTTTTCCCATCTGTGCAATAAGCTGGAGAAGGAAATGGCAAAACACTCCAGTATCTCTGCCAAGAAAACCCCTCAAAAAAGTCATGAAGAGTCGGGACACAGCTGGACAACAGTTGGTTCATTATACCCTTACCTGAAAATCTGCCAGTATACCTTTGGTGTCTTCCCAAAAGGGATTAACTTTTCCACCCATGTAGAAAAGTACTCACTGTAGGATCAGCTAGAGGGCAGCTAGTGGGTTTTCCCCACAACAGATGCTTAAATCACAGATTCATAAATGAGCCATAACCTTAGCCTGAAACGTAAACTCTTAATGTATCACCTCTGGATACTGTCCTGTGACAGCCTTTGGCTTGGGATGGTCTTTGACCACTATCTGTTGTGATTTTAGAGGTACTAAAAGTCCTTGCCCTTTACAGTGACCCTCACACCTAAAGACCAAAATTCTACCATCACATTCATTCCTCTGCTATTTGGGCAGCTAGGTGGAACAGTGAATAGAGCACTAGCCTACACTCAAGAAGACTTGTCCTGAAAGTAAGACCTTGGGCAAGTCCCTTAACCTCCCTTAGACTCAGTTTCTTCAGCTATAAAATGGGGATAATAATAACACCCAAAGGGTTGTGAGGATCAAATAAGATATTTGTTAAAAGTACTTAGCATAGTGCCTGGCACAAAATAGGCATTTAATAAATACTTATTTCCATCCATCTTTCCTTCCTTCCTTCCTTCCTTCCTTCCTTCCTTCCTTCCTTCCTTCCTTCCTTCCTTCCTTCCTCCCTCCCTCCCTCCCTCCCTCCCTTTCTTCCTTTGTTCGTCCCTCCCTCTTTCTTTCCTTCCTTCCTTCCTTCCTTCCTTCCTTCCTTCCTTCCTTCCTTCCTTCCTTCCTTCCTCCCTCCCTCCCTCCCTCCCTCCCTTTCTTCCTTTCTTCCTTTGTTCATCTCTCCTTCCTTTCTTCCTTCCTTCCTTTCCTCCCTCCCTCCTTCCATCCTTCCATTCATTTGGGAATGCATCTACTAGAGAAATGAATTCTTTGGTATAACAAGACGATTGTGATCATATTCATGACATTAAACTGACTTAAAAGCTTAGAAACATTTTTAATAGTACGAAGCACTATAATTTTAAAAATTATGCTTGATTTGTCCATAGAAGAGGAGTGGTCTTAGGATACTTTATTGGTGTGCCTCTCCTTCACCCCCAACCTACCATCAGTTGATTTGGAAATCCTAGAGGCTAAAAAGATAATGCTTTGTAGGAGGGAAAGTGGGGCATGGGAAATTATGGAGCAGATCCTGAATGTCATTGTAGAGGCAGAAATTGGAAAAGAAAAGCTTTCACTTTTGACTGCTCCTCTTTTCCGTTTCCTTCCTCTGGTTTCTGTATGACACTCTGGAGGGGTAGCCTACTTTTAACATTTTTACTGTGGTTCACGTAGTAAGCCCTGTTCTAATCATAGAGTTGGGGGCTGATGCACACCCAAGCACAATAACAATTAGCAATCACAGCGTGCCCTGAGGTCTGCCAGCCTCCCCCGCTACCCATGGTTTCATTTGAGCTTCAGAAGCAACAATCCTGAGAAGCAGGTGCTGGGGGTAATGTTACCTCCGGTCTTACAGCCGCAGCTTGTCAGGGTCAGAAGTGAGATGTGAGCGCAGGTCTTGCAGACTCCTCGCCTCTTGTGCCGCTGGCTGCCTCTCTCAATGGCTGGAGGCAGGCGCTTCCCAGGGCGTCTCTAGTTGTAGTCCTGGCTGGGAGCTGGAGTCACCTGCGTGCCCTAGTGACCATTTTCTTGGTTTTTGGAATGATGAGTGCCTTGGCATTTCAGACCTGCCCCTTTGGGCTAATCCTGGAGGGGGATAAAGGGAGACAGAATGCGCTTTAGTTGGCTTCAAAAAGAGGAGAAAATCCCGATGAATATGTAATAAATTATGGGCTATAGTCTTGTGAAACACATTCATTTCAATCTCTTCTCTCTGGATTTATTCATTTATTGATTTCTTCATTTCCAGGCTTTCATATATGAACCAGGGATTTTGGGAACCAGCCTTCGCAACTGTTACTGCTGTGTTGTTGCTAAAGTGGCATCGATTATGGGTGTGGGGTCTCACACATTCAGTAGTTTCAAAATGGCCCTCTGATTGATTAACACGAAAGACAAAAGTTGAATCTTTCCTTGACTATGTAATCTATTTCAGGAATGTTGAGTTTTATATTTGCATTTGTCTTTCTCTGAAAAACAAATACCCCAAACTTATAAAAAATGAATTTTGTTGTAGAATTGTTGGTGAGGATGATGGAGGGAAACTTTTCACCCCTGAAGAATATGAAGAGTACAAAAGTAAAATTTTACCAGTGCGATTACGGAACAGATTATTTGTGAGCTGGCGATCGCCCCTGGGCATAGACTGTAAGCTTATTGGCCCAGAAACTCAGTGTTTTTGTACACACAGGTAAGGTATGATGTTAAGTTTCCTACTGATGACTAGAAAAATGAAACTATAATAAAACAATCCACTAGCAGATGCTGTAGTTGAACTAAAGATGGATGAATATGCTCCATGATGTTTGGTATAATGTGCAAAAAAATTTTAAAATCATTTTGGACCTCAGGTTTGTCCCCAGGTCTGCTGGTTCAGCATCACAACATGACTCGCCCCTTGTCCAACTTGTTGACTTTGGGAAAGAAGATGGCCTGGTTTTATCAGGGGTGGTGGCAGCCAGGAAGAGACCAAACAGCTTAGAGATAGGGAGACTTGGGGCACAGAGCTCAGGGACTCAGGCCATGAATCTCATAGGGCATGTTATGCAAGGTAGAGCATTTTTATTGTATTTTCATAAATTTATTTATTAGGAAACTATCAAAGGTGGAGTAGAAATCTCTTTTGTTGATGGTGTTCTATGATTTACTCTTAGGAACATCTAGTTATTCTTGATACCCAGATAGTCTAGAACAGACCCTCTCCTTCCCCCCAAGTCTGACCTCATTCCTGCCACAGGGGAGTTCTCTGGTGTCTCTGGGAACATAGTGAAAGTGCCTTTTCTACCTTAAACTTCAGTGCATTAGTGATCTTTTGGATGTGGCTTATCGTCTGCTAGGTCAGATCCTCACGATCTGTGCTTTCTCATTCTGGGTTATTCTGGTCCCAATCTTCAGGAGGCCTTCCTCACCCAGCTTCTCGGAACATTTTGGGTATACCAGTCCAGTGCTCAAGCTGCTCACAGGTTCTCCCTCGATCTGCTACATGACTAGATTCTTTTCCTTTGACTTGACCAACACTTATTAAGCCCCTACTTGCACAAGGTGCTGGAGACACAAGTATTATAAAATGTCCGTGTCCCCACCCTCCAGGAATTTACATTCTCCTGGGGTGGAGGATGGGGAAGACTGAATTGTGGACACAGAGAAGTAAGATACGAGGTTGGGGGAGGTTGTGAGAATGGGGTTTCGTAGGGAAAGGGGTTTGTTGACAGAAGCCTGAAAGATCCAGAGGGGTCAGTGTGATGGAGAGGCCTAGACAAAGTGCCTGAGGAAGAGTTGAGGTGGGAGAGAATCCTTTTTCCTGGGGAAAGAGAGGACAGTTACACTTGAGCTGAACCTTGGAAGGAGAGAAAGATTCTGAATAGGCATGTGAGGACGGCCTATGGGAGTAAGTGCATGGACACAGGAGAGGGCTGTGGAATTGCCTGTGTGCTTAGGGATATCCCAGTGTGCTAGAGAGTAAAGCCAAAGAAAGGTCCTAGCTTGGGTGTGGGAGTTGGTGGTCAGGCAGCGTGGCTAGATGGGATGTGTTATCTCCAGCCTCTAGGCCTTTGCTCAGGCCATGCCATCCTCCATACTTGGAGTATACTGCCTTCTCTTAGAATGCCTCAATTCCTTTTAAATTCAGATTACGTGCCAGGTCCTATGGGAGGCCTTTCCTGACACAAGCCTTGGCAACTGATTAGATATGGAGAGTGAGGGAGAAGAAAGGGTCATGGATGACAACAAGGTGATAGGAAGAATGGTGGTTTCCCCAAGAGAAGTGGGCACATCTGGAAGAAGAATGGGTTTTGGGGAAAATATAGCGACTTCTGTTTTGAACATGTTGAATTTGAGATACTTCTAGGGCATTGAGGGGGAGCTGTCCAGCAGGCAGTAGAGAGATGATACTTGAACTCATGAAAGCTGATGAAATCACCAAGGGAGAGACTGTGGACAGAGGAGAATAGAACCTTGGGGGATGTCCACATTCATTAGAGGTGAGGAGAATGATTACATAGCTAAAAAGCCTGGGAAGGGATGAGCCGGCAGTTAAGAAGAAACCAAGAGAGAAGAGTGTCATTCGTAGAAGCTGTGGGAGAGTAGAGTTCCCAGGAGGAGCGAGTGATGAATGTGGTCCCCAGCTGCAGAAGGGCCGAGCAGAACGAATGAACGAGTGCTGAGAAAGGGCCATCGGCATTATCAGTCAAGACATCGTGTTGGTTCCCTTGAAGAGAATAGTTTCTGGTAAGTGGTGGGATCAGAAGGCAGCTTATAAAAGGTGGAGGAGAGATTGAGAAGTGGTAGAGTGGAGCTGGCGGTCACCGTCCCTTTCGAAGCGTTTGGCTGTGAACAGGAGAACGCTCTGAGTTTTAGCCACGCCGCTCAATTTCCTGCTGCCTCTGCCCAAGATGCCGCAAGCTTCCCTCAGGTGTTCTCCCTGCTCCCCTCCACTTCTTGGAATCCTGAGCTAGCTTCTGGCTTCAGCTTCATCAGGGTCTAACCTTCCCAGACCTTATCCCCTAACTGAAGTTACTTGGTACATGGTAAATTGTATATATTGTGTAACATGTAGATTTGTGCAGCTGTTTTTCCCAGTAGAATGCAGGCTTCTTGAGGGCAGGCCTGGTCTCATTTATATTGTAATTTCATTTTTTCATAACTGTGTCTGCAGCACCTAGCACAGTGTCTGGTACAGAGTAGGTACTTAACAACCTTGATTGATTTATCTGTTGTATCTTCTGTCTCTATATGTGTGACCTCCTTTGGGTAAATAGATGATTTTGTTAGAGTCAAGTTTTCCTTGCAAAGGAAGTCATCTAATAATGTGTTTGTCAACACAATCTGAATTCGACTCTAAACAAATTTCCCCCAAATACTCTTTTTTGATACTTTGATGCTTCATAAATACACAGTGAGAGATATATTTATGCTTGATGTATTGGGCCTAATTTGCTTAGACATGGTACTGTTGAGGTCAAAAGGTCGTGTTAGTGAAATTCTAGTTTTTCTGGAGGGATTTCAATGAGCAGATTTGTTAACCTTATTCCCTCTATTAAATAGAATAATTAAGAGTTATTTGTCTATTATTTGAGCTTAAAAATGTTTAAAGTAACTCCTTTCTTTTGCCTACCATATGAAAGCTTAGAGGTAGTGAGGCTTTCATGTGCTTTTGCTTTTAGCGGGGTCTTTCCTTCATTAGGAATTTTCAGTAGTCTCAGACTCACCTGGCCAAACTTGACTTTCTTCCGAAACAATGTCTTGTTTTATGAAGTGTTATCAGCTTTATCATTTAGGAGTTAATTTTCCCTTTCCCACATCATAGCAATCCAGGAAAGGTAGTCGTAGATGGGAATCTGTGTCTGAATATGGAACTTCTTTTTTGATGGCAGTTCAACACTAAATCTAAATTATTTTATGTTTATTGTTTTGCGTGCATTCCACCATTCTACTGGTGTCTCTGTATGGCAGCAAGATGTGGAACACAACAGTCTCTGAGGAATTAAAAGTTAATTTCCCACAGAAGGCAATAGAGAGGCCTGTGGTTGGTATGAGCAGGGGCGACATGTCACTGGGGAGGAACTCTGATGAAGAGGTCTGAGGAATAGAAGCAGAAGATGTCCTCAAGGAATTGGAAGGCAGGAAGAGAAGATGGGCTGGTCATGTGGCAAGGGTCAAGGATGTTAGGGGCAGCTAGAGTGACCCTTTGGTCCCCTTAGGATGTCGGGAAGAGGTAAGGAAGCCTCCCCTTCACATCAAGGCTGCTTTGGGGAGCAGAACAGGATGGGCAGGCCCAGATAGGGTGTGGCTTGCATATCTGGAGAGAACTTTCTGACTGATGATAGATGTGACCCAATGTGGTTTTTGAGGGTTATCTGACCTTAATAATGGCCTTGATGAGACCATCAGGCAGTAGGATTTCAGAGGCCCTCTCTGTAGAGGCTCTCTTCATCAGCATCTCCATTAAGTGGTTGGTTATTCATACCTCCACCAAAGGGGATCCCGGGGGGGGGGGGCTCCTTCCACTTCCAGGCCTCTCTCACTGTTGGGGAAGTGTTCACACTGTGCTTTGAAGATCTTACCATTTTACCTAGCTCTGAGTTGCTGTGATATTCAGCCAAGTTTACCTGAGTGTAGCTTCCATCAATGACATCTCATTACACCCTCTGGGGTTAGGCCCTCTACTCCTCAGCAGCCTTCCAAATACCGGAGGGTGGCTACCCTGTCCCTCCAAGTCTTGGCTTGTCCCCTTGCTCCCATGCCGTGATGTAGAGGCCTTTATCTTTCTGAATGCCTTCCCCGGGATCCTCTCCAGCCTTCTAAAATGGAGCCCCTAGATGTGAACACCATACTTCGATGTGTCTGTTGGGGAAGTCTCCAGCACTGTTCTCTAGTTATCATCATTTTTAATAGACTGTTGTTGTCTAATGAACACGTGGCTTCCTTTGACTTCTGAGGTAGCAAAACTAATACCACAAAGAGGCACATTGAAAAGGGAAGGCAAGCTCCTGTTTGAGGAGGGTGGTATAATCAAGGATGGGAGGCATTAGTAACAATACTTCATTTTATTCTCCTACCAAAGCACGAGAACTGATGTAGACATTTTTTTAAAGTAAGTTCTTATTGATGTTTTTGGTTTCTTACATCATCATAGTTTTCCCCAATGTTCTTTCCCCTCCCCCTCCCAGAAAGCCATCCCACATAACAAATAGTATTTTTGTTTTTTGTTTTTCTCTTTTTGGTGAGGCAATGGGGGTTAAGTGACTTGCCAAGGGTCACACAGCTACTAAGTGTCAAGTATCTGAGGGTGGATTTGAACTCAGGTCCTGCTGACTTCAGGGCCACAGCTTTATTCACTGCACCACCTAGCTGCCCCTAAATAGTATTTTTTTAAAGAGAAAGAAAAATCAGCGCAACTAATCGTTCCATGGAAAAAGTTGGAAGATGCTCGACGTGTGGCGCCTGGGGCCCTCCCAGCCCCACAAAGGGGTGTCCTCTTGTATCTCTTGAGTCTTTCTTGATCTTGCTAATTTTGTGATATTCACATTTGATTGTTTGTTATGTCATTCTTTCCATTGACACTGTTGGAGTCATTGTGCCTGCATGGTTTCTGTGGTTCTCTGCCTTCATCACATTCGCCGTTGGGGGCAACATCGTCTTGTCCCATCATAGGCATGTACCACATTTAGCTGTTCTTCAGTTGATGGGCCCACATGGGCTTTTCGTGTCTGCTGAGGTTCACTTGGCTAACTGTTTTTGAAGGATTTTAAAAGATGGAAATCCTGGTAAATTTTGGCTGCCCTGTGCTTATTCACTGTCTCTTTTGATTTGTTTCAATGTTCTTTTCAGGTATAAACAACAACAACATAAAACTGACTTGGAAGGGATCCCACCAGAACGCCCAGTTTCCCTGCCTTGCAAAGTGAACCAATGCCCCTGTAGCTCTTTCTGCTACGTGCCCATGAGTGGAAGTCGACCGATTCGGTGCAAGTGTAAGCATTTTGCTGACCAGCACAACACAGACCCAAATCGGGTTTGCAGAACATGTGAGTGAGGGCAGGGCTTCTCTGGATACAGAGGCAGAGCTGGGACATTTCTGTGTTAGGCATCCATTTATAGTTTTTCTTTGCGTGGATTTGAGCCACTTATTGGGTTATTTAACAAAGAAGAAATTATGATGAGCAATAAATGTTCGTACCAGTTTTTTTTTTTAAGGAATTGCCCTAATTATATTCTTCTTTGGTGGCATCCTAAACAACAACTTTAGATGCTATGAATCAATAATTTTACTAATAGCCACAGAGTTTACATTGTAATTGTTCTTTGGGTTTACTGAAAAATTTTTAGTGGGAATTTAATCAATTAAATTATGTGCCACTAATGCATATTACTGGGAGGTCGTTTGAAGACATTGTTTACAGTAGGCACCATAAAAGTTAGTCCTGGTATTTGTAAGCACTAGTGTTTTAGATTCTACTTATTTATACTCCAGCTATGCTCCCAAAAGAATTTGAGGCAGCTTTATTTGCAGGTAAAACACAATATGTGACAAATAGTATATATTATCCTGAATTAAATACATCCTTTGGGAGAAATTATAATTTAGATAGAATGAATATAAAAATGAAAGTAATATATCAAATTTTCTGGGTTATACATATTAAGTCATTTCATTTTTGAAATAATTTAAGTTGAAATCTTATTGTGTAGTAGAGCAGTTTAGAATGGCATTTTTAATAGAATGAGTCTTTGATGACTTTGAAGGGTAAATCTGTGCTCTGTTGTGCACATA
The DNA here is from genome assembly GCF_003287225.1 of Phascolarctos cinereus. NCBI lineage: Eukaryota > Metazoa > Chordata > Mammalia > Diprotodontia > Phascolarctidae > Phascolarctos > Phascolarctos cinereus. The sequence continues at coordinate 15,081,369 of NW_027555514.1, forward strand.
GGCAAACTGTAGCTGTAGCCCCTACTTTCCATGTGTGAGTATGGGTGGCTTGAGTTTTCATTCAGCAAACTATCTCTTGGTGGATCTGATCCCTCAGTTTATTGGCTTAAAGCTGCACTAAGACTTTTGGGACACTCTCTACTTGGGACTTGAGAGAAAATGGAAGTACATTATTACTTCTTATTTCCGCAGCTCTCTGTCTATTGTTCCTCTCATCTGCTCCTAATTCCCAAGGGTAAATATGTGCTCACATCAGTGGTTTAGTAATCACGGTTGACATATAGAGACTTTGAAGTTGTAAGAGCACTTTGCGTAGATTATGTTACCACAGCTCTGCTCCAAAGGTGCTATAAGCATGATTGTCCTCACTTACAGATGAGAAGCCTGAGGCTGAGAGTGCCCAGAGCAGGATCTGAACTCAGGTCCTTCTGGTTCCAAGCCCAGCAGTTTGTCCACTGTGCCTTACTATTCCCTCCTGGTTTCTAGAGCATTCTTTCCCATTTGCTGTGCTGCAGTCCTTTTGCCCCAGTTATTTTCCCCAGCTGTTTCTTGTTGCTTTATGCCCTTACTTGTATTAGCAGACACTCTTGGAGTTTTTAGAAGTTATAGCTAGAGTCAGGAATGGGCTGAGGAGGGCCTGAGACCGTAGTGTATTCTGGACAGAAAAGGTAACAGGAAGAGCCCCCTGTCCTGCTTTGCCATATTTAAGTTACAAACTTACTGATATTGAGAGATGTTCTTTTTTTCTGTGATTTTATGCAGGTAACAAATGCCCGGGATTTCATAGCTACTTTACCTGTAGTTGTGGTCATCCCGCATATACACACGAGACAGTAGTAGAAACTAAAGAAGAGAGGCTGGCCCTGGGAAAGCCCGTGGGACGGGACGTTCCTTATGCTGCAATGGGAGGACTGACAGGCTTCAGTTCACTAGCTGAAGGCTACATGAGACTAGATGACAGTGGAATAGGTAGGTGACCATGGGGGGAAGAGGGCTAAGGTCCTGGTGTGTGCAGTCCTCCTCCACACACCTTGTTTTGTTGTATGGCGGGCCACGCTTCTTTACTGAGGAACATTTGGGGTGCCATCTGTGGTGTTTTGGTCACCTTTATTTATACCTCTTTCTGGAGAGTCTGCCAAAAAAGGAGAAGACCTCCAGTGCATTGAAGCGTGGGCAGCGGCTGCCCATGGCTGCCGGGAAGGGTGGGAGGGGCTGTTTGGTAGCAAGACCCTGGCCCACAGCAGGGCTGCTTGCTGCATTGGTTTTTACGGCATCATTGGTCAAGGCCCGGCCATCCTGGTGGCCTGGCCCTGCTGGCTTCCCTTCCAACGTTGGTTTGATTATCATGGGATTTTTATGATAAAGGACATGCTCACCTGAACATATTTACAGCTCCTTTCTCACTAGCCAATCAAATACAACCTCCCCAAGTATGGCATCAAGTTGTGCTGCCTGCTGGCCAGAGAGGGGCCTTGGAGAAGGGCAGTCCTGCCTCTGGCACAGCCCCGCTGGCAGACTCTGGGCAGGCCTTCATCTCTCTGAGCCCCGAGGTTGTGAGTTAGAGAGAAGGTGCCCGAGTGGAATGAGTTTGGTGAAATCACCCATGTGCACTTGCTGATCCCTTCCTTCTGAACCCTTCGGCACTGCCCTGGACCTGCTTCACTCACCCCTTGGTGCCAGGTTGTCTTTGTCACCGTTTCTTCCTTTGGTGTATGTTTAGGCGTTAGCTGCTCAACCAGCCTTTGACCCCAACTGGGAGGGCGGTCTTTGTTCTTTCCCCCTCCCCTTCAGTGAGATCCTAGAAGCCCCTCCTTGGGACGCACAGGATTACTCTCAGCTGACTCATCCCCATGGCAGAGGCAGTGGCCCTGGTTGCCTCAGTATCTGACTCCCTACCTCCTTGTCTTGGGCAAGAAGGCTCTCGGCCTCTCTCTTTGCTTGGCCCAGGAAAGACGTGCCATGATGTACACGCACTTGACGCTTCAGTGGCCTGATTTGAACCAGCATCTTATTATGTACACATTCCATCTGAAATGCCTGTTTTGAACTAGTTCTGTCTTCCAAGGACTCACGGATGAAAAGCAAAAGGCCCTCATACTCTGGCCTATCAATTCTTATTCTTATGGGCGTATGCTTCCTTTGAGATTTCTTTGTAGACACCTCCTGCTTTTCCTTCTTCTGGCCTCATTCTTCATCTTCTTCCCTGTGTATTTTTGGTAGATCACCCCTTTCTGGTGCAGAAAGTCTTTTATGAAAGCTTTTGGCAAGGGCAAGAGGGAACATGTGTACTGAAGGGACTTTCCTCCTCCTCATCCTCCTTTGTGTTGAGCTAGAATTTCCAAATGTGAACAATTTGGCACTGACTCTGGCTGCCCTTTCTTCCTCTAGTGGTCTGTCCACGAATTGCTTTCAGAGTTTTCCTTAATGCTTTTTCTGGCCACACACACAGAGATCACAAGCATTGGCTGTGACCCACCTGGGCAATGGAGCCGTCGATCACTGATGGCGAAGGAAAGCAGTAGCTGCTCAGTCTGGCTTGCCTGGTTTTATAATAGCTTCCAGCATTCCCTCCCTTATCTTCTTTATTGTCCTTTTCCAATTTCTGTTTGCGCATTCTTCTCCATCTATGGCACGTGACGAGGATTCTCACTGATTGATTTGGTTCTTACACTTTCAACTTAAACATACTTTTCTCCCTTTTTTTCTGACTTGAATATTGTCTTCACTTCTTGGGCATTCTTTTTGCATTCCATTTACTGCCCTTATTCTCTTGTTTGGGTGAGAGTGATGTCGGGCATATATGCCAGAATTGTTTCCGCTCTCATCTGATTATTCCTTTTTAATCTATGGGTTCCTCTTGTATCTTCTGTGAAGATCATACAAAGTAAACACATGAGCAGCCTTTTCTCTTTCCCCTTACCATTTTTAATGCCTTTCAGCGTTGGGAGGTTGGGTCATGTTGGGATAGAAGAGCCTTACCTAGGAGCTATTTATTTAAAAAATGAGACTGGTTTCCATTAACCATGCAAGAAGGCTGCCAGCATCATCTCAGGCTAATGCTTCATCTTGCCCTGGAAGCCAGCAAACATTTTTACTCTGTCTCTTCTGGCACAACGAGCATTCTTCTTGGTAGAGAAAACAGACAAAAAATAGGTGCTGCCTTTTCTCACTTCTCCACGGGGGCAGTGACTCTAGGTCTTTCCTCCTCCTCCTCCTCTTGCTCTCACTGGACTCAGTAACAAGAGAAAATTAGTTTCCAGTCCTGTCTGCCATACTTTCTGCATGAATGGGGACCACCTAGTTTCCTGGTCAGATGGGGCTAGAAATACCTCTGGTACCTAACTTACTGGCAAAGGGGGTTAGGAGGAGATCAAAAGAAGTGACACGTGGAATGTGCTTTCAGACCTTCCAGTGCCACCTGTCTAGATGCCAGCTGCTCTTGGGAGGGACTGCCCTTCAAGCTGGGGTGTCTCTGCAATATCTGTCTCCTTACTTGAATAGTCCTTAGTTCACTTTGTTTATTAGCCATACTCTGGGCATTTTGGGGTAGACAGAGCTCATGAGCCTCATTCCTTCTCTCCTTTTGGGTCTGTCTCCTATGAATCACTAGAGATTTCTGTGACTTTTATTTTTTCTATCTTATGCTTATTCACCCACCATATTTTTCACAAGATGGATGTTCCCCGTAATGAGGTGAACGCTCTTAAACTTTTTAATACAGAGAGTTTTGGTGATTATTTTATTAAGTGCATTTTAACTGAATTACTTTGGATGAGGAGATGCCAAAGATGGTAAAGAGACTGGAGATTATGCTAGAGGGGATTGGTTGAAGAAACTGGGGGTGTTTATCCTGGAGAAGAGAACACTTAGGGGTGGACACAAAATTTGGTTTCAAGTCTGTGAAGGGTTGGCATGTATAGGAGGGATTACACTCATTCTCTTTGGCCCCAGAGGCCACTTCAGGCTCCATGTAAGGAAAACTGATCATTGAGTTGTCGTTGTTCAGTTATGTCTGACTCAGTGACCCCATTTGGGGTTTTCTCAGCCATTTTTCTCTCCAATGCAAGGAAGAAACTGCCTCATAATTAGAGCTTTCCAGAAATAGAATGCACTGCCTGTGAGGGTGTGGGGGGCTTCCCATTCCTGGAGGCCTTTAAGCAGAGGGTGGGGTTGTTCTCAAGGGGACCCAGGCTTTGGGTGTGAATTGGCTGAGATGGCTCTTTGAGGTCTTCTAGGTCTGAGATCCTGCGATGCTGCTGGGATGTTCACTTTTCTACTCATCGTTTTTCTACTTAGGTGCACCTCCACTTGAAATTTCAGAATCTCCGATTACTGCTGCAGACCACCCATTACTAAGAGCATTTCAAGAGCCGTCTAGCTCTGCTCAAGGTAGGCAAATATGTGGTTATGCAGTTAACTTAAGAGAGAATTTTTATTTCAAGTCAGAATCCAGAGAAGGTTGCCGTGATTCACTTTCCTAAGTGCCTATCTACTTGTAGTATGTAGATGTTTGATTTTCAGTAGATTTTATTTGTTCGTTCTAGTTTGGCCAGTCCATGGAGAAAATTAAGAAGCTTCATGAGCTTTGAAAAGATAGAACTAGAGGGGGCCATCTTTGGGGTGGCTGATTCTGGATCTCCCCTTTTATGTCAGCCTTTGTTTCAGCTGAATTGGAAGGGGCATAAAATCATACCCTGTGGTTTTCTGAATTAGAAGTTCTCCAGATGGAGATCCTGAGTCCTTTGTGCCCTTCCAAAGGGAATGGAGCCCAGTGATACGCAATTCCCCAGTGATTATATGGGGGGTTCACAACACTTCATGTTTTAGAAATCGAAGTTAGGCAAGAAAAGTCAAACTGTTATCCAGTTGTCCTATATAACTGTTATCTCCTAGCACATACCATCAGGGTAGTAGGCTTTGTATTCTAATCTTTTGTCTAAAACAAGATAAAAGAAATGGAAGCTTTCTAGAGAGTTTTAATACTCGCTACTATTTTCAAAATGCATAAAATAACCTTTACATGTTTAATCTTTTTAAAAAACATTTTTAGGTGCAAGTAATCAAGCATCTTCCTTAAGGAGACCTGATGAAGATGATATGGCTTACTTTGAAAGGCGTTACCAGGAAAGGGTAAAGAAGAAACTTTTTTTCTCCCAATGCTTTTATTAAGCATTTACTTGTCACGAAGTCACTCAGACTGTTTATGCACTGCCTTTACAGAGCGATGTTGAAAAGTACATGCCAGGTTTCTTCTTGCTCGGGATTTGGCACTAAGCATCACGCAGAACCAAAGCCTTAATACGGCATTGACAGAAGGCGCACGGCCACAGGTAGCTTGTAGAGGCTCTGCAGAGACCAGAACAGAAGCACATGTGGATGATTTTGTTAGGCTCAGGAAGCATCATGTTGATGACACTCAGAATTTGGATAAAGAGAGCCTTCAGTCATGTAACTTTTGACAGAGTGAGAACTGTGTTGTTAATATAGGCATGATTTAGTAATCTGCTAATCACGAATGGATGTTTTTACACACACATCAGGAATGTGTTGGCTCGTGAGAGATCCATGTCTCGGGAGACTTGGCCCGGGGAAAGGTAGGTGCCTATGATTAGCTGAGGGTTGCGTCATCAAGGTCACATAAACCTTTTTTGTTAGATGGAGGACAGTGGCCTGTGGGGACATGCCTGGGAAGTGTCCCAGGCATATAGTGCAGGGGAAGAGACTCGTGTGCCTTGGAAGTCTGCAGCTGTTTCAGGCCTTGCCTTGCCAGTTGAGTCACAATCACTTTTTTTCTTAACATTCTTTTCTTTTAAAATTTTGTGTTCCTGATTTTCTCCCTCCCTCCCATCACTTCCCTATCCACCAAGAACGTGGGTATATCAGTTGTACAAGTGACATCATGCAAAACATATTTCCATATTAGCCAGATTGCAAAAAAAATCAAAAAGAAGAAATTGAGAAAATCATACTTCAGTTTGTACTCAGAGTTCATCAGTTCTCTCTCTGGAAGGGGAAAGCATTTTTTTCATCATGAGTCCTTTGGAATTGTCTTGGATCACTGGATTGATTGGAGAAGTCGAGTCTTTCACAGTTGATCATCATCACAACATTGCTGTTAATGTGCACAATGATTTCCTGGTTCTTCTCACTTCATTTCCCATCTGTTTCATATAGGTCTTGTTTCTTCTGAAACCACACCCTTTTTGTGTCTTATAGCACAATGGTATTCCATCATAATCATATACGAAAACTTGTTCAGCCATTCCCCAGTTGATGGGCATCTTCTCAATTTCCAATTCTTGGCCACCATAAAAAAGCTGCTGCAAATAGGTCCCTTTACTTTTTCCTTGATCTTTTTTTGGGTACAAAGTAGTAGCATTGTTGAATCAAAGGGTACGTATGTACAGTTCTCTAACCCTTGGGGCATAGTTTCATATTGTTCTCCAGCATGGTTGGACCAGTTCACTACTCTACCAACAATCCATTAATGTACCTATTTTCCCTCATTCCCTCTAGCAGCTGTCATTTCTGATAGGTGTGAGGTGGTACCTTAGAGTTGTTTTAATTTGCCTTTATCTAATCAATAGTGATTTAGAGCAATTTTAATATGACTATAGATGGCTTTGACTTCTTCTGAAGATTGTTCATATCCTTTGATCATTTATCAACTGGGGAATGGCTTATTTTTTATAAACTTGAATTGGTTCCACATATATATTGAGAAATGAGGCCTTTATCAGAGAAACTTGCTGTGAAATTTTTTGATATTACTTTATTGTCTGTGGTAACTTTTATTGAAATATAGTTTCTCTGATTATGTCTTTTAATTAGGTCTGATTTGCTTTTGTTTTGTCTGAAATCCTGACAGCCACCCTGCTCTCTTCACTTCAGCTGAAGCCTAACAGCCTCTGCTCCCACCTTGTGTATGTCTTTCTGTCCCAGTCATGTCTCTTGTCCACAACCTATAGTTGGATTCTAGTTTCTAATCCATTCTGCTATCTACTTCCATTCTTTGGGTGAATTTATTCCACTTACATTCTCAGTTATGATCACTCACTGTGCATTTCCCTCCATCCCATTTTTCTCTATTTATCTCTCTCTCTTTTTTATCCTGTACCTCCTCAAAAGTCTGTCTTGCTTCTGACCACTGCCTCTCCCAATCTGCCTTCCCCATTATTTTTCTCCCCCCGCCCAACTTTTATTCCTCTTCACTTCCTAGCTCCCTTTTGGGTAAGATAGATTTCTATACCCAGCTGAGTATGTATATATATTCTTCCCTCTTTGAACCATTGCCAGCCACCTCACCATTTTCCTTTCCACTATAAAAGCCCTTCCTTGTGCGCCATCTTTACATGAGAAAATTTGCCCCATTCTACCTCTCCCTTCCTCTTTCTCACTCTTTCAATCTTTTTTTTGGAGATCATCTCAACATAATCATTGGTCACAATCTCTTTTGGAGCAGAGACTGTTTCTTCTCCTTTTGCATTCAGGCTCTCTATATCCTGGTATGATGCCTTATAGGTATTTGTTGAGTAAATGGAGGTGTAGAAGGAAGCACAGTCATTCTCAGAGGTACTGAATAAATTTGACTTTGGAGAGTGGTGGGCTAGGGAGTAGAAGTAAGCTGTAGAATGGGTTGTCCTGATGACAGGGTGTGAATTATGGGGAGACAGACAGACATCACAGTGGGCCAGGCACTGTACAAAATGACAGGAAAACAAGGCAAACTAGAGTCTGTGCCCTTCAGGAGGGTACTTTATAATGGGGGAATACAAACCCTGGAGGGTTAGCGGTTGGAGGTGGCTGGGGAGAAGCCTGTGCTGAGACCTGGTTCTGGGCCAGTTCAGGTGGGAAAGCTTTTCTAGGAGAACCCACCTTCCAGGGTTCCTGGGAAGACAAAATCTCCTGGAACAGGTCTGTGGGAGGTGGACTGGTGAAAGCCACTGGTGCAAAAGACAGAGTAGTCAGAGTGATGGGTGGCAAAGGAAGCTTGGATGGCATAATTAGGGATCGGGCTGGACCCAGAGGGCCAAGTTCCTGGTGGTTAGTTTTACTTGAATACTACGAATCTGTGTTGTTCCTCACTACCTACCCAGGTAGAAAGTGAGTGGTCATGGGGCAGGAGGAAGAGAAGATTGTGCTGGATTTGGAGGCAGAGGACCTGGGTTCAAATCCTGGCTCTGGCAGGTACAGCCTGTGTGGCCTCAGTTTGCTCATGTGCTTGTCTACTTCTGGATGCTCCGAAGAGAGATGGGATCTGAGGAAGACGGCAGAGGGTAATGAGAACCAGCAAGTCAGGGAGGGAGGACAAGTGTTGGGAGAACAAGCCCTCCTTCACAAGCAGAAACAGGTTTGTTTTAGCCACAGAAACAAACATGTGATGCACTTTGGAGAAGAAAAAGATTCCATAATTCAGTTCAATTCTACAAATGTTTATTAATACCTACTATGTGCCAGGCCCTGGGGATACAGGAATAACAAATTCCTGCCCTCAGAAAGCTTATATTCTAAAGGAGTGATGGTGGTGGTGGAAAGGAACATATATATATATATATATATATATATATATATATATATATATATACACACATATATATATATATATATATATATATATATATATATATACACACACACAGATAAGTCAATTAAAAATATGTAAAAAGTTAATTAAAATTTTAGGGGGTGGTAGGGGAACCCCCTGACAGTTTGGAGCTTCAGGGAAAGCCCCTTTTGAGTAGGAACTGTTTCATTTATTGTCTTTGTACCCCCAGGGCACAGCACAAAGCTTGGTACATGGTAGGCACTTAATACCCATTTGATGAATTGTCCAGAAGTGATGCTTCAGCTGTGCCCAGAGGGATCCCCAGAGGTGGTGCTGAGAAGCATTTCGCTATGGAGACAGCCAGCCTGTGCAGAATGTGGGGGCGAGGGGACGTGGCCAGCATGGCGGGGCCTCGAGTGGTCCAGAGGGAATGGTGCAAGACAGTCTAAAAGGCTGGTTTCTGATGTGGTGAAGAGCTTGAAGTGCCCAAGGAGGCTACACCTTATCCACTGAGGTTTCTAGAGCCAGGGACTAACATAGTCTGCTCTGTACTTTAAAAATACCAAGTTGGCAGCTGCGTGGAGAATGGACTGGAGAGATTGAAGAATGTCATCCGAAAGGAAGCAATCCAGTAGACAAGAGAGATTGAATGTTAAAGAGAGGGAGCGGGCATTTATTAAGTGTTTACTGTGCCAAGCTCTGGGATACAAAACCAAAAGGAAAGTCCCTGCCTTCAAGGCGTTTCCATCCTAACTGGGAGACTGGAATGTGTGAAAATTGGTGGGAGTGGGAAGGGCAGCATTCCCAGGTAAAGTGGTGGCCACACCCAGAGTCACAAGTACAGCCAGGACAGGAATGAAGCCTGGCTGGCTTGGGCCTGGACCTGTTCCCAAAATGGCAGCCCCCGGAAGGATCTTCCTATGAGAGGAGCCTAGCATGGCAGAGGGACAGGCCAGGGTGAGAAGGCAGCTGGGGCATGAAGAATCAGAAGGAAGATGAGCAAAGGGACAGAGTCCTGGAACAAGCAGGAGGGGATTAGACGAAGCACACAGTGGAGGGGGGCGGCCTTGACAAGAAGCTATAACAGCTCTTAGAGACTTAGAGGGTCTGGATTTTGTCATCCTATGCACATAGGAGGTCTTAAAAGGGCCTAGCATGTAGCACTGAGGTGAGGAGGGGGGATGAGGATGGTGTTTGGGACCACACTGGAGTGAAGAGGGAGGTGCCAATGGATGGAGGTCTCAGTTTTCTTGGCAAAAGTGGGAATTCCAGGTTCTCTCCTGAGGTCAGGGATGGGGTGGTAGAGTCAGCAGCCAGACAACAAATTTTTAAAACGCCTATGGCAAATGAATATCCATTAAAAAGTGTGATATTGAAGACATTTCAGTCTTACTGTGCACGTAGTTATTAATATGCAGTTGTCTCACAGAAGTTCTCCCCAGTTATTTCTGACTTTTGGGAAGTTTGGAGTTTCTCAACAGTTAGCAGGTCAGTGTTAGCAATTACTCTGACTTTTCATAAAATAAGCTAATAAAAGTTAGATGTCAGTTGATCTTTGAATTCTCTCTCTCTCTCTCAATATGACTGTGTCGATGTTTTTATTTACAGCTTAAAATGGAAAAGGCTGCTAAGAAGAAAGGAGTGGGGGCCTTGCCATCCACAACATAACATTAAGGATGGAAGGAAGGGATCGACCGCCATGATGAATAAGTGTAACTACAGCAGATAGATACACTTCCTTGCTCTGTGGAATACTTGGCCTGCATTAAAGTACATCCTTAGCCTTTCTTTGGGCTCCTTTGTGGGAGTCAGGTTCCCTTTGCCAAAATGAACATGAGGTGGTGTGTACTTATCCTGGTCCCTCCCACCTACCTCTTTCTTTTTCACTTTGGGTTATACTCCTACATGAAAGGGTTAGGGGGCTGTCTAAAAGTAGAACAGAAAGTTTCTGTCATATCTTTGGACTAATCCTTTTCCCTCTCGGGAGAACAGATGCTGAAGTGGCAACGTGGCATTTCACGAGTATGTAAAGCTTCGCAGGTTTCATGTTCAGGGTAAAAAAAATCCAAACCTTATGGAAAATGTCTCCTAGGTTAGTTGAGTTAGAGTCCTTCATTCATTTATTATCATATTATATTACGTAGGAGTTTGCCATTTCTCTAAAGCCAATGTATATGCTAACATGTAATGGTCTTTAGGCACTTGAGTCCAAATTTCTCTGTCGCTGAGAAATGAGGGATGCAGACAGATGCAACCAGTAAGATGAAATAAATAACTGATCCTTAATGAAGATGTGTTCTTTCTGGTCGCAGAATCACGAGGCGGCCTAAATGTGCCCTTTGATTGTCCCCCTCATGTGCCCATCTGATTTTGAGGCCTGTTTGTGCTGGCAGGCTCTGAGGTTGCTGACAGCTTTTAGTAGAACATCAGACACATTTCAGATACCCATAGGGCTGGAGGGGTACAGCTTGGTTTCCAAGATCACAAGGAAGCCAATGGAAGTCTGCTGCCTCTTCCCTGGTGGGTAAGGCACAATCCTCCTGCATTAAGTTGGCATCAGATAGGTACAGCTCACAGATGAGGGAGATGGCAAAACTGAAGAGCAAACTTCCAAGCTGGAGAAAGAGAAGATTAAAAGTACATTTTGATAGTTAGATTTGCTGAGTGGAGCAAAAAGTTGTCTCTAAAATACATCACCAGTAACATATTGAGTGCTATTTCGTCCTGTCAGATTGTGGCCTTTTGGACCCTCTATGTGGGAGGCCTTCAGTCACTGGGAATGATGAGTCAGTTTTGTTTTGTTTTTTCAGCTCTTAGGCCTTTATATAGCTAGTGGGGAGTTGAACCTTCTTCAGTACATCTTACTGTTAGTTATGAGAAAATGACATGATAATAATGACTCACACTTACCTAGAGTTTTGAAGTTCAGAGAATGCTTTTCTCCTGACAACCTGGTGGGCCAAGAGGTTCGGTGATTTCTCTGAGGTCAGACAAGGAGAAAGTGAGGTGCTTGAAGGTGCTAAGCTTCTTCACCTTGGTCACTCTGACCTCAAATCAAGCTTTCCTTCTTCCTCTGCCTTGGCAAGAAAGCACTTTGGAACAGTAAAAGTAGCCGGGGAGAAGTAATAATGTATAACATAATTATAGTTAAACACTGATGTTATTCCGAGCTTTGCTACAATGATTTTTATCACATGCTTATTACTGTAAAAATGGAAGTATTTACCTTTTGACTAAAACTTTTTCAAATAAAAAATGATTTGGTTACTAGTTTAAATAGTAAAGAATTGTTTAATATGTTAAATTGCTGATTTTAATAGGGCCAGATGTATTTTTTCCTGTTAATAATAACATCTTTCTGTCACAGGGTAATTTTTCGGTAAGGAAAGCAAGGGAATCATTCACTGCAGCACTGAGCACGCCCAGCCTCCTTAATCCATTTTACCCCCAACGTCTGCTTCCAGACTGCCACACGTGGATTGCAAGGGCTTGCTTCTTGTACGCTCCTGGCCAGCGTCCAGTAGAAGTCAGTACTCAATACCCATCCGTCTGCATGTAGCTTATCGAGAGCGAGCGAGAGAGAGAGGGAGAGAGACAGGGACAGAGACAGGGACAGGGACAGAACCTGACTGTTAAGAAGAAGAATGCTAATGGCCAGCACTTATTCAGTGCTGTCACTGTGTGCCAGGTATGATGCCCAGCGGTTTATAAGTAGTATCTCATTTGATACTCATAACCACCCTGCATTTTATGACCCCCATTTTACACATGAGGAAACTGAGGCAAACAGATTAAGTGACTAGGGTCATACAGCTAGGAAGTGTACAAGAAATAAGCCCTTTGGCAAGTTCTGGAATGGGATAAATGGAAAGAAACTTAGTATTTGCTTTTACATAGCTTATCGGTCTCCCCTGATGTTCTCTGGTGCTTCCTGGTGGTCTGGAGGTGATTTATCTTTGGTAACAGAAGACTAGAGCGGTGGCAAGTTCTACCATGCTGGAAAAGCTTTAAGAAGGGTCCCAGCAGATTGTTTTCTAAGGATTCATTGACAAGGAAAAAGTAGACCATACTTCCTAAAAAGAAACAAAACAAAAACTTTTTTGTAGCATTTCTCTCTGGGCTACTCCTCCAACTTAACAATAACATTTGAGGGGTGGAACCACAAAAAGTTTCTGATCATCAGCCGGCAAAGGCCCTCTAGCACTCTCCTTCTAAAACTACAGTTCAGGAACCCCTACCATTGTGATTCGCATTAACAATCAGCAGCAGACTCAATTATCTCTTAGCTAGCAAGAACAGAATATTCCCTCCTCCCAACTCCAAATATACACTATGATGGCCATGGGGGTGAGTGGTTCAAATGGAAGGACTGCACGTGGCCAAAGCAACTCACAACTGCACAAGTCCAGAGCCCTTGGAGTCTGTAAGAGATTTATCACTGGGCGGGTTGTTCCCTTGGACTCCCTGGACCTGATTCTTAACGGGCAGATAGGGTTTCCATCTCCTCCAGCTTCAGACTGCAGTCCTCAGCTGGGGATGAATCCTTTAGCCTAGGACTGGCACAAGGCTTTCTCTCGTTGCCTCGTGATCTCACCTCCAAGGCTTTTTTTCAAGCAGGAAATGAAAGATCTAGGCCCTCTCCCATGAGAGCTCTTCATCTAACTGCTGTTGACCCTATAGAAGGCCTGCCAAATCTTTCTCTCCAGGCTAGACCCTAACTAGGGAATGGCAATTTGCTTTTATCACCTGTGGTCATCATCACACTGGTGGGGAGGGGTGTATGAAGTGGGGCTCTAGGCTTCACTGTTTCCCAGTTGTTTATTTTTTAAACTCTAAGGTTATCTCATTGGTTCATCCAAACACGTGGCTAAACACCCAGGGGCTTGGCACGTAGGAAATACTTAATAAATGCTTGTTGCTCATTGTTGGAGTTGGTGGGGGTGGGGGGAAATGCTCCTAAAAAACTATGTCCTTGGTGGGATTTGTCATGGGCTCTGCTGGCTTTTTCTTATTCAAACAAACCACTCAAAGCTTCAGTTCCTTTGCCAAGGGTAGAATGGAGCCCATGGCATCTGTACTAGGTTCAAAAGTGTGAGTGGGACCTAGAACTATCTACTTGCTTTGGAAAAGAGGATCACCTCCAACAGTGCCCTAATCTGATGGGGAGTGGGGTGGAGTAGATTTCAGGGCTCTGTAAACCTAGATAGGAAAAAATGTCTACTAATAAAATGATGCCTTTACCAATGTTTTTATTTTAATAGTGTTTTTTAAGAACTGGTTTTCATTTGATAAGATCTTGCAGATTATCTGATGTCATAATTTCATGAAGTTTTAGCTTTAAAACTTTAAATATGAATTTTTCTTACACAAACTTCCATTTCAAAATGAATACAAATCATCTATAACCTATCAAGTTGCTTGTCTTCTCAAGGAGGTGGGGCAGGATGGGAAGGAAGGAGAGAATTCGGAACTCAATTAAAAAAAAGAATCTTAAACTTCTTTACATGTAGTTGAGAAAAAAATAAGCCATATATAAAAATAAACTGTTGTTAGAAGTAACAGAGACACAAGTCCAATAGCAAAATAATTTTGACATTACAACAGAACTTGTCTTTCTCCAAAAAAAAAAGTGCAACTGTTCAAGGTCAATGTGTTAGATGAAACTAAAAGTAAAATGAGAATTTTCTTTTTTTAAGGAGGGGGTATTTTTTAAGGAGGGGGTATTTTTCTTCTTCGAGCCCTTCAAGCTCAAATATAATTTAATATTTGTGTGGCCCATAATGATTTTTTTGGGCTTTTTCAAGATTTCACCTCTGACCAAAACCACAGGGGGGACCACCAACTGGTTTAAGGAGCCAATATATGGCTTCTTGCAGCACTGGATCATAATTACATAGTGTGAAGGTTTTCTTTTCATTTTGGTGCTATTTACCTACCCTTCATCTCTTTCCTTCCTCTCACCAACCAGTTAAATTAAAGAAGTTAAATTAAAAATAAACCATCTTCAATGTAGGGGCAGCCAAGGTGGCAGGTTGGATAAAGTGTTATGCCTGAAGCCAAGACGACTCATCTTCCTGAGTTCAGACACTTACTAGCTGTGTGACATTGGGCAAGTCAATTAATTAAACCCAGTTTAACCTTAGTTCCTCATCAGTAAAAATGAGCTGGAGAAGGAAATGTCCAACCATTCCAGTACCTTTGCCAAGAAAACCCTAAATAGGGTCATGAAGAGTCAGACACCAATGAACAACACATTTTCAACGTGGTGAGGTTTCAATGGGCCTAAAGCATGTAAATCCACAGATATTCTACATGCTTCATTTTAGTTATGAGCTCATTCTACAGGCATTTAACCTTTATCAAATCTTTTAGCAAATATATTTAATTATAAGAGCCACCATTAGTCAGATCACCTGCAGGTTCCTAAAAGAACTAGCCAGCTTGAATCCAATTTAATCAAATCACTGATTGCTTTCCCGTGGGGTATGTGTGGCCCCTCCTTTTTAAACCAGTAACAAAATTCTACCTTTTTATTAAAAACAAAACACAACACCAAACCTTTTTCGAGAGCTGTGGATCAGTAACTAGAGAATGGGAGACAGCTCTCAGTTTTGGGCGTTTTAAAGCTCTTTAAATACATCATCCCATTTAAATGTCACAATCTGGCGACCCAGTTAGGTGAGGTTTTTGTTTATTTTTATTTATTTTTAACTTGGATTCTTCAACATAAAGAGTTTGTGAACTGGGCGAACCAGGACTTGAATTGAGGTCTTTTGGCCTCTTTTTATCCCCTGTGCTTTGCACTCGGTCCTCAATACGTGCTCTTTCCACTACAGCAGGTTTAGGTCTATCAGCTGTGTGACTGCACAGACCTAAAGATTCCTAGGTGTGGCGTCTAATGCAAACCCCAGCCTCTTGCGGTTTCGGAAGTGACAATAAAGAGTAAGAGTGTAGTAACCATGCTTGTTTTGGCCAGGATTCTATTAGTGTTGGGAATACCCAGGGCACCGACCACTTCAGATAATAAAGCAACTGTCTGGCAAACGTTAGACTTGCCTGGGTCCACTGGGATGGCTGGCTCGGTGTCACTTGGCTTCCAAGCGCTGGAGGCTGGGCTTGATCGCCAGGTCTTGCCTCCCAGGTCTGCTCTCTATGTAAAAACCAAGGGGGAAAAAAAAAAGATTAAATGTGCAAGAAGGGCATCGCGTTGGGCAAAGTGATCGCGGCAGCAATCCACAGGCTCGGGTGGGGGCATCTGGTACACTTGGCAACCGCGGGCCAGCGATGACATCTAGGTCGTGGAGGGCTACAGCCAAGGGCCCTCAGCCCCTGGAAAAGCCCGGGCTTTGCGGTGGGCTGTTGGGGTTAGTGATGGCAGGCTACTAGGTAGAGGGTCAGAAGAAGCAAGCGTGGGATGTGCAGCTCGCCAGAAGGAAAAGCAGCGACCAACGACGTGCCTCGGAGTGGCTGTGGAGGACGAGGTAAGGTGCTGGTCTCCCCGCCCCCCCCCCCCGGGTGCGCTGGGTGCTAATCCCCTCCTCCTCCATCACAGTGGCGATGTGGGGGTGGGGTGCGAGGCCCCTCCTATCCCATCACCCGCCGATGATCGACGTGAGGGTGCTAATCTCCTCCCACCCAGCACGGACGGGGAGATGCCAGGGGTGGGGTCGTTCGTCTCCTCCCCTCCTAGCGCGGTTTGTCCAAGCCCCTGGTGCGCCACGGGGAAAGCGTGGCCGCAAAGGCGGGGCTCGAGGCCGCGTCCGTCCATCCCACGCTCCCCTCGGCAGACCCACCGAGGCAGCGCAGCAGGACCAGCGTGGCGCTCCCCCGGCTCCGGCCCTCGCCTCCCTCCGGGCTCTGGCAATTATAAAAGCTATTATAAGAACCCTCCTCCGCGTGCCGCCCCGCCCCGCCCGCGCCCCCATGGCTACACCCCAAGCAGCCTCGCGCAGGGCGGGGCGGAGGGCCTCGCTGCCGCGCCACGTGCTCTTCCCGCGCCCCGACGGCTGGTCCGCAGTGCGCAGGCGCGGAGCGCGCCGCCTGGAAAACCGGCTGTGGTGGCGGCGCGCGAGGTGGGAGGAGCGGGGGCGGCGCGCGAGCTCCAGCGCGAGCCGACTAGGAGCGAGCGGGCGGCTGGACGCGGGGGGAGGGGGCGGCCTGTGGTGTGGTGTCCACGTCTGTGGGAGTGAGGGAGGGCGCGAGTGGGTGAGGAGCCCACTCCTCATCTGGACTGGCCGGGGCCGCTGCGAGCGGGGCGCTCCCCCTGGAGAGGTCGGTGATGGACCCTGGGTCTGCTGACCAAGGACCAGCCCAGCTAAGGGCCCAGAGGTTCGTGGCCGGGCGGCGCAGGATCCTTCGGCCCTCCCTCCCGCCGGCCTCAGTCTCCTTGTTTGCGCCGTGGGGGGGGGCGCTAGCGACTCTCCAAGGGCCCTGCCAGCCCCAGTCTTCTGTCACGCTTCCCCTCCCCGAGTCTCAGTTTCCCCATCTGTACAGTGAGGGGGATGAACGGGTATCACTGGTAAGGTCCTCAGGCCATCGTGCTGAGTTATCTTCTCCCTGGGCCTCCGTTTCCCCATCTGTGCGGTGAGGGGATGAATGGGCGTCACTGGTAAGGTCCTCCAGCCCTCTGTCGCCTTATGATTCTTTCCGCTGCCGTGGGCTTTCAGTTCACCTTCTGGTAGTTTTATGAGAAGGTCCTTGATAGGAGCAGTCCCAACCGCATCGGGATCACGTTTTGGGGGCTTCATGTGGAAGGAAGGAAGCTTTTCCACTTTTCCTGACTAGAGTAGAGTGGCTTTTTTAAAAGCATAAAGCAAAATATGTAATATTACAAAGGAAACCAGTTACGTTAATAGCCAGCATTTATATCTAGCACTTTGCTTTATGACGTATATGATTTTTATCCTCCAACGTGAGGAGGATCCCCGTTTTATGAGAGGATTTTATACAGATGAGGAAAGGGAGGCACACACTATTAAGTGCCTTAGGCATTATTCCTGACTCCGAGTCCACTGCTCTTTCTACTTATATAAATACCTTTATACTTACATACTGTTATAAAAATATTTTGTAAACAAAGTTCAGGGATTTGATGTTAAGAACTCTTGTTGTAGTCTGATTTCTGAACTGGTTGTCTTGGAGAAGATACTATGACCTGTTTGCCCAGTTTAGTTTTTAAAGATTTAAACTTTTCCTGGGCCCTACAGGTACTAGTGTAATAATTGGTGTGTGTGAGAGGCTTTGAAATGCAGTACTGCATTCAAAGCCTTTTCAGCCATTTTAAACTGCCTGTCAATGGAATGGTGTTTCATAGTCTTCAGCCTTTTGTTCTCAGTTCCAGAAAAATTAAGTAAAGTTTAGTTAGTTTAATTCTTTCTACTTATTGGAATATAGCATTGAGTGCTTGAAGCTTTGTGGGGATATTTTTGGGCATCTTTTTAGAGGCTTAAGGTGAGAGAATGCTTTCTCTGAAGTTGTAGTTTAAGCTGCCTCATTTTTAGTTTCTAAGAATTGTCGAAAATCGTCAATACTATTTTTAATTTGATGAGGATAAACTAATAAGAATGCTGATTTCTGTTTTTTTTTCTGATGAAGTAGTCGGTTTTTAGCCTTGTTTCCAGTATGAGGAAAACAGTTATATTTGAGGAAAAATTGAGGGTATTTGATCCTTTTTTGTAGTGGTTGTGTGATTTCAGAGTCTTTAATAATAAAGGCCCAAGCCATAGCAGTTCCATACTTTATTTTAAATATTTTACTTATGGCACTTTCAAAATTCTGATTTCTTTGTGAACCCCACCACCTATGATACCAGCTAGCTGCTTTTTCAGTAAGATTGCACATTTATGAAGTAGTTTTCAAAATATTCCTTACAACAGTCTGAGTGAGTTTAGGTAGTGGAAGCATTGTTATTCTCCAATCCAGGTGAGGAAATTCATGCTTGCAGAGGTTTCTCAGGGTCCTGTGTATCTAGCTAATAAGTAACAGAGGTGGGGACCTGCCTATCCAGGCTTTCTGGTGAGCAAGTCCAGGTTTTTTCCATTTCATCACTGTTTCTTTATTGCAGAAAAAGATGTCAAGTATCCATCTGGTAGTGTAATTGACCAGAATATAGTGTATCTCTGCTTTCCTATGGTAAACTTGAGTGTGAACCTTTAGCAAAATAAAAGATGACTTTAGTAATAGAGGCTGTGTCTTGTAAAGGAGCAGGAAACATTTGCATTGCCTACTTTGTCAAACAAGTCTTTGATCAAAGAGGGGAAAATCGTTGGTGCAGAAAAGTCATCTATTGTCTTGTGGCCTGGATTTCAGGAGCAGAGACCTACCTTTTTGCTAGTTCTGTCAGCTTTCCAAAATGACACCAAGGTGGGTGGGACTATAGTTGAAATAGAATATTCGGTGCTGAGGGTAGTTAAACATGGAGGAATTTCAGTCACCTTAGAGATCATGGGTTTGAATTCTGGCTCTGTTATTTATTACCTGTGTAATCTTTCGCAAGTCATGTACCTTCTCTAGGCCTCAGTTTTTTCATCTGTAAAATGAAAAGGTTGGTTTAGATTCCTAATGAGGTGTCTCTTCAGGGTCTCAATCTATGATCCTTACTATACTCATAAGGTATTGAATAATTTTAGTTTTTCAGGGGCTGTTGACATGGATGAAGATGTAACCTATAATAAAGGTACTGATAATACAAATTCTTGTGTTTAAGAGCAAGTTAATATTGAATCACTTCTAATTCTTTCCTGTCGTTTTGGTTTTAGTTGAGGATGTGGTTGGAAGTCATGTGGAAGATGCAGTCACATTTTGGGCACAGGTAAAAAATACTATATGGATGCTGAAGGCATATTTTGTGTAAACAAAAATATGAGGTCACTCATTATCTTCAACTACCAACTTAGAGCAGTGTTAAAGACAAATGGTATATATTGGCTTCTGATTTGAATAGCACAGCGCACACAAAATCTTGTGTTTGGGCTAAAAGAATGGGCTTTACAGTCACGAGTAGGAGTGGGGGAATCATGGCTACATAGGAGTTTGACAGAGGTTTGGAGGTTTTAGTGGACCTTAAACTCATATGAGTTAGCAGTGTGATTTGGCAGCCTGCCAAGTGAATGCATTCTTTGGTTCAATGTGTGGGACGGCAGAGGAGGTGTTCTGATTGAATTGTATCTATTCAGACCGCATCAGAAACATTCTGATTTAGTTTTGGATTTTATTTTGAAAGGCCTTGCATTCATGCTATATAATAGTTGGTTGAAGAAACTAGAGATGTTTAGTCTGGAGAAGAGAAGACTTGGGGGGAGGAAGGCTTAGGACATGGTAGCTGTCTTCAAGTATCTGATGGGATGTCAGGAATAAAAGATTAGATTAGACTTGTTCTGTTTATTATTACATACTGCCACAGATTGCTTCTATAACTTGGTAGAACCCAGGGTCACCTTTAGAGTTCTCTAAAGATAACTAGAAATAATACATGGATGGTGTAAAGAAAGCAATTTATTCCTGAAGTAAGGGAATATTTTCTGTTAGAGATATTTCAAAGTGTAATGGAATAGAGTGAGCATCTCCTTATTTTCAAGCAAAGGTTAGATGGCCATGTGTTGAAGATGTTGTACAGGGGATTTTTGTTGGATAGAGATGATACAGTGATAGTGATAGAATGTTAACTGAACTAGAAGCCTTGAGTTCCCTGTTGGTTTGGAACTGATGAGATTTGGAATTTGGAATTGCTGAGCAGCAAGGAATGCACAATTCTGGTAGTGTTTCTTTACCAGGAGATTGCATTCCAGGCATCCCTAAGAGCCAGAAAGGGGCTTTCTTAATCCTCAGAATTTTATCTTAAAATTGATGTCTTCGAGGAGCTTAATGAATAGGACATTAATGGTTTTGACTTGATGTGACTTGAGGCATTTCTAAGAAATAGCCTTTTCATCCACATCCTGTGGAATGTCCTGTTGAGAGGTGGGAAAACTTCTGCTCATCACTGCAAAGAAATTGGGTCTGTTATTTAAACCCCCAAGTGTTCAAAGAACAAGTTGTTTTTTTTTTTTTGTTTTTGGTTATGGTCTCCTTGCCATGCCTCATGGTGACATGGAGATGATATGGTTTCTCAGAGTTCAGGTGCAAGGTATATAGGGCCTGGCAGGTCTTATCTCAAAGCAAAGTCTTAAAAATGTGGGTCAGGCAGCCAGCCACCTGTGATCTGAGGGCTAGACTGACTCAGTTTGGAGGGGCTGGTCACTAAGTTCCCTGTGGGAGAGGGATAGAATATTTTTGACTACAGCAAATCAGGAATACTGTTTACTGAGTTGTAGAAGCAATCTTTGGCAGTGTGGGGGAATGCCCATGCCAATGAAATTGTGAATTCTAGAGAAAAATTGTTTACAAATTGTCACAGTACTTTAATGTGGCAGAAAATAAAATGTCAACACAAACCTGTTGGATTATAGTTAACACATTTATCTCTTGCTTTTCCTCCTTCCCTTTGATTCCATGCCATTTATCCTTTCTTAGAGTATCAATAGAAATCGTGATATTGTGAAGATAGGTTGTGCTCTGGCTGAAGTTTGTCCCCAGTCCAATTCAGTTTTTGGGAATCTGGACCTAAATAAGGTGAGCCATTCTTTGGTGTAATTATTCCATTCATTCTTTATACTCTTATTTTTCCTCTTTTTGTCCGAATTTGAGATCATGTTTTCTGAATTTCTAGAGTTTATAGTACGTTTTTGATATTTGGTAAAAAATCTATGTTCAGACCCATATGAACTGCAATTCTAGTAAATTTACACAGCTCTAAAAGTCACATTATAAATGCTCAAATATGATTTGAGGATATGATTTAGAATATCCTAAAGGAGGGTGTGGTCTGACTAGGAACTCTCACCATGTATATACTTGGTTGGATGTAATCTCAGTGATAACGTGTTCTCCTTCCTAGCAATGTAGAGGTCAGCCCATATGTCTAAGTGAGTGAAAATGAAGGGTGTTTTGAGTTGACTACTTTGTAGCTTCATTGCCATGCCCAACAAAAACAAACAAGAAAACTCTGGGGGTAGTTTCATTGACTCGGGCTTCTCCCACTCTGAAGTTATGTAAGGAGAGGCCCAAGTCTGGTGTCTCGACCAGGGTTAGGTTCCCCTTAACCAACTACTTTGGATGCTCTCAAAACTGAAAAAAAAAATCCAATTAAACATGTATTAAGTGCCTACTATTTTCGAGGCAAAAGTGGTCCATTTTGGTTGGACGTTCGCATACATGAAGGAGAGTAGGATGAAGTGAGGTATGAGGTGGATCCAAGGAGCCTGGGAAGACTCATAGTGACTTGTTTTTCTTTTCCTCTGCTAAGGTCCTCATCACCACAAGATCAGAGTATTGTAATAGCCTCCTAATTGATTGGTCTTCTTCCTGGCCTCCAGCTCAGTCTTCAGACCACAGTTAAAATCTTGCTAAGGCACAGGTCTGACCATGTCACTCTCTTGCTGGAAACCTTTCCTGGGCTCCTTGTTGCCTTCAGGATAAAATGCAAACACCTCGGTTTGGTATTTAAGGCGTTATACCTCACTTCATCCTACTCCTCTTCATGTATATGAAGGTACAACCAAAATGGACCCCTTTTGCCTCACAAATAGTAGGCACTTAATAAATGTTAAATTGGATTTCTTTTTCTTGTTTGAGAACATCCAAATTAGGTTCACTAGAAGAAGGCAGACTCAATCTTTTTGTGACCTAGCTGTTAAGAATTTTTTATGACCGTGTCATCTTTTTCGTGGATCCTTGATTAATAACACTGTCACTCTCTCCCTTCCAAGTGGTCCAGTTAATAAAACATTACTCCTATGGTGTACAGGTCAGCTTTCTAGGGTAAAGTGGGACTTGCAGATTTCAGATAAGGACCTCGTATAAAGACCTTGAAAGCGTAGTGGAGAGAGGTCAAATGACAACATGGCAGTAATAGCCCTACAAGTATGTGATAGAGTAACAGAACAAAGTGCTCTGTGTTTTGGACCCCTGATCCCCAGTAGTGGGGGTAAGTCAGGAAAAAGGTGAAATTGGACATGGAGTGTGTGTTTCTGAATTCATTCCAAAGTATTTTGTTTGCCTCACCATGTTTTGTGTTGCAGATGTGATTTCCTCCTTTGTGTTGGATAACTGGCTACTTTGGGTAATCCTAGTAAATTCAGGTCACAGAGCCACTCCTTGGTATTTTTACCCACAATAGTAGAGAGAATATCTCTGTGCCTCAGAAAACTACATAGGGAACAGCTAATGTCCCCCAGAGGTTTGGGCAGTTCATTGTTGATTTTATTAGTGCAATAAAAAGAGATAATCACTTTGCCTCATATTCCAAAGGATTAATTTATCCTACAGTGATTTTTTTCCCTTTATAGCTTAAAAGTGTTTAATGAAAAATGTTCAGAGCATGAAAGAGCTAGCTAAAGGATACAACCTGCTATACTTTAGTGGCCTTTAACAAGATTTTTACTGTGCACAGATTGATACATCAGTGAAGTATATACATCTTTCTTGGATATTACCCAAGTTCTGTAGTTAGACTTGATGGCATCTTCTCGGTTAAAAAAATAAACTATAACCATTCATGTCTCAGTTGATATAGTCAATTTTATCCAAAGCTGCTTGACAAACAGTATTCTATACAAGGTGTCCCAAAAGTCTTAGTGTCCTTTTAAGCTTAAAACAGCATTGAGACTTCGGAGGCTGCCTCTGTGTGTGTACGTGTTCATGCTGACTCTTGATGGAAGGGGAACTCCTTGAAAATGGGCTCTTTTCATTTTTAAGCTCTGTCTTCCCAACATCACTTAATGCTCATAGATTGATGATCTTGCTTCACTTTTCTCTTTTGCAGATTTATGCTGGGTTGTTTTCTGAAGATAAATGCTGGTACAGATGTAAAGTGCAGAAAGTCGTCAGTGATGAAAAGGCAGGACACAAATGGTTCACTCTTTTGCTTTGATGACATATGAACTCTGGGATGCAAAATGGGAGTGGTTTTGAGTGTTGTCAGTGGTTATTAACATTAGAATCAGTCAGTGGGGGTCTGCCACTTTGAGAATATTTCTGTGTTTGAATTTTTAAAGTTATCCAGTAGAAATAGATGGTCACTTGGTGTCTCTTAGATGTGGATGGTTAATGAAGAGAGACAGAAGGAATGTGACCTTGAGCCAAGCATTGAAGCTCTCTGGGCCTTAGTTTTCTCATCTTCTCTAAAATGAGGGAATTAAGACTAGATCCCTTTGAGCTCCTTTGTCCCTCCAGTAGAGAGAGGCCCTCTGGCTAACTAGCCAGTTTAGCAAACATTGATGAAATGAACTCCAGGGGACGTAAAGGCTGAGGGGAAATAGACCTTGCCCTCCAAGAGCTTGCATTTTATTAGGGACATAGCATACATAGGTAAGTAAATGCAAGGTAATTTGGGGAGCAAAAAGAACATTAACAGCAGCTGGAGGTGGGGGGAAGACTCCCAAGCCTAAGCTGAGCAGTGAAGGAAGAGAAGCTTCCTGAGGAATAGAAGGGAGGGGGGTACATCTGGAGCTTAGGGGACGTCCCTACTGCGAAGCCTCGCGCTTTCCTTGCTGCATTCAAGGCACAGCTAGTCGCCCACTTTGGTTGAGTTGTAATTTGGGAAGCAAGGCTAGAAATGGGATAAAACCAGCTGGTGGTGGGCCTTAAATACCTGGCTTTAATTGGTAGAATGATAATGGTACTGTCCTCAGGCATGGTCCTTTACCATGATTATTGATTAAAGCTTATAAATCCTTATTGATTAAAGCTTCCTGGTTTTTTGAGTAGTTTTCTCCTGTGGTTTCCACATTACTAGTTCCTCAAAGCTTAGTACCTTCCTTTATAGATGGTGTTGAAGAAAAACGTTGAAAGTAATCAGTTCATGTAATAAACTTGTGGAATTGGCTTTTACAGAATTTAAATAAAGTGTAGCTATATTTTGAAATATTAGTGGTTTAGCCAAGTTTCTGGAGACAGGAGAAAGTTGTCCAAAATTACATATGAATCCTGTGTAGGGCCCAGAGTGGAACTGATCGTGATTAGTACTAGCAAGGAAATACTGCTCTTTTTTTTTTTTGTTCCCTCTGTCTCCACTGTTCCTTATTCTATGTAACATCTTTGTAGCATTTGATAATATTGACTCCTTCCTTCAAGCTGCTGTGTCATTCCTTCACTTCTGTGACGCTGCTGGCTCTTGATTCTCTTCCTACCCACATGCCCATTCTTTCTTGGTATCCTTTGTTAATTAATCACCTCTGTCTTGTGCCATGAATATTTGTGGTCCCCAGGGTTCTATCTTGAGTCCACTTTTCTCTTTGTATTCTTTCTTTTGCTTGCGCTCGTTAGCTCCTTTGAGTTTCATATATCAGCTTTAGGCAGATGACTCCCAAAATCTAGAGACCTCTAGACCTCCATTCCTGCATCACCCATCTATAATTATATGCTGGATAAGTCTTCCTGCAGCATATTCCAAAATGGAATTCCTGTACATCCTCATAACTATCCTTACTTTTTTTTTCTTTTTTTTCCACTTGTGACTGGAGCTAAACTACTTGGATTTTGGCTCTCTGCTGTTTATATTGTTTCTTTATATTTCTGTCACAGTTTCTTACACATTGAAGGGTGATCAAATGAGTTAATATATGTAAAAGCACTTAGAGTGAATAGTTAATAGATACTTAATAATGCCAGGTGACACAATGCATGGAGCCTGGAGTCAGGAAGACTCATCTCTGTGAGTTCAAATCCAACCTTACCCTGGGCAAGTCACTGAACCCTGTTTGCCTCAGTTTCCTCCTCTGTAAAATGAGCTGGAAAAGGAAATGGCAAATTGCTCCATTATCTCTGCCAAGAAAACCCCAAATGGGATCATGGAGATTTGGATATAACTGAAAAACCACTTCACATTAAATCAATACTTGTTTCTTCCTCTTTTCCCCTCCTGTTGCCTGTTTTTGTCAAGGGCACCTAAAAGATTTGTGACTTTGATGTTGTCTCCACCTAACTTTTTACTGTCCCATATCCTCTTTAGTCCATCAGTTACGAGTTTGGTCAGTCTTCCTCCCCAGTAACTTTTATGCATATTCTTCTTTATGTCTATGGTTACTTCAGGCCCTTCTCTCTTGTCTGGACTATCACAGTAGCTTCCTAATTTGTTTCTCTTCTTCTGTCCAGTCTGCTATAGACACACCATAGAAATTGCTGCTCAATAAGTATTCCTAAAGCATGACTCTGACCGTGTCATTCCCCTACTCTGGAATCTTCATTGGCTTACCTTTACTCCTAGCACAAAATTTAGACTACTCTGTTTCTAATATGGCTTTCAACCCTCTTAGCAGTTATATTTCATATTATTCTTCCTCTCTGTTCTAGTCAAGTTGGCCTTCTGGTTCTCTACATGTAGTTTCTTTGTCTTTGGCATAAGTGGTCTTTTGTATTGAGAGTGGCCTTCCCTCCTCCTCTGGTCATTTAGAATCTTGAGCTTCTTTGAAGGCATGTCATCCTCCTCTTCCCCTCCTCCATGCTCTCTCACTATTGAGATTACTCTTGGGATTATGCTTTATCTATGCTTCATGTTTTGTTGTGTACCCCCAGTAGACTGTTTGCTGCTTGAGGGCAAGATGGTTATTTTCTTTTTGTCTTTATATCCCTGGCATCTAGCTCAGTGTTTTGCATGAGGTGGGTGTTTAATAAATATTGGTTGCCTTTCCTTTCCTCTTTCCTTCTACCTTGAGAGTGACACACTTGCTCCCACCTTGAAGTAAAGAATGCAGAATTATTACGGCAACTTGACATTAGAAGTAGGAGGTAGATTGTTGAAATGTAATCCTGCATTATCGCTTTTTAAAGGGTACCGATTTTTAAAAAATTGCATCTAAAAGTTGAATAAATATTGTTTGAAGTATTATTTCTTGGGCCTTGGATTTCATTTATTTCGAAGTTATAGTAGGGCTTCTTAGTATTCTTAGCTTCATTTCTAAAAGCATTTGGTGTCTGGCCTACAGTAAGTGCTTAGTAAATGATTTGGCAGTTTTGAGAGAATATGGCACATGTGATTTATTATGAAGCTCACAGGTTGATGGAGTAGAAACATATATATGAGTCTAAGTAATAAGTTGGTTTTTTACTTGGGACTGGAGCTAAATAAACTACTTGGATTTTGGCTTTGCTGTTTCTGTTGTTCCTTTGTGTTTCTCTCACAGTGTCTGGTAAGGTACATTGACTATGGAAATACAGAGATTCTAAATCGCTCTGAAATTGTTGAGATTCCTTCGAATCTACAGTTTCCTGATGTAGCCAAAAAATATAGACTCTGGGGACTACAGATTCCTTCTGGACAAGAAGTTACTCAGTTTGACCAGGCAAGTAATTCTCACTTTTTAAGATCAAATTGTAATTCAGCGAATGAACTTGAGGTATTGAGGCCCTTTCCTTGGAAGAGGGACATGGGGAATATTGGATAAATCTCAGTGAAATAAAAGTATATTAAATCTCACTAATTTAGACTAGGAGGAAGTTTAGTCTGAATGTTTGAAAATTATGAATTATAAACGAATTTAAAAGAAATGTGATATCGAAGTATAGAGACTCTAGTTCCAGTTTGACCATCAGGTAGCAATAGTTTGCAGTGTCTAGAAGGTCTTTAGAAGCAAAACTCTATCCCATAGTGGTGGTCACCCTTAACTTAATATCCTTATTCAAGTTGGACAAAAACGTAGAGGAAGGCAGACTATGAGGGGTGGTGTAGTTGATGGTGCTGGTTTGAAGTTGGAAGACTTGGTTCTGATTTCTTATCTTGATTCTTTCAAGCTTTGTGACATTGAGCAAGACCATTTGGCAACTCCCTAAAGTTTATTTGCTGAGTCAAAGTTATTTTTTAAAATTCAATTTAATTTTACTTTAAGGTTCCCATTCGTTCTCTCCTCCCTCCTCGCATTTGAGAATGTAAGAAAAACAAAGCCCATTAGAAACATGTATAGTGAAGTAAGACACATTCCTCGGTTAGCTATATCAAAGTAAAGGTGGGGAGAGGAGATGTTTTGGTCTGCACTTGGAGTTCATCTCTTCTCTCTTTGGAGGTGGGTAGTATAAATCATAGACTTGGGATTGGTCTCCTTGACTATCATGACTATGTCATGAATAGATCATAAGGTTTTGAAATAAATGTAACTGTTTTCTTGTAGAAAGGTCCTGAGTGTACTTATTTAATATAGAAGTGATTTTGCAATTTAGTATAGCTACATATAAATCAGTTCTTCTGATTTGCAAAGCTATGAAAAATGTATCCTCTGTTGTATTTCAGGCATTTTCTCCATAACCTTGTTTATATTATTCCTTTCTGCTGTCTTTGAACAAAGGCAAACTTGCCACTCCTCTTCAATATCTCAAATTCCAAGTTAATAGAACCTGAATTAGTGAGATTTAGGGGTTGGCAGACTCTCACATTGGCAAGCTGCAGTTGCAAATGCAGTGGGTCTTAACTACAATCTGGCTTATTGATTTCTTTAGGATTTTGTTGTAATGACATATAACCCAAGGAAGGAGATAATAATTACAGAGCTTTGTTCTCATACTAACTTCCCCCCCCAGCTCTCTGTTTTGCAATGATTGTTGTGCTTTTTTCAGTGATAGGAAATTACATGCTTATTTGCTCTAGGATTCCATTTTACTTAGCAAACATTTTTTTTTTGTGAAAAGTAATTTAATTGAGATTATGACACACAAAATTAAAATTCCTTCTGGTACCTGTAATTACCCGTTTTTTCCTGAGAATCTTGCAGGTGTTTTGTGTAAAACAGCTTCTCAACAGTGATCATTAGAGGAAGCATATCTCTATACTGAATTGAGTCAAATCTAGATGAAAATATCTGTTCTTATGGGATTGATTGTAAGCTTAAATGGCCTTATACAGTCTTCAGTATTTTGGCATTGAGGGGTTTAAGAGCAAAGCTGTAAAGTACTTAAAAAAATTTGA
Organism: Phascolarctos cinereus; assembly: GCF_003287225.1. Taxonomy (NCBI): domain Eukaryota; kingdom Metazoa; phylum Chordata; class Mammalia; order Diprotodontia; family Phascolarctidae; genus Phascolarctos; species Phascolarctos cinereus. The sequence continues at coordinate 15,109,904 of NW_027555514.1, forward strand.
CTTTACTGGGTATAGACTTGTTTATACCATCCACATATTTAGAATCATTAAGTTTTGGATATGGGAGAGACTTCGTAGGTGATCTACCCTCATTTAATTTTTTTTTTAATGAGGAAACTGGTTTAAGCAATACCTTTTTTTTTCTATGTAAGATAGAGACATCTTTGAACTTGAGTGTCATGGGAAAATGTTGTTTAGCTGTGTTTTTCCCCTTAAATGAGCAATGCCAGATTCAAACTCATCTTTGTACATATCTGACTTCTGCTTAGCCTTGTTGCAGTTATGTAGAACGAGGCATCCATGAAGCCCTTATCTTAAAAGAGCTCCCATTCTAAATTAGAGAGTACAGGGAAGCAAATGAGTCATGAACTTCAGCAGTGATACCATTTAAAGACCTAATGTAAGGAAGTAAATTCTCTCCTGGTTTTTTTTGTTTGTTTTTTTTAAGGCAGTTGGGGTTAAGTGACTTCCCAGGGTCACATAGCTAGTGTCAAGTGTTTGGTCTGAGGCCTGGTTTGAACTCAGGTCCTCCTGACTTCAGGGCCGGCGCTCTATCCACTGCGCCACCCAGCTGCCCTTGTTAAGACTTTTTGAGGACCTAAATAAACTGTCTAAAATAGAGCCACCAGTGGGGAAATATAAAATGGAGGCAAAATCAGTGTTTGTAGAGGAAAAAAAAAAGAAAAAATGTGGGGAGAAAGTAAGAATAGAGGGGGATAATATCTGTCATGTCTGGAGGTCTTTGCCTAGGATCAGTCATTCTGACTGCCTTTGTAGGAGTCTATGACTGAATACCCAGCATCCATTTTGAACTGCACTAGGTTTGGCTTTTAGGAAAGCATACACTTGCAGTCACAGTATATCTGACTACCCATGCCTCAGTTGTCATCTGGAACAACCCTGGAATGTGATCATCTAGGTTTTGAAATGCCTCTCCTATGGGAGGAAACTGTTGCTTCCTGAGGCAGTCCATTTCATTTTTGGACAGTTCTGATTGTTAGAAGTTTTTTCTTATGTTCTGGTAAGTATTATTAACATCTTTTCTTCTTTCCTAGATCCTCATGTAACTTTTGCCCCAGAAGTGTGGTAAAATCAAGGGAAAAACCTTTTATTAGACGTGACAGAAATGAGACATTTAAAATGTATCTCTTAACAACTGAGTAGTCTAATAAAATTATATTTTCTTGTTTGAATTTTATAGAAATTGAGCTAATTCAACAGTTGTTTACATGAGAAAAAGCTCAGTCCTTAAATATATGTTTTGTGTGTTCTCACTGTAGCATCCTATGGTGGAATCATTGAAGTTCTTTTGGTGGTTGATGGAGAATTAGAAGTGTTTGTTTTCTTGGGGTGGGGTGGGGTGGGGTAGGGGGACAAAGCAGAGAGGGAGTACTAGACTGAGAGTCAGAGAACCTGGATGTAAATTAGTCCATCTATAGCCAGGTGATTAAGGATGGGCAGTATAACCTGTGCCAACTATTATTAGCTGCAAACTCCAATCACGGGTGGAAGTTAGGCTTCCCAGAACATTAAAAGGAATTAAAAAATTCCTTGGAATCAAAGCTTCTTTGTTTAAAAAAAAAAGTCAACTGTCCTGTCCCAGGGTGGGAGAGTGGGGGAAGAGAATCTCTCCCCATTTTGAAAGGGTTGGCAAGAGCTCTAGATGTCTCCAGGCTAGGAGAGTGGCTGCTGAGGAGGAAAATGGTGCAGTCTCAGGTATAGGCATGTTGAAGGCATTCTAGGCATTTAGTTCCTCTGAAGAGGATTGAACTTCCAGGCCTCAGTCACTTTGGATTGGGGAAAGTGTTACATACACTAGTCCAGTTAATGAGAATTATTAAATACTTACTAGGTGCAAATGCATCATGTTAGAGATGCAAAGACACAGCAACAACCCTGCCCTCAAAAAGGTTACATTCTACTGGGGGCAGGGGTGTTTGTGTACAGAGTCTAAGTGTATGTTTATACGAAAGTTAGAGAGAGTATGAATGTGGGAGAGCAAGAAAAGCTCATAGGAGCTGGTGTGAGAGCCGAAACTTGCGCAGAACAACTGACCCTTCTTAAGAAGGGGGAGTAATGTGGCTAGTCTTGGGCTTGAAGAGATGGTGGGCTAGCTCAGTAGGTGGTACACCATGCTGAGTGAGGCTAGAGCACCTCCCTCTTGTTCACGCTGGGTGCTCAGCTGCACTAACAAGGCCTGAGTGGTTCTCACTGGGGCATACCCCTGGGCCTCCTGTGTCGGTGGTTCCCCTGCAGCAGAGTTTCTGACAGTGTGCTGTTGCTTGAAGCCATCTTGGTTAAGAATTATTATAGGTTTAGTGATAACTGTCTGTCTCTCTGTCTCAGCAAGGGGAAGTGATTATTTAAAAAATAAAATCTTCAGAATAAAAAAGTCATGAGCTTTGATTTGCAGCATATCAGAGTGAAGGGGCAGCTAGGTGGTGCCAATAGTACACAGAGTGCTGGCCTTAGAGTTGGGAAGAGCAGATTTCAAAAGTGGCCCTAAACCCTTACTAGCTGTGTGACCCTGGGCAAGTCACTTAACCCTGTTTGCCTCAGTTTCCTCATCTGTCAAATGAGCTGGAGAAGGAAATGCAAACTGCTCCAGTATCTTTGCCATGTTGATATTCAGTCATGTCCAACTCTTCATGACACCATTTGGGATTTTCTTGGCAAAGATACTGGAGTGGTTTGCCATTTCCCTCTCTAGTACATTAGGTAAACAGAGGTTAAGTGCCTTGCCTAAGGTTACACAGCTAGTAACTGTCTGAGGCTGGATTTGAATTCAGGTCTTCTTGACTCCAGGCCAAGGGCTCTATCCACTGAGCTGCCTAACTGTTTAGGTACCTGTCTGTTAACTGAGGGTTAGACATGACTGAAAAAAACTGAACAGTAACAACATAGCATAATGGAAAGAATGCTGAACTCTTAGAATAATAATAGTAGCTACTGTTTTATGTAATATTTTCAGGTTTAGGAAGGTGTTTTACATATATTATTTGATATCCCAACAACTCTGTTAGATGCTATTACTACTCCCATTTTACAGATATGGACACTAAAGCTGAGAAAGATTAAGTGATTTGCTTAGAGTAACAAAGCTAGTAGGGCAGAATTTGAACTCGGGGCTTTCTAATTCCAAGTCCAGTGCTCTCGTCCTTGGGCTCCCAAACTGCTTGCCTAAGAGGACCTGGGTTCAATACTGCTTCTGCCCTCTGCTGTCTGGGTTTGGGTGAGGCACCTTAGCTTCCTTTAGTTTGGCCATGTGTGAAATGAAGTTTGCAGTAGACGATCTCATCAGTTTGCTTCTAGCTCCAGGTTCTATGACTCTGACCCCAAGGAGATGTACTTACATAAAATGTAATGACTTTTCTCTTTTCTGTGTTTCCTAGGGCAGATCATTTTTGGGGAGCTTGATTTTTGAAAAGGAAATAAAAATGCGCCATAAAGTGACATACCAGGATGGCACAATTGTTGCTCAGGCTGAGTATGGTCATGTGGATATTGGGGAAGAAGTGGCCAAGAAAGGGTATGCAGAGAAATGCAAACTACCTTCCAACAATAATGCCCCTGAAGAGAAGAAAATGGACCCTGAGCAGCTTGGCATTGGGAACCTCAAGAGCCCTATTCCTCTCTGGGGGCATAGGCCCAACCCATCAGCATTCACCAGGCCAAAGGGCCGCTTCAATGGACGGATGGTTCCTGACCTGAAGGCAAAAACTCTTGTTGCATTCCCCAAGTAAGTCTTCGGTGGGAAGGGAGTGGCTTTTCCTAAGAGTAACCTCCCCCAGAGCAGAGGCACTGTGCCTTAATGGGATGGCACTGACCTGAGCCAGGGCATGTGGGTTCTGGTCCTTGTAATGCCTCCCCCTAGACTGAGTTTCCATTTCCTGTTCTGTAAGCAGGTGATGACGTGTCTCTAAGGCCTTATCAGAGAAGTCAGGAGCGATGTGGGAGGCTCAGGAGTAAATGCACCTTCATGCTGGTGGCTGTTGTAGATCTCTAATTTATTTAAGAAGACCGCTAAGTCTTTAATTGTAAAGGCAGAGGTAGAAAAGAAGGTTTTGTTGGAGTTTTTTAATATAGGCAAATTTTAGACTCACTTGTCCATTTTTACTTGGAAAAAGAGACAAGTTCTTGAATATTTAATAGTGCAGTGTGGGGAAATGAAGTAGTTTTGAAAAGTGCTTATATTTATGAAATTGTGATTCACTTTGAAGCAGAAAGCCTGGCTTGGGTTGGCGTCTCAGTGTAGGGTATTCTTCTGGAGACTGAGGCCAGAGTTTGCCACCTTTACATGGAGACAGCCTGATAGCAAGGGCCTTTGGTCCCCAATTCCATTGGTGGAGGAGTCTAGGACAGAACTACTTTGTCGTGTTACTGTGAGGTTTCTGTATACACTTCTTGGGTAGGAGTGAGAGGAGGCAGCTGCTGCTTCTTTGTATGTGCTTTTGGTTTTTTTTTTTTTGTTAAGTAGGCTTTTTAGCCCTAGAATTAAGGTAGCTCTTTCTGCCCAGATGTCTGTATGTTATACACTAGTTAATGTTCAGGATGGGTTAGTCACGCAGCTTACTTTGATATAGTCACAAGTGTTATTGTGGGCAATGTTGAAGGCGTTTTGGGTTCATCTCAGGCCGCTGGGTTTGAAAACTGAGGTGAATTTCTTTTTACTTTAGTGTTTTTTATTCATTTTTAACAGGGATCGGTTAGCTGTTGGTGACTTTAATTTGGGATCACATGTGAGCCTGGAGAAAATCAAGCAGGACCAGAAGCTAATTGAAGAGAATGAAAAACTTAAATCAGAGAAGGAGGCCCTGCTTGAGAGTTACAGAGAGCTGGAGCTGAAGGTCGAGCAGACTTCCGTAGAGCTGCAGGTACAGCCTGGGCATCTCTTCTTAGAGGAGAGGGGTGTGTGTGTGTGTGTGTGTGTGTGTGTGTGTGTGTGTGTGTGTGTGTGTGTGTGTGTGTGTGTGTGGTGTGTGTGTGTGTGTGTGTGTGTGTGTGTGTGTGTGCGCGTGCGTGCGCACGTGTGTGTACGTACCCTGGGAAAGGCCTGACTCGAGGTTGGTTCAGTTTTCTTAGGAGTGTGTGCACAACCCACTCTTTTCTTTCTATTTTCACTCTGCTCCTTCTAACCTCAAAAGGAGGCAGCTGACTGAAGTCTAGAGTTAAGTCATATTGAGGGACAAAAAAAGAAAGACCCCCTCATTCCTACCCAAGAACGTATATACTGGAACTCCATGATGGCACAGGTGATTTAGGAGCCAAGTTAGGTAGAAAGAAGATTGCCACACTGATCGTTTTGTAAAAATTCTGTAAGGGAATTTTCTAGGCTTCTGGGGTTGAACTCAGATAAAGGCAACATACCTTGAATCCTCCAATAGTGAATAAATCTAGAGAAACCACAGAACTCCGTGGATTTGTTGAGGACAGTCCACTTTGGGGAAACAAAGGAAGAGCTGACTTCAGTTTCTATTTTTTTTTTCTTTTTATTCTGAACTTAGCATTTCCATACCAAAGTGAAATAGAAAAAAGATTGCACCTGAAACTACAGATCTATTATGTACAACTTGCTGTTCTTTCAAATATACAACAAAGTTATTATGTAACTTTTTTTATCTCTCCCCCCCACTCCAGAGTCGCTACAATCAGGCACAAAAACGTATGTACATGTCAGTTCTTTCTCTGGCCACAGATATCCTCTGTCATTAATTTGAGTTTATAATAGAATAGTCAGCTCAAAGTTGTTCTTAAAATGATATTGCTGTTACTGTATTCTCTTGTTACTCTGTTACTGTGTTCTCTTGATTCTGCTCATTTTGTTCTTATTTCATGGAGGTCTCTCCATGCTTTTCTAAAATCATTGAGCTCATCATTTCTCATAGCGTAGTAATATTCCATCATGAACACATACCACAGCTTGTTCAGCTATTCCCCAATTGATGGGCAGCCCTGCAATTGCCAATTCTTTGCTTCCACAAAGAGAACTGCTATAAATATTTTAGGACTTATAGGTTCTTTTCCCTTTTCCTTAATCATCTTGGGGGGCAGACCTAATAGTGGTATTGCTAGGTCAAAGGGAATAGGCATTTTAATAACTCTTTGTACATAATTCCAGATCGCTGTCCAAAATGATTGGATCAGCTCATGGTTCCAGCAATAGTGCATTAGTACCCCAATTTTTCCACATCTCCAACATTTGTCCTTTTCCCCTCTATCATTTTAGCCTATCTGATAGGTGTAAAATGGTACCGCAAGGTTATTTTAATTTGCATTTCTCTATTCAGTAATGTTTTAGAGCATTTTTCCCTATAACTATAAATTGCTTTGATCTCTTCATCAGAAAACTACCTATTCATAGCCTTTGACCATTTGTCAATTGGGGATTGAGTCATATTCTTATAGATTTGACAAAGTTCTTTATGTATTGGAGATATGAGACCTTTATTTGAGGATCTGTCTATAAACTTTTCCCCCTAGTTTTCTGCTTTCCTTCTGATCTTGGCTACATTGGTTTTATTTGTACAAAACCTTTTAAATCTAATGTAATCAAAATTATCCATTTTAGACCTCACAGTGCACTCTGTCTCTTATTTGTTCATAAATTGTTCATCTGTCCATATATCTAATAGGTAATATGTTCCATGTTCTTCAGTTGCTCTTGTAATATCTCCTTCTATAGCTGTCTTATATCCATTTTGAACTTTTCTTGGTAAATGGTATAAGATATTGGTCTATGCCCAGTTTCTGCCAGACTGCTTTCCAGCTTTCCCAACAATTTTTTTTTTACCAAATAATGCATTCTCGTCCTGAACACTTGTCTTTACACTTGTCATAAGGTAAGTTACTATATTTGCTGCTGTAAATTGTATATCTACTCTGTTCCACTGATTTACTTTTCTTTTTCTTAGCCAGAACCAGATAGTTTTGATAATTATTGCCTTATAATACAGTTTTAAGATCTGGAACTGCTGAATCTTTTTCTTTTACATTTTTTTCATTGGTTTCTTTAATATTCTTGACCTTTTGTTTTTCTAAATCTGACTTCAATTTCAGATGTAGTTTTTATTAATGTTAAATGTTTATTAATATTAAATGATTTCAATGAATATTTTAATGTAACTGCCTTTTATCATCTCTATATACTGAGGTTGAAATAAATCTATAAGGTAGCTCTGAAATTTTAAAATGTACTGCTTTGTAAAAAAATGTAGTACAAGTAAACTTTTGATTATCTGGGGCAAATGTTAGCTCTTATATAAGCTACTCAGGCTTGCTTCTGGGCCACCTTCTGTTAGCTGGTAAATATTGCTACAAACTTAATTTTAATATCAAGGTAAAGCTTCTGGAAAAAAATCATATAGCACATTCCAGAGCTAAATATAGGTAATTTAATATTAATAATGCCATTGCTTTCTTTATTCTAGAAAATCCAGTGTGAACAATAATTTGGAATAACATAGACAGGGAAATTGTACCTACTCTGTATCAGGGAAATATTTCACTTCCTCTGGTTGTGTAAACTAGCATAGAACTTATAGAGAAGACAAAATTTTAAGAGTTCTCACTCAGGGCAGGTTTCTATATCAAGAGGAAAATGATCGGACTCCTCCCTCAAGCTGCCATGAACATGAAATGAAGATGATACTGTCTTTTGGATGCGAGGTTATTTGTCTTTCCCTGTGCCATTGGGGTCCTGTGTGGCATTTAACCCAACTCTAGACGTGCCTTTTTTTTTTTTTTAAAAGAAAACACCTCAATCATTTCAGTTTTAGAGCTGGGTTATCCTGTCACCATACCAACATGCATTTTTTCTGTTTTCAGCGAGCAAAAACAACTTCTGTGGAACTGACTAAACATTTGGAAAACACTCTGCACATGCACGTAGGGACGAGAATGAAGAGTCTTGCTGCAAAGGTTGAAATATTGAAAGAGGTTAGGTAGGTGAAGTCACTCCTAAAGAAAATAGAGAAGGACCCTCATTACATTTTGGGGTTGGTTTTATTCATGTGACTCTTGCTTTCTCTTGCTCATTTAAAAACAAAAAACAATTACAGAAAACCCGAGCTCTTTTTCCTGAAGCTTTAAAGAGAATTTGTTGTAATCAGCACTGGCCTTGTTCTAGAGGAGCACTTCTGGTCACAGCTGGCAGGGTTGACTCAAGGATGGAGGGGCAGTCTTTGTCTTGTCTCCCTAGCACGTTGCCTTGCATGAAGTGGGCACTTCGGTTCTTATTTGATTGGATTTTTAAGTGATTTTAAAAAAAAGTTGTAAAAAAAAAATCAAAGAGGGAGTGTTGCATTGTGGATAGTAAGAAATTGGGTTTACAGACAGGAAAAATGTGAGTTCTAAAGCTGCCTCTGCGTAATCTGGGCAAGTAGCTTAACTTCCTTATGGTTTAGGCAACTCTGTAGCTATCCAGCTGCAAAGTCCTAGATGGGTTTGCATTGGTTCAGACTTCAGAGCATTCCCTATGAAGATGAAATCTTGGCTGACAAAATCACAGATTTCTTTTTTGATTCAGTATTAAAAAGTGAGAGGATTTATAGGTTTGTTTGAGAGATTATCAGTGCTTTAATTTTATAAACCTTATATTCTGTTCTTTAAAAAGTTACAGGTCTTATCTAAAACCAACACTCCTCCCTAAGCTGTTGCTTCTCTCCCATCCTCTCTGCCCTTTGGAAGCTGAGCTAGGCCACATTGGGCTTATGAGTAGGTTGACATTAGGACAGACCTTCCCTAGAAAAGTGGATTTGGTAAAGATGGGATTTTGGATTTCATAGCAGAGTTTGAGTTTTTATTTTTGGGAAGAAGAAATAACTGTTTTAAGAATGGAGACAGGTAAGTAACCAGCCATGGAGACCAAGGCTAGGAAACTCTGGTGACATGTCAGAAGAACATGGAGAACATAATAAGTGAATTATGTAGTATGTTTTAGCTCCTAGAAATACTATTAGGAAGAATTTAATTTTTCTGTTGGGTTAGTGGGGAAGCTCTAGACCTGGTGAGAGGCTAAACACTTGTTTAGAGCTCATTGATATTAAATGGTAGTCATCTTTTCTATTATGAGACTTCTGTTTCCTAAAAATTTGGTTTCTTGTTTTGCCCCCTCCATCCCCCATTAATAGGCGAGCAAACATCAATGTTCGTTGTGGAGATGACCTCTCTGATGCTGTCAAAGTGGTGGCTGAAGGTCACTTGGTCACTCCGTCATCCTTAGATAAGCTGGAGAAGATCTGGGAGGAATACAACTTGGCTCAAGAGAAGATTCAGATTTGTCAGAATGTGGTAAAGTGGACAGTTTTTCTTTTCCAGGTGTGGGAATATGATGGTGGAGTTGCTGGGTCCACTTAGGACCTACTTTGTATTGGTGTTAAACCTCTTAGGAGAGAACAGGTGTTCATATGGCTCATTTGGTCACCACAACCAAGCCTAAGGGGTAGATATTGTTGCCATTTTACATATGAAGAGCATGTAAGGTCATGAGTCCTAAGTGCAGTGTCTTACTCCATGTCTTTACCCGTTGCTACTGCATTGTTTAAAAACCTGTCAGGGTGTAAAGAGACTCAGTTTGGGAGATTTGGAAATGCCTTAAGAGACCATGCGACTAGATTTCACTAGAGCCTTTGACAGTCTCTTAGTACTCTTATGGACAACACTCTCAGAAGTCTTTCACTAGTCAAGTTAAGTAAGGAGGTCTTTGTGCCAGAGAGTTTGAACATGTTTGGCATTTCCATCCTATTAATTAAGAAGGAGCATAGAATTGGACTGTATATTAAATTTGTTAGAATGGGAAGCCAGTGATTGAGAATACCAGTCACTGAAAAGTGGGTGGTTTGAAGGTGTCTTGAGTTGAGCTCCTGGGGAGGCCACCTTTCAATCTTCTCCTCCTTATACATGAGTCCTTTGTCATGAAAACTTTCCATGGCTCCTTTTCTCCTACTGTGAAGGATCCAAGGTGGGGGTGGCCACAGATTCCCCACCCCTGATAAGGGAAGGGGAGACAATGACTAGAGAGGACTTCTCATGAGCAGGTGTGCAGTGGTCACTAAAGAAGCAGGTCGAGCATGAAGCAAGCTTGAGCTCTCTGTCTTGGACTCTCTTCTTTCTTTCTTCCCCATTATCATCTGTTGACTGTCAATGGAAAGAAAAATGGGAAGGGTTGGATTCCAGGGAATTTTGTCTGTAGCTCATAGTCCAACCTTCCACCCCTAGGGTGTTGGTTTCCTCATGTCTCAGTCTCTCTGTCCTCTGTTTCTGGACTTTGGGAGCGAGCGGTCTCTTGTAATAGAAGACCACAGAGGAGTCAGAGAAGTCCAGGCTTTGGGGGCTGTTTTTCTTCTCTTCTGGGGGGGTGCAGAAGGCATTTCTTCCCTAATACCCCATCAGTCTGGACCTATGGTGTGTTGCTGTTATCTCTGTCAATAGGAGATATTCTCACAGACTGCTCAAGGAAAAGTTTTGTTATGTTACCACTGTTCAGGAGAACGTTAGAGAGTAAACTCAACTGCCTTTTTTTGACCTGTTGGAAAACTCAGTTGTGAAATGAGATACGTGAGAGCTGAAATTTCTGGAAGACTTGAAAGGAAGTAGCTACCCTGTAGGGAAATTGGAGAATTGCTTGGATCTGTGTAATATAGGAATCTTTATTATTGTAGAATTGGGTCTTTTGCATTTCGCAGCCATCTAGGTGATTTGCCCCTCTGCTTCAGAGGTTGTTGACTTCATTCTGGGCAGAAGGCCAGTTTGAGGAAGGAGGTATTAAGTAGGGATGCTGGTCATTTTCTGCTCCACTTGGAGCGTGAGAAGACTTTAAAAGGAGTTGGATTGGTTGGCTAGCTTAAGGGTAGGAATGTTTCTGTTTTCTTGTCCTCAGATGCTTATTAAGTCACTGATTCCACATTAGTTCCCCATGAAAAGGAAATTGCTAAAGATTTACAATTTGAGAACCTCTTAATTTATCTCGACCTAATTCCAGTTTTGCTTAGGAATAGGACTTTACAGGACTTGGCAAAGGAACAAAGCTTTCCTTTATCTAATGGGTATGTTCAAAGAAAGCAGGTGGATAGAAGTTTTGAAATTTTATGACCTTTTATATTTTATTTATGGTAACCTATTTTAATTCAGAACTTAGTATATGTAGTTTGACTTTAAATGGGGTCTAGTTTAAGATAGGCTTTTATTTGTTTTTATACACACACACAAACACGCATACATATATGTGTAGATGATACTGTATGTAACACCTTGTAAAACATGCCCAGTGTATTTCAGTATTTTTAGCTTATCAACCTTTTAAATTAGGGAACAGGTTTTTCAAATCTGGGAATAGTATTTCAGACAGTTTTATAATGTCATTTCCTGCTTACTTAGAATGCATCTTTGACAAAAAAGTGTTTTTGTTGCTATAAATTCTTTTGTTGTGAATTCTCTCTTGTTGCTGTTAACCATAAAGTCTTTCACCACACTTTTATGAGTTCGCCCATGTCGATGTTGACTTCATTTCATCGAGTAGATGGAAAGCAACAAGAGGGCAGAAAGAGGAACAACGATAGGGTGTTTCACCCTAAGGGACCTCTCCTGCCAGTCTTTTCTCTGGCAGCCCTGCTTATTCCTTCCCTTCCTCCTCCTCCTCCTCCTCCTCCTCCTCCTCCTCCTCCTCCCTCCTCCTCCTCCTCCTTTTCCTCCTTTTCTTCCTCGGGGGGCTTTTCTCACCTTTCCTCTCTGCTAGCAGAAGCCCCTTCAAGGGCCACATTGTTAGCAGAAGGGAGTAGCTGATGGAGGAGAGTGAGATCTCAGGGAAGGCTTTAAAGTAGCAGTGTACCCAGATTTACTGGCCGTTTCAGCCCAAAACCTGCTTATGGTTGTTTTGGGTCTTCTCTGTGTTGGATTGGCAGAGGTGCAGCACCAGCAAGGGCCCTGGTATCCTGGCATATGTGTAGGCTTGGCAGTCATAGGGTCAGAGCTTCAGCACCTTGAAGAACTTTAGAGGTTATGTAGTCAACACCCTCATTTTCGATCCTGTGGGTCAGAGAGAATGGTCAAAGAATGGGTCCTCTTTACAGAGTGTTTTAAGATTTACAGCAGCCTGCTTTGTGCCCGTTGGCTTATTTGATCCTCATGACAACCCTGGGAGGGAAGCACTCTTATCATCTCTTTTTTACAGTGATGAAACTGAGGCCAAGAGGCTGTGACTAGCCTTGGGGCACACAGCTAATGAGGATCTGAACTTGGTTTTTCTCACTCCAAGCCTAGCCGCTATAATACTTAGCTGAATTTGCCCTTGTTCGAATTGGCTGCCCCTGCAGAGAACATAGATTCTATTTCAAACAAAATTCTGTTCCTAGTCACTGACCCTCAGGAGTAAGTATGGTGGGTAAGATCATAATTCTCTTTGAAAATAAAAGATATCCTTCCCCAATTGATAAATGGTTAAAGGATATGAACAGGTAGTTTTCAGATGAAGAAATCAAAGCCATCTATAGTCACATAAAAAATTCTGTCAATCACTATTGATTAGAGAAATGCAAATCAAAATGACTCTGAGGTACCGCCTCCCACCTATCAGAAATGTTACAGAAAAGGAAAATGGTAATGTTGGAGGGGATGTGGGAAAATTGGGATACTAATGCACTATTGGTGGAGTTGTGAACTGTCCAACCATTCTGGAGAGCAATTTGGAACTATACCCAAAGGGCTAGAAAACTGTGCATACTCTTTGATCCAGCAATACCATTGCTAGGTCTGATTCACAAAGAAATCATCATAAAAAAGGGAAAAAGGACTTACATGTACAGAAATATTTAAAGCAGCTCTTTTTGTGGTGGTAAAGAATTGGAAATTGAGGGGATGCCCATCATTTGGGGAATGGCAGGACAATGTTATGTGAACATACTGAAATACTATTGTGCTCATAAGAAATGATGAGCTGGAAGATTTCAGAAAAACCTGGAAAGACTTACATGAACCGATGCAAAGTGAAGTGAGCAGAACCAGGAGAACGTTGTACACAGTAACAGCAGTATTGTGTGATGATCAACTATGATTGATTTAGCTTTTCTCAGCAATACGATGATCCAAGACAGTTCCAAAAGACTTATGATGGAAAGTGCTGTCTACATCTAGAGAAAGAACTATGTTAAATGCAGATTGAAGCATACTATTTTCACTTTGTTTTTTTCATAGTTTTTTCCTTTTGTTCTGTTTCTTCTTATACAGTATACTAATAGGGAAATGTGTTTTACTTGATTGCACATATATAACCTATATTAAATTGCTTACTGTCTTAGGGAGGAGTGAAAATTTGGAACTCAAAATTTTATAAAAAAAAAAAGAATGTTAAATTGTTTCTATATATAATTGGAAAAATAAAATACTATTTGAAAGGAAGAAAAGAAAGAAAATAAAAGGTATCCCTGTGTTCTAATGGTGCTTAATAAAAGCCTTTTTACTTATTTTTATACAAACAAGTATCGGATCAGTTTGTTGGTTGTTTCTGTTCAATATGAGATTGACTAGGATGCTCTTATTAGATCAGTTTCTTTGGAATCCATCACGTACTGTAAAAGTCTTAGGTGTTCTCAGGGCATCCATTTTTTCTTTTGTGAAGTCCAGTCACCAATTTGGTGAGCATTTTATTGGTGAATTTATAGGGTCATAGGTTTGAGAGCTGGAGAAGGGATGTTAGAGGTCACCTAGATCAGCTCCTTTATTTGGAAGATAAGAAAATTAAGGCTCTTCCCTAGGGACATACAAGTAGAGAGCCTCAGAACTGGCTCATCAGCCCTCATCTCTTGACTTCTGAGTCTTACATGCTGATCTTTTGATTGTTCCCCTGGATGTTTTTCTGATGAAGAAAACAAATTTTAAAAACAATTCTGTCATTGTCTTGGATTTAAATTTTTTTTTTCATTGCCTTGGCTTTTGAAGGTGTCTATAGGTATTGATTAGATTGGATGTGGGTAAGAAGTAAGGATTAAAGGCTAAACTTCTTAGTACCAGATTGATGAGTAAAATGAATGTAACTACTGCTGTACAGTTTTTTAAAGAAATGAAAAAGTATTTTGTTAGACGAAGAACCAGAAAAAAATACCAGGGGACAGGTTATTGGATGTAATACTTCTTGTTTTTTTTAATTTTAGATTAACAAAAATAATTAGGCAGATATTTATGTTTGGAAAGAGACTTATCATCTGAGTACTGAGATCTGAAACATAATATCGAAATATATAATATTGAAGAGGATAATTTTTTTTTCTTATGTAGCTTGATATATAGAGCTCAGATGGTCCATTGGTGATGCTTTTTTTTCTCACAGAATGAAGGTGATATCTTGATAGCCAAGAGGAATGAGGTCCGACAGAAGCTATATACAGCTGTTGAAGTTTTCATTGTGGAAGTGGATGAATTATCCCTTAATAAGCGCTTGAAAACTTTGCAGGTTAGAAGTTAATAATTTGTTATCTTCAAACCAAAATATAAATTGAACAATGAGGGTAAGATTATTATTATTTCATAGAAATCCCGAATTGTTTTCATTGTTGTTATTTTATTGTTATTTTTTCTTTTTGAATTAGCAGAACTTTTACTCTCTTTGTTATTGTTACAATTTTATTTTATAATTTATAATAACAGTCTTATGCATTTAAATAAAAAATAACTGCTATATGAAAACCATTCCGGGCTAATAATAGTTGTAGAAATGTAAATTAAAACAAATCTGTGGTTCTAACTTACATACCTCTCAGGTTGGTAAAGTTGATTAAAAAGGAAAAATGATAAATGCTGGGGGGCTGTGGGAAAACAAGTATATTTAATGCACTCTTGGTGGAGTTGTGAACTGGTCCAGCCATTGTGGAAAACGATTTGGATTGAAGCCCCAGTAATTATTAAACTGCATATGCCCTTTGACCCAACAGTACTGCTATGAGGTTTGTAACCCAGAGAGATCCAAGAAAGAAGAAATGTAATGAAATGATTCCTATCTTGGTGTAAGAAGTGGTGAAGGGGAAAGACAATAAGCATTTATTAAATGCCTACTATGTGCCAGGCATTGGCTAAGCAAGCCAGACAGTTTCAGCAAAATGTGGAAAGATTTTTATGAACTGATGTGTAGTGAGGTCAGCAGAACCAGGAAAACATTTTCTATGATAATGTTGTAAAGACAAACATCTTTGAAGATTTAAGGAGTCTGATCAACACAATGATTGACTGTGATTCCTGAGGGTTTATGATGCTACTTACCCCCTTACAGAGAAGTGATAGTCTTGGGTGCAGATTGGGACCTCTTTTTTGTTTATTAATATAGCTTTAAAAAAATTTTTGGCGAGGCACTCGGGATTAAGTGACTTTTCCAGGGTCACACAGTGGGACCTCTTTTTTGGACATGGCCATGAGTGAATTTGTTTTGCTTGACTCTATTCCAAGGGTTTTGTTTTTCTTTCTTTTTAAGTTAAATAGGGACTAGGATTAAGGTGATCTGTGTGATACTGGGCAGTTCCCTTTTGTTCTTTGCTTCTATATCCGTATCTGTAAAATGGAGAGGTTATGATAACATCTGCCTCCCAGGGCTGTGGTAAGGCTCAAATAAGGTGATTGATGTAAGGCAACTTTTAAACTTTGAAGCAGTGAGCAGAACATGTCAGCCATAATAATACTAATACTAGTAATAATAATTAGCCTTTTCTGGTACCCCTAGCTGGCAGTGCTTTCCTGCCTGAAATTATGTCCTATTGACTTTGTACATAATCTTGAATGTATTTGGTTATTTACATGTTGTGTCTTCCAGTAGCATGTAAGCTTCACAAGGGCATTTTTGCTTTAAAAAACAAAACCAAAAACCTCAATGCCTAGCAGTCCTTAAACATTTATTAAGTACCTACTGTGTGCCAGGTACTTTGCTAAACACTAAGGAAACAAAAAAATGTAAAAGATAGTCCCTGCCCTTGATCTTACAGTCTAATAGAGGAGACAACATACAAATCACAAAGAAGATATATACAAGATAGATTAGAAATAATCAACAGAAGGAAGGCATTAGAATTAAGAAGGATCAGGAAAGGCTTCCTCTTGAAGATAGGACTTCAGCTGAGGCTTGAAGGAAGCCAGAGATTACAGGAGGCAGAGTCGAGTAGGGAGAGCATTCCAGACATGGGACACAGCCAGGGAAAATGCCCAGAGCTGGGAGGTAGAGTGTCCAGTAATACCAGGAAGCTGGTGTTGCTGGATGGAAGAGTGTGTTTGGGAGTTAAGTATAAGAAGACTGGGAGCAGGGGAGGATGCAAGGTTTGAAGAGATTATTTGATCCTGGAAGTGATAGAGAGCCACTGTGGGACAGGGTCAGCCCTGTGCTTTCAGAAGATCACTTTGACAGCTGAGTGGAGGACTGGCCAAAGTGGAGAGTGGCGTGTGGCAGGAATACCCACCAGCAGGCTAGTGAGTGTCCAGATACCTGGCCAAGAGGTGGCACTTTCTTGACTGATTGAAATATGTAGTGCCCAGCATTGAGCATACTATTCCAAATATTTGCTGACCAGGGAAGAATACAGTAGGATGATCACTGCCTTTGTTTTACAATCTGTGATCCTTACTGAAGACTAAGGTTGTGTTAGATTTGTTGTGTATGGTATTACACTTTGGTCTCATGTTGCATTTAGAGTTGACTAAAACGCTTAATTAGAAAAAGTTTTATTGATGCTGCTTATTTTTATGTCACAGCCAATAAAAAAAAAACCCATTGTTGGTAAGAATTGTATTTCATAATAGCATAACATTTAGCCATGGGAAATCCTCTCACATTCATCCTTATTTGATAATAAAAAATTAACCTGTCCCTCCTACCAACTCCCCCTTTTCATTGAGCAAAGAAAAGAACCCCTCCCGCCTCCCTACCGCCATCGTCACTCTGTAATTTAGCCCCTAATGTGTAACTGCGGCATAGTCCAGCAAAACAGTTCTCACTTGGGCCATGTCTGAAAATCTCTCTGTTTTAAGCTTGTCACCACTGTCAGAAGATGAATGTGGCATTCCATTTCATTCTTTGGGAGTTTTTTTGGGGGAATGTTTATCGTTGTGCTGATCAGAGTTTAAACTTGTTCAAAGTTTTATTTTACTCTATTGGGTTTTTATTGTATAAATTGTTCTCTGATTCTTTTCACTCTCCGTCAGTATATAGATAGAGGTCTCATCAGTTTTCTCTGAAACTGTTCTTTTCATCATTTGTTATGGTACAGAATATTCTGTTCCTTTCATAGACCATAGGTTTGTTTAGCTATTCTGCAATTGATGAGCATCTATTTTGTTCCCTGTTTTTGTCTACCACAAAAAGAGCTGTTTTTTTTTTTTGTTAAGACAACAACAACAAAGAAAGGAGCTGCTATAAAATTTTTTGGGTACATTTTGGTCTTTTTTCCCCTCTATTTTGATTTCTTTGGAGTATAGGCCTGGTAGTGGTGTATAGCTGGGTTAGAGGAGGTACACAGGTTAGTAGTTTTTTAGGCATTGTTCCAGATTGCTTTCCAGAACGGCTGGGCCAATCTACAGGGCCAACAACAGTGCCCTGGTGTGCCTGTGTTTCCACAGCCCCTCCAACATTTGGCATTTTTCTTTTTTTGCCATCTTTCACAAATGTGAAGTAGAAGCTCAAAGTTGTTTCAATTTATATTTCTCTGATTATGAGTGATTTAGAGTGCTTTTTCATGTGACATAGCTTGTGTCATTTTCTCAAACTAAACTCTTCCCTTACTCCTTTGCCTTCTACCTTGTGAGCCTTCTTTGGTAACAAAAACAAGACAAAACAATTAAGTTAAACCAACTAGCGGTGTATCCAGCTGTGTACATACAGGGTTCTGAACCCATTATCTTTTCTCTAGCAGGGAGGGAGGTGCATTTCCTTGTCTCTTCTCTTGGGCCAAGATTGTTCATTGCAATCCCTTGTGTGCCTGGGTTTTTACTAGTCTTTTCTTTTATACTTTGTAGTCCATATATTGTATTCTTGTTTCTGCTTGTTTGACTCTGGATGGTTCATGCAAATCTTCACATATTTATTTGAATCCTTTGTATTTATCATTTCTTGTGGAATTATAATATTCTGTCACATTTCATGTACCATGCTTGTTCAACTGTTCCCCAATCAATGGATATACTCATTTTGTTTTCAGTCCTTCTGTTATTATAAAAAGTGCTCTTAAGCACCAGCCCTGAAGTCAGGAGGACCTGAGTTCAAATGTGGCCTTGGACCAAGCACTTGACACTTATTAGCTGTGTGATCCTGCAATTGCCAAAAAAAAAAAAAATGCTCTTATGAACATAGTGGTATCCATAGGACCTTTCTCTCTCTATTTGGCCTTTTCAGGGTGTATGCGAAGTGATGAGATGATGGGGTTCAAAGCGAGGAATAACTCCAGTCACTTTTTTCCCACAGTCACAAATTGCTTTGCAAAATTCAGTCTGTGGATCCATCAAGAATCTGTTGTGGTTGCTGTCTCCCTGCAGTGTGTCGAACATAGTAACTGTTGCCATGTTTTCTCATCTTTGTCGGTTTGCTGAGTAAGAAGTGAAATTTCAGTTTTAATTTTAATTTCTCTTGTTATTGATGGAGAGCAGTCTTTCTTTTCTTTTTTGGAGTTATAATTTCAATTTATTTATTTTAATATTCTTTTTAAGAACCATTTTGACTTCCAAATTCTCTCCTTCTCATTGAGAATACGCAGTATATCAGTTATACATGTGAAGTCATGCAAAACATATTTCCATATTAACCAAATGGCACAAAATAAGTTAAAAGAAGAAACATAGAAAGAGTGAAAAAAGTATGCTTCGGTGTATGCTCTGAGTCCATCAGTTATTTCCCTGGAGGTGGATAGTGTTTTTCTTCATGAGTCCTTTGGAATTGTCTCGGACCGTTGTGTTGATCGGAGTAGCCAAGTGTTTTCACAGTTGTTCATTGTTAATAATATTGTTGTCGTTTTGGACACTGTTCCCTTGCTTCTGTGGAGCAATCTTTTGTGTAATGGGGGATAACTTGCAGTTCTTGAAAAAAGTTTTATTTGTACCTTTTAATTATTATCTTTTATTTTACATGACTTTGCTTTTCCATTATATTGCTGCTTCTCCTTCACTGAGAGAGCCATCTCTTCTTACAAAGGATAGAAAAGAAAGTAGTAATAAAGATCAGTTCAGCAAAACTATTGAGCCTGTCAAACAAGCCTGATAGAGTATGCAGTATTCAGCACCCATAGGGCTCCACCTTTACCAAGAAGAGAGGGAAGTGGCCCTAGGTCTTCTGACATGACCTGCTATCTGGCCATACCTCTCTTGAATGTCATCTTGGACATTCAGTCCATTGTTCTGGCTTGTCAGGATTGTATTAGGGATGGTCATCGTTTCCAGCTGTCCTCTCCTTGCTTATTCTTTTCTGCATATTTAATGAGCATGCTGTCTGGGTCTTTATTCCAAGTCATTGATAGAATGCCGGTCACTGGGTGAACCATTGGACACCTTTCTTCAAGTGATCCATTAGTGATGATTTCTTGGTTTTTGACTGCTGAACCAGTTTTGAATCTGCTGACCCTGCCTTGGTATCTCTCCATCTTGTTCAGATGATAGCATGAAAGTCATTCATTTTTTTTGGTTGCGCTCCAGGTATACTGGGTTAACATGTCAGTTCTCTTTCTTTCTTTCTTTTTTTTTTTTTTGCCAGAGTTCCCAGAGTGGCAGAATAGCAGAATGCTTATAGACACATTGATTGTATCTAATCAGTAGTTTTGATTTTTTACAGCTTGTGCTGGTAGGACTCAAAGCTAAGAATTTAGGAAGACAGCTTGGAATCATTAGAGGTGCTATGACTTTCTATGTGTGAGCCATCTTTTTCTGTTCCCCATATTCAGTAAATAAGGACTGCATTGTATTTTCTTTTGCAAGACAAACCAGTTGGTTAGCTAATGCTGCTGGGGGAGTAAGCCATTCTTTCCTTAGCTGGGCTGGTCAATTCATTTTTTCTAACGTTGGTTAGGTGTTCACTAGGCACAGGTTACTGTACCAAGCACTGGCGAAAGGGTCTATTGCTTGAATTGCATTGGAAGCCCTGGATAGCATGGAGGAAGCTAAGCTTGGGAAGCAAAAGAGAAAGACAGTAGCTTAATGTTCATGGAAAGGGGTGACGTTTTGTTCCTATATGTAGAAGTCACATAAGATTTACGTAAAATGAAAGAACTTTAGCATGATATTGAACAGAACAAAGGCTTAGCTGTAAGTGGGTGGAAGGAGCTACTGATAGTCCAGTCTACAGCCAGAAATGGGAGGGGGGGAGGATACAAAGGAGGAAGGGAACTAGTAAAATCTGGGCTGAGTCACATGTGAAAGTAAGCTGTTTATGGGGAGGGAGAGGCCAAAATCAGCTTCT
The DNA here is from genome assembly GCF_003287225.1 of Phascolarctos cinereus. Taxonomy (NCBI): domain Eukaryota; kingdom Metazoa; phylum Chordata; class Mammalia; order Diprotodontia; family Phascolarctidae; genus Phascolarctos; species Phascolarctos cinereus. Next base: position 15,130,305 of record NW_027555514.1, read on the forward strand.
GCAAGTCCTGAAATGCATGTTCTTTGGCATACTTTGAATGTATGTGCATGTTCATTGTCATGTACTGCTGGAACTTTAAGTCATGCCTTTGGATAAGATTGAGAAGAATGGGAATTTCTAATTTAAAAAACATGACTTTGTATTCTAATTTTGGAGTTGAGTTCTGTTATTCAGAGACAATAAGTGATACAATTATGACAAAAGCTTTCTTTGTTTTTAAAGTCCATTTATAGCACAGGTTCTTAACCTTTTCTGTGTTGTGGACCCCTTTGACAGTCTGGTGAGCCTCTGGAGAGGCTCCGAATAATATTTAAAATATTAATTTAATATATAACATATTAAATAGTATATTATTTATTAGTTTAAATGTAAATTTTAAATTAACATTTAAAAATATCTTAAAATATATATAATATATTGTATATTATATATATATATATATATATATATAAATATATAGGATTACAGTAAATGCAGTTTTCAAAATATGTAAAAACCTCAACAAATTCATGAACCATAGGTTAAAGATTCTTGATTTATAGCATTTTGGGCACCCACTAAAATTCTTGTTGAAAAATTGTATTTAATATCTTCCTAGGAATTGTCTGCTTCCTTAGAGGCCGTATATGGGCAGACCAGAGAAGTGACAAATGCTGAAGAAGTCCTGCAGAAGTTTTATGAGTGGAAACATGGTAAGCGACAGGAATTTAACCGGGTCAGGACAGAGACGGATGCTTCCCTACGACTTCTTACTGAGTGGTTCAATTCCACTATAAAGGTAAAGTAGCTCTTGCCCTCTGGGGTCTGTGGGAAACTCCTGCCCTTCCTGTCCTGTCCTGATTTCAAACTTTTTTAAAACTGTAACTTCATGTGTGCAGGCTCATCGTTTTTTTGGCTCATGAGGGGTTCTGGAACAACCTTGTGAGGGGAAAGGGGAAGGGAGTAAACATCCATATGGTGTCTGCCATATGTTGGGCCCTGAACCAGTACGGTGCTTAGTTGTTCCCCAAGTGATGGATGCCTCTTCAGTTTCCAATTCTTTGCCACCACAAAAAGAGCTGCTGTGCAAGTTTTTGTAATATGGCTCATTTTCCTTTTTCTTTGATCCTCTTTGGACTGAGTAGCAGTGTTGCTGGGTCATAAGGTCTGCACAGTTGGAAATAACCCTTTGGGCATAATTAGGTGCCTTATATTTGGTATTTTCCTCATTTAGTACAAATGTATGTATACATACTTTAGGACTTTAGTTTTTCTTTTAATTCTTGGGTTTTTCAGCACTCATTAATGTGTTTTAATGATTAGATATTGCTTAAAGTAACATTTAGCATTATAGTGTCATTATCATTAATTATTTGGAAGGCCTTTTTCTTCAATAATTAATGAGATTTTTGTCCCCTTCATAGAGGTAATTGATGAAAATACTGAAAAATTGAAGTATTATCCTAGATTTGCCAGATTCTTTTTCTTCATCTTTGAGAAGGGTAGGCCCCATGGATAGAAAGAGATGGGAGGCATTTCTTTATTCAAAGATGAAGATTATGTTAAAAGATGTAAAGAAACATCTTTTTTAAAAAAGCTGAACAGTAAAGGGCCAAGGACTGATCTCTGGCGTATTTTGTGGAGACTTTGCTGCAAACTCACGTCAGTTTGTTAAAGATGATTCTTGCGTAATGAACATTCAGCTAATTCTGAATTTAGCTAGGTACTGTTGCTCAGCCCACATCTTCCCATCTCTCGTTTATGGTTGTCAAAAGCTTCCAGAAATCTAGGTAAATTAAGTCTACAAGATTTTTTTCTCATCTACTATCTGTCTTTTGTAACCCAGTTGAAAGAAAAAATAATTGTCATTACCTGGTCTTCATTTAAAGTTGTTTTCTTGATGGTTTTTGTTTTCATATAATGGGCAATTCACACTCTTTCCAGATTGAACCCTCCTCTGTGATCAAGGAAAATATTTAAGTCAAATATCTGATTTAGAAAGAGAGCCTCTCTGGCAGTGTAGATAAATTATGCCCATCCTTGGAGGAGACAGAATCCCCTTTGAGAGAGGAGCTTTCATTGCCTGTTGTCTGGGATCATTTTTTGGGTTTTCCTTTAATTGGCATTTGACTTGCTTTTAGTGACCTTTTGCTTTCTGTGGTTGTAGTCATTACGTTGTTCCTCCTGGGAAGCGGGAGGCAATGGCATCACTGAGAGTCAGTCAATCAGTCAGTAAGCATTTATTAAGCACTTACTATATGCCAAGCATTGTGCTAAGCCCTGGGGATACAAAGGAAAATTAAACGCCAAAATAATCCCTTCTCTCAAGGAGCTCTCAGTCTGATGGGAGATGCAGCATGTAAACAATGATGTGCAAACAAAATCTGTACATGATAAATTGAAAATGATCTCAGAAGGAAGCCACTAGCATTAGGGGATCAGGAAAGACTTGTTTCAGAAGGTGGGATTTTAGCTAAGACTTAAAGGAAGCCAGGGAGACTAGGAAGCAGAAATGAGGAGGGAGAGAATCCTAGAGACAGAGAAAACTCTGGAGTTGAGAGATGGACTTTCTTGTTCAAGGAACAGCAAGGAGCCAGTGTTGTCACTGTGTATTACCAAGTTTGGAAGGGTAATGTGTAAGAAGATGGAAAGGTAGGAAGGGACCAGATTTTAAAAGGCTTTAAAAGTCCAGCAGAGCATTTTATTTTCTTTTAATTTAAATTTTTTAAGAAGTCAAATTTATTTTGTTCTCGTTTCTAAATTCTCATCCTTGAACCTTCCCCTCCCATATCTATTGAAAAATCGAGAAAAATAAAACCTGCTATAAATATATATGTACACATATACACACATACATATACATGTGCACACATATAGTCAAGGAAAAGATCTTCACATTAGTCATGCACAGATGTATGTGTGCACACATATATACACACATATGTATGCAACACATATTAGCATATATGTATGTTGTTTCAGTCTGCACTCTGAGTCGATCACTTTCCTCTATAGGCATGGATAGTTTGCTTCATTATGAGCCCCAGAGTCATGATTGATCATTGTATTGATCAGAATTCCTAAGCCCTTCAGAATTGTTTGATTTTATAATATTGTTATTGTAAAAAATTTTCTCCTGGTTCTGCTCACTTCATTTTGCTTCAATTCATACAAGTTTTAGCAGGTTTTTCTGGAACCATCCTCTTCATTTCTTACAACACAATAGCATTCCATTGCATTCATATACCATAACTTGTTCAGCCGTTCCCTAATTGATGGGCATCCCTCCGGTCTCTAATTCTTTGCTACCATGAAAAGAGCTACTGTAAATATCTTTGTACATATGGGTCTTTTCCCTCTTGCTTTGATCTCTTTGGGGTTTAGACCTCACAGTGGTATCAGCTGAATCAAAAGGTATTCCTGTTTAGTAACTTCATAATCCCAGATTGCTTTCCAAAATGGTTAGACCAGTTTGCAACTCCACCAAGTGCATTAATGTACCCAAACAGAAGATCTTGTATTCGATCTCAAAGTAATGAGCCACTGGAATTTATTGAATATATAGGAATACACGGGTGTGTGTGTGTGTGTGTGTGTGTGTGTGTGTGTGATATGATCAGACCTGGATTTTAAGATCAGTTTGACAACTCAGTGAAGAATAGACTAGAGTTGGGAGATACTTGAGGTGGAAAGACCAACCAGAAGGCTGTTGCAGTAGTCCATGTGTGAGGTGATGAAGGTTTGCACCAGGATGGTGGCTGTGTCAGAGAAAGGGGCTAATTTGAGAGATGTTATGAAGGTAAAATCCATGTGGCTTGGCAACTGATTAGATATGAGGGTGGTGGGGAGAGAGTGAGGAGTGAGGCTGACACTTGGTTGTGAGCCTGGATGCCTAGGAAATTGGTGGCATCCTCCAGAGCAGGGCTCAGGTCGGGGGTGAAGTGTGCAGAACCGGGGGTGTGGGCAGCAGACGGCAATAGTAAGTGGAACAGAGGATGTTTATGGGGAAAAATAATGCCAGCGTTTGGGCATGTTACCTTTGAGGTGTCTCTAGTTCGTGTTGTTCAGGATGTTCAGTAGGCAACTGGGAGATTGACTGTTGGTTCAGGAGAAAAGTCAGGACTAGATCTGAGAATTCTCAGCATAGAGCATTAGGAAAGGCTTCAGACAGAAGACTGCTTGAACTGTGACTCTCTGAGGCAGAGAAGCGGAGAGGTAGCACATTCTGGACATAAAAGGGGTGGCCAGTTAAAGGCAGAGGTAGGAAAAGGAGCGTTGTGAGCAGTGAACAGAGAGGTGGCCTGGTTGGCTAGGTTGCTTCACGAAGGAGGGCTGGTAATGTTCAGTGAGGCCAGTTTTTTAAGAGATTTAAAAGATAAACAGAGGAATGTATGTTTTATCCTGGAGGCAATAGGAAATCTTTGGAGTTGATTGGGTAGGAGGGGAGGGTCACATGGTCAGATCTGTGTTTAAGGAAAATGACGGGCATTAGTGTAGGACTGGAGGGAAGATTGAAGGCAGGGAGACCACATTGTGCGAGTGAACTGACGGGTTGGATTTGAGAGAGAGATCTTGGAGGTAGAGATACTAAGATTTAGCAGCTTGGTGTGGGGTCAGGGAGAAAGAGGAGTCGAGGATCGTATTGAGGGTTCTGAACCTGGGAGCCTGGAGCAGGAGAGTGATGCCTTGGACAGAAATAGGAAATTTCGAAGAGGGTTGTGGGGAACGGTGGTGTATCTCCAGCACGTCATGTTTGAATTGTCCAATAGGCAATTCTTAATTCTAATGCCTCAAGGCTACTGCTTCCCTCTGCTGAGTATTTCCAATTTATCCTATCTGTCACTTGTTTATACGTCATTGCTTGCATGTTTGTCTCTCCCCTTAGACCATGAGCTCCCTGAGAGTAGGGGCTGTCTTTTGCCTTCCTTTGTATCCCCAGTGCCTGGCACATATTAAGTGCTTAATAAATGTCTATTAACTGAGTTGATGAAGTGGGGTGGGACCTGATGCTCAAAGGAAAGTCTGGGGCTGGGAATTCATATTCTCATTCTCTCTCTCTCTCTCTCTCTCTCTCTCTCTCTCTCTCTCTCTCTCTCTCTCTCTCTCTCTCTCTCTCTCTCTGTCTCTCTGTCTCTCTCTCTCTCTCTGTCTCTCTGTGTCTCTCTCTCTCTGTGTGTCTCTCTCTCTCTGTGTGTCTCTTCCTTTCTGTCTTCCTTTCATCTATCACTCTATAGAGATGATAGGTAAAATGCTTGGGACCTGGTGAGATTCCCAAGAGTGTCATAGTTGATGACCGTTATGCTGGTACGTTCATATACCTTGGTTTTTTAGCCACTTTGTTTCCAGGTCTTGGCTACACTCATAGTGGGCTGGTAGGAATATTTTTGCTAAACACTGCACTTTTATTTCTTTCTTTTTGACCTTCTTAGGGCACACCCCCAATAGCGTGGTTATTAGGTTGAAGAATGTGAATGTTTCAATTACTTTTTTGTACAGTTCCAAGTTCTGAAATTCTAAATGGTTGAACCACTTCTCAGAAGGAACAACAGTATGTCAGCTTGTTCTAGAGCGAACGATAATCTCATCTTTTCCAATTTTTTGTTCCTTTGCATTGTGGGAGGTAAAGTTCAGTTTTTAATTTGTATTTATCTTCTTATTAATGATTTGGAGCCTGCTTTCATGTAGTTCATGACTTATTCTTTTTTTCTTTAAGTATTTTTATTGATATTTTAAAATTTGCCTTTGCCTTCATTTCCAAATATCTCTCCTCCTTCACACACCTGGAGAAGCATCTCTTTTAACAAAGAATGAAAAACAAAGAGAAAAAAAATAGCAAAACTAACCAGCACATCAGCTGAATCTTGCAGTGTTCCAAAATCACGTTCCCACTTCTGCAGTGAAGAGAAGGGGAAGCATGTCTTTGTGGTTACTTCTCTATTTTCTACACGTTCACAACCTTTTACAAATAATGTTTTATAATTTTTGTAGGGATTGAAGCGAGACTTATTGGCTTTTAGTTTGCCGACTTAATTCTCTTCCCTTTATTATAAATCTGGGCCATACTTGTTCCTTTCTGGTCCTTCAGCTTCTTTCTCATTCTTCATGACCTTTCAAAGATTAAAGTGGCTTAGCCATCACATCTCAGAGTTTTTTCTGCCCTAGAGGATAGTTTGTCTGGCCTGAGTGACTTGAATGTTCTCTTAGCCACTCCCTACTTATCTTGGGTTTTACCTGTCAACTCTTTCTCAGCTATTAACTGCTAAATTTAGAAAGATTTAAAACCTAAGGCAGCTCAGTAATTTTTGATTTTGTGCATAATTATCCTTTCAATTTTTTTCAACCAAGTTTTTTGATCTAAATGATGAAGAATCTCTGAATTCTGAAGAAGTAATTGGCAACGTTGATGAAATACTGGAGAAGATTGAGTCTGATGTTTGCAAAGAGCTGGAGATCTCTCTCGTTGTGAGTTACTATCCTTAAAACATGTACAGGCACATATATAGTTGAAAGGAAGCAAAGTGACTTATGATCTTAAAAATGATTTTACCTGATAAGTCTGATCATGGAAAGGTTTCTTCAGGTGCCTTGTTACAAATTGTCAGTCCCATTTCAGCTCACTTCCAGATGTCATTTCATGTCAAACTTTCACTTCATCCATAAGGAGTTCTTTCAAACCAAAAGGTTGTCAGGACTGAGTCATTAATTAGTATAGAAAACTCACCCATTTAAAAGATTAACAGTGGTGTTCTTCTGTTTAAAAGAAACCTCAAATTCAGTGTTGAAATTAAAAAGTCTTCTGACTATCTTATCTGGAAATAAAAAGGCATTTACTTAAAACATTTTTTTTTTGAAGGGGTGAAGTAAGAATCTTTCCTTTCCTTAGCGACAGTTTGGTGTAGAGTAGATAGGGCATAGAACATGGAGTCAGCAGTCCTGTATTCAGGTCGGGTCTTGAATGCTTTCTGGTTGTGTGATCTTTGGGAAGTTGCATCCCCTCTCTGGGCCTCAGCCTCCTCGTCTGTAAAAAGGAGAGCTGGGTTTGCTGGCCTCTGAGGCTCCTCCCTCCAGCTCTACAGCCGCTGACCTCTTCTGTTTGCAAGGAAGACTTTTGGTGTTTTGTGTACCATTGTGTGTGTTTTCATTCAGGAGCAAGGTGATGTAGACAAGGAGATCATCCTGAATACATATAATCGAGTCCTACAGAAGATTCGTTCAGAGGAGAGGCTTATCGCTATCGTACAAGCTAAATACAAGGCCAGTATTGAGGTTAGTTTGCTTATACTTCAGTATTTGGGTGGTAGTTTGCAGTGTTTAGCTTGTTCAAGTATCCTTTTCTTTTTTTTTTTAAAAAAGTTTTATTATTGCTCTTTTTTAAATCAAATATTATTTGTGCTTTACTGAGTTTTGAGGTGAATTTCTATAGAAATGACCCTCTGTTGTTGAAATTATACATATATTAATTTAAAAAGATACTAAACTCATTAAGCTCAAACACTTAGGTTTTCTTAATTGATTTTAAATTTAACAATGACTAATTGAGACCATTGTAAGTCATAAATCTAGGGATTAAGTTAACTTTAAAGAAAGTTTACCAAAGCAGATTCCTTTTAATAACTAGATTTGCTCCTATTAGGGTCTATTTGAAAAAACAAAAGAACACAACACCACACCAGTATGTCCTTTAATAGGTTATGTGATACTGTAGAAAAACAGATTTATAAATCTTTGTGGTATCCATGATTTGAGAGATTTCTCATTTGCATACTGTGTTTTGCGCATGTGTAATGCTGAATGTTTTAAAATTTTATTTACTCAGTCTTTGGTTCCAGTAAAATCTAGTGGCTGTTTTTCATAAAGGTAGCTTCTAGGCACCTTTCAAAAATTAAATGCAGCACAATGCCTGATAACTGTTTTAACCAGCAGACACTCAAGTATTGTTGAGATACTGAATTAATCAACAGTGCTGTAACTGTTTTTTTTTATTCATAGTTTAAGAAGCAGATTGTGGAATGGTTAGATAAAAGCCCCAATGTGGACCATTTGCTTTCTATTAAGAAGACTCTCAAAGGCTTAAAAGCTCAACTGAGATGGAAACTGGTTGAAAAGAACAACTTGGAGGAGGTATGGATACCCTTGCTCTCATGCCTGGGATCTGCTGTTACTCAGAGAGTGTTTTCATGGCAGTTGCAGGCAAATTAGCTTCCATTAGGGTGGCTTGGTTTTTTAAAGGAATCTGAGGATGAGTATTTACTAATGCAGATAAAAATCACCACCGAAAATGGTTATTACTTCAGGTTTTTCATTTATTTGGTTTTTAAAAAAGTGGAGTCAAAATTGGGGTACTTAAAAGTTTAGTTTTTGAGTTTTCATATCCCAGACCCCTTTTTACAGTTTCCCCAGAATGACTTAATAAGTTTGAAAATTTGGAAAAAATTTTCTTAAGGCTTGTGCTTTAAAAGACATTTTTATTCGTTTTAAATAGGTTTGATTATAAATAATATTCTATCATGTTTCCAAAAGGCTAAATAGTCCTGAAAAAATCACGTTTCTTCTACAAGCCTAAAGTAAAGAGAAAGGTAATTGTGTATTAATGATGTATCTCCCTTGTCATTTGATGTTGAAAAGTCCTTACTTGAGACTTTGCTAATTCATCATTTGATGCTCATTTTTCAAGTCTTGGTTCTACAACTTCTTTTTCCTTTCCTTTTTGTGCTACCCTTGGGTTAGTTTACCTCGTTTGTGGAAACTGAAAGGCTTCAACCAGAACTTGATTTTTTCTTATTGTAATTGGTATTGCCAGAGATGAGTTGCATCAGACTGCTAGAATAGAGTGGGAGTATGGAGTGAGCAGGGGAGTGGGGAGAAGCATTTCTCTAGTGTCCATTCTGTACTGGTGCTTTACAAACATGATCTCATTTGATCCTTACAACCTCCCTCATTTGAGGCAACTTGAGGCAGATGGAGGTTAAGTGGCAGTCACCTAATACATGTCAAGGCTGGATTTGAACTTGGGTCTTCTGAACACTAGTGCCTGTGCTTTGTGCACTATGAAACCCCCTCTCTGCCTTTAGGCATGGAACCTGTATTACCATCTTTTTTTTTTTTATGGCAGAGGGGGGACCATTCTTGCTTCCTAAGTAATTTTTATGGAATAATAGAGCTTAAAGCAACCCGATTGGTATACCTGGTAAAGACCTGTCCTTTTAAGTTATCTGTTTCTCTCTTGTCCCTCTATCCTGAAGGTTTTTGGAACTGCTTGGGGGTTAGGAAGTTGCAGAGAGGTCGAGGCTGAACTTGAACTTTGTCTTTTCTGACTGCTTTGAACCTTAGGGAAGGTTCAAGAGCTCATCTGCCTACATTCAGTTTGGGCTTCCCAGTTCTTCCCTAGGCTGAACCTGCCTATAGGGAAAAGGGTTTATTTAGTCAGTTGAACTCTGGGAGAGATACTATGGCTTTGTGAGTATGTAACAGACTTGAGTTCAAATTTGACCTCAGACACATAATATTTCCTAGCTGTATGACTCTGGACAAATCACTTAACCACAATTGCCTCACCAAAAAACAAAAAACAAACAAACAAAACCAAAAAAAGTTAAGTTATTAATAGCTCCATGTTAATTTAAGGGTACATGCCTGTGAGAGTATTCTTTTGAAGGCTTGGTTATAAATTGTATCATGCCAGAAATCTCAGGCTGAAAAGTTTTTTACACAAATTCAGGGGTAATGTGTGTTTGGAGTTTGCATGACCTGCAGGGAAAATAGTTTGATGGTTCTTATTTGTTAACAGCAAGCAAAACAATGAGTTGACAATACAGAGGCGAACTTCAAGGTTCTTTGAAGAGTACTGATGATACCTTGTTCTTACCGTGGAACAAGGAGAGGTTTCCGGTAGTGTGGTCTGTATGTAATAGGTGATAGGAGACAGTAAATTGTCTGTTGATTTTGACCATTGACCATAGACTTTTAAATACTTTTTATGGCAAATTATTTTATCTTTACATTTAAAAAAATGGTGAATACATTTATATTTCATTTGAGATTTTTTTCTTGTAGTTAATGATTCTTTGTTTTTATTGCTGTTGCTGTTCAGTTGTTTCAGTTGTGTCTGACTCCTCATGACCCCATTTGGGGTTTTCTTGGCAAAGGTACTAGAGGGGTTTGCCATTGCCTTTTCCAGCTCATTTGACAGATGAGGAAACTGATGCAAACAGGGTCAAGTGATTTACCCACCTCACACAGCTAGTGACTGAAGCTAGATTTGAACTCAGGAAGAGGAGTCTCTGTGCACTGTGGTGCCACCTAGCAGCCTTACCTGTACTAATTTTTCTATTCTCTGAATTCTTGTTATACTCAGTAATTGTAGTTAAGTACTTATTGTTGTTTAATTGTTTACTGTGTGTTAATTATATTTCCCTACCTGGATTGGGATGGAGCTGTTCCTTCAACAACTATTTAGCAAAGCAGTGGGTGTGATATTGTCTCAGCTTTCATGAAACTTACTATCTAGTTGGGGAAATAAACATATACTTATGAAACGCTCACTAACACAGCAAGAAAGCTTAAGTCCTAGTGAGTCATATGAACAGTAGAGATGTTTCCTGGAAGAACTGGAACTTGAGATTAGCATGAGAAGATGGGTGGAATTTGGATAGTCACAGAGAAGGGGAGAGACCTTGCAGAAAGGAGTCAGTGGTGAGACAGGTAGGATGAGCATGGGGTCTTCCTAAGTGGGGAGCAATGGGAGGTAAGATGAAAGGCTGCTTGGAAATTAGTTGTGGAGGGCCTTGAATGCTAGGGCGAGAGAAGTCATTCGAGATTTGGAAGAAGGGCAGTTATACTTTTGGAAGTAGTGGTTAAGGAATATTAGCCTGTCAGTAGGGATTAAGGATGGAGCCATTAGAGGAGAGAAATGGAAATGAGAGAGAACCAGGTAAGCGGTTATGGAGTCATACAGACCAGTGAGATCATCCACGTCTGAAGTGAGGGGTTTGTTTGGAATTGTGCCATTGGGAATTGAAAGGAGGGATCATATGATGATCAGTTTAGAGCTGGAAGGGGGCTGTGGGCAACTAGTCATCTAGCTCAGCCCCTTGCTTTTGACAGATGAGGAAACTACTGTCTAGTTTAATTCAGTGACTTACCCAGGGTCACCTGGCTTCATCACTGTCTCATGTGAGATTCAGACCCAGGTTGGCCTGACTCAGGATCTGGCCATTATACTACAAATATCCTTTCCATATCATGGGGGTTAGGGCATGGTGTGTCCCTCTATCTGGAAAATCTGCATAAAATTTTTGATCCTTCCTTTTTACCAGAGAAAAGAAATTGTGTATATTTTTGGTATTAAAAGATAAAATATGTTGATATTATGTAATACTATACATGTATCTTATGCATTTCTGAGTCTCTAAACTTTTTCTGGGTTGTCTGCTGGATTTTATGTGTCGTCTGCAGCTTCCTCAAAACTCTCCCAAAATTCCCATTTAATTTCTTATGTTGACCTGAGATCTCGAAACCTTGATGAGGAAAGTTGTGATGTAGAAGGGATAGCTGTATGCTTGCTTCTCAAGGGATTATGGGGAAGACGAACAAATCATTGAGAGAACTTGGTGACTGAATAGATAATGTTTTATATTGCCACAGTCTTGAGCACCTACTCTTTTTTTTTTTTTTGGTGAGATGATTGGGGTTAAGTGACTTGCCCAGAGTCACGCAGCTAGTGAGTGTTGTGTGTCTGGGCCAGATTTCAACTCAGTTTCCCCTAAGAAACATGTAAAATCATTTTGATTTTTCTTCTGATTACAGACTGATGACTGTGATGAATCTGAAATTGAAAAAATAAAAGAAGAAATCATTCAGTTGCGTCATTGTGTCTTTGAGAAAATTTACCACGAGCAGGAGGAATATGTAAGTTCTGGGCTAGGTCTTTATTGGGAAATTGGCTTCTAATAGCTGGCTCCCAGGCTGCTGAGCACTGTGATACAGTGTCACAGAGAGGCCCCCATAGGCCTGGGTCCCAGCCCTCAACCACTCCCACTGTTGCCTAGAATGTCCTTCCTGTCTAAAATGGGAGTTGTCAAGCCTTTTCTCATGTTCCTTGGATGCTGGGAAGACAAAAGGAAAGAAAATGAACATGTGGCTTCACATTGTGTATAGTTGTTAATACAGATTTACTTGTATCACCTAGGAATCTGGTTTTAACTTAGTTAACAGTGTAGGCCCTCCTTCCAGCAGACAGCCAGGAATTGGACAAGGATTCAGAAAATTTGTCCCTGAGAGTAATTATTTGGGCAGAATTCCTTCAGTTTACACACTGGCTTTAATACCTTTCTCATAGTTACATGTAGGTTGTGATGTTTTTGTTACACAGAGCAAGCTGTGCCAATAAGCGGTTTTGAAACTTGGATCAATCCGGTATAAATGTTGAAGTTTTTATTTCTGTTTTGGGTGTGGATTGGGGCTTTTAATAACTGGGCTTTTCCTGTACATCTACATAAAGGCTTCCCCAAGAAAGCAAAGGAGGTTTTTTCCACTTATAAAGGTTGGGTCTGGGATAGGAAAGGGATATTTTTAGTTGCTATTCTAATATTTCTTTAAATAAAAGCCTGAAATGAGTTATTGAAAATTTTTAGTGGCTATATATATGATTAAAATAAAACTTTCAGACTTCTGAAATGAAGGCAGACAATATAATGAATATTTCTGAAGAGAAATATTAAATAAATTAAATATGTATTTTCTCAGACAATGACGAGTTATTTTAATTTCAGGAGAAGCTAACTAGTTTGGTGCAGAAGTGGTTCCCTGAGCTGCCTCTTCTTCACCCAGAAGCAGGAATACTTAAATACATGGTAAGTTTTGGTGACTGGGAAATCTGAGGAGAATGTTCAGAACAATGAAGGTTCTTGGTATCTTAAATTTTCACTGCCAAGGAGGGAACTTTCACTCAGCAGTTGTTGGGTTCCCTGTCTCCAAACTTCTTAGAGTAGCAGTGTGATTGTAGTTCCCTTGCCCTTGTTCCCTGTTTAGCTCACCTGAGGGGTGTTTGTCAGGGTTGGCCTCTTTGGGTGGCTCTGTTGCTGGGCTCATCCGAAAGGAGCCGCCATCCCAGCATGTCCCCACCCCCCCAACGGTGCTGGGGAAGCCAAGGTGTTAGCCTAGGGAGGAGCAAGGAAGCAGTGCAGACCTCACTTCTGGGGAGTGAGGAAGGATGATGCCAGTGAGCCAATCCCCAGGAAAAGCAGTTTCTTCTCTGCCTTCTTCGATGTAGCCAGCCAGGTAGGTAGCGTTTGTGTCTTTGAGGGAGTGAGAGGTTGGCAGGTGAATCTTGGCCCTGACTGAGGGAGTGACAGGCACCAGGATCGGTATTTGGTGCCAGTGTACCAGGGGCTTTTCAGTTTGGCCTCACTCATCCTTTTGGTGTATCTGGGTCTTGAAAAAGGATGGTCATGATAGATGTTTAATTTTAATCGTTCATTCAGCAAGCACTTACCAAACACCTACTGTATACAAGGGCTGTGTTACATATAGGGACCAGAGAGAGAAAGCCAGCCCTTTGATAAAGGAGCTTAACATTTTATTGGGAAGAAAGTAAAACGTCGTTGCAGAGGTTGGGACAATGTACAAACCAAGTGGATACATAGTCCATCGGCAGTTCAGGACAGGCCTCCTGTAGGAAGTGGTATCTGAGCTGAGCTTTGAAGGAAGATTAGCATTCTTCAGGGAGGAAGTACAGAGGCGGAGCATTCCAGGCATGGGGAGCAGCCTGTGCAGAGACACGAAGATGGGAGGGAGGAATGGCAAGCTTAGGTTGGCTGGGCTGTAGAATGCCTGAAGGGGCACGAGCTGTACGCAGCCTGGAAACCTAAGTGGGAGCCACATTGTAGAGGGCTGAAATTCCAAACAGAGGAGGTTGTAGTTGATCCTAGAAACAGTGGGCTGTGCCTGAAATTTCTGGAGTACCAGAGGAGTGTGGCCAGTCTGTACAGCTTTAAGAAAGGCACTTTGGCAGCTCTGGGGAAAGGGGAGTAGAGGGACAAGCTTGAGAACTGAGCCAGACCTCCTTGATACAGGGGGTTCTGGACCTGGTCTTCCCAGGCCCTGAAGCAGGGCTTGTGTGCTGTAAAATTAGCTTTTTACACCAACTAGTATGGATAATGAAATACCCTTCAGATGTTAAAGTGCAGGAAAGCGTTATTTTGTGTAATGCTTTGTACATGTATCTTTGGTTAATGGTAATAAACCCACATGTGTTACTCAGAACTCGGGAGGAATTCTGACTGTTAGTCTGGAACGGGACCTTTTGGATGCTGAGCCTATGAAAGAGCTTAGCAGCAAGCGTCCTCTGGTGTGTTCTGAAGTGGATGGGCAGAAGGTTCTTCTGAAGGTCAGTCTTGGTTCTGGTGGCTAATGGAAACTTACAGGATTAAAGTCGAGTGGGGGTTCCTTTTAAGCAACCTAAAAATAATGGAGGTTCTCTTTGGAAGAATATGTTTATGATTAAAGTATCTATCCTTTCCCCCTACTTTCTCTTAAGGGACAGCTACTGATGAACATTGAAATAATTTTTTTCTTTAGCCAACCAGTCTTTTTTTTTTTTTGTATATCGTGCCTTATGATTCCTGTGAATCAAAGTTCCTGCTTTTCTTACTGTTATTCTTAACTAAGATTATTAGTTAAAACATTGTGCTGTTGGATTTTTCCCTTCTGTTCCTAGAAGTCCATCATATAGGAAGCTGTTAACTTCATAATCAGATAAAACTAAACATTTTAAAGAAATTGTAATTGAATATTTGTACATTTGAAAAGAAGGTATTTTGCAATGTCCCTTCCTTTGCTCAGATAGGAGCACAGTAATCTTTAGTCGGGCATTTCATGTGGCAATCTTTAGTGTGATAATGGTCATTTAATGTTTTTCATGTCAGTCAGCAAGCATTTAGTAAGCTTTGTGCCATGTCAGCCCATTTGAGTCTCACAACAATCAGTTGAAGTAGGTAATTCTAATTCTTTTTTTGGTTTTTAAATAAGATTTATTGATGTGCTTTCCCTCCCTCCGCATCTCATGTAACAAATAGTACTTTTTAAAGACCAAAGAAAAAGAGGCAAAAAAATCTGAAAATATGTGTAATGTAGACCTCTCCCCTCTGCAGCGGGGGTGGGTGGGAGTATGCTCTCGGGTCTCTTTTGAGCTGCGCTTGCTCTGTGTAAGTTTGCCAACATTCACTTTTGAATTTTTAGTCATTTTTTTCCACTTGCGTTGTTGTCATTTGTGTTTGTGTTTTTCTTGGGTCAGCCTGAATTCACTTTGCCTCTGTTCGTGTAGATCTTTCCATGTTTCTGTGTCTTCACTGCACACATCATTTCTTAGAGCCCAGTCAGATTCCATTATGTTCATGAGCTACGGTGTGTTTAACCATCCCCAGTTAATGGGCATCTGCTTGGTTTCCAGTTCTTTGCTCTCATAAAAAGTACTGCTATAAATATTTTGGGGCGTGTGTGTGTGTACTTTTTATCATTGGCCTTATTGGGGAATAAGCCTAGTAATGGAATATTTGGGCCATAGGGTAGGCACATTTTAATTACTTTATTTGTATAATTCCAGATTGCTTTCCCGAATGGTTGTACCACTTTCCACTCTACCAACTGCCTTGGAATACTTACTCATCTTCCCACAACTTTTCCAACGTTGATGGTTCCCGTTGCTTATTTTCAGGGTGTGAGGTGAAGCCTCAGGGTCCTTTTGATTTGCATTTCTGTTATCATTAGAGATTTGGAGCATTCTTTCGGCTTTGAGAGTTGTTTGTTGGTATGCTTTGACTACTTATCTGTTGGGGAATGGATTGTGTGAGATAGCTTTGTTGAGTGTTTCTGTATCTTGGATACCAGTCCGTGTCAGGGTGTCTCCCGTTTGTGATGCTCATGACATTATCCAGGTTTTGTAGCTAAGGAGGAAGCAGAGGGGCAGGCTGGTGGCCTTGTGGCACCCAGGCCGGCCCTCTCCCTGCCGTGGCACCGGAGCCTCATCTCTCGTCTGCAGGGGTATTCTGTGGATATGGACACGGAGGCCACAGTGATCCAGAGAGCAGCGCGCTACCACAAGGCCTGGAGAGAGTCCAAGGAAGAGTCGGGACTGTTGCCCTTGATGTTCCTCTTTCTGTGTAAGGTAAAATGCATCTTTCTCAAGTTTGATTCGTGAGTGTTTTAGTTTTTGAAGCCTAGGAAAGATGTTTTTTGGTATAAATGGGCTGTTTCAGGTTTCACTGCAAACAGCTACTCCTCTTAACATGCTAGAAAGTTAATTATTTACTTTAAAAATCGTGTCAGCCTCATTGTCACTTGAGTCACATCACCTCTCCTTCTCTTTGTTCTTAGTCTGACCCTTTGGCTTATCTGATGGTCCCCTATTACCCTAGGGCAAGTCTGGCTGCTGTCCAGGCCAGCACACCTTTGTCTGCAGAAGTAAGTAATGCAACAGTGGGCTCGGGCATCTTAACCCTGGAGCTTACAAAACCTTTCTCTCTCAACAAATGCTGTATTTCTCAAAAAATCCCACTTTTCAACAAAGGCTTTACAAGGAACATGGGAGAAAACCTCCAATAATATGCATTTCTTAAGTGCCCAATTTGCTTACTCCCCTGCATATGTGTGTGTGTGTGTGTGTGTGTGTGTGTGTGTGTGTGTGTGTATCACTATGCCTCAGATATATAATAAAATAATACCAGGTAGTAGAACATGATTTATTTGCACTGTATCTTTTTCCTGTTTTTTTCCTGTTCATTTACTTAGAAATGTTGTGCCTACTTTTTCTACAATTGTAGGTGATTTGTATATTCTAATTCTAGTATCTGTACTTTGTATCACTTTGTATGCCTTTTCATATTTCATATTTTTTGTGGTGCAATAGTATATGATAACATCAATGTGCTACCAGTTATTCAGCTATATTCACTATTCAGCACATATGTAGTTTCCACCACTCTAAAACAATTATGAATATTTCTGAACAGAAGTCTTTTACATATTTGTTATTGTTAAGTTGTTTCAGTCATCTCTAACACGTCATGACCCCATTTGGGGTTTTCTTGGCAAGCATGTTGGAGTGGTTTGCCATTTTCTTCTCTAGCCCATTTTACAGATGAGGATGTTGAGGCAAACAGGGTAAAGTGACTTGCCCAGGGTCACACAGCTAGTACATGTTTGAGGCTAGATTTGAATTCGGATCTTCTTGGCTCCGAGCCCAGTGCTCTATCCATTGTGCCACCTAGCTGCTCCCTTCTACATTTAAGTCCACATATTCATTTTTAATAATGTCTTTGAGTTGGTAGTCCTAGTAGTCAAACAAGTCAAAAGGTATTATCAGTTTTGGTAACTAACAGTATTGTCATCTTCCTCCCTTCTAAATCTTATAGTCTTACCAATAATGGAATAGCCCCTGTATGTGTTGAATAGAATTTCTTTTAGGGTTTGGGGGCCAATTTGCTGGTTGTGTGCTGATGCCTTCAGATTTTTAATTTGCATTTTTCTGTTTTAGAGTTTGAATAGCATTTCAGTTAGTTCTTAACAATTTATGTATTTTCCTTTGAAAATTACTTGCTTTGTCTATTTCAACTATTTTTTCATTGGGGAATAGTTGTTATTCTTTTGATTCTGGATGTCAGATATTTATCAGGTATATTTATCACAGGTATTTATTCCAAAATTTTTTTATAACCTGTTTTTTTTCTTTAAATATTATTTTTTATCTTAGAAAATCTTTTTGGTAGTCATAGCTATCCATTTTTCTCCTATAATTTCTTCCATTTTATAATTTTTTTTCTCTATCATAGAGAACAAATCTTCCTTTCTTTCCACTTTTTTAGGACTTCAAAACATTGAGTCAATGGATCCAGTTGGATTTTAGTATACAGTATAAAGTATGACTCTAGGCTTTTTGCTGTTTAGTCTTTCCTCTTCCTCCTTTCTTATAACATCAGTTTAATTTTGATCTTCTTTTCTTAAGTAATTATCATTAAAATAATAACTAAGTGGAGTGTCTATAAAGGGGCTTTGAGTGGTTTGCTGTCTTGGAAAAAATAGGAAAATGTTAAACTCTCTACATTTTTAAACGTAGAGCTTTATCTGGCCTTAATTGTTATTTTTCTTTTACTCTGACTAGTCACTATCTGAGAAATCATCATGGTTTTTTGAGGGGAGCTTCTTTATGGGAAATTGAGCCATGATGTGATTAGAGAAGGCCTAGGAGCAGAATGAGTTGACCTTTTTTTAAATTTTTCTTTGTGTGTTGTTAAACTTTAGGAGGCTTTAAAGGTCATGAAGGGTGTTGCGCATGGCCTTCGTACATTGCATAAAGCTGACATCATCCATGGATCGCTGCATCACAACAACATATTTGTCTTGAACCGAGAACGAGGAATTGTGGGAGATTTTGACTTCACCAAATCTGTGGTAAAAAGTCTAGTGTCGGGGTTGGTTCTTTGAATTACTTTAAATGTGAGTACTCTGTTACCAGTAGGTAGTCCTGACCTTAGATGTACATTTAAAACACAGGATCGTGTACCTTGGGCTAAGGTACGTGTTAAGCTTTGTTCGTTGGTCAAATTGGAGGGGTAAGTAGTATTTGTAGACAGAGCCTTAAATGACTGATCACTACATAACCAGTAATGATGCTTATGCTGTCTCGACGTCAGTCATCAAGCATTTGTTCAGGCCTGCTGTGCGTCCAAGGGTACAAATACAGAGATGGAAACAAGGACCGTAGAGTCGAATGTGTTAGCTGAGTATCACTATAATTAAGAAATATTCATTGAAAAATTAATCATGTATAGTGTTGTGCTAGTTTTTACAAAATTTCCTAGCACCATGGAAGCCGAGGACATGATGAACAAAGAGAGAGAGTTTTTCAGATGATACTTGTATGCAAAGCACTCTGCTGGATGCCAGGAGTGCCAAGTGAGAGATCAGACCATTCCTGTCTTCTGGAAGCTTATAGCCATATAAGAGGATGCAGTAGGACACAGTGGAGGGAGTGAAGAGGGCAAGGGCAAGATGGAGCCAAGGATACTCTGACTTTTAGGAAGAGCAGTAGAGCATTAGCAACTTGGCTTGTCTCCAGGAAGGCCTCACAGAGGTGGGATACCCTCCAGGCCTGGGGCACAGCCTGTAGGAATGCACAGAAGTAGAAGATTGACATTGTGTGACTGGGAATAGATTCCTTAACAGCTCTTGATGGTTGTCCTGAAGTCACCCATTCATAGTAGGTACTGAGCTAATGATGATGATTCTTTTAGTTGGAGAAATTGATGGGTTCACTTGGCTATCTGCTTGGCAGAGCAAGCTATCTGTAGAAACCCAGCTGACAATAGTTAGCTGAGAAGGTGGACCTTCTGTGAAGTGTTCCTTTTGCAAAAGTAGAAGGAAAAAATTTCCCTCTTGTGCATCATGGATTGTAATTAATGGCAGCTAGTTTTCACGTAATCACCCTCAAATCATGAAGTAATGCCTGTTTTCTGTATAAAGCCAGAGAGTTTTTTTTTTTAATACCGTATTCCACAAAATAAACAGACAAGTAAGAATCTATATCTGGTTTTCTGATCAAATGCCAGATTATGCAAAAGGATGACATAAAACAGATTTGCTCAGATATTCAGTTTAGCAAGTTAATATTGCATAAAAATCAAGAGTATCCCAAAATTGAGTTATGAATTTTAAATAAAAATGTATGGGCCCTAGTTTGAGCTAGCCAGTGACAGTAAATGCTAAATGTTTAAAAAAAAAGCATAGTATAATGACAGACCCACCATTCAAAAACAACAATACCACCAAACCTCTTTCCTACAGACCCTTTCCCCGGGATGGTTCAACAGAAAATGATCTGGAGCACTTTTCCCATTGTCTGCTTAGAGACATTTCACTGGCATTTCAGTGCATCTTCCCAAGGGGGGGGCACACTGGGCAGGGAGTGAAAGTTAGTTTGGCCATATAGCCCTACAGGAAAAGGATAAAAGTAAAAAGGATATGGCCAGAGTGGGTGACTTGGGTTGGGAAGGGTAATCTGTGTATTTCTGTGATTATCTATGTTAGCTATATTTCCCACTTATCTTTATGATACCTCACTTATAGAGTGCTTTAGGGTTTGCAGAGTATTTTTCTTTTCAGTCCCATGAGGTAGGCAGCACAGGTATTGTTGTGTACGTTTTAAATGAGAAAACCAGAGCAGTCAAACATCTGAACATTTTGAGCCAGCATTTCACAGAATTATAGAGGGTATAGAGTTGGAAAAGACCTTAGCCTTCAGTTATTCTACCTCATGTGCAAAGGAATCCCACTAGAGCACCCCAGACGAGTGGGCATGAAGCCCTCCAAGGAGGTGCAGCTCGCCTCTTCTCTGGGCAGCCTCTTCCATTTGGAACATCTCTGCCTTTTAGCACAGTCCTCCTGACATCAAACCTCAGTTGTCCTCTTTGAAGCTTCTTCCCATTCTCATTCCACTCTGTGGGACCAAACGGAACACGTCTCATGCCTCTTCAGCACGGCACATCCGTTTTATACTTGAACATTCCCCCTAAGTCTTTTTTTTTTTTTTGGTTTTGTTCATTTTATTGCCAATATATTTCCATGGCAGAAGCAGAGAATGTTTAAAATGTTGTCCCAGTGAATGTTTCCGGGCTTATTTATGTGTTTGTTGCATAGGGTCTCAAGTAACAACTTGTTTTCTCTTCAGTTCTGATGACTGCACATAGCACCTGCTGAATATATTGGCTTAAACTACTTCCAACATTAACAAATCATCTTCTCATATTTTTTTTTAAAGTCAGATAAATTATGATCTTTCTGAACTTTGGATAACAGTCCTAGCAGATGTAAGATCTTTCTGTAGTGGTTTTGTGTTTCCACAGTGGGACTGAAGGAAAGCCAATTCAAGTGTGGCCCCACGCTTGAGCACCTAGTGGGCCACATGTGACCTCAAGGCTGCAGTTTCCCCACCCCTGTCCTAGGGGTTCAGTTTTCTTTTCCATGCAAATCATTCCTTAATCTATTTCCAACCTTAGTCTCTCTGCTGAGCTAGTCACACATCTCCACCTGAGTCTTAGACATCTTGAACTGGATTTCCCAAAGGCATCTGAAACTTGGTATGCCCAAAACAACTCATTCTCTTTCTCTCCAAGCCTCCCCCCTTCCAAAGGTCCCTGTTACTCTCAGAAGCACCACCACCATCCTGCTAGTCACAGAGGCTCATAACCTCAATGCCATCCTCAACTCTTCATTCTCACCCCTCAAACCAAAGCCATCGCCAGATCTCATCTTTTGTACCTTCACCTTATCTCTTACACTCCATTCATACAACCGGTATTCCTGTGCAGGCCTTCATTACTTCTCACCTCAACTACTACATTTTCCCAACTGGTCTCTCTCTCTCTCAAGCTTCTCTTCTCTCCAGTTCCTCTCCCATGCAACTGTAGACGTGATTTTTCTTTCTTTCTTTCTTTTTTTTAAAAAAGCATTTGGGGTCAAGTGACTTGCCCAGGGTCACGCAGCTAGTAAGTGTCAAGTGTTTGATATGGGGCTGAATTTGAACTCAGGTCCTCCTGACTTCAGTGCCGGTGGTCTATCCTCTGTGTCACCTGCCTGCCCCAGAAGTGATTTTTCTAAAGCATAGATCTGACCATGCCATCTGCCTGTTCAATGAGCTCCACTATTACCACCAGGATCAATATACAGTCCACTATCTCATATTTAATAGGCAGCTAGGTGGCACAATGGATAGAGTGCCAGGGGTGGAATCAGTGCTCCTTCCTGAGTTTGTTTTTTTCCTTTTCTTTTTTAAAAAAATTGTTAATTTATTTATTTTTAATTTTCAACATCCACTTCCGCCAGATTTTGTTCCAAATATTCTCCCTGTCTCGCCCTCCCCACACCCCAAGATGGCATGTATTCTGAATACCCCTTCCCCTAATCTTCCCTCCCTTCTGTTTCCCCACCCCCTTCTCTTATCCCCTTCCCCTTCAATTTTCCTGCAGGGCAGGGATAGATTTCTATACCGCATTGCCTGTATATCTTACTTCCCAGTTGCATGTGAAAACAAATTTTTTTTTTAACATTTGTTTTTAAAACTTTGGGTTCCAAATTTTCTCTCTTCCTCCCTCCCCACCCTCATTGAGAAGGCAAGCAACTCAATACAGGTTATACATGTGTAGCCTTGCAAAATACTTCCATAGTAGTCATGTTGTAAAAAACTAAGTATATTTCCCTCAATCCTATCCTGTCTTCCCCCCCCTTTATTCTCTCTTTTGACCCTGTCCCTCCTTAGAAGTGTTTGCTTCTGATTACAACCTCTCCCAGTCTGCCCTCCGCTCTGTTATCCCCCTGCTCTATTGTCCCCTTCCCACTCTATTTTCCTGTAGGGTAAGATAGATTTCCATACCCAATTGAGTGTCTGTGTTATTCCCTCCTTAAGCCAAATCCAATGAGAATGAAATTCAGTCATTCCCCTTTCACATTCCCCCATTTCCCCTCAACTGTAAAAGCCTTTCCTTGTTTGTTTTATGAGATAATTTACCCCATTCTACCTCTCCCTTTCTCCTCCCAGTATAATCTTTTCTCACCCCTTAATTTTCTCCAGATAGCACCCCTTCATCTTCAGCTCACCCTGTGCCCTCTGTTTATCTGTGTGTGTATGTGTATGTGTATGTATATATATATATATATATTCACACACACACACACACACACACACACACACACATACACATACACACACATAGGTATAATTTTTTCTTCCGACTTACCCTAATGCTGACAAAGGTCTCATGAGTTACAAATATCATCTTTCCATGCAGGAATGTAAACAGTTCAACCTTAATAAGTCTCTTATGATTTCTCTTTCCTGTTTACGTCTTCATGTTTCGCTTAAGTCTTGTATTTGAAAGTCAAATTTTCTATTCAGCTCTGGTCTTTTCATCAAGAATGCTTGAAAGTCCTCTATTTCACTGAATGTCCATTTCCCGCCCTGGAGGATTATACTCAATTTTGCTGGGTAGGTGATTCTTGGTTGTAATCCTATCTCCTTTGATCTTTGGAATATTATCTTCCAAGTCCTCGGGTCTCTTAATGTAGAAGCTGCTAAATCTTGGGTTAGCCTGATTGTGTTTCCACAGTACCTGAATTGTTTCTTTCTGGCTTCTTGCAATATTTTCTCCTTGACCTGGGAACTCTGGAATTTGGCTACAATATTCCTAGGAGTTTTCTTTTGGAGACCTCTTTGGTGATTGGTGGATTCTTTCCATTTCTCTTTTACCCTCTGGTTCTAAAATATCAGGGCAGTTTTCCTTGATAATTTCTTGAAAGATGATGTCTAGGCTCTTTTTTTGATCATGGCTTTCATATGGTCTAATAATTTAAAAATTCTCTCTCCTGGATCTATTTTCCAGGTCAGTTGTTTTTCCAATGAGATATTTCACATCGTTTTCTATTTTTTCAGTTCTTTTGGTTTTGTTTTACAGTGTCTTGATTTTTCATAAAGTCACTAGCTTCCAATTGCTCCATTCTAATTTTTAAGGAAGTATTTTCTTCAGTAAGCTTTTGGACTTCCTTTTCCATTTGGCCAATTTTTTTTTTTAAGGCATTCTTCTCCTCAGCGGCTTTTTGGACCTCTTTTGCCATTTGAGTTAGGCTATTTTTAAGGTGTTATTTTCTTCAGTTTTTTTTTTGGATCTCCTTTAGCAAGCTGTTAACTTGTTTTTCATAATTTTCTTGCATCACTCCCATTTCTCTTCCCAGTTTTCCCTCTACTTCTTTTACTTGCTTCTCAAAATCTCTTTTGAGCTCTTCCATGGCCTGGGACCAATTCATATTTTTCTTGGAGGCTTTGGATGTAGGAGCTTTTACTTTGTTGTCTTCTTCTGGTTGTATGGTTTGATCTTTTTTGTCGCCAAAGAAAGATTCTATGGTCTGACTTTTTTTGTGAAGTTTGGTCATGATCCCACCACTTACTTGAGTTATAAACTCTTTGTTAAGGGAGGGGTCTGCTTCCAGTGTGGAGAATGTACTGTCCCAAGCTTCAGAGGTTTTTTGCAGCTGCTTTTAGAGCTACTTGTAGGGACCTGTAAATTTTCAGTTCTTCCAAGGTGGTATGGTAAGGGGAGAGGTGTTTACTCCTTTCCTGGCCTGTGCTCTGGTCTGTGAGTGACCATAAGCACTGTTTTCTGCCTTGGAACTGTGAGGAGGATTCTCTTTCCACCACCATCACAAGCTTCACCATGCCAGCGCTCCTTTTCACCCTAGGACCGCCACCCAGAACTGTGACCCAGATCCACACACGGGCAGAGCAAGAGATTCATGTCTCAGCACCAGCAAAAAGATTCCTGCAATCTCCCTCTGATCAGCCACTTGATCCCCCCTCTGTCTGTGCGCCAGAAACTCTGGAAGCAGGTACCGCTCCAGGGCTGTGTGTGGGGTCTGCAGTCACAGACTTCTCCTACTGACCTTCTAAGTTGTCTTTGGCATTCATGGGTTGAGAAGTCTGGAAACCTCCACAGCTGCCCATGATTCAGTCCTCTGAGGGCTGCTGCAGATTCAATGAGGTCTATTTTGCCTGCATGCCCATGCCGAATTGCGTTTCTCTCTGCCTGGTGCGATATACCTTTCTGATCAACCATCCCAAGTTGTCTTGGGCTGGAAATTTGTTTCCCTCTGTCTTTTTGTGGGTTGTGCTGCTTTAGAATTTTAGAGCCATTTTTTACAGATATTTGGAGGGGTTTGGGAGAGAGCTTAAGCAAGTCACTGCTTTTACTCTGCCATCTTGGCTCTGCCCCCTCTCTTCCCTGCCCCCAGTCCTTTTTTCTTAAGGCTAAACATGCCCATTTTCTTTAACTGATCCTAATGTGTCATAAACTCACAGCTCTTCCTTCACCAGGCTGGTTGCCCTCCTTTGGACACTCTCCAGCTGGCCAATATCCTAATAAATTGTGCTTCTTAGAACTTAGTATAGTATTCCCAGTGAGTCCTGATGAGGGTAGAATACAGTGGAGTTATTACTTCTCTACTTCTGGAAGCTATGCCCTTCTTAAATCCTGTCTCCTGACCCCAAATCCAGTTGTTTTCACTACATTATCTGCCTTTCTAATGGAGTAATTTTTTTCTTTTATTTTCAGTGCTGTGTACACAGTAAGTACTCAGGAAATAACTTCTTTAAATGATCAAATTTTTTTTAGCTTTAAGTTAACTTGACAGAGTGGAGGAGATGTTCTACTTTCAATTTGGTTCTCATTCAAAACCTCAGATTTTTGAAAGAAAACTCGAGCCTCTTACTAAAGACTATGAGTCTTTTATCTCCAGAGGCTGGAAATGATTTCTAACAGTTGTTAGTAAAATGGGCTCCGGTTCATGGGAGGTTGAAAGAAGAGCCCCCGGCTTGGGTCTAGTCGCATATAGTACACATGAAACAATGACTGAATAAACTACTTTGAGGTAGGCCAGTGTGAGTTAGTGGTACAAGGAGTCTGAGTTGCATTTGTTATTTTATAAAGACGACACTTCCTTTCCCAAGTATACGATGGTAAACTAATAGGTTTTGTACTTAATTCATTAATCAGTGAGATATATATCACATGGTTGCAAATTTTTTAGCACTGTATAAATGCAGGCTATTATTAGTAGTGGTAATTGTATGAAACTTGGTTACTCTTAATATGTTAAATAATAGCTTTTCTAGATCATGTCAAGTATTCCTTCCATGATATAGTATCTACTTGGATTTCCTTACCAACTCCTTAGATCACAGCACAAAAAACTTCAATCTAGTTTGTGTTCAAAGTGTCAAAAATTTCAAAATTAGATTTATGATTTGGATTTAAAATAATAGATCCCTTTAAGTGGAGGTGGAGCTTGGGGTGGTATCAATATTTATTATTAAGTGGCTAATGTGTTCCAGGAGCTGTGATGGTATCATGGAGAATGTATAACCTTGGCCCTCTGGTTTCAAGCTGTAGCCCTGACACAAGTCATGTTATTTTGCAATATGAGAAATATCTCATATTTCTCATATGAGAAGTGACTTTTTTTTAGAATAGAGAAGCCCACCTTGACCTCTGAGGGTCCCTTGGCTTGCTTGTTTTTAGTTTGTACTTGTCATTTCATCATGGTAAAGGAACGCTGGAATGTGAACTCCTTCCTTCCCTCCTTTCCTCTAGTGATGCTGATCAGCACCTGGTCTGTGGGCTCTTTCCTGGGAGGGAGTGGCTAGGGCCCTGAGATGTGGAGTCAGTTGATAAGGTCAGCATATATAGTATGTGAACAAGGGAGGGGTTGGCTTCTGACTCCAGCGATTCTACCCTTAATACATAATGCCTCTTGTAAGTTTGTTAGAAAATAAAATTTCAACCTAAATGTTTAAGTAAGCGAGTCAGCAAGTATTGTTAACAGTGAATATATGTCTGAAACTTATTTTTTTTTAGACTTGGAGCAGAGTCATCAGCGAGTTCTTAATTTTATGGGACTAATTTAAAGATTAATCAAAAGATTTTTAAGGGCATAAAATTAAAATCTGTTAATTTTCGAGTACAAGAAGAGGGAATGTAAAAAAGGCTGAAAGGAGCTTGTAAAATACATGTGAGATGAGTGGAAAGTGTTGAGTTAAAAGCAACTTTAAATTTCATACTGCTTTAAAAATATGTGCCTTGTCTTCTGTGCAGAGCCAGCGTACCGCTGTGAATTCTGTGGTAATTGGTGGCTTGAACCTAATGTCGCCGGAATTGAAAGCAGGACAGCCACCTTCTCCGTCTTCAGACTTGTATGCTTATGGCTGTCTTTTCTTGTGGGTATGTCATTTCTTATTGAAATCTTGACTGATGCCAGTTTTCCATATGTGAAGATTTAGCAATGACTGAGAAGGTGCTTTATTTTAAAAGCCAGTTTTTCTTCCAAGCTTGTTTGCTGTAAACTACCTTCTCCTATAAGTAGAAAACCCTGGGGTTTCTGTTGAAAATGAGTTTTTTTTATAAGTGGCCCTATTGTTTTCTATTTCTCTGTCCCCTGCCCCATCCCTTCCTCTCTTCCTGTTATCTCCCTCACCATTGTACATGGTGTCACTTGACCTTTCTTCTCACAGAGTAGTCACTACACATAAGTTGCCCTGGTTGTATTCAACCTGTGATCAGAATTGAAGATAGTCTGGTCAATTCCCTCATCCCTCGTGGAGCCGATGATGTTGCCCTTCTGCCAGGGCTTTCTGGAGTCGCCTTTGCGATTCAACTGCCCTGGCTTAAGTCTGGTCTCCTTGTTTAGTAGGAGGCGTGTAAAAGTAATTCTCAGTTTTCGCATCTTTCAAAGCCAATCATAACTGGGGCTGATTGGTTTGGGTGCTTCTTTAAAAGAAACTTCAGCAGGCTTAATGGTGGCCTGTCTACTTTATGCAGTAATAACTATTGGAATAATGTCCCTGATGATGCTGCCTGGATCAGCAGGAGGCAAACATTCCAGTTGCCTGAGAGTTGTCATGGAATGACTTGAGATCCCTTCTAGCAGCGCTAGTGAGACAGCATCAGTTTTGTGCAGGAGACCCTAAGAAGAGCTCTGTGATCAGCGGCAGGGTGGTCTGTCAGAAGATTGCCCCAAACCAGGAACGCTCTAGGAGAGAATATCTCCCCTTCAGTAACAGGGCTAAAGGCTTTTGTTTGCTTGTTTTTACAGTTAATTTAGTATTAGAAAAATTGGTTGTTGATAAGATGTTTTTTCACAATTTCTCCTTATGCTGTTGTTTATGAAGTCTTTTTTATAAAGGAGAGAATTTCATTTTGGTGGTTTTTTTTAAGGAATTATTGAAATTCTGAGTTTAAGTGTAGAATCTTCAGAAATGAATCAAAATTACATACATTACAGCGTTGCAGTTAAAATAGCTTTTATTGATTTCTTTTTGCTTAGATTTTCTTCTATTCCCTCATCTTCCCTCCTAGAGAGCCACCACTTAAGACCTACATTTTTTTTAAGAAAGAAAAAGAGAAAAAATTCAGCAAAACTGATCAATACATTGGAAAACTCATGATGTTATATGCCACATTGCAATCATGAAAGAAAGTGTCATACGTGTAGGAGGGAGGAACCAGAAAAATAAAAAATGAAGACCAGTATGTTCATTATTTAAGTATGGGTGTTCTGAATGTTGTATGTAATTCATTACGAAGTATAAAAGTGTGATACTTCACCCTGGAAGTGTGACATAATGTAAACTGAGAATTGGAAATGGCCTTTGAGTCTAATCTTTCTTAGTTATTTGTGCCACTTCCTTAAGAGTTCTGTAAATTCAGCTAACGTTTTCTCAGTTGATGGAAAAAGGCCAAGAAGCCTGTGTTATGTGAAATGTTGACTTTAACCTGGCATCTCTTAGAGGTGCTACAGAAGTGGGTCTATGTTTTGAACAGTGTGGTCACACAGCTTGCAGTGAGGTTAATGACTCACTAGAGAGCAGTCTCTATTTTGTTTTGGGGGAAGGAGAACCCCAAATTCAAACACTTGTTTGTCCATTAGAATACCTAATAACTTATTATTTTATTTTATTTTTTTGGCTTAGGCGATCAGGGTTAAGTGACTTGCCCAGGGTCACACAGCTAGTAAGTGTTAAGTGTCTGAGGCTGGATTTGAAGTTGGGTCCTCCCAACTCCATGGCCAGAGCTCTATTCACTGTGCTACCTAGCTTCCCCTCTAATAACTTATTTTGAAAGGGTGAAGATGTGGTTGGTCCTAGTTATTAATCCTGGTCAGCTGTCAGCTCAAGTGACTGTGTTTTACCTGGCTTTTACAGTTTACTTGGGTTGTGTATGGTTTAAGCATGCAATGTTGGTATTTATTTATTTGTATACTTAAAATATAAATTATTATCGTTTGTTTATTTGTTTTTGTCTTGGTCTTTTGCTTTCCTTTGAATGGAATTTGTGTTTCTTGTTAAATCTTGACTGTCTTTTAGCTTTAGAGATCTCTGCAACTCAGTAATAGATCATTTGATTCTGAAGAAATGTGTGTATTTGTTATTATAATAGTCTGATTTGGTGAAGGATGTGAAGTGCTTTGGGGTCAGAAGAAGGTGGAGAGTGACATTTAAAAAATATTAATGTTATGTTCTCTAATACACTGCCAGCCAGCACCTACTGGAATATTTCTTCCACCTGACTATTCCCTTCCTTTTTTTTTTTAAGATGGGTAACATCTTCATAGTAGAGCTTACTGGATTATCCCATATATAGACATCTTAAATTCAGCATGTCCAAATCTTAACTCATTAATGCCTTCCCCCAACCCTTTCATCTTTCCAACTTCCATATTACCATCGAGTGTCCACCATCTTCTCAGTTAACCGAGGTGTTATCTTTGACTCTTCACTTTCATCTCTCATCCAATATGTTGGCAAGTCCCATTGTTTATACTTAATAACTAATAATAATAGCTAACATTTATATAGCACTTACTATGTCAGGCACAGAGCTGAGCACTTTAAAATTATTGTCTCATTTGATCCTCACAACAATCCTGGGAGGTTGATACTATCATTATTCCCATTTTACAGATGAGGAAACTGAGGCAAACAGGTGAAGTGACTTGCCTAGAGTCACACAGCTAGTAAGTGTCTGAGGCTGCATTTGAATTCAGGTCTTCCTGACTCTAGGCTTGACATTCTGTTCATTATACCACCTAGCTGCCTCTCTTGCACCAGCTCCTTTTTTTGTTCTGACATTGACACTCTCCTGGACCCTCATCACCTCAAGCCCAGAATCCTGCAATAGCCCGACTGGGGGCTCTGCCTGCCTCAGAAGTCTCTGAGCTCCAGTCCATCTCCACTCATCTGCCAAGTTAATCTTCCTAAAGTACACATGTGACCATGTCACTACCCCCTAAAATTTTTGGATTTTTCTAGCCTGATTTTCTAGTAGATGGTGGGTTGATAAAAGGAGAGGCTGCTGTAGGACTGTAGTGATGTGAACACAGAACAGTTTCTCCAAATGGTTGTAGGCACCTGCCCACTGGTGAAATGACGGTCTCCTTTTTGTCTTCTGTTTTTTTCTTCTGCTATCTGGTCTGTGGAGTCTAGAGATTACACCACTGTTGGTAACTTGTCTTGAGAGAGGGGGAAAAAGGAATGCTCTGGTTTTGGGTCTGGGTCGTCTGAGGGTGTGCAAGGCTTGCTGCAGTCACACTGAGTGGGGTGCTGGGTTGCGTGTCTGCACATCATCTATAAATGTACCCTCCTCAGAGGACATCTGTTGCCCAAAGTGAGGCCATCCTTCAGCATCCTGATCTGGGGGTTGCAGCCATTCATTTGAAAAGTGCTTATTAGAGACAGGATGCCGAGAGCTGATTCAGCATTCCTTCTTTGAGCCTTGGGTCTGATTAATGTGTACATCACAGATTTTCCCCTTGGGTCCGTGTTCTAATCCGTGTCTGAGTCTGAGAGATGGCTGTACTTGTTTATCAATTTAGTTCTTTCTCTCTTGGATTCTGCCCCTCGGCTTTCTTTCTGCTTTCCCCCAAAGGAGAAATTGGCTTCTGTGATCTGATGAAGTGTAATAGCGGTGTTCCAGAGAGGCTGTTCTTACTTGGTATTCCCTGTGTTTGGAGAGTTCATTTAACTGGTGGTTCCAGAAGAAGAGATTAGACCAAAACACTTCCCCTGAAGGACATTCACTTTGTTAGGGAATGTGACATCACAGACTCACCACTTTTCCTTTTGATGTTCTTAAGTGAATAAAGATGTCAGTCCTTTAAAAGGAACGTTACTTGAAACCATGCCAGCAGCTAGGCTAAATCAAGTTACGGTTCCTAAAAGAGTCTCTTCCCTTCCCTGAAGACAGTGAGCAAACTCGAGTGTGCTTCTGCTCTTTCTTTGATCTCTTTGGGGTGTAGACTTAGTTGTGGTATTACTAGGTCACAAGGCATGGGTATTGAGTAACTTTTAGAGGCAGAGGCCCAGAAAGCTTTCCAGAAGGACTGTGTCCCTCATTGTTCGTCATCTTCCTTTATTGTCCTCGTTGATAATCTGAGGGATGGGAGATGGAACCTCAGTTGTTTTAATGTGTATTTCTCGACTTATTAATGATTTGGAGCACTTTTTATAGGATTTTATATGATCCAACATCTTGGATTTTTTCCATCAAGAATTGTCTCTTTATAGCCTTTGACCGTTTATTATTTGGGAAATGGACTCCTGTTCATAAATATTTCTGTCAGTTTCTTATTTAAGTTGGATATTTAG
The DNA here is from genome assembly GCF_003287225.1 of Phascolarctos cinereus. Classification (NCBI taxonomy): domain Eukaryota; kingdom Metazoa; phylum Chordata; class Mammalia; order Diprotodontia; family Phascolarctidae; genus Phascolarctos; species Phascolarctos cinereus. The sequence goes on from NW_027555514.1 coordinate 15,161,518, forward strand.
GCTTTCATCAGAGAAACTTGCTGCAAAGATTTTTTTTTTTTCGGGGAAGACCGAAAGATTTTAAAGTCCTTTTTTTGTAGCTTTAGCATATTGTGAGTGATTTTTGAGGACAGAATATATTTATCTCTGTATTTTTATTGGGATAATAAAATGTTTGTAGTCCATAGATGTATTGGATAAAAAGTCTATGAAGGTGTGTTAGATGGTGGGAGGAAATCATGCTGAGACAATGAGGTGGGATTATCCAGAGTTGTCATTAACAGTTTTCTAGAAATAATGGGGCTAAATGTTTATGACATTTGGTGAAATCACTTGGTATAAGGTAATTATTTTGAGCACAGATCTGACTGGGGGGAGGAAGGAATAAATTAAAAAATTTTTCTTCTTTATTGTGAACTTGTTATGCAGCTGTTATCCAAGAGTCACTGTACTCCTCTAAAGTGATCTTGTTCTTTTGACATCTGGAAGCGAAGGTGATTAAAGTTTGTTCTCCCATAATGGTTTTTTACTCCCTAAAGTTATGATGACTTTTTATTTATTTATTTATTTTGCAGCTTTGTGTTCAGAATCAAGAATTTGAAATAAATGAGGATGGAATTCCTGAAGTAGACGGACTTCATCTGGTATGTAAACTTCCTATATTTGACTGATTGGGAGCACGTAGTTTAATTTTATACCAGTGCTCATATTTAAAATCTGTTAACCATTTGACCAAAAATAGACTCATCATTTTAAAATTTCTAAATGCTTCTCTAAATTTGGAAAGGGAGATGACTGGTCATTTTGACTCTTTGCTGCTTTTTAATTCTGTGTGCCTTGAATTAGTCATCCAAAAGGGGAAGTTTTTCTAAGAATCTTAGGTAATAAATAAGACTTTGAGGAAGTGAAATATAATGCTGTAGGTTTTCTCTTACCACTATTTAAAGAAACATATTGCATATTTTGTTTTTCCCATTAGTTATGCATACCTGAAGAAAATATTATATGTTCAAATATAATTAAATTTATATGTAAGTTGAAATTGGGTATCATCTGTTCTGCGTTTTACTTTTTCATTCACAGGTAGAACTTATATTTTCAGTATATTAATCTGTAATCAAATATCATTTGGTGAATTATAGGTAGTAAAGTTTCTGAAAGGTTTTGTGTTAGACCCTTGCAAAGCAGTGACCTTTATTGTTGTGTATATGATGATGTAAACTTTTCATTTTCTCACTAGTGTACAACCTGACACTATAGTTGTTCAGTTTGTAATTATTGTGTTACATACGAGAATTTGGTAGTTTGGTATGTTTCTTAAAATATAAGACAAGAAGCCATTCCCCAGTAGATAAATGATTGAGGGATAGGAACAAGACACTTCTCAAAAGAATTGCAACTATTAACAACCCTAAGAAAGAATGCTTCAGATCACTAATAAGGGAAATGCTAATCAAAATCTCTCTGATGTTTTACCTCATACCCAGCAAATTGGCAGTGATGACACTGGTAGTTTGGTGATGGTAATTTACCCTTTGAGAGTTATGTGATTCCAAGCTGAATGTTGAACAAGCACTTGATGATCTTTAAGGGATTTAGGTTGAATTTGAGGAATTAGAGACAGGACATGATAGTTTCTTGGCTGCTTAATAAGAGGAGCAAAATCTTGCTTCCTCTGCATAAACTCTCTTGACTTCTGTCTTTGGCTTTTGATTCCATTGGATTTGTTCAGTTTACAGGAGCATTAAATTCTGCTTGTATAGGTGAGTTGAAATTAGATAGTAGAACCAGAAATAAGGAAACATTTTCTGTATTGGGGAGGAGAAAAATAATAGTTAAGAGAGGATGACTCTGATTTGGGGTTACCTTAATGTGATGATGATGCAGAGCTATTAAATATGCCCTTTGTCATCTTATATTTGCAGGTTTCAAGGAATGATACACTTGCCCGCTATGTATGTTAGGACTGCTGTTTGTTTTCTTGGCAAGGGAGGAATGGAATTAATTTGACTTGAAACAAGGGAAGATTGAAGTTGAAACATTTAATTTGTGATCGAAATAGATATAATTTAATAAAACTGAATCCTGGCAATGCAAACTTAGCGTCTTTTGGGCTATGCAAATTTGGAAGTTTAAAAATTTATTAATACTTTATTTGATTCTGAATTTTTTAGCAATGAATTTGTATTGTTATCTGTTGGGTTTTTTTTTTTGCATCACATATGTCTTATAATGTTTCCCTCCCTCCTTCCTCTCCCAGAAAAGGGATAAAAAAAGAGAGGGAAAAAGGTGTTTGGCAAAACTAACTGGCACATGGAAAAAGCCTTATGTTTGCAGTGTTCTATCTCACTAGTCTCCCACCTTTGCAAAAAAGGGGAAGGGGGAGATACCTTTTCATGTCTTTTCTTTGGGACCTAGCTTGGTCATTAAATTTATTTTTAAAAATATTTTATTTTTTTCCCAATTACATGTAAAAACAAATTTTAAAAACATTTAAAACATTTTTTGAATTTTAAATTGTCTTTCTCTCTCCCTCCCTTTCCCCCTCCCTGAAATGGTAAGCAATCTAATATTGGTTATATATGTGCAGTAATGTAAAACATATTTCCATATTAGTCATTTTGCAGAAGAAAACTAGAGCCCAAAAAAAGAAAGCGAAAAAATAGTGTACTTTGGTTTGTATTCAGTTGGTCATTATGATTTCACAGCTTTTATTTTTAGGTTTTTTTGTTCTTTCCATTTACACTTTTCTAGTCCTGTAAAATTTTCCTGCTTCTGCTCACTTTACTTTGTATTGACAAAATTTAATTTATTGTGATTTATCAACAATCACTTTCATAAGCTTTTGAGTTTTAAATTTTTCTCCCCTTCCCTCCCTGCCGCACTCTCCAAGATGGCATGCAATCTGATATAGGCTATACATATACATTCCTATTAAAGATATTTTTACATTAGTGATGTTATAAGGAAGAATTAGAACCAATAGGAGGAACCACAAGAAAGAGAAAACAAAACAAAACAGAAAAAAAATAGCAAATAGTATACTTTGATCTGCATTCAAATTCCATAGTTCATTCTTTGGATGTGGATAGCATTTTGCATCATGAAGCCTTTGGAGATGTCTTAGATCCTTGTATTGCTGGGAAGAGTTAAGTTTATCAATATTAGTCATCGTGCCACATGGCTGTTATTGTGTACAACATTCTCTTGGTTCTGCTCATTTCACTCAGCATCAGTCCAGACAAGTCTTTCCAGGTTTTGCTGAAGTCAGCCTGTTCATCATTTCTTATAGCACAATAGTATTCCATTACATTCATATACCACAACTTTTTCAGCCATTCCCCAATGGATGGGCATCCTTGAAATTTCCAATTCTTTGCCACCACAAAAAAAGCTGCTGTAGATATTTTTGTACATGTGGGTCCTTTTCCCATTTATATGATCTCTTTGGGGTGTAGCCCTAGAAGTGCTGTTGCTGGGTCAAAGGGTGTGCACATTTTTATAACCCTTTGGACGAAGTTCAAATTGCTCTCCAAAATGGTTGGATTGTTTCACAACTCCTCTAACAATGTATTAGTGTTCTGATTTTCCTACACCTCCTCCAAATTTATCACTTTCCTGTTTTGTTGTGTTGGCCGATGTGATAGGTGTGATGTGGTACCTCAGAGTTGTTTTGATTTGCATTTCTCTAATCAATAGTGATTTAGAGCATTTTTTCATGTGACTATAGATGACTTTAATTTCTTCATCTGAAAACTGCCTGTTCATAGCCTTTGACAACCATTTATCAATTGGGGAATGATTACTTTGTATTAGTTCTTAAAAATCTTCCAGTGCTTCTCTGTACTCATCATATTCATTGTCTCTTATACCATAGGAATATTCTATTACATTCATGTACCAAGCTTGTTTAGCCAGTCCTCAATCTATGAAGACTTGCTTCAGTCACCTTGCTATTATTTTAGGTCATCCGTGTTTATTGTGGCATATGGTATAAGATATTTGTCTAAAACAAATTTCTGCCCAACTGATGTTTGGTTTTCTTGCCAAATCCTACCAATTAAGAACTTTTTTTCTAAGGGAATTTTTTGGTGTTTATCATGCACTAGGTTGCTGAGTTTAGTTACTTCCAATTCTTTATCTATTTTCCTACTTTTCTGTTTTTTAACCAGTTCCAAATTGCTCTGATGATTTCTGTCTGAGATTGGAAGTGTTAATCTGCCTCCTCCCCATTCCTACTTTTTATTTTTCTACTTTTCATTTATTTATTTATTTAATTTTTGGCAGTTGGGGTTAAGTGACTTGCCCAGGGTCACACAGCTAGTAAGTGTCAAGTGTTTGGTCTGAGGCTGGATTTGAACTCAGGTCTTCCTGACTCCAGGGCCAGTGCTCTATCTACTGCGCTGCCTAGCTGCCCCCCATTCCTACTTTTTAAAATTATTTCCACTAAGATTCTAGATTTTGTTGTTCTAACATGCTTTTTAAACATTTTGTCTAGTTTTATAAAATATATTCTTGGTTTGTTGTTTACTATGGCAGTAATTCTATAAAATCATGCAGGTGTGTTTGATTTTGACTGTATTGGCCTGGCCTATCCATGAATACTGAATATCTCTCCAGTTATTTAAATCCTTATGGATCATTTTATAATTATATCTGTACAGTTGTTGAATATGCTCTGGTAGACTGATTGCTAGATATTTTTTGCCTTTTGTAGTTATTTTTGTTTGGGTCCTCTCTGGATTTAATTTTTTAATATAAGGAAAAGTAGAGAAAAATCAATGTTTAGTTAAGGGATATCTTAAAAACTTTATTTTATCATTCAAACTTTTTTTAAGCTTTACATCAGGCTTCCTGGCTTGTGAGTCATTCACTACATGTGTGGAGGTACAGAGGTTTTGAAGTTTTGGAATAGGTCTTAACATAAAAGATTTTGATAGACATTGGAAGAGTGCTACCACATTTAACAAGGCCTCTTGATTCTGCGTGTGCAACATCTCTTTCTCTTTTGTTCTTATTGTTCATCACAACACAGATCCGTGTCATCAGCCACTGCACCAGCATCCTCATCCCAAGTCCCCTTTCCTCTTTTCTGTCTTGTCCTTCCTCCTGCTTCTGCAGGGATCCTTCCTCACTGAGTGGTGCCTTCTGCAGGAGGCCTGCATCATCTCTCCACCTCCTGCCATCATCTTCCTTCTGTCTGTTGGGTATATAGTTCACTGTTGCGTCCCTGCCTGGACTTTCTATTTCTGGTGGGCAGAGACTATTGCCTATCAACAGGCTCTGGTGTCAGAGGACCCATGTTCAGATCTTGTGTCTTTGTTATTTAACTTCCTTTAGACTCTGTTTTCTCATAAGTGAAATGAAGATGTGGGACTCTGAGGTCACTTGAGCCATTTAGATCTACATTTCTTTGCCTAGCATTCATGTCCCCTTACATTCTGACGCCACCTTTCCTTTTCAGCTAGCTCTATCCAACAAATATTTATTAAGCAACTACTGTGTGTCAGTCACTGCATTAAGCTCTGGGTTATAAAGACAAAAAAGAATCAAGCCTTGCTCCCAAGAAGTTTATATTCCTTTGAGGGAAAGTAACATGTGTACAGATAAATACAAATTATATGTAAGATAATGCAAAGTAATTTAGAAGAGGGAGTGTTAACTGGGAAGATTTGAAAAGGCCTTGGGTTGGAGCTGACCCTTGAACATGATTTGAAAGGGTAATGGGAATGTAGAGGAGATTTGGACAAGAGAAGACCAAGTTCCAAACCTAAGGTGGTTCCAGGGGTAAAGTCCAAATGTTTGGCGGCCATCATCTGACGGCTGGAGGGCAGGGGCATGGAGTCACAGCCATCTGCTTATAGTCAAAGAATGGGGTGGGCCCACCAGAGCAGGTTTGATAATGTGGGTTTAATGGGGTTCTTTACATTTTCAAAGAGTGGAGCCCTAAAGGGCTGTGTGATCAGGAAGAGACGGAACAGTCAGGTCTGGAAGGAAGGGTGATGGATGGACAGCTCGTGGAATCCCCTGGCATAGGCTCGGTGTTGAAATCTGGAGGAAAGACTGGCAGATTGGATGAGGTCCCTGTGGGGTTGCAGGAGGATGAGAACGCTGGTGAAGTTTTAGCATGGGCAGGAGTGGTATTGAGAAAAACAAAAGGATTGTGAATTAGCAGTGAACATCCTGGGAGATTGTGTCCTGAATTTTACAGTGTACTTGATCTTTGAGTTTCTTTGACTTCAGCAACACTCCGCAGTCTTGACGTACAAGTGAAGAAAGCAATTGGGAGGCAGTTAGTTTCTTACTGTTAGAGATTATTATGAGCAGCAGAATGCCAAGTAGTTGAGGCGTCCTGTGGTGGTAGAGAGAACATAGTTGGGTTTTTTAGGCTCCAGGTAACATTTTACTAGGAGGCAGTTAGACAGAATTCTGGCCCTGTAGTCAGGAAGTCCTGAGTTCAAATTCAGCCTCAGGCATTTACTAGCTGTATGACCCTGGGGAAGTCACTTAACCCTGTTTACCTAATCCACTAGAGAAGGAAATGGCAAATCACTCTAGTTTCTTTGTCAGGCAAATGCCATGTGGGGGTCATGAAGAGTCAGACACAACTGAACAGCCGCGTTTTACTAACATTAGGTAGAATAGATGTGCTTATCAGCCCAGTTATACACAATCAGGATTATACACAGAAAGTCATAGAATTTTAGAGAGGAAAAGGACCTTGGGTGTAACGTTCCTGTCAAGATTATTATTGCCACTTTATTTTCTTCAGGTGCTCAGAACACTTAGAAGTGAGGAGGGGGAGTCACTAATTTGATCAGAAATTTCTGATTTAAAATCCCCAAATAAAAGGCTGTTGATTTTTTTTCCACCTCCCATCATCAGTCTGCAGAAGAGCACTTTATTAAAGGAATTTTTTCTCTTCATGGCAAATTTTTCTCAAATTTAATTTTATTATTTTTTCAATTAACAAGTATTTATTTTCTCTTCCTTTAATTTTTCCTCCCAGTCCCTCCTTCCCATTGAAGGAAAAACAGCCCCCCTCCTAACATGCACAGTTAGGCAAAGCAAAGTCCTCCGTTGGCCACTGGAAAAAATGTATGTCTGATTCTCTATCTTGAGGCCATCCCATGTCTGTCAAGAGGTAGACAGGATGCTTCATCTTCAGTCTTATGGAATCATTATTTGTTATTTCAGCAACCAGGGCTTAAAGTAGTTAAATTGTTGTTATTTATAATGTTTTTGTATAAATTGTTGTGGTGGTTCTGCTCATTTCACTTAGCGTCATTTCATGTGGATCTTTCTAATTTTGTTTGAAACTGTCCCTTTCATCATTTCTTATGATGCAGTAATATACTATTACATTCCCATGCTGTAATTTGTTTGGCCATTTCCAGTAGTCTGGACCTTTCTTAGTTTCCACATGTTGTAGAGAGTACGTTGACTACATTGTTGACAGGGGTTGACACCATCAAGTTCCAGTTTGGTAGTAAGGTGAATGGAACCAGCCCCAAGGACGGATTTAGGAGAATAGGGAGGGGTTCAGGGCCAGAGATCTTAGGAGAAGTTTTTTAGTAATGGTTCAGTTTCAGCCCATGCATTGGGAGATGGGATAGAGAAGGGAAATATTTGAAGAAGGCAGGTAATACTAAGTACATATTGCTTAAAATAATCAGAGTACATTAAATGAAATCTAGTGTCCAGTTGCGGTTAGAGCTAATTCTTTTTTATTTCATTTGCTTCACCAAATGCGTAAGTGATTGTGCCAGGCTTTTGGGTTGCAGAGATGGGAATTCTGAGATTGGAAGAGAGCAAAGATGAAAAGTGGAAGAAATCTGTTAACATTTATTTCTAGGACCTACTTTTGTCATCATCTGCAGCAGTAGAACCACGAAATTTGAACTCTTGGAAAGAGCAGCTGAACAGAGCAGGCACACACATGTGAAAGCTGTCTTGGAGGAGACATGATTTTGGAGACATGATTTTGAAGATATTGAGGGATTAATTTTCAAGATTGCTGTCCTTTTTGACACCCAGTGATTAAGAAGGAAACACCATAGATTTTTGCCTGTAGAAAGCAGTTGAGAGAGTATCAGTAACTATTGAATAATATGCTTATGTCTTTGTCTCTACAATTGTGGAGGATTGATAGGCTTGGTGAAAACATGAGAAAAAGGGATGGTCAGGATTGTGCAGAGTTTTGTTCTGCAGAACCAGTCTTCATTGAGCCATACTTGACTGAAAGATGCAAAGAACTCACGATTCTGTTGCTTGAGTATTTAAAATTAAAAAAAAAAACTTTCCAGAGATTTCCCTTTTCTACCCCATCTTCCAATGCATGGATGCCTGCCTCTCTATCTATGTTAATGACTGTGATACCTGACCTCATTTTTTGCACTTACTCAAGCTCTGTTCTACTTCAGCCACCCATTCTGGGCATAGAGTAGACCTTACCATTACTAAAACTGTTCTCCTCCTAAGATTATTTTTAAAAACCATTTGTAAAATTGAGCCTTAGTGACTCCTTGATAGATGCAAATACCTCTAGGTAGGTTTATTCAGTTATGCTTTTTCAGTATCAGAGTAAGGCATAGCATTGGAGGTGGTTCTGCTTTCCTTTGTAGAAGATGTGCTGATTCAATCAGCATCAAGCTCAGCCTCTTTAGAGAGACACAGGACCACACAAGAGAGATTGGCATCACCGTTGACCCTGGGAAGAGCCAGAGTCAGAAAATGTCTGTTGTAATTGGGTGGACAGTTAGTCCATTGTGTTGATCCAGCTGTTCCATCCTGAACAGACATTTAAGATGGATAACGAGATGGGCCTGACATTGAAGAGGAAGAAGAGAATAGGCTGGGTGACATTTGGTGAAACACACAAGATTATCTTGAGAAATTCCCATAATAGGAAGAGGAAAAGTGGTGAAATGGCTGACTTGAAATAAGAGACATTGATAAGGAAATGTTTGAGTGCTAGACTGCCTGGCTCCTTGAAAGACTGGTTGTTTGTTTGTTTGTTTAAAGGAGGAAAAAAAAAGTGTGTGTGTGTGTGTGGGCGGGGTGAGGGATGGGGGTGGGGAGATGAGAAGAGGACCTGATCTGAAATTTCATTTTGTTCAAGTCATTCAGCAGTGAATCTTCATCCTTTAAAAATGTTTGTCCTTATTTTGAACCATGAATGTACTTGATGGATGTGGCTGTGGCATTAGTGTAAATAATACCTTGAGTTCTGTGTTTCATTAAAATATTTAGGGGGAAACTAGGTTATCACTCAGTGTCACTGATTCAGGGGTTTCAGAGCTCTTTGCTTTGAGTCGGTCCTCCTTTACTTATTATTCTGTTTTGTTTTTAGGATGATGATGTCAAGACTCTGCTATCCAGTTTAATCTACTGTAGAAATTCAATGACCGCCGAGGAGGTCTTGAATGCTGAGTGTTTCTTTCTGCCCAAGATAACATTAATTGCATACCCAGAAAAAGGTCCTGAATGTGAAAAGAAGGAAGAGCTTGAGGAGGAGAACTTGGATATGTATGATGAAAAGGCCAAAAATAGTGAAGATAGTTTTGACCAGTAAAACAGTTTTTCCTTTTGCTTCTCAGATTTTACTTTTTTTCATTTGTTTAGTCTGAATTAAAGGAACTAAAAAGTTAATAATTACACCTGCGTAATTCTGGAAGGGTTCAGAACAAGTTGTCCTATTTTTCATGTATTCAGATATAAAAATAAAAGATGTTTGGATAAACAGAACACTGTTTGGTAGGATTTGTAAATTTTCTTGAATTTGGAATTATTAAAGAAATTTTAAATTATATTACTACTTTTGGGAATTGAGTAATAAAATTAGGAACTTGAAGCCATTGAAAAGGGATTGAATTTCTTTTTTATTATCAATATATTTAAAATTTTGCCGAAGTTGTTACAAAAGAGAAGCACTGTTTTTTTTATTTTTTAGATTTAAAGTAGTTTCTTTCTTTGTATTCATGTCTTTTATTTCATTTCATTTTATTTTTTTATTTTTAGGCAGTTGGGGTCACATAGCTAGTAAGTGTCAAGTGTTTGGTCTGAGGCCGCATTTGAACTCGGGTCCTCCTGACTTTAGGGCCCATGCTCTAGCCGCTGTGCCACCTAGCTGCCCCTCATGTCTTTTTTTAAACATTTTTTAAAAATAATTTTTGAGTTCCAAAATTCTCTTCCTCTCTTCCCTCTCCCCTTCCTGGGATGGCAAGCAGTTTGATATAGATTATGCATATGTAATCATGCAAAACGTATTTCCACGTTAGTCATGGTTTGAAAGAAAACACAGACGTCACTCCAAAAGATACCAAGAAAAAAAGTGAAAAATAGTGTGCTTTGATCTGCATCCAGACTCCATCAGTTCCTTCTCTGGATGTAGACAGCATTTTTCATCATAAATTCTTCAGAAGCATCTTGGATCGTTGCTAAGTCGTTCACAGTTGTCATCACACTGTGTCATTATTGTATTACTGTGTACGGTGCTCTCCTGGTTCTGTGCACTTCACTCTGCATCAGTTCATGTAAGTCTTTCCAGGTTTTTTGAGATCGTCCTGCTTGGCGTTTCCTGTGACACAGCAGTGTTCCATTTACAATCACGTACCATAACTTGTTCAGTCAGTTCCCCAATTGATGGGTGTCCAAAAGGAGTTGAATTTCCAGGGTGAACCTACGCTGTCATTGCTTTTCAATTTCTCCCAAGTAGTATGCTTTTCCTTTGGGTCAAGGCTAATGATAAGTCGCATAATATAGTGCTTTCCTCATCTAATTTTCAAGCATTACTGCAGGGGCTAGGCAAAGGACAGGGAGGTACTGTCTCCCCTTCCCTGGCCTGTGTTCAGGCATGTGGTTTAATTCCAGGAACCCTTGTCTCCAATAAGGAAGCTTCTTATACTCTTCTGCTCATTAAGAGTGTCTGGGGGGGGATGACTTTATTTATGGCTTACGTCTAATGCCTCCCTCAAAAACAGGAAATACAAAGGTACTTAATGTACAGTAGGAATGAAGTGTGATAAAGGTAATTTATCCCTATAACAAGAAATACTAACCTAAAAGACTCACATGTATGCACTAAGAGAAGAGGAGTCAGTAAAATTACAAGGGGTAATTAAACCTCTTCATCAATAGCCAAAGGGACAATGCTTATTTGCACGTCATGCACTGAGTCACTAGCTCTTCTTGGCTCTAGGCTGCCAGTAAGGGGAAGGGCCTGGTCATCCACTCATTCGAGTATAAGCCCTTCAGGGATGAGTCAGATATGACAGGAGGCAGTGCCCCCCTGCCCAAACCTCCACATAGTTTTCTTGAGGCAGGAATGGCGAACATGCTTCATGGTGGCACTGGTAGCCCTCTTGACACTCATTAAGATAAGCTAGAGGCATTTAACGAGCTCATTCTGTGCTAGGCCTGGGGATGCAGGTACAGAAGTAAGACAGTCACTGCCCTTTAGGAGCTTATATGGCTAGATCCCAATTGGTGCAAATAATGACTCCCAGGAAATATTCAAATGCATTCAAATTTGTATTATTCAAAGTTATGTAAAATAGGGTAACTAGTTCCAGTGCAATGGAAATGTTCAGTCTTTTCAGTCATTTCAGTTGTGTACTACCCTTTGTGACCCCAGCTGGGGTTTTCCTTGGCAGAGATACTAGGATGGTTTGCCATTTCTTTCTCCAGGCCGTTTTATAGATGAGGAACTGAGGCAGTGTTAAGTGACTTGCCCAGGGTCACACAGCTAGTGAGTGTCTGAGACCGAATTTGAACTTGGGTCTTCCTGACTCCGGGCCCAGTGAGTGCTCTGTTCACTGTGGTGTCACCTAGCTCCCCTTTGAGGGAAGATAGAGGTTCCCAAAGGTGGAGGAGAGGAGGGATAGTATAGCAGACATGCAAAGTAACCTTTGTAAAGACAACAAAGTGGGACACAGAATGTCTTGTACAGGGAACGTCAATGGGCCAGTTTGGATATGAAATAAGAAAGTAAAAGTCTGGGCTTTAAATGTCAGAGGAGTTTGAGTTTTAACCTAAAGGTAATGGGGAGCCATAGGAGCTTCTTGAGCAGGGGAATAACATGATTAAATCTGTGCTCTAGACAGTCCTTTGAAAGATTTGTGTAGAATGGATTATAGAGGGGAGAGACTAGATATAAGGACACTACTTAGGAGTCTATTGGAGATGTCTAAGGAAGAGGTGGTAAAGGTCTGGATGAGGGTGATTGTGTCTGAGTGAAAGATGATGGAGGATGAGAGTTGAGATGAAACTGACAAAAACTGGTAATTGATAGAATATGTGTGGATGAAGGATTCAAAATGACTTCTAGATTGAAATCCTTGGTGATTGAGTGGTGTCCTTGGCAGATAAGAAAGTTTACAGAGAAAGGTCTAAGTTTTGTTTTGGACGTATTGAATTTGAGATGTCTGTGTGGGACCAGGTGGAGATGTCCAGCAGGCAGATGGAGATGGAGGACTGGGGGTCAAGAAGGGGATGAGGGCTGGATTTACAGATCTGGGAGTCCTCTGCATAGAGATGAGGGCTGAATCCATTGGGCTTGATATTACCAGTGAGAAAGTGTGAAGAAGGACAAGAAGAAAGCTCAGGATAGAGCCTTGAGGGACACCCATACAAAGTGGGTGGGACATGCACGATCTTGCAAAGGAGACTGAGGACGGTTAAGGAGAAAGAGAACCACTGCAGATTAGGGTCATGGAATTTCAAGGAAGAGAATATTCAGAAAGAAGGGATGGTCCATTATTCAACAAGCATTTATCAAGTGACTACAATGAGCCAAATATGTGCTGCCCTCAGGGAGCTTGCATTTGAATGGGAAAGCAATTCTACACACATGGAAGTTCACACAAAATATATGCATGGTCACTTTGTGTGGTGAGGAGGCACTAGCAGTTGGGGGAATAGGAAAGACCAGGTAGCAGGTGTCATTTGAACTTGAACTTCAGGAAAACCAGAAATTCTAAGGTTCGGGTGAGAAGGGGGAGGCTTCCAAACATGGGAGAGAGCCAGCCTTTGCAAAGGAAGAGGATGGATTGTCACATGGGAGGGACATTCCTTTCCTTTCCCTACTTTTCCTCTCCCTCTCCTTCTCCCTCCCCCCACCATCTCTGTCTCTCACCTCCTCCTTGTGGGGTGTAAATAGTGTCTGATCTATAATACCTTGCTTCAGGTATGTTGTCCCCACCACCATTACCAGTATTCCATTGGAAGGGAAGTTGGATTTATTGCTAGAAGAGCTTAATTGCTGAGCATAATCTATTCTGGGAGCATACAATATTTCCTACTTGTGAAAAGCTTCTTCAGACCAGATAGCCAACTAAGCAAACGTGGAATCTCCATAACTGCTCAGAGGTATTGTGTGGATTACGCCTTTGATGTTTATTTGCTTCTCCTTAAATGCTAGGATTCATTTTTATCTGTTAATAGCTCTATTTATGGCTGCCAATTAGTAACTGCAAATTGCACTAGCTGTGTTGGATGCAAGCATAATTTAGCTACGATCATCTTGTCTGAGTCAAGGGCAGCATCTGTCTTAGTGATTCACTGACTGATGATTCATAGAAATTTGCAAAATTTGAACTTTATTGTTTCCTGGCCTTTCTAGGCAAATTCTGGACCCAACTCACTGTCCATCTTTAATCCCTGGCAGGTCAGTAAGCATTTATTAAGTGCTTACCGTCGCCAGCCTCTGTGCTAAGTTCTGAGGAGACCTAGAAAGCCAAATGACAGTGCCTGTCCTCAAGGAGCTCATAGTCTAATGGTGGAGACAACATGCAAAAAAACTATGGACAAGCTATACTAGACTGGATTTTTTTTTTAAGGCAGTTGGGGTTAAGTGACTTGCCCAAGGTCACACAGCTAGTAAGTGTCAAGTGTCTGAGGCCGCATTTGAACTCAGGTCCTCCTGACTTCAGGGCTGGTGCGCTATCCACTGGCCACCTGGCTGCCCCTTGTGGACAATCTACAGACAAGGTTAATTAGAGATAATCAAGAGAAGGGAGGCACTAATCTTGAGGGGCATTGGGAAAGGCTTCTTGCAAAGTGTGAGATTTTATCTGGGATTTAAAGGAAGCCAAAGTGAGGGAGATGAGAAAGGGCTCTTTGGGGGAATCTTAAAGTTCCATTCTTCATCCACTATAAGCTTCTATGATTTAGAGTGTGCATTCTTAATCTGGGGTCAGTGAACTTTGAATAAATATTTTGATAACTTTTAGTTTATTTGGTTCCTTTTGTAGTCTTATATATTTTGTTTTGCACATTCAAAAAAGTTATTCTGAGAAGGGATCCATAGGCCTCACCAGACTGCCAAAGGGGTCCACAACACAAAAAGTTAAGGCCTGTGACTTAGTCATCCATCATCAAGTGATGTTAAAAAGGGACCTTTTCTAAAGTCATACTGTTTGACCCAGAGATACCACTTCTTAGGCCTATATGCCAGCGATCAAATGAGAAGAAAAAGGACTCATCTGTACAGAATACAATGATGGCAGCTCCTATTTGTTTAGGCAAAGAACTGGAAATGAGGGAGGTATCCATCAGCTGAGAAATGGCTGGACAAGTTATGGCATATGATTGTAACGGACTACTGTTGTGCTGTAAGAAATGACAAAAGGGATGGTTTCAGATGAACCCGGAAAGACTTGTATGAACTGATACACAGTGCAGTTAGCAGGACAGTTTATACAGAAGCAACAGCAGCATGGAGAAACAATTCTGGAGGATGTGAGACCTCTGATCAACGCAGTGACCAGCTGTGATTCCAGAGGACTGTTGCTGAAGCATGGTTTCCACCTCCTGGCAGATTACGGACTCAAAATGCAGAATGAAAATACTTTTTTGGATGTGACCAATATGGAAATTTGTATTGCTGAAATATGTATTTTTAAAAAAATAATGGTCTCCCTGCCGTGGTGGTGGTGGTGGTGGGGAGTGGAGGATGGAGAAGGAAGCTAAGGATACAGTGGCCAAAAAACTAAAAAGAAAAGAGGATCATTGAAGCATTTTTAAAAATACACAGAAGAGAGCGGAAGGAAGGTCAGCAAGAAGCAAGCAGCACAGCCCTGAAGCTACATGTTTATCATATATTTTAGAAGAAAAGCGAATTACCAGTTTTATGTGCCGTCTTTTTCTGTTCTACTCTGTATCTGGAAACATCCGTTGTATCTGGTGTTCAAGTTTAGAATTAAAAATACTTAAAAAAAAGATGGGCATTTGTTTCAAGAAGATGATTATGGTTATTAAAAAAATAATTTCTGAAAGAGAATCAGCCCGCTCCATTCTGGGTCCAGCTCATTGTCCATTTTTGCTGTCTATCTAAGGTCTGTCTGTCTATCTGTCTGTCTATCTGTCTATCATCTGCACCCTATCCACTGTACGACCTAAGTAGCCATATACATACATATGCACGTGTATGATGTATGCGTGTGTGTGTGTGTGTGTGTGTGTGTGTGTGTGTGTGTGTATGACTTGGAGTCAGAAAGACCTGAGTTCAAATCCTGCCCCAGATACTAGTTGTGTGACTGTGGTCGAGTCACTTTTTGTGCCTCAGTTTCTCCATCTGTAAAATGGTAGTAATAACAGCCCCTATTTTACAGAGCAGTTGTAAGGATTAAATGAGTTTATATATATTGCTTTATAAATCTTAAAGCACTACATAATGGTAGAATAGCTATTTATTACTACTATTGATGTTATTATCTGTATTACTGTATAGCTTGTCCATCTACCTGCCTATCATAGCCTTGGACAGTAAACATTCTTTCTTCACTTAGTTTTCATGTGATTTGTTATGTTGAATTCCTCTGATCTCATTTAGGAGCCTTTGCAGTGTTACAGAGGTTGATGTCATCAGCACAATGTCATCTACAAATAGGTGCCAGATGCTCTAACAAGTGGGTGGTATGTCCATACCCATAGATGATTTGGTAATGACTCCCATGTCAGAGGAAAGTTGTTTCCTGCCTGTTAATTCCTATTCCATATTTTGTACTCACCGTTCTCAATGCTTCCCAATTGTTTTCTGAAATTGAGCATTTATGATGTATAGACATGAGGCTTCTGAGTGGTCTGCAAGTCTTTGACCTCTCATTGATTCCCTATTCTTGAAATATGTTTTCTAATATTTTCTCTCCAATGTTGCATGGACCTACCTTTGCAGAGAAGTCTCTAGACATTCAGACTGTATTTTGATTTAATTTGGAAGGTCTCATTGAGTTTGTAAAAGTATTTCTTTATCTTTTCTTCCTCTGCAACAGATGTAGGTGTATAAGCTATAGTTATTTTTATATGGTTTAAAAAATACTTTATTATGAGCTATGTGTTGCAAGATTATCACGTATCCTGTGAAATGATATTTCTTGCTGCTTGACGAAAACAAAGTCATCTTTGCCATCAGAGCTTATATTCTTTTAGGGGAGATGACATGTCCATATATAAGGTTAATAGGGGGCTGATGAAATCCTCTAATCCCCTACATGGAAGAGGATGATGAGCTTGCCCCTAGAAAGACTTTTGGACTGGAAAGGAAGGGTACCACTCCTTGATTTCATTGAGAACCCCATGATGAGGAGGTGGATGTAGATGTCTGTGTAGCCAGAATTGGTTGCATCCAGAAGACATAAAGCCAGGGTGAATTTCTTGACTCTGACTTTTCCAGACTAGCTGGTGTTGTGCAAGGATGAGTTGCTGTGGGCTTCCAGGTAGGGGTGGCCTCAGGCCCCATCTCATCTGGAGCTGGTACAAGCACAAGACTCTTCTGTTGCTTTGTTTCTGCTTTGTTTGTTGTTATATATGAAACAGGCTACAAGCTTGTGAGCTTCAACACACCAGTAGAGTGAGTCGGTAGGAGTCTGGGAGGTGGAATCCATGCCAGGATTTGCAGAAGCCTGTTGATGAGTGTGGTGTCCCAAACACAGCAGTTACTGCTGAGATTCATCCATCCATTGGCCATGCTCCATTTGGAAGTAAACTGGTGGGGTCCATGTGTTGTAGACATTGTTTTAACTGTGAGCCCATTCTCCCCAGGAGCCAGGAGCAGTAGGGGAGAATGTGCCCCGAAGTGTTGGGGGAAATGGTTGTAACTTTTTTCTTGCTCTATTTTCACAGCACATAACCCTTCATAAGTGCTAATTGATTAAATGGAGCTGGGGCACTAATCCCTAGCGGTTAACATGGTGGGAAGAATACAACAAAATTTCTTGATCCGATACCAAGAATCTGTCACATGCACACTGACCCCAACCTGGTAAACCATGTTGGCAGACGCTGAACCAGGCTGAGGGCAGAGGATGGGCCTCGAGACTGTCAGTGAGTGAGGTGGGTGTCTACTCCAAGCACGTGAAGACTTCCCCACGTGGAATGAGGAGATGAGAACAATTTGCCGCCAGCTGAAGCAGGCGCTGTGGAGTGCTTAGAGCTTGGTCAAGTTCATCCACTGCATCTCAGCCTTCCTGACGTTGGTCCTGCCGCTGGGCTTGGATGACTGTGGAAGAGAGTGAGGCTGACAACGCTGTGCAGTCTGCCTCCCTGAAATCCCCTTCACCCGGGAGGCCCGATGTCCCTCTGTGACCCTCTGGGTCCTCTTTGTAAAGAATACCAAACAACAACAACGTCACCCATCCCTTTAGCACACTCCTGGAAGCTTGGGGGACAATGTGGCCAGAGGGATTCCAAAGTTTGGCTATGTAGTTATATGCAAGGCACACAAAAGGTGATTTTATTGATTTTTTTTTGGAGGGGAAAGGGAATGAAGATGCTGGCAATTGGGATAATGGGGAAGGGCCTCAGGTTGAAGGTGATAGGGGAAGCAGGGATTTTAAAAGGCTGAATGAGGAGGGAGCCCGCCAAGGTACTGGGAAAGGAGATGGTGTCGGTGAGGCCCGTTTGGCAGGGCCATAGTGAGAGCTTACTTTTCAAGGCGTTGATAATACAAAGAGGTTTGAGAACCTGGTCTCTGCCTTTATGGTTAGGGACTGGCCCCGGTACAGAGACCCCCCAAAATGCTTGTTGAACAAAGGGAGAGTTGTTTCTCCATTTCCTTTTCATGTACTGCAGTGTTCAGGAGAAGGCTAAAGGTTCTGAAAGGGCAAAAAAGGCCAAGGAGGGCTTTGGCAGAGTAAATACATCTCTCCTGGCTGAGACAAAAGGTCATTGTTTTTCAGAAAGGAATAAGTTGGCATGAATATGCTGAAGGTTGAGGACAGACTCGGGATGGGAGGGGAAGGTTGATAATATGCTCACATTCAAGGATTGTAAAGGAAAAGTAGGGAATCAGAAACATATTAAATTGTATTTAAGGTTTTTCATGGGGGTTTCTAGAAAATATTGTTAATACTCAAGTAGGCCTGTGATCTCATTCCAGAATTTCCTTGTGGTGATTCACGGTGCAGCCCATCCCTGCCTGCCCGCCCAGTGCCATGCTGGTGCGTGTCCTCCCATAAGTGCACCGCAGGGCGCCCACTCAAAGCTACTTGAAAGCCTTCCTTACTTTTTTGATATTGTGAGGGTACCAGTAGAGCCCTTAAGGAAAAAAAGAAACATTTATTAAGTGCCTGTGATATGCCAGATGCTGTGCTATAAGCACTTCATAAATATCCTCACAACAACCCTAGTAGGCAGGTGCTATTATTATCTCAATTTTACAGTTGAGGAAATTGAAGCAGACAGAAGCTCAGTGACTTGGTCAGGGTTTGAATCTGGATTTGAACTCGGGTTTTTCTGACTCCAAGCCTAGCACTGTGGGTCCTGGAGGCCAGCACCCATCTAGTATGCCACTTAGCTGCCTGGTTGTTCACCCATCCTGCCGCTGGCCAGCCCATCTTCTCTTCCCAGCATACATTTCCGTTACTCCTGTTCTTCAGAATTTCCTGATGGTTGTATGTTGTAGCCTACTGTCTTTCTCCATGAACCTCTCCATTACTCTGCTCATGTTCAGAACCGGCGGTGTCTACTTCTCGTTGCTGTGAAACAACACTGATAAAATGTTAGTGTTGAAAAGATGGGCCTTTGTATAGGAAGATTGAAATCAGTAAAAGAGCTTTGCCATCTCCTTAAAGCAATCCCACATCCTCTCCTCCTTGTCCTGTTTGATTCTGGGCTTAGAATTGTCTCTCTGTAGTGTCTGACCCAGATGCACACACCGTTGGACAAGCTCTGTTGGCTGACCTTCAGAATGCATGGGGGGTCCTGAGCGATAGCCTTTCTTCACCTACTTGGTCTTTGCTGTGTGGATGGGCAGGCTACACATCCTTGGATGATTACAGATCCCTGCCAGCAGGAGCTTCAAGCCGTCACCACCTTTGAAAACAGGAGTATCTGAAGGAGCTTGCCTGAGGGAATCTTTCCCTGCCCTGGACTCTGTGCTGGATGTCCATCAGAGGAATGGATATCTGGGGAGAGGGTACGTGCTCTATGCTCTGTCTGATGTTTATGAGCAGAGGGTCACTGAACAGAGTTAGTTGTGTTGCGCCTTTCAAGGAATCCTGCAGCGTCTTGATGCACACATTGAGAGAGACCTTGTTGTAAAAAAGCCTGTGCATTGATGTTTTGTTCTACCAAATCAAATGCATTTTCATAGTCAACAAATTATAAACACAGTGGGAGCTTGTGTTCTCTGCATCTTTCAGTCAATTATGAGATGGTAAAGATAGGATTCATTTTTTATGATTTCTTATGAAAGCCTGCTTATTGCTTAATAATAATTGAAGATTATTATTGAAGATGCCCTTAGTTCAAGTATTGATGACTTTCCTAAAGATATTGTGTAGATGGAAAAGACCCATAGGTTGAAGTTCTCTCAGCCATTTTTTTGTATTAATAAGGCCTAACATCCCCCCCTCCCCCAACACACCTTTGATAGCTTTCTCTCCTTTAGAGATCTTATATATTGGTTTACCAATGCCCTCCCAATTACATCTAGCATGAATCTCTTCCTTATATAATTGGTCCAAACCAGTTTCTTTCCACATCGTTATTCTCTTTACTTCCATTTCTGCCTCTTTTGTAAGCAAATCAGATACTGTGGAAGGTTAGACTCTAAGCATGGCACTTTTGCCATCCTTGATGCAGAAAACATCTAGTTGAAATGATTTTCACAGATCTTTTCTGTTTTTTGCTCTTTGTGGTCTCCTTCCATTTTTATGCTCCTGGGATAACTATGCTTGGATATCTTGCCCCATTTTCTTTATGTTGTTTTTACCCTTTACCACTTTTCTTTGCTGTATGATAAAACACCATTCATAATTATCCATCCTCGTCATCCATAAAATTGTACAGATGTGTCTATATTCTAACTTGGTGTTGCCTTTGGCCATCTCTGTTTAACAAGTAAATCAGATGGTCAATGGCTACGGCACTTTCTGGGCTCTTTCAGTCTTCTTGTTGTAGCAACTCATTTGCATTGGTGTCATTTCTGGATGAAATTATATGTTTCAACCTATGAAATAAAGGAGAATTTTAATAGTTATGGTTAATATTTAATGTCATGCTGACAACAGTTAGACAATTAACAGGATCAGGCAAGGTGGATTGGGGGCTGGGATTAGGAAAGGGCTGAACCAGATATCCAGTTCCCAATTTGGCAAATTAAACCTAAGTCTCAGCAATCACCATTTGAAGTTATAATTGCTCAGAAGGCTGAGGTCTCGGTCGGCAGATTCAAGAGAAGAGTCAGGAGCAAGAAGATAAAGCAAAAGTGGGAAGGAGCCACCAGGTTTGAGTGATGATAATGTGAGCTTCAAGAATCTCGGAACTCAGAGTGATGTATCAGCCCTGAGGATCACAGTGTAGGACTGAGCCTAATCCAGTGACAAGGGGGATTGGTCTGGCCACTCTTATCTTTTATCCTAATTACAAGTGACCTTTCATCTGTGGGGCTGTGCACCGTGGGACCTAAATGGCTATTTAGGAGTACTGAAGCTACCATTATTCTTATATGAGATCCAGGATTAAACAAAAGGGGACAAGATCATAGGATAATCACACAAAAATAATAGTAATAGCTAACATTTATGTAGCACTTATTATATGCCAGGCACTGTGCTCAATGTTCTACAACTATTATCTTATTTGATCTTCCCAACAACCCTAGGACATAGGTGTTATTATTATCTGTATTTTACAGATGAGGAAGCTGAGGCAAATAAAGGTTAAGTGACTTGCCCAGGGTTTCACAGTAAATGTCTGAGGCTGGATTTGAACTCAGGTCTTCCTGACTTGAGGCATGGTACTCTAACTACTGTACAACCTGAGTTGTCCAGATACAATTCAGAGGCAGCCAGGTGATGCAGTGAAGTATTGGAAGTGAAGAAGACCCGAGTTCAAATCCTACCTTAGACTCTTACTAGCTGTATGACCCTGGGTAAGTCACTTAACCTCTACCTCAACTTTTCATTTGTGAAATGGGGATAACAATAGCACGTACCCTGCCTGGGTTGTTGTGAGGATAAACTGAGATATTTGTAGAACACTTTGCAAGCCTTAAATATGCAAATGCCGGTTTTATTTTAATACAGAATTAAGACAAAAGAAAACCTCTAATGAATAAAAAAGCAAAAAGGAAAATTAAGGAAAAAAATCTCTAATGAATAAGATAGATACAATCCTTGGTTAGCTCTGGGGACCATGAGCAGAGTTGAATTTTAGACGAGGGGCAGCACTGCCATCTGGTGGCAGTAAGCTCAGATGACAGGCTAAGTTTTGAGACGTGAATAAGCTTATTAAAGGTGATTGTGCAAAACTACCCCAATGTGAACCGACAGGAAAGATCAATATTGAATAATTACTCTACTAATTGTGATAGTTAATGGGACAAAGGCATTGACTGGTATAGCCCAAAGTCACCTAGTGCTGGCTTTCTGGCTGTTTTTAAGCATTGATTCTCTGCCCAGGTGGTAAATTATGCTGTGCCCATTCAAATGTGCTGATCTCTGTGTAGAGGGATAGTTTCTCAAGCATCTTCTATCAGTTATATTTTTAGCAAATTAAAAGCAAGATTGTGTGTATGTTCTGTATTGAGTTTTAATTGGATAGGACCTAAATTTATGAAAAAGGTGTGAAATCAGGACAGCTATTCTCTAGCTTTGAAACATGTTTTTACTCTGTTTATGACACTACCTTTTGAGGCAGGTAGCCAGTATTTCCCTTCTCTAGAGCAGGCACCCTAAACCCTTCCAACCCGACCCTAGCTTTAACCCATGGAGAAGTTTCATGAAACACCATGGTCCGCCTCTGAAAAGTTGGAGTTGAGGGTCACCCTCAGGGCAGTGGAAAGATGCATGGTAGCAGTGAAGGGGCTGCAGCACATTTCAAAGTAAGGCTTATGTAGGAGAAGCAGCATCAAGGATATCTTTGAAGAAACTGGTCATCTTAGAAGAAGAGGGGCTGGCCATGGGAATGAAGGATAGTGATTGGGCAGCCCATGTGCTTCCATGATGTCAAGAGACTGTGGAGGCTTTAAGCTTGTTGGGTGTTGCTCCGTGAGGCGGTAAGTTGACAAGAGGACATGGATAAGTCCCATAGAATGGATAGGCATGGATGGGTGGTCATTTGCCTTACTGGAGGATGTGCCTTCATTAAGGAGATCCATTATATGTTGGGGTGTGGTCATACTTGCTATTCACTGATTGAGCTGGCCCCAAATATCAGTTCTCCCGATTCCTTGAAAGATTTTTTTTTACTAAGCCAGGAATTACCAAAATATGATTCTTCAGGTGGGCTACTAGAGGAAACCCAAGTTGAGGCTTGGACAGCCTTTGAGATAGTGGTAGTGATGGAAGGCTCACACTGTCCTTTCTTGAGAGGCCACATGGCATGGTGGTTAACTTGCGCAACTTGGAATCTGGAGGACATGGATTCTAATTCTGCTTCAGCCAATGCCAGTGACCCTGGGTAAGTCACTCAGTTGTTTTCAGATTCAGTGTCCTCATCCATAAAATGGAGATAATAACAGTACTTACCTCAGAGGCTTGTAGTGAGGAGCCATTGAGGTAATATATGTAAATAACTTTGAAAGCCTTTTAATGTATTATTATTATTAGTGATGGTGGTGGTATAATAGAGGCCTTCCCCTTCCCTCCAGAGCTTGTACAGATACTGTGTGTGTATGAAGAGTCCCATTACATTATTATTAGAATAGGGGCAAGGGTGTGTGGGAGGGTATGCTGGTGGGGGTTGGGTGGAGTGGTATAAAGTATATGGGGGCTGTATGTGGGTAGTTATTTCCCTTTCCTCACTTTTTCTTTCTCTTGTTTCCTTCATCTCCCTGTGTCTTCTGTGGGCCATCCTTTCCTTCTACCTGACGCTTATCTTTGGAATAGATCTGCAAATTGTCATTTTGGTCTGGTGGGACAGGATGGAGTTGGATTAGAGGAGAAAAGCTAAAGGGAATTCAGGGGGCAACACTGACCTTTTACCTCCAAAGAAATGAAAATGCTTCCAGTTCCTTGATCTTTTCCTTAGCATTCTGTTCCGGTTCTCCGGAAGCCTCTTGTTTTTCATAATTCAAGATGATACCACTGGTGGTGGTTGCTGATAGCATTGATGAATATAGCAGGAGTACACACCTCACCACGTTCTTAATTTGTTATGACATTCAAATGAAATAATGTGTGTAACATTCTCTGCAAACCTGCAAGCTCTCTGTGTCAGCTGTTATGTAGCCTGAGCTACCATCCAAGCCTGGAGCATTTTGCAGGAACTCTCCTAAATGGTGGAGAGAATGCTGATGTGACCTTACATGGCTTTAGTCCATGAACTTGTTTTCTAAAAATATTTTGGTAGTTTTATTTCAATACAATTGGTTTTCTTTGTAATCCTACGTGTTCTGTTTTACACGCTGGAAAAACATAATTCTGGGAAGGCTTCACCAAGTTTTGTATTTCCAAAATACAAAAAAAGCCAGAATCCCTGTTTACATCCCATCTCCATCTTTTAGAGGTACAGAAATGGAGACCCAGAAAGAAGATGGCACAGAACCAAGGCTTGTGCCTTACTCTGTGTTCGTTGAGTTCCTACTCTCTGCAAAGACATGCTAAGCACTAGTGGCTCCATTAGAGAGCAGCACAAGACTGGATAAAATGACAGGCAGGCTCACGCTGTGTCAAGCTCGTCCCGAAAAGGGAATTAGATATACTTACCGAGGGTCCTCTTGCCAAATTCACAAGGCTATTGAAGTTAAAGAGTGAGATTCAGAAAACAAGCTGGCCCTGTGATTCATGGGTACACTCCTCTGCTGGGGCCTCAAGAAACCTGACATTTCCCTTTTCAAGCCAACCAGTGGTGCAATGGAAGGAACATGGGTTTGGATTTAGGAGGCCTAGGCTCAAATCTCGGCTTTGGCATTCCCTACTAGTGTGACTGTGATCAAGTCTGCCAGCCTCACTGGGTCTCGGTTTCCTCCTCTGTAAAATGAAGATTTTGGACTGACTGGCTTCAGAGGGCCCTTCTGCCTCTAATAAAAGGAGTGGAGTTGTTTGGGAGTAAGATCATATTATGGTGATTCTAAGTGTGTATTTTTTTTTAAACGCAAGCTTTTTGTCCTGAGCTAAGATAACTGGGTCATGTGTGATTCTCTCATTCATCCATTCAAATGGCTGATTTTGTTTCCAAGACCTGTTAGATCTCAGCATCACTTTACCTTAGGAGTACTGAGTGCCATCTAGTTGTGGGTGGTTTTTCGCTCTTCAGATGGATGGAGAAATGCCCAGCTTTCTCTGTTGGACCTCTCCAGTGGTCCCAGCTTCCCAGCTACAGGACAGTGTGAGTCCTTGGAAGTCTTTCTGTGCCACTGGATAATCCTGTGTGGTCCATTGTTCTTTGACTCTCGGTTCCCGCTTTTGTGGACTTGCCTATCACCTCCAATTATTTATGAACTGCTTGAAGTAAATATCGAGAGTCTGTGCTAATAGAAGACTGCAGGGGGAAAGGGGAGGCCTTTAAAATGTTGTATTTCTCACCCCCCTTTAAAAGGATCCCAAGTTGAAGTTAAGGGTGCCTTGGGCCCTACAGAGGATACATGTATATGAATATCATGAACATTCTGGACTAGCTGTCCCATGGTGCAGAGTGCCCTCTCTCTGAGAATTCTGGGCACGTCCTTCCTCCCAGACAACCCTAGGAAAATGCATTCTACATAGCAAGGAGAGTGTATACCAATGCCTCCCACCTCAATCTTTTAAATTTCTTTTAAAGAATTTTATTGGTACTCTTAAAAATAAAAGCTCCACAGTCATCGCCTCAGGCCCCCATGCACAAAGAGCCTTCTCTTGTGTAAAGAGGACCGGGCAGTGAAATGCTCTGCTTGGTGTGATTCCCTCTTCCCCCCACCCCCTGCCTTGTGAGTTTCAGATTCTATGCTGCTCCTGTTGGCTAAGAAGGGCTGCTGCTGCAGTAGCTGCTAAGCCAACAGGCACAAACTGTCCAAATTGTCCTCCCTGCCATTTCCTGGCTGCATGTCAGTAAGGAATATGAACGGCTGTAACTTCTGGGGAGGGAGCCCCTACACAACCTGGATGCAGTGTGGCTTCAAAGCCATATAGTACCCAAGTTGGGCCTGTACCTATTTTGTCTGCAGAAATATTAAAGATGAAGTGATCTTGTCAGACTCCGAAGGTCAGAGAACCAGAGGTCCAGTGATAAGTTATCATCATCGTCATCATCTTCATCATCATAGCTAGCATTTAGATATCACTTGAAGGTTTCTAAAGTGCTTTACAAATATCTCATTTTATCTTGAGAGATAGATTTTATCATTATACTCTTGTTACAGATAAGGAAAATGAGGATTAAAGGAGTTTGGTGACTTGCCCAGGATCACACAATTAGTAAGTGTCTGAGGCTAGATTTGAACTCATATCTTTCTGACTTGAGGTCCTGTGCTATATCCACTACTATACTTAGGCAGCCTTATAATAATAGCTAGCATTTATATAGCACTTTAAGGTTTGCCAAATGCCTTGTACCTCAATTTATCCTCACAATAACCCTGGGAAATAGGTGCTATTATTATCCCCATTTTACAGATGAAGAAACGGAGGCAGACAGTGGTACAGTGACTTCCTCAGGGAAGCCAGTAAGTGTCTGAGGCTGGAACTGAACTTAAGTCTTCTTAGCTCCAGGTTCTGTTCATTCTCCACTGTGTCACCAAGCTGACGGGAGTCCGTTCCTGACTTTGTCAATGCTGAGCCGATATAGCCCCAAAGGGTGGTATTTGGGATGTGGCCCAACGGTGAATGCAGGTGGTGATGAGACACCACATCCTTCAAGCAAGGGAGTAATTGATCCATCAGCTATGTGCATTTGGCAGTGAACTCCTGAGGCACATGCTTTTTAGCAGCCACTTTCAGCTTAAGCTCAGTGTCCCCAGGGACTGAGGGGGTATAAGGAAGAGAGTATGCTACTGATTTGGGGGCATGTGTCTCTTTTTCTGTTCTTCCTGCCTACTCAGTAACTATCCTTTTGTAAAAGCTAGTCGATGTTTACTGGTTAAATGTTATTGAGGCACTAATCGATGGGTCAATCAGTGATATGAGGGAGATACAAGTTATAACTCATAGTGGGAAGAGCAGAGCAGAACAGGGGCTTAAGTCAATAGAATTAGGGAAAACTCCATAATCCCTTAGGGTTATCTGCAGAATCCCAACTGGGAAGGTAGCCAGAATTTGAGAACCTGGCTCAACAGAGTAGGCTCTTTTTCTTTTTCTTTTTTTCTTGTTTTCAGGCAGTTGGGGTTAAGTGACTTGCCCAGGGTCACACAGCTTAGTAAGTGTCAAGTGTCAGATCTGAGGTCGGATTTGAACTCAGGTCCTCCTGACCTCAGGGCTGGTGCTCTACCCACTGGGCCACCTAGCTGCCCCTAGGCTCTCACTTTTCACTGAGCTACGTTTGTAACAAGGAAAAATGGTTAGGTAAAACTACTAACACAGACTTTGAGAATGTTAGCAACGTTCTAGACCTATAGACACCCCCCCCCCCCACCGGCCAAGACAGAGGAAAACATGTTTCACATTCTATTCACTGGAACCATGACTCCTAGTTCTTTTTTGTTTTTAATTGGGTGCTTTATGATTATGGTTCTTTATTTTTACCATTCTTAAAAAGCAACAAAAAGTGTCTTGGTTTGGGAAATCAGAATAGCACCCTCTGTATGTTAGGATGAGGGAGAGAGATTTTTCAAAGCTCTAGCCTTTCTCTCCCTCTCTCTCTCTCTCTCTCTCTCTCTCTCTCTCTCTCTCTCTCTCTCTCTCTCTCTCTCTCTCTCTCTCCCCTCTCTCCTCTCTCCCTCTCTCCCTCTCTCCCTCTCTCTCTCTCTCCCTCCCTCTCTCCTTTTTAGCAGTTAAAGCTGTCACATCTATGGTGTAATACTGAATGATCTCATTCCCTGATCTCATCAGGGAATTTCTCAATAACATGGAAACAAACTTCTCCAAGCCCTCTCACTTCTAGTTCTTTCCTTTTGTTAATCATTTTCAGTTTATTCTGTTTATAGTTTGCTTTTAATTCATTTGCTTGCAATTTGTCTTCCCCTTTAGATTTTAAGCTCCTTGAGGGCATGGATTGTCTTTTGCCTCTTTTTGTGTCTCCATCACTTAGTACAATGCCTGGTTCATAGTAAGCTATTAATAAATGTTTATTGATTGATTGAAACAGACAAGGCTAATTCCTTGAATGGATGATGCTGCCCTAAATAAAAACAGCCTGGACATTTTTATAGGAATGGTTGATTTGGCATCTGGCCCAATTGTATCATAGCTTGTGCAAAAAGGAGAAAATAGAGATTTGAAGAGGCTTAACAAATTCATATTTTTACTTATAAAATATAATTGTTTAATTGTTTCTAGAATCATAGACACATAGAGCCAGATCAAAAAGGGACTTTATTTTTTAAAATTTTATTAATTTATTTTGATTTATCAACAATCACTTCCATATGCTTTTGAGTTGAAAACTTTTCTCCCCCTTCCCCCACCCTCCCCAAGACGGCGCACAATCTGATATAGGCTTTACATTTACATACTCATTAAACATATTTTCACATTAGTGAAGTTGTAAGTAAAAATTAAAACCAATAGGAGGAACCATCAGAAAGATGAAACAAAACTCAACAGAAGGTAAAAATAAGTGATAGCGATTCGACTTCCATAGTTATTTCTTTGGATGTGGACAGCATTTTCCATCCCGAGGCCTCTGGAGATGTCTTAGATCCTCGTAATGCTGAGAAGGGTTCAGTTTAACAATCTTAGTCATTGCATAACGTGGCTGTTATTGTGTACAAAGTTCTCTTGGTTCTGCTCACTTCACTCAGCATCAGACCATACAGGTCTTTCCAGGTTTTTCTGAAGTCAGCCTGTTCATCATTTCTTACAGCACAGTAGTATTCCATTACATTCATATACCACAACTTGCTCAGCCATTCCCCACTTGATGGGCATCCTCTCGATTTCCAATTCTTTGCCACCACAAAAAGAGCTGCTATGAATATTTTTGTACATGTGGGTCCTTTTCCCATTTGTTTGATCTCTTTGGGATATAGTCAAAAAGGGACTTTAGAAGCTGTCTACTCCAACCTTCTCATTTTACAGTTGGGGAAACTGAGGTTCCATGAAGGAAAGGGACTTTCTTGATGTCTCACGTTGTTAAGTAGCAGAATTCCTCTGACTTGGAAGCCAGAGCTCTAATTGTTCTTAATGGAGTTACTTTTTTTCCCTAAAAGACAACATATAAAATGTTTTTGTTTCTTTTGCATGTACCTTCCAGATTATCATAGTGCTTTATGTTTACGAAGCACTTTATATTTATTTCACAATGTCCCTGGGAGGCAGATATGCCCAGTTTTATGATTCCTATAACAGGTGGGCACCTTGGCCCCTGCCAGTACATCCATATTCTTCATCTCCCTAGTTTTTAATTTTGTGATTTCATGAGAGCAATCTCTTGGAGGGATAGCCAATAAAAGGAAGATGATGTGAGGCCTTCCTGTAGAGGGAAGCAGGTAAAAACCGGGACATCTATGAAAATGAGAGAGAGGGGAGAGAGAGAGAGAGAGAGAGGGGAGAGAGAGAGAGAGAGGAGAGAGAGAGAGAGAGAGAGAGAGAGAGAGAGAGAGAGAGAGAGAGAGAGAGAGAAGAGAGAGAGAGAGAGAGAGGAGAGAGAGAAGAGAGAGAGAGAGAGAGAGATAAAGGCTAGAGCTTTGAAAAATCTCTCTCCCTCTCATCCTAGCATACAGAGGGTGCTATTCTGATTTCCCAAACCAAGACACTTTTTGTTGCTTTTAAGAATCTGAGACCCTGAGGTCATATCATGACCCTCCAATTTGGACTGCCTAGCATAAAAGTGGACCAAAATTCAACAGGAAAGTCAGCCCCAGACATCATGTTAGGAAGCTCTTGAGAATGAAATATAGAAGACACAAAGGGAGATGATTTCAGTTAGGAGGAAAGTCAAAAGTTATCCAAAGATGAATCCAAAGATGTTATACAAACGTGGAGGCACAGAGATCACTCCAGTCAACTTAGATTTTAAAAAGATAGATACAGCAGATAGAGTCATGGATAAAACAAAAGCCTGGCATGTTTTTGTACAAACAGTGTTAGGAATGCTGAAGCTCAGAACTAGCCCGAGCTGGTGGAGAACGTTTAAGACCAACCAAAGGGTGCTTAATCTGTATTGGAAAAAGAAGAGGATGAAAAGAGGAGTGCTTGGGAATAGATGGCGCAGATGAAGGGGTGGAGCACAGGTGAATTGGACTAGAGGGCCAGTGAGGTCCTCTTAAAACCTCCAGATTGGGGCAGCTAGGTGGCCCAGTGCATAGAGGTCTGGCCTTGGAGTCAGGAGGACCTGAGTTCAAATCCAGTCTCAGACACATAACACTTACTAGCTGTGTGACCCTGCGCAAGTCACTTAACCCTGATTGCCTTATCAACAAAACAAAACAAAACAAAACCAAAACCTCCAGATCTTTGGTCTGCAACTTGCTAGGAAGAATCAAGGAGGGAGTTAAAGCCTACTTTCTGGTTCCAAGGCTACCTTTCTATCCACTTGCCTCATGCCAGTTCTGTCTGTGGGCAGCTTGTGAGCCTGCCTTAGGGAAGAACCATCATTCTCTCTCTATTTGGGGAGCTTTAATCATTGCAAGAGAGAAACAGATGAGTCTTTGTTAAGGAGTGCCATTACTCTGGATTACCTAGTGGGGAAGGCTCTTTGTGGGACCCCCAGGTATGGAGTTGGCAGCAAATTTTTTCAGCTAAGACCTAGTTTCCATGCGCCTTTGTTATCCTGGGTGCTCTGTGTCCCCATCGTAACGTAAAACCTGCATACACTAGAAACAGGATGAGTTTGTCATTGGTGTTTGATAGAGGAGTGGCCACCTCCATGTGCAGAGGTCTCTCTGTCCACATCTTGAGTGTTCTAACTCTTTGACCAGTTTATTAACCTAATTCCTCCCCACCTTCAGTTTCATTTTTATGGAGTCTTCTGTGTGTTTGAGGATAAAATCTTTTTCCATACAGCAGGTAGCAAAAGTGTGAGCCAATCTTGAAGCCAGGAAGAGCTGGGTTCAAGTCCTGCCTCTGGGGAGCCAAGATGATTTGCAGTGACTTGCTTGAGCTCTCCCCCAATCCCCTCCAAATAACTGTAAAAAATGGCTCTAAACAAATTCTGGAACATCAGAATCCGTAAAACAAATTTCCAGCCCAAGACAACTTGGATGGTTGATGGGAAAGGTTTTTTGCTCTGGGCTGGGAGAAGAGTGCAGTTCAGCGTGGGCCACAGAGGCAAAGATGGGGCTAGAGCAAACTTGGAGCAGGCTTCAGGAGACTGAATCACAGGCAGCTTTGGTGATTTCCAGACTTCTCAACCCACAAACACCAAAGACAACCTAGAAAGTCAGTGGGAAAAGTCTGTTAGACCTGGGTGAGAGAGGAGTGAAGTCCAGTCCTGGCCCTGGGGTAGTCCTGGGGTGGTGGCCACAGTAATAGTGGTTGCTTCCAGAGCAGGCGGTGGGGGGAAATCAAGTGGCTGATCGGAAGGGGACTGCAGGGATCTATTTGTTGGTGCTGAGGCAGAATTCTCTTGCTTTGCCGTGCTTAGATCTGGGTTGTAGTCCTGGGTGGTGGTCCAGGGGTTAGGTTTAGTGCTGGCTTGTGGCTATGGTGAGAGGGAATCCACCTCACAATTCCAAGGCAGAAAAGAGTGCTTGTGGTCGCTCATAGTACAAGCCAGGAAAGGAGTAAACACCTCTCCTTTGGTCATACCACCTCAGAAGAACTGAAAATTTACAAGTCCCTAGAAGCAGCTCTAAAAACAGCTGCACAAAACCTCTGAAGCTTGGGACAGTACACCCTCCACAATGGAAGCAGAGCTCTACCTTAACAAAGAGTTAAAAGTCAAATAATTGGCTGGGAACATGAGCAAATGGAGGAAAAAAACCTCAGATTACAGAATCTTACTTTGGTGGCAAAGAAGATCAAAACATACAACCAGAAGAAGACAACAAAGTCAAAGCTTCTACAGCCAGAGCCTCCAAGAAATTATGAGTTGGTCTCAGGCCATGGAAGAGCTCAAAAAGGATTTTGAAAAGCAAGTATGAGAAGTAGAGGAAAAATTGGGAAGAGAAATGAGAGTGATGCAAGAAAATCATGAAAAACAAGTCAACGGCTTGCTAAAGGAGACCCAAAAAAACCTGAAGAAAATAACACCTTAAAAAATAGCCTAATGCAAATGGCAGAAGAGGTCCACAAAGCCAATGAGGAGAAGAATGACTTCAAAAGCAGAATAGAAAAGGCCAAATGCAAAAAGAGCTCCAAAAGCTTACTGAAGAAAATACTTCCTTAAAAATTAGAATGGAGCAAATGGAAGCTAATGACTTTATGAGAAATCAAGAAGTTAAAAGACATAATCAAGTCCTGCCTCTAACACACTTGGGTTTGGTAGTTAGGGCAAGCCTCTTAACTTCTTAGTTCCCCCCTCTCCTCCCTGCCCTAGCAGCCAATCAGCAAACATTTGTTAAGCACTTACTATATGACAGTCACTTGGCTAAGTATTGAGGATATAAATATAAAGAATGATGTGGTCTTTACCCTCCAGGAGCTTACATTCAATTGGGAACCACCCAAGACTGTAAGCTACAAATGAGTTGCTGAACTTAAGATTGGTAGAGAGAATCTCCATGCTGGGAGTTCCTTGCATGAAAGAAATCCCCCAAGTCAAGAGATGTCCCTCCACTCACACACCACCAAAAAAAGAAGGATATTAAGTTAATTCATCTTTAGGTACCGAAATTAGTCTTCTGACTCTGTCCTCACTTTGGAGTTCTTTATCTGGGCTAATTTTGTCTCTCCTCCAAATGGGCCAGGGGCTGAAGTTTTGCTTGGATGAAAAATAACAGGAGATGGGAAGAAGGGTGAGATGACTCCCTTCCTTATCTGTGTTCCACCATAGGCATTCTCTGCTTCAGCTACATTCACCCAGGCTCTTCTCCTTAAGAAGGTCCTTTTCCATGTGAGTATCACTCACTATGAAAGGTCCCCATCCACAAGCCCTAGGATGTTGCTTCTTCTGAAATAAGGAGTGAGGCAGTCCCCATTTGGATTGCAGCTTTTTTCCCCTTTTGATTGTAATAGATCTGGGGTAGATGCAAAGAACTCAAACAGTTATGAAAAAGGCCTCATGGAAATGGCAAGTTTTGTTTCCTGTGTAATAGAGGAAGGGCCTGGTAGGAAGCTGGCGTCTGCTTTGAGAGGTGCCTAAGGATCATGGGACCAAAGTGCTGTGAAATGAGGCAGGGTTGGGGGAGGCGGCTGAAAACACCCGACACTTGACTTTGGAGTTAGAGTCCCAGCTCTGTCCCTCCGCAGCTGTGTGACCATTGGCAGTTCACAACTTCTCTGAAGCTCAATTTCCTCATCTACAAAATGAGAGATGAGTGCCCAGGTCGCCTTTGACATGGCAGCCCCAAAAGGTGCAACATGAGCCTATGAGACGTGTAACCTGAGGTCATGTGCCTGGCTTTGTCTGACTCCCAGGTCCCAGGGCTGTTGAGAGAGCCCAATGACCTGTTCTTTGTGGAGGCACTTATACGTCATACATGGGCTTTAAGACTTCAGGGAATCTAAGATAGTGAACTTTTTGGATGCAGGGTCTTGGTGCTTTGAATTCCTGATCTGTCTTTGCCTCTTGCCTTTTTGGACCAGTTTTTCCCGGGCAGAGTTTGAGTGTTTTCTTTGTATACTTTCTGAGGGCTTCTGAAGTTTCAAAGGCTATTATTGTTGGTACTGTGAGCTGTGCCCTTTCCCTTGTAGTCTTTCTTCCTGAATCTTTCCTTCTCCTCCTCCCTGGAGAAAAGAAGACCAAATTTACCATAATGTAAAGCTGGGTGGGAGAGCCAGTACACTGGAGGAGAGCATCCAGAAGGTTCTTGACAGGCCAGAAAGGAGGGCTGAATCCAGTACATTTCAGTTAAGAGTGACAAATATAGAGTCCTTCACTTCACAAGTACAAGATAGAGTGATTGTGGCTAGACAGTTCATCTGAAAAGATCTAGGACTTGAAGGGACTGGAAGCTCAATATGTCTGAGTTTATTTTGCACATATCATGTAGTTACTTATCTATGTTCACATTGTTTCCTCTTTGCAGAGACTGTAGGCTCCTTGAAGGCAGGGGCTGTTTTATTTTTGTATCCCCATTGTTAGCACAATACTTGGCATATAGCAGGAGCTTGATAAATACTCATGGAATCAAGACAGCAGTGTTGTGCAGTAGCCAGAAACACTAGATTGATCCACTGAAAAGCATGGTGTCTAGCTCTAGGGAGGTGGACGTCTCATCACCACCTTTCTCAGCACTGGCCGGCCACGTTGTGTTCATGGTGTACTGCTTACATTTCTGGGCATCGTATATTAGGAAGGACGTTGATAAGCTAGAAACCCCCAGAGGAGATCATATAGGATAGTGAAGCATCTTGAGATTATCTTGTATGAGGTTTGTGGAAAAAAGTGGGATGTTCAACTGGGGAAAAGGAGACTTGGAAGTAGTTGTCTTTGGTGGGGGTGGGGCATGGTAATAATCTTTGTAATTGAAAGGATTTCAAAAGCTGTGCTATTGGGAAGTACTTAAATTGGTTTGACTGCAGGGACAGAAATAAGGGCAACTAGTTGATGCAAAGAAGGAAATTTAGGCTTACTGTAAGGAGAAACTTCTACAAGGTGGGGCATCCCTATGTGGAGCCATTGGGAGTCTGGGATTCTGTCTTAGTGGAGTTTTCCCAGCAAAGGCTGGTGAGCACTTAGTGGTTCTGGTATACTGGAGACTTGTGTTCAGTTACTCAGAGGACTAGATTGTGGTGGAGACGCCTTAAAATTCTCGAGAGTCTGAGAGAGACTGTAGGTGCTGAGCTGAGGAGTTTGTGTTTTGGTGTTGTCTGTTTAAAGAAAAAGAATATCATTGCACCCAGGAAGAAGCTTTATGCCTTGATTGTGACCTTGAGGCCAGGGTAAGTTTGGGGGAAGTGCTGTCAGTAAGTCAACAGGCACTAATTAAGAGCTTACTGTGTGGGATGAGAGTAAGAAGAGACAGCTGCCTGCTTCCTCTTCCAGTTAAACTTGCTAGGAATCTAGGGTGATGTTTTCTAACCGGGAATTTTGGTTTACTTTGAGCTGTTCTATTATTTTAATCAAATCTTTGTCTTGAGTGTTAAAAACCAATCCACCAAGCACAGCTAGAGGCCTCCATGGGAAGAGGGTAGGAGGCAGATTGGGTGAAGGGGAGGGAGGCTGGGTGGGATTTCCAAGAGGGCTGACAACTGCACGTCCACCCCGGGGGACCTGCTTGCCAAGCGACAGGACCCCTGGGCTTGCCTTCTCTCCTACTCTAGTTTACTCTCTTTCTCTCTCAAGTTCCTGGGAGAAATGATCACATTAAGGGCTTCAGATATTTTCTGACATGCTGATTACCCTGTTCTCTGAGATCATTTTATCAGATGTAGAATGTAGCAATCCCTGCCATCTTAGGCATTAGCTGAAAGATGCATGGGAAACCTGGTCATGAAAGAGCATGGACTTCTGCCCTTCATCTTTCGATGGGTGGAGTGGTTGCTCCCCCTGGTCCACGAGCTGTCTGTTTACTCCTTTTCAGACAGAGAGGATGTTGACTATCACAATAGTCACTACCAATGTCCCTTTCTTTTCCCCTCTAAGAGGAAGCAATTGCTGCCTCCTTCCCCAGTTATTTTGCCTAAGGGTATTAGAGCCCCAGGGAGCAGAGTGGAATGTAGTGGGGTCTCAGGATAGAGGCTGATGTTAATGTGAGAAGGATGATATGTGACCTGTACCAGGGACCCTGATGTGTTGGGGCTCAATGTCCCCAGATGCCTTCTCCTCCCTGCCTCCCTTTCAGCCCAGACAGATGTTTGTTCCTATATGGCTGTCATGGTGGGAACCTATAAGTTGTCTTTGGGGACAAAGGGTGCTCATTTCCTGTTATGGAAATTGCCCTGCTCTGCTCTCACCCCAGCCCTTAAATTCTCATGAGTCAACGGCTCTTCCTCAGTTCCTCCATATCTGAGCTGTAGGTAGGAAGGTCCAAGGAGTAGAGAATGCTCCTGAGTCCTAAGCATGAAAAGTGCCAAGTGGTGAGTTAAAGACTTTCCGTACTGTTGATATTTGTCAATTAAGGCTGTCAAAGACGAACCTGGCTGTGCAGCAAATGACTAACTAAAGTTTGAGGACCCAAAGTGTGTGTGTGTGTGTGTGTGTGTGTGTGTGTGTGTGTGTGTGTTTGTTTTAATCTTTTAGCCTCCGACTCAACATTGGCCTTCTCCTCCAGAGCAAGTAAACGGGGCTGGAGGGGGGTAGAGGTGGGCAAAGTTTCTTGGTTCTGGACATCTCCAGATGTCCAGGGGGGTTGTCAAAGAACCGCAGAAGCATCTCTTCAGAAACCTGGTATTTCAGCTTAATCTTTCTTAATGTGATGTGAGAGGCAGAAGCCACATCACCACTTATGGCAAGAGCCTGTCATTGTGTCTGTGTGGATACGCATATTTCACATTGATTCCTACATACATGGGTGCACATGAGACATGGATGTACCCACGGGGAGGGGCATGCTGTTGAAGTGGGTGGCTATTTCCATATGGCACACCTCACTTTACATAATTGGCCCAGCTCCTCAGAGGAGTGTGAAATTCATAGGATTATAGAACCTAGGACTAAAGGGGCTTAAAAAGCTGTCTGGTCCAACCTTTCCTTCCTTCCTTCTTCCTTTTTTTTTTTTTAAATGGGGAAATTGAGAAATTGAGATCAAGAAGGGGAAGGGAATTGCCATGACAGCAGAAATCAGCAGAGTCAAAATTGGAACCCAAGCCCTTTAGATCCTGGTGCTAATGCTCTTTTATATTTTTATTTAAACTTTATATTATATTTATACTAGGGGAACTTACTTGTGATTTAAAGGAAACTAGATTAACCTCTTGCTAATAATAATAAGAATTGATAGTCCCCAAGAAGACCCAATAACTTAGGACATCTCTGGGCTTCAGGTTTCTCGTAGGAATGAAAGACTCCATGCTTGCTAAAGCTGTGAATTCTTCTTCCTGCCGCCACGATGCTCACAAGCATTGGCCCTCCTTTTTTCCTAAATCTCACTTTATTTCCTATCCTAATAGAACATATTTATGTTAATAGAACGTAATTCTATTAGTATGTTAGTATTATTATTTTATGTTAACAGAACAAATTAGGTTCAGGGACCTAGAAGTCCTTGATGTGAACATAGAAACTGAGCTGGTTTTCTGAAATGGCCAAGAAATTGGAATATGTCCTTGTTTAAATAGAGTAGAACCTTGCCCCTATACCCCCACCCCCGCAAAAAAAAAAGAAAAAAGAAATCTGAGACACAGGACCTCAGATCTCGAGCTAGAAGAAACCTTTGGATTAAATCATCTAATCTCACCTCTTCCTTGTACATATATAGGAGGAGCTTGAGGCCAGAGATGGGGTGTTACTCAAGGTCACACATTGCTTTAGCTGAAGGGGAATGGTGGATGATTGAAGAATCAGCACAATGTACATTTGTGTATCGAATTTTATGAATTATTACAAACCCTTTTCCTTATAATGGTCCTGTGAACCAGGTAGTAAAAGGATTAACATCTCTCTATTACAGATGTCTAAGCAGAATCTCCGAGAGGTCTTCTGCTTTGCCCAGCCTCACACAGCTAGTAAGTGTTAGAAGTGGGACCCTTAGCCAGCAGTCTTTCCACTATTCCTTTTCTTTTCTTTTCTTTTCTTTTCTTTTCTTTTTTTCTTTTCTTTTCTTTTCTTTTCTTTTCTTTTCTTTTCTTTTCTTTTCTTTTCTTTTCTTTTCTTTTCTTTTCTTCTTTTCTTTCTTTTCTCTTTTCTTTTCTTTCTTTTCTTTTTCTTTTTTCTTTTCTTTTTTGGTTAGGCAATGGGGTTAAGTGACTTGCCCAGGGTCATACAACTAGTGAGTGTCAAGTATCTGCGGTCAGATTTGAACTCAGGTCTTCCTGACTCCAGGGCTGGTGCTCTATCCACTGTGCAACCTAGCTGCCCCTTATACTATTCCACACCTGGCTCTTTAACTATAGAGATTATGCAAGAGCTGGGGCCCACTATCAGGAAAGCGTTGGAAAGTGCTTTGGAAAAGACCACAGACTTTTGAGAAGAATTCGTCAGAATCTGTGGTAAATGAGGTAATGACACATCTGATACAAGGAAGAAATTAAGAAAGTTTTAATGGTAGATCTCAAAGATATTTGGAATGATCCAGAACTGGACTGGGAAACTGTGTCTGGTCAGAGGTTTTTAGTTCATTCAGCACTCACACATACACTTGTATCCCAAGGCCAAGTCAGATGTAAAGAAGTTGATAAGGGAGTAATCCCTTATAGTGTAATTATCTCTTAAAGTACTTTAAATAACCAAGGGGAAAGAACCAGTCTCCTAGATAGCTAAAGGGAATGATATTGAATACGGGTGCCTCATTTTAGGAAAACTCATGATATGGAAATCCAAATTCAAAAGCAGTTAAATTAGGAAGTGACTTCATAATACAAGAGGCCCCTCACTGGACAAGAGGGCTGACCCCCAAATTCCATTAAATAGATTTCCTAATGCTATTAAGTATTATAGATCATCAGCTAAAGTGGAAAGGAAAATTAGGTGAGCTTAAAAGTGTTTGGCAGCGAAGGGGGACTAAAAATCCCCTCTTCTTCAAATTAATTGACTTTTAAATTAATTTGTTTAATAAGCCTGTCTAAAAGCAGAGCTTTCTTCCATAAAAAAATTCAGCTCGCTGGTACTTTAATGGAAAAGAAGACAAAACAATTCTCCAGCATTTTTGACCACATTGAAATAATTTATTTTAAATTACCTCCAGAGCTGAGGGAGGAGTGAAAAATGGGTCATTTTATGACTCCACAGTGATTTGATGTCCCAATTTTGATGCCTTATCATGGTATGGAGGTGAGCCTGCTTGAAGGCTGTGCCGGTGGAACCCATGCTCTCTCCAGTCCTCCCAAGCTGGAGGTGTGTTGAGTGTGTTTGTTTATGTCCTCATAGGAACGGGGGCATACTGTCCCTTATGTGCAGGTAAGTACCTTCATAAGGCCGCCTTAAATTTAATCTACTCAGTGGGGCTGCCTCCATTCAAAAGCCTAACTCCTGAGCCCCACTGACATATCCCTTTACTAGCTGGCTGAGGACACAGTTCTAAATGAAAGCATTTAGTTCATAAATAAGAAAAGTAGCAATAAAACATCCTTGCCTTCCCCCTACCTCCCTCCTCAAGCCTGTGGCACCCTCGACCATACACACATGCACTGTCATTGGGAGGAGTAATAATACAGTGGGAGCACATGATGAGAGGCATGCATGTAGGGAATGGGTGGCATGTATACTTGAGTGCCATGGCCAACTCATGCCTGCCGCTCTGTCAGGTGTCTCAGGTCCTCTGGGGAGGTCACTATGCTGCCCCATCTGGGTCTGCTGGCCATAGAGTCTCCACTGATCACTCGTTTTCTTCCAGACTTTGTTCCTTGCTGGTCTCCTGTGAGTGTCGCACAGCGTTGTTCCACTGGTCTTGTGGTCACTGCTGGTTTCTGCCAGGTGTGGCTTCACTGGACACATCATTAAGCAGCTTCTGGATTCTGCTGGAGGCCTTGGCTAGGAAATGCTCTCTTCATCCCTAGAAAGATGCGCAGGCTCTGGCATACTCTGCAGCTCTTACAAAGAAGAAGCCTTTGGTACACCCCAGAGCTTGAAAGGGATTTTCCTTAGGAGGATTTCTCCCCCCCACTTAGTAGTGGCTGGATATGGGCAGGGTCAGGGTTAGAGTCGGAGGCAGAGTTGGACTGCTTTTGAAGACGTATATCAGGGAAAGACTGGTAGCTTTAAGCTAAGGTAGCTTTGCAGAACCCACTCATCCAGTATTTTTGCCACCTATATGAATCAATGCATTGTAAGAAGAGCATTTACCTAGCATTTACTATGTGCCAGGCACAGTGCTAACTGCTTTCCAAATATAATCTCGTTTGATCTGGGAGGTAAGTTCTGTTGTTATCCCCATTTTATAGTTGAGGAAACTGAGGCAGGAAGTGGTTTAGTGACTTACTCGGGGCCACACGACAAGCAAGTGTCTGAGGCTGGATTTGAATTGCGGTCTTCCTGACCCCAGGCTTAGTACTTTCTATGTTGCACCAGCCAGCTGCCTTGATGAGAAGTTCTCACTAAGATTTTTGGGGACCCCTTGTATATAGACACACACACACACACACACACACACACACACACACACACGGATAGATTAGATGGAAAAGTTGCCAGCCATAATTCTTGTTGGAACAATAGACATTCTTCCACCACTTGATTCTTCTCGTGTGGATAGATCACAATTGTTTCAAGTGATTATGGATCTTACTTAGGAGGCTCTCAAATGTTTCAGGTCTTGGTTCAAACCACACAAGGTCATGTAGAAGCAAGAACATATGGAGGACCCCCTCCTCTGTAGGGAATCTGCTTTGGCTGGGGCTCTGGGCAGAGTCTCCTCCATGATAAGGCCCAACATTTTGGCAAGTGTACAGTGTATTTGGCAATCAACAGGCCTTGGTGATGGCTTGGATATGGAGGGTAAGGGAGGGTGAAAAGTCAAGGATAACACCTATATCTTCACCAGGAAGGGGACAGTGTCAGAGGAGAGAAGGGGGCCTATTCAAGAGGTGTTGGCAAAGGTGAAATCTACAGGCCTTGGCAGGAGCTTGGATATGGGAGGTCGTGAGAGAGATTGAGAAATCCAAGATGACTTCTAGGTTGCGATCCGACTGGGAGGATGGTGGTGCCCTCTATAGTAATCTGGAAGTTTGGAGAGAGAGAGAGGTTTAGGGGGAAAGATAATGAGTTCAGTTTTGGACATGTGGGTAAGATGCACAAGAATGATATCACTAGGCTTAGCTTATTTTTTCCCCCTTATCTAAAAACACTGGGGCATTTACTTTCTATGGGTGTGGTGGAAAAAGCCTAGGTTATTCCCTAGGGATACGTGACTTGAAAGGCAGTTGGCTTTGCACAGAGTTGACAAGGGCTCCCAGCTGCTTGTGCTAATGATTGATTGAATACCAGCCCCAACTGGCAGATTTCTGAGCTTCCAGTCAGTGGAAAGGTAGAGCGCCCAGGGAGAAGCTGGCGGATTCACAGCCTGGATGCAAGAATGTGGATATTTGGGTGGGTCTGTTTCATAAGGTGGAACTGACAGTTATTCCCTAGATTAAACTCTGCAGGCATCATCCGGGGAACCTGGTAGAAGCTGTCGAATACAAACTGATTCCGCTTAGCACAGTGCTTTGTCATTCTTACCTCAAGACACCAAAAACCTGATCCCTGCTCCTGTTCATCCTGAACTGCTGAATTAGTTGGGAGGAATTCACTCTGCCCAAGCCCACTACAAACTAATATCACTGGAACTCAACGGACCCCACACAATGGTCAATTCAAGTCTAGGTAACAAGCATTTATTAAGCATGTGCTACGTGCTAGTCACTGTGCTAAAAGCAAAGGGACAGTCTGCCCTCAAGGAGCTCACATTTTAATGAGGGACCATTTATCAACGGGGGCAGGGCTCTTATTCTTGTAAATTTGAATCTTTTATTTTTTAAAGTATCTTGGAAATGAGACCTTCGTCAGAGAAACTTGTTGAAAGATTCCCCCTCCCCCAGTTAATTGTTTTATTTTTCATATCTGCTTTATTGGATTTGTTTGTGCAAAACCTTTTTGATTTTTTGTGACCAAAATCATCCATTTTATCTTCTATGAGCCTGTCTAACCCTTGTTTCGTCAAGAATTTTTCTCCTCTCTGTATATTACAGAGGTAATTTTTTCATGTTTCTCTAATTTATTTACGATGTGATTGTTGTATATTTAAGTCATGTAGCCATATGGATCTTATCTTGGCAAAAGTGGCGAGATACTGGCCTAAATCTAATTTCTCCTATACTGCTGGCCGATTTTCCAGGAGTTTTTGTCAAATAGTAAGTCTTTATCCCACTAGCTGATGTCTTTGTGTTCATCAGATACTAGGATACTAGATAAATTTGCTTCTGTATAATGTGTAATTAACCATTTCACTGATTGATATCTTTAGTTTTAATCAGTGCCAAATTGTTTTTACAATTACTTCTTTGTAATAAGATCTGAGATCTGGCACTGTTAGACCCTCCTCATTCCAACTTCTTTTCACTTGACATTTTTTTTTGGCTTCCATATGAATTTTGTTATTACCTTTTCTTTCTATAAAGAAATTCCTTGGTTATTTGGTGTGGTATTGAATAAATAAATTTAGGTAGTATTGTCATTTTTATTGTGTTGTCTGGTCCTATTCATGAACAATTAATATTTTCCCAATTATTTAGGTCTGTATTTCTGTAAACAGTGGTTTGCAGTTGTGTTTATATAATTCTTGTCTCTGTGTGTGTGTGTGTGTGTGTGTGTGTGTGTGTGTGTGTGTGTGTGTGTGTTGGTAGGGAGATTCCCAAGCATTTTATACATTCTGTAGTAATTTTAAATGGAATTTCTCTATCTCTTTCTATTGGATATTTTTGTTGTTAGCTAGAAATGCTGATGACTTGTGTGGATTTATTTTATATTCTACAAGTTTACTGAATTTGTTAATTATTCAGTTAACTTTTAGTTGACTAGGTTCTTTAAGTACATTACATCATCTGCAAAAAATGAGAATTGTTTTCTTTTTCACCTATGCTTCTCCCCTCAATTCTCTTTCTTGTCTTATTGCTGTAGTCAGATAAATACCATGTCAAATAGAAGTGGTAATTATGGACATGCTCGTTTCACCCCTGATCTTATTGGAAAGTATTCTAGTTTATCTCTGCTACATACTATTTATCATTTTAAAGAAAGTTCTATTTATTCCTAATGTTACAGTGTTTCTAACAGTAACAGGTGTTGTGTTTATCAAAAGTTTTTTTTTCTGTTTCTATTTATATAACAGTTTTTTAT
The DNA here is from genome assembly GCF_003287225.1 of Phascolarctos cinereus. Taxonomy (NCBI): domain Eukaryota; kingdom Metazoa; phylum Chordata; class Mammalia; order Diprotodontia; family Phascolarctidae; genus Phascolarctos; species Phascolarctos cinereus. The sequence continues at coordinate 15,204,025 of NW_027555514.1, forward strand.
TTTGTGGTTAAAATGGTTAATTAAGTTTATAGTTTCCCTAGCATTAAATCAACCTTTCATTCCTGCTGTAAATCCATTCTGGTCATAATGTATATAACCTTTGTGACATGTTGTTTTAATTTGCTAATAACATATTTAAGATTTTGCATTGATGTTCATTAGAGATGTTAGTCTATAGTTTTCTTTGTTTTGACTCTTTCTGGTTTATATATTAAGACCATCTCTGGCCAGATAAGGATTTTGATAGGATCACTTATTATGCTATTTTTGCAAACAGTTTATATAGTATTTGAATTCATTGCTCTTTGAATGTTTGATATAATCCACTAGTGAATCCTGGAGTCTTTTTTTTTTTCCTTTGGGAGTTTGTTTATGGCTTGTCCAGTTTCTTTCTTTGTGGGTTATTTGTGTTTTTATATCTGGTTCTTTTAATTTAGCTGTTTCAGATCTTGGTAAATATTCATTTATTTCATTTGATCTGTCAGCTTTATTGGTGTATAGTTGGGCAAAAAAGCTCCTAATAATATCCTTTTTTTCTTCTTAATTGGTTGTGAATTCTCCCTTTTCATTTTTTGATCCTACTAATTTGGTTTTCTTTTTCTTTTTTAATCAAATTAGCTAATGGTTTATTTATTTTATTAATTTCATAAACCAGATCCTACCTTTATTATTAATTAAATGAGGGGTCTGTTTTCACTTTTGTCCATGTCTTCTTTGATTTTCAGGATCTTTATTTTTGTCTTTAATTGGGGTTTAAAAATTTGTTGGTTTTTCTAATATTTTTAGTTGAATTCTCAATTCATAGATCTGTTCTTTCTTTTTTTTTTTGTTAATAAAAATACTTAGAAATACAAATTCCCCCCCATCCCCAGGATTGTGTTAGCTGCATCCTAAAAATTTTGGTAATGTGCCTGTCTCATTGTTATCATTATCTTTAATGAAATTATGTGTTATGTCTATGTTGTGTCCTTTGACCCACCAGTTTTTTAATATTAAAGTTATTTAGACTCCAGTTGATTTTTAATACTTTTAAAAACAACCCTTTAATGTAATTTTGATTGGAAGTGGGCAATAAATGATGTGTATAATATTTCCACTTTTCTGCATTTGTCTGTGTTGTTTTTATATTCTAAGACATGATTAATTTTTGGAAAGGTGCCATGCATAGCTGAGAAATATGTATTTTTCTTTCTGTTTCCATTCCATAATGATCAGAGGTCTATCACATCTACTTTTCTAAAATTCTGTTCAGGTCCTTAACTTCTCTCTTGCTTATTTTTGGTTAGATTTATCTGAAGCTGATAAGAGTACCTTGAGGTCCCCCACTATTATAGTTTACCAGTCTATTATAATTAATTTAGTTTCTCCTTTAAGTATTTAGAGGCCATGTCATTCATTGCATATATGCATATACTATACATATTAATATATCTATACTATCTATCTCTATCTAATCAATTCATTGTCTGTGTTACTGTTAGGGGCAACTAGGTGGTACGGTGGATAGAGTGCTGGGCCAGGAGAGGGAGACTTATCTTCCTGAATTAAAATCTGACTTCAGATACTTACCAGCTATGTGACCCTGGGCAAGTCACTTAACCCTACTTGCCTGTTTCCTCATCTGTAAAATGAGCTGGAGAAGGAAATGGCAAACCACTCCAGTATCTTTGCCAAGAAAACCCCAAATGGGTTCATGAAGGGTTGGACATGAGTGTCCAACAACAGTAACCACAAATGTTTCTTTTTAGGAAAAATGTAGTTCCCCTCTTTGTCTTTTTCAAGTAAACCTCTCTCTGTCTCTCTCTCTATCTCTCTCTCTCTCTCCTGTGACTTTGTCTGAGCTCATAATTGCTATCCTTGCTTTTTTTGCATTCATTGCAGCATAATAGATTTTGCTCTAACCCTTTATTTTAGCTCTGGGTGTCATTATATTTCAAGTACGTTTCTTATAAACATTGTATTGTTAGATTTTGCCTTCTAATCCTTTCTGCTAACCTTCCATTTCATGGGTGGATTCATCCCATTCACATTCACAGTTATGATGGTTAATTGTTTGTCTCCCTTCATTCTGTTCTCTTATACTTTTTCTTCTCTATGCTTCTTTCTCTATATTTATTTCAAATTATCACCCTTTCTTAATTTACTTTTAATCTTCACTTTCTTCTGTCCATGCTTAGGGTTTGTTCTGCTCATGACTAATCCTGCCCTGAATCTACCCCTTCCTCTTCCTATTCCTATCAGAATCCCCATAGATATGAGTATATTCTTACACCATTTTTGTTTGTATGTGTGTATTCTTTTCTTTTAACCAGTTTAGATGAAAGTGAAGTTTAAGCAATGCCTATTACCCCCATTCTTTACATGTTTAAGTATAGTTTTACTTGTGCAAAATAATTATGTATATAAAGAAATTCCCTCTTCTTTCTTCCCATTTCCCCTAATGTATCCTCCCTGCTTTTCATTTTTTCTTACTGTATCTTCATGATATAAAACTATTTTTATGTCTTCTGTCTCAATTGACAGTTCTCAAGCTAAGAAACCCAGGTTATCGATAGCCACATTAAAAAATTACTCGAAATCACTACTAATTGGATAAATGCAAGTTAAAGTAGTTCTGAGATTCTACTCCAGACTCATCAAATTAGCAAAGATGTCAAAAAGGGAAAATAATAAATGTTGGAGGAGATGTGAGAAAACAGACACAAGATGCATTGTCAATGGATCTATGAATGGATACAATCACTTTGCAAAGCAAGTCAGGATTGTTCACAAAGAGTTACTAAATATTGTATACCCTTTGATCCAGTTATATTACTGCTTAAGCATATATCAAAAAGTGATTGTAGGAATAGGCAAAAAAATCCTATTTGTACAAAATATTTATAGTAGCTCTTTTTGTAACGACAAAACAAAACTGGACAGCAAAGGGTTACTCTATCTCTTCCCATCTACAATATGTGCCCCTACTTCCTTTCCTCTCACTCTCTTTTTAACTCTTTCTAATCTGGCTTCCAGACTCATCATTCAACTAAAACGGCTTTCTCCAAAGTTACTAATGTTCTATTATTGCCAAATCTAATGACCTTTTCTCAATTCTTATCTTTCATGGCCTCTCAGCAGCCTTTGACACTGTTGGTCACCAGTTTCTTGATAGTCTTTTCTGTCTAGCTTTTTGGGTCGCTTCTCTCTTGATTATCCCCTGCCTATCTGACCACTTCTTCTCAGTCTTTTTTGACTCCTTCTGTTATAAATGTGGACATTCATCCATGTCATGCTTGTGAACCATGGATGTCCCACAGGGCTTTATCCTGGGCCCTTTTTCTCTTCTCCCTCTATATGATTTCATTTGATGATCTTATTTACTCTCAATTATAATCTCTAGGATGAAGACTCATATCTACTTATCCTACCTTGACCTCTCTCCTGACTGCCAATCTCACATCTCCAACTATCTATTGTACTTCTTAAAGGTTACTGGATGTCTAGTAGATGTCTAAACTCAACATGCCGAAAACTGAATTCATCTCCCCCTCTACCATCTTTCAAACTCTCCTGTCTTTCTAAATTCTTTGTTGCTGTTGTGGGCACTGCCATTCTTCCAGTCCACCAGGATTAAAACCATCCTTACCCCCCCACACACACACCCCTCCCTTCACATACCTAAGCTCTTGCCAAGTTCTATTAGTTTTACTTTTGTAACATCTTTTTTATATGTCCCCTTCTTTCTTCTCACACTACCTTGGTTGCTGGACTATTGAAATAGTGTCAAGCCTGTCCTCACTCTGGTCCATGTCCACTCAGCTGTTAAGGTGATCTTCCTAAAGCACAAGTCTGATCATGTCACTCCCCCACCCCTACTCAATAATCTCTAGGAGAAAATATAAAATCATGCTTGGAATTTGAAGCTTTTTACAACCTATCCTACTTAATTTTTCTAGTTTCTTACACTTTACACCCCTCCCCCTACTTAGTTTTCAAGCCAGTGACACTGCCCTCTTAGCTGTTCCTTAAACAAGACACTCTATCTCTTGATTATGGACATTTTCTTTTTTTCTTTTTTTTTGGTTAGGCAGTGGGGTTAAGTGACTTGCCCATGGTCACACAGCTAGTAAGTGTTATATGTCTGAGGCCGGATTTGGACTCAGTTACTCCTGAATCCCAGGGCTGGTGCTCTCTCCGCTGTGTCACCTAGCTGCCCCACTTGTGGACATTTTCACTGGTTGCTCTTGGTGCCTGGAATACTTTCCTCATCTTTCTCTCCTGGCTTCCCTGACTTCCTTTAAGTCCCACCTAAAATTCCATCTTCTGCAGACAGCCTTTTTCAATCCAGTCCCTTCTCTTTCCTGATAATCTCTGATTCATCCTGTCTATAGTGTGTATGGAGCTGTTCGCAGTCGTCATCCCCATTAGAATGTGAGCTCCTTGAGAGCCAGGGAGGGTTTTTTGCTTCCCTTTGTATTCCCAGTGCTTAACGTGGTGCCTAGCTCATACTAAGTGCCTAATAAATGTTTATGGACCCACTTTTCTTAGATGCCATTGCTTCCTGACTTCCTGAGAAGAGAACCCATGAAGCATGGTATTTTGGAGCTTCTCACCAACACACTGGTCAGTGCTGCCCTCTTTAGCCATTTTCTTATTTCTTGCCTCCTGGTACAATGGCAGGAACATGGGGTTTGGGGCTGGAAGAGCTGGAGAAGTTGTAGCTGCTGTTTATACCTCAGTCTCCATCTCTAAAAGGAGAGGGTTAGATTGGATGACCTCGAAGACTCCTTGTAGTTTGAAATCTGTGATCCTCAGATTCCTTTCCACTTCTAGATCTTTGATCTAAAGATTCACTGTCAGTGCCCTGGAAAGAGTAGTTTACGCTTGCTGCTTCCCCTTGCTCAGTCCCCTCCTCAGTCCCTCCAATCTCTGTTGTTTTTCAGCTTCCTGAAATGGCTTCCTCTTACGGATTTCTTTTTTCTTTTGGTGAGGCAGTCAGGGTTAAGTGGCTTGCCCAGGGCCACACAGCTAGTAAGCGGCAAGTGTCTGAGGATGGATTTGAACTCAGGTCCTCCTGACTCCAAGGCCGGAGCTTTTTCCACTGTGCCACCTAGCTGCCCCAGGATTTCTTACAGATGAATCAAGTCATCTTCTCCTCATTCTTCTTGACTGCTTGGCTCTATTTGACCATAGACAATTCCTACCTTGTTATAGGGGGCCTATGGGGCCAGTGATCCGTGTGGGAATACAGGAAGGGTATGAAGAGTGCCTACTATGTCCCAGGCTCTGTATTAAGTGATTTACAAATATCATGTGACTACTACAGCCTAGCTCATAGTGGGAGATACTACTGATATATGACTTCCTGTTTTTAAAAATAAGGCCAAAGGCCAAATCAAACTCCCGGGTGGCATTGAGTACTTATTGCATGGCGTAACCATCAGTGCGACACTTACTTTGTAAGTCCCTCTAGCCTAGGCGCAGAGATACTTGTGTTAAGTCTAACCTTACTTCCTTGTTAAAAGTTCAACTTTTAACTGCCTGTAGCTTTCTTGGCCTCAGTGAGGGAGCCTCACTGTGCATCTCCCAGATAACAAACAATAAAAACAACAACAATAATAATAGATATTCACATAGTGCTTTCAATTTTGCAAAGCATTTACAGATATCTCATTTGGGCTTGGTAACAATTTGGTGAGAGGGCTGTAGAGGTGTTATTACCCTCTTCTTCCACAGAGAGAGAAGGCTCAGAGAAATAAACTGACTTTGTGTGAAGTCACAGAGCTGCTAAGTATCAGAGGGAGGATTTGAATGCAAGTTTATCTTCTATCTACTTTGTATACATAGGGCCTGGCACATAGTAGGTACTTACTGATTGATATATTTTTTTACATGCCTTTCTATAAGAATCTGAATTCCTTGAGGGTAGGGACTGTTCTTTGTCCTTCTTTGTAGACCTGGTGCTTAGCCCACCACCTGGTACATAGTAACTAGTTGATAAATGCCTTTTGTCTTTTTTAACTTCTTTAGTCTCCTGGCTGTACCTCCTCTCTGTTTTTTTTTTTTTTTTGCTAGATTCTCAGCCTTCTGTGCCTCCCACTCTGGTGACTCTGCTGCCCTCATTTGTGAGGCTCTCATGGCAGGTACTCTCTGGTTGGCTGCAGCCATGCTTCACTCTACATTCCATCATTCTCTCCATCTACCCTGTTGCTGTGCCTATACTCCCTCTTCCCTCTTCCCAGCCTCTTTGACTTCTTGAAAGCATTTGGTACTGTGGACTCATTCAATTCAATTCAATAAGCATTTATTCAGGGCCTAATAGATATCAAACGTGGTGCTATGTTTAGTTAGACAAAATAAAAAAAGAGATCACTCCCTTCCCTCTTGGAGTTTTCATTCTCCTGGACTTTCTATTTCCAGAAAGTCTCCCTACCTTGGTTCCTGTGGCCTATCTTTCCTGTTATTTCTCTGACCATTTTTCCTTGGTCTCCTTCACTGCTTCTTCCCCCTCTCTGTATGTAGTTGTCTTCCAAGGTTCTAACCTTAGATTTTTCTTCTTTGCCACCTATACTCTCTCCTTTATCAATTTCATTCTCTTCCTGCCACTTCAACAATCATTTCCGTTTAAAAGGTTCTCAATCCTCTCCCTCCATCTTCATGTTCCCTCCTGAATTCCAGGCTTTAAGTTTCCATTTCTTGCTGAATGTTTCCCTCTGGACGTTCTGCTGGTGCCTCGGATTGAACCTGTCCTGAACCTGGTTTATTGCTGCCCTGCCCCAACTTCTTGACTTCTATTGTTGGCACCTTGTCCTCCAGGTCCCTGAGCTAGAAGTCATCTTTGATGCCTTCTTCTTCCTCCTGCCTCCCATACAACCGCTGGGCAAGTTTTGTAATGTCTACTCCACAGTACTCTCCTCTTCTCCTTTCTTCTCTTTTTACCTTGAATATTGCTGCCGTCCACTAACTACCTCTCCTGCCATCCCCTCCTACAATGTAGGGTGCAGTGTGTACATGGGGGATGGAGGGGATCTGTAAAGGGTTGCTTGGAAAGGAAAGGGCTAAAGAGTGCCTTGCCTTAGGCAGTATACCCTCAGGGTGCCTTGGGAGCTGTCCATCAGCACCTGCTGAAAGCTTGCAGAGGGGCTTACATCTGGATGAAGACAGATGTCTGAAGAAGCAAGCTGACTGAGGGGATCTTTAGGGACAAATGTCTGGAGTTCTCCATCTTGCCTTCCTTGAATCTTTCCTCTTTGAAAAGGAAAACAGAATAAATTTCATTTTTCTTTCTGGTTTATCATCCCTTCTCCCCAGAGAATTGTACTTGACAGCAAAAGCTGCGGCTGGGGAGGGGGAGATACATTTGCACATGGGTACTTCCTGTTTAATTGCGGTTCTGATTCTAGCATAAGAGGCATGGAGATTGTCCAGGCTGCTTGTGGGGTGCCATTAATATTCTGTCCAGGAACCAAATCTGCCTACCAGCAGGGGAAAGTGAGGCTTAATTGGATTTCTGCAGGCTGGGGAAGGAGGATTGTGCTTCCCCTTAGAAGCCCTAGATCAAGTTCAGAGTCGCTGCAGCCCTGGATCTCCCTATTAACTTCACAGGCGGTTAAATAGAAGAGAATAAAGCACAGGGCTTACTGTGCTCACAGCAGCTGAAAACCAGAAAAAGCTATTTGGAAGTCCTTTATTTTAGCGCATTTTAAGCTGCTAAATACATTTGTGGTAATAAATAATAATGCAAAAATTACCCTTTGTTCAGAGTTCTGCCTCTAGTCACCCCCAGGATGGGCTCATAGGCCTTCATTTGAAATAATCTTGAGAATCAGATTTTATGAAGCTTCAGAGAAGGGTTGAAGCCCTGCAGGGTGTATCTGACAATGAGAGATGCTGGGGGTGTCTAGGAAGGTCAGTGGTGAGAAAGGAGAAGCTCCTTATCCTCTCTCTTCTCATCACCAGCAGTGGTGGGACCAGGAGTCACTACAGATAGGTGAGCAGGAGGGTTATTGAGGTAGACAAGCCACCCCTGAAACATTTACTAGGGACATGAGTTTTAGGGGAGTGAGCCAAAGCCTGATATAAAAAGGTATGAGAACTAGGGACTGGAAGACTTGGCTTTGAATCACAGTTCTCCTGTTTACTAGCTACATGGTCCTGGGCAAATTATCTTCCTTCTCTGGGCATCATTTTCCTCCTTGGTAGAATTAGGAGGTTTTGACTAGGTAATCCCCAAGATCCCTCCCAGCTTGAACATTTTCTGATTCTCTTAGGATGGCTTACATATCTATGAGCTTTTAAGGTTGGCATACGTTGTGTAATTTAAGAACTTGTACGCCTTGCCATCTGCCCCACAGTGCCATCGCAGGACTTCTGTCTCTTTCCATCAGCAGCCCTGCAGCTGAACTTTCTTTTATGTGTTGTCTCTTTCCATTGATAGTGAGTACCCCCTGAGAACAGGGATTGTCCCACTTTTCCTATTTATATCCTCAGCATTTATCATGGTGTTTGGGATATAGTAAACAGTTTGGTTGTTCAGTTGTTTCGGTCATGTCTGATTGTCTGTGACCCCATTTGCAGTCTGGAGTGGTTTGCCATTTCAGTCTCCAGCTCATTTTACTGATGAGGAGACTGAGGCAAATATGGTTAAGTGACTTGCCCAGGGTCACAAAGCTAGCAAGTGTCTAAGGCCAGATTTGAACTAAAGAAAAGGAATCTTCCTTATTCTAGGCCTAGTGCTCTATCTACTATGCCACCTAACTGCCCCAGTATAGAAATGCTTTTTAAATCATTCATTCATTCACTCACTCACTCACTTTCAAAGATCATCCATACTGACTTTACAATCACATTTCACAGTTTTTTTCCCCAGTAAACTAGGTTGTTGTTTGACTAGGTTTGGTAACTTGAACTCGTTGGAGTCAGCCAGGTTCTCTCTTATTATCTCCAAACTTATCTTGAGTTTCAACTCTCTGTTTTCCCCTTTTGGAAATTCATTATTTGAAGGATTAAGCTAGTATTGATGCAAGCCAAGGAATTATTAGACACACTGCTTTGGTGGTGGAGAGATAGTCATTGAATTGTGTGTTGACTCATCTTTTAAACGTTTTCATGGGTGGTACAGTGGATAGAGCAGTGGGACTGGAGTCAGGAAGAGTTGACTTCAAATCTAGCCTCACATACTTCCTAGCAGTGTGACCCTGGGCAAGTCACTTAATCTGTTTGCCTCAGCTTGCTTATTTGTAAAATGGCATAACAATAGCACCTACCTTCCCGATCTGATCCTCAGATCAAGCTAGAGAATAATTGTCAGGCCCTTGGTACAGTCCCTGGCACATAGTAAGTGCTATAGGAATGTTATAGGAATGTTATGATGACAGTAATGATGACGATGACCAGAAATTGCTGATGTCTTTCCAAATGCTTTCCCCTTTCTCCTGTTCTTTTGGTTTCTTCCCTTTTTTGAGAAATCTCCAAAACCAATCCCCGTGCACCTCAAAGACGTGTTGCTTATAGCGTCAATTCTGTCTGCTTTGCTTGCTCTTCCCAACTTGATCTTTTTATGAGCTGTTTCTCTTTCATGCCACATACAGCATGCCAGTTATTGAGATGTTAGGGTTCAAATGTTGTGCTTCCGCTCTCATTGATAAGAAGAATGAATCACAACATGAGCTCTGACTAATCTCTTCCAGTTTGCTGTTATTTTCTTGTTAGCCCACTGCAGTCCTTTTTCCTAAGGACAAACACATGTTTTATTTTTTACAATTATTATTGTGAAGTCAATCTCCTTTATTTTGTGCTTTTTTTTTTCCTGGAACTTCAATTTCATTGGCTTAGAGAACTCCCTGTGAGAAAACCCCCTCTATCAAAGTTCTTAGAGTGCCTGGGGCACAGAGACATTATGTGACTTGCCCAGCTTTACTTTATCAGCATGTGTCAGAAGTGGGACTTGAACCCAGGACTTCCTGACTATGAGGTCAGTTCTCTAACCACTCTGCCACATAGCCTGCATAGCTCTCATTATATAGGAGAAATTTTTGATGGCGTTATTTCCTTTAGCAATTCATATGCTTGCTGAATACTGACATTGGGTTTTTATGTTTGTAACATAGCTAATGACTTCCTTTGTAGCCCATGTATGTTCTAGTCTTCATTCCATACCTCTTGCCTTCTATCGGAACAGGGGATTGTGGTTTAGCACGCCAGTTGGTGGCATTCCTTTTGCCAGTGCCTGGGAGATCCAAAGCATGTTGGCTTCTGATGTAGGCTCGATCCCAGACAGCAAAGGCAGTTTTTCTCTGGGACCTTATTTGAAGTTACTTGGTAGGACTTTCCAGTGGGCAGCCTTCACCTGCAGAGTCCAGGGGTCACCTCTGGGCTCCAGTGATGTGGGAGAGGAGGACTTTTGGGGAGGAGATTGTCAGGTGGGTGGTGTAGTTTGAAATGCAGGAAATACCAATGAGAAAGGTTGAACAACCTTTAAATGAAAAAATAACTTGACAAAATCACGGGCTTTCCCTTTCTCTCTAAACAATGTGAAACTAACTGTCCATTATATTGACTGCCGTAACACAGGGTCCCCCACTAGATAACATGGTTTGGAGAATAGACAAAGCAAGCTCAGTGAGCAGTGCCCAGGGTTCAAAGCCTATGAAAATGGAGTCAAGTTCAGGTTTGGTGTGGACGAGAAGACAACAGAAGCCATGCTTGGCGATGGTCCTTACTTTCCAAAGATGTCTTTTGTCTACAGTTGCAGAGTGTCACAACCCTCAACACGCAGTAGGCACTTGACACTCGTTGACTTGACTTCTGGTAGGTCCTGAGGAAGAAGCTACCAAAACCTCACTGTGTCCCACAGCTTCCATGGGGAAGCCAGTTGGGCTTATACTTGGTAACAGTTTCACTTCTGCTAACCTTGGTGATTGGAGCTGTAGGTATGTGCCAAACTTGAGGACTCTGTGGGCTCATGCCTCATATGCTTATCGCGTAATCAAATATAAATAAGGGAGTCTGGGATGTTGGCTCACGGGCCTTAAGTAACGTTCATGCTGGTAAGCTTCTGGAATCCTGGTATCTCCCTACAAGGAGGGTCTGGTCCGGAAGGCATTTGGGTGTGCAAGGAGGGCAGCTATCGTGTTTTTGAATAAAAGCTGGAGGACTAAATAAGTCTAGAGAGTCCTTAGGATGGCACAGGCAGTGGGGAGATACGATAGTGGCAGGAGAAGGGCTACCAAGGCACTCCTGCTATTCTCTAAAGGCCCCAGCGTGTTTTCCCCTGGAATTAATTTGCGTCGGTTATATTGAAGTGACTGTCATACTTCAGAGGGTAGTTGTGAGCATCAGACACTGCTCTGTGGGTGGTGGTGGGTGTGTTTGATTTCCGTGGTTATTGGGGTTGTTAGGTGTCTTGCAAAATGCTCTCTCACGAATTCTTTTCCTTTAGGGCCATCATCCTCTCTGGGAGGCTATGTTGTGGCAAATCCCAGAACATAATGATCTCAGCATTGGTAATTGATTTTTTTTTCATGAATGTTCAGCTTGATCAAGAGAAACCAATAATGTCTAACGGAATATTTTTAAAAAGACACAAATAAACCAAAATAAATTTGGTGCCTTAGGAACTGAGATAAAAGACTCATGTTGTACCATATTATTTTCTTGTAATAGTGATTGTGTTAGAGACCAGCTGTATGTAGGCCAAGAACACAGTGCAGAGTTAGGAAAGGTGAGTAGGCCCAGAGAGAACAAACCTTTTGTTTTGACATCCTTCCCCTTCCATTCAGTAGAGCTTTGATTCAGCAACAAACGTTTATTAAGCACCTCCCACATGCCACAGGCTGTGCTAGTCAATGGGGATACAAAATCAAAAATGAAATAGTTCCTGTCATGAATATGCTTATTTTCTACTAGGGACAGAGGATACAAAATACATGCAAGGTATAATGAACATCAAGGCTCTGGGGCTTGTTCTCCCAACTTCAATTCCAAAGCTTGGCTGCATCTGCTCCTCAGGGTTCTAGGGTTAATCCTATGGAGATAAGGGTATTTTTCTAATGCTCTAGGCTTAAGCCTCCATTCCCATGTACTGCCCAAATATCAGTTGCCAGTGATTACTGCCCCAGTGTTCTGGATCAGGAAGAAATGAACATAAATTAGCTTTAACAAAGTGATATTTACTCAGAAGATATACCAAGAACCAAGGTACAAAAACATGCCCTCCAATCTGGGCATACTTTTCCTTCTACCATCTCAGCTCCTGGAGAGTGTTTGCCCAACTTTCAAGTGGTTGCCTTGCTAAGGTCACTTCCAAATGTGGCATAGTTGATGGACAGAGTCCCTTCCTTGCTTTCAGCTGTACAGTTGATCCAATGTTGGCCTAGTTTAAATAGGCTGCCCCTGAGGGCTGCACTGGCTCATTGGACTTGGACGACAGCTACTAGAAAACTTCAGTGTCGTTTCTGGTTCCTAGACCTCTGGTGCATCTGCTGACCTTTCCAAGCTTGCATAAGTCATAGCCTAGTCTGTTCCCCTCATTCACACTCATTCACCTAAGAGCAGGAAACAAGGAAACACAACAGATAGAGACGACTTTCTGGTGACTGGGTCAGAGAGGGCCTGGTACCCTTCCTCCACTCAGAGGCCCACAACAGTTTATGCAAGAGAGAGAGTGAGTGAGTGAGTGAGTGAGTGAGTGTGTGTGTGTGTGTGTGTATGAGAGAGAGAGAGCAAGAACTCTATTTGTCCAGATAATGCTTTAAACTGAGTTCTGGCTCAGCAACCAATTAAAAAGCTTCTCTTCTGTATACTATAGTGAGACAAGAAACAGTCATAGATGACTTGTACATGCTCTGAGCTGAAGTAAGGTTCCTCTGTTACATCATCATGACCTTCTAGAAGAAGACTCACCAAAAATCCATGAAGAGCAGATTGCACTTGCTGTAGCATTGGCTAACTCCTCTCTTTTTAGAAAAGTATATGAAAAGTGTTTTCAAGAGGGAAACAATGCTAGTAATTTGGGGGGGGGCAGAGTCAGAAAACATCTTGTGTAGAGGTGACATCTGAACTGTGCTTTCAAGGAACCTAGGGATTCTATGAGGTAAAGGTAAGGAGAGAGGGCATTCAAGGCATGGAGTACCACTTGGGCAAAGACACAGAGGTGGGAGATGGGATGTTATGTACAGGGAACAGCTAGTAGGCCAGCTTGACTGTGGGTAAGCCACATTCAGTTTCCTCATCAAATGGAGGATTTGATCTTCCTAACCCACAGAATTTTTGTGAGACTCAAATGTATCATGTATAATGTATATAAAGTGCTTTGCCAACCTTGATGTATTATATAAACATCAGATATTATTTATTCTTCTGATATTGTGGTGCTCCAGAGACTGTGGTAATGGATCATCCTCGGAAGAAAAGTAGTATTAAAAAGTAGGGTTTAGGTAGCAGCAAGCAGTTTGCGATCACTGAGATCACTAAGCAATTTCTGAAACATAATAGAGCCCATTCTACTCATTCTACTCAAAAATAGCTCCGCAACACTTGTCCAAGATTCACATGTTGACGGACCCATTCAATAGGTTGCCTCGGTAGCTACGTGCCATAACCCAGACAATATGCATTTTCATCCATGTTGGTTTTTTCCAGTGGTTAGGTCTGTCTTCATATTGCTATGGTTTTCTCTGACGGGTCTTTGAAATTTCCCAGGACTAAATGCAATTAGGATCACGTCATCTGTGTGCTTGGAGAACTTCACTATCCATAGATGATCCTTCCTTTGATAGGATCTCATGTGGGTTCATGATGATGACAAATTCTTTGTTGAATGTACAGCTTCCTATTCATTGTCTTGATTGATGTCAGTATCAGGGATCACTGAACAGTTACCTCTGTAACCTCATCTGCCACACGACCTTGGGGTCTTTGATGGGATACACATGAGGAGTACCTTGTTAGACGAGACCTTCTGAGGTTGCATTCTGTCCTGCTGAGACCAATGATTCCTGAAATCAACGAGCGACAAACTCAGTGAGACCTTATATTCTCTATACCACCATTCAGTTATGTGACTATAAAGAATATGGTCTGCTGTAGAAAGTCACCTGTGAAGCTCTGTGTGTTTCCTTCCAAGTGTTCATTGATGATGTTCTCATGACATGCATAGCCCATTCTCATAAATATTTCATAGGGATGAGAAAGCAGGCATGTAATGATGTAGTAGTTTTATGCTGTCTTTTCAGTGACCTTTCCTGTTGATCAAAGCTCTATCTGTGATATTTTCATTTCTCTTGGAATTTTCCTTTCTTTCAAATATTATAAGAATTAGTATCTAGATGCCTTTAAAATTTTGTTGTCTTAAACATTGATTTATTTTTTCCCCTCTCCATTTTTAGCTGTTTATTGATACTTTGCTTTTTAACACATCATTCACTTCCCTTGAAGTTTCTTATTTTATTATGAATGATATATAACATTTATATAGCACATTAAGGTTTACAAAACACTTCACATATATTATCAAATCTGAGTTTAACAGACATTAAGCATTAACATCTCAATGTGCAAAGAACAAGAAAGAGGATTTTATATGAAAACATGCACTGCTGTTATATAAAGAATGTAGATCAAGTTTATTGGGCTAGTGACAAAATTGTTTTGTTTGGTTATGTCCCATTCTGGACTTCTTTTTTCCCCTCCTCTTCTGAATAGTTAAAAAAAATGTTTTAAATGGATATTTGCTTGCTTGCTTGCTTCCTGCCATCTAGATTTGTGTTAGTTGTTTACATATTTTGGATGTCAAACTTTTATCAGAAATGTTTGATGCTGAAATTTTTATCCATCTGTGCCTTTTCTTTAAATTCAAACTGCATTGAATTCATGTAAAAGTTTTTGAATTTGACATACACAAAATTGCCTGTTTCGTCATTTATAATCTCCTCCGCCATGTGCCTAGTTATGAATTCTTTCCTTGTTCCCAGTTGTGGAAGACATAACCTTATACTCTTTATCTATTTCTTGGTATAATTTTTAAATGTGTAGATTTTTATGTCTGGAATTTGTTGTGATACGTGGTATAAAATGCTACTCTAAACCTACTCGTCCCATTGCTTTCTGATTTTACCAGAGTAAGGGGGGCCTCTTCTAGTAGCTTATGTTCTTGGGTCTATATGACATTAACCAGACACATTTGCTTCTAAGGCTTGCTTACTATAGGATTCCATTGATCTTTTCTATTAAAAAAATGCACCAGATAGTTTGGGTGATTATTTCTTCGAACTGTCTGCTTCTTTCCTGCAATAATAGAACAGGGATAAGTAGGAATAAGGAAAATTCCTGGGATGTCTTGGCCAAAAACATTTAGGATTTGGTAGCCATCCTACTGGTGGTGAGTCTCTCCCCCCGTTTAACTGGGCTAGTCCTTGGACAACAGATGTTCAGTCCATAGTTGGACCAGTGGGCCTCTACTTAAAGACTTTCCATCTTGTCAGAGCCTTCTAGAGCTTGTGGTCTGTGGACACAGGCTTCAAGAACCCAGGGTCACTTCCCTTACATGAAGCATCAAAGAAAACCTTAGATGGAAGTCTCTATCTTGATAATTAAAAACAAACAAAGAAAAAGGCGAAATTGAAGAGTCCTACATATAAATGGCCTTATCTCTCAGAGCTGAAAACAACTGGCAACTAGTCTGCTGCTGCAGTCAGAGCTGACATTAAGGTGAGGCCCAAAGAGCTGGCCTGTTACTCGCCTGTCACTTGTTACCCAGGCTATGTTTATTTATTTATTCTTAATTAATCAGATCTTTGGAAATGGAGTCACTGGGCTAGACAATTGTCTCCTTTCAGAAGAATGCTAGGAAAGTAAAGTTGGAATGCATTGCTCATAAATGAGTCAATTAATTATAATTCTCATTATACCTTGGGGTCAGTGGCAGAAATGATAGGCCTGGACTTATTTAGGAAGTAAAGCATTGAAAAAATCCTTTTCAGAGCCAATTATTTGGAAATAAATTACTATTTGAGATGACAACATACTATTCTTTCAGAATAGGAAATGTGAGGATGGCCTTTTTTTTTTTGTCCTCAAATGGCTCACATGCAGCTTTTCATTACAATTAAGGTGTTTTAACCAATCACCAAAAGACAGAAGTTCCCCTGAGGATGGTTTCTTTGGATTTAATTATCCTGAACATGCTGAGAAGATGCCCTGAGCGTGTGTTCCTGCCTGACATGCAGACAAATGAATAGATTTCCAGAAAAGTACGCCATCATCACACCGGGAGGAGAGGAGAGCCCTGCTGCAGCCTTAGTCCTGGAGAGGAACTGGGCAGGACATAGAGGTTGGAGTTCAGAACTCAATCGGTGTGGAGCAGAGGAGCTCTAGCATAGATTTAAACTGGAAGGGTTCTTCAGAGTCATCTAGTCCAAGCCCCTCATTTTGAAGTCAAGGAAACTGAAGCCCAGAGAGATGAATGAACTTGTAATATGACAATACAATAAACATTAAGTGCCTACTGTGTGCCCAGCAGTGTGCAAAACGCTTACCCAAGATCACCCAGGTAAGAAGCATCAGGGGCAGAATTTGAACTCAGGATTCTGACTCCAGAGGCAGTACTCTTTAAAATGAACCATTCTGTTGCCCAGTTGCAAATGGAGGTGGCTTAGAAATGGCAATCCTGGTTCAGAAAGAACTCTGTGATTGTCCAGATTTCTAAGGACACCTTTAGGAAGTAGCCTGACTTCCACCTGCTCCTTGTTTTTGGCTCTGATGCATTTAGAAACAGAGTTTTACCCAATTTCATTTCTTTGCTAGCAGTCTCCTCTCCTGTCCAGGAGTACTGAGCAGGGGAGAAGAAATAGAGGCCATGAGGCAGCAAGAGTAACAGGGAAGAGCATGGAATGATTCTTCCCTAAACCATCCTATTTCCTTTTTTTTCCCTTCTTGCTTCTGAGCAAACACTTCAAACACTTAGGAAGAAACAGCCACTTAGACACCTCTGCTGATGTCATCCTGGTGTGGAAGGGACCAGAGCCATTAACTAGGGTGGGAAGACTAGGGCTTTCCCCCAGGGCACCAACATTTAATGGTTTCTGACAGCACCACTGACCCTCAGTAGCTTAGAAGCAACTGAGTTTAGCACTTGGTTAGCAAGAGTAATTAAACAGGAGCTACCAGATGGTTGGCTTTGTCCCCTGATCACATGAGCCCCTGCCCAGCCCAGTTCCACTGTACCTCTACCCTTGCCTAAAAAAGCTGATTGAAAAGCATGCTTCTTACTACTTTCCTCTGGGTACAAAATGGATAGTTATAGCTCTGGACGTGACCTGGGATTCTTCTGGGCTATTTCAACAGACTCAAGCTCTGGCAGGTTCAACCAAGTTGGAAAAACTTTGAGTATGAGCCTAGTGATTGTACATCCATTGTCTGAGAACCAGCCTAGCCAAGTCTGGGGAGGCATATATGTACCTACTCATTGATGAGTCCTGCAGGCCATCTATCCAACTCTGGAAAATAGTCTGGAAAATAGCCATTTTTCGTCTACTTCTTTTTTCCCACTCGGATTGTCAGGCGAGGTGCTTTGCCATGATTATGGATTCCATGCTGCAGTGGGAAGAGGGCTTGGGCTCAGATCTCACCTCTGATGCTTATTTTCTGTGTGACCCTGGACAAGTTACTTAACCAAGTTCCTTGGGTCTCAGCTTCATGTAAAGCAAGGGGGCTGAAGTGGGGCACATTCCATCTCCGAGGCTATGAATCATTTAGGTGGTTCTGTAGCATTCTGGGATTTGATGCGGTTGGTTATAATGTCACCCTCAAACAGGAACATCTGGGGGATCCCACAGTCTTTGGAGACTTCCCCTTTGATATGGTCTCTACCCCCATCTCCTTCGTGAGAATGGCTAACCCCTTTGGTGAGCACACGTCTCTGTTTAATGAGTCATTTGATATTAATTTTCCAAGGGTCATCGGTCGGTTATGTTGGGTGTTATTGTTCCCATTTAATAGGTGATAGGCACTGGGGTGTTTGTCAGGGGTCAGCTTTGGAGCTAGGGTGGGAGCTGAATGTCAGAGCTAGAAGGGATCATGGAGGTCACTGAGTCCAACCTACTCTGTTTATACTAAGAGAAGGGAGGTGACTTACCCAAGACCCTAAAACTCACAAGCAGCACAGCTGGATCGGGACCCAGTTCCACCAGAACTTGTAAAGATGGCAGGACTGAAGGCTAGGGGAATAGTTAGGGTGCATTGTTCTTCACCCTCCCTCTTGCCTGTCATTCTAGATTGAGGCCAGAGGACCATACCTGTCTTACTGCTTTGTCTTGTAACCTTTGATGGTGGCATCCTGCAGCCTGACTCCCATCTTGCAAAAATGAATGGAGTTCATGGAGTCAGCGTTGTGTTCATTCTTTCTGTCTTGTGATCATTAATAATAAGGTTCTGGGGGATACTCAGTTCAGCACCCCTCCTGCCGGGGAAGGGCCCAGCTAGGGTTTAGCCAGCTGATTGATAAATAATTTGTTCCTGTTTCTTCCCAGAAATGGAAGTTGAGCTGAAGAGCCTCATTTCCCATCCTTCCCCTTTGGGAACTCTGGGGTGCAGGCTTCTTAAATGGCTCTCTCATCCATTGATCTTGTGCTGACCTTTTTCAGGCTCTTGTGTTTGTGCAGGTCACTATTGATGCTTAAAATACCTTCAATTCAATTTTATTCCACAAGCATTTATGTCAGGCATAGTGGTAGGCACTAGGGAGACAGACCAAAATGAATCAGTTCCTCCCCACAATGAGCTTGCATTCTACTGGGGAGAATAATGTCGATAAAGATAAATAAATACAAGGTATATACATACACACACATGTATGTATGTATACAAATGTATATGTGTATATGTACATATATGTATGTGTGTATATATGCATATATGTATGTATATATATATAATTTCCAGGATATGAGGACATTTAGCAGCTGGAAGGAATCAGGAAATGCCTCTTGTGGGCAGCACCTGATGGAGATTATTGAATCAAGTAAAGGACAGAGGTGAAGGAGAATAGAGGTCGTTCCTGGAATGGAAGACAGGCTTTGCAAGATGGGAGATGAATTGTCATGCATGCGGACTAGCAAGGAGGTGAGTTTGATTGGAATATAGGGTTGGTGAAGGAGAGTGATGTACAGTAAGACTAAAAGGAAGGCTAGAGTCCATAGTGAATTATAGGCTCACAGATAAGCCAAACAGAGGGATTTATCTTTAATCCTAGACGTAAGAACCAATCAGTCAATAAACATTTATTGAGTGCCTACTGCATGCCACACACTATGCTAAACACTAGGGAGATCAAGAAAGGCAAAAGACAGTCTTTGTCCCCAAGGAACTCACAACTGAATGGGGGAGACAAGCAAAGAAATATTTATAAACAAGCTATATACAGGATAAACGGGAAGTAAATACTAGAGAGAAAACACTAGAATTAAGACAGGCTGGGAAAGGCTTCCTGTGGAAGGTAGGATTTTAATTGGGACTTAAAGGAAGCCAGAGAAAGCAGTAGGCAGAGGTAAGGAGGGGGAGCAGCCAGAGAAAATGTTTGGAGCTGAGAGAGGGAGCGTCTTGTTTCAGGAAGAGCCAGGAAGCCAGTGTCATTGGACCAAAGAGCTGATGGGGGTTGTGGTGTAAGGTGTGAGAAAATTGGGAGTGGTAGTGGCGATTTAGGAAGGGCTTTGAATGCCCAACAAAGGATTTTGTATATGATCCTGGAAGTAATAGGCAGCCAGTGGAGTTTCAGGGAAGGGGATGACCTGGTCAGAAGTGGTAAGAGAGAGCTGTGTTAGCTTCTTCAGCAAGTGGGTAATATGGTTAGACGTGTGCTTTGGGAATATTCATTTAGCAGCAGTGTGGATTATGAACTAAAGAGGTGAGAGAACAAAAGCAAGGAAACTGATGAGAAAGAGCATTTATTCAGTGCTTGGTGTGTGTGCTAAATGCTAGAGATACAAATACATGTGAGCAAGCCAGTCTCCATCCTCAGTGATCATACATTCTGAAGGGGAGAGACAGTACATAAAGGGGAACTGAAAATCAGGGGATAGGATACGAGGCAGTGAGATGATGAGAGAGGAGTCCACGGACTTGGGTTGTGAGTGAAGTGGAACAAGACTGGGGTCACTCCTGAAACAGAGGTCCAGGCAGGTGGTGGGACAGTGGAGCCTCTGGGCCAAGACATCTCCAGGATGGCAAGGAGCAGGAGGCTACTGCAGTGCTTTAGGAGAGAGGGGAATGGAGACCTGCATTAAGGTAGTGGTTGTGTGAGCAGAAGAAGAGAGAGATGGGTGATTTCATCCTCATGGACACTTTCTCCTCCTGTGCCCTGATGGTCAAGCTTCCTGAGGAGCCCTGGCTGAAAAAATTTCTTCCCTTGGTGGTCAACTCAGCTGGTGACTAGCCTCTAGGCTAGCCCTTGAATGACAGACTCATAATCTATTTCTAGGCCCATATGTGGAGCCTTCCCAGCTTGGCATACCTTGGCAGAATTTATTTTTGCTAGTATAACCTTTGAGAACCTATGCTCACCTCTGTATCTTGATGTGCCATCGAGGGGGTACCTTCTTAGAGGTTTACGGGTGTCTATCTGGCAGAATCTTGGCTTTGGATGAGTGAATCTAGCCCAGGAGAAGGCAACACCCTTGAGAACATGTTTGGAAAAATGGGATGTCAGAGCTTAGAAAGCTCCTCAGGTTCATTAAAGGAAGAGCTAATGTTAAAACAAGATTGATGAAATTACTTGGAAGAGATTATTGGAAAAAAAATTATAGCCCTTCTTGCTGAATGCAATAAAAGAACATAACTGAATGAAGATGAGGGCAGGGGTGTAGGATGGCTCGTTTTGATATTAAGTACAGATCATGCTGATTCCTGATTAGAGGTTGGCAAAATGGTTGGGAATTTTTCAGTTGAACTCCATGAAGGAAAATCATTCCTCAGGAATTTCCAATTTCAAGGGCTGCAAAGAGATTTGTAAGGTGTAATGAATTTGAGAGCTAGGGAGTGTAAATCCTTGAGTTTGAAATGTGGGGAGAAGGAAAAGGAAATTTTCTTTGCTATCTACCACTAATTCTTGGGTTTCTGGGTTTCTCTGTGGAATACCAGTTAGTTTTGCCAGGAGGATTTATCATTTTTGGAATGTCATCCAGATACTAGATCTTGTCAGTTGAAAGGACCCTAGGTGTTCTAGCCCAACCCCGTCATTTCCTCATTTCACAGGAGAGGAAACTGAGGCTCAGAGATGAGATCACATGACTATAAGAACTGGGACTCAAACCGAGGTCAGCATGACTGCCCATTATATACTGTATCACGCTGGTTTTCTAGGCTGAGGAGTTGTTTGCGGATTCCAGTTCCATCGGTGTTATTTTTTGTGCATACTTACAAAATGTTAGAGCTCAGAAGGACTTTAAGACCCACCAAAATGATATGATGAACCCTGGGTCTGGAATTTGGGGATCTGAGTTCAAACCCTGGCTTTCCTACTTATTAGCTGTGTGACCTTGGGAAAATTACTTAGCCACTCTGAGCCTTGTTTTCTTCCTCTACAAAATAGCAGTGTAGGACTAATGATCCCTAAGATTGCTTCCAGCTCTAAACGTTATTATCTTACCACCTCCACTTTATAGATGAGGAAAATAACACCAGGAAAAGTTAAGTGCTGTGTTCAAGGTAGACCTTGTATTTTCTGCTTCAAAGCAGGGCTGGTTTTACTGGGTGTGGCTTAGGACTTGGGAAGATTGCCAGCTAGGAGAAGCTTAGCTTTTGTGCTAGCCCAGATTCGTTTGCATAGTAAGACCCAAAGGGCTGGTGAAGGGGGGTGAGAGTAAGGGTGAAGGACATGGTGATTGTCTAAGCTCAGGCAGCCCTTTCTGGTTTGTTAGAAGGAAACTCCTAAAATGATTTCAGAGTGCTTCAGGTTGGCAATAAAGAATTGATGAGAATTAAAGAGACTTTTTAACTCTAAGTCAGATGGAAATTTGGGATGGAGACTGATCTAGTAGCAGGAGTAAATGAGGTTTTAAAATACATTTTTAAATTAAAAATATTTTAAATGATAACTTGATAAACATCAACATGCATGAACATAATATGCTTTAATATGTACAAAATGAGAAAAAGAAGATTGTATGTGCAACTGTCAGCTTCTGTTATGTGCAGTTTATTTTCTTCCATTTTGTACAGCATGAGTTTTTGTTGTTGTATATTGCAAACTTAGGATAGTAGTTCCAACACTATCTTGCCTATCTTCGTTCCCTTCTGAACTTCCTTCTGCTCTCCTTTTTATTTTGTTAATAATTTGTTGATGCTTCTCTTCTTTTCTTCCTTTTCTGTATTGTTATTGCTACCTTTCTCCCATGCCTCCATCTAACTCTCCTCCCTCAAAAATGGAGTGAGTTTAAAAAGTTTAAATGTGGGCTTATGGAATCCAATTAACGGGTCAGCTATTCTGTTTTCCAGAAAGAGCTATATCCTTGGTGGCAAACTCTGGGATCTAACCAAACCCTCCTCTTCTGGAAAAAAAAAGAGTATCTGGGGTTACTTGTTCTTAGTCTGATGACTGTATTTGGAGGGCCCCTGCCTTTCCAAAATAACTGAAACTTAGGATCTGTGACTGTACTAAAAGAAAAATGGCAGAGCCTATCCCTCCTCCTATGAGGAAGAAGCAGTATGTTAGCTGAAGATTCCATTTGAAGCTTAGGAGAGAGAGGTGGACAGCAGCAGAGACCTGTTGTGTAACAAGAAGTATCCTAGGCATGACGCAGTGTCCAAGAGTAGGTTCAGCAGAGAGCAAGCCTGGAGCAAACAGCATGATTGTATCACTGGAAGTATGTGCTTCACCTACATATATGCCCCATTATGTGTGATCCCTATTTGTGCCTATTCTTCCCACTGATGTTATTTATATTTGTGAGTGTACCTTCAGTTTGGGGGGGGGCATTGGAAAGAGTGAGGCATTTGGAGTCAGTATAAATCTGGATTTGATTCTGGCCTCTGGTTATCTGGTCTATCAGGTCATGAGCAATTTAATTCAATAAATATTTTGAAAACATCTACTGATGCAAAACCCTGTGGTGGACTTTGAGGTTACAAAGAGAAAAGTGAAATCATCACTGTCCTCCTGGAGGTTATAATCAGTTGGAATGAGCATCTGTTTCTTAGTTTTCTCATCTGTCCAATGGGTAGAGGAATAATACTATAGTACTTTGTAATAGTACTTTGTCTCACAGGCTTGTTGTAGGGCTCAAATGAGATCATGTATGTAAAGGATAACATCCTATAGAAAAACGTAGCAGATTATAGGATCACAGATCCAGAACTCTTAGGGACATCAGATGTAATTTAGTTTAACCCTCTCCGTTTATAAATGAGTAAACTGAGACCTGGACAAGTGAAAGGACTTGCCCATGGTCACAGTGGCAGATTGAGGATATCATCTGGTTTCTACATCTCTGTGTTACTTCTTGGGGTTCTCTCACTGGCACACACAGGGCATAAGCAGGCAAGAGAGGAAAGCAGCCCCATCCTGAGGTCAAACTGGGGACTTTAGCCTTTTATGTGAAAGATTGTTTGAATCTAAATAAAACTCATTTCTCTCTTTTGCGCATCCTGGTTCTAATCAGGATTTCCCAATGCATTTCCAGAAGCTAGTTTTCTCTTCAAGGTATTTTATCTTTTCAATAAACATATATTTCTCTGATAATAAGACTCTCATCTGGCTCCTTTCAGTTGCCTGGGGCTCAGACAGCTCCATCATATTCATTTTGGAGCACTGTCTGAATGAGTCTTTGGCTATGGTTGGGGTTTCATGCTGGTGGGGAAGCTGTCACTAGACTCATGTCTACTGAACATCTCTCCGAGTTTAAGAGAATGTAGGTTCTTTGAGGTCAGGGACTGCTTATTCTTGTCTTTGTGTCTCCAGCACTTGGCACATAGTACGTGCCAAGTAAATATCTGTTGAATTGAATCAAATTGTTTTGGGGATCGTTGGTTAATGAGTAGCCATGAAGAAAAGCAAATGTGAATGGTAGGCTCTTGATCTGCTCCAAGGTGTCCTGGCATACACAAGTTGGAAGATTGGCTCACAACCCTTCCTTATTCCCTCCCCTCCAAACAGGCCCCTCATTATTTCTGATCCTCCACCACTTACCTTATCACAGACTTGGAGTTGGAAAGGTCCTTAGAGGCTGTCTAATTGATTTCCCCCAATTTTAAAGATGAAAAACTAATGCTCTGAAACTGATGCTTGTCCAACTTTGTAAAGCTGGGAAGTGTCTGAATCAGGATTTGAACCCAAGGTCATCCAGACTTTAAGTCCAGGTTTCTATCCATTTTACCAGACTGACTCCTAATCAGTTGGCCCTCTCTGGTTCCCCCTGGCAACTAAAATCTAGGTCCCCATTTACATCTCTTTCAGCAGGATGTGTTGCCATTAGTTACGTGTCAGGTGAAATCGAGGGTCTTTCATGGTTTGTAATTTGCTTTTTTACCTTTGTGCTTTAGTACAAACGGCGTAAACAACAACCAAATCATTTCTGCAGCTGCTTTTATGAAAAGCGTGCTGTGACAAACCTGCCCAGGAAGCTCGACCGTGTGAAAAGTAGCTTCCCAATACCTCACGTTTCTCCTCGCCTCAATCTAGATACTGCAGGAAGATGAGGTCTCTGGCACGCTCTGTGTTCAGCCTAATGGGGACTCAATAAAGAGTAGGCAGTGGAACTCCGCCCTGGAATATATGGGGAAAGGAGGAGGAGGGTGGTGTCTGGAAAGCTTCTCCCATTCCATGAATGAGCCACATGGTTTACTTGGGACCCAGTGCATATGGGATTTTGAACCAGAAGGGACTTCCAGGGTCAGCTAGTCAAATGCCCTTATTTTATGGACAAAACACTGAGACTTACCCAAGCTCACCTAAGTAACAGGAGTCATAATAAGGGTTTAAGCCCATATTCTCTGACCCCAGATGTGGCCCCAGGGAATTGAATGGTGGTCCAGGTGCAGTGGAAGTGTTTGGATCTGCAGTCAGAATCCTGGCCCTGCTACTCTCTAGAATCTATAACACACCCTTGGGTGGGTTACTTCAGTCTCTGGGCCTCAATTTCCTTGTCTGTGTAACCAAGGGTTTGCCCTAGCTGATCCCTGGGGCCCCTTCCAACTCTAAAACTTCAATAGGTTGGTCTTGAGGGCATAGCACATGCGTAGGTGATTCCAATGTGTGCCTCTTTTTAATTGTGAAATGCAAAGGCAGGGGATGGGAAATTGACAGCCGGTGAACTGTAAATCTGTAGTTTGAGGAGGAAAAAAAAAGATGTAGCTAATTTGGGTCACAGGATCCTGGAAGCAGTTCTTCCCTGGCTGGGATGTATGGCTGAACAGCTGTGGTTGAACAGGCTGACCATCCCTGAGAGGAAGAGGCCTGGGCAGACCCTGGCCAGACCTGGGCCTCATTAGTCGTTCCTGCCAAAGGATTCTTCCTGGTCAAGTCTGTAATGGGCTGATGTCTTTGAAGTCCTGTCTTCCTTCCTTCCTCTGTCTTCCATCGGTTCCAACAGGGTCCCAGAAAACCTTCTAGTGCTAACTTGGCTCTGTGCCAGCTGTCTGTTTACTGGTTTATCTTCTGATTTAGGAGACTTAGCCATTTTCCATGGCTCCCAGAGCCAGCCTGATTGCATTAGGGGCTGGAGCCCCTGGCATGATCTGTCTCAGTCTGCAGGGTCCCTTTCCTTCTAATCAAACATGTGACATTCCTTTAGCTTTAGCTTGAATGGAGATGTGAGGAGGAGTGGGGGAAAAGGACCTGGGATCTCTGCTGAAGGCCCATGGGATTATAGTTCCTATGCCCAGTGTGGGCTGTAAGGGCCCCTGCTCAGAGCTGAGAAGTCCATGCCAAGGTCGGGGAGAACAAGGGGAGAAGAGCAGAAAGAATGAGGAGGAGAAGGATACCAAGCTGGTTCAGGGGTCAGGGCAGAGTGTAACTAGGATGGGGCAAGTTGCACTTTGTCCTAGGGTGGTGTGTGTGTGTGTGTGCATGTGTGTGTGTGCGTGTGTGTGTGTGTGTGTGTGTGTAGAGAGGGAGGGAGGGAGGGAGAGAGAGAGAGAGAGAGAGAGAGAGAGAGAGAGAGAGAGAGAGAGAGAGAGAGAGAGAGAGAATATGAGAATTTCTTTCCTATGGTTACCCCTGAACTTGTACATCAGTCACCTGGTAGTCTTCTAGGATACCATAGTTGTGGTGCCCACTTCTGTCACCCCCCAGAGCCATCCCCACTCCCAATGTGATTGCATTCATTCCCCTGGAACCATCTTGCACACATCTTCTGCCATCACTGGTGCCCACCTCTCCCCCACGTAGCTCACCCCAGGCACAGGCAAGGTTGGCGATGGCTCTGGTTGGCAGTTTGTTGAGCATGTTTGTTTTTGGCTGCAAAGGTCGAGGATTAAAGTTGGAGACCTCGGGTTGTATCTGTGTACTCTTGGAAAAGCCCTTTAATTTTTTAAGCTTCTGTTTCCTCATCTGTAAAATGGGGGAATGGAACAGGTGCTCCTCACCTCACAAGGAAAGTTCCTCATGCCTCTCAGGGAACCCAGGTTTGGGGGCTATTACTGTGGCTGCTACTCGTCTCTTCTCACTTCAGCATTTCTGAGAGCTGGGGTTTTTCTGATGTGAAGAATCCTTCTACTTGTGCAGATTGCAGCCCTTTCACACCTTAGCCGGTACTATTTCCTCATTTTACAGATGATGAAACAGAGGGTCAGAAAGGCCAGTGAGATGATATACAGGGACCTAGCCCTGCCCCAGACACTGAGGAAGGTGCAAAAAGGATAAGCGACATGGCCCTGCCCTCAAAGGGCTCACAATTCTGCTTTAAGGAAATGAGATCTAGGAGCATGAAGCAACTGGAGAATTGTGGCTATTTCTTTTGTCTGGACCAGCAATATAGTTAAGTGCTGCTACTACTACTGTTGCTGCTGCTGCTGCTGCTGCTGGTACTACTACCACTGTATAGAACTCTCACACTACTCTGTGACCCTGGACAGGTCAAGCTCTAGGCATCCCAGTTGATTGTCTAAGACTCTATGTTAGGAGAAAGGTGCCAACTTGCATTGAGAGAATGCGTGTCCTCAGCTGAGAGCTCCCTGTGCCAATGAAGTCACAACTTTAGAGCAAGAGTTGATATGAAAGTGATCATTTTAGGAGAATTGCAGCCATAGTCTTATGCAGGATGGATTGGATGGGGATTGGAGAGATGCTGGTGGCTGGAAAGTCAGTTAGGAGGATGTTGCAGTATTCCAAGTGTGAAGAGAGGATGGCACAATCTAGAATGAAGGTGCCATAAATGTGGATGAAACCACAATGAATCAGACAGGACCTAGTCTATATGGGAACAGACTGGTGGCAGCTTTTTCCAGCAAGTCAATATTACATCTCGTAGATAGTCTCAATGGAAGCTTGAAGCTAATTAAAATGTTATCTTTTCAGCTACTTCAGTGTAACCCAGGAAAGCCACTCAACTTCTCTGTGTCTCAGTTTCCTCCCCTGTAAAATGAGTTTAGATTCAATGGCCTCCAATATTCCTTCTAGCTCCAAATCTGAAATCCTCTGATCCTTCTCTTATTGCTAACACCACTTCTCTTTTATACCTCCCAACCTACCGGATCTTTAGTCTCCAGCACCCTATTTTATTACCTGGGTTGGAAGCCACATGCCCCTTCTGCCTTCTGCATACTCTCTGTTCTTAGCACCAGCAGTCTCTGATTTTCATTCCAGCCCTGTTTCCTACTCCTGTTACTGTGCCCTTTGGAATAGCCACTCTATTCTAAACAAACTACCTTTCTTGCTCAGATTTTTCTGCACTTGCCTCATCTACCATCCAGCCATTAACTGAGATCCCGCTTTGCCCTGAGAATGTACATCTTGTCCCTTAGAACTCTGTCCAAGGGAGGCCAGACCGTCTCTCATAACCCTAGGAAGAGTGTACTCCGTTGCTGTTCTCAGACCATTGGTTGTCCACCATCCCTCAAAACCTTTCTTCCTTCGAAATTCATTTAATCTGTTTACATTGCCTTCTCTCTTCTTGTTGCTCTTATCTACCTACCCCACATCACTCCTCCACTTTTTTTCTTTTTAAAAATTTTAAAATTTTTTTCCCACTCTTCTAAATGACTTCAGAACTAGGCTCATGAACCATAACTAGGGTGCAGTTACAGAAGTTTGCCCAAGGGCACCAAAATTGAAAAGGTACATACATTTAGTACGTATACCCCTTCAGCTGTGTAGAAGACGCTAGAGTAACGTCTCATTCTGTTCAAATGGATTTGTCATAACTGCTTCGTATGTTACTTTCATGTCACAAATTACAAAAGGGATTGGAGGGCACAAATGACTCTTCACGGCTCTCATGAGCTCGGTCTTCATCTCCACCCCCCCTTCCTTGTCATCTTTTTCCTTCTGTCCTCAAATTAATGACATTGGTTCATCAATGTCTTAAATTTCTGTGACTGCCTAATTCTATCCCACTTCTAGGGGGAGCAAAAAATTTGATAACAGAAGTCATGGGAGTGATGGAGTTCTCCAAGGAAGAGGATGGGGAAAGAAGAATAGGGGGCTGAGAATGTATGTAATTTGATTCCTGGAAGTATCTAAGGTATAGGGCAGAACTTTTGAGAATAGTCATGGCTAGAATAATTTCAATGGGATCAAACAAAGCCTGAGAAACATAGTAAATAAAAAGCTGGCCTTGGATTTTGGAATGCCTAGATTCAAGTCCTACCTTTGATGCATGCTGGCAGGGTCAGGTTTCAATGCCCTCAGTCAGTTGTCCAAAACTACATTTCTGATTGGGTTCTGCGGTGGTAGATGGAGTTTCCTCATTGAAAATTCTTTACACCAGTAAAATCACAGGTCAATCCCTTCCCTCCCTCCCCAAAATAGAATCCCTATGGAATTAACCAGGCTCTACGTGGCACCCTGTCAGACAGCATGCCCCCCAGGACTACTTGATACGCATTGATGATGACTTTCCATAAAATTCCTCCACAGGTGCCTCATCACAGAGGTGACCCTGGGGGTCACATGTGCTTGGGGTTTGGTTGGGGGAAGATGCCCTGGACTCTTTCTGCTTTTGATACACTGGGCACTCAGTAAGCTTTAAGTGAAACTATCATTAATGGTTTGATTCAAATTCTTTGAGTAAATTAATGTGTAAAAATATTCTATATTGGAAAGGCAATTCATTGGCAATACTTTTGAGGAAACTGATGGCTATACTTCTCTGTTTTAAGTAGGCAGATGTTATGGACAGAGTTCTAATGGCATTCTTCCATTACATATTAAGGTAATGGAGAGTTGCATGGTAGGTGTAACACATGGAAAAACCCAATAAGGAATTACCAAGGAGAAGTGACATAAAAGATGTAAAATGTCATCAAAATAAAGTATTATCAAAAAAGATGATAAGTTGGTCCCATGGTGGGACTGAGAGATAATCAATGTGCCATTTACCGGCTCCATTTGGTATCCTGATGGTATTGAGAGAAATTAGGGAAGGCCACCATTGGTTGGATCCTCTCTGTTATACTCATGAAAAGATATGGATGAAGGCCACACAGAATGGGCAGCCATGGATGGGCTGAATCAGTGAACTCACAGATTATTGGAGTGTTATAACAACATTACATAGTGGGTGGAGTATTGGCCGTGGAATCATGAAGACTTGGGTTCAGATCTTGCCTCTGATACTTACTGCCTCTGTGACTTCAGTAGAGAAAGATAGTCTGAATGGAAGAGAGTCTGACTGAACCTCTATGTGCCTCAAGCAACTCCCTAGGATTTAGGGACTAAGTCACAGGAAGATTGCAACCCACATTAGTAGAAAGGAATTCTAATACCAGGAATGTACCACTGATGAAATTACAGGTTTTCTCCATGTTTGAGTGTTATGGTGCTAAGCACGTGTACTATACTTATTTGTAAAGGTCTAGTCCCAAGCAGTGGATATATGCCACCACTGGTCATTTGATGAGGGCAGTACTGTTAGGCTTATTTTATAGATGAGGAAACTGAGGTAAAGCCAGAGATCCAAGCCACTTTGTACTAAGCCCATCAGTGAGATAGCAAAGCTCTGAATGCAGAATTCTTGCTTTGCTGTTTGTATTCACCTGTGATACTCAGGAGCCTTTCGGGCATTATTTCTATGCTGCTTCCCCACCTGACATTTGATATATGTGTGAGCCTTGTTGTCAGGTCTGTGAAGGAGAAAGCTGAATACAAATGCATGGGCTTTGACCTTGAGATCATGAATTAAGCAGGATTGGTTCACAAAAGAAGCTTTTAGTTTCTTAAAGATATTAAGATTGCTTAAAGCATCGTAACTGCAGAGAACCAGGCCAATTACATCTTATTTTATGAACCTGAGCGAAGATAGCTATTTGATTGTTCTTGTTTGCCCACAAAGAGCCTGTCTTTTCTCATAAATTAAGAACAATCAGCCATAGGAACATGAGTTTCCATTTATGTCTTCGAATGGCTAATGGACTGGCTTTTGGTACTCTACTTCAAATTCTGACAAAATGCAATGGGGACTGGCTAGTAATCAACAAATGAATTCTGGCAGGTCTAGTCATGTGAATGGATATGGGGTCAAACTTTCCTTCTTCCTCGCCTTTGATTTTTCTTTTAAAAAAGTGACAATCTCAAAAGCAGCCCCAGTTACAACCTAACCTTAAAAAAACAGTACCCAGGACTCCTGGGATGGTAGTCTATTCTGGCAGGCTGTGAGGTTGAGTCTTCTCAGGAAAGGAAAAAGGTCTGTCTCAAACCCTACAATGTAGATGGGCAGCTAGGGAGCACAGTGTCTAGCATGCCATACTTGGAATCAGGAATACTTGAGTTCAAATCCAACCTCAGACACTTACTGGCTTTGTTTCTTCATCAGTAAAATGAAGGTAATAATATCACTGACTCCCCCAAGGGAAGCTACAAGGATCATTCCAAGTGCTCATATGGACTATTTGTACCCAACCTGTGGTAGAGCTTTCCGAGCTCATATTAGTCTGATCAGCCACAGTTGGACACACTGTACCTTCGCCCCAATATAATAATGTCATTTTGGTCCTCTTTGAGCGTGAAGGACAACAGCCAATCTAGGTGCATGAATTTTGTTTGCACAGAAGTCTTTTTTCTTTTAAAATTTTGTTATATATTTATTTTTAACATTCTTAAGTTTTTTCATTTCAGATTCTCTTCCTCCCCTCTAGCTCTTCCCTTATCCATTGAGAAGGCAAACAATATATCAATTATACATGTGAAATCATACAAAATATATTTCTGTATTAGCCATGTTATCAAAAAAGCAAGAAAAATAAACTGAAAAAGTATACTTTAGTTTGTGCTCAGAGTTCATAAGTTCTCTGGAAATGCATAGCATTGTTCATCATGACTCCTTTGGATCGTTGCCTTGATCAGAATAGCTAAGTCTTTCACAGTTGATCATTGTTTTACTCTCCTGGTTGCTTACTTCACTCTGCATCAATTCATAACGGTCTTCCCAGGTTTTCCTGAAACCATCTCTCTCATCATTTCTTACAGCACAATAGTATTCCATCAAAATCATATACCACAACTTGTTCAGTCATTCTCCTGTTGATGGGCATCCCCTCATTTTCCAATTCTTTGCCACCACAAAATCTGCTATAAATATGTTTGTACATATAGGTCCTTTTCCTTTTTCATTGATCTCTTTGGTATATAGACCTACTAGTGGTATTCCTGGGCCAAAGGGGTGCACAGTTTTATGGCCCTTTGGGCATAGTTCCAAATTGCTTTCCAGAATGGATGGACCAGTTCACAACTCCACCAACAATGCATTAGTGTCCTAGTTTTTCCACATCTCCTCCAACACTTATTGTTTGCCTTTTCAGTCATCTGTCATTCTGTCAGAGATTCTCAGAGATTATAACCAACTCTTGGTTGTTGGGAGAATTCAGCTGGATTGCTGCCTCTATCCCACCATCTTATCTCTGGCTCCTTTTCAATATCATGTAATCAAAGCTGTCTATTTTATCTTTTGTAATTGTCTCTATT
Source organism: Phascolarctos cinereus (assembly GCF_003287225.1). Classification (NCBI taxonomy): domain Eukaryota; kingdom Metazoa; phylum Chordata; class Mammalia; order Diprotodontia; family Phascolarctidae; genus Phascolarctos; species Phascolarctos cinereus. The sequence continues at coordinate 15,236,114 of NW_027555514.1, forward strand.
GCTTGTTTGGTTAAGAATGTATCTTATACTCATAGCTATGAGAAATCTATGTTCTGTTTCTCTTTTAATTTTTTTTCATAGTATGATCTTCAGTATTAAGATTGTGCACCCATTTAGAATGTATTGTGGAATATGGTGTAAGGTGTTGGTCTGAGTCTAATTTCTGCCAGACTGCTTTCTAGTTTTCGCAGCAGTTTTAATTGAATAGGGACTTTTTCTTCCCAGGTGGTTTATGTTTTCCACTTTACTAAATGCTTAGTTATCACGTTCAATTGTTTCTGATTTTCACTTGCTAGTCTGTTCCATTGATCTATCTCTCTATTCTTTAACCAATACCAGATAGTTTTCACGACTGCTATTTTATAATATCGTCTGAGATCTGGAACTGATAGTCTTCCTTCATCCCTACTTTTTATCATTTCCCTTGATATTCTATATCCTTTGTTTTTTCCAGATGAATTTTGTTATTATTTTATCAAGTTCTGTAAAGTATCCCCTCAGTAATTTGATTGGTATAGCACTAAAAGTGTAAAATTGATTTTGGTAATATTGTCATTTTAATATATTAGTGTGGCCTAGCTATGAGCACTGTTTTTAATTTATGCATTTCCCTTCTAATTTTTAATATCTTCTCATTTGTGCTTATTTTAGATTTATTTGTTGGCTTTCTGCTTATTAAATGTATATTCAGTTCATTAATCCTCTCTTTTCTGTTTTTTTAAAATGTATGTTTGTATGACTTTCCCCCTGAGGACTGCTTTAGCTGCATCCTAGAAATTTTGATATGTTTTTCATCATTGTCACTTTATTTTACATAATTATTATTTCTATGCTTTCTTTTTTGACCCAGTCATTATTTAGGATTTCATTATTGTCTCCATTTGGGTTCATATCTTTTGTTTGTAGTCCCTGAATCAATTACTATTTTGTTGCATTATGGTCCATAAAGATTGTATTTATTTCAGCCTTTTTACATTTGTTTGCAATTCATATGTACCATAGTACATGGTTAATTTTTGTAAAAGTTCTATGTGATGCTGAGCAATGTGTATATTCTTTTGCAGTCTCATTTAGAAGATGCCACAGATCCTTTAACTCTAGTTCCTCCAGAAATTTGTTGAGTGTCATGTTTTTTCCTTTTTTTATCTTTCGGTTAGACTTACCAAAAACTGAGACAGAGATGTTGAAATCTCTTATTACTATTGTTACTCTCTATGTCTTCTTTAAGCTCAGATAATGTTTCCTTTATGAATTTGAATGCTAAGGCATTTGGAACATGTTTATTACTGATATTTGTTTATTTTCTATGTTTCCTCTCAGCATTACGTAGTTTCTTTGTTCCTTTTTATTTTTTGAATTTTTTTTTTTTTTGCTTTGTCAGATAGCACGATTTTAATGCCTGCTTTTTTGGATTCACCTGAAGCACAATACATTTTTTCCATCCTCTTGATTTTATTTTGTGTATGTTTTTGTTTTTATATGTGCTTCTTATAAACACCAGATTATAGAATTTTCATATCCAGTTTGTCACTTTTTCATTTTATTGAATTGTTTAATCCATTCATATTTAAAGTTATGAAAGTTAGGTTCATATTTTCTTCTGTCTATCTCTAATAATGTTTTACCCCCAAGTTATGATTTTTTTCTCTTCTCATGTAAACACAGTACTACATTCCTTCAATTACTTTGCCTTAATCTTTTAAAAATCTATTTCCACTGGATCACTTTCCCATACCCTTTCTCATTTGTTATTCTTTTCCCTTTGGTGTTTTACTTTTCTCTTCTGCTTTTATCTGGCTACATAATTCTTCCCTCATTTTCCGCCATTCTCAGTCAAGTAGATTCCCCTTTCCTTTCAACTTTCCCCTTCAACTGCACATATTCATTAGTTTTTAAAATTTCTTTTTTTTTTGCATCTCTTTCTAGAAATGATTTCTCTCATTCTCTTCATTATCCATCTCCTCTGTGTACTCTAGATCCTCATTATGTGGTTAATGATCCCTATAATTATCTAGCTCCCCTATATTCTTTGTATTTCTCATGCAATCCAAACTTCCAGTGTATCTGTTTTAGACTCTGTGCTCTAGGTACTTTCTGCCACTGCCTTGTAGAGTTTGCCCCATGGATTTCTCTTTTCCATTGTGCCTTACTCCCAGAATACTGCCAATTCTTGCAGATGTCAGAGATAATTTTCTTTTGTTTTGCAGTATTTATTCATAGATGCCTGAACTGGAGACCGTATTTCATCCTGTTGTTACCAATTTTTTCCTGTTGATTTATCTGGTTATAATAGACCTCAAGGTCTTTTAGTTTTCTTCTTAAAATCTTTGGTAATTCCAGTCTTTTTTTTCTCTTTATTTTTTTTTTCTCCTTACCATTCAGTTTCTGACTCCCTCCCTTCTCATTGTGGTTCCTTTGGGGGCTGGATCTCAAAGTGTCTCAGCCTCCTCTCATATTGGGCAATTCATAGTTCACCAACTTAGGTCTCTGTTCCAAGTGACATTTGGGTTGGCAGAACTGGCCCCAGCTGGATGCTGCCCAGCCCCTTCATACACTGTGTCCTGTCTCAGTGTCCTGTCCCACTCCCTTTGTTCCTTCATTTTCTGGGCCAGCACTGGGAGTTCCGACCTTTGTGGTGTTGGTGCTAGAGGGCTGTCTGCTGAAAGCGATCTGTCTGTTGTGGCCCTCGGTACACTTTTGCTCCTGAAAAGCTGCTGCAGTGCTGGCTATCGCAGAGTAAATGGCCACATCCTGGGTCTCCACACTAGTGGAAAGTGAGAGGAAGGAGCTACAGTGTGGGATTGGGTTTTGTTAAAATCCCGTGTGTTAGGTCCTGAAGTTAGTTAGTGCAGCCTCACTGCTGAGTGTATGAAGAGAGGGATGCTGAGTGAGCCCAGGGTCAGCAAATGTCAATTCATAGTTTTTTTAAACTTCTTTTGGATTCTGGCTGCCTGAAACTATGGACATAGCTGAAGTTAAATAGATTTTGTTGCATAATTTCTGTTTTTGGAGGGGTTTGAGAGGTCATGGAGATCAGAGAAAATGTCTAGTCCTCCATCTTGTTGCTCCTATGATCTGGAAGTCTAGATCATAGAGTTAGGATAGACTCAGGTTCAAATACTGTCTCAGACATTACTAGCTGTATGACTCTGAGCGAATAATTTAATTTCTCTGTGCCTCAGTTTCCTCATCTGTAAAATGAAGGAGTTGGACTCAATGGCCTCCAAGGTCCCTTCAGACTCTGAAACTATGATCCTGTAGTAAGACATCATGTCAGGAACCCTAAATTTCATGCAACTCCTCTCTGATGTTTGTTTTTTGGGTGTCCTAAATCAGAGGAGTCAAACATGAGTGTGCCCTCAGCCAGATTAAAATGTAATTGGAAAATATTTCATAAATAAACAAAACGCAACAGAATGATAATGTTAATATGTGTTTTTTAAATCAATATATAGCTCACAGGGATTATTATAGATGGGTTAGTGGTCCCTATTTCTATTTGAGATTGACACCACTCTCCTAAATCATCCTTGAAATCCTTTCTTTATGTCACTGTACCAAAGGGTCCCTGGGGTCACTAAGTTGGTTGGGATGCTCTGTGAGGTAGCCCTATGTGGAAAGAGCTTCCTAAAGAATGTAGATCTCAGTTGTAGCAAACAGATAGAGTTGATGGACACCTGGGTCCTGGGACCAAATCACACTGCATGATGGCTGCAGTTCAGCCACAGCACAATTCTCACTAATTAACCCCAGGAAACCCTGAGGAGGCTCAGAAAAGAACATTAGAACCAGCCCATCTTGTTTCACTGGATTGATTTGGAATGGCTGGACATTGTGTTGTTGCTGGAGTTTGGAAGCATTTCAACGTGGACGCCTGGCTCTGTTCAATGCATCCTAAGATGCCTGCAAGTGGGCTCCAGGCTCCCCCAGCTCCATAGTCCATTTCCCAGTATACTTTAAGGGATATATTCTTCACCATCTGTGTAGGCAGGTCTTGCTGAGCCTGCTCCTTGCTTCTAGTTCTGGGCTTTGGTCCTAGGATCATAGGCCTAGTACTGGAAAGGATCTGGCAGATTAAGTGAGGTAATATATGTAAAGGGTTTTGCAAACCTCAAAGCTCTCTGCAAAAGCTAGCTCATATCATGATGATCTGGTCCAGGCCCCAAGAGGGCAAGTGACTTGCCAAAGCTGAAACTTAGTTCAAATGAAGTCCTCTTTCCACTCTGCCACATTGACCACTCCATCCAGTGTTGACCAGTCATCAGTAGGTCAGAACCTATGGCCTTAGAACTTACTTATTCTGTGCTTTTCCCAGACTTGTAATGATAACTCCCATTTCTAGGCCATGTTTGGGCTCACAAAGTAATTTCCTCCCAAAAACTTGTGAGGCAGGTAGGGCAAAGGTTGTTGGCTGCCATTCTGAGGCTCACAGAGGTAAGTAATTTGTAGTCACTCAATAAATGTGAAAATTAGGGATGGAGTAAGGCCTCTTGACTCAGAGTCCAGCATTCCGGGGGCCTGGCCTTAGCCTGGTGCATTGATAAGTGTTGGGTCGGGAGACAGAGGACCTGGCTCTGCTACCTACTATCTGTGAGGCTCTGCTGTGAGCCTCAGTTTCCTCATCTGTAAAATGAGAGGTTTGCACTTGATATCCTTTAAGACCCCGTCCAGTTCTCATATGCACCATCTCTGTTCTGAAAGTTCACTTAGCTTAATGAGCACTTTCCATGGTTTCTTCCCCTCTCCTTCATTTCAGGCTTTGGGAGATCAACAATGAATCTTTGTTGAGAGATTGCCTCGTTCTGGGCATTGTATTGGAGTGGGGGCAGAATGTATAGAGGAATAAGACACGGGACTTGACTTCAGTTGCTTCTAGTCAAATAGAGGACATGTACAAAAACTGTATATATGGTAGGATGTGGACTCTATCTTGTATATACTTAGTTATTTGCATTTTGCTTTCTCTATTAGAATGGAAGTTACTTGAGGACAAGCAATGTTTTTGCCTTTGTATTCCCAGTGCTTGGTGCAGGGCCTAGTATACAGTAAGCACTTAATAAATGCTTGTTGAGTAAGAATCATAGGGTAGATATAAACAAGAGGCAGCATAGAGTGGTAGACACACTTGGTCTCCCTGCCTCAAGTTTCTCCCCACAGGTCCATTATCCAATGGGTGATCTTCTTAAAGTACAGGCCTGACCATGACATCCTCCTATTCAAAACCCTCCAGTGGTTCCCTATCAGGTTCAGAACCAAATGCCAAATTCTCCGATGAGCTTTTAAAGCCTTTCCCAACCTGGCCCTGACCTTACACTTGGCTCTTCTCCACGTCTGCCTTAGAGTGACACTGGCCCCTTGGCCTTGGAGCCCCATAACCCCCATGCCTGGTGTGCTCTCCCTTCTCATCTCTACATCCTGGCTTCCTTTGACTCAGCCCAATCCCACCTTCCACAAGAGGCCTTTCCTCATAGCCACTGCTAGTGCCTTCTGTCCCGTTTACACTGGATACACTTGCACGGACATAGTTCTCTGGATGTTCTATCTCCCATTAGAATGTGAGCTCCTTGAGGGCAGTAACTTTTTTTTGGTCTTTTTTTTTTTTATCGCAAGCACTTAGTGGGCCCCAGGCTTTGATCCAGAGTAAATACTTAAGAAATACTTCTTGACAGCCCAATTAATACCTGCATATCTCTATGATGCCTAAGGATGTGTGGAATCACTTTTTAGTGCGCAGGGGTTTTGTCCCTCCCGTTTTCTACCTTAAACATCAGTCTGAGAGGAAGAACATTTATCCATGGATTTGGAGTATCTATTACTACAATGGAGCTTTATAATGTCAACCCCCCATTTATGTAGCACTTTAAAGCTTATAAAGGATTATAGTCAGAACAACCCAGTGAGGTAAGGAGTTCAAGAATTATCCCCATTTTACAGATGAGAAAACTGTCTAAACTGAGAGCTAACATGATTTGCTAGGGTCACACTGGAAATACATTGCAGTTCAGAGGTTCAAACATTTTCTGACTCCAAACTATTGTTTCCCCTATATCCTGTTATCCTCTTTTTTCACAAAGGTGAGTGTGGAGTGGCCTTGAACAAATTACTTAATCTCTTTGTGACTCAGTTTCCTCATTTGTACAATGAATGGGCTGGACTTCTCTTAAATATGATAGGGAATTCTCTTCCCCACCTAAATACATGATCTTGTGAGAAAAATATTGTCCAGCAATGATGGCACCCACCACAGGTCAGGGTTGCCTTATTTTCAATTGTATGCATTGTGCCCAATACCAGGTACTCACTCAGAGTGTCCTCAGAATGTGCTCACTGCTCCCAACTCTAAACATAAAGTGGAGTTGAAACAAGAGGGGCTGCTGTGTCCTTCTGTCTTTCCTAGATGGAGTAAGTAGCTGTTTCCTGTAACCTAAAGCAGAATTTATAGATTGGTCTAAGAATAATTACCCTGCCTATTTAATGGCATAAAATTATTATCAAAAGGGGCCTCAGTCACTGCCGGCTGCTTGGTTACACTTCATAAAGATGATGAATGACAGCTGGCCCAATAAAGGGCCTGGTAAGGAGCCCTACATGATGTTAACAAGCTCTTTGCCATGCTAAGTTATGGCGGGTACAGAAGATCGATGGGGATTTATTGTTTGCGAGTGGCCTTTATTCAGGTACCCAGTGGGAATTCTCTGCACACTGAAAGGAATGGAGCATTGAAGAAAATTTACAGCACAAGAAACAGAAATTGTGCCTTTGAAATCAGGGCTCCTGATGTGAGGGGCCTTAATTCATCTTTGTTGAGATGCCAACCTACATTTGTTTGGAGCCTGAGCTGCCCCTCTTACTGTTTTCTTTTTGTTTTATTGATGTCTTTTGTTTTTATAACATCGTTATTTCCCCTACCTCCCCTTCAACCATCAAACTCTCCCTTGTAACAAAGAAAGACATCAAGGCCAAAAGCACAGACACAGCAACTATGTTTGGACACATAGATGCACTCTGTCTCCCTAGTCCCCCACCTCTCCAATGAGAGGAGGGAGAGATTGTTCATTACAGGTCTTCAGAGGTCAACCAACTTTGTTTGTTTTTTTCCATTTCGTTGTTTACATTGGATTATGGTCATTTTGGTTAAAGATCATTGTTCAGACTCTGCCTTCTTCATCTGACATTAGTTCATATAGGTCCTCTCATGATCATTGTCATTGCCTATAGTACTCTGATATTCCATAATATCCATGTATGTGTTCACCTTTTCATCCTTCCCCTCATTACCTTGAATCTTTTCAAATATTTTATTCTTTTTCCAATTACATATAAATTTTAACATTCTTTAAAAAGAAATGAGCTCCAGATTCTCTCCCTCCTTCTCTCTCCTCCCTCATTGTTATTGGTAATGCATGTGTAATCATTAGCCATGTTGCAAAAGAACAGCCCCCCTGCCCCAAGTACAAGCAAAATAAGGGAAAAAAAGCATGGTGGTCTGCATTCAGACTCCATCAGTTCTTTCTCTGGAGGTAGATACAATTTTTCATCATAAATCCTTTGGAATTGTCTTGGATCACTGTGTTACTGAGAATAGCTAAGTCAATAATAGTTGATCATTGTACAATATTGTTACTGTGTACTATGTTCTCCTGGTTCTATCCAGTTTGCTTTGTATTGGTTCATTTAAGTCTTTCCATCATTTCCTTGAATCTTGACTTTTTCTATCTATCTATCTATCTATCTATCTATCTATCTATCTATCTGTCTGTCTGTCTGTCTGTCTGTCTGTCTGTCTGTCTGTCTATCTATCTATCTGTCTATCCATCCATCCATCCATCCATCCATCATCTCCATTTTACCTGTCTGTGCCTGTGTGTTTATCTAACTGTATGTGTATATACATTTGTGTGTGTATACTCACATACATACATATGTATATATATATGTATATATACACACACACAGATACATACATACATACATATGTGTGTGTGTGTGTGTGTGTGTGTGTGTGTATATATGTGCATACATATGTGTTCCTGCCCTCATGGAGCTTTTAGTCTAGCCAAAAGCTTTAAGCTTTTACTTTTGTCTTTGTATCTCTAATGCCTAGCATAGCATCTGGTGTTTGATAAATGCTGGTTGAGTCATCAATAGCTTCAGAGCACTCCATTTGCTTATAGACTGTAAACTCCTTGAGGGCAGGGATCACTTTATTTTTATCTTTGTATTCTTAGGGCCTGGTACAATGAGGGTCTGGCCCATCTTTGTGTCTTCAGCACTGAGGACAGCATCTGACCTAGAAGAGATAGTAAATGCCCTCAGATTAATTATTGTAAAACACTACAGTCACTTACAGAATGTAAAGCCAGTTTCATTTCTTTCTTTGTATTCCCAGGGCCAAGCAGAGTGTCTGGCACATAGTAGGGTAGGCATGATACAAATGCTTATTCCCTTTGTTGAGTGATTAATTGGTAATGGATACCCACTTTGTTTCTAGATTTTTGTGGCTAGAAAAGAGAGCCAGTGAAGTGGGCAACCCAGGGTCATTTTGTGAAGAATCCTCACACTTCCCTTTTGATGATCTGTCTTTAAAAAGGGGAGAGTTGTACAGGCAGAAAGGAGAAGAAAGAGAAAAAAATAGGAAAGAGAAGAGCTGGTCTTTTGTTCTGGCTAGGGAGCGTGTTTGGGAAGGGTAATTTTTGAACTTTTTTCAATTGCAGCCAGCATGGAGAGGAGCCTCTGGCATCTGCCACTCCAGTGAAAAGTTAAGTGAGATGCCCTGTGTTCCTTGTGGGGCTCAGCTAAAGGGCAATATTTCAGCTCCTAGAATCTCCCTCTCCATCCCTGGCAGCTCTCTCTGATCAATGGATAGTCCCAGACAATCAACTTTTAAACAAAATCTCTCTGTGCCCATCATTCTACTGTCAAGAAAAAAAAAAGGGACGTGGGAGAGCTGACCAAGGCAGCCACCATTTTTATTCATTCACGTAAATAAACTCTCTACAGGCCATAAAACACAGGAAAGGCAGCAAGGCCAGGGCTATTTCTGCCGCTTGCTGGGTTCTGGATGGGATTTCTGATGCTTCACGTTTTTATGTTAGCATTCATTAAGGCAGTGGCTGGAACCCTGGGCAGGAGAGGGACCACTCTGGCCTTGGATGCTTACTGTGTGATCCCTCTCCAAGGCTCAGACTATCGTTTAAGACACAGCTTCCAGTTAGAGTTATGATTGAGGATATGAAATCACAGATCTAGTCAATCAATCAATTAACAGGCATTTAAGAAGCTTGTTCTATGGGCCTGGCAGGTAGGTGCAGGTGCTGGGGACAGAGAGATAAAAGAGACAATCCCTACCTTCAAGGAGCTTACATTCAGAAATGAATTGAACCAATTCTCTTCCTCCCCCCCCCTCAGGTTTACCTCTCTTTACATCCCCGCCTCATTTTATTACTGCTAGATGCAAAGGCCTTAAATGTCTCTTTATCTTCTGGGCAACCTCTGCATGATCTGGGCGTTCCTAGGTGGGCTGGGAAAGGAAGTAGTTTGAAGGTACTTTTGGGAGGAAATGTCTAGGAATAATGGATTAGAGGGGACTTACTTGGGAAGGTTTCCTGGAGGCCATGTCTGTGGCAGCTTAACTGGCCAAAGCTTTTCCCCACAGGCTCCTTGGAGCTGGTTTTGGAACGCAGCCTGTGCTCTACTTGGAAACAGATACAGGAGAGCTTAGGGGAATTCCAGGCCTTGTTGTTTACTAGAATAAAATCATTCAGAGAATCCAGGAGAGAAGATGCTATCACACAAGAAAGGCATTTAGACTCAGATAAGTTCTGAACTTATCACCAGCCCAAGTAGAAGAAGCACGACTTAGTCACTTTATATGGGTCAGATTTGCAAAATCAGGTCTCTGCGGGTTGCCTTGGTCTTCTGATGCCTTCAATTCAAAAGCTGCTCTCAGGTGCCCTTTTGGCTGCCAGACACTCTCAGCTGTCTCTTAGTCTCCTCCAGTGGGTGTACACCAGACCAGGGATGGTAGGTACAAACTAGGGAGCTAGCACCTGGGATGAGCACCAGTGGGTAAAGATGGACTCCAGTGGGGACATGGGGACAGCCCAAGACAGACTCTGTCTGCTTCACACCTGTGTCTAAGGTTGGCCCCAGTAGTCAAAGTTCGCGTACAGCCTGTGCTTTTGTTTTGTTTTGTTTTTTTAATCTGTAAGTATAATTGCCCTCCACAGGTATTGAGCCATCAGACTTGGACTTGAGAGACAGACCTAAATAGCATTGTCAGGGAGACCTAGGTTCTTATCACGTGACCATGGGCAAATCCTTGGCTTCTGTGGGCCTTAGCCTTCACATCTTAAATTGGGGCTAATACCATTGGTGGTATCCACTTCACTGAGGTTCGAATAAGAGAGTTACATATGTAAAGAGCTTTGCAAGCTTTCAAGCACTGTGTAAAAGCCATTTGTTAATATCAGAACCGTGAGCAATAATAATAGCTAGCCTTTGGTTGCAAATTATTATCTTATTTGATCTTCCCAACAGCCCTGGGAGGTTATTATTATCTATTATTATCCTCATTTTACAGATAAAGAAATGGAGACAGCCAGAGGTTAAGTGACTTGCCCCCAGTCACACAGCTAGTAAGTATCTGAGGTCAAATCTGAACTCGGGACTTCCTGACTCTAGGCCCAGCACTCTATCTGCTTCACTACCTAGCTAGCTGCCCCAGCATCACTCAGCAAGGGTATGGAAAAACCTAAGACCACAAATCCCATTTCTGTACCATTTGAAAGTTAACAAAGCACTCTCCCCAGCACAATGGTATGAGGTGGATTGACAGCAATGATAATAACTCATTCTTATTGTTCTTACGGTACTTTGAGGTTTGCAAAGCATTTTACATACAGGTGCCTATTTGATCCTTACAACAACTTGTAAAGTAAGTGCTATTATTATCTCAATTCTCATGCAGGTATACTAATACCATTGTATTATTACAATATCTCTGTTGTACAGAGGAGAAAGCTGAGACTCAACAAAGCCCAGTTATTTGCCGGGTCACCGTGTTAGTAAGTATTAAAGCCGCATTTGGATCACAGCATTCTTGACAGGCTTTCCATTCACAATTTGTGTGGATACAGAAAAGAGTAGGAACAATCTCCTGTCTTTACCAAGACACCATGCCTTGAGTGATCACTATCAGAAATTTGCTGCTTCCAGCACAATTCATGATGACTCCTCTGTCTCCACTGTAAATCTCATCACCTCCATAATTCTACTGTGACAGAAGCAAAGGAAAACTTACATCACCTCTAGCTTAAAACAATGCTGTTCATCCTTTGTGTGTGAGCTCTTGTACATGGTGTCATGTGGTTTGTTAAGTCAATGTTCAGTGCTACTGGCTGGCTGGAGGTCCCTGCTTCTGGGAGGGAAGCTTCATGAACAGCCTGTCCAGGGCCCCTGGTGAGCAAGTTTTCCCCCATGTGTGCTCTCTTGTCTTTCTCTCCAACCCCTCTTAGTCTTGTTCCTAAAGATGCTGAGTCTCTGGGACATTTATTCAAGCACAGACTTATTTGCCTGTGACCCTGGGTGTGCCTGTCAGGGGTGGGAGGAAGAAATCAGGCTGGTTGATAGCAGTGGGAAAGGTAGACTGATGTCAGCCAGATTAGAGATAGTCTTGAAGTCTAGGAATAGGAGTATGAGCTTGTAGTTGGGGAGGGGAGGGAAGGGCATAAGGCACTGAAGATTTTTAAGCAGAGGAGTGACCTGCCTGGAACTATGTGGAGGAAAGATTAGTCTAGTGGTGGTATGAAGGGTATGTGGTGGTGAAGTGAGGGAAGAACTGTAGGTAGGTATTGCAGTTATCCAAGTGCATGGTGTTGGGGTAGCCAATGGATCCTCTTAGGAAGGACCTGAGAGATATTGTGAGGAAGCATGGACAGTAACTGGTAACTGGGAGGTAGGGCAGGGGAGGAGGACTCTGAGAGCATGAATTTGGGACACTAGCAAATGGAGGGGCCACAAATCAGTCAAGAAGCCTGTGTAGACACAGGGTACGCAGGACTAAGGGGGGGGCAGGTGCAGATGTTACCTTCATGGAAATCTCAACTCTACTCCTTCTCTTGAGACTCTTTCTCTTGGGATCATGAGTTATTTATGTGGTTGTGGCTGTTGGTGAGTCATTTCAGTTGTGTCTGACTCTTTGTAACTCAGTTGGGGTATTCACTTTCCCTGTTGTTATCATGAGTTTATTTATAGGGTTGTTGTTATTGTGGTGCTCAAGTTGTATTCAGTTGTGTCAGACTCTGTGATTCCAGTGGGGGTTTTCTTGGCAGAGATACTAGAGTAGTTTGCTGTTTCCTTCCTCCTCTCATTTTATAGATTGAGAAATGGAAGCAAGCAGGATTAAGTGACTTGCCCAGGGTCACACCGCTAGTTTAGTGTCTGAGGCCAGATCTGAACCCAGCTGCCCTTCATGTGAGCACTGGAGGTCCCTCTAGGAAAGGCATCCAAAATGTCCCTTGAGAGTGAGCATCATTTCTGTTCTTCTGGGCAGCTCAGTAGTATAGTGGATGGAAGGCTAAACCTGGAGTCAAGAAGACCTGAGTTCAAATGTGCCCTCACACACTGACTAGCTCTAGGCAAGTCACTTAACCTCTGTCTGCCTCAGTTTCCTCAACTCTAAAATGGGGATAACAACAGCACCTACCTTCCGGGTCTTTGTGAGAATCAAATGAGATCAGATTTGCAAAGCACTTAGCACAATTCCTGGCACTTCTAAGGTGCTTAATAAATGCTTGTTGCTTTCTGCATCCCTTGTACTTTGGAATAAATCTGCTTTTTGTTCGGTGGGGCCATCCCCAGTCATCCAGATCTATATTGTCGCCGGACCTAGATAGCTTCGGAGGCCAGAGTGAGGCTGGTGACTTTGCATAGCCCACCCTCCCTCACTTAAAGCCCATTCGCTTGCATGTTATGGCGTCGCCTATTTGACATCACGGTCCTTTTGAAGAACAAAGGACAAACCGCCACCACCACAGCTTTTCATTCGAGTTTTCCTGGTTGCTCGCAGTGCAACTGAATTTGTATGAGGAGAGAGAAATGAGCCAAATTCAAGCGTCCTCTGAAAAAGAAGTGTGTGTGGGGGCACTAACAAGACATTCCAATGTTACTAGAGGGAAGCTCCCCCAAGCTTAAGCCTGGGCCTTCTGCTAAGGGTAGAGAGGTATAGGAACAACAGTGATTCTTAGCCTACAGGAAGCCCGCTTGTACTCGTGTGATTTGGACTATGATTAACAGTCAACTGTGTGTTATCTAGCTGCCCAGTGGAGGGCTCAAGAGCTAACCAAATGACAAGTTAATGAAAAAGTTAATCAAAATTTCCAAATAGTTGAGTGTGCACCTCTAAGCATCAAAGCTTTGGTTTTAACTATTCTGGATGGACATTTTTCTGAAATATGTGTACATATACATACATACATACATACATATATATAATATATCATTGCCTTCTTAAGCAAAGTAGACAACAAAATATCGTAATATAGGAACATAGATGTGACAATGTTTAAAAAAATCAATGAATGACAAAGTATTTATTAGGTGCTTACTATGTTTCAGGCATTGTGCTAAGCACTGGAAATACAAATACCAGCAAACAAGACAGTCCTTGCCCTCAAAGAGCTAACATTCTGACAGGGTAGGGAAAGATAGCCTGTGAAGGGCAGCCAGAAAGGAATACAGTACCATGTGGTGGTAGTTTGGAAGTGGACAAGAAGTGATGAGGAGATTGGTTCCAGGCAAGATAAGATGAAAGCTTGGCTATTGGAACAGCAGGTCTCAGCGGCAGAGTCCAAGGGGGAAGGAATGAGGAGGCTGGCCAAGATTTAAAGCAATTTTAATTAGTTTTGCTGACTCTTTGGTTCTTGGCTGTATTCTGGATAGTGGAGTAATGGGTAGGTGAGGGGTGTTATATTGCAGACACATTTCTTAGTAAATTTGGAATTTGGGCTGCAGAGAAGAGAAATTAGCAACTCCTGAATTAGGATCCTTGTTTGTGCTTCCACAGTCAACTCTAATTGTTGGTTTGAACTAAATTCTCTGACCTCTCTCAATCTCATTAATACCTCTTCGTGAGAGGCTATGTGTGTGAATTGCTGTGTTGGAAAGAACATTGTATTTGAAGTGGGAAGACCTGGCTTCGAAATCTGAAGGCTCTGCCACTCACTTCCTGTGTAACCTTGGGCCAGTAGTCTCTAGCCTCAGTTTCCTCACCTGTAAAAATGAGTAGATTGGACTATAGTGGTTGGCCCCTGGAAGTCCCTCCCAGCTCCACCTCTCCGATCCTAGCATCCCTCTTGGTCTCAGTTTTGTTATTTGTAAGTCGCAGTGGTCTTTATTTCCTTGCGGCCCTAGTGATCTAGAAATATAAAGGCACTGGAGCTGAGACCCTCCACAGCCATAGGGTCACATACAAATAAATGCAAACAATCAAGGATGGATATTCACTCACAGACTGGCTCTCCAGACATCTTCTTCTTGACAACCCTCTTTCTGCCCTGGAGAAACCTCCTCCCTGAATCTCCTCTCTCCTAATTGATGATACCCAGACCACACCACTATTCCAGAAGCTTCCCCAATCCTGGTCCATTTGATCTGACCACCACTCCTTGAGAAGAATGCCACAACCTTGGCCCATAGCAGTCGTCTTGCCCCGCTTCTCACTTGACTTATCAAGTCAATTACTATTGAGAGGTAACTAAGTGGTACAGTGGATAGACTGCTGGGCCAAAGTCAGGAAAACCCGAGTTCAAATCCAGCCTCAGATACTTACTAGTTGTGTGATCCTGGGGCAAGTTACTTAACCTATGTCTGCCTCAGTTTCCTTAATTATGAAATGGGGATAATAAGAGCACCCATTTCCTAGAGTTGTTGTGAGGATCAAATGAGATAATATTTATAAAAACTTAGCACAGGGCCTGGCATATGGTACTTGCTTAGTAAATGCTTATTTCCTCCCTTCCCTACTATATGCTAGGGACTGTGCTAAGTTCTAGGCACTGATTTTAAGCTACAGGTCAATGGCTGACCAACTAGTTAAATAATGTTACCACACCCCAGCCCTGGTGCCTTTTAAAAACCCAGCTTAGAAGGAGGGAGGGTATCTCTGACCTGTATTTTTTATACTTTTCCTCTCTCTTTTTGTGGACGTCATGCATTCATTGGTTCATTTGACAAGAATTTATTAAGGTACCTACTATGTGCTAGGTTCTAGAAAATATAATGATAAAAACAAAACCAAGCATATTCTGTTGGGGGAAAAACAGTATATATGCAGATGAACAAAAGATAAAGCATAGATACAAAATCATTTGGTGGGCTTTGGAGAAGGTGCTGGTAGTGACTTAGTTGGATCGGCCTCTTGGAAGAGTTGGGCCTGGGTGTAGCTGCAGACCAGAGGAGGCCTCTGTAGCACAGAAAAGGCAGGAGCCAACTCATTCGGTTTACTGCATTGATTTTCTAGTTGTCTCTGGAGCTTTATGTAAGTGTTCCCATGACTTCATGTTCTGGCTGACCAAGGTCCAATTTGTTGGCAAGGCCTGATAAACTGCTAATGGCTGGTGGCTTCCCAATTTCCCCAAGTTATCTGCTGATCCAAAGAGACACATCCACTCAATTTCCTCACTGGGCAATGTTAATATAATGTGTTTGGTGGTGAGAGGGGAAGGGAAGGAACAATAGAAAGTAGGGAAGGGAAAAAGCTTTTTCAGCGAATGACTACGTGAGGCCCTCCCAAATTGAATTCCAACTGTGCATCTTTCCATAGATATTTATCTATGGAAAATTATCTATAGAAAATTAAAAGAATATTCAAACCTTCAGTGTTTCTATTAACCTGAGTAAATGGTGGCTGAATAGGGCAATGGCCAAGATGAATAGCCAACACTATATCTCTACCTCAAATTTCCCTGAGACAGAGCTAATACATATTTGCTCTTTGTTTTTCTAGAAAGTGCTCGATTTTATGAGCTAGAGGTTGTTTTGGATAATGTAGAGTGTCCATATTTATCAAGTTATAGACTCTGAGAAGTAGAAGGTGCTCAGAGTTCACCAAACCCAACACCCTCCCTCCGATTACAGACAGGAACACTGAGATCCTAAGAGGACAAGTGACTTGGTGATAGTTACTCGGATTTGACAAAACTGCTGCTGATGTACTGAAACAAGTCTTGACTTCTCAGGAATCAGTTTTTCAGCCTTTCGATTATCTAGGCCAGGGGTGGAGAGCTTTCAGCCTCAAGGCCACATGTGGCCCTCTAGGTCCTCAAGTATGGCCTTTTGACTGAATCCAAACTTTGTAGAACAAAGGATCTCACTTGAGGACCTAGAGGGCCACATGTGGCCTCGAGGCCAAAGGTTCCCCACCCCTGACCTAGGCTCTCAATTTTCCCTTCACTTTCTCTACTCCCTCCCCTTTCTTTTATTGCTCATAACTGTTCCCCTGAGGTAAGCAGTGCTAAAGAGAGCAGGGAAAATTGAAGTTGGCTCCCTGGGTTTAGATACAAGTTTTGGTGTACGAGAAGGCTTGAAACTATTTGTGAAAAAATTAGTTTCAGGAATTGTGAAACTTTCAACAACCCTTTTTCTTCCTGTTCTTTGAAGGACAAATAATAGAAAGTTGGCATTACTGGGTTGGGGTCATGAGTTCTATCGACATCAATCTTCATCTTTGTCTTTTGTATTTTAGTTCCAGAACTACAGGTTGGAATGGTCTTGGGGGTATTTTAATGAAGATGTTAGTGTATGTATGGGGTTATGTAAAATAGGTAGACCAAATCAAGCTGACTCGTCCTAACAGCTATGTAAACGTCCATAAGGGTCCTGAGTATATTCTTATCAGAAATGCCTTGAAGAGAAACCTGTACATTAAGACTTTTTTTCCCATCAATATGCTCTAATGTCAGAAGGTGAATCTATTTCTGATGGTGAGTCAAGTCCAATTTGTAGCTGTCAGACCACAGGAAGAAAGTTTAAAAATCAAGAGAGATTGGGGGCAACTAGGTGGCACAGTGTATAGAACACCGGCCCTGAAATCAGGAGAACCTGAGTTCAAATCTGGCCTCAGACCAAACACTTGGCACTTACCAGCTGTGTGACCCTGGGCAAGTCACTTAACCCCAATTGCCTAAAAAAAAATCAAGAGAGATGCATGATGGCAGCTGCCTTTCCACGTGATCATCAGCCCCACTATGAGATGTGGGTGCCGATGATCAGATAAGAGAAACTAACATCTTGTGCTTGGCTGCCTGAGGAGTGTGCTGATGATGTCTTGGAATTTTATTTATTTCTTAGGAAGAGAGAGGATTTCCTGGGGTAGTCTTTTTGATACCTGGGTTGGAGAGGGGCGGAGAAAGGGGGCAATAGGAGAGAGTACTTTCACTAAGGTTTTGTAGATTGCCTAGCCAGTCAGAATAGAAAAAACCATTGGATTAAGAACATATGTTACCCAGATAATGATATGTAGTTGGATAGATAATTCGTTGAATGAATGAATGGGGGAAAAAGTGTATTAAGTAATTATTGTGTGTTAAATACTGGCAGTACAAAGATGGTCCCTATCTTCAAGGATATTTTGATATTTTAATAAGAAAAGAAAACACATGTAAGGCCATGGATGGATGGATGGATGAATAAATGAATGAATGAATGAGTGATGGATGAATGAATAAAAAAGCATTTATCAAGCACTTACTGTGTGTCAAGCACTAGGGAAGCAAACAGAGAAGTAATGAGAGCAATAACCCAGGTAGGAAGTTTTAGCTGCAAGTCATCTGGAAAGGTCCTGTGGTCCTTGGAGTGCAGCAGCAAAGCAGACCGTAATGACAATTCTGTAGTGCCATTGCCACTGACAAAATCATGTCCATTTCTGATGTTGAACTATTTGATAATGTCAAGGATTTTGATGGTGAGAACCTGCTTTTTTTCAGAACCACCGGATCAGTTGTCAGGCCACTTCTTCACAGGGGTTGTTCCTAGGGTGGCAGCTGGGCTAGAAGCAGGACCAATGGTCTGGGAGGTGCTGTTACTCCCATGGATCTTGGGCTTATCTGTCCCATGGGTGGCAGTTGGTGAGGCTGACTGGCCCCTAAGGAGTGGTGACCATGGAAATCAGAGGGAATGGTGATTAGTCATGAGGAAATTGATTGACACATCCTTACTAGGACTGATAGTATTGATCTGGTTATTACTCTGAGAACTAGAGATGGAAATAAATGAGTAGGGGGAGGAAGGAGGAAGTGTATGTATCCCTTCCCATTTTTACCCCTCTCTATGGCAAAGAGATGGCCTAGAAGTGTGGCGGTGAGCTGCAGACAAGGATAGATAAAGTACACGCTCACCAGTCACAGCCTAAGGTCTCAGTGGTGGAAGTTTCAGTTCTCATGGAGGCAGAGGTTGGTGAGAGTCTGTGCTTAAATCGAAAAAGGCTCTACAGATGTATACGAAGGAGGGCCCAGAACTGAATAGGAGGAAAATAGTGGATTAGGTTGAGTTGGAGTTTCTTAGTAGCACTTTTCAGTACTTCCAAGCTCCTCATTGCTATATCAGCCAGCTTTCTAAAGCCAATATTCTCTAGAGGTGCCATTCATGACCTTAAATCATGGGACAGCTGAATCTTGAAAAATCCCAATCAACAAAAGGGTAAGAGACATAGATGGTGGGCTTACGTAGGCTGCATCACATAACCAAGGGTAACTTACATCCTGTATAACATCAGGGTCATGCGTGACATGAAAAGAAGGTGGGCAGGTCATGTGAGAGTGAAAGGGAGGCAGCTATAGTGCTGCATGGCTAGCCACTAAATATGGAAGATTTTTGAGTTGAGAGCACCAAGGAAATAAAGTCAAGTCAAGTCACCAAGCATTTCTTAAGAGTCTACCATGTGACAGGCACCATGCTACATGCTGGAGATACAAAGAAAGGCACAAACCAGGGAGTTCAGAATCTCATGGGGGAGACAGCATGAAAACAACTGTGTACCAACAAGCTATGGACAGGATGAAATGGTGATAGTCCCAGAGAGAGGACTCATAAGGCTTCTTGTAGAAGTGGAATTTTAGCTGGGACTTGAAGGAAGCCAGAAGATGGAGATGGGGAGGGATAGAAACGGAGGCATAGTAGACAGCCATTGAAAACTCCTGGAGTCTGGAGATGAGGTATCTTGGGCAAGGAGGCCAGTGCCACTGAATTGCAGAGTATGTGGGGGTGGGAAGTAAGGCGTAAGAAAACTGGAAGGGTAGGAAAGGGCCAGATAATGACAGATTGTGTTTGGAGAGCATTCATAGGAGGTATCAAAACAGATGAGAAGACCTGGAGGGGCTATGATCTGTTCAGCAGGGTAAGCACTCACATGGTTAAGAGCTCAGATCCATGGAAGAGGGGGAGTATATTTGCACAAGCCCAGTGTGCTGGCTGTCTTTGGTGAGACAGGTAAAAGCTTGACAGCTTTTACATCAGGTTAGATGTTACAGTTCTTTGGGGACTTGGCTCTGTTCTGTTCCTTCTAAATTTTTCTTCTCTTCATTATTTCTTACATTCTGTAGAGCCTCTGGCCTCTTCACATTTATAACAAAAGACCCTCTAACTAGTTCCTCTCAGCTCGGTAGGACTTCTCTGTCATTCACCGAAAGGCTAGAGTGCAGTGATGTGCTTTCCCAAATACATGTTAAGTGAAAGAAGTAACAGACTTCTCTTCTCTTGACAAAGGTGATAAAAGAAGACCCACTTGTGTGTAGGTAGTATAAATGAGCAATTTTAAAAATTATATATAATTGATGGTAGGTAAGATTGTCTTCTTTCTTTCTCATTTGGAAGGGGAATTTGTGGTACAGTGGGAAGTACCATATTTGGATAAGGAATCACAGGACATGAGTTCAAATTCCCACTTGAATGATCTTGGCTGTCATTCTCAACCCCCTCCCCCACGTCTCAGTTTCCTCATCTGAAAAATGAGAAGATTGGACTATAACATTGGGTGAGTCATTTAGATCTCCATATACTTTCTTGTGTTCCATGTTGTCTCCCCCCATTAGAATGTAAATTCCTCAAGGGCAGGGATTGTTTCATTTTTGTCTTTTTATCTTCTTCACGTGGCACAGTGCTGGTAACGTACCTAACAAATGCTTATCGACTGACTGAGGATGGTTGATGACCATCCAGTGAGGAGGTTGGATGACCTCTAAAGCCTTTTCCAGATCTAAATCTATAATTCCTAAAGCTCAGGAAAGCAGCCATTCTGAATGTCACTTATGTTTGTTTTCTCTCTTTTTTCAGACTATGAAATGAAGAAAAAGATTTGGGGGTGTGAAATGTGTAACACTGGTTGAAGCTCAATGGGTCTATGCTTTGGAGAATTCTCCCCTCCCCCCATCCCAGGGGTCAGAGGGTCATAGGTTCAAAGTGGAAAGGACCATAGGGATTATCGGGTCCAACCTACTGATTTTATAAGTGGGAAAAAGGAGGTCCAAAGAAGTGAAGGGTTGGCCCAAGACTATATAGGTAGTAAATTGCAGATGCAGGATTAGAACATAGGACTTTAATAACCCTTATTACATGCTATGTATGGCTCAGGATAACACCAGGTGAGGTCTGAATGGGATGCCACCAGTAGTGCCAGAGAACATGCCATATCAAATAGATCATGGGACCATTCAAGTACTTTTTGAAAATGAATTAAATCTTGTGGTTTGAGGTTTAAAAATTGTAATAACTCTTCTAAGTAGGTAGTACCAGTTTGATTATCCTTCCAATGTGGAGATAGCCGTAAGGGGAATTTTTCATCAGGACCTGATTCTCAAGCACAAAGATGATTTGGTTGCTGAAGTAGGAATGGTGGAAACTTTGGGATGAAGTGATTACTCTGTCTTGGAAGTCATGATGGAAAAGAAGGGGAAATCCAGGGGCCAGGCACTTTATGGGCCTTGGGATGACAGATGTCAAAGGGCATGGTGAAGGAATAGATGAAATCTCCTGGACTAAAAGTCAACAGAACACATCCATGGGGGTTGACGAGCTCTCATAAATGAAATTCTGAAGATGCAAAATAAAATAAAATAATTTTGGTGAGAAATTGTCAGGACTCATAAAGATCTTTGTGTGAAGGACTTGTTTGGGACTTGTGAAGGTAGGTGAAGTCAGTCTTTAGTTGTCAACCTGTGGGATGCAGACTTTGACATGAAATAGAGATGCAACAGATTGATGGCTTGCCCACTGGTCTCTGCGCTAGGTTAGCCTAGCCATGGATTGCTTGAAAGCTACCCTGCAAATGTAATGAAACAAGACTGTGCATTGTTCTGGGGAGGGGAGAGGTAGCAGAATGGAGGCACTCTCCTTGTCAATTTTATTTAACCAGCCCAGTCCTTGCAATTTGCACAAAAACAGAGAAGATGGGGAAAAGATGGAAGTTATTTCTTTGCCACACTTTTCACTCAGTTACTTTTATGTTTGAGGAAATATGATCCCTGATACACCCTGGGGAACGTGTTGAGTAAGCTGGGTTTCTGAAACCCTAAAATGGATTTCTGACTACAAGTCGGGTGAGAGTTGAACTGAAGAAATCACAGGAAATGGTAGAAGAGAGAAAGGAATTCAAAGAGCAGAGATGATCTTAGGCTGGGCATCTCCTACAACTGGCACCCCTGGCTCAGATGGATTGTTGTTTCCCCCATTAGACTATAAGTGCTTTGAGGCTAGGGATTGTCTTTTGGCTCTTTTTGTATCCCCAGTGCTTAGCACTGTGCCTGACACGCAGCAGGCAGTTAGTCAATGTTGATTGGATCGAATTGAAGTTATTTCTCTTTGTCTGATCCTCATTTCCCCAACTTCAGAATGGCCAGGTTGAATTAGGTGATGAGCGACATCCCATCAAAAAAGTGATATTCATGTAATGGGCTAAGGTTTGCAAAGTGCTCTATGACAACTCTGTGAGGGATTATCCCCATTTTACAGATGAGGATACTGAGTCCCAAAGAGGTTAAGTGGATTGTCCATGGTTACAGGGCTATTAAGTATCAAAGGTAGGATTGGAGCCTGGATCTGTGGGCCCTCCATCCAGCACATCATCAAGCTGCCTTCCTTTGGTATATTCATTTTGGGAAAAAACCAGAGTGTTCTGTAAATCGCTCAGCTGCTCTGGAGAGTTACATTATGAACCCCAAGAAACTCCTCCCAAAGAGCCCCAAACCAGCCTCACCAATCACTGGGAGCACATGCTTTGGCCTTGCATGTTGCCAAAATGGATGCTCCAGACAAATAGGGAACAGTGCTTCTAAAGCCCTCTGTCCAGACTGTGAATGGTGTGAAGGTGGGGAAGCTAGGCAGGGCCAGAGTATTGGTGGCACCAGGCAGCTAAAGCAGTATTTCCTCTTTAGCTTTAAGATGTAGAGATGGACTTGGAATCTGGGAACACAAGGGTTCTAATTCTATCTCTGTCACTTATGGCCTGTACAACCATGGATAATAATCCCCTTGACACGTCTAAGCCTTGGTTATAAAATAGAATATTACTTGTGGCATCTACCTTGCAAGGTTATCTGTCAGATCTGTGTAAGGTTTGTAAACTTTTAAAGTGCTATCTGAATATCAGTCATCATAGGGATGATGGACAATTTCCATGGTTCATTGGTACCCATCAGTGTCAGAAGAAGGAGAAGGCCTCCAGCATGCTGAGGGGACCCCAGTGGACATGGGCAGCAGCAACACAGGAAAGATGGGAATGGATGAATTGCAAGTTGCATTATTGGAGGGAGGCCCTACATCATTAAGACCATAGGTTTATTGGAATTTTGGAGTATTACTCATGGTCTTCCAGGCACAAGGGACTTGGGGGTTACTTGATTTAAAATTAGATTGTGTGCTTGGTTTCCCTCACCACCACCCACCTTCCAGTCTTTATGCCTCTTCTCACATCTGAGCCATTTTTGTTAATGTCATTTCTTGGTGCTCATCCAATCTCAGGGGCAGCAAAGAACAGGTTTTTCAGATGAATTTTAGTCAGAACTCTGCCCACTAGAGCAGGACTCCAGTTACCAGAATGCTGGGCCTGAGTGATTTCTAATTAAACCCGTCTGCCTGTATCTACCATTTTTCTGCAGGAATATTTTCACATTCTTGTAAGCATGAAACCTAGAGGCAAAGGCAGGGGAGAGGGGCAGCAGCTAAGTCTTCAGAACATCTGGAGGAAAGACACCCCTGGCATTTACAAGGTTTTTTGCAGCAGCTGACCATTGCTGAGGATTTCGTTGTGAAAATTATGATGTCCTAAGTGTCTAAATGATAATGCACTAAATCTGAAAATGTGAACTTGCTTTTAAAAAGACATTTTCCTACATATAGTCATAAGGAAGAAATGTGGGTGATCTGTTTAAAAAAATTCTAAAAGAAAAAGAGAAATCATCTCAAGTTGTCTTTGGGAAGCCTGGATTTTTCTGCTCCTCTTGACTTGGGTTTGGGAAGTTGGAATTCAAGGAGGCTAGACTCATTGATGGGGATGGTGGGGAAGGTGAGGGGAGTCATCTGTGGTTTAGCCTTTAGATTAGAAGAGGACTTCCATAATGAGGCTATATTTTTATGCCAAATTGGCCAATTCTTATTTTCATATTTCTGTCTTCCCACCAATGGTGCCAGAAAGTGATGTTAAATCAGTATCTCAAAACATCTTGGGTCAATTCCTTAAGAGTGAGTCTATATATGTAATATAGGAGAGCAGAGTAGAATCAGAATTTGGGAGAGGAGGTAACTGATTTGCTTTGGGAGAGAGAGAGAGGAGAGAGAGAGAGAGAAGAGAGAGAGAGAGAGAGAGAGAGAGAGAGAGAGAGAGAGAGAGAGAGAGAGATTGAGAGTGTGTGTGTGTGTGGTTATTGCAAGCAGTTCATCACATTAAACAACTTAATAGATGAGCAAACAGACCTGTTTCTGTAGGCTGAATAAATAATATTACACATAGGTGCTACTCTTTTTCAACTGTGTATAGGTTTAATTCAACAGTTTAATGCAATTCAATAAGCCTTTATTAAGCTCCTCCTACTAAGCAGCAGGCCCAATGCTAGATATGGGGTATACCAAGACAAAAATAGAAAATCCCAGGCCACAAAGAACTTTGGTTCCAATGGCTCACTTGGGCTCATATTTAGTGCGGGAAGGGACCTATACAAAATGTACACAAGTAAATAAAAAGTAGGCACAAGGTAATTCTAGGTGGGAGAGAGTGCTGACAACCATGGGTATTAGGAAAGACCACACACAAATAGAAGGCTGTACCTTTGCTGAGCTTTGAGGAAAGCTGGAGATTCTGGGAACTAAGGTGAGGAGTGGGTGCATTCCACATGTGGGGACAGACTGGACAAAGTCCCCCCCCCCCCCCCCCCCCGCGATGGAATGGTCCCAGCTCGCAGACCAGTTTGACTAGAAATGAGAGTGTGTGAGGATGTGAGACAAAATCAGACAGCCTGAGTGTGGAGGGCATTAACTGCTCTGTGTTTTATCCTAGAGATAGCAGCGAGCTATTGAAGATTTATTGAGCTGTGGTGGGAAGAAATGATGGATCTATGCTTTAGGAAGATCAATTTGGTAGCTCAGTGAAGAGTGGATTGGAGAGGAGAGAGGCTGGAGGGAGGGAGGCCAACCTGGAGGCAATCAAGTAGGTGAAAGTGGATGAAGGCTTGATCTGGGCGTGGGGCCGGGAGAGAGGAAGAATGAGGGAAGGATTTCGGGAGAGATGTTCCGGACGTAGGATCCAGACTTGATTGATGAGATGTAGGGGCTGCAGGAGAGGGAACAGTCCAGGATGACCCAAGGTTATAAACCCAAATGATTGGAAGGACCATGACGCCCTTGATGGAAACAGAACAAGTTGAAGGAGGGCTGGCTTTGGGGGTCAGTGGATACTGTTTGTTTAAAGATGAATCAATATGAAATTGGTGCCAGATTGATCACTGTTTTTTGTCATCTTACATTTTTTAGCCAATGGCTACTAAGAGTCCAGCTAGCTTCGTGGATGTGGCATCTGGTATTTTAAACTGTTCAGACAGGGGCCTTGATACTTGTGAAGGTTGCAGCACAGCTGCAGGGGAAGGGTGAGGGCTGCATCATATTGGCTTCCTTGTACTGGCAGCTCTTTTATAGAATATTCATATCCAGGGGTCTGATTTTGGCTTTTGAGGACACCAGCCTCCCGGACAACTTCATTCTTCTCCCCATTCAAACTCCTGTTAACATTCCTGCCATATTGATCTTCTTAAGATACATGTCACATGTCAACTTCCTTGTTAAAAACCAGCTCTAGCTCCCTATTGCCTATAGGGCAGATTCTAGGCATTTCATCTTCATTTCAATGTCCCTTCTGTGCCTGGAATTCAAGCACAAATAGGAGACCAGAATACAGAAGGACTGCTGCTGCCTGGAAGAGTGATCAAAGGCAGAATGGTGGCGGTGAGCCTTAGGCTGTGTCTGGAAAGACAGATAGATTTGGGAGTGGTGGAAAAGAGGGGGGTGAATAAAGGAGTAAGGTAGAGAAGTGACTTAGGAAACTGCATGATTAAAATAGATTTTATTTAAAAAAATTTAAAGACATGTAACTGAGGATATGACAAAGGGTAAGTATTGGTAGAGGGAGTTTCCTTACTGGGAGGTCAAATGGATTCAAATCCCACCTTTGACCTGTGATCCTGGGGAGGTCACTTAACCTAGTAGTCTAGGCAACTCTCTAAGACTGCCAGGTGTGGACCAGGTGCCTGTCTACATTAGTACAGGGAGTTTCTTCACCAGTGGAGAAGTCCTGTGTGACTTTGGGGGGGAGTTAGCCTCTCTTGGGGCTAGTTAATCTCTCTGATGCTGAGGAGTTTTGTAGATCACCTCTAGACATGCCAGCTCTAAGTCAATGATTTTATAATGTTCCTCTGGGAAGTTGGGGACACTGAGATTAAGTAGTTTGCCCGCAGTCGCAAAGCCAGTAAGGGGAATAGGTAGGTTATTATTATTATTAATTTGTTAGATGAGAAAATGTAGAATGACAAAAAGTTGCTCTGAATGCAGGGATACTTTCAAATGCATTTTTGCTTATTAAACTTGAAGGCATGTACCTCCATGTGAAAAATAGGAATATGTAGAGGAGATTTGATTTACTCAGCCTATGGAAGAGTTGTCTGCTGAGAATTATGGAGTCAATGAAATGGCTGGTGCTTTTTTTGACAGCAGCTAGGGGCTAGGTGTTTGGTAGAAGGGTTGGAAGCCATCTCTCTAGAATCAAGTTCCATACATGGACTCACAGATTGCTTGTAATACAACCAGAGAGATCTCATGGTGCAAAGCAATGGGTACTTGATTTAGAGTCACAGAACCTGAGTTCTAATCCTGACTTACTAGTTGTGTGATCCTGGATAAGTAATTTCACCTCCCATGCCCTCAGTTTCCCCATCTGTAAAATGAGGGAGTTAGACTTAATGGCCCTAATCTATCCTAATAGACCCACCATTCTCCACTCAACCTTGAGGCATTTCCAGCTGTCTCAACCAAATTATTCTCATGGAGAGGTGAAGGAAGGAAGAGAGGCAAAGGGCTAGCCTGCTTCAGGAAATTAAAACATTCCTTCAAAGGGAGGTGACACAGGTGAGACTTGTGGTAGTGGAGGGGGAGGGCCTCTCTGATTTCAGAACCAGGTGGACAGCAAAGGAACAATCGGATGCGAAGTCGTGTTAGTTTTCTGAAGTGATCAGTAATGGTGGAAGGGCATGCTGATTCTTTCATGGAAATGGATTAGTGTGGTGCTGATTCTCCTTGCCAGGAGGGGCACTGAGCTCAAAGAAGTCCCCACAGTTTGAACTCCGGGGTCTCATTTCTCTCTCCTGAAGATGGCTCTGAGCATGGGAAGGGGACATTCATTTGGAAAGACTGTCACGGACCTAGAATGGGATGATAAGCCATGGATGTCAAAGATGTGTCCCTGTATTATTGCCCAATGCAAATAACATGGGCTGTGACATCCTCGGCCTGCTCTGCCAATCTGGAAGTCGATAACAACTTACCCATTTTCTGGGGAAGGCCTGTTATGGTACTTTCACAGAGCAGTAGTCCTGTGTGGCCCCTGCCCATGCCACTGGCCCCAGTTGGTGCCAGCTCAACTGAGCATGTGGACAAATGCAGGAAGAGCCCATGAAAACCACCATGGCTAAAAAAAAAGCCAGTTGTTGCACCTAGACCAGCGTGAGAAGAATAAAAGCTAGGGCATCATAGGAGCTGGGTTTGGTCCCTATGTCTTCCATTTATCCCGGTGTGATCTTTGGGGGAACTGATTAACCTCTGAGAATCAGCTTCTTCAGCTTTTAATGTGCAAAGTGTGGTCCCGATGACATCTTACCCTACCAGCTCTGAATCTATCTATGATCCTTTAATACCAATCTGGAAAGGATATTAGAAAAGGAATAGAAAAGCCAAAAACCCCATTTTAATTAGGGTTCCATTCTGGTTTTGTGCTTTAAAAAACCAAAACCACAAAACACCTCCATACCATGTAATCTGTGTTCCCTCTCCAGATGGAACCCACACTTCCCTCATCTCTGAAAAGGACATGTCAATCAATTGCCTTCACTCACCATTTCCTCTGACTTCCCTGTCCTAAATTCTTCTCTCCGGCCACGCCTCTCCAATATGGGCGGTTTTTTCCTATTAAAATGTTAGCCTGAGGACAGGGACTGCCTTGCTTGATTGTATTGGTATCATCAATGCTTAGCATAGTGTCTGGCATATAGTAAGCACGTGATAGATTCTTTTTCATTCATTCATTCATTCATTCATTCATTCATTCATTCATTCATTCATTCATTCATAGTACTCCTTGTTCTGTAAAACAAATCTTTATCCTTTGATGAACCTCTTGGAGCACATTGTCCTTCAGGAACTCTTAGACTTTGATCTGTGTTAGCATAATTTGTGTTATCAGTCCATCAATATTTATCAAGTGCCTACTATGTGCTGACGCTGTGCTAAGTGCTTATGCATGTGTCATATGCCCCCAATAGACTTTAAGCCCAAGGACGAGAATTACATCTTATTTCGCCTTTGTATTCTCCCAGGCTAGTGCTCTGGACGCAATAAGTCGGTATTTGCTGTTTCTCAAATTGAGGTCTCCGTGTAGCTTGCCCTGATTTCCTCAGCCTCACCCCTGCCCCTGAGGGAGGCTTCCCTCTCTACAACTCAAAGCGTATTGCATACATGCCAAGCTCTTTCCTTATCTCCTTTGATATTTCACAGATCCATGATCTCATTGAGTAGAGTACTCCCTCCATCCACACCCCATCCTGGAAGATACTTGTCTGTGTTCCTCCGTAAGTCTTCTCAGGAGCATCCACTCAGCATCTTGGAGCCTTTCCTCTAGATCCTTTAATATACAGTGGGCACCAGTTAAGCAGACTCTCTGTTATCATTCATACTTGCTAAGCCCAGTTCGTGCTCTGGGTCTCAGTTTCCTCATCTGTAAAATGAGAGAGTTGGAGCAGATGGCCTCTGGTGTGCCTCCTAACTGCAAGGATAGGATTCTATAATCCTGTGAAAAAAACTGGAAATAATCTAAGTATCCAATAATTAATCAATAATTTATTAAGTGCCTACTATGTGTCAGGCACTGTGCTAAGTGCTGGGGATACAAAAAGAGACAAAAGGCAGTCGCTGTGCTCAAGGAACTTACAATCTAATAGGGGAGACGTTATGCAAACATAATAATTAACAGAGGGATAACACTGGAACAAAACTGTCCAAACAAATTGTGGTGAGTTAATGTCAGGCTGTTTTCCATAGTCCCATTAAGGAAGACAAGCACAAAGTAATCTGCAAAGATATTTACGAAACAATGATGAGTGAAACAATCAAAATCTGAAGGGTGGAGTGGACAATAACCACAGTCATCTAAGAGGAGAAATGAACGGGAATAAATGGACGTAGAATACTGATTGGAAGTTGGCAAGAAGGACTGCAGAGTTTTTGATAAGTGAAGTATTGGAATTAATTAAAGAAACTTAGCTTATTTAAGCAATTGGTTTGATGGTTTGATGCTCAATGCCCAATTTTTAATAAAGGAGTTTAAAAAAGAAAATAAAGCATTGGTTTCCTTGTTGGAGAGGGAGGCAATTGGACAGTGAGTTACCACGTTTAAGGGAAGCACTGGGTTTTCCCAGTTGAGTCTCTTTGTGTATGTGGCCAATTGGTGAACCAAGCCCTTCAGGCTGACAAGACCTCCCCCATCCAAGAGAGGCATGTTTTGAATTAAGGACAATAGATTCAAACCAAGTCAACAAAGCATAATCAGATCTTTCAGACAAATGTGCTATTGGGACTAATGAGGCACTTAATTGCCAACCATGGACATCTTTTCCTTTCTCTTGGCAATTTAATTTGCTTCTTGATTCTCTGTGGTACTTGTTTCTCTGAGATGATAGAAATGTTAGGCATTTTAATTAGAATCACATGCTTTTTGTGCATTTTATTTTTCTCCCCCATTGTGAGATTAATCCAAAGTTTTTGACTCAATATCTAATTTAAATAAAATATACTTCTGCAATAATGAAAATATTCACATCCCTTGTTGGAAATTTCTAAAAAAATATATATTTATTGTTCCATTTCCTTTATTTTCCTTCTTTTATTTTCATGGACAGAGTCACAAAATCATAAATTTGGAGCTGGAAGAGACCTTAAAGGTCATTTGGTCCAAAACCCCCATTCATTTAAATTCAACAAACATTAATTAAGCATTTATGCTCTGCACTGTACTAGATACTGGGGATGTAGAGACAAAAATAAATACTTGTCTGTCTTCAAGGAGTTAACTCAATGAGCATTTATTATGTACCTACTGTGTGCCAGGCATAAAGAAAGGCAAAAGATAGTCCCTGCCCTCAGAGAGCTCATAGAACATGATCTATGAATTGAAATATCAAAGAAGATAAGGAAAGAGCCTAGGATGTATGAAGAGCCCTTTGAGTTCTCAGGAAGGAAGCCCCCCTCAGGGGCAGGAGTGAGGTTGAGGAAATCAGAGCAAGAATATCTACCTACTAGTGGTGGTAGTGGGAAGAACACAAAAATCTATGTAAAAACAAGACATATACAGGATGAATTGGAGATAAACTCAGAGGGAAGACACTAAGGAGCTCCTGTTACAATGAGAGAAAACTTTGTTGTAGTATCAGGTATAGGTCAGAGCCAGTATAGATTCTAGAGGACTGTATGTGTTACCCCAGACTGAGGAAACCATCCCCCATGTCTGGAATGCTCTCCCCCCTCCACTCCCCCTACTGACCTCCCTGACTTCCTTTAAGTCCTAACTAAAACCCCACTTTCTCCAGGAGCCTTCCCCAACCTCTCTTACTTCCAGTACCTTTCCTCTGTTAATTGTTTCCCTGTATGGAGCTGGCTTTGCATATATTTTATAATATGTATTTTATTATATATATTTATTTTTTATTGATTTGATTATATATGTATATTTGATATATGTTTGATACATTAAATTATAATCTCCTTGAGGGCAGGGACTGTCTTTTGCCTCTTTTCATATCCCCAGCACTTAGCACAGTGCCTGACACATAGTAAGTGCTTAATAAATATTGATTGATTGATTGCTTGATTAAAAATCTCTATAGCTGAATGTCTTAGTGGATGACTTTCTGGAATTGGAGTCAGGATAACCTGTGTTTGAATCCTGCCTCAGATAGTTACTAGTGATGTGATCCTGGGCAAGTCACTTCACCTGTCTCAGCATCAGTTTCCCCATCTGTATGATGGGGATAATAATAGTGACTGATTTTATGAAAGTTGTTGTGAGGATCAAAGGAGCTAATTAAGTGTTTTGCAAACCTTAAAGTGGTAAGTAAACATGAGCTATTATTGCTATTAAACACAAACCAGGTTAGGGCAGACCTCTAGACAAGTCCTCCTCTAAGGTGTCTATTCCCTAGAAATGCTCTTTAAGACATAGTGCCATCCTATCTACCTCTTTGCAGGTCCTTGATCTGGGAAGAACACACTCCCCAGTTTTCCTATCCCTTGGCTTTTGAACTGCTGGAGTGACCATGATTTTTTAGAATCATCTAGAGATCGCTAACTTTTCTCTATCTCCATGTATTCTTCCATAAAGCCTTTGCAACTCACATGGGTGAGTTCCATCCATTATACTAGCTCACAATAATCCTTTGAACACAGGACCCTGAGATGTCACTGCCTTGTGCCCAACCTCCGCCCATGTCCACTACCCTCAAGATGCACCTCTAGTAGTTTGGTCAGCTGTTTCCAAAAGCAGTTTTCACTGACCACTTCAGAAGCCTCTGAGACTAGAATGTCTCCTCTCTGTGTCCCTACACTGAGGAACCAGAGGAAAGGTCAAATGATAAGCAAAGAATAATGGGCTGTCCTTCTTAGTCAATGGTTTTTCCCTTTTTGTGTCATGGACCCCTAGGCAGTCTGGTGATGCTTATGAATCCCTTCTCAGAATGATGCTTTTAAATGCATAAAATAAAATACATAGGATTATAAAGGAAATTGAATTAGACTTGTCAAGATATTAAAAACAAACCAGTTCATAGATCTCAGGTTAAATACCCCTGAAACAGAAAGTGTCTGTGGAATCATTTTTCTTGTAGTTTCAAATAAACTGGGAAATTGCTCTCTATCTGGATCTGATCTTGCTGAAAACCTCACGATGTCAGGCAAAGAGATCCTCATTTTACTAAGAGAGGGAGAGATATTATGGGTCAATAATGTTCAGCCCCACTGGCAAGTACCTGAAAGCAGTTAGTAGAAAATAATGGTTTCCCATTCCCAGGGAATGGAGGAGGACACGCCCCTCTCTTTCCCGTGTACCAGAATCATAAGCTTGGCAGCTGCCTGAGCTTGTAAAACTAGGCTGAGACTTCAGTGGACATTTATTGCCTTGTTTGAGACCTAATGCAATTTTCTGCTTTCCTAAGTGAAACAGATGTCTTTGTCAGGCATCTTGCAGATTTATTTATTTTTGCTTTACAAGTATTACAAGAAACTATAAATGACAATAGGTGGAAAATAATGTCAGAAACACATGAAAACACATCAGGGCATATGAATGCAGTGGAATATTACTGTGCTGTAAGGAAGAATGAAGATGAAGAATTTAGGAAAACATGGAGAAACTTGTATGACGTAAGGCTGGGTATATTGAATGGTAAGATCACAGCTCTAACTTGAGAGACCCTCTAGTCTGAATATTTCATTTGATAGGAAAAAAACCCCTCACTCAGTCCCAGAATGGTTAAGTGACTTGTCCGTGGTCAGAGTGTGAAGGATGCAGAGCTGGAGGATGATGGATAGGACTGTAAGATGCAAAGGAAGTCCACGTGGGGAGGCAATGCAAATCTGGTCAATTTCAGTGGTCAAGGGAAGTGTCAGGCTGCCCGTGTTAAAGATGACACACTACCTTTCAGGCAGTTGTCAATCATCCTAGCATTTTTCCCCCAGGAATGTACTTTCACTAATAAAATGAGTAGTTATTAAGGAACGCTTCCACCCACCTCCAATTACTAAGTATTTTCTTTCCTTTCTAACTCCCCTCACCCACTGAGAAAAACAAAGTAAAACAAAAGCCTTGTAAGAAATATACATAGTCAAGCAAAACAAATTCTTACACTGGCTACTTTAAAACATATGTTTCATTCTGTACCCTGAAACTATCACTTCTCTGTCAGGAGGTAGGTACTGTATTTCATCCTGGGTCCTTCAGAATCTTGGTTGGTCATTGCACTGCTCAGAGTTCTTAAGTCTTTCAAAGTTGTTTGTTCTTAAAGGAGTTTGTTGGGATTTTGTTGGTAAGTTAGATAGCATAGGGTGGTAGAAAGAGCTCTTGATTTTGAACCAGGTGCTCTAGATTGAAATCATCCTCTGTCATTAGCTCATTGTTTGGCCTTGGAAAAATCATTTAACGAATAGAATATAAGCTCTTTAAGGGTGAGGACTGTTTCTTTTGTCTTTGCTTCCTTAGCACCTATTACCAGGCCTAGTACACAGTAGACACTTAATAAATGCTTGCTGATGGATTGATTTTCTGGGCCTCAGTGCCCTTATCTGTAAAATGAGGGTATTGGCAAATAACCTTTAAGATCTTTCCCAACTCTAAGTCTATAATCCTATGGGTCAAAACATCTGTTGTGTCAAAACAAACTATATCAGTAAATTAAATGTAAGCACAGACATGTGTACAAACACCTTTTTCCTTCAATTCATGGTTGCCCAGAAGCATCTGTGGCACTTGGGCACTAGTGAAGACAAGCAGACAGGAAGGCAAAACTCAGGGTGAATTATTATGCTGGACATTAACCTTTTGAGCCTTGCTGAAAATCTGGAGCTTTCCTGACTCAAAATCACAGACTCTCAGAGCTGGAAGGGCAATCAGAGGTCACTCAGGCCATTCTACACCTGACCAAGAAGCCTGTCAACAACATGCTTGACCCGGTGGACGTCCAGCTCTTTCTGGAAAGCCTCCAGTGAGAGAGGATCCCTTTCCCCGCCGACAATCCACTCGTCTCTCAGATTGCTCCTAGCATCGAGGCCAAAGCTGCCTGAAACTCACTTCTGTCCATCCCTCCTAGTTCTGCCCTCTCTTGCCAAGCAAAACCATCCTCTTCCTCCTCCCCATGATAGCTCTTGGAAGCCTTGAACATAAATCACATTTCTACCCTGAATCTCCTCTGGGTTAAACTTCCTTAGTTCCTTCATGTGGTCCTCATATGACCTGGACTTGGGCCCCTTCTGAATGCTCTTCCTCAACCCTGCTACCCAGACCTGATAGTCTTACTCCATAGGTGGTCTGACCAGAGCAGAGGTCAGTGGCAAGTGAAGAGCGTAGACCCGGGTGCCCTCAACTGGGCTCTCCTCATTTTTGGTTTTTGTTGCCTATGATCATGCATATGGTCCTGTGTCCAGGGTTAAAGGGACCTCAGAGGCCAATCCCTTTGTTTTTAAAGATGAGGAAACTGAGGCCCAGAGGGATAAGCAGCTTGACTATGGTCCTACTGGTAGAATTCACAGCCAGAAAGGACAACATCAGAGGCCATCTAATCCAACGCTCTCATTTTATAGATGAGGAAATTGAGGTCCAGTGATGTTCAGTGACTTGCCAAAGGTCACAGAAAGGGATGTTCCTGGGTTTTCATCAGAAATATTAATGCAGAGGCATTTTATCATTTTAGAAGGAGAGCAAAGAGGGAGATCATGGAACCTTCCCATGGCAGAAACATTTCTCTTTTCCTTGATAAAATAAAGTTGAGGATACATTTGCCTATAGATCTCCTGGGGGTGGAGGGAGACCCATGAATTAGTGTTTTCAAAATGTCTCAAGAGTCCATAAACCCTGACATTTTTATGACTATTTTTCCCCAAACAAATTCATCCTCAGTGTTCCTCATCTAAATTGGAATGACCTGTGTCTTTTTAACGTCAGTATTTTTCTGGCAGTGAGTCACGGGATAGCACAGTCTCCAAAGAATTAAAGTTAAATGTTTCCCAAAGGACAATGGAGTAGCCCTTGGTGGGTGTGAGGAAGCAATACCATATTACTAGAGCTTAACTGAGTAGGAGGAAAGGCATACAGGAAGTCATCAGAGAGATATAGGATAGAAAAAGAAGGTGGACCAGTCACGTGGGAAGAAAGAGGGATGATTGACAGTATCAGATTGTTTACATACCGAGGCGTAGAGAGAAGACCCCTCAGCAACCTTTCTTTATGTCCCTAGTGCTTGGCACATGGTAGGTACTTAATAAATGCTTATTGTCTGATTTGAATGGAAATCAAAGAGAACATGTAAGTTAATAAAAATCCATTTTAAATCCAGGTCTCAAAAGAAAATGGAAGGAAAACAAGGAAAAAGCCTTGGATGTGTAACTCCTGCCTTTGGAATGGTGGCTGTGGTCTATGACCTGTGTTCTGCTGTTTTTGGTATCACAGTAAGGGCCTCTGTAAGGAGAGCCAAGGGTGTGTCTGGGGTGCCTGGGGCACTTGGACCCAGTGGAACAGCATGCTCCAACCAAAATGGCACAGTGAGAGGAGAGGCCTGTGGGGAGGTGGCTTAGTTCCCCTCTGAGCATCATATGCCTTCATCTGGCAAGATGGGCTAATTTATTAACTCTACACAGAGACCAAAAGGCAAGTGGATATTAAACTAATCTATTAAGAGTTACAGCAAGAGCAGTAACACGTTTAAGGAAAGCAGAATCAAATAACCAGAGACATTTTAATGTTAGTTGGAATACGATTAGCTTCTAGGAGATGAAATCAAGTACTATTTCACCCCTTTAACAGTGAATGATGAGCTTGATAAAAAGAAATAAAATCCCTTCCTTTTGTCCTGGTTGGCATTTTCCATGTTTCCATTTTATTCTTCTCCTACTCCCTCCCTCTTGTTTTCCAGCCTTGGTAAGGGGCCAGGGATCACTTAGCCCAGTGTTCGCCTTTCTTTCCCCTTGCACTCCCCAGGAGGATACAATTTAATTCAACAAACATTCCTGAAGCACCTACTGTGTGCAAGGCACCGGAATGGGCCTCAAGATCATAGCTTTAGATCTGGAAGGGATGTCAAGGTCATTTAGTCCAGTTCCCTCATTTTACAGAGAAGGAAACTGAGATCAAGAGAAGGAGGGAGAACTTAAAGTCAAGCAGGTACTAAGCACCCCATCATGCTGCCCCCTAGAGGACCAAAATATAGGGTAAGTCATGAACTCGTTGGGGAGCACATCTATGGGGCGGTGGTTGGCGTCGTGGTCATGCGGTCATTTGTGTGTCCATGACAGTCTGGGGGCCACAAGGCAAACATGTCACCCCTTTAACACTTCCAACCTAGCTAGAGATTTTTGTAGTTAAATTTTAGCCAACCAGATGTTAATCAGTCTTCAAAACCATCCATTTGATGTCAACTAGATTCTACAGCCTAGGAAAAGTAGGTGATCAGTTATATACCACATTTGTTTAAGTCTTAATTATAAGCAAAGTTGATTCTATTTTGATTATGCCTCTTCAAGCAGAGTCTTAATTAGGGTAACACATGACCATTCCATGTATACATCATTTTTGCCTCCTCTAAAGCTCATCTTCTCTGCTGAATCTTCAGGCAGTTACATTCACTCATGGGTAGTATCTGGGTTTCCACTTACCATAAGTGGCAAACAGCAAGGGCAGGTAGGGAACTGATGGACTAAGAAGGCATTTAACAGGAAACAGTTAGGTGATGCGGTAGATAGAGAACCAGGCTTAGAGTCAAGAAGACTCATCTTTCTGAGTTCAAATCTAGCTTTGGATACTTACTATGTGACCCTGGGCAAGTCACTTAACCCCATTTGCCTCATCTGTAAAATGAACTGGAGAAAGCAATGGGAAACCACTCCAGTATCTTTGCAAAGAAATTCTATCTTTGCCTTGTGGCCCCCAACTGTCATGGACCCCAAACAGGGTCATGAAGAGTTGGACATGACTGAATAACAACAATAATCTTTGGAAAGAACTTGTTATGAACTCAGTAAATCTCAAGAAATACAAACCAATAAACAAAACAAGAGGCAAATTCTCACTTGAGTCTTCTATCATTTAATAAAATACAACCAAATGAATTAACAAGCAACTGACCTTCAAAGAATGTCTTTGTTTTGTGTTCCCTTCCAGGTTTATTTGAAGTTCAGTTACCTCTGGCTTCATCTCCTTCCCCTTCATTCCTTCCCTTCCTTTCTCTCTCTTTGCCTACCTTTCCTCCTTGCCCACTCCTCCCTATCCTTCCTTTTATCCTTCTTTCCTTCCTTTCTTCCTCCTTCCCTCCTTTTCCTTCCTCCCTCCCTTCTTTCTCTCCTTCCTTCTTTCCTTTCTTCTGTCCCTCCTTTCTTCCTCCTTCCATCCTTCTGTTCCTTCTGTCTTTCCATCCTCCTCCTTCCTTCCATCCATTCTTCCTACCTTCTTTCTTTCTTCCTTTTTTCCTTCCCTCCTTCTTTCTTTCCTTCCTTCCTTCCATCCTTCTTTCCTCTCTCTCCTCATCCTTTACCTTTGTCCCTTATAGCTTTCTTTGCTATATATGTTGTGGCTTAATATAAAATTATGGTTCTGTTGATTTCATTCTACTTTATCTTCTTTAGGCCTTTCCATTCCCCTTGTATGTATCATTTATCATTATGTTATGGCACTATAATATTGTATTTAGATGCAGCATTGCAAAGTGGATATGGTGCTGGGCTTGGAGTCTGGAAGACTTGGTCAGCTTCAAATATTACTTCTGATTCTTACCATTTTGTGTGCCTCAGACAATTCCCTAGGATATATTTAATAAATCACAGGCAAGTTGAAATCTAGAATGGTGGAAGGAGTTACCGTATTGGGGGTCTCATCTATGAGATCATGGAGCCTTGGCTTATTTGTCTAATATTCCATTGCATTGATATACTATGACTTATCCAATTGTTTGAAATACAGGTTGTTTCCATTTTTTCCTGCTATTCCAAAGAGAGTAGCTGTGAATACTTTTGTATTCCTTTTCAAAGAAGCGACTTTTTGGAGGAATGAGTCAGGTTTATTATTTTTGTTACAGTCATCTAATCAGTCTATTTGGCCCCTTCTTTGGAAAAAAACAAAAGAATCCAAACCTCATGATTACATCTGCTAAGGAATACAGATAAGTCAAACCAACCATTTCAAGATACTGGTACATATTGCCCAGGGGCAAAATAAATAACCACAGGACTTTCTTTGCTAGTCAAATACTCCTCAAGGTTTCCCTGGCATTCCTGAATTTGGATGTAAATAAGGAAGACTCATGAACTAATGCTATGTCCCCAGCCCACTCCCTCTGGTAATGAAGAGCTACTGCTGGATATGATATACTGCCAGCTGAGCTTGATCTCTGATAAGAGGCCAGAATTGTGCTTATTCATGTTCCTGAGGGATGGAGATAAGAAAACAAATTTAGTGGAGATCAGCCAAGGGAATGGCGATAAAACTTCCCACAGCCCAATAGCTGGCAAAGCCTTCCTGCTCACTTTTAGCCTGATGTGACATTTCAGTCATTAACGGTTAAGGAAGCCAGGGACAGAAAGATTTCAGCACCCTTAAACCATGATCAAGTGAAGCTGAGCTTGTCAGTCTGAGCAGACTTTTTCCTCTAAGCCCCATTTATCTCACTTCCTCTCATAAGGCAGAAGGGAACTAGTGAAAATGGGAAGCAAGAGCTTTGGGTGAGGCAAGAAACAAGAAGTTGGAGTCACTGTCTGGGGCCCAGCCAGGTCTGAATCAGAGAGGGCTCAAGGAACTGTTCCACCAAAATGCACAGTGGGATCCGAAGTTTGAGGATGAGCTCATCACCTGCAATCTCATCAGCATTGAGATGGCTCCAGCTTTGATATCCATCCCCTTCTCAGCACCCTCATCTACCTCTCCCCTCTGCTTGGAGGGCTAGACGGTGGAGCAATGAAACTCATCCCCAAACCTTCCTTTATAGAGGGCTCAGCACTTTCCAGCCAAACTCTTCCTTTTCTATCAGTGGCGCTGCTTGGTTTTGACAACGTGAACATCATGGCCCCTCACTAGGTACCTTGAGTTGGGTACCCTCTGGTGGGCCCATCCTCCCCTTTCATTGTCCTTTTGGGTACTGTCTTCCTCCATTAGACTGTAAATTCCTTGAGAGCAGAAACTGTCTTTCTTTTTCTTATTCCTCTCCCTCTATCCCCAACCCCCCAGCACTTAGCATAGTGTCTGGCACATACAAGGTGCTTAATAAATGTTTATTAACTATGATTAAGTTTGAAGTTGAAAGTCAGACTCAAGATCACAAAGAGCCCTAAACTATAAGTCAAAATTCAATTTAATTCCATTCAATATTTGCTGTTTTCCAACCCTGTGGTTCTTCCTCCATCCTTGATAATAATCATATTTGCTAATTCTTTTAGTACTCTTGAGTGCATTTCATCTGGTCCTGATGATGAGCAGGCAGCAGTCCTAATAATGCCTTTACCTTTCTGAAGATTATAATAATAGTGATGAATTTTTGTTTTACATTCTAAGTAATCATGAATTTATTAGTCTTTTGTGTTTTAAGCACTTCTTTTCTGGTGGAAGAAATGAATAGCAGTCCTATACCTGATATCAATTTTGCACATTGAGAACTTTTCTAAAAAGGAGTCTATTAATTCCTTTTGGGGAGACCTTAGACATAAGCCATACCTAAGCCTTGTTTAGATATTTTCCCTGGAGTTCCACTCTGGGCTCAGGGCATATTAGCTGGAAAGTGCAAGAAAAGTCTGATTCCCCTCTTTGGGGTCAAACAAACCCCAGGATGAATTTGGACTCTCTAAGTCCAAAGCACTTACTGCAGTATATGGCACACATTGAGTACTTAATAAATTTGTTGACTTGTGTGAAAGCAATTTTTTTTTCTGATAAAAAGGTAAGTTCCTTGAGATAAGGGATCATTTTTTCTTCCCTCCATTTCTCCTCCCCAGAGCCTACCATGGTGCCTGGCTTGTCATAGGTACTTAATAAATGTTCATTAATTGATTGTTTATTTGCAGGTAAGTCCTTCCTCTTCATCCATTGGATACTTCAGAGGTTTGGGCACAAGATGAAATCCTGTTCCAGATAGTGGTCAACATAGAGACCAAAAGAAGAGACAGAGATTTAGAGTGGGACTGGGAGGTTGGGCTGTGCATCCGCAGAGCCGTGACTGGGGACAAGGCACTCCAAACTGGTAATATGGCTCTGGAGGGGGGCTGAGCAAACCTCCATTCTTTGCCCTTGCTCTGGCTCTAGACAGATCAGCCCAACAGGGAGCCATGTGTTCCAAGTAGCAGCTGTGACCTCTCCCTCCTGGTGATACTGTGAATTATGTGAATTGTATATGCATCAAGGTAAGGTGGAACCTATCAGAGGGGGAGGCTGCTGATCCCTTCTCATAAAAGGAGATGGTCCGCATGCTTCTTTACTATCTTCTTTAAGTTTGTTTTGTTTTGTTTTTGTCAGGCTGAATAAAACCTAGCAATGTCTTATTGGCCTGAATGCTTATAGGGGAGATGGAGTCCCTTTATGGGAGAGGAAAACAAGCCATATGCTGACATTCCCAACATTATCTAGGCAGGAACACAAACTAGAGCAGTTTTGTGAGACAAGAATCAGATGTTGGTGTTCCCAGGGTTTTCCTGGGTGAGGGTGAGCGCTTGAGAGGTTTTATGAGAGATCCCTCAAAATCACACTGGGATTATCTGTGCACTGGGGGCTGGAGACTGGGCGAAATTAGTCAGTGTGGTCCAGTGGCCAGAGCATTGGACTCAGAGTCAGAAAGGTCTGGTTCTGAACCCTGACGCCGTGGCTCTTTGTAATTTCCTCAGTCCTCAGTTTCCTCATGTGTCAGGTGGGGATAATTAACATTGTAACACCCATGAAATGAGGTCATGCCTTCAAAGAGCTTGGCAAGCTTTGAAATGCTCTCAAAACATCAGTTGCTTAAACAATTTTCTAAGTTCACCAAAGGAATCCCTATGGAGTTCTTTTCAGTAATAAACTCTATAGTACGATTAAAAGGAAGTTTTATTTATGAAAATTCCAAAGTGCTTCAAGAACAAATTTGCTGAAT
This sequence comes from Phascolarctos cinereus, assembly GCF_003287225.1. Taxonomy (NCBI): domain Eukaryota; kingdom Metazoa; phylum Chordata; class Mammalia; order Diprotodontia; family Phascolarctidae; genus Phascolarctos; species Phascolarctos cinereus. Next base: position 15,276,775 of record NW_027555514.1, read on the forward strand.
ACATGAAAATACAAAATATATCATCTGCTAATTCATCATTTCTAGACCTTGAAATTTTCTTGTATTATCTTAGTTTGAAGGGAAGCATCCTTTTATCCTCCCATAGATTGGGGTCCCCTAGTGATGCTGATCGGGACCCATCAATGCTTATCCACGCTGTGAATCTCTCCTCCTTGTCCTCACATAAATTTTCACATGGGAGGTGCGTCCCACGTGCTGGCAGCCCTACTCTACCTCTCTTGCCAGTATGTGAATGCCAGTGAAGCATGAGGCGTCATATCAGCTACCTCTTGCTTTTGTCCACGGTTGACCCCCCTCCTTTTTTGTTCCTACTTCCCTCTGACTGTATCTTTGGTTCCCCTTGCTGGATGGTTCTCTCTGATTTTATGCTGGAGCTTACTCACCCCTTTACAATGCTTCTCCATCACTTTTGGGTGACTCCTTAGAGGACTCCATGAAGGCAGAAAATACTTCTAGGGTTAACAAGTGGGAGGTAATCCTTTGTCATATGTATTCTCTGCATTTATGGCTCATTACCATTATATTTTGTGCCTACTTCCTCTTCCAGTGATGCTGTGTACAGTGATGGAAGGGCATGCCCTAGGTTTAGGGGGAAATGGTTTGTGCCATCTTGATGTACATTTTGAGTAAATAGCTTTCCTAGGAGCTTATGGAGGCTACTCATTGGTTGTTGATGTGGAGCTTACAAGCAGCGGCTCAAGAGCTGAGCTAAGAAGTATTAGGTCAATCCCCAAACCCTGAGACTAAGTAGGTCCTGCTCTGGCAGTGAGAGTGCAAATTAGGATTGGAGGGTGGCCCCATGATTGAGGCACTACATTAAAATTTCTATAGTTCTCTCTGGTAGATTAAATGCCCTAACCTAGACTTTGTACCTTGCTTTCTTTTTTTTTTTTCTGAAATAATTTACCTTTCGTTTCTATAGTGAGAATGTTTGTTTCCTTGACATAACTGACTCCATTTTGTGTTAGGCCACCATTTTTACAATGAAGTGTTTTGATGTTTGTTTTTCATAACTTATTTTTCAATATTAAAATTATCATATGTATGATATAGATTGGTTAAACAAAAGATGCCCTTCCTGGAGTCAGGAAGATCTGAGTTCAAATGTGACCTCAGAGATGATAGTCATTTAACCTGTATTTGCTTCAGTTTTCTCCACTATAAATGGGGATAAAAATAGCATCTACTTTGTAGGATTATTGTGGCGATCAAGTGAGATAACGTTTGTAAAATAATCACAGCAAAAACCAATCTTAGTACAGTGCCTGGCACAGAGCAGGTCCTATATAAATGGTTATTTCCTTTATCCTTTCCCCTTGTTATTAGTTTATATCATCAGGCACCAATCAGATTAATTGGTAAACAAATTAGGTCACTGACCGACGATCAGAATTGGGGTGTAACCAGCTAGCATTCAGAACTAGTAGTATAAGAGACCTGCTGGAGACCCCCAGCCTTCAGCCTCACCTCAGATTGCAGTTGAGGCTAGCTCCTTGCATGCCTGTCTGTTCGAGGGCAGTGTTGATTGGCTGAGATTTGCTGACAAACCACCTCGGAGGGAGACACGTGCTTCCAGTCTGGCAAAGAGAGAATTTATCATTGAATGCTAGTAGAACATACGCTTGCTGGGAAGCCCTGAGAAATCAGATTGGTGATTTGTTCCTAGTGGAGTTAAGGTTTGCAATGCCTAATAGATGATATAAACTAGTGCTTGTCAGTGTTTGATTAATAAAGCTAAGTTGGCAGCATTGAGAAATTTAAGTCGAATTAGTGTTTCCATGGCAGTAGTTAGCATAAGTAATGGCAAATTGGTTTTGTATGTGTGTGCCATAGAGTTTCTTGAACACTATAAAATGGAAAAAGTCACTTTACTTGAATACAGGAGGTTTTCAATTAACAGGGGAGATTTTGCTGTTTGAATATCCCTCCAAGAAGCAATACTTATACATGAATAATGTTATTAATAAATCTGCTGACAGACACCGACTCAACAATGCTGAGTTTTTCTTTCCCAGAGGCCGAGATCCCAGGAATAGGTGGTAATAATCTTTTCTGTGTTAGAAATACTTTCGTCTTGCAGATATAGAACTGTGGTAGTATGAACAATCCTTTTGCTTTTCATACCTTGCTTGCAGCAGGCTGTCTCTGATCTAGACAGGATTCCCCTTCTCTGCCGAAGACCCCTCCTTTTCTGGAATCTTCTCTGCTTGGAAACTTCCTTGCTCCATGCAACCTGACAATTGCGAGAGACACCTGAGATCTAACCTCTTCCTCTAAAGCCCGCAGTCTTCATTTGTTTTGTTGCTGGGCCAGTCAATTCTCAGCTCCAGTGGTGATCGTATATTACCCTGGTGGAGATGGGACCTCAAATATCTTCACAGTGAGGAGGAAGAATGACCAGAGATCTGAAACTGGAAATGTCAAAGCCAAGGCGATGTGTGTAGCTGAACCACTTTCTCCTGTCGTGGATTAGGGGTCTTTCAAAATAAAAAGGCTCAGTTTTTCTTTTTCAACATTTTTATCAGTGGCTTGGATAAAGGCAGAGATTCTAATTATCAAATTTGCAAATGACACAAAGCCAAGCAGGAAAGCTAACACAGTGGATGATGGAGTCTTCATCCAAAAACATCCTGACAGGTTGGAGCATAGGGCTGAATCTAATAAGATGAAATTCAGTTGAGATAAATCTCTTTTGCAGCCAAGCTCATAGAAAATGATATTTTGCCTGTGGTATTTCCCTTTTCTCAACTCCCACTCTTTTCTCAAACCTTTGCCATCACTAACCTGAAACTGCTCTTCCCCGGGTTCCCAGTGATCTCATCACTGCTAGACCAGGTGATCTTTTCTTAGTCCTCATTCTTTTAGACCTTCCTGCAGCATTGGATGCAGTGAACCATCCCCTTTACCTGGATGCTAGCTTCTCCCTAGCTTGTTATGACACTGCTGTCTGCTGCCTCTTCCCCCATCTCTCTGACTACTCCTTGTCTGCCTCCTTTGCTGGATCATCATTCGTATCTTACCTTCTGTGTATGGATGTTCTCCAGGTCTCTGTCCAGGGAACTCTCCTGCTGATCTTGTTAGCTCCCACGGGTTCAATGAACTTCTCTATGCTATGTCTCCAAGACTGATACAGTTCCAATCTCCTCTGAATTCCTGTCCCTTATCAGCCAATGTCTATTATATCTCTTTGACTGGATGTCTCATAGACATTTCAACATGGGCACAACATGATTCATTATGTTCCTCTCTTTATAACTTACTGTAACACAGGTAAAACACATATTAACTCTGTAACACATAGGCACCTAGGTGGTATAACGGATGAAGTGCTGGATCTAGAGTTGGGAAGACCTGAGTTCAAATCCTACCACAGACATTTAGTGGCTATGTGACCCTGGGCTAGTCACTTAATCTCTGTTTTTCTCAATTTCCTTATCTGTAAAATGAAGATAAAGATTGTATCTATTGCCCAGGGTTGTTGTGAGGATTAAATGAATTAATATTTCTGAGGGGATTATTAAATCTCAAAGCATCATATAAATGCTAGCTATCATTATTAAATCTTTTTGTAAACCTTAAAGTGCTATATAATAACAACAATAATGATAAATTATTGTTTAATATTAAACATAATATTATATTAATAATAATATATTATTATTTAAAATAATATATTCTATTAAACATAATTGATAAATTACCGGTCCCAAAGGCTTTCAACTTCAGACTCATACTTGACTTCATTCACTGTCACACATCCAATCAGTTGCCACGTCTGGATGATTTGGCCTCTTCAACATCTCTCATTCCTGCTCCCTGCCTTGTCATTTAAAGTCCCCACGCTCTGGCTCCAATCCATTTCCCCAGGATTTTTGTGCATTACTTCTCTTTATACGCTGTTCCATTCAAACTGATCAACTTACTCTTGCCTCCACAGGATATTCTGTCTCCCTTCTCTCTTTGCAGTTTGTCTTCTGTGCCTGGAATACCCTTATTCCTCCCTCTGCCTCAGAATCCAGGGTTTCCTTCAGTGTTCACTTCAAATACTTGGGCAGCTAGGTGGTATGGTAGATAGAGCACTGGGCCTGAAGTCAGGAAGACTCATCTTCCTGAGTCCAAAACAAAGCTCAGACACTTAGTAGCTGTGTGACCCTGGGCAAGTCCCTTAACCCTGTTTGCCTCAGTTTCCTCATCTGTAAAATGAGCTGGACAGAGAAATGGTCAACTGCTCCAGAATCTTTGCCAAGAAAACCCCAAATGGGGGCACGAAGAGTCGGACACAACTGAAAATGACTGAACAACAAACATAGGAGAACTGTCCTAATCTATACAGTTGCTAGTAGTTTTTTTCTTTCTAGAAATTACTTTGTATCCCCTTTGTGAGTCCTTCACTCTAATAGACAATGAATTATTTTAGGGCAATGAGAGAGGGGAAGGAATGAACACATCTGATGCCTACTCTATGCCAGGCACTGGGCTGTGTTTTTTTTTTTTAAATTGCAAATATTTCATTTGATCCTCACAATGGTCCTGAGAAGTAGGTGCTCCTATGATCCCTATTTTACAGGTGAGGAGACTGAGGTAGAGGTTAAGTGATTTGCCCAGGGTCACACAGTTAGTGAGTGTCTGAGGCTGGATTTGAACTTGGACCTTCCTGACTCCAGGCCCAGTGTTCTATTCTCTGCACCACCAGCTATCCTGTTTTTATATGCAGATTTTATATGTGTGTGTGTGTGTGTGTGTATGTATGTATGTATGTATGTATGTATGTATGTATGTATGTATATTTGTGTGTGTGTAATAGAGTACATAGCACAGTGCCTTACATAGTGGGAGTTTAATGAGTTTGATAAATTAATGCATCTTGTACTTGTGTTAAAAAAAAATCAGCTTCACAAATGCAAGGTGGCAGAGGCATCTTTAGATAGTAGTTTCTCTGAAGAGCTGAGGACTTTAATGAATTGTGAGTTCAATGTGATCAGTCTGATGTGGCTGCCCAAAAAGTCATACCGTCTTGGATTGTATTAGGAAAGGCGTGGCTTCCAGGAATAGGGAAGATATTATTCCTCTGTTGTCCTCTGCCCTGGTCAGACCATATCTAGTTCATCCTATTCAGTTCTCAGCACTACAGTGCTTCAGAAGGACACTTATAAACTGGAGAGCCTCCAGAGGAGGAGAACCAGGATGGTCAGTCAATCAAATGACAAGCAAACATGAAGGGCCTGCTGTGTGCCCAGCACTGTGCTAGATACTGTGGATACAAACTGAGCCAAATGAAAAGTTGAGAGACAGTTCCTGGGTAATTAATAATCTATTAATTAGTCTAGCAGATAATCAATAAATTAAGGTCAGTGGTTCTCTCTGTAACCAAAGACCCCACATGAAGAATGTTGAATGTTAAAATACCTTTGAAAAAGGGAGTATCTCTGAGGGGGACAATCAACTGAATGTTTAACAATTAATGAGAGAATGAATATTATAATGAAAGGTGGGCTTTTTCTAATGGGGGGGGCATGACTCTGATCCTGTCTGCACTTTTCCTGTGCTGCCCTCCAGCATTATATACAAAAGAATCTAGTCTCCACCCAGTCCTACCTGAGTTTAACAATGGGCCAGAATTCACCTAGGTTAGATTCTCTTTACCCTTTAATTAGAAATAAGCTGTCCAGTGGGGTGGGGTCCTGCCCAAGATGGAAGAGAATGTCTCATTGCCAGCCCTGTTCTTTACAGGGTCTTTGAATGAGGAAATAAAAAGGGGGAAAAAAACCTCTACTAATAGCTAATTTACTAATAATTGGTTATTAATAATTGAAAAGTGGATCTTTGGATCCTGTATATAAAGTTGCCTATCAATATAATAAGAAAATAATCACTTTTCTCGAAACAAAGAAATGAAATGATCCCTGTTCTCAAGGAACTGATGCTCCCTTGGAGAAGACAGTGTGTGTGTGTGTGTGTGTGTGTGTGTGTGTGTGTGTGTGTGTGTACATATATACATGTATATGCAGAATAAATATGAGATGATTTTTTTTTATCTTGGGGGGAGACCTAGTAGCTGGGGGAATCTGAAAAGGGGAACCATGTAAAAGGTGGTGTTTGAGCTGAGCTTTGAAGGAAACTAGGAATTTTAAGAGGCTCAGCTAAGATGGGAGGATGTTCCCGATGGGGGAGGGGGCGCAGCCTGGGGACTGGAGATGTGTGAGGAATAGTCGAAGGGCCAGTGTGGCTGAACCAGAGAGTGCATGAAGGAAGCAGGGCATGTATAATAGAAGCCTGAAAAGATTAGGTTAGCACTCTCTTGTAAAGGGCATTAAAGCCAGAAAAGTTGCTATTTGATCCTAAAGGCAGCTTGGTGGTTCCATAGATAGAGTGCTGGGATAGGAGTCAGGAAGATCTGAGTTCAAATCTTGCCTCAGACACTTAATAGCTGTGTGACCCTGGGCAAGTCACTTCAGTTCTCTCCACCTCAGGTTATCTGTAATCTAAGGGGGGTTGACTTGATTTTCTCTACAATCTCTTCCAGCTCTAAATCTATGATATTCTATCATTAGAGAGGTCCTGGAGCCCATGCCTTACAGGGATCAGTTAATGGGTATATTCAGCTTGGAGAAGGAAACATTGATGGGAGAAGGGAGACATATTAGCCGTGTCAGGATCCAAGACCACCTCTCTCTTTTTAGACACCCTGTTTTCCAGAGCTGAAGCCTAGCAAGCTGTGCCCTGAACTTGGCATAACAACAATCCTTTGTGCTCTGGATGAACTTTGCTGCAGCCGAATCACAGAACTGATGGTTCCTGAGCTCCAGCAAGCACCAACAGGCCCAGACACAAAGCCTTGCAATGAATGGACTTTTTGTCACTAGATAACCCTGCCCTACTATTTCTGCTGTGCCTCACCACTATTACTACACTACACTGTTTGATTCTTTATCTAGCCACAAATACGTAGTCAAGGCTTAGCCCCACCGCCTCGGGTCTCCTGCTAGAGGAGGCCCCCATACATGTGTCTGATTTCTCTCCCCCAGTGGAACACAGAAAGTGTTTTGCTTTTAACCTGTGTGAGCTATTTGGTATTTTTGGAATTTTCAGTGGTTGCAAAACATCTGTGACTCTTTGGTCATTTGTTACCAGAGTTGACAGCCATCTTCTGATATTTGAAGGGTCCTCCTGTGACAGTGTAAGAGTCATTAGATTTGTTCTGCTTGACCCTGGAGAGCAGAATCAGAAGCAGTGTATAAAAGACAGAGTCAAGTTTAGGCTTGATGTCATGAAAACCTTCCTAATGACTGGAGTTTTCTGTAAGTGGGATGGGATGTCTCTGCTGTGCATTCCCGCTTAATTGAAGACTTCAAGTGAAGGCTGGATAACCACTCATTTGGTATGTTGTAGTGGGGAGTCATTTTGGGGAATGAGTTGAACTAGATGGTTGAGGCCCCTTTCAACTTGGAAAAGCTGAGATTCTGTGAAAAAATGAAGAACTATGAAAATGATCACCTCTGGGAAATAACTGGACAACAGTGTTCTTTTATCAAGGATACTAAATCATTATCCTATTGGGTGACATGAGTTAAATGAAATGTCATCCTAGTCATTCACATTATCCCCAAAGATGGATGAGCCTGCCACGTTCTGCTCATCTAACTAATGGGGGCCAACCTTATCATTTAGGCAAAGGTAGCAGAGCTTCAGAGAAATTTGGATAGGAGCATGGAGCAAGAATTTTTTCTGGTCATTTGTTTAATTTTTAAAATTATATTTTATTAGAGCATACAATCACTATTTTCCCCCCTTTCTCCCTATCTGAGTGGTATGACTAGCGGGACCAGGGAGGAAAGATGTTCTGTGCTCTGTTATGTTTAGATCACACCTGGAATTTTGGGTTCACTTTTGGGGGACTATATTTGCAGAAGAATTTGGCCAAGCTGAAGAGCCACTAGAGGAGGGTGACCAGAATGGTTGTTTAAAGTTATGTAATATACGGAGCAGTTGAAGGAACAAAGAAGATGGAAAAGAGAATAATTGGGGGTGTGTGAGGGGGACGGAGACGTGATCACTTTTTTCATGTATTTAAAGGGCAGTTACGCTAAAGAGGAATTAGTTTTATTCTGCTTGGCCCAGAGGTTCTGCCATCCTCAGCAAGAGCCCCATTTCTGCCATCAGGTTCCATAATTAGCAGTCACTGGTCCAGTTCAGGAGATGTCAGTTTTGGTAGGCATCTGATAAACTGACATGGCAGCTGGTTCTGGTGTACCAACTATAGTCAGGACTTTTAGCACACATGAATAAATTAAATAGGTTTCTATTTGTGAGACAGACATAATGCAAAGTGATACTCCTGAGGTACGGATCTGGCCACACTACTCCTCTCCTTAATAAATTCCATTGGCTACCAGTAGCTTTAGAATGAATTACAAAATCCTCTTTTTGTTATTTAAAGCCCTTCATGACCAACTGGAATCTAGCCCACCTTTCCAAGCTTCAGTTGTACATTAGCCCATTTGGAGCACTCTGTGGTCCCCCCAAGCTGGCCTTCTTGCTGTTTCTCACACATAACCTTCCATCTTTGCACCTTTCTCCCATATGCTCCTTCTTTTCTTCTATATTTGGAACCCCTGTTTTCCTTCTACATGAAACTTTTCTCAATCCTTCCAGCTGCACAGGCCTCCCCTCTGAAATGACCTTGGTTTTTTTCTTCAAGAACTGACTGGTTGGATCTCCTTGCTGTCAAAGGGACTCTGCAAAGTCTTCTCCAGCACCCAGTTTGAAAGCATTGATTCCATGGCACTTAGTTTTCCTTATAGTCCATCTCTTATGGCCCTACATTACTATGGGAAAAACCATAGCGTTGACTATACAGACCTTTGTTCTATATAGGTGATGTCTTTGCTTTTTAGTATGCTGTCCAGACTTGCTATAGCTTTCCTTCCAGGAAGCAAGTGTCTTTTAATTTCATGGCTGCAGTTGCCATCTGTGCTGATCTTTGAGCCCAAGAATATAAAATCTGGCACTGTTTCCATTTCTTCTCCTTCTATCTGTCAGGAAGTAATGGAACCAGTTGCCAAGATCTTAATTTTTTTGATATTAAGCTTCAAGCCAACTTTTACATTCTCCAGTTTTAACTACGTCAAGAGACTTCTTAACTCTTCCTCACTTTCTGCCATCAGAATAGTTTTGTTTACATAGTTGAGATTGTCAATCTTTTTTCAGCAATCTTAATTCTAGCTTTTGATTCATCCAGTCTGGCATTTTGCATTATGTCCTCTGCATATAAGTGAAATAAATAAGGTCACAACATACAGCTTTGTTGTACTCCTTTAGCATTGTCCTTCTTTAGGATTGAGATGTAAACTGATCTTTTCCAATCCAGTGGTCACTGTTGAATTTTCCAGATTTAGAGAGGATTCTGGGAAAATGGTGGAGTAGGTCAGAAAACTTTTGACTCTCCAAATTTCCTCCAAAAAAACCAAACCAAACCAAAACAAAACCATTGCTGCAAAACAGCAGAAATAAACATGGGGTAAAGCTGTTGTCCTCCTAAGACAATTTGACAAGGCCCCAGGAAAGACAACCTCCAAGGGCAGAGGTTAGGCCTGAGTGAAGTGCAGACATCTCTAGACCAACTCTATGGAATCTGGGGGCATTTGGGTTTGGGAGGCAGCCTCAGCCTTAGAAACTTTCATCTCACAGAGAGTGTTGGGGTCTGATGCTGATTAGGAGAAGACTGAAGGACCTTCCACTGTTGAGGGACCCCAAGCACAGCTGTGCTAATTAGATGCATCCCGGTCTAGGCTGCTACTGGAGGAGAAGGAGCTACTACACACCTGGTGAGTGCAGTAGCAAAGGGGCAGGTACCCTGCTGGCTGTGGGCACTTGCAGGAGAGCAGAGTCCCTGGTTTCAATTCCAGGGCAAAGAGGACTACTATAGTTTGCAGGCACCAGAGGGACCTCCAGGAGCAAAATCATTTGTGGGATAGCGTGGCTGGGAGCCCTAGCCATGGCTTAGAAGTGGAGAGGAGATCCCAAGAATGAGCTGGGCTCAGACAGACCTCAGAAAATAACAGTAAGAAGAACCAGAGGCTTGGGGTATCATTCTCCATACCTCTGGACTAGAATTTGTTTACACTAATAGCTGCTAAAAACAAACAAACAAAATAATAAAAATGAGTAAGTAAAGGAAGAACCCAACCATAGATAGCTACTATGGGGATAGAGAAGATCTGTGTTCCTATTCAGAGGAAGATAATGGAGCTAAAAAAGCCACTTCTTATTCAAAAAGACATGTCAAATGGTCCCAAGCACAAAAAGAGTTCTTGGAATAACTTAAAAAGGACTTAAAATAAAATGAGCAAAAGGAAGATCAAGGAAGAATTAGGGAAAAAACATCAATCCAAGAAAATCAAGAAAATTATGAAAAGAAAAAAATCGACTTGAAATAAAGAATCAAAACTTAAGGAAGAAAATAATTCCTTGAAAACTAGAATTGGGCAAAGGGAATCTAATGATATTCTAAGTCATCAAGAAATAATAAAATCAAATGAATGAAAAAATAGAAGAGAATCTGAAGCATCTCATAAACAAAACAACTGATCTGGAGAACAGATTGAGGAGAAATAATATAAGAGTAGTTAGCCTACCTGAAAATTATGATAAAAAAGAATCTTGATACAACATTATAAGGCATTATTTAAAAAATGCCCTAAAGTTCTAGAACAAGAAGGTAAAGCAGAAATGGAAGGGGAAAAAATCCACCAATCAAAACCTGAAAGAGATTGCAGGAGGAAAACTTACAGGAATATCATAGCCAAGTTTCAAAGGTCCAAAGTTAAGAAGAAAATATTGGATGCAACAAGAAAAAAAACAATTTAAATATCGTGGAGCTACAATAAGGATTATATAAGACCTAACAGCTACTACGTTGAAGGACCAAAGGTCTTGGAATGCTATATTTCATAGAGCAAAAGAGCTGGGGTTATGACCAAGGGTAACTTACCCAGCAAAGTTAAGTATAATCCTGAATGAAAAAAGATGGATATTTAGCAAACTAAAAGACTTTCAAGTATTTGTGACAAAAACAGCAGAACTTAAGGGAAATTTTGACATACAACATCCAGGAGAAATATAAGGTAAACATTAAAGATAAATTATAAGGTACTCAATAAGGTCAAATTGTTTGCTTCTTATATGTAAAAATATTATCAACACTTTTCTGACTTTCATTGTTATTTGAGTAGTTTGAAAGAAAGGCTTGGGCTGAGCTGAGTATAATGGGGTGATTCTAAAAAATTAAAACTATGTCAGGAGAAATAAAAAGGAGTAAATATCTCATACAAATAAGGCACAAAAGGAAAAACTGATACAGAAGAAACTAGTAGGGGAGAGGGTGGATAGTGCTGGAACCTTACTGTCATCAGGAATAGATTAAAGAGAGAACAATATATGTGTATGTGTGTATGTATGTATGTATGTATGTGTATATATATATATATATATATACATGTGTGTATATGTGTCTATATATACACACATGTATATATGTGTATATATACATATGTGTATATATGCATATATATCTAGAAGGGTATAAAAGTCTTCTAAATTCAGAAAGAAATAAGGGCAAGGGAATAGGATTGGGGGAGAGGATAAAAGAGAGATTAGAGGGGTGGGTAGGCTAAGGAATAGGAGGGCAAGGTAGCAGGTAGAAGTAAAGTAGAGGAATGAGGAGGGGTAGGAATAGGTTAAGAAGGATAGTGAGGAAAAATAGGAAGATGGAAAAAACACAAGTAATTATAGCATAGAATGTTAATGGTATGAATTTACCTATAAAATGGAAATTGTTAACAGATTAAAATTTTGTATTCAACAATATGTTGCTTTCAGGAAATGCTATAAAAATGAGAGATACACACAAAAATTAAAATAATAATCAGGAGTAGAATTTACTATGTAAAAAAAGTAGAGGTAATAATCACAATCTCAAAGTGAAAGCTAAAATAGATTTAACCAAAAGAGAAAAATAAGGAAACTACACTATGTGTCAGCAGTATTATTCAATATTGTTTTGGATTATTTAAAATACTGACAGTATAAAAATACTTGAGAGTATACCTGCCAAAACAGACACAGGAACCATATGAACATAAACATAAAACATTTTTATACAAATAAAATCAGATCTAAATAATTGAAGTAATATTTATTGTTCATGGGTAGGTAAAGCCAATATAATAAAATATGACAATTTTATCTAACTAATCTGTTTATCTAATGCCATGCCAATTAAATTACTAAAACAAATTATCTAAGGGAGAAAAAAATAACAAAGTTCATTTGGAATAACAAAAGGTCAGGAACTTCAAAGAAACCAAGGATAAAAAGATGTAAAGGATGCAGATTCAGTAGTATCAGACCTTAAACTATATTATAAGGTGAGAGCATTGTTGAAGTGTGAAATGGATAATTCTGATTACTTTAAATTGAAATTTTCTTGCATAAATAAAACCAATGCTGCCAAGAATAGAAGGAATGCAGAAAAATGGGGGAAAATGTTCATAGACAATCTCTCAGATAGAATGTGATTGGATTGGAATATTGCTATGGTGTAGGAAAGCATAAGCTAATTGATTTGGAAAAATGTGGAAAGACTTGAACTTATGAAGGAAGATGCTATTCATCCTCAGAGAAACAGATGACAAGTGGAAATAAGCATAGTATGGTCTTACATATATGTGTATGAGCATATACATATATGTATGTTTATAGGTATCCATGTACATGTATATGTATCCATGCTTAATTGTAGCCTTCTTTAGGACAGGGGGTGAAGAGTTGGAATGGAGGGCAAAAATAAAGTAAAAAGTGCACAGCAGAGAGGAAAAGAAAACCTGCGAGAAAGCAAAGAAAAGCTGGGTAGCTCTGAAAACAACGTGTACTATTCATAACACAGGTTTTCTTGAAATGGAAATTTATTATTTTGTTTCATATTGAATTCTCTCTTATGTTCCGCTGTGTACATGGCAATGTTTTTTTCTTTTCTTTTCTCATTTTGTATCTAAGTTTAAAATAAATTTTAAAATTTACCAAAAAAATCCTTCATAACAACAAAAAAAAATTTCCTAAATTTGCTGGCATATTGGGAGCAGCCCTTTAACAGCATCATTTTTGAGGATTTTAACTAGCTCAGCTGGAATTCTGTCGCCTCCACTAGGCTTATTGTTAGCAATAGCTTCCTAAACCTCACTTGACTTCATTCTCCAGAATGTCTGGCTATAGATTGGTAACCATACCATGATAGTTACTGGTGGTGTTAAAATCTTTCTTATATAGTTCTCCTCGTATAGTATATCCTTGCCACTTCTTAATTTCTCCTGCTTCTGTTAAATTCCTACCATTTTTGTTTTTTATCATGCCTATTTTTCTCAGTACTGGTATCCTTTAGCTTTTCAGTAAATCTTCCTGTGCTCCCTTTACTAAGATGGAAGTAAATAAATTCTAGAGTTTATCATGAATATGCACAGAAGAAAGTTAATTTTTCATGAAACTGTATTGCCTGCAAAATACTTTTTAGTCTCAAAGTTGTTAAATGATTATCAAAATTCCATCATATAAATTAATGAAACTCTTGATCGTATTTCTCATCAACCAACAATTTATTTGCCATATAGTTTTAATTTATTTATTGGAGGCAGTTGGGGTTGAGTGACTTGCCCAGGGTCACACAGCTAGAAAGTGTCAAGTGTCAGGTCTGAGTCTGGACTTAAACTCAGGTCCTCTTGTCTCCAGGGCTGATATTCTCTATCCACTGTGCCACCTAGCTGCTCCTGCCATGTCGTTTTTAAAAGACACCTGCACATCATGTTTGGTCTTCAGTTTGTTTCTTGCTTTGCATTTGATAGAGAACAGGACTGAAAATGCTGATTCCCAGACATATGCTGTCATAAATGGAATTATTTCCTTGGGATCTCATTTAGTCAGAATAAGATGTTCAAGGGTGTACTAGAGACAGCTCAGACTGGTTCCAGAAAGCCGATTGTTAAATTTTCAGTGTGAGTCAAAAACACAAAAATATTTACTATTTAGGGAAATTGTAAGCAATTTAATGAAAAAATAAAATCCACTGCCAATGTTCCTACTCTGCATAGAACAGGATGGAAATGCTTTAGCTAGTAGGTTATTGATTTTCCAGGAATCATGACACCATTTGCTTCTAACTTGCCAGGCTAAACCAGCTAAGAGAGACTGTTGCTGCCTCCCATCCTCCAGAAGGGAAGGATATAACAAAAAAACAAAATCAGGCTCCAGAAATCAGTAAACACTACAAATCAGAGCTTCAGTTATTGTTCTGTTAATTGTCTAGACTTAAGGAAGTGATGGAGAAAATGTTTATTATGGAGATTAAAATTCAAAGTGTATCATGGGAATTCTTTTTTTTTCTTCTGGAGAGCCACTTTTAAATGCTGTATGTAGTTTTCCAAAGGTATACTTAAAAATTTTGTAATTCCATTGATTGGAAACAATTTGGAGTTTCTGGAATATTTTAATAGGATAATGTAGTTATTTACTAAATATTTCCTATACTCTGAGGATAAGAATAGCCCTGTAAAGTAAGCCTCAAGACTTTACCTCCCTCAAATCCAAATCACCTGCAAGTCAAGACATTACCATCATGATGTCATTGGTCCCCTTCAAGAACGAAGGATGAGCCACAACAATGTAGGTACTTAATAAATACTTGTTAGTTGGCTGACTGAATATAATCTGATATATTGGCTTTCACCCAAGAGGAGATAGGAAGAATTTTGGTTAAGCAGAAGGTCTGATAGGTTTCTAGTTTTGTGCTCTAGTGCTCCAACGTCCTTTCTATTATATATACTATATATATATATCTATACTAGGAGAAAAGAATCAGCACTGTTATTAATATGGCTTATTTAAAAAAATGAACATTATGCTCACCATCTCATGGGGTCTTCCAGCTCTACAATAATATATGTCTTAATAGTGTCTTGGCATTTTTTCCCTTTTTGATTGGGAAAAAACCAACAAATCCAAAGCCAAATCAAACAAATAAACCCCAGGACTCCAAGTGAGAAAGATTTCTTAGATTCAAAAGAAGATGTGAGTATGTGTGTGTATATATATGTGTGTGTGCAGATAGCAGAAGCAATGAAACCCCAGAGAAAAAGTGTAATATTTCGAAGCTGTTGTTATACAACACAGGCATAGTTAGAGGGATCTGGGGAGAACTGGCTTATTTTCTCTTGTGCTATGGGAAAGACTGGGTAACCCTTGAGAATGAGGCCTGTGATGGAGAGGAAGTGAGGGAATGAGGCTTACCTAGCTTTGCTCTGTCTCTTCCACCAAGATGTTCAGTGTTGAGGGTAAGCAATGAGTTGGAGATATAAGGAGATGTGTATGTCCCAAGCCCAGGTCAGGATGTGATTTCTGTGAGTCCTGGAGGTAAGATGGGAGAACTGTCTGAGACACATTTGCCACTCGACTACCAAAACGATAGTCCTAAAACACTCCTCTGACCATGTCATCCCCTGCTCAAGACTATTCAGTAGCTCCCTGTAGCCTCTAGTCCTCAGCCTAGCATTTAAAGTCCTCCATGATCTTGTTCCCATTTGACTTTCCAATCATTTCATATTACTCTCCTTCATGTCCTCTTTGTTCCAGTCAAAGAACCCTGTTGGCTGTTCTCTGTATACTGTGTCCCATCTCCTACCTTAATTATGTCTGGAATGCACTCTTTCCCCACCTCTGACTAGTAGATGCCTTAGCTTCCTTTAAAGCACAGGCTAGATGCCACATCCTGCATTGGGCCATTAGAAGTGTGCTCTTCATTTTGAAGTTTTTGTTGTCACTTCATATGTTGTAATTGCTTGATTGTATACATTTAACCCCTTCTTCCCATGTTATCTCTTTGAGAGTAGGCTGTGTTTTTGTTTTGTTTTGTCTTAGTATTCCAAGGATCTTATTATAGGACATTACAAATAGAATACACTTAATAAATGTCTATTTAATTTAATAGAGTTGAAGACTACTACAAAAAAAATGGGCAGAAGAATTCTTATGACTAAACAATTTTGTTAATTCCTGAAATCTAAATGTGAATTCTGTCTCTGACATTTATTAGGTGAGTGTAGGACTGTCCAGGGTCTGGTTCTATGGTGAAGAGGATCAGGCTAGTGGCTAATTATGCCCCCTGGTGGTTAAGTTATTATTATGCCCAAAATAGCATAAAAAGCAGAGGTTCCCTTAGGGGTTGTTAGACATGCAGCCACTGTCAAGTAGCTATTTGGTGTTCCTGGTGAAGAGGTGAGCCATTGTGGTTAGAGCAGGATAGCTGTGTTAGGGACTTCTTTCTCCTCATCATTTCATGGAATTTTAGAATTTAGAACAGGAATTGCCCTCACCAATTGTCCAACCAACTTCACTATTTCATGAGAAGCCCCTTGTCACTGGAAGTGTTCAAACAGAGACTGGATCCATACTTGTGATGGGAAGGGGGCTGGGCTATTTGGTTCTCAATACTTGATCTCATGGATCCCAGGCAAGTCGAAGGGTAGGCTACACAGGCTGCTTGGCAAATCAGTTATGTCCTGGGAATCAAAGCTTTTCTTTTTCTAAAAATGGAAGCCTCTCAGGCACAGGGGTAGGGGGAACATCTCTGAAATTAATTACATCAGGAAACTGTCCTTTGAAATGAGCCTCCCAGGACACTTTCCAGCCAGATGTATCAGAGCAACAGAGGACCAAGAAATTGTTTTTAAAAACCAGTTCAGGCCAGCTAATCAAGGCCATCATCAAGCAGCTCCATGTTGGAAACATTCAGCTGGAGATGCAGCTCATTGCCTAAAGATCACTGCCTGTCAGACTCCCCTGAGCAGGCTCCCATTCTTTTTCTTTCTGCTCCTCAGGCCTGGATTCCTGCCTTATGCTGGGTAGCCAGTACAGAGAAAACTTTCCTTTCTTCTTCCCTTGGATACCTCCTCAAGTGAACAAGTGAAGAACTAGCTTATTTTGCAGCCTGCTGCTTGCTGCACCATAAATCACCTGGCAGGAACATGGAACAGAATCTCAACATGGGCATCTTTACCCTGAAAACTGAGCTGCAGTCTTTGGAGGCCTGATCGTGTGTGTGTGTGTGTGTGTGTGTGTGTGTGTGTGTGTGTGTGTGTGTGTGTGTGTGAGAGAGAGAGAGAGAGAGAGAGAGAGAGAGAGAGAGAGAGAGGGAGAGGGAGACAGAGAGAGGGAGACAGACAGAGAGAGAGAGAGAGAGAGAGAGAGAGAGAGAGAGAGAGAGAGAGAGAGAGAGAGATCTGCTTTCCAATAAGCCCTTCTCTTTGTCTTTGCTGTGCTAGTCTTCTGACCTAAGGTGCAAAGACGTGTGCTTTGGACCAGCAGCTCATACAGCATTATCCACAATACTGCAGACCTGCTGCTTGGCCTCAGCTCCCTGGGCTATGAATGCTGAACTCAGAGGAGTCAGGCACCCGTGAGGCATGTGCTCTGCCAAATAGAAGCTTCTCCATCTCCTCTGGAGGGTGGGAGGAAGTGACAGCCTACTCTTGCTGTTTTAGCCTGGTGAATTAGAAGCAAATTGTGCCATATTTCCTGGAATATCAGTGGCCTACTAGCTGAAGCATTTTCATCTTGTTCTATGTGGAGTAGGAACATTGACTATAGATTTCATTTTTTTAAACAAATTCTTGATAATTTCCCACCACCTTCTATCCCCAGAATCTTCCCACAAGATGATGTAAGTGGTGATGCACTGAGGAGAGGAAAGAAGGAGCAGAAGCACTGAGACAAATCAGGGCTCAACCTGATTGATAATTGAGGTAATGAGGACTTTGCTTCTTATTTTGGCAGATTTAATGCTGTTTGTGTGAAACCCAAAATAACTCAGATAACATTGGCACCATCCAAAACACATATAAATTATTTGTTTCCCCATTTGTTGGACTGAGGTTTGGAATTGAATGACAAAGAACCTTAATATCCTGTCCTTTTCTGATGCCCTCTCTCTCCTGTCTGTAGAGAGAGAGGTGGGCAGAAGTTTCCAGGATTTCTGGGAACATTTTCATGTTTTCTCCCAGAACTGTGTCCCCTTTCCCTCTCACATCCCTAACCTTGCCACTGATGTACTGAGCCTCTTCCTGCTCTAGTCTTGGCAGCAACAGATTTACTTGGGCAAGAATCAATGGCAGCAAATTCCTACAGCACTAAGGTTTACAAAGCACTTTCCTCATAACCACCCTTTGATGTACTTATTCCCAGTTTATCCACTAGCTGGCGCTGCTAGCTACTCCCCTGTGCCTGTTCATTAAGCAGTAATTGGCATCTGCTGAGTTCCACATTCTTCCTGGAGGTGGAAAGCATCCCACCCTACTGAGGGGACATGCTCAGGGAGTGCCAAGTCCTTGGCAGTTGTCAGAGTGGATGACTTTTTGTCCCTCATCTAAACCTTTCTGTGTGGCCACAGTGACTAGCTGCCTAGGTGTAAATTCATTCAATTAGTATTTTAAAAGAACTCACCATGGGCCCTGAACTATGCCAGGCACTGAGCATGCAAAGACAAAGATAAAATAGTCCCTGACCTCAAGGAGCTCACATTCTATCAGAGCCTCATCTGTATTGTAGGAATAATTAAAACTTAACAACAACAACCACAACAGCATACCTTTGCCTGTCTCACAGGGTCATTGTGAGGATCAAATATGATACCATATGAGGAGCATTTTCTAAATCTTAAAGCATCAGGTACAAATCCAACTATCATCACTAATTCTCCGTCACTGCAAGTGCTCGAGAAGAGATCGAGTAATGACTTTCAGGATTTTCCTGGAGAGGATTTCTGCCTACTATGGGAGCTTGAACTAGATGACCAACCTTGAAGGTCCTTTCTAGCTCCAGAATTCCATGAGATTCTTTCCATTCCATTCTGCCCTTTACCTTTTCAATCACAGAGTGCTCCATTCTGATACCTATTGGTTACAGGAAGATATCAGAACTGGAAAAGAGAGTGGCCCTTTAGTCTAACCTATTCTTGAACAGGAAATCTCTTTTCAATGAGCCACATGATGTAATGGGTACTGACTTGGAATGAGGAAGTCTGGTTCAAATCCTGCTTTTTACTACCTTTAGGATCCTGGGCAAGTCCCATGGCTTCTTTGGGATTTAATTTCCTCACCTACAAAATGAGGTAGTTGGACTCAATGGTATCTAAGGCCCCTTCAAGCTCTAAGCTTATGATTCTATGACTCCAAGCCAGGGGTCACCCAGCTTTTGCTTGCAAATGTCTGGTGAGGGGGAATTCCAAAACAACGTAAGCTCTTTGAATGTGGGGACTTTTATTTTTGTCTCTGTTTCCTGGTATAGTGTAGGTAGGCCCTTAATTAATAATGGTCGAATTGAATGTGATTAAATTGAATTACTTACCAAGGAAACATATGATTAGGTGGAAACCAGAGTAGAAAATTCTCTCCAATTTTCCCCATAAAGTGAAAAAAATCAGAAGGTCAAAAAAGCTTTTTACCTTTGTGTGTGTTTTGCATGTATTTGGTATAAATGTCTAGAGTCACACACTGTGTCCCCTGATAGAACATAAGCCCGAAGGCAAGCTTTGAGGAAAACATGAAGAGGACGTGCCCAGGGTTGAGAGATCTGGAGGGGGCTGCAAACCCTGAATCAAGGAGATCGTAGATCCATTTGGGGATGCCAGGAAGTGTTACAGTATCTGGTACATAGTAGGCACTTAATAAGTGTTTGTTAGTTGTCTAATTGATAGTCTATGTTAAAAGGAAGCAGCTTCTTTGGAAGTTTCTCCACTCTATAATATAAGGACACTTAGGGAGGGGTCTATACGTAATTTTCTGTTTTCATTAAATATATTTGATATTTGATGTTTTCATCCAGAAATCCATTATCTGAGCTTGTTAATTCCCACATCATTGCTTGAGTGGCTCTCACTTTTACTGATGCCCTATAATTTGGAAGAGAAAAAGCTGTGTTTCCTCAATGATTAATTAGAGATAATGTCTAAGAAATTATATTGTAGCCAACACAACACCCTACTACAGGAACAATTTGAGAGTGTACAAACTGGGCTTGTTTGTTTTATAACTATCCCCAAGGGGAAAATGTGGGAGAAGGTATTTTTAGCAGTTCAATTGTCCAATTATTTTGCTGCCAGAGACATTTTATCCCAGGGAGGGCTTTTCCCTGACTTGATTGCTTTTCAAATCAGAAAAACAACAGATTAGCTGGTGTTATTAGAGATCCCTTCTGCTTTCCTCCTTCCAAACTCTTCCATACACATACAAGGTAGGCACTCTTGGGCTCACTTGTATGTGTGCATGCTGGGACATACCACACACACACATGTACACATACAGTGGATTGACTCCTTGTCAAAAGCTCTCCAGAGTTATTCTGTATCTTTGACCAGGATCTGGGACGTTGGCTACTACAGTGGAGAGACCACTTGCCATGGCCAGTTATTCCCCTACATCATCAGTTTGGACATTTCTACCTTGAGAGCAAGTAGGACCTTTTAAAATGAATATGATTACATGTCTCTGTCCTGGGGCTGACTGGAGAACAGAGTAGTTGATAAAGACTTAGAATCAGAAAGACCTGTATTCAGATCCTGTTTCAGATATTTAACTAGCTGTGTAGCCCTGGGAATGTCACCTAATTTTTCTCAGCTTCAGTTGCCTCATCTTGAATGAGTGAACAAATGAACAAATAAATAAATAAAGGATGCATTTAATGCTTCCTGTGGGCTGAGGATACAGATAGAAGAGTAAGACAGACCCTGCTCTCAAGGAAATCACATTCCATTGGGGGATACAACGCAGAAGGAAGGTTTCAGTTCCAACTCGGTCCTAAGGGGGCAGCAGCAAAGAAGTTTGGCTCCTTCTTTAATGTCATTTCCACTGATAAAATCATTTCAGTTTCTGATGCTGAACCATTGACACTGGGTTGGAAGCATTGCTATTCCTAAGGCTCTTGGGTTCAGGTTGAGCTCTTTCCATCAGAATATGAGGGAAGATGGCGGTGAAGGTGATGGTGGTCATTTTATGTGATTGGCATATCCTGTTTCTGCCTCAGGACACCTTGCTTCAATTAGACAG
This sequence comes from Phascolarctos cinereus, assembly GCF_003287225.1. Classification (NCBI taxonomy): domain Eukaryota; kingdom Metazoa; phylum Chordata; class Mammalia; order Diprotodontia; family Phascolarctidae; genus Phascolarctos; species Phascolarctos cinereus. The sequence continues at coordinate 15,297,936 of NW_027555514.1, forward strand.
GTTTGTGAGTGGCATTTAGTTAGCAGTTGGTAGGGATGGCTTGGTCTGGGTCAGTAAATTCTTATCCAAAGTTTGCCATGAATCTGGGATAGATGTTCCTAGGATTGATGTCAAGGGATTGAAGGTGTCCTGACCTAGACTTCAGTGATGCCAAGAAATCAAATAAGGGAGAAATCATAATTATGATTATTAATACAATGGCTTAGGTTTCTAGAGGATGACATTATTGATTTTGGTAATTATCAAACAAACCACCCCAAAGGGCCACAGTATTTATATTGCCTTTATCAATTATCATACTACTTTTGACTCATTTATTCATTTGTGACTTTTTCATGTGCTACAACAATATAAAATAAACAAGAATAGAAAGAATGTTTGAATATTTGATATCCACATGGAAAACTCTTCTCTATTTAAAACATACTACTGACATAATGACATTAAGAAAAAATGATGATACAACATACAAAATGATAATACAACATGAAAATATTGTATGAATAAAATTAGAAAAAGAAATTAAGAAAAAATGAAAATACAACATCTGTCAAGGAGAGAATTTAAGCCTCCTGTGGTATTGCATGGCTTTAAATCTGGCATCATTATTGTAAACATAACTGAATATGACTACCAAGTTAAAGAGAGACATCCCAAAATAGCTAGGTAGGTTGGGGGCTTTAAATGCCCAACAGACGTGTATGTATTTAATCCTAGAGGGGACCATTGCAATACATAGAAGAGATTGACAAAGGTCTACTTTAGGAAAATCTATGGTAGCTGAGTGGAGGCTGGACTGGAGTGGAGAGAAGCAATTGGCACCATGCTTGGCACATAAAGGGTGCTATCTATGCTGGTGATGATGAGATGATGATGATGGCAGGGAGACCAGTTAAGAGGCTATTAGATTAAGAAACCATTGCAAAGAACTGATAAACATTGAAAGAGCGCATGATAGGTTAAAAACTTTCTGAAATGCTTTTGGCACAAGCAGACATCATTTCACTTAGCAGTAGTGAAGGCTGAAAATACACACCATTAGATTTGTCAAATGTATATGAAAGTGATTTATCCATGGTTGACTCTAGTCCCATTCTCAGAAGGCCAGGCCTGTGCTGTTCTCCCCTACTGAGTTCTCAGGCTCAGGTCAGAGTTGTCTCTTTTCTCTGCCATTAGCTCAAGCCCTGACCAGCTGTGTTCCATTCTCTTTAGGGGTCACTATACCTCAGCTCCATTGAATCACTTAACTTTTACAAAGGAATATTTACCTCAGGAAAAGGGACTAATAAAAAGGCCAAACAGAGTATGACCTCAGGGTGGGGTGATAGGAGGAAAGAGGTCCTAAAACCTTTGCTTCTTAACACATGGTTTCACTGGTCAAAGAAGAGTCACCACACTTCCTCAGATGTGAATGCTACAAAAGCCACATCTGGTGATTACTCAGACCCTTTTAAAAACACAGATGATTCTGGCTGTGCAGTCGATGGAAAAAGGCTCTTCCCTATCAAAATAATAAGCCACATATACTCCAGACCTCATGATTCTCCAGGTACAGGTCCTCAGTGCCTTCTATGCACATGATGCTGCCTAAGAAGTTCTGGGCGTGCACCAGACTCTTCACTACATCTGGATGGAGCTAATATCCAAAAGTAGAATCAAAAGGCTCTCCTTGTCATGGGTGACATTTATACCAACTTGACCAACAATGTGTTGATGAAGAAGCATCGAAAAAATGACCAAGTCATGGTGGTTGTTTTTTTTTTTTTTTACAGTAAAGGAAGGTTTTATGATGGCAGTTCAGGATCTGGTCAACTTCACTAGCAATTGCAGATCCATTTTTCTTTAAGAGTTTAAACTTATTGACCAATAGAGATGAGGAACATGAGATTCAGAGAGCTCGTGACCTGCTCAGGGTGATGAAATGGTGGAAGCATGATTTGAGCCCAGGTTCTCTGACTTGAAATCCAGTGCTTTTGACATTACAACAATTCTCCCATGTTTAGTGGGAATTGGCTTCCTGGGTGGTGTGAATGGTCTTGTGGGGACCATTTCTGAGAGCTCTGGGCCTCTGTTGAGCACCTCAGCTCTGACTTCTCTGCATGGAAACAAAAAAGCATTTCTTATAAAGGCTTCTTTGTTTCAGATTCATTGTTCTTGTATTTCAACTGCAGAGCAGAATGAATCTGTCATTTCATTGTTAGGGGCTGAAAGGGGCCACTGGGTGGCCACCTGAAGCTAGAGAGGTGAGACATCTTCCTCACAGCTTGTTTCTGTTGGAAGTTCAAATGCACATCCAAAAGCCTTTCTCTCTCACAACAGATTGAAGTCTGGAGAACAATTAGGTTTTCAAAACAACAGCAGAGGATTTGAAAAAAAGAGAGAAAGAACTGGGAGAAAAGAATGGAAGTTGCAGTGAGCCATATTTAGGCTTGATGTAAGGAAAAACTCAAATTAAATTGAGTGCCACCCAGAGGCCAATGGAAAGATATATGGTGGGTATGTGCAGACTGCAATACATAAGCAAAAAAGATCTATGAAGAAGAGACCGAATCAAAGATAACATTAAGGGAAAGAAAGGGATGTAATGGTGGTGAGAGATTACCATTGGTTGGGCAGTATGCTCCTTTGGTATTCTTGTGATGTCATGAGAAATTGGAGAAGACCTCCCCCACCAAAGTTGGGTGGACCTCTGATGGTGAAATTTTGGAGGACATGGACAAGAGTTACAGAGAATGGGCTGTGATCTCTGGTGGAACATTCTGGTCAGGAAAATCTTCCTGATAATGAGAGCTATTTTAAAGTGGAATGAGTAGCCAACATGAGCCCACGAAGCTTCTTCTCCCCGGTCTAAACGTACTAGTCCCTTCAAATGATCCTGGTATGCCAAGACACCCCACTAGTCACCCTCCTCTGAATGCTGTCTAGCTTCTCAATGTTCATCTTGAGGTATGGACCTCAGATCTGAGCATGATATGCCTGACACAATCTGTCTGATTGGAGCCATCATATCCTGCTGTTAATTCAAACTTAGCTCGAAGTCTACTAAAACCCTCACATAGTTTCCAGAAAAGCTGCTGTCTAACCATACCTCCCTCATCTGTGTGAGGCTTTAAATTTCCCCTCAGTTTTGTTTTAGTTGTTGCCATCCAGGATGTTAGCTATTCCTGTGCAAATTTGGTATGTGTGATATTTATTCTTTTATTCAAGTAATTGATGAAAATAGTAAACAGCATAGGGACAAGTACAGATTCCTGGGGCACTCCACTGGAGACCTTTCCAAATGACATAAAACAATTAATTATTCTTTTGAGTCTGGCTATTCAACCAGTTCTGAATCAGTCTATTATATCATAGTCTTTTTTGCCTCTCTTCAATAGTTTATCTTGCCCAATTGTCTACCAGAATTATTAGTACTAGAAAGAATTAGCCTGATTTTATTGTAATTTCTTTCATTTCCCTTCTTCCTTTGGGTAAAGATCCTAATAAACATTAAAAAGGGAAATAGATTCCTAGGGGAGGAGCCAAGATGGCAGAGGAGAGAAAGCACTCAGCCAAGCTCTCCTAACATTCCCTTCAAAAAAACTTTAAAATAACATGTCAGATCAAATTCTGGAGTGGCAGAGCCAACCAAAGGTCAGAATGAGACATTCTTCCAGCCCAAGATAACATAGGAAGTCAGGAAGAGAAATCTGTAACATAGGGAGGAGACTGGCCTGGAGCCCATGTGGATGGTGGGACTAAGTGGTAGTGACAGAAATATCAGCATCTCTGGGAGCTCCCAAGCCAGAGATCATAAGGGAACCTGGAAACTAGTTAGAAAGAGATTACGGGGACCCCTATGCTATCACTGAACATGGGACCAGACATTGTTTGGCAAATCCATTTACTATACTCACTTCTGATTCATAGTTCAAGGGCAGAGAGGAGCACTTTCAATCAAGAGGGAGCAAGAGCCCTTTGATCACAAGGGATCACAGACCCTGAGGAACAGTTTCATTTCAATCCCAATGGAACAGGGGCCCTAATGAGTAGTATCAATTGCAATACCAAGGGATCAGGGGTCCTTCCTCAAAAAGGAATAGAGTGCAGACCAGGAGAGAAATACCCACAGCTCTCCTCAGATCATGCCATCTTGAAAGCATTGAAAACTTCCAAACTCCAAGAACTAGCTCTGAAAACATCAGTATGAAAAAGTCTGAAGCCTGAGACAGTGCTCCATTGTCCATGACATCTCCAGAGACCACCTTTAAAATAAAGTTCAAAATAAAGAAATAGGATGGGAAAATGAGCAAGCAGCAAAAAAAGAATCTGACCGTAAAGAGCTACTATGGTGACAGGGAAGATTAAGTTACAAACTCAGAAGGCAATGAAATCAAAACAGCAATAAGCAAAGCATCAAAGAAAAAAAATGTGGATTGGAGCAACAAGCCCAACAAGAATTCCTGGAAGAGTTAAAAAAAACATTCTCAAAATCAAATAAATGTGGTAGAAGAAAAATTAGGTAAAGAAATGAGAACAAAGGAAGAAAATTTTGAAAAGACAACAGCTTGGTAAAAGAGGCACAAAAAATACTAAAGAAAATAACACCTTAAAAAACAGAATTAGCCAAATGGAAAAAGACGTACAAGAGCTCACTGAAGAAAATATTTCCTTAAAATTAGAATTGGGCAACTGGAAGCTAATGACTCCATGAGAATCAAGAAACAATTTAAGTCAAAAGAATGAAAAAAATAGAAGAAAATATAAAATGTCTCATTGGAAAATAAAAGAAAATATAAAATATCTCATCGGAAAAACAACTGACCTGGAAAATATATTAAGGAGAGATAGTTCAAGAATTATTGGATTCCTTAAAAGCTATGATCAAAGAAAGCCTTGAAATCAAATTTCAATAATCAAATGATCCCATATTCTAGAACCAGAGGGTAAAATAGAAATGGAAAGAATCCACCAATCAGCACCTAAAAGAGATCTCAAAATGAAAACTCCCAGGAATATTCTACCCCAATTCCAGAGCTCCCAGGTCAAAAAGAAAATATTTCAAGCAGTCTGAAAAAAACTCCCAGAACATTCAAATATCATAGAACTACAGTCAGGACCACACAAGATTTAGCAGCTACCGTGTTAAAGGAGCAGAGGACTTGGAATATTATATTCTGAAAGGCAAAAGAACTAGGATTACAACCAAGGATCACCTTCCCAGCAAAATCAAGTATAATCCTTCAAGGGTAAAAATAGATGTTTATGAAATAGAGGACTGTCAAGCATTCTTGATGAAAAGACTAAAGCTAAATAGAAAATTTGGCTTTCAAATACAAGATTCAAGAAAGAGAAATCATAAGGGGCTTGAGATTAAACTGTTTACTTTTATAAATGGGAAGATGAGACATATAACTTCTAAGAACTTTATCATTATTAGGAGAATTCTACATAGAAAGAGGGCATGGGAGTGACTCAGTTATGTTGGGATGGTTTTCAAAAAATGATTAGGTGAGAAACATGTATGCCCTGGAAGAAGGGGAAAAGAAGAGGAAGAATGGAGAAAATTATCTCACATAAGAGGTGTCCAAGGAATAGCTTTTACAGTGGAGGGGAGAATGGTGGTTGAGTAGAGGAGGCAATGCTTGAACCTCACACACATCTATATTGGTTCAAAGAGGGAAATACACACACACACACACACACACACACACACACACATACATAATCAATTAGTAATAGAAATCTATCTTACCCAACAGGCAAGTATGTGGGGGAGGGAATAAGGGGAAGAAGGAGTTGATAAAAGGGGGGGTGGATAAAAGAAGTCAGCGGTCAGAAGTAAAACATATTTTAGAGGAGGGACAGGATTAAAAAAGAAAGAGAGAGAAGGATAAGCAAAAAAAGCAGGATGGAAAGAAATGCACAGTCAGTAATCATAACTGTGAATGTGAATGGGATGCACTCACCTATAAAATGGAAGCAGATAGCAAAATGGATGAAAAACCAGAATCCAACAAGAAACACATTTGAAACAGAGACACAAACACAGGATTAAAATAAGGAGCTGGAGCAGAATCTATTATGCTTAAATGAAGTCAAACAAACAAACAAACAGAGATAGCAGTCTTGATCACAAACAAAGCAAAAGCAAAAATACATCTAATTAAAAGGGATAAGCACGGAAATACATTTTGCTAAAAGGCGCCATAGACAATGAAGTAATATCAATACTAAATATATATATACATATGTATATATGCATATATATATACATATGTATATATATGTATATATATATACATATATATACATATGTATATATATATATATATACACACACACACACATGCACACATATATATATATGTATATATGTATATATCCACCAAATGGCATAGCATCCAGATCTTAGAGTAAAAGTTAAATGAATTACAAGAGGAATTAGAGGGTACAACTATATTAGCAATTCTTTTTACTTGATTTTAATTTTTTTCATTTTCAACATTCACTTTTATAAGATTTTGAGTTCAAAAATTTTTTTCTCCCTACCTCCCTTCCCTTCCCTAAGACAGCACACAATCTGATATAGACTATACATGTACAATCATATTAAACATATTTTCACATTAGTTATGTTGAAAAGAAGAATCAGAACAAAAGGGAAAAACCATGAGAAAGAAAAAAGAAGAGAAAATAGTGTGCTTTGATCTGCATTCAGACTCCATAGTTCTTTCTCTGGATGTGGATAGCATGTTCCATCTTGAGTCTTTTGGAATTGTCTTAGATTATTGTATTGCTGAGAAAGGCTAAGTCTGTCAGAGTTGGTTATTGCACTGTATTACTGTTACTGTGTACAATGTTCTCCTAGGTCTGCTCATTTCACTCAGCATCAGTTCATGTAAGACTTTCCAGGTTTTTCTGAAATCAAGCTGTTCATTTTTTCTTATTGCACAATAGAATTCCATTACATTCATGTACCACAGCTTGTTCAGCCACTCCCCGATTGCTGGGCATCCCTTCAATTTCTAATTCTTTGCCACCACGAAAAGAGCTACTATAAAGATTTTTGTACATGTAGGTCCTTTTCCATTTTTTGTGATCTCTTTGGGATACAAACCTAGTAGAAGTATTGCTGGATCAAAGGGTATGCACAGTTTTATACCCCTTTGAGCATAGTTCCAAATTGCTCTCCAGAATGGTTGGACCAGTTCACAACTCCCACAATAATGCATTAGTGTTCCAGTTTTCCCACATCTTCTCCAACATTTACCATTTCAATTTTCTGTCATATTAGCCAATCTGATAGGTGTGAGGTGGTGAGGTGAGAGTTGTTTTAATTTGCATTTCTCTAATCAATAGTGATTTAGAGCATCTTTAAATATGGCTATAGATAGCTTTAATTTCTTCATCTGAAAACTGTTCATATCCTTTGACCATTTATCAGTTGGGGAACAATTTTTATTCTTATAAATTTGACTCAGTTCTCTATTTTAGAAATGAGACCTTTATCAGAGACACTGATTTATATTAGCAATTCTTAAAGGAAAAGTTGAATGAATTACAGGAGGAAATAGTAAAACTATACTAGTGGGGCACCTCAATTTTCCCTTGTCAGAGGTAGACAAACCTAACCATAAAATAAATAAGAAAGAATTCAAGGGGATGAATAGAATCTTAGAAAAATTAGATATGATTGACCTCCAGAGAAAGCTAACTGGAAATAGAAAGAAGCATACATTTTTTCTCTGTACATGACACCTTCACAAAAATTGACCATGTATTAGGACATAAAAACCTCACAAGCAAGTGTAGAGAAGCAAAAATATTAGCTACACCCTTTTCAGAACATAATGCAGTAAAAATTACATTTAATAAAGGGCGATGGAAGCATAGATAGAAATTAATTGGAAATTAAATAAGCTAATTCTAAAGAATAAGTGTGTCAAAGAACAAATCATAGAAATAACCAATAATTTCATTAAAGAGAAGGACGACAATGAGGCAACATTCTATGTTGCAGCCAAAGCAGTACTTAGGGAAAATTTATATCTCTAAAATGCATACATCAATAAAAGAGAGAAAGAAAAGATTCAATGAATTGGGCATGCAACTAAAATACTAGAAAAAGAACAGATTAAAAATCCCCACTTAAACACCAGAATGGAAATTCTGAAAATCAAAGGAGAAATTAATAAAATTGAACGTCAAAAAAGCTGTTGAATTAATAAAACTAGGGACTGGTTTTATGAAAAAACTTGGCTAATTTGATTTTTAAAAAAGAAGAAAATCAAATTACTAGTATCAAAAATGAAAAGGGTGAATATACCACCAGTGAGGAGGAAATTAAAGTAATTATTAGGAATTATTTTGCCCAATTATATTCTGGTAAGGCTGGCAATCTAAACTCATGAATGGTTACAAAAATATAAATTTCCCAGATTAACAGAAGAAGAAATATGCTTAACTAATCCTATATTAGAAAAAAAGAAATTGAAGAAGCCATCAATGAGCTTCCCAAGAAAAAATCCCTAGAACAAAATAGATTTCCAAGTAAATTCTACCAAACATTTAAGGAACAATTAATCCCAATACTATATAAACTATTTGAAAAAATAGGCAAAGAAGGAGTCCTATTTGTTGAATGAAGGCAGGAATAGATAAAAGAGCAAATGAATGTTACCTTAGCCGGAAAGTGGTATATGTTGCCACAGTTACATGGTGAGAAAATGAGAGCAAGATTATTCTACCATAGAACAGTAGATTTTACATGAACAAATGGCAAGAAGACCAGTTTTTACAACTCTTCTTTGCACTTAGGAATCTATTGCCAAATCCCGTAATTTCTCTCCAACATCTTTCATATATGTAACCTGACCCTCAAAGCCCATTGGTATGAAATCCTCTCCTCATTGGTAGAGATGAGTGAGGGGCAGGGCATATTTGGTAAGAGCAAGAGACAAGACAGATCATAATTCTTCTAGCTTCCAGCCTTGAGAGAAAAGATATGTTCTGCTAACCTCACTTCAGGTCACTGAAGGGAGAGAAAGACTGGGAAGAAGCCAATATGAGAGGAGCTCAGCTTGCTATACTAGAGACTTTGGAGAATTTTCCCCTTGAGTGCAATCTGAGACAAACTCTCGGTTGAGCTGAGATATCTTGCTCTAAGGGGAGAGCTCCTTCAATCTGTATTATCTGCTGTATATCCTCACATATCTACTTTCTCTGATTTCTGTTTTGCTATCAACTTGGATAAATGGATTTCTTTGCTATTTGCTATTGCATTCATTTTGGAACTGGTATTTTTGGGGAAGGGATCATGCATTAGATATAAAGCTTGGGATCCCTCCTCCCTTTAATAAGCAGTGATGAGAAGTTTAGCTTGAACCTTAAAGTCATTTCCCTTACACTAACAATATTTGAAGGAGGAAATAGATATCATTCTATGCGGGTAGCTCCTCTCTCTCTGAGCAACAGAGTGGCTAGCCTCTGACCCCAACATACGTCTCCTCCTGGAAGGAATTATGGTGTCCCTTGGAAAAAGGTGGGGGGAGGGGGATGAAACATTAGAAATGGCTACCCTTACTTCCTTGTGAGCCACACACATAATACCCAGCATTACACATATACCTGCATCTCTCAGCTCACAGCCACCACCTTATTTAAGGCCTTTATCCCCTCTCACCTGTACCATTGCCATAGCCTCCTAACTCATCTTCCTGTCACTACTCTCTCTCCACTCCAATCCATCATCCACACAGCTGCCAGGGTGATTTTCCTAGAGTTAGGTCTGACTGTATAACCCCTCTGCTTACTCAATAGATCTCAGTAGCTCTCTTTTGCTACCAGGATCAAATATAAAGTCATTTGGCATTTGAAGCTCTTCTTGAACAAATTCAATCACTGAGTTTCAGATCAATCCATGGCTGTACAAATCCCCCCATTGATAAGTGGTCACATAGCCTTTGCCCAAAGACCTCCAGGGAGGGAGAACCCAGCCCGTGATCTCCCAAAGCAGCCAAAGTCACTTTGGACTGGTATAATTGTTAGTAATTTTTGTCCAGGTTTTGCCATGGTGTGGTTGCTGCACATGCTATAGTTTCTTGGAGCCACAGTTAAAGCTGAGTGCCAGGTGGACCTGAAAAGTGGATGAACAGTCTTGAAAAGCCTGTTCATGAGGAAGTCTGTGTTAGAAGTGCTAGTCTCTACCCCACAAATCTGCTTTTCTTGGCTAACTTTCTCTGCACATCTAATGGAATCACAATCACCCCATCTTGGCTTTCCAGACTCTTTGTCCTTTGCCCCTGCCACTCAATCAGGAATGGAGCACTCCTGAGTCACTTCTCCTCCCCCTTCTCCCCCTTCTTCTGGAAGCTTGTGCCGTCTGTGGGTTAGAAGATAATCCACTTCATTCCTGTCACAAATAATAAAAAGTAATGCTTCAGAAGCCTGGGCTAATGGCTATCTTACATCTTCATAATCAGGCTCCATTTACATTGATGTCAGGGTTAGAGGAGGTGGAATAAATTATACCTTGGGAAGGGGGCAGGCATAGCCCAGAATAAAAGAGGAAAATTACAAAGAGGCTTTCATGTTTCTTGCAGTTCTCTAAGATGGAGGAAAGCTCAGATTGTAGGATTTTCTGCTTTCCCTTTCTTCTCTTTTTCCATTTTTAATAAAGTTTGGTTTTTGCCAGAATTCAAGTAAACAGATCAGTGTGTTCTTTCTTTTTAAAAAATTAACTTTTTTTTAAACTTTTCAACATTCACTTCTATAAGATTTTGAGTTTCAAATTGTTTCTCCCTTCTTCTCTCCCTCCCCTCCCTCCTCCCCAAGATGGCAAGCAATTCGATAGAATCTACACGTGTACAATCATATTAAACATACTTCCACATTAGTCATGTTGTGAAAGAAGAATCAAAACAAAAGGAAAAAACTGTGAGAAAGGAAAAAAAGTGAAAATAGTACTCTTTGATCTGCATTCAGACTCCATAGTTTTCTTTAGATGTGGATAGCATTTTCCATCATCAGTCTTCTGGAATTGTCTTAGATCATTGTATTGCTTCGAAGAGCCAAGTCTATCAAAGTTGATCATCATGCGATGTTGCTGTTACTATGTACAATGTTCTCCTGGTTCTATTTACTTCACTCAGCATCAGTTCATGTAAGTCTTTCCTTCTTTCTGAAATCAACCTGCTCATCATTTCTCATAAAAAAATAGTATTCCATTACATTCATATACCACAGCCACTCCCCAGTTGATGGATATCCTCTCAATTTCCAATTCTTGAACACCACAAAAAGAGCTGCTATAAATAATTTTATACATGTGGGTCCTTTTCTATCTTTTATGACCTCTTTGGGATGCAATAATGGCATTGCTGGATCAAAGGGTAAGCACAGTTTTATAGCCCTTAGGGTATAGTTCCAAATTACTCTTCGGAATGGGTGGATCAGTTCACAACTCCACCAACAATGCATTAGTGTTCCAATTTTCCCACGTCTTCTCCAGCATTTATCATTTTCCTGTTTTGTCATGTTAGCCAATCTGATAGGTGGGAGGCGGTACCTCAGAGTTGTTTTGATTTGCATTTCTCTAATCAATAGTGATTTAGAATATTTTTTCATGTGACTATAGATAGCTTTAATTTCTTCATCTGAAAACTGCCTGTTCATATCCTTTGACCATGTATCAATTGGGGAATGACTTATATTCTTATAAATTTGACTCAGTTCTTTATATATTTTAGAAATGAGGCCTTTATCAGAAACACTGGCAGTAAAATTTGTTTCCCAGCTTTCTGCTTTCCTTCTAGTCTTTGGCATTGCATTGACTTTGTACAAAATCTTTTTAATTTAATGTAACCAAAACTATCCATTTTGCATTTCATAATGTTCTCTATCTCGTGTTTGGTCACAAACTCCTCCCTTCTTCATACATCTGGCAGGTAAACTATTCCTGGCTATCCTAAATTGAGATACCCATTTTGATCTTGGTACATGGTATAAGATGCTAGCCCAGCATAATCTTGAGAAGTCCTTTTGACCCTACACAGATGAGAAGTTTGTGTAAAACCTCACTGGGGAGTAGGGTGTGAGATTAATTAACTAAATCCAAGAAGGAGAAACTAAATATTAGGGTGTGTGTGTGTGTGTGTGTGTGTGTGTGTGTGTGTGTGTGTATGTTTGGAGTAGAGAACTGGGGCATAGTCAAGCACCTTGGAAATTTTCTGAGATCTTCATGGAAGTTAGAGTATGTGTGTTGGGGTGGCACAAAGGCTAGAGACTGTAAGGGTTAGGCAAGAGGGTAAAGAATGACAGAGAAATCCCTCCAATGACAAAAGTCTGGCTATGTATCCAAAGCCATAACTAGAAATTATTGACTGAACTAAGTACTTCAAACCATGCCTAGAGTGAATGGCATGAGAGTTGCTTTCAAATGGAGTCGGGAGATGTAGGAGATCATCCCATTATGAGTGAGTAGATACCTGGAACATTGACCCATGGCTGCTTTGGGGAGGCTGCTGCCATGAATGTGGGATGGGATGGGGAACAGGAAAGGATGGGGTAGAGCACACCCCACTGTACCAGCAGAATGTCGGGGTTGTCGACACCTTCCTGATTTGTTCCCCTCCAAATTCAGCGTCTTGGAGATGATGACCTCTGGGTGCCAACATTTAGAGGTTCTTATACTCTTCCATCAGGTAGAAACAAGTGAGCTAAGCAACAGCATCTCAGAGTTGTGGTAAGAACACCACCTGGGAACCAGAAAGCTTGGAGCTCAGCATTGCTCTAGCCAGATATAGCCTCTTGGAAATTCTCTGCACTTCAGTGTCCTCATCTGTAGGAGAGGACAGAGCTGGACTAGGTGTTATCTAGGGCCCTTCTCTAGCTTTAAAGTTCAATGATTCTATGATTACAGTTTGCCTTTGAGCAGCAAGAACTTGTAGGAAGCTCTATGATTCCTGGAGGGTAAAATTTTAATGCAAACTAAGGAATAGGATTCTTTAGTCCCCCTTTCAGATGAGGGAAGATGTCTTCCTTCTTTTATTTTTAAAAAAATATTAGAAGCTGATATCCCCTGAAAGTGAGCCTAGAGCCATACAGGGGAGGTGAGGAGTGGTCAGGGTTCTGATCAATCGCCTCAGATTCAAGGGCTTAGAGTGTGAAAGGAAAGCTTACTTAGGGCAATTAGGGCTAAGCAGTAGCATGTAATAGGGCAGGTAGATGATGCAGTGGATTGAGCACCAGGCCTGGAGTCAGGAAGACCTGACTTCAATTCCAGCCTCAGACACTTGTTAATTCTGTGACCCTGGGCAACTCACTTAACCATTTGCCTCAGTTTCCTCATCTGTAAAATAAACTGGAAAAGGAAATGACAGATTACAGTATTTCTGCCAAGAAAACCCCAAATGGGGTCATGTAACAGACAGCCCAACACCAACAAGTAGCGTGTTTGCTGCCATGTGGGGGCAGCACTGGAAAATGGGTAGAGGTGATTTGCATATTTTGTTTTTTGTTTTGAAATTGTAATGTCATTCACGTAGAGAGTTCCTGGGAGGAACCTCCCTGAGTTGCCCAAGGCAAGTCCTTTCACTTCTCCTGGGCTTGGTTTCTTCATGTATAAGTCGAGGAAGCAGATTCAGCCTCCAAATTCCCTTCCAGATCTAAATCTGTTCTCCCAGCATCCTATGATCCCTTCACCAATGCTGATTGCCACTTTCTAAACAACTCATAGTCTTAGAGATTTTCAGGGGCAGCTGAGAAGTGAATGAAATGACTGGCTGGTGATGTCAGAGGCAAGACTTGAATCCAGGTCTTCCCAACTCCAAGGCTGGCTGTCTATCCACTATGCCATGGTAGCCTCTCTAAGTTTGATAAGTGACTGAATAAAAGAGGCACTGGAATGAGTCCTCACTCTGGAGTCAGAGGACCTGAGTTCAAATCCCACCCCTGATAGGGACTTCCTGTGTGACCTTGGGCATGTGACTTAGCCTCTCTTACCTGTAAAAGGAGTGGGTTGAACTTGATGATCTCTTCTAACTCTAAGTCTGTGGTCCTGCAGAACGAACAGTTTTAAAGGCCTGGGAGCTATTTCCAAGAATTTTGTAAAGATGAGGCCTGGAGGGGAGATAAGGAAGGGGGAGAGTGCGTTTTCGTCTACCTATGTTTAATTTGCATGTTATTAATACAATAGAGAATGATGTATTTAATAACCAGGGAGGCCGTTTTGTGTTTGAATAAAAGGCAAATGCATGTAGCTACCTGTGCAAACTGTCTTTTGAAGAGAGAAGAAAAAGCTGCTTTTCTTTCATGAAAAATTTTGTTACCCAAAGCCCCTGAGGGATTCTGGGAGTATCAACCACCAGGTGCTGGAAGAGATGTCACCATGGAAGATTTCTTCTTTAATCTCACTCCATCTGATGAGTTGACACTGAATAGGAGGGAAAAGACTCAGGAATTCAGGGCTGGAGAAAACCTGGTCACTGTCTGAATTCTGCACATTAAATTGCATACACTGAGCCTTTGATTTCCCCACTGCCCATAAAATAATACATCCATAAAGGAGGGTGAGCGTGTCTGCAGGGCCATATTCCCATGTTTGTGAGGCCTGGCAGATAAGCAAGGGTGAAGGGATGGCAGTGACAGGGGGTCTTTTTAAGCGACACAAAAGAGTCCCAACCTGAGGAGGCCTGAATGGGGCCAAGATGAGCAACAGTGCTGCTATGGGTATGAAGCCTTAACTACCAACCCAACTGTGCCTCAAGAGGTGGGCACCATCTTTGTAAGGCCCTAGGAGTGGCCAAGGATCATGACTCTAGAGCTGGAAGGGACCTCAGATATCATCGAATGTCCTTGTTTGACAAAGGAGGAAACTGAGGCTGGGGTGGGGTAACTATTGAGCTCACGTGGACAGTCAATGAGGATGCCTTCTTCCCCTTTTCCCCCCTCTGCTTCCTTTCTTCTTTTAAGATGATCCAGAGAAAATGAAACCACTCCTAGGCCTTCTGTCTTATTTAACTCCCTCTCTGACACCTGAAGATGTTAATGTTCTGAAGAGACATTTGTGTCATCACCCTCCCCTCGTTAGAACAGAAATACTTCATCCTTATAAAGTCCCTTCTGATTGCCCACATTTTTGTGTTTCTCTTGACTCCTGTGTTTGTATTTCAAAATTTCTATTTAGCTAGTGCTAGTCTTTTCATTGGAGCGTCTAGATGGCACAGGGGATGGAGCATGGGGCCGGCAGTCAGGAAGACCTGAGTTCAAATCCGGCCTCAGACACTGGGCAAGTCACTTCATCCTGTCTGCCTCAGTTTCCTCATCTGTAAAATGAATTAGAGAAGGAAATGGCCAACCATTGACAATCTACAAAGATCTGAGCTAGAACCCACATCCTCAGCGGCCTGGGTCACACTTCCCAAGAGGAGAATCAACAGCTTCTGGGAAATCCTCCATGGATTACGTAAAGGTCCTCTGGGCCCTCTATCTCAGACTGTTGAGTCACTGTTAACTTTGGGAACCCAAGGTGGGAAGTCTATATAAGAAAATGGTATTCAGTTAGATACCCAATGAACACAAGAACAGCCATAAAAACAGGACATGGCTGGGGACCTCTGACAGAGGACCCCTCCCATTTGAGACTAGAAGAAACTCTGAGCTTGGAGACAGGAGAGAAACAGGTTCTAATACCTTCTGTCCTACCTTTGGGTTGTGAGATCAGGAGATCAGCTACCTTCTCTGGGTCTCAGTGGCTTAATCTATGAAACGCAGGTGAGACTTGTTGTACCTCCCCTGCAGGGTTAATAATAATCATAGATTTGGGGCTAGAAGGGATCTTTGTTCAGTCATTTCAGTCACATCTGACTTCCTGTGACTCCGTTTGGGTTTTTCTTGGCAAGGATACTGGAGTGGTTTGCCATTTCCTTCTCTAGTTCATTTTATAGCTGAGGAAACTGAGGCAAACAGAATGAAGTGACTTGCCCAGGGTCACATAGCTGGTAAGTGTCTGAGGCCAGATTTGAACTCAGGAAGATGAGTCTTCCTGACTCCAGACCTGGCGCTCTGTGCACTATGGCACCCCCTGGCGGCCCCCAGAAGGGATCTTAGAAGCCTGGTAGTCCAACTCCCTCATTCTTCAGATGACAGCCTATGATCCAGAGGGGTTAATGGACTTGCCCAAGGTCACACAGGCCACAAGTGGAAGATCTGAGTTTATTGGGAGTAAAATATGTTTCAGATAATAAGTAAATATTTTAATGGAGATATGTTGCTTATAAAGAAAGAGAAGGAATAGGCATTTATTATTCATCTGCTCTGTGCCAGGCACTGTGCTAAGTGCTTTACAAATATGATTTCATTTGATCCTCACAAGAGCTCTTGAGGTAGGTGCTATTATTATCCTCATTTTATAATTGGGGAAACTGAGACAGAGGTTAGGTGACTTTCCTAGGGTCATATAGGTAATAAGTGTCTGAAGCTTGAGTTGAACTCAAATCCAGGGTTCTCTCCACTGGGCCACCTATTTATAAGCATGCAGATGTTTAAAATACAATAAGCATTTATTAACTGCCTACTGCGTGCAGTAGCAGCCAGCTCGGCTATTCATAACATGTGTGCCTTAGGGCAAGTGACTTTCTTCACCAGTAGAATGGGAATGCAAAGACTTACCCTACCTACCTCACAGGATTTCATTAGGATCAGATCCAAATGTACCCTGGAGATCTGTCCCCTTGGCCCTGGGCCACTGAGTGCTTTGATCAATGACTTGGATAAAGGCATAGGTGGCGATACTTGCCAGGTTTGCAGGTGACACACGAGACAGGGAGAGCCAGCTCACTCTGAATGGCAGAATCAGGATCCCAAAAGATCCTGACAGCTAGAAAATTGGGCTGAATCCAATAAGATGAAATTTAATAGGAGTAAGTTCAAAGGCTTACCCCTATCTTCCAGCTATCTACTTCACAAGTACAAGGTGACAGAAGGCTGACTACAAGGGAGCTCAGCTGAAAAACATCTGGGCCTTTTAATGGACTGTGAGCTCATGATCAGTCAACAGAGTGTTAGATCGGCCAAGAAACCTTGGATCCGGCATGAAGAGAAGACAGACTCGCCGCCTTCTGCCCTGGTAGGACCACATGTAGATCAAGCAAATGACCATATGTGAAGTACTTGGAAAACTTTAAAGCACTGTGTCAATCGATTGTTATTGTTCATTTTAATTCAATTTAACTAATGTTTTTAACGGCAAAAAGTTGAAAGCAGTTCCTGTCTCCAGGGGCTTCATTCTCAGCATGTATACAGACCCACATAAGTACAATACAAAAGAACTGAGGAGGCAGAGTGTACTAAAATCTACTTATTTTTTCTTTGGACATATGAAATCAGTGCAATCCAAATGAACAGCTAACTTGAACAGAGAAGACATCCATGACTTAGATGGGTTCTGCCATTTCTCTCTCTACTTTGGTTCCTTAGTAAATGAATTCAAACCCAGGATGCCCCTAGTTCCACTTTGCTAGTTATCATGTCATTGAAAGGTTGTGGAAAGTTGCTTCTGATGCCTGTGGGCTTCGGTTACCCATGGGTAGGTCTTGGCGGGCTCCAGTTCTGGAGGGGAGTCTTTGGGATTTCTGGAAGTAAAACATAGGAAGCGGCTCCCTTTCCAGGTTCCATGAGCACAACCAGCAAACAAGATGGAAATCAGCCCAATTTTAGCTGATTACTCATGAAATCGCTTCTGTAATTTTCATTGCCACTTGTTAGACTTCTCAGCAAAGACTGCTAGCTAATTTGCCCAACTATAGTCAGCTGTGTTGAACAGTCTTTAAGAGACAAGATGGTACCAGCTTCCTGTTTCCTTTGTTCAGAAGCATCTGTTAAGATAAAATAGTAAATAGTCTGTTTTCTCCAACTGCTGTGAGAGAATGAATCTCTTTGAAACCACTGCCCTGGAATGTCAGATAACACAAATTCCAGGTTTGGTTCACCTATAATAATTATAATCAACATTGACAAAGTTCTTTAAAGTTTTCAAAGGATTCACATATGATTTTATTTGAGAATCACAATCACCCTGTAAGGTAGGCACCAGAGGTATTGTTAGCTCCATTTTTCAGATTAAGAAACTGAGGCTCATTAAGATGAAGTGATTTGCCCTGTCCCAGAGCCAATGGGTAACAAAGATGGGATATGAACCTAGGTCTTTTTGACTCCAAGTACAGAATCCTCTCCACTCTGCCATTTTTTTTTAAAGCAAACACATCTTTTATTTCCCCCCATCATTTATTTATTTATTTATTCACCTATTTATTTATTTGTTTGTTTGTTTGTTTGTTTGTTCATTTATTTATTTATTTTCCTTTTTGTTTTAGGCAATCGGGGTTGAGTGACTTGCCCAAGGTCAAGTGTCTGAGGTCAGATTTGAACTCAGGTCCTCCTGATTCCAGGGCTGGCACTGTATCCACTGCGCCACCTAGCTGCCCCCACTCTGCCATTTTTGCTTCTCCTATGACATTACTTTTTCAAGAGTATTGACTGACTGATTTTAAAACAGTTATTATGTCATATGTTATATTTTTAAAAGTTATTATGGTGACAGGGAAGACCAAGACACAATTATAAAACTGATTATAAAATAATACATTCACTTTAATGGTCCAGTGGGAAAAAAGTGTTGGACTTGGGGTCAGGTGAAACCTAGGTTTGGATCCTGCTTTTAACACTCAGTGGCTGTGAGCCTTTGGATAAAGATCTTAATGTCTTTGACACTCAGTTTCCTCATCTGTAAAATGGGAGTAATAAAATGAGAACATGTGTGTAAAGAAAGCCCTAGCTTTATACATCTTATTATAAATCCTGGGCACTGAGAAGCCGAGAAGGTCAAGTAAGCAGTAAATTGTTATAACTTTTCCATATTCACTTCCAAACAACCATAAAATAGTGCCCCAAAACAAATCCTGGAATGGCAGAACCAACAAAAGGATGGGGTGAAACAATCTTTTAGCCCGAGAAACTTGGAAGATTGGAAAGAAAGGTCTATCTCACTTGGGTAAAAGGGGAGCACATTACCTGACAGGAAGCATCTCAGCAAACCAGCAACAAGCACCCACCTCAGCAAAACAGCAAGAGATCCTGATGAGCCTCAGTGTGGTGGAGCAGGCAAACAACAATACCAGGACCCCCCACATGCCTTCACATAACCAGGGGAACCAGCAGACTCCAGCTCTGAGAGCCACCATGTGCTTCAGCCCAGCCCAGGACAAACAGGCATCCTCCAGCATGACAAGAAAGTAGGCCAAACCTCTGAGTGCTTCAGTGTAAGCCCGGGGAAAATACAGAAACACCCCACTGGGTCTCAGCACACATCAGACACCATCACTAGGACCCTAGGTCAGTACCAGGTAAGCTGCCAGACCCTAATAGCCTCCAGCAGTGCCAGCCAACCCCCACCTCACCACCTCAGCATGGTATCAGACATGGAGGGCTCAGGGCAACATCAGCACAGCACCAGGTAAGGAGCCAGGGCACGAGAAGCCTGAGACAGTACCCCTTCCACCTTGGGGGCAGAGCTCAAGTTTAAAAGAAAGGGAAAAGGCCAAAAAAAAAAAGATGAGCAGAAAACAGCAAAAAAAATCTGACCATAGAAAGTTATTATGGTGACAGGGAAGACCAAGATACAAACTCAGAAGAGGACAACAATGTCAAAACACCTGTGAGCAAAACTCCAAAGAAAAATGGGAAGTGGTCTCAAGTCCAGAAAGAACTCATAGAAGAGCTCAAAAAGAAGCTTAAAAATCATATAAGAGAGGTAGAAGAAAAAATGGGTAAAGAAATGAGAGTGATGCAAGAGAATTATGAAAAAAGAGTCAACAGCCTGGGAAATTATTTAAAAAGTAGATTTGGACAAATGGAAAAGGAGATACAAACATCTACTGAAGAAAACAACTCCTTAAAGAGTACAATTTGCCAAATGGAAAAGAAAATACAAAAGCTAATTGAGGAAAATAACACATTAAAGGTTAGAATTGGGCAAGTGGAAGCTAATGACTCTATGAGACATCAAGAATCAATCAAACAAATTCAAAAGAAGGAAAAAATGGAAGAAAATGTAAAATACCTCATGGGAAAAACAACTGACCTTGAAAATAGAACCAGGAGAGACAGTATCAGAATCACTGGACTACCTGAAAGTCATAATCAAAAGAAGGACCTGGACAGCACCTTTCAAGAAATTATCAAGGGAAACTGCCCTGAGGGCCTAGAACCAGAGGACAAAATAGGCATTGAAAGAATCCACTGAGGTGACTCAGGAAACAGATTCCAAAGTAAAAAATCCAAGGAACATTATAGCCACATTTTAGAACTATCAGGTCAAGGACAAAAAAGTACAAGTGGCCAGAAAAAAACAATTCAAATAATGGGAATCACAATCAGGATCACATAGGACTTGGGAGCTGCAACATTAAAGGATTGGAGGTCATGGAACATGATAGTCCAGAAAGCAAAGGAGGACTACAACCAAGAATCACTTACCTGGGAAAAATTAAGCATAATACATTAAGGGGAAAAATGGTCATTCAATGAAATAAAAGGATTTAAATCTTTCATAAGAAGACCATAACTAGACCAAAAATTTGACCTCCAATATCAAGACCCAAGAGAAGCATGAGCAGGTAAAAAAGGAAAAGAAAACAAAAGGGATTCAGTAGAGCTAAACTATTTACATCCCTACACAGGAAGATGATGCCTGTAATTCTTAAAAGTTGTATCACCAATAGCACAGCTAGAAGGAATATACATAGAAGATATGAGTATAACATGAATGTGAGCGAATGACATAAAAAAATTAAGAAATGAGAAGGAAGAGTGTGATAGGTGCAGAAGGAAGGGAAAGGTAGAATGGGGTAAACTATTTCACATGAAGAGGCATGAAAGACCTATTACAGCAGAAGGGAAGATGAGAGGGTGGGCAATGAGCATTTCTTGAACCTTACTCTCATCAATATTGGCTCAAAGATGGAATCATGTACACAACCCGTTGAATAAAGAAATCTGTCTTACCTGAATGGGGAGTAGGAGGGGAGGAGATCAAGTAAAGTGGGGACTGACAGAAGGGATGGCAAATCAGAGGTGGTGGTATACAGAAGCAAAACACTGGTGAGGAGGGAAAGGAGAGCAAGGACAGACAGGAGGAAGAATAGGATGGCGGGAAATACACAGGTAGTAATCATAACTGTAATGTGAACAGGGTGAACTCTCCCATAAAACAGAAGCAGATAGCAGAATGGATCAAAAACCAGAACCCTACAGTATGTTGTTTACAAGAAACACACTTGATGTAGAGTGACACACACAGAATAAAGGTAGGGGCTGGAGCAGGATCTATTATTCTTCAGCTGAAGTAAAAAAAAATGCAGGGGTAGATATCCTGATCTCAGATAAAGTAAAAGTAAAACCAGAACCTAATTGAAAGAGATAAGGAAACTACATCTTGCTAAAAGGTACCATAGACAACAAAACAGTATCAATGCTAAATATATGTGCACCAAGTGGTATAGCATCCAGATTCTCAAAGGAGAAGTTAAGTGAGTTACAGGAAGAAATAGATAGCAAAACTATAATAGTGGAGGATCACAACTGTCTCTTCTCAGAACTCAATAAATCCAACCAAAAAATAAACAATAAAGAAACTAAGAAGGTAAATAGACTATCATAAAAGTTAGAGATGACAAACCTTTGGCATGAGTTAGACACAAAGAGTGACACCATAAGCAAATTAGAATAGCAAGGAATAGTCCACCTGTCTGATCTATGGGGAACGGAAGAATCCATGACAAAACAAGAGGTAAAGAGCACTACAAAATGTAAAATAGATAATTTTGATTGCATTAAATTAAAAAGCTTTTGTGTAAACAAAACCAATGCAAGCAAGATTAGAAGGAAATCAGAAAGATGGGAAGCAATCTTTACAGCAAGTATCCCTGATAAAGGCCTCATTTCTCAAATATATAAAGAACTGAGTCAAATTTACAAGACTACAAGCCATTTCCCAATTGATAAATGGTCAAAGGATATGAACAGGTAGTTTTCAGATGAAGAAACCAAAGGTATGTATAGGCATATGAATAAGTGCCCTAAATCACTTTTGATTAGAACAACATTTCTTAAACTAACTGAATGCAGGGGTTGTGAAAAATTTGGCATCAGTAAAAGGTTTCTGAACATGCAATGACCAAAAATTAATTAGAAATCAAATGCATAATGAACCTGAGGTGCTTCTGGCAGTGGCTGCCAATGTTACATGACACAACCTCACTGCAGCCTTGATTCTGAACACATAATGTGCCCACTTTGCACTGTGCATGCTGTCACTCCATGCAATACCAATGAATGCTGCCAGAAACACCTCAGCTCAGATTTGAGACTATTTTTTGTTATGAATTGCAGTGTTTTTACGTTAAATGAATTTTGGCTTGAGATTAGGACAGAATTTCCAACAATTTCTGAAATGGCCCTAAACATACTTTTGACATTTTGTATTATGTATTCATGTGAAGTGGCATTCTGAGCATTGACAATTATAAAATCAAAATACTGATCAACTCTGAAAAATGTTGAAGATGCTCTGCGTCTTGCAGTATCAAATATTCTACCAAGTTTTAATTCTTTATGTAAAAATAAATAAGCACATCCATCTCATTAGTATGCAAATTTGCTTTCATCTTTAATAAATGGTAAAATTATATGTATACCAAAGAATTGTTTTAAAATAAATTTCTTTATGATGTGTTATCAGTGAATGTTTGATTTGTATACCTACTTTATATACCTATATACCGGGGGTCATGTAAAAATTTCTTGGGTGAAGAGGGGTTGTGAACTGATACAAAGTGAAATGAGCAGAACAAGAAAAAAAATTGTACACAATATCAGCAACACTGTGTGATGATCAACTATGAATGACTCAGCTCTTCTCAGCAACACAATAATCTAAGACAAATACAAAGGACTTTCAAAGGAAAATGCTATCCATATCCAGATAAAGAACTGATGGACCCTGAATGTAGATTGAGGCATATTTTTTTCACTCACTTTATTCTACCTTGTGGCTTCCCCCCCCTTTGATGTGTTTCTTCATTCATAACTGTGACTAATATGGAAATATTTTTACATGATACATATATATATATATACATATATATGTATATATATATATATAAACTATATTAAACTGCCTACAATTTTCAGTAGAGGGAAGGGGAGGGAGGGAGAAAAATTTGGAACTCAAAATCTTGTGAAAATGAATGCTAAAAATTTTCTTGACATATACCTGGGAGCAGGGGGCAGAAATAAAATACTATTTAAAAAAATAAATCCTGGACACTAATAACATAGCAGTCCTTAGGGGAAAAAATGATCTATTATCATAGGACAAAATGGATGAATTAATTGGTTGAAGAACAGAATGAAGAAGAGGTTTTGAGCCAACCCTAAGGCTGTCATCCTCGCTCCATCGATCATTTCATCAACTTGATCCCGTAGTGGGACTTAAAAATAGTTGTTTTTAATGATGAAGGGGCAGTGTTGCCACGTGGATAGTGTTAGACTTGGAGATAGGAAGATAATAGAATTTGTTATATGAAATCATTTTCCAATTATTCAGCAAATGTTAAGTACCTATTATATATATATGTATATATATATAATTTTGTGTATAAAGTACTTAATACATATATTTGTATATGTCTCTCTTTACACTTAAGTGTCAAATATATAAATATGCACAAACATATATACATGATAATTTATCTGTGTATATGTCTATCTATCCACTCATCCACCTGTCTACCTGTCATGTATGTATGTATATATGTATATATGTATGTATCTCTCTATCCATCAGACACATGTCAAGACATCCCCCTTCGATGTGATTGGTCCTCTTCGAAAATGAAGGATGAACAAGAGCAAAAGTCTAATCTATCCTCCTTTAGAAACAGTGTAGTACAGTGCATAAATAACTGATTGTGGAGTCAGGAGGACCTGGGTTCAAATCCTGCCTGTGACACATAAAGGCTGTGTGACTATACCTTTTGGTAACCCCAGGCAATTCTCTAAGACTCTCAAGTTAAAGATGACCTGCCAATTTGCATTGGTGGATGGAATTTCCCTACTGGAAGTTCACCACACTAGTGAATTCACAAATACTGACCCATTCCTCCTCCATAAAGAAAAAGAAATCCTTGATAATTTTTAGTAAAGGGCAACCTCAAACTTAAGGCAGATTGGATGGAGGGACAGTTTCACTACTTTAAAAAGCTTGATTGTCCTTTTATGGCATTTTGTGAAGAAAAGACCCTGTTAGAAGATGGAGACTAAGGGAGAATGACCTATTCTGGGTTTCCAATTTGCACTGGGGGAAAGATGAAATTGAATGTGGCTGCCATTATCTTGATGAATGGGTTCATTCTTGTGTCCTTTCTCATCTCTATAGATACTTTCCATGGGCTGACCCTCTGCTAATGATCTGAGGAGGCCAAGCTGTCATGTGTCCGAGATTTGCAGGTTCCTGTCATCTCATCCCTGCCTCATAAACTGCAAGGGAGTGCTTCATTATAGAGACTAACACTTGAAACACTAGCCTGTCAAAGGCAAGATTCTCCGTTCCCTCCTCTCCTTCGTCTGTTTGATATTGTGCAAGATACTTGGTAATAACTCATTACTACTTCATAACTCATCCTTAGTGTAAAACTCCCTCTGGACCATTCCCCCAACTTGGATTTGTGCTGCTGAGCCGACTTACCAGAGGAAGACTGATACTTCAAGTTCTAGGTATCACCCTGTAGGGTTGCATTCCTCAATTATCTTTCATGAGCCCTCACTGGTATGCTTTCCATTAATGATCAGCCAATCCACTAAATTAGCTCTTAGAAAAGACATTTCTTCAAATGGCAGAGTGAGAAAATAGTTACAAAACATTTCCTGTCCCCACCTCCTCAAACCTGGAGTGTACTCTCCACAAATACACACAGCATTCATGGAAAGAGTAAACTCAGAGCAAAATGGTGGTGAAGCATACTTTTTGGATACATGTGTGGTAAAGACAACCCATAAGTCCTTGAAAGTCCTTTCTCTTTTTATAGAGTCCTTATGCAGCTCCTTCCCCTTGGATATAGGCTCTTTGTTGAGTGAATTGCCCAGCTGAGTTCCCAGGGTCTTTTTCTCTCTATAGTTCAATTCTATTCTCTGCTGGCAGGGGTATCACTCTTTGTCTTCTTCCCTCAGGTGACTGTGTCTCTGTATTTCCAATTGGCCCTTTAAAACTGTATGGTCAATGTGGTAGATAAGGAAAGAGAAAGCCCCTTCCACCACTCCACAGTTAGGATGTGTCAGAAGTTACACTTGAACCCAAGTCTTCCTGACTGGCCCTCTAAGCAGTACATTTCTCAATGATATTATCGCTGTTCATTAATAAGAGCTCTTTCTTCTGTGATCTCAGTTGAGTCTCACAACAGCCCTGTGAAGCAGATAGGGTAGGTGCTCTTTTTCAGATAATACTCATCACAGACACCTATACAGCACTCTGTTTTTGTGAAGCCTTTTCCATTACCTCTCATTTGACTCAAGAAAGAGCCCTCTGAGGTATCATAGGTATTACTACCCCATTTTACAGATGAAGCTGCTCTCGTCATCAGTACAATGGAAGAAATTGGAGGGCAGGATCAACTTCATTTTTGTCTTTGGGTCCCCAGAGCCTAGCACATAATAGACAACTAATAATGAACTGATGATACCAATTAACACTGAAGTGAAGATAAAGGATACTAAAACATGGGTAAAAATCTCCACTTCTGCTATAATAAGCTATGTCCCAGCAGCTGGCCCTCCCCTCCCTGCCCTGCCTGGCAGCAGTAGTTGATGTTCTAGGAATGCACTCCAAGCTCTTTCCTACTGTCTCTCCTTGTAATGGTCTTAACTGAAGGACGATTTAGCCTTTTAGGAATCTTCCTCTGTTATCCTTGCTGCACTTGCCAGAGGATTGGCTGAGATGCCCAGCGGCAGTTTTCACATGGAGTCATTAAATATTTATTTGGTGATCTCTAAGCATGCCTGGGGCTCATAATGTGACAAAGTGGGAGCCCATTAACTGCAGGAGCTGAGAGGCCCATTCCTCTTTGGAAGCAAGATACAGGACACTGTTCTGTTATACACCTCATTACTGAAATTCTGAGCGTTTCTGTTCTTAGGGTTCTAAGACAATTGATGGAATGAACCTTTTACCTTTGTGGTGAGTGGGGGAAGGAAAGGCTTTGAAGGCCCTGGAGTCCCTTAAAAATCACTGCTGATAATCATCTGAGCAAAAACTTGTAGCAAAGAAAGACAGTCTGATTGCCTCTCCCCTTCCCCCCTGGGAGTGGAGATGTCAGCAGAAAGGAGCAGAATCTGGAGGCTGGGAACAGCCCATGTCTAAGAAATCCCAGATTGTGACCATTCGTGCAGGAGTCACATGAGGTGGGGTGAGGTTTGTGCCGCAGGTATAGAAAGTTGAATCCAAGAAACATTTATTAATTGCCTGCTCTGGGGAAGGCCCTTTGCTAAGTGATAAGGGATGGAAAGAAAAAAGTGTAACATTGTCTATTCTCTCACAAGTAATAACAGTGGACCTGTCCATGGTGTTTAAGGTTTGCTAAGGTTTATACCCCTGAAGAAAGGCAGTGTGGTGCAATGGAAATATCTGTGGATCTGGAGGCAGAGGACCTGGCCGAGAATTCCACCTAGGCTTTTTGCTACCTTTGTGACCTTGGGCACTCCTCTGGATTAGATTTCCTGTGAAGTCCCTTCCAGATCTGAATCTATGGTCCTATGATTAGTCCCAATGAGCCTTGATATAAGCTTGTGAGGTAGGTGCTATTATTATCCCCATTTTACAGATAAGCAAACAGTCCCAGAGAAGGAAAGTGACTTGCCCATTTAGTGTCACTCAGAGTCAGAGGCAAGATTGGAATCCAAGTCTTCCTAATGCCAAGTATAAAATCCCATCACTGCACTGCCTCTCTGGGAGCTTACATTCCTCACTGGGGGGAATGACCTTAGCAGTGGAAATGTGACCTTGACAAATCACTTCTCCTCTTCTCTGGGCCTCAGTCTCTAACTTGTTGTTGAAGGAGAGGGTTGGACCACATGGTCCTTTCTAGACAGAGAAGTCCTTGACCCTTATACTCACTGTAGGCCCAACCCTGCATTTAGTACTGAATGAGACCCACAAGGAGACAAAGACAGGGTCCCTCTACCTGGGCAAACAATACGAATACACAAAAAGCAAGAGAAGGGGGAGGAAACATGGACCAATGGATGGAGGAGCTCTCATCAGAGCCAGCAAGACCTTGCTCCAAGTCCTGGGTGACACACACAGGTTGGGTGGCCATGGATAAGCTTGGTGTTTTCTCTGTGCCCCAGGTAACAGCATTGTCTGCCTGGGCTGGTTAAGGGAATTCCCATTCTTGGAGTTCTCTAGCCATATGAAAGCACATTGTGGAACCTGTGTTCCCCTTCTCCCCAAAGACATTATTTAGGTGGTGTTAACTTATTCTGGACTAATTGCTACATGAGAGAGTTGCCCATAAGGTCCAGTTAAGCTTTGACAGTTTGTAATTTGATAACATCAGTGTGGACCTACCCACTGAAAGAAAGGCCCTAGGATCCTGGGTTCAAAACTGGCTTCAGATACTTCCTAGCTGTATCATCCTGTGCAAATCATTTAATATCAGCTTCCTCAACTGTAAAATGTAAATAATAATAGCACCTATCTCCAGGGGTTTCTGTGAGGATCAAGTAAGATATTTGTGAGAAGTGTTTGCCTATAAATGCTTATTCCCATTTCAGGACTGAACACAAGTGTCTGATAATCATTTATTGAATTGACATTGGCTTAGATCACTTGTGACTGATGCCCAGAATACCTGCCCCTCAAACTCCTTCTCCTGATCTTCACTCTGGAAACTTTTTAAATGCTAATGCCTTTGTGTTTTTTCAGTTCTAAATCTGAAATCAAACTTACCCTCCAGCACCATGTAAGCATATACATAAATACAAAGTATTTGTGAGGGAAATTCAAAGTAATTTGGTTTTTCTTTTTCTTTTCTCTTTTACTTTTAGGCAATTGGGGTTAAGTGACTTGCCCAGGGTCACACAGCTAGTAAGTGTCAAGTGTTTGGTCTGAGACTGGATTTGAACTCAGATCTTTCTGACTTCAGGGATGGTGATCTATCCGCTGTGCCACCTAGTTGCCCCTAATTCAAAGTAATTTGGGAGTGGGGGCATTAGTGCAACTATACAATGTCTAGTATGGAGTAGGTGAGTCCTGAGTTCAAATCCCTTCCCGCATCCTTACTAGCTGTGTGGCCCTGGGCAAGTCACCTTTAAGTTATCTGAGCTGTACTTTCTTCTCCTTCATAATGGGAAAAATAGTAGCACCCACCTTTCAGGATTGTTGAGGGCACCAGATGAGACAAAGCCATTGAGGCTTGGGAGATGAAACAGTCAGGGATCAAAATGGGTCCAGAATGAGTGATACTTGAAGGATGATGGAGAGCAGGCCAGGACTGAGAACTAAGCATGAACTCTGTTGCCCACCTCCAGCTAGTCCATTCTCTCTCTGTCCTTCATCATCAGCCTCCAGATGACCAGGACCCAAGTGTTCAATTAATTAAAATCCCATTTTGTGGTCTCTGTGGTGGGAGCTGTGAGTAGGCCTGATAACCCTGGCTTTCATGAGTGTTCTGGGCTCCTTGAAAAATCCCAAAGCGTTCTCAGCATACAGGAACTGCCACCTGGGGGCCAAGGTCTGGGATGCCTCAATGCAAACGTAGCACGCTCTGCTTGAGGAAGATGAGAGAGTCTTTTGGCCAGTGAAATCTTGCAGGGAGCGTGGGAAGAGAGGAGAGCATTTTGTGATAAATAAAGACTATAAATGCTGGTGCCTCAAAGCTGCTTTGTAGGGGAGAGTCTCCTGGAGTGTAGTAGCAGCACAAGAGAAGAATTATAGAATAGCCATTAAAAAATGGGGAGAGTGGTGATCCTATAGTTCACTGATGATGCCTTCTCCAGATGGTGACTGAGTGATTAGGATGGCTCCAAATGGGCTCAAACAGCATCTGCAGGGATGGGCTCAGATTGGTTCCACAGCTGAGGAAATGGATTCATGAACTTGGAAGAACAAAACTTCCCAAACAGATTGTGTTTTTCTTAATTCTTCTTTTCTCTTTTCCTATAACCCACTCTAGTTTTCACCCTCATCCCTAGGCTTGGGAGGAATGTTAGAGGTCATCTAATCCAACCTTGCTTATTTTACAGATGAGGAAACTGAGGCCCACATATGTTAAATGATTCAACTAAGATCAACCAATTTATCAAGAAGCATTCCTAAAAAAAATAAAGCATTAATTATGCGCCTGTTACGTTCCAGGTGCTGTGCTAAGCCCTGATCACAATGACCAAAACCGGTAGAACCAGGATCTTTGACTCCAAAGTCTTTTCATGTGGCCTATTAATAGAATCATAGATTTTGGGCCAAAAGGGATCTTTGTCCAACACTTTCATTTTACGCAAGAGGACAAAGAGGACCAGAGAAAGGAGGCAGTTTGTCCTGGTCACCTGGGCAGTGAGTGGCGGATCTGCGATTTGCTCTGAAGTCCTTTGGCTCAGTCTGTGCTAACGGCTGCTTCGTCGGACTCATTCGTTTCAGAGATGAAAAAAAGTGAGTCTCAGAGAGAGGAAGTGATTTGGGATTGTGGATTTGGAGCTGGAATGGGCTTTATGGTTCCTCAGGACCAAATACCCATTTTACAGACAAGGAGACTGAGGCCCCCAGGGAAGAGCTGGGATGTAAGCTAAGGTTCTCTGACTTTGAATCTTGCATTCTCACCCCCAACCTGAGATGGCCGGGCCAAAGGCACACGTCTCAATTTTTTCCAGTCCTGTAGCACCTCTTTTTCATAAAAATGGTCCTATTTTCCATTTCCCAAGTTAGCTTTCTTAGCGCTGATTCCGATTATCCAGAAACCTTTCTTCAGGGTCAAGGAAATAGTAGCATTTTCCACTGCTTCAGGAGTCAAACTCAGATTCCATAATGTCTAATCTTAAAATATCATTGGCGTCAGCTTGAATACCACACAAACGGGCGCCTCATCACCATGCTAATTGAACGCAGAGCACCACTCCATTTAAATACCTATAGCTTCATCATTTTCCCAGTCTTATGCTTCCGTTCTGTTCACCACGAGGTTGGTGATTAAAACCCTAAGCGAGTCATTATTAGCAACAGAGAGCACTGGTCCCGTCTTGCAGTTTCCTGACTCCGGGAGTCGCATTTAGCACTGCTGCCAGGCTCCTGAACAATCCAGCCGAAGAAGCGACTGATTTCTCGTTAGCATCACAGAGGAGCTTTGCGCAGATGGTCTCATAAGACCTCGCTTTCTGAATGGGATAATGACTGTTTTTGTGCCGGCAGAGAGACTGTGTGTTGAAAGAGAGTGTCAGAAAGAGTCCTTGTGAGCCAGTATCTCCTAGTGAGGTCCCACCCCCCAACACAGCCTCGTCGCTGGGGCTGGAAGGGACCTCAGAGGCCACTGCTTTCAACCCTCCCATCTTTTGGAAGGAGAGACTGAGGCCTGAAGAACTGGAAGGATCTAAGCTTCCATAAATTGGAAGGTGGAAGGGCCGTTAGATGCCATCTTGTTTAAGCCTGCCTGGTTTTAAATGAGGAAGCTGAAGCCCAGAGAGGTTAGTTACCTGGAGGCAGTATAGTATCGTGTAAAAAGTATTCATTCAGACTCAGAAGTCCTGAGTCAAAATCCCAGCTCACTACATGTGTGACCTTGGGCAATCCACTTCCTCAGCCTGTGTCTTTGTTCCTTGTCTGTAAAAGTCAAGAATTGGCCAGATGGCCTTTAGCTCTGAATGTGTGGTCCTCTGCTGCACTGCTTGGGTGGCTTCTCACAGAGCGTGGCATCTCAGATGGACCCATCCAGACCCTGTTCCACTGGATCAAGCAGGTCCATCTGTATCTTGACTGGGCTCAGCTGCTGCTGGGCTGGGCTGGGCTGCTTTCTGAATGATGTGGGATCAATGATCTAAACCTAAAAGGGCCCCCTGAGATCATATAGTCCAACCTTCTCATTTTACAAATGAAGAGCACGAGGCCCAGGGAGGTTAAATTACTGGTCCAAGGTGACAGAGGTAATAATTAGTAGAGCTGGGATAGGAGCCCCAAGTCTGGGGCTCTTTCTATAGTATCTACTCCTCTTGACCGTCCTATAGAGGTGTCCAGTAGTCATGAATGTATAGGCCAACTTGTAGGGGTGATGTCAAACATTTGGAGCCAGAAGGACTGAATTTGAATTCCTGCTCTACCATTTCCTGTCTGTGTGACTTTGGGCAAGCTGCTTTGACACTCAGTTTCCTCATCTGTAAAACAAGGGCATGATGACCTCAGAGGTCCCACTATATCCATATAACTTGCCGCCAGAGCTCACTTCTCGAGGCCTTTATTCTGGCATCTTGGAATGAAGATTTCCTTCTTGTCCTCCACATAGCGCTCTTGGTAGATTTTAAACACAAAATTATAAATGCTTTTTAAAAAAAATATTGCAATCTTTTATGTTTATATCACCTTAATTTCCAAGTATATCCCTACCCTCTGCCCAGAGAGTAGCACAGGGGAAAAACAAGTTCAGTGAAACTAAACATCACTTGCACCATGTCTGACAGTCTATGTGATGGCTCCCACTCATGGTCCACACTTCAGGAGAGGCCAGGAATGCTTACTCTCTTCTCTTCCCAGGGCCAAGTGTAGTCATCATTGCAGGGCTCAGCTTCATTTGGCTTGCTGCTATTCCGTTTCCATGGATAGTTGTAATGATTGGGTGTGTTATTTTCCTGGATCTGCTGACTTCAGTCTGTATCAGTTCACATAGATCTTCTCATATTTCTTTGTATTATTCACATTCATTGCTTCTTAAGCACAGTCATTTTCCAATATATAAATGCACCATAGTTTAACCATTTCTCAACTGACAGACATCTACTTTGTCTCCTGTTTGCAAAGGTAGAGCTATTGATGAAAAATTTGCTTTCATGCCATAGACGGAACATAACGTTTAACAAATGACTTAAATCAACAATTGCTGAGTTCCAGCTTAGCACAGTGCCTGGCACATAGTAAGTCCTTCCTGAATCCTTATTGCACTGTTAAGCACTGGAAGGGATACAGGAAAAAGAAAAGGAAATGTGGCTCCTCCCTTCCATGAGCTCACTTTCTAAATGTGGACCTCAAAATTGAGCACAGATATCAGGGTAGTGGTCGTGTGATGAGAAGAGAGAATGGAGATGCTTGAGCAGCAGCCAATATTATGAATAATAATAAGTAGCATTTATATAGTGCTTTAAGGTTTACGGAGAACTTTTCAAGTATTATCTCATTTTATCCTCACAATAACCCTGGAAAGTAGGTACTATTATTATCCCCATTTAATAGATGAGGAAACTGAGGTAACCAGAGGTTAAGATACTTATTCAGGATCACGGATTACTCTAAGCTAGTCAGTGTGGGAGGTAGGATTGGAACTCAGGTCTCTGCCCACTCCCAGGCCTGGGCTTTAGCCACTTCACCATATAGATACCTGAAGAACCCAGAAAAAGAGTGCCAGGGAGGATGGTTTGGGTGCCACAGGTTTCAGGGGCAATGATGATTGCTTGGTGGCTCTGGGCAGACCCACAAATGATCTCCCAGGAGAAGTCTGAACTTACTTCCTCTGGCTTGCACTCCTTCCTCCTCCCAACCTCTTAGCATCCCTCATTCCCTTCAAAGCTCAGCTCAAGCCCAACCTTTACATGACACCTTTCCTGATCCTCCTCTCTCCTGCCCTTCCTCATTCTTCCCTTCCCTTCCCCTGCCCCTTCCTTGTACTTGTTTTATACATGCATATATGCTTATTTGGGAAGTTACATATGCAAATGACTCCTCAAAGACAGTGATTGTTTTGTTTCTGCCTTTGTCTCTTCAGTGCCCCACATACAGTAAGTTGTTAATAAATATTCATTCATTGATTGATGGATTGATCTGCCCTGAAGTGACATTTGTGTTTCTTGACATTATATCCCTGGAACAAAAGATGTTAACCAAACAAAAAGAATGCTTACAGAGAAAATGTGTTTCCACTGTCTTTAGAACTTCATCGTCTGAATCAGTGACTTTTTTTCAATGTAATTTAGCACCTAATTTTACCAGAACCAATCTGCATTTAAATATGGAATAAACATCCCAAGTAGAAACCAAGTCCTTGAAGACACAAATCTTTTGGCCCACCAAACTGGTACCATCCCAGATAAACAAAAAATCCAATACATTTTTGAAATCATTTAATGTCAGAAAGGATCAAACAGGATTCTTAGCTGACCTTGTAATTAACTCTGAAAGTAGTAGGTCTGATGGAAAGTAATGATGTCTGATGGTCCAAGGGGGCAGGCTTTATTAATGCACAGCTTCCAAGATGGGCTATGCAGGGAGATGCTCAAAAGGCAATGAACTTCTCTTGCATGGATGGGTCCTGGGAGATAAAATAGACAGTTTAATTACACAGAATATACACATTTCCCCTCATTTCTAGAATTCTTCATTTGATGTTTTTGCTAATAGCTTGGAGAGGAGATATTCATTTGCTCAATATCTCAGTGGGAGACTCCAAACCTGTTAGCATTGAATTATTTTCTTTTCTTAAAAATAAATGTAAATTAGACATTTATTGCTGTACAGCTAGAAAAAAAATTATTCCTTTATGCAAAAGAATATTTAATGATAAAAAAAAAACTCATACCAGAATTGGGAAAAGCATTTAAGATAGTCAGGAGATTTTTCTCCTCTGGTAATACTGGGAATGTGTGGGTTAGAAAGCACATCAAACGTGTGTACACAGTCATCTTAGGATGTACATTTGTAACATGTATACTTCTTAGTTGGTGAACCCTTTGAAACTTTGGGTTCAGGTGAAATGTTTTGAATAATGTTGTTCTTCAGTCATTTTTCAGTCATGTCTGATTCTTCATGACCCCATTTGGGGTTTTCTTGGCAGAGATCCTGGAGTGGTTTGCCATTTCCTTCTCCAGCTCATTTTACAGATGAGGAAACGGAGGCAAATGGAGTGAAGTGACTTGCCCAGGGTCACACAACTAACAAGTGTCTGAGCCAGATTTGAATTCAGGAAGAGGAGTTTTCCTGACTCCAGGACTGGCCTCTATCCACTTTGCAATTATTCAAATATGCCTCAAGCCCGATTGCAGTGCATGCTCTACTCACAGTCTTAAATCTAATAGCTAGAATATTTAATTGATACAAAGTAGCAAAGTAAATTTTAAGAGAAATTTAAGCATTATAACAATTCTCAGCCAGTCTTACAAACAAATGAATCTTTCTGGAAAACTGGTACAAGGATGAGAAAGCTGCTTCCTGTTTGGGCAGACAGTGGTTCAGCATCTTCCTGTCAGCCTCGTTCCTGTTGCCTTCATGGAGATCTTAGGTGGGGTCATTTGCTTCGCTTGCTCCCATGTTGTCAAGGTTCTATGTATACTGTTTGGCTTGAGAATATCATTGCTTACTTGCTGAGGAAAGCACTTTTCATTATCCCCACCCTAGTCTGACCATTCCCCAGCTGTGTCCTCTCTGCCCCCAAAACTCTTGAACCAGCTGCTTCCTTTTTAGACCTTGTGACTCTCAGAAGATTCCCACCATCACCAATCAAAGTTTTGTCTTCATGACTCAAGCACTATGTATCCCGACACATAGCCTTCTAAGACAGGACTTGCTGAAATTGTTCTCATTGAGTGATGCTCTTTGGGCTCCAAGCAGCAGGAGAAATGAAGTCCTGGAGATTTCTCTCCTCAGCAGTGCCTACTGCAAACAAATAAGTTATGAAGAGACAAGGAAGGTAAGGCATACTCTATACAAAAAGGAGAAGTTGATCATATTTCCGAACTATTTTTTGTTCTTCCAGGCATTTATTACATGGCTGTGATATTCCAGTATTATGCTAGGAACAGGATATACAAAGACAAGACAAGGAAAAAGGAGATAATCTCTGCCTTCAAGGAACATGAGGGTTGAATCAATTGTCAGTAGTTGTCATTGAGGTTTGCTTTCACTTTCTCACCTCCCACTCATTTCTCACCCTCTTGCATACTCACTTCCAGTGTCATCATGTGATGGAAGCTGCTTTCTCTAAGGTTAGAGCTGATCTCTTGACTGAAGTCAGGTGGGATACTCACTACCATTCCCCAAGTGGTGCCATTCAGAGAAGTTCATGATGAGAGCAAGAGCTCTTTGGAAGGTGCCATGATGGGCGTATCGTTCATGTGGAGGCTGAAAAAGAAAGGCTGACATCCCTTGCTCTGGATTCAGAACCACTGTTAACCCTTGAACTTGAAATAAATCAATGATGATGAAATCTATCACATAGAAAAAGCCATTGAGATGAAGGAGGCAAATGAATGGGAATGAATGGATAAAACAAAAGTCTCTAAAAAGCTTTCCTTAGTATGGTAAAAAAAAAAAAAAAGGACAATATGGAGGGGCTTGAGGATGTTTCCCAAACTTGGCTCTCCATTTCTCCCCTCCATGCCTTTCCACTCTCTGTCCCTCCTGCATGGAGTGCACACCCTCCTCATTTCTGCCTCATCGAATTCTTAGCATCCTCCAAGTCTCAGCTTTGGTTACTGTCTCCTGTGGGAAGCCTTGTTCTTAGCTAGCTCCTGCCCTTAAAATGAGCGTGTATGTACTTATCTGTGTATGGGTTGTATCACTCTCGCCCCCTCCCCTCACCACTGCATAGAAAGTAAATTCTTTGAGATGGGGACTATTTTCAATTTTGCTTTTGTATCTCCAGTACCTAATACAGTGCCTTGCATGTAGTAAGCACTTAATAAATGCTTACTAGATTTAATTTAATTGGCAATCACAAAAAGTTGAACCTGTTTCAAGAGGATGAGTGGGAAATAGGAAAGAATGTGTTTTAAAGGGTACAGAAGTTCAAGTATTCAGCTTTTGGCTTTGTTATCTGTTTCTTAGAAACATTTTAAGCACTGGTTTTCCCAGTGTGGTGAAAGATCCCATGGTACTCACTGATTTTCTTGCTTTATTGGTGAGTCTGGGATATTCAGTTCTGGATTAGCGCAATGCAACAGCCTCAAATCCCTGACATGTCACGTCTTTTATATTGGGATCAAGGAAAAGCCGATTGTACAAATTGTGGGTTAGCGGGCTGCAGTGCTGTTATTAATCCTCTTCTGTATGCCTGATTCTTTATGCCTCAGCCAATGCTTAGCTGTGGCAAGAGCTTGAGCAAAAAGCAAGCTCAGATTCAGTTGCTCTGTGACGGAAGGTATGCTGGTGGATGAGGAAGAACTGCATCTCTTGATCACCTGTGCCTAGAAAGGTTATGCCCAGTTCATCTTCATCAGTGCAGGGGACGACAGGGATGTTTCCTGAAAAACGATTTCATCACGGTGGATGCAGAATCTATGAAAAGACAAAGCTCTGTGACTCAGTTCTAGCGCCAGGAGATCAAATGGGCACTTGCTGCCTCTGCCCTGAACTCTGACATTCAAAGGGAAGGGCTCATTTCTTTTCCCATCTAAGACTATCTCTTCTCAGTCTGGAGACGTTTCTTTCCTGAAGGACTTTCTTTTGTGGGAATAAGCTAAAGCCTGATTTTCTGATCCCCTCCACAAGCACAAAGTTAACCTTTATAGGACTATTTCGGTTCTGAACATCAGTGATCTGTGCCTATAATCATGAAAACTGACATTGACATGCATCTTAATGTTTGCAAGGTACTTTATCCATGCAATCTTATTTGATCTTCAAAATGACCCAGAGAGATTATATGCTATCTTGTTCCATTTTACTGAAGAAGAAACTGAGGCTGAGAGGTTAAAAGTGACTTGTCCAGAATTGCATAGCAAAATGAGTGTCTGAAGCAAGATTTGAATCCAGGTGTCTCCTGACTCCAAATCTAGCACTCGATCCACTGTTATTTTTGTTCAGTTATTAAGTTATGTCCGACTCTTTGTGACCCTGTGGATCATGTCCATGTGGTTTTCTTGAATGATTTGCCATTTCCTTCTCCATGGCATCTACTAAACCACTGAGAATATAGCACTGAGAGCTTGACAGGCCCTTAGTGAGCAGATGGACCTCAACTTTTTTTTTAATTGAATGAACAGGCCTAAAGATGGGAAATGATCTGCCCTAAATGATCCAGGTAATATATAGCAGGGCCAGGATGCAAACCAAAACCATGGAGTCCAAATCCAATACTCTTTTCCTTGTGCTATTACTATTATTTTGTACTTGTATCTGTTGTATATATGCTTCTATGTGTATAGGGACAGCTCGATGGTGCAGTGGATAGAATGTTGGGCCTCGAGTCGGGAAGACTCATCTTCCTGAGCTCAAATCTGGCCTCAGACACTTACTAGCTGTGTGACCCTGGGCAAGTCACTTCACCCTGTTTG
This sequence comes from Phascolarctos cinereus, assembly GCF_003287225.1. Taxonomy (NCBI): domain Eukaryota; kingdom Metazoa; phylum Chordata; class Mammalia; order Diprotodontia; family Phascolarctidae; genus Phascolarctos; species Phascolarctos cinereus. The sequence goes on from NW_027555514.1 coordinate 15,335,481, forward strand.
TCTCAGTTTCTTCATCTGTGAAATGAGCTAGAGAAGGAAATGCAAACTGCTCCTGTATCTGCCAAGAAAACCCCAAAAAGTTTTGCTTTGCCTTTGTATCCCCAGTGACTGGTGCAGAGTAAGTATTTGGTAAATGCTTGTTAATTGATTGATTGTGTCCTGAGGTGATTCTATCTTGTTGGGAACGAAGTAAGGCAACATTTTTTTAAAAATGTGATCACTAACTTCTTGCCAGGATGAAAGAGACAGACAGAGAGAGAAAGAGGAAGAGAGAGAAGAGAGACAGAGAGACAAAGAGAGACAGAGAGACAGAGAGAGACACAAAAAGAGACAGAGAGAGAGGAGAGAGACAGAGAGAGAGGCAGAGAGAGAAAGAGGAATAGAGAGAAGAGAGAGATAGAGACAGAAAGAGACAGAGACAGAGAGACAGAGAGAAAGAGGGAGAGAGACAGAGACAGAGAAAGAGAGAAAGGAGAAAGAGGGACAGAGAGAAGAGAAAAGAAGAGAGAGAAGAGAAGAGAGAGACAGAGAGAGAGAGACAGAGAGAGAAAGAGAAAGAGAGAAGAGAGACAGAGAGACAAAGAGACAGAGAGAGGAGAGAGACAAAGAGACAGAGAGAGAAAGAGGAAGAGAGAGAGACAGAGACAGAGAGAGGAGAGAGACACACAGAGACAGAAAGAGAAGAGAGACAGAGAGACAGAGAGAGACACAAAAAGAGACAGAGAGAGAGAAAGAAGGAGAGAGACAGAGAAAGAGGGACAGAGAGAGAGAGAAGAGAAAAGAAGAGATAAGAGAAGAGAGAGACAGAGAGAGAAAGAGGAAGAGAGAAAAGAGAGACAGACAGAGAGAGGAGAGAGACACAGAGAGAGACAGAGAGAGAAACAGGAAGAGAGAGAAGAGAGAGAGATAGAGACAGAGAGAAAGAGACAGAGACAGAGAGACAGAGAGAAAGAGGGAGAGAGACAGAGAGAGAAGAGAGACAGAGAAAGAGAGAAAGGAGAGAGAGGGACAGAGAGAGAGAAGAGAGAGAAGAGAAGAGAGAGACAAAGAGAGAGAAAGAGGGAGAGAGAGAAGAGAGACAGAGAAGAGAGACAGAGACAGGGAGAGAGAGAGACAGACAGAGAGAGACAGAAAGACAGAGAGAGACTTAGATTTTGAGGGAAGGAAGGCCCTACAAAACTGATGGGGCCTTACTTAGAATCACAGAGGGAAACTGAGCCCCCAAATGGGGAAGTGATTGGCCCAAGGACTAAGCAATAGATAAGATCTGAGCCTATATTCTTCTGCTGTAAATCTAGCACACTTTACTTTCTCCCACTCTAGTGTTTAGATAGAGGCAGAAATGAAGCCACAGCCTTCCTAACAATCCCCATGCAGTCTCCTCTGGGCTTTGTAAGTTCAGTGCTTGAATGGAAATGTCTCTAAAGAAGTTTCCTTTCCTGTCCCCTGGAGCTGGACAGGGCCCTCACCAGTAATTATTTAATCATTTTTCTTCTAAAATTCTCTAAGCCTTTCCTCTGTCTCTGGTAGAGTGGAGGGCTCCCTTGACTGACTTGACAGGAATCACGCAGCACTTTCCCCCAGGCTCTCATTCCCTTACACACTCTCTCTCTTTCTCCTTCTCTCTCTCTCTCTCTCTCTCTCTCTCTCTCTCTCTCTCTCTCTCTCTCTCTCTCTCTCTCTCTCTCTCATACATAAATACAACAGGACAGAAATTCTAAAATGATGCAATCATTTTTCACTCAATTTCAAAGGAGGCTAAGTGTATTAGGGAAGAGTCATATTGCAGTTGCTTATGGAGTAACTGGGGAATTTGTGAGAACACATTTAGGCGCTGCGAGTCAGTGCCAGTTAGGGCTCCATTAATGGCCTGTGTGGCCTTGAACAAAATCCCTTCCTCTCTCTGTGCCTCCTTTTCCTCATCTGTAAAAAGGGAGACTTGGCCTCAGTTGCCTCTGAGGTCCCTTCCAGCTCCAAATCTCCTGACTCCAAGGCTACTCACCTTCTTGCCCTCCTGCCTCTCTATTCATGAGATGATTTCTTGTCTTTTTTTTTTCTTTTCATTATAAGGAATGTTTTTTGAGAATATTTAGGGTTTCAACTCTAATCATCAGAGAAACAAGTAGGATTTCAGAGTCTGACCTGTCTTTTCCTGTTCTTATTTCCTGAGTTGGGGTGCTGTGTTGAAAGTGAGTTTTATATGGCTTTATTGATGAAAATCCCTAGCATAATTTGGAGAGACTTTGGGACTAGCAATAGAAACCAGGAGTCAAACATGGTGACTTAGAGATATCTGCCGACTCAGAGGCTGTGAATGTCCCTGGCTCTGCTCCAGCTCTGCCTGTCCATACGCAAGGCCAGTAATGGGACCCCAGACAAAAGAGGAAGGAGGCATCAGTCAGGGAAGTGCTTTCTAATCCTCCTCAGCTACACACACATGCTATTAGGGTGGTTCTCAGGAGCTCATCTTATGCAATTGAGTTCAGATAGAAATGGTCCTGAGACAAGTTTTAGTTCTTTTACATTGGATGTTCAGTGGAGCATTTGCACATTTGGATAAAACGCCTGTTTCTTGTAGCTGAATAAAAATATTAGAATGTAAGCTCGTCTTTTGTAGGTTCACTGAAGGCATCTTTGGGATGTCTCCAGTAGCAGTGAGGATGACAGGGATGGGATGGACCTCTTCCTACTCCCACACAGTTTTGATTTCTTCTGCCTGGTTTCTGTATTTTGAAAGCTTTTCATTCTATGTAGGTTGGAGATTTTGCATACTGAGTATGCAAACATATTAAAATATTCTCAAATTTTAATTATTAGTATCATTATCATTAATCAGAAACTTGATAGGGGCTAGCCTAGACAAAATGAAGAGAAAAATGAAATAGTCTGTGCCTTCGAGGAGCTTATGTTCTGCTGGGACAGATAGCTGATCAATTTGACTACAATAGTTTGCATAAAGTGGATCCATGTATAGTGAGAGAATTATTGTGCCCATATTCTTGGGAATACTAAGAACAATTAAAATTGGAAGTACCACCTTAAGCCTTGTTAATCATGCCCATCTGTAGATCACTGTTACAACTAATTCCCAATTTGTCTCAATTACTTTTTCAATTATTTCCATACCATGAATTGCAAAATTAATCGTTACTTACCTGAGACACTTTGTATTGCTTGAACCAGGTGCTCAAATTTCTGATTCTCGTTTGGCTTCACCTTTGGGTTAAAGGCTCCCTCATGTCATAAAGGGCCTGAGTTCACTTTAAGGACCTATCATTTCTATGGCTTTTTGGGTATGGGGCCTGGAAATGTCAGTGTCTGACATAACTCCAGGGCTGGCCATCAGCTCTCTCTACAAGCAGTCAGGCTCATACATGTTCAAAGCATAGAACAGTTTTACTTATTCAGTGAATGGCAAAGAACTCACATCTGAGCCACAGAGAGTCAAGAGGTAGGTCCTTGAGGCAGCTAGGTGGCACAGTGGGTAGAGCACTGGAGTCAGGAGGACCTGAGTTCAAATCTGTGTGACTGTGGGAAAGTCGCTTAACCCCAATTGCCTCACCAAAAAAAAAAAGTTAGGTCCTTTCTCCTCTTGATAGCTACCCTGCCCCTGTATTGTCCCTGTGATCTTACAGTACCATCCTAAATATCACCCAGAAAGAGTGAAGCTCATTTCTCTATGGAACTGCTCTGCACTACACTGTTTTTTCACTGGCAGCACTCCTCCTGCTGCTGCTGTCCCATTGGTCCCTCCTGTTGTTCTTCTTTGTTCCCCTCAGGTATCCTGGGGTCTTTTCCCCCCTCATTGTCTTCAGCTCTGTTTCCCTATAACCTACTATTTGACTCTCCACCAGTATATGATCGTTTCTCGGAGGATTTCTTCTTGAGCAGCTGGCTAGGAAATTGTCACTATGTCAAGTACCTGTGGAAAATGGATAGATGTGCCCTGTTTGGGTTTCCGAAGACAGAAATTTGCAAAGATGCAATTTTAGGCCTGATGTCAGGGGGAAGAATCCTAAAAACTAGAGTTATCCCAACACTGAATGGGTTAACTGAGGAGGTAAGGTTCTCCTCTTCACTAGAAATTGACAAACAGAGATTGGACGACCCCTTTTTGTATATATTATAGTAGCAATTACTTTTTTTTTTGGTTTTAAGTTGAATTATGGAGCCACTGTGGTCCCTTTCAACTGTAAGACTATGCTATTCTATCAGTCTATGATTAGCCCAGGGCCTCAGATGAGGGTTAATAACTCATGGCTCCAGGGACCAAAGTATCCTTCTTTGCCACAGAGGGTCTCCCCAGGTGACTGCAGGAATATTTCTGGAGTTGGCAATTAGGGCTCTACTATCAGTAAGCTTATAGTGGGTTTACCCCCTGCCTCCTCCAGCACTGGGGCCAAATGCCTCTTTTTCACAAGATCGGGGCTCTGGGATTCAGAGAGATGTTCCTGCCCTTTCATCTGTCCATCTTCCTATGCAAATGTCCCAGATTCCTTCTCAAAATTTTCCAGAAGGGAAGAGGGGGAGAGAGTGGGGCTGGTGGATGCCAGTAGCTGTTTCCAGAATAAGCACCTGGGGCTGATGCTGGACTAGGGCTAATACCTTGCTACACTGCTCTATCTAACTATTCTGATGAATAATTTTTTAAAAAATTGTTCTCAAGAAAAATATGAATCTGGTTGTACATATATAACCTATGTCAAATTGCTTAATGTCTTAGGGAGGAAGGAGGGGAAAAAGGGAGAGAGGGAGAAAATTTGAAACTTAAAATTTTACCAAAAAAGAATATTAAAAATTATCTTTACATGTAATTGGAAAAAATATTTTTAAAAAACTTGAATCCCAGCAATGCCTTAGTTTCCAATGTTCATTTTAATATAGTGTGGGGATTTTCCTTCACCAAAATCCTCCTCTAATCCTTCAATATGGTACCAAGATGACCCTGAATTCTAGAAGGCAGCAAGGCCAGCCAAAAAAAACTCATGTCTCTTCCCTTTCCTCTCTCTCACTTGCCAAGGTTTTCCTAAAACAAAGTAAATGTCCATTCTGTAAGTCTAATTGTGTCATCCTACCCACTCCCCAGCAAGCTCCAGTGGTTCTTTATTGACTCTGGGTCAAAAATAAACTCCTTTTTTCCTGCATTGAAGACTTCCCAAGTGGTCCCCTTGGGCCTGTTCAGTACCTCGCACATTTCGCCCTTCTCCCATTCTGTAGAACTGTGTGGCTAGATCACAGCCCATCTTTCAACCCTGCCTAGCGCCAAAACTGGGGCTCCCCTCCCTCTTCACTTTACTTCTGGAAGTTCCTAGTCTCCAAGACTCAGAACAGGTGCCAATTTCTCCATGAAGCCTTCCCTGATTGGCCCCTCCCAGAACCACCTTGTATTCATATTATATATATTAGTCATATACTTATATTGATATGTGCTGTCTCTCCCATTCAAATGTAGGGTCTTGGAGGGCAGAGACTAATTCCCTTTTGTTTTCATATCTCCAGGCCTTATTGATTGATCATCTGAGGAAAAGATTAGAAAAGTTTGGAAAAGCTCATTGGTGAAATACCAGTATCTTTAAGCATGGGACTGTAGGTTTTAGATGTATTTTTAAAAATCACATGAAAAGCCCCCCACTGTTGCTTAATAGAGAAAGCTGCATTTTTTTTCATGAGGATTATAGGGAAGAAAGACATTTCTTTTTGTAGGGTGTTCATGGGATCATACAATTGAAAAGAGTTCCTAGGTTCATAAGCTAGTAAACTTTTGACCAGAGGGTTCATTCAGCCTCATTACCTCATCTTACAGAAAATGAAATGGAGTGAAAGTGGCTTACTTCCCCTCAGTTATGAAGTTCAGTCAAGACCATGATGGGTCATTTAGCTCATCCCTCTGACATCAAATAGAACAGACCCTAAACCTTCCCATGCAGATAAGGAGGTGAGTCTACCAACTCTTTGGGAATCTGTCTCAAGCAGTGAATATAGAGCTAGACTTGGAGCCAGAAAGACCTGGGTTCAAATTCTGCCATGGACACTAATTACAGGATAATTAGAATTAGTCATTCTTCAATTATCTGCATCCATAAAATGGGGATAGTAATACCCTGGGTATCCTACCACACTGGATTAACTGGGAGTGTCTGTGTATGCATAACACACATACATGTGTATGTGCATATATTTACACATATACACACATACAAACATGTGTGTGCATATATATTTATACATACATAAAAATAAACTGATATAGTATATATGACATGTGTTTTATATATGTATGTATATGCATATACACATACATACATATTTACACACACATGTGCTTTTCAAAACTGCCATGGTGGTAGTAATAAGTAGTAGGAGTAACATTAATTTTACTATTATCCTTGTACTTCTGAAATCACAATAGGCAGTTGCCTATTTTGCATAAATACCACTCTCTGTCTCCAGTGTTTAGTAATCTTTACAGTAAAGATATTCTGAATAAGTCTGGACCATTTGGTTTCTTTGTTTGGGAACAGAGAGCTACTGAATTTTATTCAATACTCAGATGAGCTCCAGGCAGACAGCTAATAACTAATCACGTCCTTTCTACTTTTTTAGTAAAGAAATGATTGTGGTGTGTGGGGTGCTGTAGCTGGAGCCAGAAGACTTGAGTTAAGCGCTGGCTTTGTCACTCTCTAGTTTGTGTGACCTTGGGTAAATCACTGCAACTCTGAACCTCAGCTGCCCCTGTCTTACTGTGGGGATGAGAACACTAATAGCCCATAGGGCTATTAGGAAGAAAGAGGGTTATTGTGAAAATCAATTGTAATTGTGGATAGGAAGTGCTTTACAAGCCTATGACGATGATGGATAGATTACTGTATGTAAGATTATAATTCTCGATGCTCCTCCTGGCATCTCATTCTGAGCATTTGCTCTGCTCTGGGCAGACATTAAATATCTCCTGCAAAATTACAGTAGACTTTTTGTTCCTGGGTTTTACTCTCCCCCACTGTCCCCCACCGTCATCAATTACCTGTCAGTTTCCTCAATCCTGTCTCTGTGATGCTGCCAAGAAGAGGCAGAGATGTTCTCGGTAATTACCTGGAATTTGATGTTAAGATGGCTCTCACGCAGCCACTTTTATTTTCTTGCCTGTGTTACAGTGATGATATCCCCAGAGGCCCCCGGGCTGGAGCAAAAGGCACGTCTGTAATGGTGCATAGTGCCTCTGCCAGGAATCTTTTCTACATTTGTTAACCACTTAAACCAGCCATGTGCAGATGTGGGGGCGGTGTGATGATTGCGAGCCTGAAAGGAGCTATGGAAAACTCAAGGGGGTATCAGAGCTAGATCTGCAGAGATCATTTAGTGCAACCCCCGGTGTCCATGAATTTCTTTTTAGTCTTTTGACAACTGCATTTCAATTTAATTGGTTATCTTTTGTGATCCTATGTATTTTATTTCATGAATTTAAAAGAAAAATTTGAGATGGGCACCACAGGATTCCCAATTGCCAAAGGGGCTCATGATGCAAAAAAAGTTAGAAACCCTCTTGCCTAAGCCGTCTTGGTTGTACTGGTAGTCCCCCTGGCTCGAGGAATGCCAAGATCCCCAAGGGATGCTAAGTACAGCAGTGAGAAGTAGCTAGATTGGGACTTCTTGTCCTTGTGAAGGAACGCATGGGATGATGAAACTTAAATGAGGTCTGTAGGCAAGGGGGCATTTGCAGGGACATTTGGTTCAAGTTCAGCCCAGGCTGGGTGATGAGCCTAAAGCTCTGAGGGTAAGGATGCTAGGAGAGTCACACTTTGGGGGGAGGTGGGTTAATTCACACCTATGATTTCATTAATGCAACAGAACTCTCAGGGAGGAAATTCCTTCTCCTAACTCCAGGGTGCACCTGGGTTACAAGTTACAAGCTCAGGGAGTTTGCTGGGCCCCGAGAGCTAATCCCTTGCCCAAGGCCACACATCAGCTAGAGGGCTTGAACTCAGGTATTCCTGACTTCTTTAGATTCAAGAGACTCTTAAGAAGAAAAAACATGGCTAGCAGTGGGGCCAAGCCTAAGGGCAGTCTAATACAGGAGCCTGAGAGACTCCTTTGGAAACACCAGCAGTCTGGTTGGAGCAATGCAGAGTGGGGGAGAGTGAATGCTATGCATGGGTCAGGGCCCGGGTGAAGTCACTGCGACTCTTCGAAACAAGAGCTACTGAAAACATCGTAAGTGGCTTAAAAAAAGACAGAGCACAGCATCCCACTGTGCGTTTATTGTTTATTATTTTAAAAATGTGATTTGCTAGAGAAAAATTCTCCTTTAAAACTTCCCTAACAATGGGATCCCATCATCCATGCCTATGATTAAAACCGGGCAAAAAATTCTTGAAGACGTAGCAATAATTTTAATAGGTGATCCACTGATTACCAGTCTCAAGCAGGGAAGTGTGCTCACCGGGGGCATTTGCCAGCATTGTGTCGGAGGTCTAACATAAGAGTCCAAAGGGCAGAAGGATTCTCTATAGATTGTGAGGGTCTCCAGATGGTCCTGTTTGCAGATGACATTGTACTGCCTTCGTCAATCCCTGGAGCATTTCAGATCCTGTTAAATGAAATCCACAATCCCTCTGAAGAGTTTGGCAGTGCTGTCCACGTAGGAAAAACCAAGAGCATCTAGTGTTCAAATTATGACATGGAGTTGGATGAAGGCGTGAAAGAGCCTCACAATTATGTTCAAATTGAATTTGAAAGAAGCTAATTGTTACATCCTTGGTTCAGGTCCACCCTTTTATATTCTCTACTCTTTGGGAAATTCCCCTCTTGGGCCCTTCCTGCCAGGAACTTCTTTCCTATTTAAGATCCAGTGGCTAGTGGTTCTCAGGCTCCTAAAGCTGAGCACCAGGAAACTTCAGAGAGATGGAGAGGTTGCTCAGGAGAAAATGAAAAAAAAAATCCCGAAGACTGATCTGTTACCTTTGTTTGTAAACAGAAGGAAATATTCCCTCGAGGAGCTTGAAGAAAACAATAGGTGGAAAGTAACATGTCATTGTCATTTAATTTTGTAATTGAGAGCCTCATCTACTATTTTGCAAGGGGAAATGTGTACTGGGTTTAAATCTGGCTAGCAGCCATATTCAAATGCTGTGAGCTAACTTATGTAATTCTCAACTGAACTGGGAATCACATTAGGATATCAGCCTTTTCCCTCTTGCTTCCACCTCTCCCCTGGAAGCTCATTTTGAGGTTTGTCAAACTGACACCACCCACTGTGTGTTTACTATTCGTGCATTTTTATTACTGAGGTTTTTCATTGTTTTACTGAAAGATGGGAATGTTTTCATTTCCATCAGAATTATTAGCAGTAATTCTCTACAAAAGGAAGCTAGTATAAAGATGATCATACTGCCTTTTGAGTGTTTTCCTGACAAGTTTTCCTAACATTAAGATGAGAAGAGATATTTGAACAAAGACCCAATTTTACCAAATGGGCAAAGACCATGGACATTGCATTAAGAGGGGGATTTTTCATAATGGAAATAAAATGAAAGCATTTGACTAGTTAACCTGTTAGAAAAGAAGCTTGTAGCTGTGTGTTTCCGTAACCCTAGACAGAGAAATATCAAAAGGTTTCATAGTTGCCTCTTTTATCGGGAAGATGGGGAGAGGAAACATAGCTACCATACACCGGCAATGGATAGGGTTTAGAGCAAGTTGGCAGGTGCCAACTTCTTTTTGACGCTGTGTTGACCTCTGGGATAACTGACCCCACTGAGTGGCTGTCATCAACTTCATTCATCTGTCCCAATATGGAATGGGCCGTCTGAGGAAGTGACGGCTTCCCCCTCAAGAGCTGCTTAAGCACAGTCTGGATGGCCACTGGCTGGAAAGGCTGAAGAGGATGTTCTAATTCAAGAATGAGTTAAACTAGATGGCCTCCAAGGTCCCTTCCTAATCAGATTCTGTCATACCATAAAACCTGCAGATTACCTGCAAACAGTGGGGAAAATTTAAAAAGAGGTCACTGTGACGTATTTTGAAAAAATGTTCTTGCTAATTGCACAATAGGGTTGTTATTGTTATTTTGGTTGGTTTTCAAACTTGGAAAAATTATTTAGGATAGTTGAATCTCTCCCATTTAAAGCCTTTTGCTTTATTAGTTAGTCAATAAGCGTTTATTAAGCATCTGTTGTGTGCTGAGCATGCAGAATAATAGGAAAGTAAATAAATAGAAAAACCCACAATTTTCTTTCACCTGGCTCCTGGGGTCTATACAGACCAGTAACCAAATGAATGAATCCTCAGTTTCTCCTATTTGTCTAGAATACATTGCTATTCACCTCTGGAGATGAGCGACCATTTCCATGCCTGCCTCCTTACTCAGATGCTCGTCAAGAGGAAAGTCGATAGAGCTGGGCTTGGAGTCAAGAGAGGCTTGGATTCGAATCCTGCCTCAATTCATCCTAGCAGTGTAACAATGGGGAAACCACTTGACCTCATTAACTTCCAGTTTTTTCACGATAATACCAGCCTCACAGGGTTCTCTTGAGGATCAAATTAGTAATAATTAAACTAGCATTTAAATAGCCCTATCCAAGTACTTTACAAGTATTATAATATATAAGACACTGGATTATTGTCTACTATTATTATTATAGGAAGGGGTCTAAATATTCATTTGTTAGCCCTAGGCACCTGCGTGGTACCATGATTCTGAAAATCCATAATCGCCTCCTTCCAATTTCTTTGTATGGCTCTTCACATTGCTTTCAGCTGTCTTGTGTGGATGAATGTATGGCTAGGACCATTTAAAGGAGTATCTTTGTATGAATAATTTTTTAAATAAAGGGAGTCAGAAGCTCTTTGCAAGTGCCTTCTAAAGAAGGGTAAAATCAGGAAGTGTGATGGCATTAGGTGCAGAATGAATGGACAAATAGCATGTAGACTGGTAGGTATTGGACACTACTCAATAATTCAACAAATATTTAATTGTCTATTGTGTATACATCACTGTGTTGGAAAAGTTTGAGGATGGAAAAGTTTGTTTTTTTAAAACTAGCTCAATCCTTGCCCTAATGGAGCATGCAATTTGCTGAGAATTCCATGGCTTATAAATAGGAAAGTGTGATGGAGCCAACCAAAGAACTCTAGGGAGATTTGAAGAAGGAGAGAAAACCTCCTTCCTAACTTTTTGGGGCAGCTAGGTGACACAGTGGATAGAGTGGTAGTCTGGAGTCAGGAAGAAATGAGTTCAAATGCAGCCTCAGATATTTACCAGCTGTATGACCCTGGACAAGTCACTTAACCTTGTTTGCCTCGTCTATAAAGTGAGCAGGAGAAGGAAATGGCAAACTACTCCAGGATCTTTGCCAATTAAACCCCAAATGGGGTCACAAAGAGATGGATGCAACTGAAATGACTGGACAACAAAAATAATAAATATTATATAAATAGATATAATATATAGTTATCTTCCTCTATACTATTATATCTGCTAGAAGACAAATAGTAGCCTTTGAACGATTCTTTGTGAGTTAAAAAAAAAACCAAAACACCTAGCCATTTGCAAAATTGTACAGCCCAGGATACCCAAGGCTTCTTGCTTGGATGGAACAGAGCCATCTTATAGCTTATAGCATCTCTTGTTGTAATCATGTTTTTCATTAGCTTGTCAAATTCACTCCCACATAGAAATGTATTTTTGATGAGGGCAAACCCACTATTTCATCCCCAAGAAGGCTTTAATGGGGCAGTCAGAACTGCGGTATGGAATTCTGAAATTACTCTGACACAAAGCTATTACATTAGCACTGCCAGAGTGCATGCCTTCTCAGCCAGCAAGCGGCAATCCCTCTCAGCAGGAAGGTCCTACTTGTGTTGGAAGGATGAGCCTTTTTCTCATTTTATTTTTCCTTTCCATTTAGTGTTGGGTACCCAAATCTAGTAAAAGCTCTGTCCACTTATTCTGCATCCATCAAATGATCATGTCTCTCTCTACTTTTCCCACCTTATTATGGTTTCCTTCCCTCCCCTTAATTCTTTGCAAACCCTGCACTTATATTTTGGAGCAGGAGCCCAAGGGAGATCTGTAGCTCCTGGGACAATCCCATAATGCTACAGTGGAAGCTGTCACTTTGCAAGAGAGAGACGAGCTCCTTTCTAAACAATAAAAGCCAGAAGCCCCCACTCCCATCACAGCTCTAGGGTAAGATCTGGGAATTTGGGGGGTCTGCAAATTCACTGAGAGTCAGTAGTGTGATACAGCTAACTGAGAAAGCAAATGAGACCTTGGGCTGTGGTGAGAGAAGCATGGAATCTAGTACTGGGGTAAAGAAGGGAAGTGATTGTCTCTCTATACTCTGCACTGGTCAGACTACATTGAAAGAGCTAAGTTCAATTTTGAGCAGCATATTTTAGGAAGGACATTGGTTAGCCAAAGAGCATTCTCAGGCTGGCAGCCAGGATGATTCAGGGTCTTCAGTCCAAGCCACAAGAAAATCATTTGAAGGAATTGAGAATGTTGAACCTGAAGAAGAGAAAAGTTTGAACAGGGAAGTTGGGATGGAACATGATAGCTATCTATGTTCAAGGATTTGAAGAACTGTCATATGGAAGAGGGATCAGACTTAGTCTGCAATGCTCTAGAAGGCAGAACTGGGAGAAGTGTGGGAGAAGGTGCAAGAAAGCCCAGGAAAATGGCAGGAAATGGCAGGAAATTTTTCTAATACTCAAATTTTGGGAGTTATCTCAAAGCTAAATGGGCTTCCTCAGGAAGTCTTCAAGAAGAAAGGAAGGAAATAAAGAGGGAAGGAATGAAAGAAGGAACAAAAGAAAGAAGGAAGGAAAGGAAGAATGAAAGAATGAAGAAAGGAAGGAAAAGAGAAAGAGAAAAATAAAGAAAGAGTATTTCATAGTGTGTAACCACATAGCATAGAATTGGAGATAGAAGGAACTGCAAATGTCATCTAGTTTGAATGCCTCATTTTACAGATGAAAGCATTGAATCCCAAAGAGGGAAGGTGACTTGCCCAAGTTCACATAAATAGGAGCAGAGCCAAAATTCTAGCCAAGGTCTTTTGACACCAGATTCAGCTTGCTTTCCACTAACCCTAACTATAGCCCTCACCCAAAACTCTAACTTTTTTTAAAAAAATTTATTTAGTTTTCATTTTCAACATTCACTTCTCTAAGATTTTGAGTTTTAAATTTTCTCCCCCTTCCTTCCCTCCCCGCTCCCCAAGGTGGCATACAATCTAACATAGGCTCTACATATACATTCATATTAAACGTATTTTCACATTAGTCATGTTGTAAAGCAGAATTAGAACAAATGGGAGAAACCACGAGAAAAAAAGAAACAAAAAAAGAGAGAGCAAATAGTCGGCTTCAATCTGCGTTCAGACTCCATAGTTCTTTTTCTGGATGTGGATAGCATTTGGAGTTGTCTTAGATCCTTGCATTGCTGAGAAGAGCCAAGTCATCAAAGTTAGTCCTTGCACAGTCCTAAACTCTAATCTAACCCTAACCCTAAATTCTAACCCTAAGTAGTGTTTTTGGGTGTGTCATAGAAGGAATTCTCCATTATGTACAAGTTGGACCAGATGGCCACTGTTTACATCAGTAATACTCTGGCTCTGATGCTTCATCTGATTCCTTCATCTGTATACATCCTGTTGTCCCAAGTCAGTGATGACAGCACCCCTTCTCCAACCTCCCAGACCCTGACAAGGAGCCATACAGCCTCTGCTTGATGCACTCCAATGTCATATGACAATTTTTCCTGCTATTTTCCTGGGCGTTCCTGCACCTTCTCCCCCTTGTTCCCAGGTCTGCCCTCTAGAGCCACGCAGACTAATTCTAACCCCTCTTGCCAATGATGCACACCTTCCCTGGCAGCCTGTGAGTTCCTGGACAGCTCCAGTGGTTAGGAAGTTTTTCCTACATTTGCCTCTCTGCCATTTGTAGTGAGTGGTCTTACTCAACTCTCCAGCATCGAGCACGTTAATGCTGTGACAGCCCTTTGTGTCCCCTCTGAACCTTCTTTTCCAAGCAAAGTATCTGCCTTGTATTTATTTTGTGAATGTTTTGTATATATGTCCTATGACCTGATTACACATTGTTCCCTATTAGAATTTAAGCTCTTTGAGGGCAGGGACCACTTAATTTTTCCCCCCTTGTATCTTTAGCACCTGGTAGATAGAAAGTGATTAATAAATGCTTATCATTGATTGATTCCTTTGCTCAGGCCTCATATGTATGGCATATTCTCCAATTTTCTCTCCATCTTGATCATCTTCTACTGGACACACCCCAGATTTAGTCTGACTGAGGCAGAGTCCAGAGAGACTGACACTTCCTCTGTCCTAGACACTATAATCCTCTTAAAATAGCCTGGTTGTATTTGTTTGAGGTTGAAGACCATTTTCCCACTCCTTTCGTATGCCCCAGAGTGCCTTTCTTTCTCTAACATCCATTTCTGGTGCCTCATCATAGCATAGAGTTGCCCCTGGGCACTTCAAGGCATTTTGGCTGAGCATAAGCTGCCAACATGGAAAAGCTTGGAGTCTGAACCCACCAATGGAGGTGGCCACCTGCAGGTTAACCACTGGAGAAGCAACCTGGCAAAGTCTGGCAAGGCACTTCCCCAAGCTGGCTTTAGTATGCTGAATTTGGGGGCAGAGGAACTCAGGAAGATGGTCTCCTGAGGTATAGAGGAATCAAGATGTGCATTAGCAAGGGGAGCAGCCCCAACACCCCAGTCAGGGCTCTTTGGAGTATTGAAATGGACAACAACAACAATAATAGAGTACTTAAAGATCTGCAAAGCCATTTTACATTTATTATATCACTGGTTCTTCACGACAACCGTGTGCCATACTTCCATTTTACAGATGTGGAAACTGAGGCAGACAGTAGTTTTTAGGGACTTGCCCAGAGTCACCCAGTTCCTAAGTATCTGAGACAGGATTTGAACTCAGGGCTTCTGGACTCCAAGCCTGGTGCTCAATCCCCTGCATTTCTTATCTGCTCTATAAAGTACTACACTGAGAGTTTGGAAACCTGGGTTCAAATTGCCCCTCTACCACTGTTACCTCCCCTTTGTTAAGCTTTCTTCTTTGAGCTGGACTAAATTACCTTTAAGGTCTCTTTTAGCTCTTTTCTTAGCCTTCATTATGAACCTGAGCATGAGACAGGAAGGCATTGAAGAAACCCTTGTGGATAGACTGGTTGCCCAAGAAATTCATGGCTCTTATCTCATGTCTCTGTATAAGTGACAGAGAGAGCAGGCCTAGATGGTGAGAACATCTTTCTGAATCCCAGACTGGCATGTCCAGGGCACTCTCAGACTCTCTGTCCACTGAGCTTCACTGCCTCTGTAATGGGGAGTCAAGTTTGGGGTAGAATCTCTGTTCTGCAGGTGGACCTCTTCCCAGGATTAGAGGCTGTCAGAGGCATTTACCTCTGGTCCCAGCACAGAAACCAATGGAACATTTTCTTCCCTGTGAGTTCAAATGGCTGATGGCTGTCCCCCTTCCGAGCAGAGCCCCTTACAGATTTGATAAGAGCAGTTGATGTCCATGTACTGGACTTAACTCAAATTTGAATTAACATTCTGTCTTGTTTTCATGTCTGGTACATAATGTTCCCTGTACCCACACATACTATACTCCAGGTCCCAACTAGATTAAAAAACTAGATATTTTGGGGGAAAGCAGCTCAAAGCAATTTTAAAAGAAAAATCTAGTTCAAATGTAACATTCAGGCATTGCCTTCATCTCTCAGCAACCACTGATAAGGCAATAAAAAAGCAAAGCCACTTTGATTAAAATTAATGGGATTTTAAACTAGGAAAGTTATCCATACACTAAGATTCCAAAAGTAAATGTGTAAATTCTGTATCTTTCTTTCTCAGCATGAAATAGTAAGCTTTCATTTCAAAAGTAAACACAATTACATCATTGGAGAGTTGGCAGGAAGGAACCTCAGTGATTATCTCATCCAAACCATGCCCTCCCCCCAAACCCCCATTGTAACATATACAACAAGCAGTTGTAAATTGATTGAAGATATAAGAAGTACTCCCTTTGGTCCCACAAAGGCACACTTAGGGGTCTTCTCAACTTGGATATAGGGAGGTCGGAAAAGAGAGAGACACATACCTTGGAGACATGGTGAGGTCCTTGCTGGAGAGACTACTGCTATGGGGTGAGGAAAGTCCTGAAAGAGCTAACTTGGGGGGTTATTATGAGTAGGGAGGAAGAGTGCTATCTGATAGTTTCCTGTATGCGTGAACAATTCTTGCTAATGAGCTGTTAAGATCAACTGTGAAAGTGCTATCAGCAGAATGTAAATTTCAGAACCCTGGACCAAAAAACCCCACTATGGTTATAGCTCTATATACACCCAAAGAAATGGATGAAGGTAGAGGGGGGAAAGGTAACCTGTGCATAATGTAGGTATCTATCCTTCACCTTAAAATTTTTTTTAAAAATAATTTTTGTTGCTATAAGCTCTGTGCTGGCTTCTGCACACATTGCCTTTATATCTTTTTTGTTGTCTGTGTTCTACTCCTACCCAAATTTAATTCACTGTTTTTTCTTCCCAGATCCCAGTTTTCTCTCTTCATCTTAGCTTTTCTATTCCACTGGGAAATTTCCCAGGTAGGATGTTCCCAGACTCAGTTTATGGCTATTAGTCATGCTTTTCATGATAGATGAAGAAGAAGTAAGTTGCCCCTAAGCTTATACATGAATATTTAAGTATTAAAATGAATGAGCAAGGAGATTATAACTAGGCTGAACTAAGCCTTATTCATTCATTGATTTATCTATTTATTTATTTATTCACTCATCCATTTATTTGTTTGTTTGTTTGCAAAGTCCAGTATCTTGGAGCTACTGTAATATAATCACACATGTTGGGTCCCCTAAATGGGGGACACAGAGGAGCCTAAAGCACACATCACCAACCTGCTGCTTTTTCTTTTCCTCCCGAAGTGTCCAATCCTGAGGACAGGATGAAATCCTGAATCCTGAATCCTTAGGCACAGGTAACATTAGTAAAAACTAAAATAATTAAAATAAATCAAGGTTCCAAATAGCTTCATGAAGGCAGCCAGTCTCTTGCAAACAGGCTTGACAGGAATTCAAACCAGAACATCTGGTTTCCAATTCCATTCCTGTATGACCTATGAGGCCAAGTTGAATCTTAGCCTCCTCCTCTGTCAAATAGATTCCATGACCTTGAAGTTCTGATCCTGTGATACCTCTGGGCTTGTTTCCTCATGTGTCAAATGGTGTGAGAGGTTGGCCTCGATGATCTCCAGAACCCCTTCCAGTTTTAAATCTTGTTCCTTCTAAATTCTATAGGTCTATCAACCTCCCATTTTAAAGTGTTCTTCAGAATTTTCAAACATCTTAAAGAAATTGTTCTATCTCCTTTTCCATTTTAATAAAAGAAAATAGAACAAATAGTAAAGTATATTTAATTCTCTTATTAGTGGCTGTTTAGAGTCACTTTTCAGAGAAGCTAAGAGAACCTTACTTTTTGCGTATTTCTTGCACAAATACAACATGCAGTGAAAAGCAGTATCCTTTAGATGAAATATGTCACAGGAACAGATCGAAATATGTTGTTGTTCAATTGTTTTGACTCTTTGTGAGTCAAGGGTTTTCTTGGCGGAGATACTGGAGTGGTTTGCCATATCCTTCTCCAGCTTATTTCACCTATGAGGAAACTGAGGTTAAGTGACTTGCCCAGAGTCATATAGCTACTAAGTGTCTGAGGCCAGCTTTGAACTCACAAAGATTATTCTTCCTGATTCCAAATCTAGTGCTCTATTCACTTCACCACCATTAATCTTCAAAAAGTGTAATCTGAGGTGTGTGTGTGAGTGTGTGAATGTGTGAGATTGCAGAGCAGAGCTGGAGTCTAGAAAACCAAGATTAGATCTGACCTCAGAGATTTAGTAGCTGTGTGACTCTGAGGAAGTTACTTAACTTCTCTGGGCCTCAGTTGCCTCATCTGTAAAATTAGGGGGAAAAACTTCACAGGTTTGTTATGAAAACAAAATGAGATAATTTGTGTGAAGGGCTTTGTGAGCCTCAAAGGGGTATATAAGTTCATGGCAGCTATTATTATTATTATTATTAAGGTAAAAAAAAAGACACAGTCAAGTCCAATCCAACTATCATTTATTAAACACCTACTATGGGCAAAGCATTGTGCTGGATGCTGGGGCTATAGAAATTTAAAAAGCAACCAACCAAGCTGACCTCATAGAACTTACACCCAGTTTGGGACCACCCTCCATCTTAAAGGTGAGGAGGTGCGGTCGCGCTCTGATAAAAGCAGCTGTGGTATCTGAACATTGGAAGCGTTCAGCCAGACTTTGCCTTTTCAGTAGGCACTATCGCTCTTGCGCCGGCAGCATTCTGGGAGTTGTAGTTGTGTGCGCAGGAGCTCAGCCTGCTTTGCCAAATCCTGAACTCTGCCAGGGTGACCAGAGCTCCAACAGGTGTGTAGTGGCGATGAGGGTGCGCAGCCCGGCTCTGCTCGGGTTTCTGCCGTTGTGAAAAAGAGATTCCCATTTGAGCACCTTGAGAAAAAGATTCTCCGAACTGGTTAACCTTAAGTGACTGTACCTGGCTTTGTAGCTGGCTAGCAGCGTCACCCAGGGGCTGCGGCTCCTGTTCCCCAGTGGCTGTTGGAATCCCCAGCTTTTTCCCATGGTTTCCAACCCACCCAATGAGTCAAACATCGCAGGCCTGCCCGACTGGGTTCCTGGGGCTCGGGAGACGGAACGCGTTTACTTGTTCTCTCCCAGGGTACAAAGTGCACCTCAGTTACAATCTCGTCAAGTTCCCAGGGGGTACCTGCTCGGTCACCGTCACGGTCTCAGAGGCACCTGTCGCGGTATGGTAGAGCAGAGGCAAAGGCTGCGGGGTCAGACGCTAGCGTAGGAGAGGGGACAGTCTGCAGCCAACGTCTGCTGATTTCTGCTCCAGCTCCTTCCAGGAGCGCTTTGGAGGAAAGGCCAAGTTAGAGCAGGATGGGACGGACCAGGGGAGCTCTTGGCTAGGAAAACTGGGGCGGGGGGAGGCTTGGGGAGGTCTGGAGGTGAAGTAAAAACTTTTGTCAGCTGTGAAAGGGGTCAGTGGAACTCCGGACAGCCAACTCCGTCGGACCCTTCAGGGGAACGTGAAGAGCAGAGCAAGTTGCGGACAAAGTTGGTCCCAGTAGGAGCTAGGCAAGGCTAGGACGCTCGGCCGGTGTTGAGGCTGCGGTTTCGGGAGAAGCGCAGCTCCTCTCACCTCTTGACAAACAGGGGTCCAGGAGGTGAAGAGTGACACGGCGAGGGCTGGGGTTTGCTTGCTCCCACGCGTCAAGGAAGTTTTTGGCCTCGCCAAAGAGGCCGTAAAGGAGGCACGGGAGGAGGTGAGGGAGAGAGAGGACAGCTAACTAGAGGGCGAAGGGGCATTCTCACTCATTCCAGGGGGATGCCACTCCAGACCCCCGACGGGCACCCTCACACATCACCTTGGAGTCCTGATCTCCCAGCTACACCCGGCACGGAGTGGAAGGGAAGAGGAGGAGGGGAGGAGGTACTAGTAACGTTCTGGCAGCCCAGGAAAGGGGCGGAGGCGGTAAATGGTTGGGGTGGTAGTCATCGGAACGTGATCGCCCAAGGGCCCTCCTGCAGCCACTGGGGAGGTGGTTTTTTTTTTTGTGTGGGGGAGCGGAGAGCCATAAAAGCCCCGGCGTGGCACAGCTCCGACCCAGAGCTGAGAACTCACTCCGGCTGAGAAGAAGAGCACAGAAGCATCATCTCCTTACTTAGACAGGACCACCATCCACCGTAAGTCTACCCTCTCCACCCCAGCTTACCTGCAGCTGGCTCTCTCTGGCAGCCCTCCCTCAGAGGGCAGAGCGGCTGAACTTTGGAAGGATGATTCCTCGGAGCTGCTTCTTTCTCTCTAGATTTCCAAGTCTTGGTTATCCGAGTAGCTTCTTTGTTTTGCGTCCCCCTCTCCCTGTCCCCGCCCCCCTTTCTCATCTAGCGTAAGTTCCCAGCTCTATCGAGGACACCTCTGTCCGGTCTGGGAATTTCCTACCATAGAGCCAATTTTATGAGCCCAGAAAGGTCAAAGTGAGATTTCAAGGGTGGCGTGTGTGTGTGTGTGGGGGGGTATTCCCTTTCTTCACCCAAGTTTCCATTTCAGGGTCCTGCTTGACCTACAAGGCTCACCCTAGGAGGTTTCTTTCCACCTCTTGGGGGAGAGGGAGAAATCTGAACCACTGCGCAAAGGACAGTCTGTCCCGACTCCCCCCCCCCAAAAAAAATCAAGAGACACTGATTAGACGCCCACTGTGTGCAAAACATGCTTAGTGGATGTCTGGGCTGAAAGGTGTCAAGAGGGAGGTGTTTTTGCTTTGGGGGTTTCCCATGATTATCTTTTTAACTTTCCAGTTGGGAACAGGGTGGGAAGGAGACCAGGGAGGAGCCCCTTGCGTTACCGTGGTCCTTGTAGCCTCGGCTTTTCCTAGACATGGACAGTCTGAACTGCGCATTTGAGGGGCCCGGGGCTCTGTCCCTGCGTCCCGAGCCCGCTTGCTCCCAGCACAGCCAGCTGTGCACCTCGGATTCTGAGCTTCCTCCTTCACTCCTCTTAGCAAACATAGCAGGTGGGTAGTGGAGCAGATGCATCTCGGCAGAAGCTTGGAGTAGGGCCAGGGAGGTGCGCTGACTCGGAAGAAGAGCTGGGACGAGCCAGCCCGAGAGAGCCCGACCTGTAGCAGAAAAAGTTTCTAGTAGAGTGAAAAGAGTGTTCGATTTGGACCCAGAGGATCCAGTTTCAAATATTGGCTCTGCTGCTTCCTAATGTGTATGCCACACGTCCTGGCTAGTTGACCCTGAGCGAGTCACATAGGTTCTTCCTATTCCCAGGTAACTCAGCAAGGCCAAACTGGCTGGAAAGGTGCTGACCTGTTATTGGTAGAGGGAGTTCCTCACAGAGACCTCCCCACTTTGTTCAGTCGTTTATTAACAGTGTCTGACTCTTTGGGACCCCTGCGGACCATATTGTCCATAGGTTTTTTGGTTTTTGGTTTTTTTTTTTTGGCAAAGATACTAAGGTGGTTTGCCATTTCCTTCCCCAGGTGAATTAAGACAAACTGGTTAAGTGACTTGCCCAGGGTCACACAGTTAGTATTTGAGGCCGCATTTGAACTCAGGCCCACCCCTGTATCAACTGAGCCATCTAGCTACCTCCCCACCTACTCGGGACCAAACCACAACTTCCATCCCCCACCCTCAACACACACACACACACACACACACACACACACACACACACACACACACACACAGAGTTAGCCAACCTTTTAGGGCCTTTGTTTCCTGGCCTGTAAAATAAAAAGGGTTGGCCTAGATGATCTCCTAGACCCTTCCTAGCTCCAAGTCCTCAACCTTATTTAGCAAAGAAATAGGAAGCCCCAGGCTCCTCAAATACCGTTTCCCTCCTGACTCCAGACTTCAAAGTTTTGCCAAAGTTCCCATTACCCTGGAGCAGGAAGAGTAGGCTAAAGCAGACATTCATTGTAACCCGGAGGGGTCCTGCTGGACTGTGGGCTCAGGGCTGTTGCGTGGGGGTGGGGCACTAAGAGAATTGGCTTGAGGGAGATGAAAAGGGAGGGCTACAAGGGAGGAAGGGGAATCTCTGTTCCCTTTAACCATACCAGGAGACTTGTCCATCCAGCATCCTTTCCCTGTGCTGTCCAGATGGAGAGAAGCAGGCGGCTGTGGCTGTATGTACTGACCTGTGCCCTATCTCTGCTCATCGGCCTGGAGACCTTGGCTGAGTCTTACCCATCCAAACCTGACAGCCCCAGGCAGGACTCCCCACCAGAGGACTTGGCCAGATACTACTCAGCTCTGCGGCACTACATTAATCTCATCACCCGACAGAGGTAGGAGCCAGAGCGTGGAGTCGGGGCATCTGCTGCCCCAGAGGCACCCACAGTCAGGGCCCCTCCAACTTCTCTACATTCCCCCTTTCAGCCCACTGGACTTCAGGATCATTCTTCCTGTGGAGGGCGCAGCTCCTTTTCTCCAATGCTCAGGTTTCTTGTGCCCAAGAAACCTGGCCAGGGGAGAGAACGAGGCCAGATTGGAGAAAGGAAGGGAACCAAAGGGAGAAAATACAGAAAATGAAGCACTGAGGGGGGGGAGGGGGCAAAAGGCAAAGCAGATTTCTCCCTTTGTGGAGGCAGCTAGGTGGCTCAGTGGATAGAGCCCCAGCCCTGAAAGTCAGGAGGACCTGAGTTCAAATCTGACCTCAGACCAAACACTTGACACTTACTAGCTGTGTGACTGGGCAAGTCACTTAACCCCAAATGCCTAACAAACAAACAAATTTCTCCATTTGTCCCAGGCTCCAAATGAAGGAACTATATAGAAAAAGCTTACAAAAAGAATTTTCTTCTAATAGATTCTAGCAGAAGTCAGCTTCTCCCAGCAATGCTATGTCTAGATTCAAGATCTGACTCTGAAGTTACTGTCTGTGTGAACCTGGGCAAGTCACTTAACCTCTGTATGTCACTTTTCTCATCTATTAAGTGGGAATAATAATAGCACCTACCCCTCAGGTTTGTGAGGATGAAATGAAATACTATTTGTAGAGTACTTTGCAAATCTTAAAGCACTGTGTAAATACTAATGATTATAATTGTTATTATGTAAATCTCCTAGACTATATATTGCAAAGTTGTTGGTGCCCTGCAGTGGTACAGTTTTCTATCTTAGTGAAATTACAGGTCTTGTTCTGATCCTAAATTCTGGCAAGGGTTTTGCCTGATGAGGAAAATGAGGCCCGGAAAGATGAAGTGATGTGCACACAAGTAGTAAGTAGGAGAAGCAGGATCTGAACCCATGTCTTCAGTCCACTTTTCCATGGCACATCCTGATTTTTTTTCATGTTCTTTCAACTTGATTCTTTGATTCTCACAAGAGACCTGTCCCTGGAAAGCAGTTAAGTTGGAGATAAAATCCAGGTCCCTCCTTCTCCTTTTAAAGACCCAACTCTGGGTCCAAGGAGTCCTATAGGACATGAGTTCATACTTTATCCATTAGAAAATTGGGGCTGCACTTTCAGGCTACCAATCAATCTATAAATCAATCAATCAGTATTTATTAATTGCCTACTACGTACCGGGCCTTATGCTAATTCCAATATTTTGTTCCATTTTCATGTTGACATTTGAAAGGTCTAAATACTTCTACCCATATGGTGGAAAGAGCATTTTAGTCAAAAGAGTGACCACAATTAATTGATTTCTTTGGGCTCACCTTTAAATAAAAAATCTTGTCTGGTCAAATTCCCAAAACAATGGGAAATAATTCTAGAACTCAGAACAGAAAGCAGCAGCAAACACAAAGCTAAGCCTGTCCTAGCACACCTTCTGCAGGCCAGTGGCTCTGATGGTGGGTAGCTGAGGTATTATGGCCATTTTGCTTGAGACTCAACTGAGTATATAATCCTAGGAAGTTGCCAGAGGCTTAGAGGTTAAGTGACTAATCCAGAGTCACATAGCTGGCAAGTGTCCTAGAGTATCAGAGGAAGGGCTTGAACCCAGAACTTCACACCCAATGGCACCATATTACCTGGAAGAGGGAATGCTACTTGTATACAGAGTATTCTTGACAAGGTGACTTATTGTCTTTTTTTTTTAATAATTGGAAATTGATTCCAAGCTAGTTCAATTGTTTTTTCCTTATAAGGTTCTCTCTCTATCCCAATAAAAATGGGATTCAGCAAGGCTTTTGAATCAATCCCAATGTATTTAGCATTCGAAATGGAGAATAACACAATGAAATCATGTGTCTAGGAGTCTGCAAAATTATAAGAATTTAATATGGGATCATCAGTTTGAGCTAGAATCAATCAATCAATGTACACTTATTAAACAGCTATTTTGTTAGGTACTGGAGAATAGAAAGAAAAAATAAATAAAACAGGCTCTACCCTCAAGGAGCTTATACTCTAATGGATCATATAGAAGTATGGGCAAAGATATAGAAGGGACCTCAGAGGTGGTCTAGTTTAGTCCAACCCCTCATTTATTGATGGGAAACTGAGGCCCAGAAAAGTGAAGTGATGTACACGCTTCATACAAGGAAGCACAGATGGTAAGTGATAAAGAAAGGAGTCAAACCAAGATGCTCCGGCTCCCAATAAAGCAATAATATTGTTTACACTAAGCAGTTTCCCAGAAAGCTAATAATTTCATATTCGAGGGGAAGGAACAATGTGGAAGATAAAACAGCCGGAGAAAGCAAAAGGCATTTTGTTAATAGCTGTAATCTTTTCTAGGAAATTGCCTTAGCTTGCTACTGAAGCTTATTGAACATATTACAAAAGAACTTTTTTTTGGAGAAAAAATTGTCTTCTGATTAGAGTTAAACAAATATAGTATTTTGCTATATATTTATTATATTATATATGTACAATTATCCTATTATCAATAGGAGCCACATACTGAAAAATGAATAAATATATTTCATTTGCCTGGCAGCCTAATGGAGAGAGTGGTAGCCTTACGGTCAGGAAGATCTGGGTTTAAATGCTCCTTCTATCCACGTCTGTGTGACCCTGGACAAATTATTTAATCCTTCAATGTCTCAGGCAACTTTAGGATTTAGGTGGTGT
Source organism: Phascolarctos cinereus (assembly GCF_003287225.1). Classification (NCBI taxonomy): domain Eukaryota; kingdom Metazoa; phylum Chordata; class Mammalia; order Diprotodontia; family Phascolarctidae; genus Phascolarctos; species Phascolarctos cinereus. The sequence goes on from NW_027555514.1 coordinate 15,360,167, forward strand.
CATAATGCATGGAGCATCAGGCCTGGAGTCAGGAAGACCTGAGTTCAAATTGACTTCAGACACTTACTAGCTGTGTGACTCTGGACAAGTCACTTAACCCGTTTGCCTCAGTTTCCTCATCTGTAAAGTGAGCTGGAGAAGGAAATGGCTAACCACTCCAGTGTCTTTGCCAAGAAGACCCTGTACGGGGTCACGAAGAGTTGGACATGACTATATAGCAACAACAAAGTCAGAGACTGTAATGGTCTAAGGAGTTGCTGAGACCAGGAGTTCCCCAAGCTAATGAAACCACAAAAATATTTCCTTATATTGGGTGGACATTTTAAACTTATATTATTTCTTCTTTTAGATATGGAAAACGATCCAGCCCAGAGACCCTGATCTCAGATCTCTTGTTGAGAGAAAGCACAGAAAACCTTCCTAGATCCAGGTATGAAAAGGGTTTAATTTTTTTTAAAACATCAGTTCTCTTTGTGTATGACCTAAATCTAGTGAAATAAAGTCATGGTGTTTCTCATAGACATCTCATGTTGCTTTTCCTGATCCTCTCCCCACTCCTCAGCTGAAAACCCCTCTTTTCCTTCTGGCACGATCTGTAAAGGATTTGTGATGATTTCATTTGACAAGATACTTTAAGAACAGTCCAAAAGAAAAACAAATGCAAATTCAGTTGTAGTTTTAAAATAGGTTAAAACTCGGTTGTCACTAGTACTGGTGTCATGTTGAAAGTGATGTTAGAGGGATGGGATGCATGCATATCTATGTAGGTGATGACAGTAAGAATGAGAGTAACATAGCAAGTCCAGAAAATCCCATGATGTCGTTCCCAAAGACAATAAAGTCTCAGGCAACCAACCTCAGCCCCGCTGGTGTTTGTGCATGCATCTCTAGGAGCTGAGATCACAGAGCAATGACGGTAGGGTTTTTTCTGGTCTTAGGGAAGTCTATGGAGCTTGAGGGGCAAAGGTTCCAATTGTGTATATTTATATCGATTTAAAAGAGCCTTCTAGGATGTGAGGTAGCAGCCTTCAAACCATCTTCCAGGCTGAGTTTGTCTGCCTGGTCCTTTATCCTGGACTTTCTTATGAAACGCACTGAGACTACTAAGTAGCCCCAGGAAACAGCCCAGGCCGACCGCAGCTCTCCGCATGCCCGGTGGCCAGGAGCGGGGAGGGAGCAGAGTCCTGTTGAGAAGGAAGCTGGAGTGAGCATGCCGAGGATCAAAGAACAGGGTGTAGCTGGGTGCCTGCGTGGTAGTGTATGACTATACGGCAGAATGTAAGTGCTCTGAGGGCAGGGACTGTTTCTCCTTTTGTCTCTGGGGCCCCTAGCACAGAACTCAGTGCATAGAAGGAACTGAAAACATGTTTGTTTGATTGTAATGTACCGTTAAACTGTTTCTCCTTTTAACTGGAAAGGAAGTCAGACTTAGGATTAGAAGACTTGTCTAAGTGGACAGCGCTTTAATGTAAAATATTAAGTCTAGTGATAGAATTTCAGGTTCAGTTGGTGGGCCAGTGGAGGAAAGGTCTTTAGGCAAGGTCTCCTACAACTCCCTAGAAACCAGAATAATTCCTACCCCCATGACATGATAACACCCCTCCCCCCCCACACGTCTGTGTGTCTCTCTATTGATCTATCTGTCTGTCTGTCTATTTCCCTGTCTATATCCACACATGGGTCTGGATGACTCAAAGAATCTAGGTTTCCATTTTTTGCATTCTCCAGGGAGCAAATTAGAAAGTAATCAAGTGAAAGCATGAGCAAGAAACTATGAAATGATTTAAACTTTTAAGAAAACTTGTCCCCATCAAATACCAGCTTGGGGAAAGAGTTCTTAGTGAAAAAAAAAGGTTAACTTCTTAGCTTTTTAATTAGTAAGCAATGATTTGTCTCCTCCAAACTCTAAATATTTGTGAGAACTGAGTGAGGTGGGAGGAAAGTCGAGGTCAGAAGCTCTGGGACTGAATCCTGGTTTTACTGCTTAATCTCAGTCTGACTTTGGGAAGTCATTCACTGCTCTCGGCCTCTCAGTTTCTGCATCTTTAACATGAAGTGGGCAAACACAACAATCTTGAAGGCCACTTTTGGCTCTAGGTCCTGTAAATTACCATTAACCTAACACTTTTAGGTTAAATTTATCCCAAGCTTTAAAAACTAGTTAAATATGTATATATCTATATCTATATCTATATCTATATCTATATCTATATCTATATCTATATCTATATCTATATCTATATCTATATCTATATCTATATCTATATCTATATCTATATCTAAAACCTAATAATAGAGACAGCTAGGTGGAGCCACAGTGCATAGAGCATAGACCTGAGCTCAAATCTAACCTCAGACTAGCTGTGTGACCCTGGGCAAGTCACTTAAACTCCTGTCTGCTTCAATTTACTCATATGTAAAATGGGGATGATAATAATAGCACCTATCTCCCAGGGTTGTTGTGAGAATCAAATGAAAAGCTGTTTATAAAGTATTTAACGCAGTGCCTGCACAAAGTAAATGCTATATAAAAATGCAATCATTTATTTATTTTTTATAATTATCATTATTATTCAACAAATGGGCATATTCAGTTTGAGATTCCAGCGTACAGAATAAACACATTATTATTGTTAAACTTGGGGAAAAGACAGTAAATTGGGATATTAAAGTGAAAGTTTTCTGGGATACATAGGGAACCATTTTTTCATATCTGAAGGGCCGTTGTGTGGAAGAGAGGTGAAATTTGTTTGGTTTGGCCCCAGAAGATAGAGCCAGGAGGAAAAGGTAGAAGTTCCAGGATTGTAGGTTTAGGCTTTGATAGAAAGAAAAAAGTTTCTAACAATTAGAACTATCTCAAAGTGGAACTGTCCAAGCAGGTAGTAAGCTCACTGTCACTTAGGGGTCTTCAAGCAAAAGCTGAAAACCCACTGGTTAGGGATTCAATCCGTTTCAGATACAGGTTAGGCTAAATGACCTCTGAAGTCCCTCTTAGCTTTGAGAATCAGTGATACTGTGAAAAGAACAGACTGTAAATACTACCTTATCCCAGCAAGTTGACTTACAGTCTTTTCTCCCATAATCCCTTGAAGTTCTCTGCATTTTGGGTGCCCTTTGAAAATCTCAGGTACTAAAAGATTAGCCCCCAGGCATAGTTCTGTTCTGCTCATGAACTTCAGACTCAAACCTCTAAAAGACACAATAAAGAGTCTCCCTGTGGTGCTAAAGACAGAATGAAAGGTTTGTGGGAAAATATAGTGACTGGTTCTTTAATCACTAAAAGACCCAGAATGGAATACTTGGATGAGCACTGGACTAGCAGTCAGATCTGAGTTCTATTCCTATGGCCTAAGGCAAAGCAAGGAAGTCACTTCAACCCACGAGCCTCAGTTTCCCCATCTGTAAAATAGAGCTAGCTGTTAGGCTCCATCCGACTCAAGAGTCCCATAGTTCATATGGAGAATACAAGTTTAGGCTATGTGAAACAACGTACCAGATCATAAGCTCCTAGAAAGCTCCCTTAGCACTCCAAATCATTGTATATAGTTTTTTTGAAATTTCTCACTGAAATCTAAAGAATCAAACTCTAGGGCCACATTAAGAAATAATCACTAATATTTACATAATGCAAGAGGTCTCCATCTACAGACAAGGAAACTGAGCTTTACAGAGGTTAATTGGCCTGCTCAAGGTCACACTGCTAAGAAAAGGAAGAATTAGGACCTGAACCCAGCTCTTTCCAATGCCAATGATATTTCTGCTATACACACAAAAATATAGCAATGACATGCATGAAGACAGAGTCAAAATGGATTCATCCACTAGGGAGTTGAAACTCAATGTCAGGGCTTTACAAATTAAATAAAAACAGTAATAATTATTATGACTGCCAGAGAAGGGAGTGGGAAATTTAAAAAAAAAATCCTTCCCTTTTTCTATTCTACTTTGCTTGAATTTGGGGCAGGGTGGGGTGGGCAGTCCTAGAATGAACCTACCACTTTAAGATAAAACGATCAGATTCTAGATTGGGCCAGGACAGGCCTGTATGTTGGACAATTTCTAATGGATGAGTGAATGGTCATTGCAGGATTTACCTCTGACAAATCCAACTCCAACTGTAGACAAACAGAAGTTTTGGAATTCTCTGTGAATGATGAGGGGTAAAGCTAGAAGACACTTTAGAGATCTTCTAGTCCAATCCCCTCATTTTACAGATGAGGAAACTGAGGTCCAGAGAGTAATGACTTGTCCAAAGTCAAACAGATAGCACATGGCAGGGGTAGAATTCAAACCCAGGTCCGTGGACTCCTAAGCAGACGTTCTTGCTTAGAACCCTGCCTATTGCTTAGAGAATGGAGCCAAGCTGGGAAAAGGATGTGCCCAAGGGTGTAAGAGCAACCTCAGGTCTTCTGACTCCAAACCCAGTGCTTTCTCCAGTGGACCATTTATTCTCACTTACAGATGATGCCCTCGCTCTCCTACCTTCAGCTTCCCACTATTTCTCCCCAACAATCCTGGTCCAGACCTCCATTAGTTGCCATTCATAACATCAAGAACTAAGTTACCAGGAGAGGGCGCTGCAACCCCTCTTTTTCTGTAGTTGCATAGCAGTTCTACCATTGCCATGATTTCTTTCCAAAGTGAACTGCACTAAGTGGCTGTGATGACTTTGAGTTGAGCCAGGCACCTCCTTTCACCCAGTACCCACCAATTAGCCTTGACCAGGGTTAAGGGCACAGTATATGACTTTTGTTTGTGTGAAACTGACATGCTGTCAATTAACTGAGCTCACCCATTCAGTCTGAGATGAGGAGACTGTTGATCTCCAAATGTATGTAAAGTAACAAAGGATTTGTTGGAGAATCAGGTGTAAATTTGTACGTTTGATTGGCTCCAGTAGGTGCTAGAAGGTAAGATCCACCCAGTGTTCAGAGAATAAAAAATCAAACTGAGTCATGCGTGGCTTTGTTTTATACTCTTCCGTTTGAATTTTTTTTAATGAAATAAAGTTAATTGCATCCTAACTTGCATTATCTTTTCTAATGATGAAATCATATGGAAGAACAATGAAGGGGTGAGTCTGGACAACCTTGAGGTTGTCTGTGAATTTTCTCTGTGTGTGTGTGTGTGTGTGGTGTGTGTGTGTGTGTGCGTGCACGCACGTGTCCGTGTGCTGTGAGAGGGAGGAAGAGAGGGAGGGAGGGAAGAGGAGAGAGAGAGAGAGAGAGAAGAGAGAGAGAGAGAGAGAGAGAGAGAGAGAGAGAGAGAGAGAGAGAGAGAGAGAGAGAGAGAGGATTGTTCATAATATAAACATTTAGTTCTTCCAACATAAAATGACTTGCAAGAAAACAGAAATGCCCTCAATTTGCTGAATGATAGTAACCTTTGTTTTTAAATTTTGAGATGGTCCCTGAGCCCCAGAGAACCATAGATTTGTTCCATTGGTAATGAAGGCTCCTCCAAAGAGGGTTTCCACCTGCTTTCCTTCTTTCTTTCCTCCCTCCTTTCCTTCTTCTTTCTTTCCTCCCTCACTTCCTTTTTCTCTTTCTTCCTTCCTTCTTTCCCATCAGGAAAGTCCCATCCTTGCCCTTTGACCACCTGCCATTATAAGGCTCCATTTCTTTCTGTTTCTACTGTCTCAGGAGGTTGAAAGGTTTTCATCTGGACATTTTGCAAGCTATTGATTCTCCTCTTTTACAGGTTTGAGGATCCTTCCACGTGGTGATGGGAATTCCAGCTCATCTTCAGTTTTTTCCTATTCTTTCCTGTATTCCAGGCTACAAAGCCTGGTTTACCTGGATCTACCAACCTTGCCAATGCATGCATCACCCCTTCCCACATCCCTTGAGTTTATTTCCCATGATTGTCTTGAATATATGTTTATTTAAATAAACCACCATGCATTCAAAATGTAACAGCAAATGAAAATTTTACTATTGGAAGAGTAAGGATTGTTGTGAGTTATTAAATGCTATTTAAACATCATCATATCCTGTAGTAGCATCTGCACATTCATTCCCCTGGTTTTCCTGAAGAGAAAGGCTGTAATCTGCTAAGTGAGACCAAGACTCAAATTAATTTATAGAATTGAGAGTATTTGTTAAGTGCTAACGATGTGCCAGGAACTATGTTAAATGCTGAGTTACAAGGACAAACAAGCAAGGCAGTCTCTGTCTTCAGTGAGCTCCCATTTTAATGGGAGCAGAACTAGCAATGCTGTAACTAATGGTCAGTTTGGGAGAAATCGGAGAAGATTTTTGGCTTTTCCCTGCTACCCCTGATGCCACCATTGCAGAAGCCTCTTGCTTTCTGTAGAAAGGATCACAGAATCACAGATTTAGTGTTGGAAGAGACCTCACCAATCCTTGGGTCCAACTTCCTCCCTTTGAAGATGAGAAAGTGACTTGCTTGGGATCACACAGCTAGTAAATGTCTGAGGCAAGATTTGAACCCAAGTCTTTCTGACTCCAGTTCTAGTGTTCTATCCACTACAGCAATCCCATCATCATTGTAGTTGTCTGAGGCTCAGAAAGGGAAGATTACCTACCCAGGGTCATATGTCTAGTGAACGCCAGTTCTTGACTACATGTGCCTCAATCTATCTGTTATATGGTGATGTTTTCTTAGTAGGAACCAAGGAGGTGCAGGGGATGAGCCGAATTTAGATAGAAAGATGAAGAAAGGAGTAAACAGAGTCTTCCTTATCACCTTTTGACACAACATAGAATGTGTTAATCAAATTATGCTAAAATTTGTGGAACTCTTTTCCACCTTCGTGCTCGAGTGCTGAGTACTTACATGCATCTGTTAGCTCATTCCACCAAATGATGCATCTCATGATTCATCCCCGCCGGCCCACCCTGGGCCACCCTTGTCCATGTCAGGTCTGTCCAACACGCTATCATTGTGAGGATTATGGCAGCTCACTCTGGCTGTCCACCTGTTATCCTTCATCCTCACCATGTGACCAGCCCATCTTCTCTCCCTGCCATTTCTTTCCTTGATGACATATTTTCACACTGGACCAATCTTTTCAGGGAGATGCTGTAACCTGCTTATACTTACCACAACCCTTTCCCTTGATGTAATCATTGATTTTCAATCCAAACAACCCAGTAAAAAATAACCGCTACAATGACATTTAACTCAGGGCTGTTTAAAATTAATGTATAGTTACCAAGTAACAGAATCTAGGATCTCATTCTACATTTGATATTTTTCATCAAACTCAAGCAATGCCCACAAATCATATCTTCATATAAAATTCTAAAACTAAAGGCCCATGGACAGCCAAAAAACCAAACGAGTCATGTCATACATGCCAGGTTTGTTGCTGCAAGGAACCGGGATTTTGTCAGAGGGGGCCTTCCTTCCACACAGACTGGCACCCTTCTGTGTCATAGCAGATGGCCTTTAAGAGCTGCTGTGACCAGAGTCCATCCCCCTGTAGCTACCCTGGTGATGTGTCTCTCTACAAATAGTAGTAGTAGTAGTAGTAGTAGTAGTAGTAGTGGTAGTAGTAGTAGTAGAATCCAAAGTTTTAAGGTTTGCAAAGCAAGTTAAGATATTATCTCATTTTATCCTCACACCTGGAAGGTAGATGCTATTATTAACCCCATTTTACAGATAAGGAAACCGAGCCAGACAGAGGTTAAAGTGAATTACCCAGGGTCACACAGGTCGAAAGTGGCTGAGACAGGATTTGAATTCAGGTCTTTGTGACTCCATGGGGCCTTCTCACCCCCTCCACTTAACCAGGCTGCTTCCTGGATGAAAGACTGCAGGCTTGTCCTCAAAGCCTTTGTAGTTTGGTTGGACTTGCAGACTTTGATGGCATCTGCTTTGGAGAGCCCAGAGGCACCTCCAGGTCATTATGAGGCACCAAAGAAGGATGTCATTGGAGGAACACACACACACACACACACACACACACACACACACACACACACACACACACACATATGCAACATCCTCTAATGAAAGCCCAGTGACTCTGCTGTTCCTTGGCTTAATCTAGCCTAGAATACTTCAGAATCTAAAACATGTAAAGGAAGGAAAATCTGATTCAATGGCCATGCCTTCTGCCAAATATTTCAGTGTATCTGTGAGTTATGGTGTCCACATTCTCTTCTCTGGTGCAGGGCACAACCTTCCCCTCCGTGCTTCCCCGTCCTGTACCTTTCTGGTCTGTGTCCTTCCAATATCCTCTGCAGGAGGTCTTCCACCTAGCACCACCTTGCCAAATGTTCCTCATATTTATGTTTCTTTTTAATTTGGGGTTAAAGTTAATGCCTCTAATGAAAAATTTCAAAAAACCTCATTGATTTTAACAAATAATAATTCATCACCTATAATTATTTTTAAAAATAAAGAAATTATATCAGACGTGGATAGAGGTCTGGCCTTAGCTTCAAGTTATATAGATGACACATAATGGTTGTATTGACCCTGGGCAAGTCACTTCCCTGGGACCCTGGAATTTATCTTTATCTTTAATACTTAAAATAGATCTGAGGCTGGTCTGCTCTGGTAGAGGGTCTTTCCTCACTGGGAATGCCTTCCACTGATGAAATCATAAGTCTAATTTAAAAAAAAAAGGTTCCCAGTTCCCTCTTAGAGGATGGCCATTACACAGAGGTGGCAAAAAAGAAAAGGGGGGGGGTGAGTTAATGCAGCCTTTGACAGCACGAGTGTGGGGCCTTTGGCATTCTCTAGCCAACTCTTGGTGACACAGTGGAGAGAGCGGTGGACTTGGAATCAACAAGACCCGGCTTCTAATCTGGCCTCCGATATTGACTAGTTGTATGCTCCTGAGCAATCCACTTGCTGGACCTCAGTTTCCTCATCTGTAAAATGGGGAGTTAGACTGGCTGGCCTCTAAGGTTCCCTCTAGCTCTCAATCTGGGACCCTCTGATCACGGACCAAGAGAATTCTAGTTTATTCTTTAAGTGATTTGACTCCCCTTAGTGGTTTAGTCCTCAGAAAATGAATCCAGTAGGTACAATGAACCTGGCTACCATACAGGGCCACTGCTCAGATGCTTGGCTCAGAAAGACTGATTTAGCATCCAGGGGCCTGCCAACCCAAAGCATATTTCAATGACAATCTGGTGGAGTAGGGACTTTGGAATCCCACCTCACAGTGGGCCTGTCACAAGTGCTAATGAATCTTTTCCAGACTCTGGCCAGCAAATTACCAAGGGGAAGCCGAAAGCCACTGAGGGAGGACACTCAGAACCTCAGAGCCCTGTTTACACTGATGCTGGGCTGAAGCCTGGGGGCTCTTTGCACATTCACCACTTTGAGCACCCCTGGTTTATCCTTCTTAATAAGCAGGGGCAATAAGCTGATTTGCCAACTGAAAATCACAGATTCGGTATTCTGTGGGAAGTTCTTGATGCGAGCATCAGAAATCATGACAATAACACCGTTATTCAATGATTAGGGGGCCATTATTAAAGAAAGTCATATATTGAATAGAGGTATCAGTGGCACATTCTTTCTTTGTGTGACTTAGAATTATGGTGATATTGTCAAAACTAAATGATTTCTTTTTCTTCTGCCAATTAGAGCATTAGATTGATGGGAAGTCATTTGGAATGCCTTTCTCTAATGAATTCCTACCTAGTCTATCTGTAATTCATTTTATCTATCACTGGGGTTTATTTACTAATGGATTATGCAAGAGCTCCAAATTTCACCCATCATCATGGTGTCAGAAAGGCACAATAGATAAAGGGCTGGCTACCTTTGGGGTTAGGAAGACCTGCCTTAGACATACACTGTTCCACAGTGACCCTGTGGAAATCACTTAATCTCTCAGTCTCCCTCACCCACCCCCATCCTCACTGGAAGTTCCCCACATGGATGAAATAACAGATCTAGACCAAATACCAATACCATTCCTGATAAGAGTGGTGACATGGCTCAAAGCTTATACTGGACTTTTAGAACATCAGCTGGATATGTGGATGACTGAAGTGAATGAGATTGATTCCAGAAGAAAATTACATAAATGCAATTCCTCCTGAGATTTTATGGCTTCCCTCCATATTCTTTGAGGAGATCCAAGTACTGTTCATGAAGGTCCTTAGCATGAGCTCCCCTCCAGTTCACTGCCCATTACTCCCTCCATTCCAGGCAAATGAGAATCTGAGCCGCTCCCACCACCCAACGTCCCATCTCCTGCCTCCGTACCTTTGACCAGGGAGTTCTCCCTACTAGGAGCTACCTCCTCTCTTCCACATCTTAGGCTTCTTAGCTTCCTTCAAGACTCAGACAGGTGAAGTAAATTGCCCAAAGTCACACCAGTAGTAAATAGCAGGGGTCAGGAATTTGGGGCTATCACATCTGACTCCAGATTCAATACTTTCCCCACTGTGGCATAAATCCTTGAGCATTTGGCCTTGATATGTGCAGCAAACTACCCAGCTCCAGATAGAGAGCTGATGGACTCAAAGAGAAGACTGAAGTATTTTTTTTTTTTGGCTAGGCAATGTGGTTAAGTGACTTGCCCAGAGTCACACAGCTAGTAAATGTTATGTTTCTGAGGCCAGATTTGAACTCAGGACCTCCTGAATCCAGGACCGGTGCTCTATCCACTGTGCCACCTAGCTGCCCCAAAAGCAATACTGTGAGCATAGGAATGCATGCAGCATGGGCCAGGTGTGTCTAAGGGTACCAGCATACCCTAGGCAAGCACTACTATTGGGTCTTCCATAGGTGTATAGACTCACCTGTCGTAAATGTTGACTGTATTGAAAATTCACTTAGTTCATCTACTCAATTCATAAACCTTCTGTAGGACTTTTCTGAGGTTAAACCAGAGTGTTTAACTATGTCTCAATAGATGCAGCCCTGGAGTCTCCTGATCAGTGTTTGTGACTATATACTTGCCTATGAACCCAGTGTTAAGGTTTAGGGGTGCTGGGACCCCAAAATCACAACACACAGGTCCTGCCCAAATGAATTCGTACTAAGTCTTCCATCAGCCAAAGACAAGATTTCTTAAAGATCTGCCATCTTGGCCAGACTCTTAAGGAATCTGAACATTTGTGAGCTATTGGCTAGGTTCTTAAGGAATCTGAGCCTGAAGTATTTTTCCTCTCCTCTCCCCTCCTCTATTCTTCCCCTCCCCTCCCCTCTCCTCTCTCCCTCCCTTCTCCCCTCCTCTTCTTTCTTCTCTCCTCTCCCCCCTCCTCCCCTCCTCCCCTCCCCATTCCCCTCCCATCCCCTCTCCCTTTCCTTTCCTCTCTTCTCTCATCTCTCTCTTTTTCTCATGTATCTCTCTGTCTCTGTTTCTCTCTCCATGGCTAACACAGTATTTTTTTTTTTGCTTGAATATACATATTTGTAATGGATTTTGTTTTCCTTTCCTTCTAATTGAATGGGGGAGGGAGAGGGAGAGATTTCAAAACTGAAAATAAAATTGAATTAAAAAAGAGAAATGTGTAGCAACTTATAGATGTAGTTGGGATGGAGGTTGAAAGATCCGAACCTGGGACACTCCTCCCTGCCCCACCAGGTTTTGGAAACAGTGAAAAAATGTCACCAAGGGAGAAATGTGTTTTACCAATCAGATAGAGAGGTCATGTGTACTCATTCAAGGAGACTGGGACATCTTGTTTTTCCTAGAATGTCGTGGCTGGAATGCAACTGCTGCAAATGGATGAATGAAAAAAAAAACATTTATTAAGCATTTACTTTATATAAAGCTCTATGTTAAACACTGGGAATAAAAACAGGAAAGGCAGACAGCCTCTGCTCTCCAAGATCGCCTATTCTAATGGGGGAGATAACACATAGGGAAGGTCAGATGGAAAGGTCCCATGGTCCTTAGGGTTCAGGGGCAAAGCCAACAGTCAGGCCTCTTCCTTAGTGTTACTTGCACTCATCAAATCCTATCAGTTCCTGATGGATAGTGAGCCATTTGACAGGGCCAAGGACTTTGCTGGAAAGAATTTTCTTTTCTGGGTCTCAGGAATTGTGGCTGGAGCTCCTCCTATGGGATTAGTTGTCAGGTTGGTTATATCTTCTCAGGATGATGGCTGTTGGCACCGTGTTAGAAGCACAGCTTTTTGCAAGACTCAGGGTCCTGAGCTGTCTCCACTGGGATTTTAGGGAAGGTGGTGGGCATAGTGGTTTGACTTGGCTGATACACACTACCTCCTATCTCTCCCTCAGGATTCTGCTGCTTCAGCTAGGCTGGTTCCACTGTCTTTGGAACGGCAGTTGATTGAGTTGGTTGCAGTTGGTGGGGCGAGCTGGCCCCTTCTGGGCAGAAGCTGCCTCCCAGGTCATGGCTGCGAGGGCTGCGCTGGAAGCAAGGCTGGAGGTCCTCCCACTCTCAGGGCTCTTATGCTTCGCCACCTGTTGGGGACAGTTGATCCCAGTTGTTGCTGTTGGTGGTGAGGAAGATGGCACTCTTCTCCACAATGAGTTCTTGCCTTACTGACGGCTGTAGGGTCTGGCCTGGAAGCAAGACTGATGGTTTGGAGGGGGCACTGCTATTCCCAAGGATCTTTTCAGGGCCCTTGGAAAGCCATAATCTCTCTATGCAAGGGCACCACAACATGACCACAGTAAGTCTGCCACAACAAAAAGTGGCCTCGGTGGAGTCTGGAGGACATAGATGTAGATGAAGAATTGAGGCTTCTGTCGCCTAAGGATACACTGCTACAGAGTCAGGATGGCAGAACCTCAGACTTGAAGGGACCCCAGGAAGACTCATACCCATTCCTGGACAAGCATTCTCTCCTCAACTGTCTGCCATGGGAGCTGTCAGCCTTTGCATGATGGCCTCCAAAGAAGGGGGACGTAGCCCCCCCCGGGGCAGCCCAGGTGGCTTTCAGGCAGTGCTGACTCCACACTTGATTCCCCTCATTGCTTCTGGGTCTGCCCTGTGGGACCCAACAGAGCAAAGCTGACCCGCCTTACCCCATGATGGCCATTCAAATGCTGGCTATCAAATCCCATACCCCTTCCCCTTCTATCTCCCCCCCCCCAGTCTTCTCTTCCCTAGGGTCAAGGGTTTAACAGTCTCAATAATCCCTTGAGAAGGTTAGGACAGAGGAGATCTTAGAAATAACTTGGTGGAACCTCGCCACTGTGCAAACAAAGAAACTGGGGACCAGAGGACTTTATTCCATTTAAAAGGAACCCTCTAATGCTTTTGTTCTTAATCTGGAGTTTGTGAACTTTTTTTTTAAATTAAAAAACATTTTTTTTTTTAGGCAATTGGGGTTAAGTAACTTGCCCAGGGTCACACAGCTAGTAAGTGTCAAGTGTTTGATCTGAGGCCGCATTTGAACTCACGTCCTCCTGACTTCAGGGCCAGTGCTCTATCCATTGCCTCACTTAGCTGCCCCTGAACATTTTTTAAAAAGTATTTTCATAACTCTATTTCTCTCTAAATGGTTTCTTTTGCAATCCCATGATGTGGCTAAGGTCACACACAGTTGCCGAGGTGGATCTAGGACTGAGGTTTCTGGCCTCCTTCTCCAAGCCTCCTTTCCTGATCCCCTGCTGTTACCCTCGCTGCAAGGGAGAATGAAGAAGATGTGTGTGTGTGTGTGTGTGTGTGTGTGTGTGTGTGTGTGAGAGAGAGAGAGAGAGAGAGAGAGTGCACACACTTGCACACGCATGCGTGTCTGTAGGTAAGTGTGCATGTGTGTGTGCATTTGTATGTGTAATAAACATAAGGAAGAAAAGAAGGTTGGGTGGAGGAGGAGAGAGAGAGTCAAAGAGCACATTTAAATAGGCAAATAGCATCACATCAGCATCCTGGCTTCCTGAAAGGTGCCTTCAGCCATTGGCACATTTGGGTACCACTTACCCAAACAAAGTAAATACTGGTAGTACGTCTTCCTCTGGCCCTGCTTATCCCAGAAGCTCTGTTGATCCACAGGGGAAAATCTAGAAGCCTTTTCTCCACGTCCTCTTCCGTGGTTCATGGTCTCAAGTTAAGCCTTCACATCCTGTCTTACAATCCCCTCAGCTGCTGGGGGCAGCCTTGCTGCTGTGGTGCTGGGCTTGGAATCATGAAGAGCTGGGTTCCAGATCTGTTTCTGAAATTCACTGACTGTGTGGCCCTGGGCAAGTCATTTATTCTTTCAGTGGCTTCAGGCAATTCTCCGTGATGAATAGCAATTAACAAGTTCCTGGCATGTGTCAGTGAAAAAAGTTTCCACACCAGGAATTCCTTACATGAATGAAATGTGCCTGGACTGTCTCCCCCTTCTCTTCCCTTCTTACCCCAAAGTTCACTTACTGATATAGCTACAGGAAAAGGCATTTTTCCATTTAAAAGGTGTGCTTGAATCCAGTGGTTCTTAATCTGGGGTTTATGAACTTTTTAAAAAGTGTTTTCTTAACTCTATTTCTCTCTAACTGGTTTCCTTTGTAATCTTATGAATTTCATTTTATATGTTTTAAAGCATTATTCTGAGCAGGTGTTCTTGGCTTCACCAGACAGACACCAAAGTGGCCAGGACACAAAAAAAGGTTAAGACCTCTTGCCTGATCAGACCTTAAATGACATAAATGTCTATTTCTCTCCCCTTCCTCAAAATGACTTAAAAAATCTCACCTCAATGACTGGCCAAGAGACCCTGGCCAAGTCATTTATACTTCCTCAAACTTAATTTCCTTCACTGCAAAATGGGGGTGAGAACAACATCTCACAGGGTTGTGTGACAGTCAAATGAAATAACATATGTAAAGTGTTTTGTAATGTTAGAGTGTTGGGTTCTGCTTCCTGAAGCCAAGATGGTGGAGGAAGAAATAAGTTACTCTCACCATCCCTTATTAACCTCTGAAAGCCCAGAAAATATCACCCCAGGAAAAGCCCTGGAACAGCTAAACAAGCAGAAAGATGGAGTGCAACAGTCCTGTAGCCCAGGAAGCTTGAGGGATTAATTGGAAAGGTCCCTCTTGCCCTGGGGAAGGGGGAGCAGTATAGAATGGGAGGTGTCCCAGCAAGCTAGCAGAAATCCCCACCTCAGCAGACTAGGGGGAGATCCTGAACTCCAGGTGGTGGAGCAGGCAAACACCGACACCAGGACCCCCAAGTGCCTCAGCAAGGGCAAGGAAACCAGTGGAAACCAGCTCAGAAAACCACCAGGTGCCCAGGCAGCATTCTATAGCAGCCAAGTCTCCTAGTACCTCAGCAAAACTCTGGAAAGCGCTCCAAGGGGGAAAGCCCCAGGCAGAGAAACATTTGGCAACAGCCAAACATCCATCTGAAAGGAGCCAAAGAAAGCAAAAGGAAGGAAAGATCAGGGTGACCAGGCAACCTGCTCAGACGACCCAATCCAACCCCTAGAGTTCTAGTATTGCTGATTCCAGCCCAACATCAGGTAAGCTGCCAGAACCCTACAGCCTTCAACTGCCAGCATCAGAGGCCCTAGTGCACAAAGCCAATGACCAGGCCCTGAGCTCCCAACACGAGAAGCTTGGGTCAGTGCCCCCTGCTCCCCAGCAGAAGAAATCAATCTTTTTAAATGTCAGGAAATAAGCAAACACCATGAGCAAAAGGAAATGTACTGTAGAATCTTATTATGGGAACAATGAACATCAAAGCAGAAATTGTGAAGATGAAAACATTGTTAACAAACCTGCATCTAGAACCTCAAAAGGGAATATGAACTGGTCTGAAGCCCAAAAAGCCTTCTTGGAAGAGCTCAAGAAGGATTTTAAGAGTCAAATAAGAAAGGTAGAAGAAAAATTGGGAAAAGAAATGAGAGGTATGCATGAGAGAGTCAATAGCTTGGAAAAGGAAGGATAGAAATTAACTGAAGAAAACAACTCCTTAAAGAGAAGAATTGGCCAAACAGAAAAGGAGATGCAAAAACTCACCGAGGAGAATAATTCCTTAAAAATTAAATGGGCCAAATGGAAAAGGAGGTACGAAATCTAATAGAAGAAAACAATTTGTTAAAAATTAGAATTGGGCAAATGGAAGCTAATGACTCTATGAGAGAGTGAGAATCAGTCAAACAGAAACAAAAGAATGAAAAAAATAGATGAAAACATAAAATACCTCATTGGTCAAACAACTGACCTGGAAAATAGATCCAGGAGAGACAGTTTAAAAATTATTGGTCTACCTGAAAATCATGATAAAAAAAGAGCCTGGACAGCATCTTTCAGGAAATCATCAAGGAAAACTTCCCTGAGGTCCTAGAAACAGAGAGTAAAATAGCCATACAAAGAATCCACCAATCACCTCCTGAAAGAGATCCCAAGTTGAGAATGCCAAGAAATATAGTAGCCAAATTCCAAAATTACCAGGTCAAAGAGAAAATACTGCAAGCAGCCAGAAAGAAACAATTTAAATATCATAGAATCACAGTCAGGATTATGCAGGACTTTACAGCTTCCACATTGAAAGATCATAGGGCGTGGCATACGATATTGCATAAGGCAAAGGAGCTTGGATTACAGCCAAGAATCAATTACCCAGTGAAAATGAGCATAATCTTTCAGGGGAAGAGATGCAAGTTCAATGAAATAGGGGACTTCCAAACTTCCTGATAAAAAGACCAGAGCTCATCAGAAAATTTGATCTACAAATACAACACTCAAGAGAGACATAAAAAGGTAACCAGGACAGAAAAAAACATGTTATTATAATGAGGGCAAATTGTTTACATCCCTAAGAGGGAAGATGACATTTGTAACTCTTGAGAACTGTATTGTTATTACACCATTTTAAAGGGGGCATACATAGAGGGGGTAGGTATAAGTTGACTTTGATATAATGATTAAAAAAATCTAATCAAGTGGGTTAAATGGATCTAAGTAAGTGGATTAATGTGATCTAACTAAGGGAAGGTATTGGGAGAAAAGGAAAGGAAGAAGCAGACAAGGGTAAATTACAGGAAAAGGCACAAAAACCTATTACGGGAGAGGGAAAGAAGGGAAAGAAATGCACATTGTTTGACTCTTACTCATCAGACTTGGCTCAAGGAGGGAATAACATAATCAGTTAGGTATAGAAATCTAACTTTCCCTATAGGCAAGGAGGGAAAAGGGGAAAGAAAAGGGAGGGGGGATAGAAAGGAGGGAAGAAGTAGTAAAGGTAAAGGGGAAGAAAAGGGAGGGGGCTAATAGAAGGGAGGTGGGACTGAGGGAGGTGGTGGTTAAAAGCAAAACACAAGTGAGGAGGGAAAGGGAGAAAGGAGAAAGAAAAGCATAAACTGGGGAAAAGGGATGGAGAGAAAGACACAGATAGTAATTATAACTGTGAATGTGAATGGGATGAACTCTCCCATAAAATGGAAGTGGATAGCAGAATGGATCAAAAACCATAATCCTACAATATGTTGTTTACAGGAAACATATTTGAAACAGAGGGACACACACAGGGTAAAGGTAAAAGGCTGGAGTAGAATATGTCGTGCTTTAGCTGAAGTAAAAAGAAATCCGGGGTAACAATCCTGATCTCAGACAAAGCAAAAACAAAAATATCAAAAGGGATAAGGAAGGAAACTACATCTTGCTAAAAGGCACCATAGACAATGAAGTAATATCATTACTAAACATATATGCACCAAATGGTATAGCATCCAGATTCTTAGAGGAGAAGTTCAGGGAGTTACAAGAAGAAATAAGCAGTAAGACTATACTAGTGGGGGGACCTCAACCTCCCCCTAAACAAGAAAGAAGGAGGTGAATAGAACATTAGAAAAGTTAGGTATGGTAGACCTCTGGAGAAAAATTGAATGGGGATAGAAAGGAATATACTTTTTTTCTGTGCAGTACATAGCACATATACAAAAATTGACCATGTACAAAGGCATAAAAACCTCACAATCCAATGCAGAAAGGCAGAAATATTAAATGTATCCTTTTCAGATCATGATGCAATAAAAATTGTATGTAATAAAGGGCCATGGAAAGATAGGCTAAAAAATAATTGGAAACTAAATAATCTAATCCTAAAAAATGATTGGGTCAAACACAACAAATCATTGAAACAATAACTTCATTCAAGAGAATGACAATAATGAGACAACATACCAAAACTTATGGGATGCAGCAAAAGCAGTTCTTAGGGGGAAGTTTTACATCTCTAAATGCTTACATAAGTAAAATAGAGAAAAGGAGATCAATGAATTGGGCATTCAACTCAAAAAACTAGGAAAAGAACAAATTAAAAATCCTCAATCAAATGTTAGTGTTGTAGAAATTCTAGTTCTTATTATTAGTTGTTATTTTGCCAGCAATGATGATTGCTCATTTGTATGGTATTTTAAGATTGGAAAGCACTTTGCCTAATAATAGCTCATTTGCCACCCAGAGCCCAAGAAGCTGGACTTACAGTGGAGTAGGTGGACAGGTGGGGGCTTTGATTCCAAACTGTACAATCATCATGGCCTTTGGCTTTATATCTGGGATTCTAGAAAACCACTTGAGGTTTGCTGATTCTGTTTTAATTTCATTCAATAACCTAGTCTCCAAGGAAGAAAATGCATGATAAGCCACTTCCATCAATGGCAGTTACTTTATCATTTTGAGAGACCAGGGCATTCTACAACTCCCCAAGGTCAGAGAATATTTGGAGCGATATTTTCTGATGCTATCGTTCATCACTGAACTGAAATGTCTTACGAGGCATGAAGCATTTTGGAAATGGAATCTCCCTACAGAGATCAACATTGAGTTCTAAGAAAATGTATGGCTGCATCCAGTAAGAAATGTGTGAAACAGTAGGAGAAACACTGGCTCTGGGGTCAAGTGCCCTGGGTTCAAATTCTGCCTTTATCTCTGTGATCTTGGGCAAGTCACCTCACATCCCCGAGCCTCAGTTTCCTCCTCTGTCAAGTGAAGAGATTGAACTAGTTGACCCCTGAGGGTCCCTCCATATCTACATCTATCAGCCTCAATAGAGTTTTAGGGTCCTAGAATCAAAGTTAGAAAATGTTGAGTCACAGTCAATATCTAGTCTTCCTCCTTGAAAGCGGAGGACTTGAATTGCATATAAAGGTGACCAGGGTCTGGGACACTGATTCACAGTCACAAAAACACCTAGAGATGGATGAATGAAGCCAAATGCTCATTTGCACATTCATGATGACAACCTGCTGAGCACACAGCTGACTAAGTCTCTTCTTTGACAGGGAGAGGCAGTGTGGTCTAATGGGTAGAGGGCTAGAACAGGAGCCAGCAAGACCTCTGATTAATACTGGCTGTGTGACTCAGAACAAGTCACATCACCTGTCAGTATTCCCTGACAACTCTCTAAGACTAAACCTGGGCTCAAGTCCTAACTTTGTCACCTACTCACCTGGGCAAGTCTCAGCCTCTTAAGGCAATCCTCTAAGACTGAAAGTCACAGATGACATGCAATCTATATTGGTGGAGGGAGATTCCACTCTGCAAGTTCCTTACTATTATAAAATCAGAGGTCAGGACTTTAAAAAAAAGGAAAAAAATCATGATATGGATCAGAGGAATGCTATAGATATAACTTAACTGCATTTCAACTGATCACTTGAAGTTTCCTATGCTATTCTTTTTCATAAACTGAAGAGATGTGGGATAGATAATATGTACTACCATTAGGTATTCATCTAAGAGCTGGACATGGTGTGTGTGTGTGTGTGTGTGCGCGCGCATGTGTGTGTGTGTGTGTGCCACTCTCCTTTAATTTGTCTTTTGGGAAGCTGTTTCCATGTGTGTATCTGTATCTATGTCTATATCTATAGATATGTAATATGAAGCCTGCAAATTTCCTTATTATAAAAAACACCAGCTGTAGAGGCATCTTACATTCTCCAGATCTGCTACATGCCCCTGCTAACATTACAGATATGTTGGTACTATGAACACAACAATATAATTTCATGGATAATTTACTCGTTATAAGAAAAAAAAGTCCAACATGGATTTTGATCTTATATAGATATTTTCTTACTCAGTTATGTATAAGTTTTAAAAATCATCTCCTGAGGCTAGAAATAGGAGCCTGGAAGTGTTTAAAATCAATATTTTTCTGTCAGCAGAGTCAAAATTGTATGTGGGGTGTGTGTGTGTGTGTGTGTGTGGGAGCTCAGTGTATAGAGTAGCAGACTTGCAATCAGGAGGAGCTGAGTTCAAATTCTGTCTCAAACACTTACTAGCTGTGTGATTCTGGGTGGGTTTGCCTCAGTTTCCATATCTATAAAAATTAGCGTAATATTAGCACGTCCCTTCTAAGACTATGATGAGGATAAAATGAGATAATTTTGTAAAACTCTCTGTAAGCCTTAAAGTGCTACACAAGTTCTCCTCCTCCTCTCCTCCTCCTCCTCCTCCTCTTTTCCCATGGGTGCTGGAGGTGCATGTAGGAGAGGAGATCATTGGACTCCCAAGCAGTCCAAATAAGGCATGATGGCTAGATCTTTTTAGACATGATCAGTGATTTCCTTTGGATCAGGGACTGCCTTTGAAGGAACTCCCTCCATTAATGCAGACTGGCTCTGCCTGCTTCATATACTCTTCAAGCACAGGTTCTTCACTTTTTAATACCTTGCCCCTCTTTGGAAGTCAGTCAGCCTGGTGAAGCCTATGGACCCTTTCTCAGGATAATATTTCTAAGCATACAAAATAAAATACACAGGGTTATAAAGAAAACCAGTTATACTGAGATACTAAATTTTTAAAAAGTTCACAGGCAGCAGATGTAGAACTCTTGAGAGTTATCTGGGTCATTTTGAGACTGAGTGACTTGCCGCAGGTCATCCACCCATTACACATCAGAGGAGGAATTGGAACCCAGGGCTTCCTGATTCCAAGGCCATCTCTCAAACACCTTGCTGCCTCTCAGCTCTATCAAGACATAGTTTGACTTCCTGCCATATATACTTTCCTCCTCCTTTCAACAATCTGCCTCCAGTGTCAACCTCTCTGCTGGCTCCCCATGAGATGTCCCAAATGCCTTGGATGCCACCTGTGTAAATATTAAGCCTACCTTTCCCTCTCAACCTTTTGACTCCTTCTAACTTGACTATTTGTTTCATTCATTAATGAATAAGTATTTATTCAGCATCTCCTATGGTCCAGGCATTGTGCTCAGCACTGAGGCTGCAAGTACAAAGCCCCCAGTTTGGATGGGCACCCAGACAAAGGCACTGAGCTCATGCCACATGAACATTGGCTGAAAGAACTGGAGGTGCTTAGCTTAGTTCTAACCCTGGAAGCTCTACCCAGGACTTCTCATATTGGAAGTACCCTCTGCCCCCTCTGGCCTCTTCCTCTGATTGACTGGTTCCTCCCAGAACCTCAATTTTAAGGAAGATGACCCAATCATCCATGTCTTCATTCCTCTCCAGGCTGTACTCCTAATTCTCTGGACTTTCTTTACCAACCTCTGCAATGGTACCTCCTCTCCTCCCACCCTTCTCTCACATTTCAGCTCCCTTTTATATTTGTGTCCCCCCATTAAAATGTAAGCACCTTGAGGGCAAGGACTGTCTTTCTTTCTGCTTATATTCATATTTCCAGCATAGCACACTGCTTGGCACATAGGAATTACAATAAATGCTTGTTGACTTGACTGCAGACACACAAGACACAAGATAAGCCATATTACAGCTCTAAGCATTTCCTTTTTTTAATTAAATTTTTTTTAATGAGCAAAAACCCACTTCCTCTCCTTCCCACTCTCCCTCCCCACTGAGAAAGAAACAAAAACAAAACCCACATTAAATACATGTATAGTCAAGTAAAACAAATTCTTACTTTGACCCTATCTCTTCCCCCCCCATAAAAAATATTACCCTCTCTATCAGAAAGTGTGTAGCATGTTTCATGAGTTTTCTGAATCATAACTGATTATTGTACTGATCAGTGATCCTAAGTATTTCAAAGTTGTTTGTCAATGAATAAATTGTTCACCTGTTTCTGCTCGCTTCACTGCATTAATACAAATTTCTCATCATCATTTCTCTTTTTAAAAAAATTTATATTTTTTCCAATGACATGTAAAACAATTTTAAACTTTCATTTAAAAAAAATTTTGAGTTCCAAATTATCTCCCACTCCTCCTTGTTGAGAAGGCAAGCAACTTCACATAGATTATACATATACTGTTATTCAAAACATTTCCATATTAATCATGTTGCAAAAGAAAATGCAGACCAAAAAAATACAAGAAAAAGAAAGTTTAAAAAAGTATGTTTCAATCTGCATTCAGACTCCATCAGGTCTTACTCAGGAGATGGAAAACATTTTTTCATCATAAATCCTTCTGTCTGGGATCATTGTATTGCTGAGAACAGCTAAGTCACTCATAGTTGATCATCATACGATAGGGCTGTTACTGTGTACAATGTTCCCCTGGTTCTGCTCGCTTCACTTTGCATCAGTTCATGCAAATCTCCCCAGGTTTTTCTGAAATCATCCTGCTTGTCATTTCTTACAGCACAATAGTATTTCATCCCAAACATTTACCACAACTTGTTCAGCCATTCCCCAACTGATGGACAAGTCTTTCCAGATTTCTCTGAATTTGTCCCTTTCATTATTCTTCATGGTACAACAGTCTTCCATTGCATGCTTCATGTTTCATAGCAAGAGATGGTATAGAAACCCCAAAGTACACAGAATACAGTGAACACTGTCCCTGTGTAAGCAAATGGCTTCACAAAACTTATTGATCTTATAATGTCAAACCACAACTTATCTTATTATTATTATTTTTTTTGCCTTTGGACATTTACTTTTCCATTAGAGGTGATCACTTCCCAAAAAGTGACTGCTGGAGCTAAGAGGCTGAGTTACATCTTCACATAGTAAATAGTTGTGTCATTTATTCTTGTAAAACTGAGGTTGGCCCTGGAGTCTCATGCAGGTGCCATAGGGATCCAGAGCTGCCCAGCCATTTTTCTAGTGGAAGTTTCAAATTCAATTACTATGAGGCTTCTTATTGAAAGTGACTTTGTTGACCCTGGTAGGAAGTTTGAAAAGGAGAAAGAGAAGGAATGCTTCCCCACTTGGTTTTCTTTCTTGTTTCCTTCCTTACATACTGGAGAGCGTAAGTTTATATTCATATATGGAACTCAAGCATCTTTGTCAAGAACAGTGACAGAGGGGAAGGCAGTATGACTTGGTTAATAGGAAGTTAGCCCTGTAGTCAGGAAGAACCAGATTTACTTCTGCACTGTGTTTCCTACTGGTTGTGTTGTCCTGGGTAATTCACTTAACCTTTTAGTGTCTCTGGTAACCCTCTAAGCCTCCAAGATGCAGAATAAGTGTCCATCTGCAGTGACAAGAGAGTTTCTAATGTAATCTCAGGTTCATCCAGGAAGAAGGACAACCATAAAAACACCTCAAAAGCAGCAGTAGAAAATGAAAGAAAATCACTACCAGACTCTTATGTGCTGCTCCATTAGCTCCTAATGTCATCAAGAAAGCTGCTGTAAAAATTACATTCCACCTAAACTCAATCCAAGGAACATTCATTAGGCATCTGTTATACAGGACACCAGGGATGCCAAGAGAGATGGAAGAGTGGCTTGACTGTCACACAGAGTTCTAAGATATGAACAGAAAGAGAGAGAGGGAATGAAAAGGGCCAGGCAAAATCCTGAGAGGAGTTTGAGATGAGAGAGATCTCTGTAACCTGGGGGAGAAGTTGCAGTAGGTTTCATGAAGGAGATGGCATCTGCATTAGTCATTGAAGGGAGGGATTTATCCTGAAAGAGATGTGACCATCCAGGTATTGTGAATAAAGATGAACATGAGAGGAGGCAGGACAAGGTGGAGGAAGGGAGGTGAATCCCATTTGGAAAAAAAATTCTCAAAGGGGAATAGGATGAAATAAGGTTGGAAAGGTCTGTTGGAATCAGGTTGTGAAGGGCCTTGTAAGCAGGCTCAAGAACATGTGATTTACTTGGCAGGCAATAGGGAGCCACTGGATATGTTTTAGTAGTAGAACAGGCAACATATGAGAATAAGTGCCTGGGCATCAGCCTGAAGGATGGATGACAAAGAGGATAGACTGGAGGGAAGAAGAGCCATTAAGAAGGACAGACCTATGGTCTAGGTGAGATGACATGTGATCCTGGAACAATCAAGCAAACATTAAGTTCCTACTATATGCCAGGTGCTGAGAATACAAAGACAAAAAGAATTCCTGCCTTCAAGGAGCTTATATTCTTCAGGGGAAACGATGTATACATACAAATAGTTCCCAAATATGCAAACTATGCACAAGATAACTTGGAGATGGAGGTCACTAGCAGCTGAGGATGGGAAATTAGGAAAGGCCTTGTTTAGTAAATGGCACTTAAGTTGGACCATGATGGAAGCTGGAGATTCTAAGAGGGGAAGTGAAGAGGAAGAGTATTTCAGGCATTGGGCACAGGCTGAGCAAAGTCACAGAGATGGGAAATGGAATGTCCCATGGTCACTGAACTGATGTGGCACAATGTCTGGCACAGAGCAGCTACTTAATAATTATTTGTTGGCTTGTTGAGTATTTGCTGCACAAGGAAAAAGAGTGAAAAATGCAAGAGATGTCATAAGAATAGAATCAACAGGTCTTGGTATTTTTTGGGTGTGAGGGAGGGAAGGGAAAAATGGCTTCAAGATGACAAGCCTAGGAAGATGATGGGGCCACCCACAGAAATAGAATTAGAGGAAAGGCAGGTTTTTTTGGGGGGTGGGTAGGAATGAGGCATTCTGTTTTGGACATGCTGAGTTTGAGGTGCTAGTAAAATAAATCAATGAACACAACCAGCACACAGTTTGAAATATAGGACTTGTGGCTCAAGGGAGAGTCTTAGGATGGAGACACAGACTTAGGAGTCATTTCCAGAGAAGTGCTAACTGTAGCCATCCGTATGAATGAGATTTCTAAGGGAATGAGTGTAGAGAGGAGAGAAGGCAAAGAGCAGAACATTGGGAGACACCTACATTTAACACGAGTAAAAGGTGAAGAAGCAACAATGGAGGCAGAGAAGCAATGGTCAGAGATTATTACCCAAAGAGAAAATCTTAAAATTTGGACAGCATTGTTAGTAAACATGGTATTTTAGACCTAGAAGGATCTTCAAAGGTCATCTCTTCTAACCTCTTCACTTTAGGAATGAAGAAATACAGATTAAGTAATTTGCCCAAGGTCACACAGATAAAGTCAGATGTAGGATCAATGCCAGGTCCTCTGTAATCTTTCCCCTGTACAATACTACCTTACAAAGACAATTATCTGTTGTTGATTATCAAATCAAATCTTCATTCTGACTTCTTAATAACACAATTAAGCAGAGTAAGTGTTAGGGACCTGTGTTGATACGATATGATTTCTCTTATTTACTCCACCTTGCAGACCAACACTATGCCTGTTAAATCCCAAACATTAATTACCTTCTCCAATCAAGGCAACACATGCTTGTGACATCTGGTAGATCACACCAATCTGAAATATCATCAGATCATAGGATTTAGGGCTTCAAAATACCTCAGAGGTCCCATATTATAGGGGTATCTCAGGTAGGTATGACCACTGCACAGCAGGACAGAATAGATAAATTAGATAATTTTCCAGCTCCTCTTGAGGGTCAGGAGACCTAGCTTTGAAAGACTGTCACGTAGGGGAAGAATTAGACTTATTTTGCTTGGCCCCAGAGGGCAGAACTGTTAACAACAGAGGAGGCAAATTCAGACAGCAGGAAAAACTTCCTTATAAATGGAGCTGTACAAGTGCTGAATGAGCTGTCTCTGGAGTTAGTAGGCGCCTCCTTCGTGGAGCATTTCAAACAAAGGCTGTGCAGATCTTTTGTAGAGAGGAGTACTGTTTAGGTAAGAATTGAACCTAGTGTCCCCTGGGATTTTCTGATTCTGTGAAAGACCTAAATATTAAAAAGGTGAATATCAATGGTTTTCAGATCTACTATCAGAGATTCTATGCCCGTTTGACAAAGTCCAGAGAAGAGACCTGGTGAAACT
Organism: Phascolarctos cinereus; assembly: GCF_003287225.1. NCBI lineage: Eukaryota > Metazoa > Chordata > Mammalia > Diprotodontia > Phascolarctidae > Phascolarctos > Phascolarctos cinereus. The sequence goes on from NW_027555514.1 coordinate 15,386,099, forward strand.
TTTGCATCTATTTCTGAGCCCTATGGTTCCTTCCCAGTGAAGATCTTAATCCTTCCTTAAAATGCTAATGGACTTCAGCTGAACAAACCACCCCCCCCCCCCCGACTTCCTGAAGGCCATTTTTCATCAAAGCCTAATGACAGAGTAAAAAAGAAAACAGCCACAGTTAGGAAAGACAGCTTAGTGACTTGGTAGATAGAAAATAGAATTTGGTATCACAAAGATCTAAGTTCGAATCTGACCTTATTCACTTATTAGCCATGTGGCCTTGGCCAAGTCTCTTAATCTCTGTCTTCTCCAGTCTCCTGTGTAAGTCCGTAATAGCCTTCCTCTCTCAAGATTAGTTGTGAGGACCAAAGGAGATGCTATATAAAGTGCTTTTTCAAACCTTTAAGGGCTATGCAAATGCTAGCTATTATAACTATCACTTGCTGGATTTTTAAAGTCCTTTCTGCCAATATAACTCAGAAAGGTTTTTTTTTTTGTTTTTTGTTTTTTGGTTTTTGGTTTTTTTGCAAATGACAAAGAGCACCCACGGCCCTTGAGATTTAAAATTTCCATAACCTGGACTTATGGGCCTCTCCATATGTGCTTCTCACCTTATCAGCCTCCTTCAGAACAGGGTCAACATCCCGGTGTCTAAGAGTTGGAAAGGACCTTGGACATAACCTAGCCCAGCCCATGCTTGAAGAACAGCCTCTGCCATGACCAACCCCACACCTGGGTATTCAGCAACACTGCCTGAAGAGCTCCTGTTAGAGAGCGTTCACTACCTCCAGAGGAATAAGCCTGCTCCCTTTGGGACTGCTCTCATTGCTAGGAAAGACTTGCTTTGCGTCAGGTATAAAGATACTTCCTGCCACTCCCATGAGATCTTCTACAATCCTCCTCCCCTCTGAGACCAAAAGGAATTAGGCTAATCTTTCTTTCACATGACAGCAAAGTATTTAAAAGTAGTAAACATTTCCCTTTAAAGTTTTCTCCTTCCTGCACAAATCACTCCCAGTTTCTTCAACTTATTCATGAGGTGTGACTGTTTTTATTTTTGTCTCTGTAATCCCAGTACCCTACATCAAATGCCTGGATATGTGGGTGCATTCTTGTTGAACTGAATTGAACTCACATACCATGAAGATTTTTCTCTCCATGTTGTATGGTGTGATTCTAACAAAATCACATCCAGAATGTAGGGTTCCAGCATTTAACTTTTAAAAAGTCATCTCATATGTCAGAGCAGCTGCTTTCTTGCTCCGACCAAAGTCGGAATTGGGCTTTGGCCTTCCCTGGGAGTCATTTTGCATTCTGTTTACTTGGAGAGCAACCCCTGATTTAAGCTTAGTGGGGCTCCATGTTCTGGCACCATTTAGTCAAGGCAGCTCAATGACTGTTAGTAGGAGGCATAATCTTACTCCAACCTCTGGAGTGTCATTGCACATCAGGAAAGAAGCCATCCCATATCTTGTAGAATACACCTGGGGAAATAGATTCTTTGCATCAGCTGAAACCAGACAGATGGAAAGAGTTGCTTCCTTATGCCCATTACATTTTTTTATAGAAAGACTTTGGAATATCTTTATTAGTGGTTCATAAAACTGCCTCTTTGCCCAGGGAAATTGTCCAGTTTAAGGAGAGATAACTATCACCTAGCCAAATGAGATGTAAAGGATTTATGTCTGGAAATTTGCTCACTTTCCCTCCATGGACTACATCACCCAGTAGTAGCCTATGGGACAAAGTGCACAGGAATCCTAAAAGGAACTTCTCAGGTGTCCATGGGAAGAAGGGAGGGTGCCTGAATATCACCCGGTATGTAGAATTTGAAGATGAAGGAGAGAGAGAAAAAGAATGATAGAGTAAAAGGAAGAGAAGGAGGAGAGAAAAAAGGAGGAGGGAAGAGAGGGAAGGAAAGAGAGAAAGAGGAGGAGGGAGAAGAGAAGAGGAGAAGGTAAGTGGGTCATCCACCTCCTCATGCCCATTCTTTTTCCCAGAGGCAGGGAAGGGCAGTGAGAAGGCCCATTCAGACCTCAGGGTCAAGCAGAGGTGAGCTGGTAGATACAAGTGATGATTGCAGTAAAGTGAATGCATTCTTTTCCGGTCAAATAGATGAGCAAATAAAGCAGAGAACCAGGGTTGGGAATGGGAGTGGGGGCAAGTTTTCTGCAGCTGTTTGAATCAGGTGTAAAAGTGCACTCATCAGCCTGTGCTGATTCAGGTGAGTGTCTGACACCACCCCTCCCACCACCTGGTGGGAGTCAGGAGATTTACATTAAGCCCTGGAAATTTTGGCTTCTTTCACCCCTGTAGCAGGTGCCAGGGAGAGCAAGGTTTCACCATGAGGGAGAGGGGAATTAGAGATTTTGCAGCATCTAAGATTCAAATGTCCATTGCTTGTATTTTATTACACTTGTATCTAATCCACTTAAACTATTTACCAAAAGTTTTAACCTTCTGAAGAGATTTTATTTATAGAGAATATTGGGAAGGAACAGGAGGCAGAGAGCTACTCTTGTGGTAACATTAGCTGTTAACTGAATGAGTCATATTCCTAGATATAAAAGGCCCAAGTAACCATATGGTGTTCAACTGGGTGATAGCCACCTCTGTCCGTGGTCCTGAATGTTCATGATGGATCACAGTGACTCAGGCTCTTCAATATGCTAGTTACCCTTCTCGAGATTTTTTCTAGCTTGAAATCCTTCCTAAATGGTGGCATTTGAAATTGAACACAATATTCAAGATGGTGCTTGACCAGAGCAGAGTACAATGGGACTATTAAATCCCTAGTCCCGGACACTAGGCCTCATTGAATAAAAGCTAAGATCACATTAGCTTTTTTGGTGTCCAGGTCATGCTATTGAATTATCTAGAGTTTGCTAAATTAAGACTGGTGATCATTGTCAGATGAGCTGCTAACCATGCCCCTCCCCTATATTGTATTGGTGTAGTTGATTTCTTGGACTCAAGTCAAAGACCCAAGCATAAGATTTTACATTTATCTTTACTAAATTCATCTTATTGAGTAAATGCATCTCCCATCCTTTCCCCAGGTGACCTGTGACAGCATTTAGTGCCACCCCAAGGTAGCAAGATGTCAGAGTTCCAGTAAAGGTTGAGTTTATGCTGAGAAGATCCTTGAGAGGCAGCCCTAGTGCTATTTCTGATGTAACACTTCTTCTGAAGCTCTGATACATTCCCCTCAGGGGATGTTGGAGAGAACAAACAACACAATACAGACTGGAGGGGAAAAAAATGGGAGCAGGAAGCCACCCTTGTAATCCCAGATGCTCGGGGAAAGCTCTATGGGAGGTAGAATTGGAGCAGACTCTTGAAGGAAGGGAGAAATTCCAATAAGTGGGGAATGTTCTTCGTACATATTTCATGGAAATTTTTTGTCAAAATTAGTCATCAGCTTGACACTATAGCCCTTCCTGTAAATATCCCAGATCTCCTGGCCCATCCTTTTCCCATAACTTACCAACTCAACATGCCCCACATTGGGGTCAATGAGGTGCTGAGACTTCTTAAGGGAGTCATTATGAATGGATGGGTGGATGAAGCATTTATCAAGTGCTTACTGTGTACAAAGCACTTCACTAAGTGCTGGGGCAGGGGCGGGGAACCTGTGGCCATGTGTGGCCCTCTAGGTCCTTGGGTGCGGCCTTTTGACTGAGTCCAAGTTTTACAGAACAAATCCTTTTATAAAAGGGATTTGTTCTGTGATGTTTGGATTTAGTCAAAGGGCTGAACTTGAGGACCTAGAGGGCCACATGTGGCCTTGAGGTGGCAGATTCCCCACCCCTGTGTTGGGGATACAATTAGAAAAGTGGGAATGTGAATCATATGGAACCACTGGATTCTATGTTTACAGGGAAGAGTTTAACAGTGAATCCTGATGGTTTCTATCTATAATGTAATAAAGAAGGGTTAATGTGTCCTGTTAATGGCTAAGCAGAAATAATGATGACAAGGGAAATGGGGGGGGGAGAAGGGGTCACACGTTGGCCCTCAGATATAGTGAAATCACCATAACAAAGACTTACAGAGAAAGCAACAGCTAGGTGGCACTGTGGATAGAGTGCTAGACTTGGAATTAGGAAGACCCGAGTTCAAATTCTGCCACTGATGCTTACAAGCAGTGTGACTTTGAGGAAGCCACTTAACCTTTGTCTGCCTTCATTTCTTTATCTGTAAAATGAAGAAAACAATAACACTTGCCAAGCAGGGTGTTGTGAGGATCAAATGAGATAACATACGGAAAAGGTCCTTTGCAAGCCTTAAAGTGCTGTATAGAAGGGTGGCTAGGTGGCACAGTGGATAGAGCACTGGGCTTAGAACGAGGAAGACTCATCTTCATGAGTTCAAATCTGGTCTTAGACACTTATTAGCTGTGTGACCCTGGGCAAGTCACTTACTTCAGTTTCTCCATCTATAAAATAGAATAATAGTAGCACCTAACTCCCAGGGTTAGCTAGGACAATTGGTGGTACAGTGGATAGAGTGCCAGACTAAAAGTCAGGAATATTCATCTTGCCAAATTCAAATCTGACCTCAGACACTTAACTAGCTGAGTGACCTTAAGCAAGTCACTTCACTCTGCCTCAGTTTCCTCATCTGTAAAACAAGCTGGGGAAGGAAATGGTAGACCACTCTAGTATTTTTGCCAAGAAACTCCTCCCAAAAAGGGTCACAAAGAGTTGTTCACGACTGAACAACAACAAATATTACATACTATTTCAAGATCAGTCTTTCAGTTTTACTCTACCTTTCCAAGGTATTGAGAATTAGTCATGTCTCTGAGTTGCAAGTGGCCAGGTTGTCTTCTTGGAGTGCCTCAGTTTCCACCTCCAGCTGGAGATATGATGGAAAGTCTTAGCTTCCAGAAAGGCTTTGAGTGGCTCTATTTAGGCATACCAATTTGGTTTTGGGTATCCAAAAAATGGGATGTGGGAGTACACAGATGTGTGTGAGACATTCAGAAGAGCACTTTGAACAAATGCAAGGTGCCAAATAAAAAGACATGTGGCAAAAATAGTCCCCATTCAACTCTGACATATTCTCTCTCCCAACCAGGGCTGTGCACTGTGTCATTACTGTCAGGTCTGTCACCTTGTGTAGCATTTGCTATTCAAAGGAGTTTGTAATTAGTGATGGCAGTCTTACTCGGAGCCCAAGTGTGTCACCACTTGGGGAACTTGTGGGCATTGTGCCAAAGCAGACGCCATTATGAAATGCTGATTACTGCCGGCAGACAAACCATCACCAGGTCCTTGTGGGGGATTTGTTGAGGAGGATAAGGTTGTCATCTCCATATTGAGGAAGACATTGAATTTCTGATTGCTTACTTTCATTCATTCTGCTCCTAAAGACTTAGCCTGGCTACCAAGTCATAGCAATGTTCTCCAAACATGACATTTCTGTCTGACTCCTGGGATTTGCATAGGTTTCCTTATCTGAAATACATTCCTTTGTCACCTCTGCCTGCTATCATCCTTCTCTTTTTTCAAGTTTTACTCAAGCACCGGCTCTGTGATGCCTTTCTTGATCTGCCCAGTTGGTAGGACCATCTCCTCACTTTGTATTTACTTTGGATGTATTTTTTATATATTTATCTATGCAAACATCATTTCTTTCAAATAGAGGAGATGTTCCCTGAGGGCAGAGATTGTTCTAGTTTTTGTCTTTTTATCCTCAGCACCTGGCTGTCACGTGGCAGATGTTTGATAAATGCTTGATGAATGAATGAATGAATGAGTGACTACACGGTCAAAGAGTAGGGCCACACTTGGGCTTAGAATTCAACTCTTGCCCTTAATAGCTTCCTTGTCCCTACAGGTCTTTAAACAGACACCAGAAGCCCACTTTTTGGGGGTGTTTTATGGATAGGCGTCCTTAGGCATGAGTCAGACTAGCTGTTCTCTGAGATTCCCTCTAATCCTGATATTCTGGGTATATTTGGAGTGAAATTTTTGGCATATTATTTGCCCAGGTGCTGGGGTAGGGAAGAATCAGTAAGGGCAGGAATTATTTCTTTTTCTTTTTTGTATACACAGCATCTATCAAGGTGCCTGACACATAGTAGGTACTTAGTAAATGCTTATTGGATAGAAACAGAATGAGTGCAAGCTCCTTGAGGAATGAAATGATTTTGTATCCTTTTGCAGAAGGTCATACATTAATAGGTGTCTAATAAATGCCTCCTTTTTCTGGAGGCAATTGGGGTTAAGTGGCTTGCCTAGGCTCACACAGCTAGTAAGTGTCTGGGGCTGAATTTGAACTCGGGTCCTTTTGATTTCAGAGCTAGTGCTCTATCCACTGTGTCACCAAGTTGCTTTACAAATGTTTTCTGAATTGAATTAAAGAGGTGCTAAGGGATTGCTGATTAATGTGGATGAGTTGCAATCAATGGGCTGAGGAATGTGATCCTTTGCCAGGTCCCAAAATGCCTTCTCCGGGCATCACATGTGAACCTTCAACCTCCAAAACAATGAGGTAGCCAAGAACCATCACCCTCTCAAGAGAATAGTGAAATGCTATGCTACTGTTGGCTTATTTCCATAGCAGGTAATCACATGGGAGATGGCCCTAGCCTAGCTGACGGTAACTGAAGTTTTTGCTGCAGATCTCAATAAGACGGCCAAGACAGTAGGCCTAGTGCAAATGCATAGGCTTAGAATCTATACCCCTTAGGAAGCTTCTTAATCATTACCATTTCAGTAAGTCAGAGGTGACAATGTCTCACATGGGCCAGGAAGGCCAGTCCTGGCTTGCAGTGATTCAATGAGCTTTATTCTGAGTGTCCTCTACTTACACACATTATTTACCTGTCAGATCACAGCACCAATGACTGGTCATAGTGGGTCCCCTCTTGACTTGGCTACTATTCCAGAGACAAGTAAAGTGATGGGGCTGAATAGTGGCCTGAGGGTCTTGGGTTTGCTCCCCTGTGAGCTAGGAAGAAGAGGTAGAGGGAAACCAGTTAAGAGGGAAAAAACTGAAAGTTTTATTTCTTAGGTTCAGAATGAAATAAATAAAATTTAAAAAACAAGAGGGATGTCAGGATAATCATTACATCATCACTCCAATTTCTTTACCAGCAGCAACTGTATAAAAGATGACAAAACCCACCAAAAAGGAAAGGGAAAAGAGAAAATGCCTCTTTTAAGTGACTTACTCAAATATGGGTTCATGGTGGGGGTGAGAGATGATGTTAGAGCCATTAAAAGGGAGCAGGCATACAAAATCAGTTTCCTTCACAGGGTGATTTGCCCCTTTGTAGTTCAAGGTATTTATGTTTGATAGAAGTTTGTCTCCCTCACCACCTGGATTCTCTTTCCCTGGTAGCCACCCAGTCTGGCATGGTTGACTGTGTTTGGTTGCCATGGAAATAAACAGGTTGTACCAAATTCAGCCTTCTGCACTCAGCACAGGATTCCATACAGGAGACTATGGGGAAGGTGTTAAATAGCATCCTTGATCATGAATGAAAGGCAGGAGACATTGCAAAAGAAAATCAGAGACAAGAGAAATCTTGTCTTCAGTATGTTGGAAGGAGAAGCTCAGGGACCCAAGTGAAAAGGGGATTTGGAAGTTTTCCCTGGTGACCTTTCCCTACTTAAGGGTTCAGAGGATGAACTACCCCAACTCTCTAAAGAATGTTGAAGCAAGGGGTAGCTAGGTGGTGCAGTGGATAGAGCACGGGCCCTGAAGTCAGGAGGACCTGAGTTCAAAGCCAGCCTTAGACCAAACACTTGACATTTACTAGCTGTGAGACCCTAGGCAGGTCACTTAACCCCAATTGCCAAAAAAAAAAAAAGAGCATTGAGTCAGGAAAGAAAGCAATTTTCAAACCAATTAAAAATCTAGAAGTGAAAAAAATCCTCAATTCTTATTGAACCTGGGAGAACAGTTATTCTAGGTCTCCATAGGTGCTGCAGAAGGTCACACGTCCTCACAAGGTCCTAACACAGTCCAACTTTTAATGGGAGGGATTCCTCTTTCTTGCTCCCTTAGTTCTCCCTCCCTTCCCTTGGCCCAGGCTGACAAATTGTCACAGAATTGCCACTAAGTGTGGTCTCTGGGCAACTCACGGAAGAACTCCTTGAGACATCAGCAGTTATTTCATCCTTTACTTTAGTTTTGAACAAAGTTTGAAGACACAACTCTATCACAGCCAGAACAGAATAGTGTCTGCCTGAAAAGAAACCTGGACATTTCCAGATTTCTTCCTTATGGGACCACATTGCTCTGCTTACAAGTGACTGGCAGATCAATGTAATCCCTTGAAATACATGAAACTTCATTTGTGCTTACAGTGGCTTCCTGTTTTGACAGAGTAATGTATCAAAGAATCTCAGAGTTGAAAGGATCTCAGTAAGAGGCTGTCTTGTCCAATTCATACCTGTACAGAAATCCATTTTACAATATGAGGCACCCAGATCACTCTTCCCTCACAGTGGGAAACAGTACAGCTATCTGAGGCTTAAAGCACTCCAGAGATTAGCATTCACTCCAAACTATTGCTGCTGCACATTCATTTAAAACAAAAGACATTTAATTGAATGGCATAGCAGATAATCTTTTTTAATTTATGCACATGTACCCTCATGCACATATGAAGGCATAATCTTCCATACCAGCAATGTGAGAAGGCACATAGGCACAGAACATGCCTTATGAGGAAAGATGCATGGTGGGCACATACATAGGGAACATGTGTAACTAAGAAGCATGCATGAAGAGACACACTGTAGGAACTGATGTGGCTAAGACACACATGCATAGGGCACAAAATAGGGAACACGTGATGGAAAGGCATACAAATGGCCGTACAGGACAACTCACAGCTATGATGCTGAAGAGCTACCTACATCCTCTGGAGATAACATCACTATGCTTTCTAAAGAGCGCCATTTCTCTGCTCTCTGCTAGGTATCCTTAGTCTAGTAGTCAATGAGCTTCTCTCTGTTACCACCTTCTATGCTTCAGCTCGGCAGGGTCATTTGCTAGTCCTTCAGCTTTATACTGTTAAATTGTAGTCACTAAGAAGCCTCTCCCTGACAAGGAAGGCTAACAGCTCTTTAGTCTGCAGCTGAAACTATGAGCCATCACATTTGGCCAGAAGTCTCAAATCACCTTAGCCTATAAAGCAGTGAGATATTCCCTGGGACTTCTGAAAGCAGCTGCTCTGATAGACTATGGAAATGCTGACAGCTCCTGCTGAGGTCTCAGGGACTGGGGCAGCCCTGAAGTGATTCGGTTAGCTAGAACTCCTGGGAGGACTGACTTTGGGAGGATCCA